>NC_134911.1:0-1291242 GCF_051014615.1 Bombus vancouverensis nearcticus | reverse complement strand
CCTTTTGCATGTCAAACTGATCAACTTTCCCACAACTTCACTTTTTATGAAATTCACAACTTCATTGCAGAGATAAATAATTACATAGTATCCAATATCTTAAAAAATAAAAAATATTTTATTTTCATCAATATATTTATCTGGCGAAACATATATCGAAGTAATGTTTTAAAAATAATGTTTATAGTCGGGATTTTTCTATGCATTTCATCCATAGAGTTGATCAGCATGAGTCAAATGATGAAACAAACGTTTCTTTATTGCAGAGTAATATCTAAACCTTTGTGGTATGAAATACGTATTACGGATATTTATAAAGATATGGATATCTTTAAATTCATTTCTCACTTGTTTGTTAAGTCACTCAGTGAATTTAAACTGTTTTCAATATACTATATTCGAATTTATATAATTTATATAAAGATGTAATATAACTACGAAAAGCATATAATTCAAGTATAATTACAGTTGTGGAAACTTACCCCTGATATTTATTACTTGAAAATAAAATCGTATAATAAAAGATTGTGAATGATAGAGTTCAATGAACAACCATCAGTATAAATATTTTAGATATCTCTAAATGTTTATAAATGTGTAAGAATGTTTGAAATTACATAAATGTTTTGCTGCTATTTTATACGACTTTAGTCTAATATTAAGTTGTGCTTTTTAGGAACATATTTTTACTCTTGATATTTTCAGTAAGTCTTTCAAACCATTTATTAGTTATGTAATATAATAATTCAACATATCTTTTTACATATGGCAGTTAAATATTAAAGGAGGATGTAACATTAATATGAAAAGAAATGAAGTTATAAAGACAAGGAAGGAATAAAAGATAATGATATATATATCGCAGATAAAACACATGCAACAAATTGCATAAATATCTGTAAATAACATTGTAAATTGAACATTTACAACACACATACCACAAAGATTTAACCGGAAATTAAGCACTAAATTTTTTTTCAATTGCGAAGTTATAACGAAGCTTGAATTACATCTTGACAAAATTAAATTAGAATATTTTTGTTAGAATTGCCGACATGTTAATGTTGTGTTTGATAGTCCTGCATTGCAATGACGCGATATTCAATCCAACGAATCAAAATTCTACATTCAGTGGACGGATATACGAGCTAGAATTTCGTGTAGTTTTCGTCTAATTTTTGCGTGCGGAGTTTACAGCGTTCGGAAACATTTCTTTCAATAGGAACGCTTTTTTCATGGTTTGTAGTTCAGACTTCATCGCCGAAGAAAACTTCTCGACCGAGCATAAAGCGCAACGTTTGCGATATTGGTATTCTACGAACGAACACGTTTATCCTGTGAAATCTGTACAGGTAGAATCATCTTAACACTGGAATCTAGAATGTCTTGCACATTATCTATGCATAACTAGTGTGGAAATATTTTCTATAAATAATTTTATTTTTAAATCGGTCGTGACATTCTTCTTTAATGCTATAGCAATTCTTTAATGCTATTACGCAGTACGATATCTTACTTGTGAACATTCCTAACGTGTATGAACTTAATACAGAAGCATCATTTTATTTTACAATAATGCGGTTGTGTACTTGAAATTATCAATAATGAGATTTGATATTTAAAAATGTTAATCAAAAAATTTAAATTCAATAGAAATCGGTTGTTTGTAATTTCAGAACATCAAAACTTCATTTTTGATATAAAGTACAGTAGAAATTCGACTGAAATTGGACATTTCAAAATCCTACAAGTATATTCTTGGTAAAATTCTTAAAAAACATCTACAATACAATCGTAACAAAATTTTATGTTTAGTTGAAAAATACAACTTTCTTGTATATAGTTTTAAAGAATCTAAAATATATTTGAAAATTATTAGTCTGAAAGTGTTAATTTCCAATTTCAAAGTATAAAACCAAGTTTACTGTTTGTAAGGTGATATACGAAATGCTATTAGACGAGATGAGAAAAATAATTTAGGGGTATTTGGCGGTAGGTTATAATGAACTTTATTACAACTTTACGAACATTCTGGATCCCAATGTCAAACTGCTTTCACTGATGTTCTCCATTTCTTTCACGAGGCTCATTGTATACGCCACTGTAACCGAAACGTGCGTTCCTCCCATTAAACAGTAACTGTTTCTCAGTCACACGTATCGTTTTCTCCATAAGATTAGCTCCTCCCGTAATTATTTTATGAACACTTACGATTAGCTTCGTACATATTTACGCCAGTAGGTGAAGCTCGTTTTTCGCTGTTCTCCCTCAGAAGAAGGAAACCGGTGCCATCGGTGACTCTCGAGTATAGTAACACCGAAACGTCGACTGACTCTTCCATTTTGTACATACGTATTGCACTTAGTAAATGGCAGTTTCTATATATATTACATATTACACATAATATATAATCGAATGAAGAATCCTTGGACACGTCGCCTATTGATGTTAATCACGTAATTTAAGTAATAATTAAATAGCTTATTTTCAATCACGAAATTCATGTTCGTTGACCGTTCCTTTAGATTTTTATATTTTTGTCTGCATAAACAAATCTTGTAGAAAATAATCTCAGATTCGAATTTCTAACAATATCAATCAATGGGTAGAAGTTACGGTAAGGTTCTGTATTTACATCGAAAAAAAGTGAGACGTTATTGGTAATACAAGAAAGAAAAGTCATTCGACTTCAATAACCTGCAATATTCAAAATGTAAAATTGTTATATAATATCCATTCTATAACAATATGTACAACAAAATAAAAAGTTTATCGATTGGTTTTTGTACTAATGATGCAATCATAATTAATTCAAGTAAACTGAAGACACTTTTATCGGTTGATATTCGTTGCTAATGTATGGTTTAAAATCAATTTGTATTTTTTTGCCGCAATATAACAAAAATTATTCGTATGAAACAAACTATTTAATATTATAATTTTTATTCATTATATTCCAGATATATGGTTACAAATAATTTAATTTCAGTTACTAACTTAAAGAACATCAAATTTTCTAATTATTGAAAAATAATAAATATTCCATGTACGACGATTGTTTACTATATTATAACCAACTCATAATCATCTAAAAAATAAAACATTTTTGAACTACCTGATTGCTTAAAATTGGTTAATGAAATTCTGAGTAAAAATAAAAAATAATTAATAGACAAACACGGATTTTATTCTTTTTAACTATAACATCCAATCCAATTGCTTTATAATGAATAAATCTGAACTTAAAATGATATAAGCATGGTTACGAGCATAAACTCAAAGTAGCAAAAATTATTGATCAGTCGTCGTTAGTGGTTTACCTCGTTTGTCACCCAGCCCCATAGCAAACGTGTTTTTCAGTCGAACGGGGTCTGCTATTGGTTTTATACATACACGCAAAGGTTACCCTAGACTTAATCATATTTGTTGATAAAATTGACTTTCTTCTTCACTACAGTACTCGAGATACCCTTAACATGTAGCCACCATGTACTTTACAGACTTTGAAAGCTATTTAATAGCGATCTTCGACGTTTCGAAGATCTGCTCTTGTATCGTTTGATCGTCGGACGATTAAAGTCTACTAAATTCACCTAAGCTCTTCAATAGTAAAAGACACTGATCTCGACTCACGCACTTCTTTTTAACCAGCCTACAAGATTATCGCAATCCTCGAGGAACATCGTACAGGACCCTTTAATTCGTCGGGCTGATACTGTCAAAAAATGCATACATTTCGGATGACAGTGATGGAAATGTATCTTAAACAAGTAACGTTGATACGATCGATAGGAATCCCCTTACGAATTATACGATTAAGGTTATTCGATCAAATATGCTCAATTTTAGAAGTACTCGTACATCTTCCTATCGTTTACACTGATTTCTAGGAAAATTTGTTTAATATTTTACTAAAAGCATAAAATGCCCGTCTGTGAAGAACAGCGCCGGTGTATGATACTGTCAGTCCCGTTTATTTAAATAGCACATCGATTTAACGATTACAGTTTTGCAGACAAAAGAAAATACAAAACAAAAAAGAAATAGAAAAGATGAAAGAAACGAAAAGGAAACGTTCACCTATCGAAAAGCACCAACGTGTTATCCATTCTGTTCCTCTATTGTAAGATGACGCGACAAATTTAAAAGAAGCCACGCAGAATAAGCTTTCGTCGTCGTGTCAATTTCGATTCCTAACCATCTGACTAAAAACTTTATCCTTCTTTTAGACATATCTACTTGTAGCATTTTACTTAACGTTAATTGTACCTATATCTTATACATAACCTACGTACTTATCTCTTTGCCTATATATTTATATATATATAGGCAAAGGTTATATATATATATATAATTATACACGTAATTATATATATTTTTTCCTTTTGTATACTATACATAACATTAGCAAACGTACAATATTCTATAGAATATGTTCAATATATTTTTATCCTTGTATAATATCATATACATGTATGATGTGTTCTATATATATATATAACATTATATATATAATTACTGTTATATATATAAATATCATACATATATATCGCAACATAGAATTCGTAGCGATATCCGCGCACAGTTTCTCTTAAATATTTTAGTTACATATACAATAATATTGTGTGTCCTTCGTTTTCTCATATTCATGTATCATTGTATATTTATATTTACTTATTTTTATATAATATACTTATATCTATATTTATTTATATATGTATAATATGCGCCTTCGTGCACATGAGGTTACTTCTATAGGGAAAGAGATCGTGTACGTACGGCGAAACGTCGGCAAAGACGTCTTGTCCATTCGTCGCTCATTTTATTATCTTAGCTGTCCGTCATTTTTCCCTTTTTTCCTTTCGGTTCTTACTTATTTGGAGCCACGCAAACGAATTACGAGTAATTTTGCATGTCATCGTGATGAGACAAATAAACAAGAAATAAAAGAAAAACCGCAAAAAAGTAGAAAATGTGCAAGTGAATTTTTCGTTTACTCTGTTAAACTGGCCCAACGTGGCATATTATTCGCCGTTCGCGGATTCTACCGTTCGTCGCGGATTCGCAAAAATAAACTGGCGAACGGGAATCACGATCCAACGGCGCGTATATATTATATATATACGAACTATACATATACACGAACACAAAAGAAAAGTAACGAAATCTCGTGGATTTGTCCATTGCGCCGATTTGTCTGCCGTGGGACGATTATGTGTAATGTCTATGCGTATTACGGGCTATCGAGAGATCCGAGACGGAAGTCGAACGCCTTTGTGAGTTGCCGCTAGTTCGCAGCATGCGTGTGTAGCGTCGAATGGAGGAGCACGCGACGATCTTCGTGCCACGTGACATGAGTTGCAGGTTGCAGGCGCAGGTTCTCCTGGTCGTGCACACGCACTCGCGCGGAAGTCACGAGGAAGGAAACAAGAAGGATCTGGAGAAGCTGATCGGAATACTCCAGCGATCGAGAGAAGTCGACGGGATGTTGCTTGTTCACCGATAGCTCGAATGGTGAAAAATTCCGGAAATCGTGCCGATTCGCGCGAAAGAATTTATCGTAGGCCAAGCTCTTCGTTTTGATGCATACTTTTTGAAATAAAAAGATAGACTTCCAGAATATAAATGATCTTTCTCTCTCTTTCTTAGAAGATACGTATACATATGTGTCATGGAATTCGTGCTGGAATATTTTATTTGATATAAGTTTATCCTGAATAACAAATTTTGAGGTCACATTATACAGAAGCATTCACATTATACAAAAACATTGTGAGGCGAAGAGATTTTGAGCAAGTGAAGCAATTCTATTTTCAAAAGAAGTTAAAAAGAAAATAATGAATTCAGATGCATTGATTAAATTCTAGAAATTGTCAGCTAGCAATAATTTTAATTGCGAAATGTTTCTTTAGATTTAGCTTGTCTCAATCAATGATCAATTTTTGACTAAATTAGGGTGTGCTCGCAAATATAGAATTTAAAGGTTCAAACCATAGATCTATGCTGATTCAATCTTCAAGCATAAGAAGAATTCCATCGACTCAACTTCCGGTTACATTTTCCTCACTGAAATGTAATACAATCGTTTTCCACCTATGCTACATCCTCCAATGACGTCATGATTACGTTTCTCATCACCACAAAACATTAAACTCTAACTATCGCACGGAAAATGTAACAGAAAACAGGAAAACCTTACGTATTTTTCTAATGAGAGGGTCATAAGAACGATTAAAAGTATTTTATCGTTATCCAAACGCTAGAACGAAGAAATATCTCGGATCTAGGATTGCGAATCGGCAAAATCTCATGCTATTTGATGTTTGGAGTCTCGAATTTCTTGCTATGTTTCATTTCCACCTAATCGTTGCATGAAATAGTGGCAACGAAACGACATTGCCTGCTCCCCGATGTTGATCGCATTTACGGCGTTCTTTTCGCACCACAGTTGCACAGGCGTAAATCGGCATCTTTGAAGTACGTTTGTTGGTATGGTACATATCTTGGTTGTGGTCCGGTATAATTATTTCTACATCTTATCACAAGTACTCGTCGATCCTCCAGCTCGTCCTCGACACATGGGATTTCTGTAACAAAAGAAAATGATGATGCGTTAATTTTTTTTTATTATGTACATTCTTATGTACAGTTGCGCACTAAAGCAATTAAACATTTATAGAAACATTTTATGAATATACTACGCGTATTATACAAAATATTTCGAAACTTCATAGTTATTGAAATATGTAAGACTATTATGATTATATTGATAAAATTTGAAACATATTTGAAGATATACATAACGTAGGATATTTATTGTACTTGCATTTTATAGAGTTACAAAAGTATTTAGGCAATCAATTATCCATTACATTAATAATCCTCAATATTCAGTGCAGGTAAAATATTTGGTTTACAATTATTATCTAAAATAATTTTATCTAACCAATGTGTCTATGTTCAAATAATTTTATCTGATGAATACGTGAACATTATAGTTTTTATCGTCTATTATAGTAATCATATTGAAAGAGACCTGGTATTCTGTGAAATAATATCTAGAATGACTTCATTTGTGTAATTTCCGCTTATGATTGTACTAATTATACTTAATCATATTATAAATAGGTTCTCAATTATAGAGGGGAAAATAAATAAATATGTATCTATAATATACATTACAGTATTATCACAGTAAATATGATATACAGATAACAAGACGTTCAGATAAGGAGTATTCAAATAATAGAGGTTCTACAGTAATTGTTATATAATATTATAAATATGGACTACAAGATTAGAGAATTCGATATAATAGTTATTATAGAACACCACTTACTGAAACGGAATTTTAGTTAGTATCTGATTAAATGAATTCCTGCCGACTACATCCATTTATTTGAACGTGAGTTCCTATTATATAAATGAAAATAGTACAGAGAATCAATAACTATTATATGAATTGCTAGTTCCGCAATAGTTTCAATTAAATGGAGTCATATTCTAATAATGATTTCGAAGATAATAATTTATTACGTGAAATATAGGATAGATAAATATTGAGCCAAAGCAGGAAAAAAAAATGTTATGACTCACTTTGGTATCATTAAATAACAACAATTATTACAATAGTACAGTTATTTATTTTAGAATCAGTCAAAGTAACTAAATTAATTGAGACCGTCTCACAAATACTAAGGGAATTTTGGATTGGTAAAATGTGATTCGATAAAATTAGTTAAATAATCTTTAATAACAGTGGGTACATTCTGTTTATAATTATTTCTAAATATTTTGACACTTGTACGTGACAGTTTCTTTCGTATCTAATCTAACCTTATATGTGTGAAAGCAATATGTTTCTAACATGTTTATTGCGAATTATCAACTGAATAGCAACCGGTCACGTCCAACCGATCTGTTGATATCGCGAACCTTGAATGAATTAACGCTCAAGGTGGAGGAGGTTTAATATATAGAGTGCTAGGGTAGTTTGGCACTTTATTTGCACTTGTTGTATACAAGCAAAGTTGGATGTTTTGATCACGATCGTCGTAAGATCTTGTTGAGACTGAAGAAGATGTAATTTTTCTCAATATGTTATGTTATGTAATTGTTCTCATTATGTTTGTCCCAACATGTTATTGATACTTCCCCCAACCGCTGAGTCTCCGTCGTACATCGTCCTTTCCGTCCCTGACTTTTTACAGGTTCACCTGTACTCTCGGGGGTGCATATCCTTCGGTATTACCAGGGTTTTTTTTAAACCTTGCGTCATCAGGTTAATCGCTCGGGAAGGCAGGCAATTCGGAGTTTCCCAAAAAACAGAGGTGTTGCCCGAGTCATAAACGGACGGCTACTCCAAATCCCGAACAATGTTTTATGTGTAAAAATGTACACGCATGTACTCAAATGCAAAAGTATATAAAATATCAAAAGTAAGAGACATATTATTACATTTAGGAAATAAAACATTCTCTTATTTAAATTACGATCCTTTACTTATATTTGAAAAATCATGAATTTGTATATATAATTGTAGTATGATCATGATTATTGATAAAAATCAAATTAATTTATATTAACGGTAATTTTATATAAAAGTAAAAATTCATAATTCTTGTCATTTTCTCTTGAAGTGTATACTTTTAAAATGTTTTATTTTATGAAAATAATGGATTTCTTATTTCTAGTGTAATAATTTTCCTATTTCTCTTATTTCTTTCATTTGATATCGAGAGTTTAGCTAATGATAAACTTTAAAAAGTTATTCGTCAGCAAATTTATTTTTACTTCTCTTAAATCGCCGAAATACTCGTATTTAAAGTAGATCTATAATTAGACAACTTCAAATCGATTAAGAGTACCACTTGAATAAATATACATAGTTTGTCAACTTTTGGCGCGAAATTATCAAAGAAATCTAAACTCGGACGATTTTAGAAAAATAAATGCTGCAATGATGATAAATACGTTAAAAATAGGTACTCCATTTTAAAATAAACTCAATTTACAACTGTAAACGGTAACAAGCATATCTCATGGAAAACTTCTTGGTCGTTTATTTCAACCAATACAAGGATATCGATTAGGGAGTACAAAGTAAGATAAACAGCAAAATATACAGGGTGCATCACCTAACTCGAGTACCTTACATATTTCACTTATTATTAATGATAAGAAAAAATGTTAGACGAAGGCATTATTTGATTTAGAAGGGCAAATATGATATTAATCATAAAATTTTTCTCAATATCACATTTTTCCAGATTACAAAGTCATTAATGTCTTTCTAAATGGGGCTATATATTTTTATTATCATGGCGTCATAGCTGAGATTAGGACCAATCCAAAAACCTATAATATCATGGCATTCATATGAGCACGAAAAATTCAGAGATGTTCGACAATAGCTAATAGGTATCAGCGAATAATACCATGATTATGATAGAGAAATTAATGAAAAAAAACTCATTTCAACAAGTGTGCAAAATGGTGACCATCTAATTCAATATATTTCTGTGAAAGATTAACATACGATCTTTGGCCATTCCTATAAATTACTGACGAATATTAGCACACGCACTTCTAATGTTGTGGAAATATCATGATAAACTGTTTCGTCAATTATATTCCACGGAGAGAAGTGTAGGTGCGCGAGATCAAACAAACACGCAGGCTATCGGAGTTGTATAAAGGCCGATCTAACGTCGAGGAAACTTTTCTTCTATTGAACATCATTTTGAACTTTGTTGAAGTAAATTTTTCTTTACTGATCTCTCTATTACAGTTATTTTATTATTTGCAGCTGTTATCAAACATTTCTAAATTTTTTGCATTTATGGTCACGTGAATGTCATGGTATTATAGGTCACTGAATTAGTCTTACCTCTTACCTCAACTAAGACATCGACGAATTTGAAGTCTCGAAAAATATGACCTTGAGAATAATTTCATGATTGCCAACATATATGCTCCTCAAAATCAAGTAATGTTTTTCCTCGTTTATCCTCGTTTTTCCTTGTTCGACATTTTTTTGTATTATCAATGATAAATGAGGTATTTAACATGTTTAAGAAAGCAATTACGATTATCACAATATAAAAAGCTGTTATTCGATAATAATGCTATATCGGCCATATATTTATACGAACTCTTTTTCTTATTTCGGTACGCTAAATTCGTCCCAGTTATACCTGTGGCGGATCGGTATCAACAGGACGCTGACAGGTCGAGGCATCAACACGGCGCAACACCTCCCGGGCGATCCGCTGGTACCAACCGCCAACACTAGAGGGCTACGACGACAACGAGTCTGTCTGTCTAACTCGCTAGCGGTCGAATATACGAGCGATTGATACAAATACCGCACCTAGCGAGACTCCCTCTACGTGTAAGGCAGGGACTACCGGGCATAGCCTTACTGACGAGTCCACCGGTAGTCCCGGGACGAAAGGCACTCTCTTTCTCTTTTCATCCGCCACATTGGTGACCCCGACGTGAGTGAAAGTTAAAGAGGTGACTGTGATAGTGATACTGAGACTCTCTAAATGCCGCGAAACTGCTGTACGATGGAAAATACCGACGGGATTGCGAACAGTGCACGAGTTTACCAAATAATTAATATGCCTCTGCTGCAGCCCTCGGAGGTCACGGCGTGGTTTACGCTTCTGGAAATACAGTTCGAGGACATGGATCTTACGGACAACAAGCGAAAGTTCGTGACCCTCGCCAGGTGCCTCGGCGGTCGGTACATGTCGCATATCGAGGACGTGAGGAGGAGGATACCAGAGGCGAACAATACGATAAGTTAAAAAACACGATCATTCGAGAGTTGGCTGATACAGCCAGCACGAAGTCACGCAAACTGCTGACTTTCGAAGAGATGGGCGATCAAAAGCCGTCCCAATTCCATCAACACCTGAGAAGACTAGCCGGTCCCTCTATGCCGGACGAATTCCTCCTCACACTCTGGAGGGAGCGACTCCCGGAATATATAGACACCGCCCTGGCCGCGGTGGACGAAACGGACGTAGAAAAGTTGACGCGAGCAGCCGATCGAATTTACGAGACACACTCGTTGAGAAGACCAGAGGGTCGCCGTTATCGAGACAGAGAGAACGGGAGGCGAACGGCGAGATCGCCCCTCAGAATCGGCAGACAGACTCGTTGTCGTCGTAGCCCTCTAGTGTTGGCGGTTGGTACCAGCGGATCGCCCGGGAGGTGTTGCGCCGCGTTGATGCCTCGACCTGTCAGCGTCCTGTTGATACCGATCCGCCACATAACCTATCCCTTATATTTAAGGAAACATCCCATATGAACATAGATTTTTTCAAATATTTTTACGACAGAATGTATAATTTGCCTTTTCTTCCATGAAAATTAACTGAAGAAGCAATTATTAACATATGTATTTTTCCTTTCCTTTAGAATTGTACATATATTTTCTATTTTCTTAACAACATGTAGAATGATTTTTTTACTGTAAATAATGTGTAGGAAGCTATTCTGTATCACAAGTCAGAGAAAACTCAGATTGCTATCAACATAGAGTTTAGTCGCTCCTGAGACTTTTCCATATTTTGTTGAGGTTTATGCTTTAATAAATGCTTTCTTGAAATTTTTGAGAAATTGAGCACTCATTATAACAAGACATATTTAGTTTCTGCTAATTAAAAGAATGGATCACGAAAAAGCTGTCTATTATATCTCAATTATTTTATTCATCGAATTATTTGATTCTTTGCTTGTTGTTACGTAAAAGGAAATTCCGAAAAATTGTTCACACTTCTGTATGTTAAGTTGTATTAAGCGATATCTTCGTTGTTACTTTCAAATTTGTTCAAAATTGCAAAAAATGCAATTTGAGAAAAGTTGAAATAAAAATGGAGAGGAAAAATTTCAAAATATTTTATTTCTATGACTATGAGGTAAGTGTCGATATTAATCCAAAGTCTAAGAAAAAGTTTTGTTCCGTCGTTAATAATAAGCTACAGATCAACGTATGCTCCAACAAAATTCGTATTCTGAACTTGCTTATTCTTGACATCAGAAACTGACATTCTTGCTGAAATCCATTTTGCTAAGAGCAAAATCTTTCTTTTCTGGATATATCGATCTTTTTTAATCACAAAGTAGTGCTGACACGAAAAATGGTATCGCAAATTGATTCAGAAGGAGAAGTGGAAACTATATACTATCGAAATGGTAGAAAATTGTTCTAATACGAATAAAAATAAAAACTTGATAGGGAACACTTGAATTATACATTTAAATAAACATGTAGAAGTTGGTTTCATAGATTAGATTCAATAACTTGTTAGTAAGATAAATAGAAAAATAACATGTAATTAATAAAGCTCTTTAAAATATATCTTCGTGAAAATACACTATCGCATAAAACTCTGGGCATTTATCATATCTTTTTCAAAATCTAAGTAAATTTAAATAAGTGTAGAATTCACATCTTATATGACAAGGTATGTAGCTGATGTATAACATGGTAATGTATTAAAAATTTTACTTATACATCATTTAGAATTCATAATTTATATCGAATATTAAAGTTTCGCTAAAAATGGGAAATACTTTAAAACGCAAGTACATATTGTAGGAGAAAGAGGAACTGTTTAAATACTTCTATAAATGAATTTATAATTTTTAATAACCCAATGAACATGGTCTTTTTATATAAAATGCTTTTACATTGAACTGAATTTATACAAATTACTTTCTAAGTAAATACAATTATCAGCAAAAGTTTTTCAAATTATGAACCCGATTATACGAATAAAGCAAAAATTCTCCAAAATTGTTTAACAACTAGTGCATAAAATACAAACACAGTAACTATTCACCGCACGTATATATGTAGATCTAATCAAACAAACAATGCATATACGAGAGAATCGTGCAGGACTGACTGGCATACAGTACCGATCAGTTACTTCTGACTTTTTTCACTAAATATTAGCACCTCTATTTGAATAAACAAATGAATATGACGATTCTGTGTAACATGTTTCGAAGTCATATCGTTTATTCCATTGTTTTCGCTGTTCTGACACGTTAAATGTATAGATTGATATTTCGAGTTATTTAAAAGTTATTTTCTAGAACTGATATTTTGTTTCACAGGTAAGTAAAAGATTCTAATCTATTAAGTATAATTATCAGTTCCAGTTTGCAATTTTCTTTGTATATTATATACATTATGATCTAAAAATGTTTTCAAATGTTTGTCGGCCAGTATCGACCATCCAACTGCCATCAAGTATAGACTAAATATTTTTTATCTGTAAGTTCAATCTATTGGTAACTGAAATTAAATTAAAAGATGTTCATTTAATCTTCTACCTTTTCCCACAGAAAAATCTCCGAAATTCCAAAACAGAAAGAAGGAAAATGGACAGAAGAAGGCATGAATGCGGCTTTGAAGCTACTTCTCGAAAATAAGATGATCCAGAAACAAACCGTTGAGGCTTTCAATGTTTCAAAAACGATGAATGTGATGGCTGGGCACACATTCGAATGTATAGATTAAGAAAATATTAATTATTTTACTTGTGATATATGTAAAAATAAAATTTGAATAAAGATGCATATCCTAAGCTGTAAATGTTTCTTTTTTAACATTATTAATCATTTAGGTCGAAAAATCTACTACTTAAAATTAAAATGTCAATCTTCATTATTTAATTTCACAAAATTAATTGCCATTAATTTGCATAATTAAATAATTAAATTACATAATTCCACATAATTAAGTTGCATTTGTACTACAAACTCATTTTTAAAATTTTGATATTCACCGACCAGTCCAAGACGTAACAGAAAAACTTACAGCGCTCGGTACTGCACGATTCTCCCCTAGTACTTAAAAGAAAATTAAAATCCCTTAAACACTCCACATGATCTTCAAACATGTTCATTTTCTCAAAAGCTCTTATAGCATTTCGCAATGTAGCCCTCTGTCAAAGACGTCTACTTCTACCTATTCCTTACCAAATCTAATGGATCATCCGATTCGCTCGCGTATTGCATGTTACAGCCGACGACAAAAGAACGATGGAAAAGTTGTCGAAATAGATGCAGCGTGTACGATCGACGAGCAGCTTCGTTTAGCGAGAAGCTGATGGACTGACGATGGAAGCAGGGTGGGAAGAACGAGCAGCAGTAGCAGCAGCAAGCAGAAGCCAGGAAAGGGAGACGAGACCCCGCTCGCGTTGCTGTCGTCGTCGTCGTCGACGTCCTAGCCGTGATTTACATGCAGCCCGGAGGCCGTTGTCGCGGTGGCTTTTACCGTTCTCTCCAGCTCTCTGCTCTTCCAGCTTTTAGTCGCCGGCTCCGTTCCTATGTGTGCATCGAACAGTTGTACGTACACGCAAGCAGGCTCTCTGGACACCTCCGCGAATCGTTGAATCCAGGAATTGGGTTTCGCGTTGGCGCGTCATTATGTTGTTTATGAGCACGGGAACGTGGCGAGACAGCGAAGAAAAAGTGTCCACGGACGCACCGGGCAATATTTACCGGTCAAGCGACACAGCACCAAACCCGCGTTTCAGGATTTTTCCAACAGGACGAGTTTTATACGGCCGGCTGATCCACTTTGCTTTCGAACCACGACCAATCGCCGCGCCGCTTTGGCAGGCTACCAATGAAGAACTCGTCATGTGTGTGTTTCAGTTGTTGGAACCTAACTTACGATTTTTCCTCCTTTCGTTTACCTTCCTTCCTTTCTTTTTGAAATTTTACTTTTCCATCACCTTTTATCTTCGCCATTCTTTACGGTTTCATCTTCACGGTGTCTCTTCGTCGAACGTTTTGGTATTTGTTTCTTTTTTTTTTCTTTTGTTTTATTCGAATAGACACGAAGGAGTACAAGAAGACCCTATAAAAACCCCATAACGCGAGATGTACACAATCTCATAAAAATATTTGAACGCTTCTAGACACTTTTTATGAATGTATCATGTGCATTATGTGAAACCATTTTGAAATTACATTAACACATTAGCACACGACCATCATAATTGCATTGATAAAGTTTTAAAAAGGTTTGAAAATTTATATAGAAATTACAAGATATATTGTACAAGTACACATTGCCCAGAAGTTACAAAAGTATTTGAACAGTCGATTATCCATTACGTTAATAAACATATTTAACATTTATTGTATGTTTAAAATGGCTATTCATGGTACATACTAATTTTTTATTAAATATATGTCTACAATAAGTATCTTGTAATTTCTATATATATTTTCGAATTAGTTTCAAATTTTACCAATGATAGTTGTGTCATCGTAGTGATAATGAAGTTGCAAAATGTTTTATAAAATACAGGGTGCGTTATGGGAAACAGACGATTTTCAAATGAACGTTACGAAGCAGACAGTGGGGGTAGATGCTTGAGTAGGAGGGTATTTAACGCGTTAGGCAATATCACTTCATTTGTTATCATGTCGCTGTGGACATTAGAGCATGAATGTTTGTATACGGTAGTTTCGTAAAAAGCGATAAGTCGGTTATTGAAACTCTTTCGTCGGCGTTTCAATATTGGGCGTCATGGGAACATTTCAAGTCACAATATCATCTCAAGGTGGGTAACATCTTTTCGAACAAGAGGAACAGTAATGAAAAAGAAACCACCTGGACTTGTCGCAAACTGCAAGAACTCTGGAGAACGTGGGAAGAGTGAGAGAAGCCATCATACGGAGTCCAACTTGTTCTGCTCGGCGACATGCTGCTGAATTAGGAATGAGCGAAAGCACAGTAAGGCGAATGCTACACAAAGATATGGGACTCCATCCTTACAAAACGATGGTCGTTTAGAAGTTAAACGAAGGGGATTTTGACAACGTTCAGTCACCGCCGAGCTAATGCTCGAAAAATTATTGAAGAACATGAGGACGCAACCATCATGATGAGTGATGAAGCACATTTCACATTCAGTAAAGAAACAGAACTTCCAATACTGGGCTCCACAAAATCCTTATGAAACACCGTTGCATAACCCGAAGGTGGCGGTTAGATGTGCTATTGGTAAATTTGATATCATTGGCCCGTACTTTTTTGAGGAAAATGGAATCACCGCGACTGTAAACTCAGTTTGATACATCAATATGATCAACAATTTCTTGAAATCGGAACTATGGAGAGGAAGGATTAACAGACAATATGTGTAGTTTCACAAGATGGGACCACCGCTCATAATCAGGTTCCTTGGTCTCCTCGGTCACCTGATTTTTCAGTGTGTAACTTTTTTCTGTGAGATTACCTCAAGTCACGCGTATACGAAGGAAAGCCACAAACATTAGGAGAACTGAAGGACGCCATTCGCCAGCAACTAGGGATGATAAACGAAGAACTGTTGGGGAAGTAGCAGCGAACCTCCCGGAGCGAATATAAAGTTGCATTCACTAAAATGGTCACCACTTAAGTGATATAATTTTTCATACATAAATTCATCGTCTTTTTCCTCTGCAATCTTCATTTCCTTAAAAAGCATTTCATCCCCACTGTTATTTCTCAAATAGTGCCACACAAGGGCAGTAGGAATTTTTTTATCTCGTTATATTGTAGGTGCAGGTATAGTAGGTCGTTCTCGTGACTGGGCTAACGAGAGCATGTGAGTTTTCATGAAGAAGCACAACACGATGAAAACGACGAGATACGCGCCGAGTGGTCTTGAAACTTGCGCAGCAGGTGAAAGGTAAAGGACTGGATTGCGTGGTGAGAAGCATTACAAACGATTACTCCTGTTTCTGCTGTTAACTCCCATGCATGCGGCATAATGCGTTATTAAACAGCTGTTTTGGGGAGTCTAATGGGAAGCTCGCGCAAATTGCTCGTTTGAATCGCGGATGCCTTTTGGTTATTCGTCTCATGTCGTTCTTTTACGGAATAAATTGTATGGGCGTTGTAAACGGGTTTTTATTGTCGATATTAACGTGTCTAGTTGAATGACTTATGTTGTATTTAACATGATTTATTCCCTGAGAAAAGCTTATTGTAGTATTTGTTTGAGTTTGAATTCAAAAAATTGAATTGATATATTTTTCTTCTTCATATTCAATGTTGCATACATGCAATATTGTACTTTTCTAAGTCATTAATTAGATGATTTATTAGTCAATAAGTCTTAAACGATAAATGTATTTGTATATGATAAATTGATTTTCAATTTTGATATATTATTTCTTCTTTACAAAACTACCCAAAAAAATATGTTTCTATTATTAATAATTAATAAAAAATAATTTTTATATACGAAAAATTACACAAAAAGGCACTAGTTAATCAATTTTTGTGTAGTAACTTACATTTGCGTAATTTTAGTATCATAAAACGGTCGAGAACTATTTCATTCGCGTATTACTTTGTTCAGCAAGCTTCAATCTATTAAATGCTTTTCTGTGATAAAAAGATCTTAAATGTGTGTAATTTATGTTAAGTAATAACTATAATTATGTTGGATCCTTTTTGGTGTATGTAAAGTATTACATATAGTATAATATAACTTGCTAAATTTATTTTCAACTTTGTTTATTATTTACATATTCTTAAGTTCTGTTATAGATTGCTTAAATCCGTGCTTTTATTACGTTTTGTACACATAACTTCCTTTTCTATTTTAAATGTTAAATGTTCAAATGTTTATTATTTTTAAGAAACTCTATTTTACATACTTGATTCACCAAAGAGCAAGACCAGTTTTCATTTGTTGAATGATAAAATCCATTTTATTAAATAGTATATATTATAAATTATTCATTCAAAAACAAGCATACAATTAATTTTTAAACACTCAAAAAATTTTAAACCATACAGTATACAATCGCGTTAAATTAACCTATTAAAATTATTATTCCAGGTAACAATATTATTCAATAAATCTCATTCGATTCTTTTTATAAAACTTCACACAATGTCATATAGTATTTTTGTATTTCAATAATATACTAATTATGCTGCACTACATTGAATATATCGGCTTTTTAATATACAATTACAACAATGCTAAAAAATAACAAAGACAGTAACAGAAAATACAGTCCCTTTACTATCTCACAACGTTAATTTCACTAAATACAGATATGTCTCGTAATTTGCATTGAATGAGTGAAAACTCAGTTAAAAGTTATTCTTGTATCATCACACTCAAGTTCCAAATCTTGGAGCACGTGCAGAAATCGTACGAACTAGCAACAACCCATCTACATAAATTTCATATATCATGGATTTATCATTAGTATAACTCTTCCAAAGCCGTCGACATCCCCTTGGTCCTACTTCGTAATTTTATGCTCGCGTTCCTTCCCCAGGCGCAAGCCAGTTTTATTCCCATCGCAGACTTTGAGTAGCGTCATTCAGGGTATTTGGGCGAAGAAACGAGAAACGACGGAGAAAACCAGAGGACAAATAGAAACAAAGAGCAGAAAGTGAAAGGAATGGGTCACGACTTCGTTGAGATTTTGTGTCGAACCACTTTTCTGCTTGTTGAATTTGAGTCATTTGCCGACAATATAATTATGACCTTTAACTATCAAAGAGAATGACGGGGACAATTGTTGGATGTAGATTGAGCGTCTTAACGGTAATGAATGAATTGCTAGGATTTAAGATTACTAAATTTACGTGCATGAACATTATTTTTCTACTTCCAATGGTATTAACGTTGGGGTTATAGTATGTATTACTCTCAATTTTATATTTTGTTAGTATATCAATTTCCTAAATTCCAATTTTCTCATAGTCCAATCTTTCAATTTCTAATTCTCCCTTAATTCAGATCCTAATTTTTCTCACTTAACTTTACAATTAGTATTCGATTTTTACGTTCTGAATTTTCCTATCATTCAATCATTCAATTCTTAGTTTTTCCAAAACACAACTTTCCAATCTTACAATTTTCAATTTACGTAAATCTTGAGTTTCTAATTTTTTCATTTTTTACAATCCATTTCGAAAATAAGCCATTGTAAATTTCATTTCTCACGCAATTTCACCTATATAAACTATATGTAAAAATAGTGCATTAATTTTTTTACATTTTTGTAATCAATTTGTGTGATCAATATATTACTAACTGAACGAATTACTCTTGAAGTTATTCCTAGAAGTTATTCCTAAAAACCATGAATATTGTTCGGATTATCACAGTGATTTTAAGCTTATAAAACATGCTCGTAAAATAAAACATACAGACATTCGGTCTGTCCTTTCTATTTTACATTCAATTAAATGTATACACGTGGAGTTATAATTTATGCTTGAAATTGTTGTAATTGAATAGAAGGAAGATAAAGTATACGTGATATCGTTTATAAAATGTTCGTGATAATTAATTCGTTAATTGCTTATGGTATAATATTATCTCTTAAATTTACTTGATTTACTTAAGTAGTTTTCATTTAATATGTTGCATTTGCTACGACATGTATTTAGATTACTCATGAAAATGCAATATGAATTTTACTTTAAAAAAATTGATTTTTGTTTTTATGGTTCAATGTTGATTAAGCATTATTTACTCCCCCCAGAGACTACTGCCAACTCTGCTAGTTTCAAATGATTGCATTTTTAACATAATAAATATTTTATTCTTATCATAGTTTGAACAGTTTCATCTACAATTGACAATTGCTGAATATGTATTTTCGACTATCTATCAAAGAGTCCTATAAATCCGAATAAAAAGAATAACTATCTAAACTAGTTATTCATCTCGATTAAAAACAGAAGCTTCAAAGTCGACGAACCTACACAAGATTCAACAGAACGTATCGAGAGGATGCACGGACAAATATATTTCACGCTTAGAAATTCGATACAGATGAATTTAGATAGCAAAAGAGAAAAGAAGAAAATGGGGGTGGTAACTCTGTTAGCACTTCGCACAGCTAGTCATTCATACATACATACACAAAAGCTTGCGGCACTCTTCGCTCGGGGAATGAAAGATCGGACGTCGATGGTAAAACGTGCTTGCCTGGACTTGCTAATGGATTCCGCACTCTGATTTCACCTTCTTTTCTTTTTTCCCTTTTTTATCTTCTTCCTTTTTTATTTCGTGGTTCCTCTTAAATTCATGTACTTTCCATGCCTTTGTTCAGGTGCGCATACTTGGCGTTCTCGTGGAAAGCTATATACATAATTGAAGGACCTCTACGAACCCTTTAACTTCCAACCTTTGCTACACCGCACCGAGAAAACCCGCTTATTGTGTATTTTATAACCGAACGTATTCGACCCTATTAAATTTGCGAGCAATTAAGCGGCCGTTTGAAAAAGGAATCGATATTTCCCCTTTAGTCGTTCTGTTCTAACAAAAAAGAGAAGGAACGCGGAAATAAATTTAACACTATCCTTCGTTTATCATTTATAATATACAAAAATATCTCTGTAGAGTCCCTTTGATATTGAAGGTGCATTTTTGTATAGGATACATCATTCAAAAGAAATTATTGTTACTTTGTAATTGGTCAAAGAGCACATTTGAAATATTTTAGTATCGATGACGAATAATTGGTTCGGTACTGAGATTACTTTTTAGCTGTATCGCTTGTTTTTGAAGCGATTTGGATAATTTAGTGGAAATAAAAATATTGTAATTTTACTGTTTATAATGCCTCGTGTAATTGGTATTAACTGCACTTTTAAAAAGAATGCCATGAAAAAGTATGGTATGATATCCGATGAACCCATCGGATTCAACTTGATATATTTTTATGCGTGAAAAAAGATTCTAAATAAAGATAAAGATTCTAATAAATCTGCTTTCTCTTAAAAATAGGATTCTAAATTTGATGCAATTTTTTACACGCTTAATTCTTTGCATTCTGAAAATTGCTGATGCGACCTAACACATTTCTACAGTGAAGTTATTTAAAACTGAAAATTTTCTTTATTTAATCATATATATGTACAGTAACCTTATTGTCTTTTAAATTTTTTATTAGTGGAAGTAAAAAAATATTTGTTTGTTATTAGTATCAATGAACAGTATTAGTAAAATACGAAGTGTTGAAACAAATCATTAATTTAAAAGTTTTAAGTTTACTAAGATTACGAGATATTGAAACTATAATAAATATTTGAATGATCCTTCGTTGAACCCAAGACACTTTTCCATCCTTTCCTTTTCATTATTAAGTATAAGGATTGTATCCTTTTTTTGAAATATTTTATAACAATATTTTGTAACAAAACACGTTGTTGAATATTTTGATATTTAGGAAACAAAGCTTCTGTTATTCTGCTATTAATTTCCAAGACTAATTATTAGCTTAGTGAATAGTATTATAATATTAATATTAGAATAGAATCGAATAATCATTAAACATTAAGATCATCATTAAACACGATACTTTAAAACAATAAAAAATACAAATATTTATGTAACATAAAATAAGTCAATCGTGATTTAAATAAATTTAAAATCAATCGTAACTTCAAATAAATTTTCATAAATACGTTCATAAACTAGCTGCCATTCCGATAATATCTAAGTTGTTAACTCCTTTTATGATGTAATTCGCGTGCAGAATATTGGTCATCTTCGAACAATATATTTTTATCCATTCTTTCGATTAAGTAAGAAAGGCAATTCCATCCAACAACCTTCTTGTAATATCTCAAAGCAATTAACTGTCTTTGTATTTAGTAGTTAAACGATACGGAAGTATCGTTATTACGTTAATACCTTGGCTCCGCTGCTAATGCAATTTCCAGGTGGCAATTAGTCATTGATACCCTCTTTTTGGAACATTTATCGGATGCTTTCTACGACTAATCTTCTTAAATACTGTCATTTAACTGGCATGCTTTATAATTGACAGTTTGCAGTTACAATGAACAAATTATAGGTATATATAGTTCGGGTTGCCATATCATATTTCGCGACAGTGCTTTTTAATCGTCCGGATTCCCGCGGCAGGTCGTAATAAACCTTATAATTTTTCTTTAATTTATATCAATTCAACATCAATTCGGAATGAGCTTTGCATCATTTGCAAATAAGTTCGTATTATTAGAGACTTGTAATAATAGCATCAGTGTTTCAGTAAATTACTAGGAAATTATCCCTTTTTCAAAGAAATAAGAAAGCTTTATAAAGTTCCTAATAATTATGATTACAAATAAATATTCAGGACATTGCAAATAATCTTCGTTACTGTTGATTCAGAAATACATAATATTAAGAATGAAATTTAAATATTTACTGTGTGCGTTGACTCAAATATTTAACTTACTCTTGTATTTCACAATGTGTAATTTAAATTACAATTTTATATTTCTAGTTTGTTTTATTTTACAATTTCTTATTATAACAAAATTAATTTTGCTGGTTCTATTACTTACTTTTTCATAAAGCCATAGCAAAATTTCAAATGCTACAACTAATTAACTTTAATTAAAAATTTCAAACTTTGAAACCATTTTCATCCCTTTTGAATATTTCTAACTATTACCATATCGTTTCATTTTTAATTATATCAAATGATGTAACTAGTTATGTGCTCCTTCTTTTTATAACTGTTTTTAATTATTTATATATATGTATTTACTTTTATTCCCATACTAATACTACAAAGAATCAATATTATTAAACTTCTGAGAATGTCCTAATGAATAAATAACCTATTTTCGCTTACAATACAAACAATTTTACTTATATCAAGTTATATCAAATATTACTAACATGCGGTTAGAAAAACTAAACGAATCAAAATATGCAATGTACACTATTGAGAAAGCTAATCACATGTCATTCGATCTTCGTTAACCTACTAACCCATATCAATTAGATATTTCTTATCTATTTCTTAAATTTCTAACTCTAGTTCCGTATCTTAAACATTTATTTAGTATTCACATCACTGAATTAGTACTAGGTCATTCTATAAGTAATACGATTTTTCTAAGAACTGAAAAAAAAAGAATTACATCGATAAAAAGTGCTATTATTCCTTTGATAGGATATTGAAGTTATAGAAATTATTTAATATGAGTTATTTACTATGCCTTCAAATCTAAGTATTATTGAATTATGTTATTGCCAGTAATTAGACTATTTAAAATCAGCGTTAAAAGAAACATTCAATTCCGATGGTAGTTTTGATGGAACATCTAATATTCTCGTTCGCAAAATATTTTTATAAAATTAGGTAAATGAGAAACGAGTAATTTTGCGAATGATTAAAAGGCATAGAATTCAAACATTTCTTCAAAATTAAAGGACTTTTAAATGATGACAATAAAAATGTAGAACTAGA
Source organism: Bombus vancouverensis nearcticus (assembly GCF_051014615.1). Taxonomy (NCBI): domain Eukaryota; kingdom Metazoa; phylum Arthropoda; class Insecta; order Hymenoptera; family Apidae; genus Bombus; species Bombus vancouverensis. Next base: position 1,267,962 of record NC_134911.1, on the reverse strand, counting down.
ATTATAACAATAAAAGAAATATTACATCAATCCATAATTGCACTTTTGTGTGTTTTTTAAAAACATGTGATTAAAAAAAGTCATTTTACGCAGATGAAATTAAAAAATCTACCATTAAAATAACAAAAAGCTATACCTTTTTTTTGTTCTATCACAGTAACAAAAAGTATTTATGAGCTTATGAATTCATTTGATACGTTATCTTTTCTGTCTTAATTTCCTATGAACAATTGTATGCATCGAACAAAATCAATTCATTTAGCAACATCTGAAGAAATGTTATTTCTTATACGCATTCAAAAAAGCCATCTTTTTTTAGCATAAATATGTATTATGATTTTGAACTTTAATACTGAAATATTTGATAAATTAAATATTTATTAAGCATAGAATAGAGAATACGAGTACGAATGGTCACGTAAATCTGTTTGTAAATTATAGTGAATGAGTCTTAAAAACTTATATACAGTAGTTCACATAACCATTTGGGCACTTATTGTAGAAATTTTCTATATATTCTATGTGCTGTATAAAACATTTTGAAATTTCATTAGCATTACGATGAGATACATCGTGATTGTATTGTTAAAATTTGAAATCAATCTGGAAATATAACATACTATATATGTATATTGGAAGTTACTTGAATTTATATAATAATATAATATATTATTATATATTACATATAAGCTCGAAAACCTTCCAACCTCCACACCATCCGAATAATGTTACGAATTTCGGCTCGCAAAACGTGATATGATGCCTCCGATAGTGATAAGCCGGTTGATTTCTCGATAAGCAACATTTAATCTCCGTAAGTAAAATACAATAGAGTATTTGGCCACGACGCGACGCAACGAGTTTCATACACAGTCTCCGTACAATATCGCGCGTAGTCCAGTGTTCCGTTGGAGGTTCCAGCATCGAGTTATTAAGCTGGCACCAGCGGCCATGTCCAATACTGGAAAAGTGGTAGAATTTAATTTAAAAAATAGGTTTGTCGGTGGCACCATCGCATAGAGCGCACAGTTTTTTATATTTTTAATTTCCAGCGGAGAACGTCGTTTCTATCTGTCACTGACATACCCTCCTCATCCCTGTTTTGAAATGAACGAAAAAAAGAGAGATAGTGGGAGAGGGGGGAGAGAGAAAGGGCATCAGAGCTATTCTGTCGATGTATGATCTGGCCACTGATATATGGCGGTAACGTGAGCAAAAATGCGAGGCCGATTGAATTACATTGAGTTACGTGTCGTTACGCAACGTACCTATGGGCAGAGAGAAGCCTCGGCAAATTTATAGTACGACCTTTTGGTTACGTTTGATTTTGAAAAATCGTCGCCGTTCGAAATTACGATCCCACCCACGCCCCGCGCGTTTTGGCACGTGCGCGTCGACCATATTTATTTGCCCCACGTGTTCTCTCGGGGAACCACTTGCTGTCTCTCTCTTTCTTTCTTATTCTCTTTTTCCATCGTTCGGATCATATAATCTCTCTCTCTCTCTTTCTTTGTCGAACATCGACGCGGTGTTCCCGATTTTCGGATGCCCCCGCTTTCCGGCAAAATATGCGGCCCGTGGAAACGACGCTTTATAATATCATGGCTGACACTTATCGTTATGCATTCTTAAGTGATAAATCTCGAACGAGCCGCGGAAATGTTCGAAATTTCGGAGCGAACGCGCGGTCGTCGCGACGCGGATCTTCGATGGTTGCAACTCGGCCACGCGCTGATCTATATCTGCTCGTGAACGTGTACGTCTCGTGCATTTTCATTTCATCAAAAATACTGATATGTAATTGTAGCTTCAGTAAGACAAGAAATAGATATCTGTAAAATATTTTTGGATATATATATATATTCATTCTAATTGTAACCGTCTATATAACTTTAATCCTGGCAAAGATAAGAACAAATTTATTATGCTATAATATCATTTAATATATGTATTCTTCATTAGGACATATCTAATAATAAGTTGGTATATGTACTTTCGAAGTAAAACATAATTGTCTGTGTAATAACCCGCACAGATCATGTAAACTTTTAGACAAATAAAGAAAACATATACACGCTTTCACAAATATTACGACTTATGAAAAAGAAGATGAATGTGAATAATCATCAAGATATCATTAAAACCATTAAGAAATCATTAATTATTTTATGCATCATTTATGAATAGTTCTATCAGATGGAATATCTCTTTCATAAGAATCACACATATCATTTAATACTTTTCGAGAAAAGAAAAGCGTTTAATATAGAAAATGCATTCTATCGTTAGTTTACAGATAATACAATTTTTCAATATTTAAGAAAATCAAAAGATCGTAATAAAAAAATATCTAGGACGCATGAAAGGATAATTTTTTTCAATATATAAAACATATATAAAAAATCGACAGAAACTTTCTAGATAACTTAGAATTTCTTAATACAAATATATTTTTGGATACATTATTTCTTGTACATTCTTTTTCACTACAAAAGACTGAGAAACAGAAAATAGCGGAAATAGTAGGGCGAAAATTATATAAATTATGTATCCTGAACTACAATACTAATGATTCGATATGTAAACTAACGATAAGTAAGTTCTTTGGTAATAAAAACGTCTTTAATAATAAAACTTTTGTTACTTTAATGTTATTAATAAGTGTTTAATAATATTGAAGTCTATATACATATTATTCTTCTTGCTATAAAAATTTCATTGATGATTTGTTTAATGCTGAAATGATATCTTTTTATTACTATAATAATATTATGAAAAATCAGTTAAAATTTACTATACATCATTAAGTTATATCCATATCTTCATATTAGACATTTTTTCTTACTACATCGATAATAATATTGTGATGTACCATTTCATTAAATTACATTAGGAAAAACAAATTTGCATCAAAATATGATTTGAATGATCAACAGTTATTAAAATCACATGTTCGCGAAAAAAATTCGTCCTACAATTCGACGTTTTCCCAAACGTTATCTTCTACAGAGCAAAAATTTGCCTCCAGCTGCTAAGAAATGCTACTGCCATCTCATTATACAATCATCTCCGTGCTTATCTATGGGAAAAATTTTCTTTAGTCCGTATTCTTATGCTGATTCTTCCGTATCTTATATTTGAGAAAAAATATACGCTTAGATTAATCAAGATTTTTCTCGTTATCTTTTATTTTGCATCTATATTTCTATCAAAATCTAACAAAGCATTGTAATTTCATATTTCATACATATCTAATTATTTTTGCTTTTTTTATTCTTGTCGGAGTTAGATACATATTGAAGGAGTATTTTATTTCCATAATTATTATGCATTATGTGTGAAACAGACTTGAAAGATTTGTAGATTATTAATTGCTAACAATTAAAACACATATTGAACATTAATATCCTCGGTAGGAACCTATTAACCCCCAGTAATAGAAAGAATAATTTGGCAACACTAGATACGTCTATTCTTAAAAATATACAAACGATTAGAGGTTCTAGAGAGAGAATAGCTCTGATTGTGATTGACATGCGTAACGCGATGAAGGAATGCATTAGGCAAAGAATAGTTCTGTATATAAGCCTACATCATTTGTAGAAAATTTTAATAGTTAAAATAATCTGCCACATCATAAAGATAGTGTTTGTTCGACCAATCGCGGGGAGACGTAATCGCAAGGAGAGACGTCAACGGGGGTCGTAAATCCCCGTTACGATTATAACAATCGACACCACGAATTGATCGATCCCCCGATTTCCGTTGAGATAATAGGGGTGATTGAGGTTGTATAACCCTGTGATTCACAGAGTTATAAATTATATGCTTCCAACACTTAGATTACACTGACGTAGAGAAATAAATAATTAACAACTTGTCGCACGAAGCTAAGATAGATATGTGCGTTAGAGCAGGGCTCTTATAAGTGGATTCAATGTATTAGTGGACGTAGCACTATGAGATATTTAGGAGAGGAAATGTATGCTCGACAATACCGAGACCGACTCTCGCGTTATGCTTAGACTGCCCCGCTGGGCATTAGCGTATACTTAGTAGTTGACTTTTCCAACGAGGTAGAAGAAGTGAAGTTGAGTGACGATGCTGTGTCGGAGGAAAGCTAAGGATGGGTGTGTCTAGCGCACGGGACCATCGGATTTGTTGGTGCCGATGTTAGTTAAGAGAGTGAGGGAAACAGGTTTCGCTGTTAATTGGTTAACCGAAGGGTCTTAACCGCCCTCGAGAGAAAGTGGTTAGTGGGAGGAAAGTTGCAGCGCACGTGAGAAAACTAACTTTCCCTTATCCCGCCGTGGTAGACAATAGTCTTTAGAAATTCGGACACAGATGTTTGTTTGTTTTGAAGGACCTTAGCAGGCAAGTGACTCGGGTTTATGACGGGTGCTTAAGGATATTGAGGGTACGCCGTACGGAAAAGCGGACATCTGGTGTCCGTCTGGCCCGCGGTGTGTGACCTGGGCCAGGCAGAGAGGCCCGGCGTAACAGATAGTTTCTAATCTTTTCTTTCTAAACATTTCTTTTCTTTTACTTCTTCTTCGACTCTTAATTCCATTAAATTGGTCAAGTATCTTTTGCTTCGATTTATGATATCAATGATTATACGAATTTGAAAATGCAGGCATTATATTTGGGTGTACTGGAAAACATGTACAAAAAGTTCTTTTAGTTTATTCCACTAAGAACTAAAGTGAAAAAACGTAAATTATGTATTATCAAATATTGTTTTCTCGGTTTATAAAAACCTTAATAGAACAATAAACGTTTTACGAGAGCTCACTGCATAAACCACAGATACAAAACAGTGATGATTTATGACTTAAAAAAATATTGTTTATCATAATGCTATAAATTACTCTTCAATTTATACAACCTTTACAAGGCTATAATAGCTAGGTAAGAAAATAGTAACGAAAAACAATATTGAACAAGTCTTACAAATTTCTTTCCAGAAGCACAATATTAAAAGACAAAATTTAGTAAGATAAATTGCTTACAAAAAATTCCGAATTAAATATTGCATTAACACAACATTGACCTTCAGTGAATTAAACAAGTACTCCATTGACTAAACTTCTTCCCTTGGACATTACCAGGAACAAGCGAGGAGAATTTTCCACCTAGATATCCTCGACCAGTAATGCAATTACCAAGCGATAAGAACATAAACTGCTCACCACCCAAAGTGGATTAAAAGGAAAGCGCTCGCTCGCTCGCTCGCGGGAGAGAGAGAAAGAGAGGGAGGATAAGAAACAACCATCGTCACCAAACGCCACTGTCCCGATCGTTTCAACCATATACACCTTCACCACGTACCTCTTAAACACATCGATTAATTCCCGCAGCCATACGAGTCACGCGAAAGCGAGCCGAAAAACCGGGATCGGTTGTTCAAGTAACTGTTACCCAGGGACTACCCTCTGAACTTACATATCGCACTATCCGCAAGTGCAAGGACAGTCAACGCCGAAGAAGAAAGAAGGAGTGCGATATCCCGACAATTGAAGATAGAAGGACGTGTGTGCGCGCCGACAAGGAAAGGGAAGAGGGAAAAGAAAGACGTGGAGGGTTAGTCGGTCTCTCTAGCTCAGATATGTGGATGCAGGATAGAAATATGTAAGTGTACATGTGCGCGTACTGCTGCTGGGTGAATAGGTAGGACGATATCTATGGGAGGGGTTGGCCACGTGGCGCCGCGGCGCGCCGTTCCGGCGCCGACGTCCCGCACACCCCGTGAGTTCAGTTTCACTTCAACCCCCAAGCGGCCCAACCAGACGACGGCCGGCTCTCTCGCCTCCAGGATTCGGCCTCGCTGCGAGACTAGGCTGCGTTTTGCGCCGATTGTATCGACCTTATTTCTTCCATATTGCCCTCCTTACTACAAATGTTCTATCTACCATTTTTCAAGATATCACTTATTTGCTGCAACAATAGCATACAGTGGCTTATGATATGAAAGTATTTGACCTGTTACCATAGATAAATTTTATGTTATTGAGCGTATTATGTAAAACAGCTTGAAATTTCATTCGCACTTGGAATGAGGCGCAACTGCATGAATCTATACGTTGGTAAAATTTGAAACCAATTTGAAAATGACTTAATTATAAAATATACATGAATAGTCATTTTAAGCATATAATAAGTGTTAAAGGTGGTCCCACTGAATATTGGGTCTTATTAATATAATTGACAATTGATTGTTTAAATCTTTTTATTTTAGTTCTGTGCGAAATTTTCTTCAAACATAATAAATGTCTTTATTTGTTAAATCAAAAATTGGACTGGAATATAAAAATTCGAACATCGCAACAAGGTATACTGGCAAGTTGAAAATCATAGTGGTGTAAGTGATGATTTTAAGAACTTGGATGTAATCGCGTATTTCAACCCCTAAAAGTACCACCCCTATATTTTCATAATTAATTGACTTATAACTTTATTCTCTGCCGCGATACGTTTTCATGTCTTGAAAAGATATACAGTAGAACTCCGTTTATATGAACTTGTCGAAGGCAAATAGTTTATATACTCAATAGGAAACCATTCATCCTCCTCATCTATTACTGTTCATTCATATTGCAGAAGTTTACATTCAGATAAACAAATTCAACAATCAGAAGTTCATGTAATCGTACACTACATAAACTTTCGTCCAAATAAATGGAGTTCATGTAAACGGAGGTGTATTGCAACGAACCTTTTATAACAATAATCGTGGAATACAATTATGCGAAAAATAACAGTGGAATGACTTACAACACTATTCTCAGCTCTTCAACCAAAGATGATAGTATAGTCGTTGTGTTAACTACTCTAGCCCGACCTTCGACCTATGTGACCAGGATTCCGCGATACATTCGCTTTCTCGTCTGTCAGCGATTCGACGGACGATGGCGTTACGTCGAACGCCAGAGATCGTGACACTCGCCTATTTCTTTCTCTCCTTCTCTCTCCTTTTCTTTCTTCTTCCGAAACTTTATGGAAGATTCTTTGAGGGATGGTATAATCGGCATTGGTATCGTAACTAGTTGGATGATACGATGAGATAGATGTTTCGCAATGAGACTTGCTCGGCCGAGAGAATGATTTCTTTGGGTGTTAATGGGAGATTAGGATTGATGGAATCAAGGTAGTATATCAAGAGCCAGACATGAGTCACGTGTGTTGTTTTTCATATAAGGGAAATTTTAAAACTCAATATCTTGTCAACTTTGTCAATCACATATCACCAAAATTGTCTTTTTATTGAACTTGGTTGTGAAGTACTTTTGAAAAATATTTACGTCAAAAATATTGGTTTCAACTCTCTTGAAAATATTGATTTTAAACATATTGGTTATCTATCATATTTTAGATATTATATATATCGTTTCATAAAATTTTTCCAAAATTTCATGGGTTTGTCATCTATTGCTACAAAACTTTCAATCAAATAGATTATTTCTCTTTTTAAGTAATTTTATATTAAAGTTATATGAACCTTAGTTGCATTCATGAAAACATAAATATCCATAAACATCCACAGTTAGTTATAATATTCTAAATTTAAAGAATGTATGTAGACTTTTGTAATTGACTGTCATTTCACATTTAATACCTGGGCATCGGTCACTATAATTATCCGTTACTTCACAAAAATACACTTCCAAAATATACTATCTAGATGACAATGATTCGATTCGAGGACAACAACGATTCGATTCATCCGCGGATGCGGAGGAACCAAGTTCTATGCAGTATGGCTTAACAAGGAAGACGGTACGGTTTCGAAGTGAACGAAACCGGCGACGGATCGGGCAGGTCGTGGAGTGGCCATCGAAGTGGTAGGTCGGGCTGAACGTCGACTGAAGCCACGAGTTTTCGTGGTCCGCCATCTTTATGGTTACGTCAGCATGTTTCAGTTGCCGGATCTGAAAGTTTTCGCCCGGCGACAAGATATTTCAAGTGGTCGCTCAGTCGCTATCGTCCCACGCTGAAATATTGGACGGCTCTTTCTTGCAGCCGCATATTCTTCTACCACCACCTCTGTTTCCCTCCTACCATCGCATCTCCTCCACCTCTTCATCGGCAGCCTCTCTACATCCAGCACTAGCTGGAATAGCAGTGGAGCCAGCAGCATACCCTCCTAAGAACACCACCCACCGTCTTCGTCATCCACCGTCTCGGGCAACCTTCTTTTTCCTCTTCCACTTTCTTCTGCTTCTTTTCTTCTCTCCCCTCCTATCGTGCCGGGTTCGGGCGCCTTACAGTAAGAACTTCAGAACTTATGAGTCGCGTATTAAGCACACCAAGCCGGCCCATCGTTAACTACCCATGAATGAGTTACGCCCGGTCGACGCTAATTCTCAAATTGTCCAAAAAGAATGGCAAAGTGTCTATTAATCCGCGCAGCTTCGTGCTGAGATCGGAGGACAGTGGAGTGAGGAGTATGGAAGAGCTATGAGGGCCTTTTCCGGTTGGTGAGGATGAGCGGGAATGGGACAGCCGCGAGAGGAATAGGCGTTTCCGGTGAAAAACAACGAATTCGACGGAGAATCCTGCTTTCTGGAAATCTGGACGCCCAATGCTTTATTTCGATCATTCTTTTCCGTGGTTCTCTCTGCTTAACTCCTATAATTGAGACTTTATGAGAAAGTGTCATGCTACGTACTTTACCATCCTTCTACTAATTAAATTATTATGGAAGATTTTAGCTTCTTGTCTCTTCAATTCCTTTGATGTATTCGTCGCATGTTTGATACATTTTTTAAAATGAAACCATATATAAATTATATACATTATACTTTAGTAATTAATAGTATGATATATAAAAGAGAAACTCCATCTTATTTACTTCGTCTATACAAATTGTATAATGATTTTATTTGAAATTTCCTTGACTAAAGAATGTTCTAGTTTAGTATGTTTCTCCCATTCTATATCAGTTTTAACATTAAACAGAATACATTAAAGAAATGTTGCTCAAATATAATAAATATGTAAAGAAAAGCATTTATGTGACTCCAAGAAATTTCGTTTTCCATATCTTCTTTCGTACGAAAATAGAATAATTATCAAATTGGAGATTCTTTTAATATAGGTATTATTCATACGTCTGATACCTTTTTCCAACGAGAAATTATATTTAAATTATACATCTTGAATTCTTAATAACCATCAGTGGTACTATTGCAGTATTATAAGTACTGTTATATAATATGCATATGTTATGAGTGTAATATGGATAAGGAAAAAAACTATAATGTGTGTGTGTATGTGTGTGTACAAAAGAAATTCCATCTGAATTATTTCGTTTATGTATGTTGTATAATGATTTAATTTGAATAGCTCTGATAAAATTATTTTGCAGTCTAATAGTTACTTCATCCTGTGCTTTTGGTTTCAATTTTAAGAAGAATGTAGTAGAACATCAAGAAAAACGGTATTCATGAGATTCTAAAAAGTTTGTATCACTTTTTACGTTTCTATCCATGTTGAAGTAGAGTAATTAATAAATTACGTCATTATAACATAATTCGTTATCGTTTGAATTGATAAACTTTAATCACGTACCATTGCACCATTCTTTGACATGAGAAATTAAATACGTCACAAAACTTACAATCTCCATGTCGCGGAGAATATATTTAAAATTCACAGTTCTATATATAACGCAGAATGCCAAAAACATTACTGTATCCAACCCCATAGTGACCCATGAAAGTATTCAGACACTTGTAGAAACCTTCTATGAATATATTGTGTATGTTATAGGAAACATTTTGTAATTTCATTAATACTATAACTGTCTTGCGATGATGCTGTTGCAATGTTATTGTTTGTAATCATTGCAAATATAATTTTTGTATTCTTTATCTAATATTGAAAAATAATAGGACATTTAGTTCTATTTGTTCAACTTCATGTTTTTTTTATTCAACAATGATGTACTGTGTGTATGTATTAAAATTCTACCCGTGATAGCCCTTAAAGATTAAAACAGCTATAATTTTGGAGAAATAGTGCCAAAAACATACATTTACGGCACAAAATTAATTACAAAAATTTTCATTAAACCTTTTTAAAAACTTCTAAGTCGTACTAAGATTTTGCTTTAACCTCCTATAACTATTATTGTAGAATGGAATTTCGATCGCTTATGAGAAAAAGCAATTACAATTTAATTTAATGCATTCTTGTAGTTTTTGTAATAGAAACAAAGTAATAAAATAATTGTTCTGTATCGTATATGTATATGTTTTATTTTGGTTTCTAACTTCATCGGTATAATCATGATAGTCGTGATAATGAAATTTCAACATGTTTTATATAGCGCATACAATGCATAGCGTGGCCGACGTAACTCTTCTACTCTTAATTACTGCCTTATTTGTCACCATACAAACAAATGTTTTGAGAGAAAGTTATTGTATTTCAAGGGAAAAACTAGATTATGAGAATAAAAATCATCAGAAGATCATATCTTCTGAGATTTTAATAATAGTAGTACTTAACACTATTGCACACAGCACTGTTTGGGGATTTCGAATAGAGATAGGAGCCGAAACTAAAAAGAATTCCTTTCCGACGTTTCGTTAGCATTGTAGCTAAGTTTTTCAAGGTTAAAGAGAACGTTACTATTAAAATATATATATAAAATATGATCTCGAGATGGTCTTCTCTCTCATAGCCTAATTTCTCCTTCGAAATGCAATAACTTTCCCTCAAAATAGTTGTATCGTGACAAATAAAGGAGTAATTAAGGGTGACAGAGCCAAGTTGGACATCCTGTATGCATAAAATTTTCCTATATAAGTGATCAAACGCTTTCCTGAATCACTGTATATTTAAAAATTAGGATATTAAACTTTCAAAACAGACGTCGACACAATTTAGTTAAGCAGGTTGCTAATTATGAGTAATAAATCGCCAGTCTCCTAATAGAGGGGGCTGATCATGGATTTGTTGGAAAATGAAAGAAGAGATACGATCAAACATTCATGAAGAGGAAGAAGGAGAAGGTAACGTCTCGAAAGAGCGCATAGGCTCGCCATTTGGCTACGGTGAACCGGTAGTGGCGCGACGACATTGGAGGACTAAAACTGTCAGCCTTGACAAATCTACGAGCGTCGCCCTGATAAATTCAATTAAATAATTATACCTCTTCTCGCAGCTTTCCCTTTGCCAGGAGCGCGCTCGCACGACACCAGAGCTACGTTCCTCTTGAGCCAAGCCGAGAGTCTTCGAGACGTCGGAGGGAACACGAGAGAAGCCATTTCTGAAGTTTATAGCCGTTCCTGGATCAACCGGGGCGGATGGGTAAGAAACGCGAAGGGCGGTTCGTCTTAATATAAAGCGAGTTGGTAAGTTTGGTGCAGCCAGCAGAGGCTAACTTATAATGCGATTTGTTTAATCGGCGCCAACTACTTTGTTCCGCCCAGCATTTTCCATCGTCCTTTCAAGAAGAACGAGCAGCTACGGCCTTTCTTCTTCTCGCTTCCTTCTTGCCAGAGACTCCTTCGACTTCTCCTCCCTTTCCCTTTTCGCCTCCCTCGTACACTGGCAATCCCCTGCCGCTACTGTATGCCGCTTCTCTTGAAACGATCCCGAGTATCGAACGGCACCCCCTTCGGCTATCCTTTCTTCGACGGAGTCAAGGGTCGAATGCCACTTGGGCTACGTACACCTAAGTGTGAGCAACTTCCCCCACTTTTCTAATGTATCGAAAGCCACGCTTGCGACTCTGCTACAAGGTTACTTGTTTCGAATCGTGGATGTGGATTTTTATGGTATATAGCAGGGATTGTAAATTTTAGTTAAGTTGATACGACAGTGGTGAATGATAGTTCAGGAATTTCTCTGCATAGGCTTGTTTTGGGATTCTTTGGAAAATATGTGGAAAAATATGTTTTGTGATTGTTTGATAGCAGATGTCAATTGTTGAATTTTGCGTAAAGTATTATGATATGTCACAAATTTTGATTCAAATGCTTAATCTTTCTATGTCCACATTACTTAAATGTAACAAATATTTTTTTTACAGTTTTTCTATGTATTACAAATTAATACAAACATTGTAGTAGTTAGAAATGTGGAATATAGAAATGGAATAAAATTTATCTATAGTTCATTAGAATATACGTACATATGTTCTATTTCACAATTCCAAATATGTCACCATATACCACTCCAGAGGATAAGAGAACTAAATAGTTTGAACTTAAGAAATTGGAAAAATATTCAAGCTAATATCATAACTTGCTGTAACCAAAAAAACTTAATTCTTTCAAAACTGAATTTTTTCTAGCTTGTAATAAAAATTATTTCGTATTTATTATTGTTAGTAAAAAGACATTTTTTAGATACTTTTGTAACGAAGGCATAATACACTAAAATTTGAGACCATGTTTGCCGGAAATAAATATATTTACGTCTAGTTAATTAACAATTTATTAAAGTAAAATGTTGGGTATAAGCAACATTATGCATCAAAGAGTTAAAATTACAAATGCGGACATAAACTTCTTTTCTCAACATAAATTTCTTCTTAATTTCTTATCTTAAAATATAAATTTCTAAAATCTAAGGTATTTTCTTATATACTATAATGTACTCGAAATAACGAGCATTAAGTATATACTTAAGTAACCAGAAAATTCCCATTCAAGCAATTACCCATGATACAATATTGGAATCTAACGAAATTATTACTTCTCTGTTATAACATGGACGATTGTTATAATGGATACTATTGGAGTAGTTTTAGTGCCAGTATTTAATATTCTAAATGTACAATAAATATAAACTGGTATCAACAAGTACTTACATATAATAAATATAACAAGAGAACCAATACCAACTGAGAGTATGCAACATAAGTACATTATGAATAATTTTCAGTGATATTACATTCGTACAAAGAATGTGATTTGATGAATGATTAAATGAACGAAAATCATGCGAATATATTCAACGTTAAATGAAACCTGTTTAATTATAGTACCAAATAACATTTATCATACACTGCATATGAAGTTCGGTATCAATTAACAATAAATTACATTATTGTATAATCGCATCGGAATTTTCTACCTCGATTCTGTTAATTCGTAACTAAATATGAAATCCTTCACGGTGATTAAGCTTCTAACGTTCGCATGTATATTTATGACCCGTTTACAAATCAAGCTAGCCTCGTAGGTTGGTGGAATCATCCCTCCTTCTCTTCTTCCACATAGATCTACTCTTAGTCACTCCGCGTTCATCAGTCATTCTCCGACAAAGTTACACAGCTCCTATGTTGTGGTAAAGAAGAGGATTCCTCGAATGTATCGTTCGCGAAAAGAGGAATCTTTTGTGTATGAGTTGTAATCGATGCTATTGAGATTATACTAGAATATCTTCGAAAATATTAAATATATACTTATAGGTATCTATATCATCGCCTATAATTACTTAAACGACACTAATAGGTAATAAATATCTCTTTAATAATTTAAATTTAAGACATATATAATTCCTGGAACTAATAATATAACCAAAGTAATGTTGATTGTAAATAGTTTTATATGTTAACAATAGCAAAAAGCCTTTTAATAGGAGTGGAATAAAGTATAAAATTGTGTTGTCCGAATAATTATGTGAGCAACGCTGTACATATACAATATATTATATATATATATATTACATGTAAAGAATAATTTATAGAACAAGAAATGAGAAAATATTCCAAATGCTTTACAGTTAGGATAACTGAACTGTAAATGTATTGGGTTGACAACTAAGTGTGTTCATAGAAATAGTTTAAAAAATCGAGATAATTTTTTTCGCATCTTGTAACCCATGCTCTTCCGCTGATCCAGATATAAAACTTTTTTACTTTTGCTTTTTGTAAACTGCTTTGTTTTTTTAAAAATCCAATTTTTATATTTGCTCATCAATTAGTTAGGATATGATTGAGATATCGGAATAAAACCTTTTGCATCGTATAAGAGTAGTCCGCCAATCGCCCCGGCTTGTAAAATTCCTCCAATTTGATCATTGTTAACTATCGTTATTGCAAATTTGTGGTTTACCAATTTCATTTACGTGCATTCAGTGATTGCTCTGCAATTGTTGGACTGACATCGAGATAATTCCAGTCTGATAATATAGCCGCAATAATAATAATAAATAATAGCAATACGCGTAACATTATAAAGCCTTCGACTCTTCAGAAATAGTTTAAGAAAACGACAACTGTTTATAACCAAGGATAACCCAACGACGCGCAATATTGTGGAATTCGCATACTTTTTTCCTTTCCTTAAACTGTGAGTGCTTTATTATTTTATTGCCTGCGAACCGTTAATCGGTAATTAATACTCGAACGTCGCATGCGGTCATCCAATGACCTGTTGTTATCCTAGTGTGACCGATATGTAGAGATTTCTCCTTTTTTGAAACATGCACCCACGAATTACTTTTTCTCTTCACCGTTTCCAACTCAAGAAAATGCCAAATCAGGAAATTCGAATGTCTACCCTCAGCAATTTGCCTAACTTCAACCATTGTTCCTATCATCAGTCTGTAGTAGAACTTCATCAAGTAAACGCGCATTTTTTTAACCAAGTATACGTATCTATTCTGATTTTGTCCGAAATGTCCTTAAGATTTAAAGAGACTTGATACCATTAAATTGCACTCGAGGCAGTCGGGTAAAAGTTCGCGTGAACGATTTCTCACATTGCAACAGGCTTCAACTCGTGTTTGCGCCGTAGGAAACATTGTTCTGTGGATTTGTTTGCGAGTATAAGTATTAAGAATAAATAGATGGAAATAAATTACCGTCTTATTAATAAAAATGAAAACCATTATATATTGATCCTGTAGTATTGATCGCTTTGCTAAAAAATGTGAAATAGAAAATTTTCTTGCCAAAAAAATATTACCGACATCGAAATACTTTCTATTTATACCTTTTTATAATACCGAAGTAACTTCTATTTTATGTGTATCTTATTTAGACAAATATGCTACAACGGTTAAGATCATTAATTCACTTATTAAATAGCATATGAAATATATTGCAACTATATCGAAGGCGGCACAAAATTAAAAATGCTGCTAATATTATAACCATTTTTCATTGTATAACATCAATAATTGCGATGATTGTATTTTAAGTTAGTGATAATCTTATTACATATACAGGGTGCTTGGTAACTGGTAGTACAAGCGGAAAGGGGGTGATTCTACGCGAAAAAAGAAGTCGAAAATATAGAATAAAAATGTTTCGTTTGAGACTTTGTTTTCGAGAAAATCGACTTTGAATTTTCGCTCGGTACGTGTGTACTTTATCGCGTCTCGTTATAACAGATCTCACTGTAGATCGTTGTCTCGATGGAAAAATTAAAAAAAAAAATTTTTATTCCATATTTTCGATTTCTTTTTTCGCGTAGAATCACCCCCTTTCCGCTTGTACCACCAGTTACCAATCACTCTGTATACATATAAATACTAAAATTTTGATATAATCCATCATCTTTATTGGAAACTATTAAAGTAAAAGGTATTTAATTCTTGTTTCCATATTTAAAAAATAATTCACTTCAATGGAACTTTTACATCACTATATCTAAATTTTGTGATATTTATATTTAGAAATTCCTTATATTCCATATGTCGCCTCATTCATTTGTGAAACATCGTTTGTAAATAATAGGAGAATCATCGTAAGATGAAGGAATAAGGATTAAAAGCGTAGCAAAGAAAGAAAATCTGAAAAAAATGAGTACCATGAAAAAGAAACCCTGCGGTTGTCACGCTGCCAAGCCAACTGAAACATTTATCATTCACAAATACCATGAATCAAGAATCATTCCTTAACGACCGTTTGTAAAAAACTAAGGCGTAAGGTTACTTCGGGAAAATCGGGAATCTTTAATTCGTTTCTATCTTTACTTTGCATTCCCATGGAATATAATATCAATTTAGGATATATTTTCTTTAATCAGCCATTAACTGGTTTTGTTAAAAATACCATGCTCTAACAGGAATGGTTTAAATGAATCGTGGCGGATACAAGAAAGCAAAAGACATGAGCAGAAAAAAGAGAAAATGATGTAACTAGAAAATGTGCCAGGTCGAGACACAAACAAACAGGGATAGATCGTTGTTGCCATGACAGTCTTTTCAGGCGAGGGAGAGCGAATACATCGTTGCTGCTGTGGCTATTGATTCCAAAGATTCCTCGCCCTTTCATTTCCGACAATTACGCAACGATCTTGCTAATTTCGAGCTTCACGAAGCCTGACGCATTCACCGAAATGCGATAGTTCTCTTTCTCGCTTTTTTTCTCTCTTTCTAATTACCTCCAAGAGACAGTAGTTCATTGTTCTGTTGGAACGACTGAAATCTTACAAGTGCATTTTACATTTAGAAAAGAATGTAGTAATTCTATCGAAATTTTTCTTCGAATATTGTAAATCATAGATTTATAACAAAGTCAGTAGGAAGGTTATACATATTAGATATTTAGATTATGCAATATTCATTTTCTACACACATCGATTTGTTAAATAATTTAATTGAATTATTATTTCCAGACGATATACGCTTATCCATGAGACAATTATTAATATCGGAAATAATTTCTAACCAAAGGCTTTTCAGGACCAACTTTTTCTAAGCTATTGAAAAAATGTTATTCTATCATTTCATTTGATCAATTATTAAGAATAAGTAGACATATTTTTATAGAAAAAAAACATAATGTACTAACATTTAACAAATCAGATTTAGCAATAACAAATACATTTATTGTTTAATTAACGAATGACTTGTTTGACTATGAGTTAACTGTTATTGTCTACAAAGGATATCTAACGTGTAAGGTCAGCGAAAAGTTAACAGATATTTGTAAAAATATTTTATATTACATATACATTTATGTACGAACATAGATATTAATTATACTATACGTATATTAGAAATCATGTAGAATCTATCAAAAACTATTTCGAGCCACATAACCTTTGAATTCATAAATCTTTTTATAATTTCTAATCTTTTTTACACAAATATGAACTTACAATTTATGTACTTCATGATATCTAAATCCACCTTATGAAGATTAAACCATCTCAATCGAATTTAATGGGAAATAGATAGCACTACAAGCGATATCAAAATGTTGAGAGATAGTTGAATATTCTTAGGGAGAATAATGTGAAAGTTACTCGATCTGACGAGTAACTGACTACGCTTTAAGGACCTATGAGCTTGAATACCGTTTGAAAAGCTTTAAAAGTGAGTGAGTGGGTAAACAACCCCGGCGTTTGTTTACCCTTCTGAGAACGTGGACGAGAGCAGGTTGCTCAATGCCGGAACATCCGTTGATACTTTCGTCTCCCATGACCTATCCCATTTCATTCTCTTCTCGATCTCTCCAGTATTCTCTTCAAAACTCTCCCACTTGCGCTACGTCACTGGAATCCGTCGTATTCTTTAGTTCATGCAATTATACAGACAAATCATCGACTAACAGCGTTCGTTATTCGGTTAAATATTTCCGGATATGAAAATTAATCAAATATGAGAAAGCGAGTAACATGTTTGTCTTTTACGTTTTCTGAAACTAATTTTGTTGTTGTAAGAAGTGATTGATTATTGTTTTATTATTATTTTTCGATTATTGACAATTTAAACTTTTATGTATCTATTTTCTTTTTTTATTATATACAGTATCTAGCCATCAAACTACGACCACTTACAATCTGAAGTATTTTTCAAGCAAAGTTAATAATTTTTGTTTCTTTCCGTTGCTTTCATTGCAGCTCATATACATGGTGACCCATTTGAAGTGATACACGAAATTATTTTCTAAACTATTCGTTAATATAAAAAAAATGTTTCAATACAAATTTACCTTATTTCAAGGAGAATATCTCATGATGGTCGCTTACCTTATCTTATGGACGTGCTTTAGAAATTTCAAGGTAATCTTTGTTTTTTTAAGCGAAATCATACGTCTTTTTATACACTATTCGATGCACTTTTTAATTCTCCACAAAAAGGTACTATGGTATTTGGGTCGAAAAACAATTAGTTTAGAAGATACTTTAACTTTAATATTACTTTACCGTTGTAAATATACTTTAACGTAAATATACGTAACTATACTTTAACGTTGTAAAACTTATCGTATAAAGGACAAAACAGGACAAGGAAAGACAACGCAGTACTTTCATATGAGAAATTTTACGACATTTAAAGTTAAAATAAATCGTTTCTCAACCCAAGTACCTTAATACTTTTCTGTATAGAATGTACACAATTAAAAAGTGCACACAATTAGTGTTGCGTGCGAAACGCTCAACTTGAATAGCAGGAACTATCCTGACGAGGATATACAATGGCTGTCTGGTCATAAGTGCAGCATCACGAATCACACTAAGACAAGTTCCTTTATTAACAATTCTTGACATTCTATTAACACTCCGGACACAATAATCATCGCGACAGGTGGTAGAGCTATAGTACAATAGTCAAAATTGGAAGGCGATGGAGCGATAAAATCATTAGCGATTGACAAAGGCGATAAGCGTGTGTTCCTCGTTCGACATCTTGCGAGAGGAGAAGAAAAAGAAAAGAGAGAAGAACAAAAGAAGATCGTCAGAAGGCTCGTCTAACAATCACAATGATCAACAGCGGCTATGTCGCGACATTCGCTCAGCGCCGTAACTAGTCGCTACGCAACCGCGACTACGATCCACGCTATTCGAGCACGACAAGTCGGATTTTAGTTCGACTTCTTAACAAATAATATATAAAAATATACATAGTTCCATTTAAAAAACCAAAGGACACTTTGAAATTTCGAAGGCACGTTCACCTAAGTAAGATTTATGATTATCACAAGATTATCACAAGATTCTATCTATCATCTTATCTATCATTTTATCAGAACAACAGTACAACAAGTTAAAGTACCAAAGTTGCGTTATTTGATATTATTTATTTCTATTTCGACGTAAATTGGAAATTAGATGATAGAATATTTTGCTTATCGGATTTCAGATATTAAATGCACATCAAAGAATTGTCGTCTAGGTATTACGGTAGTTCAATTGAATTTTATCAAATTTATTCATTTTATCATTACTGATACAATTATGTCACACGCAACCACGTGCAATCTTAACGTATTTGAAATTTTCACTTCCTTAATATTATGATAATTAATCTAATTATCTTACTTAAAGATTATTTTAGTATTTTATCTGGAAAAATCCATATCAAAATTAAATCAAATATAAGTATTATAAAAAAGTAAACAAGGAAAAATTATGATATAAAAATTACTCTTGCTTCTATGACGTTCTGATAATTTTCATTTATTACGGACTCTGACATAAAAGTCAACTCCAATTTTTTCTTCAAATCTTTACCTTAAATCATATACCTAAGACGGAATTTGAATCGTTCGTAAATACATTTGAATTACAAAATTATACCTCTAGCCTTGAATATGGTATCCAAATACCATTCATTCGAATTTCAAAACAGTAAAGTATCTGTCTCACGATATTTAACCTTTTCGCATCTATGGGCGAGATATGTATCTCACAGCGCGATATCGTTTATGCAATGCTTTGGACGCTATATCTCGCTTCTGTTTTTATTATGAGACGAGATATCTTTTTCAAAGACTCTGGTACAAAATTAATTTCCCGAACGTCTCAACAGCAAAAGAGTTAACAATATAGGATATAATAAGTTAAGTTAAGTTAAGCATACAAGATAGTTAATAATATAGAAACGTAAAAGTTATACTTCTGTTCTACTTTTCTTCTAAATACATATATATATGAAGTAACATTCAGTACCAAATGTGAAGAAGTAAATATACGAAATATTTCGTCCAAAATGTTATGCGTGCTATATCTTATCAGCAGATACCTACTATTTTTTTAAGATAATGAATAACGCTAATAATAATAACATAAATAACGCAAGAAATATTATATACGTCTGACTTATAAGTATCTCACTAATTAATTTTATTCTAATTTGGAGGGCTGTACTTCAAAATAACTGCATGGTTAATAAGAATGGAGCAATAGCCCTTTGTACATACTGGGAATTTTTTACCAAACTGAAGAATTTAGTTCCATTTATTAACAAACTGCGAATTTTTATGTATACATGGGAAATTTATATATGTTAGGATGTGCGTAATACGTAAAAATATATCCAGTATTCAAAATATAGTACTCGGTATAATATTTGATAGGTGAAACAAGTTTCTGTTTAAATTCCATTTCTGTAATCACATTCATAAATTTAAATTTGCATAAATATCCGCACTCTACCTACTACATTTTAAAATCAACAGGGCATATTATCCAGTAATAGCTTGCCCATAGATGTAAAGAGTTTAATTAAGCAGTGCGGCCCGAAAGAGACTCGAGTAAGCCGTTCGAGATAGTGCTATAAATTTCGCATGTGAAATACAATTGCTAATATTTATTTATAATTAAAAGTTTAAAGTATGTATTTCTTAGATTTAATACCAAAAATGCGGAAAACCTCGAACATAAAGTAATAATTATTTTCATTCTGAATTCTTTGTTATTTTATTACACTGTTAAAGAGTTAACAATGAAAATTCTAATTCCCGAAGCAACTTATGCCCACAACTAACCTAATTTTCTAATTTACCTATTTTCGCGATTAAAAAGCAACAACTCTTATCATTTACTGTCTATTTTGAATATGTATATATGTATCGCGTACAGACAAATTTGAGAAGCAGACTAATCAGTTTGGAAACAATCGCAGTAATAATTAGTCTCTGAGTAGAAAACACACTTATTAACGAATCGTTCCGTCTACGTGCAGTTGCGCAGGAATCTGGCGAGAGAGCGACGACGACGGCGACAACATCGCGCAAGACGGCGTCGTTAAGGGGACAAGAGGAAGTGTCGCTTAGGTGGCTACCAAGCCAATGTAATTATTTCAAGGCCACTGAATACGCGATCGAGCAAACCCCTCGCATCGGATCATACTGCTCCAGTGATCTTGAGGCGTCACTAATCTCCGATCCTTTCTAGGAAGACACATAGAACCGCCTCGTACGCGTTCCCCGTCGATAATCGTTCATGCAAGCACTGGTAGCGACAAGGGTGCGCATCGTCGAGAGGCAGAGTAATACCGATTTGCCTGGGGAGAGAGTAGCAGAGACACGAGACGAGGCAACAGAATGCGATTCGCGTCGGAATGAGGAAGTGCGCTTTCACGCACCGGTTTCGAGGAATTAACCACCCGAAGATCGCCTGGTCGCGTGATCGTCGCGATCGATTGATAAGCTCGCCTAACGGATCACCCGCACCGACAAGCTATCGATAAGGACAGAAGAGATAAATTTCTTTAGCTGCCTGAGCTTCCTGTTCGCTCTACTCGCTCTCTTTTACGTTTCGCTGCACCTGATACGACGTGATAAAGATCGGACGAAAATTACGCTACGCTACGGTTGGTCTTGAGCGTTTTAACCCTCTATAATACTGTTATATTTCTTTCTAATTTTATTCTCTTTGCAGATCGTTGTATGCAGCCAAAATAACTATTTAACACTTTCTCATGAGGATCACTCAAGCATATTTATATGCTTGTTTATATATATCAGTGCTTTATATAAAATCTTGAAAACAACAAATATATTTTTCTTTCCATATACGTACACCTCCGTCCATACGTATTACATAAGACTGTTTATAGAAAATGAGATAAATCTAAGAAAATATTACGGATTCATTAAAATCTTTATGATTATTAAATCATTTGAAACCGTGGGCTATAAGGAATCTATGTATGTATATGTATATTCTACGTTATAATAGGGATCTCATAAATAATTAAAATATTTTTTAACTATATTTTTTTCATGAACTCTGTTCCACTTAATTTTGTCGTTTGTATTATCAGATATTTCATTGAATTTGTTGTTCTTCAGTCCTATTTATTTTATAAATGTTTCCATGAAACACACCCAAATTTTTGCAAACTTCACTAAATTTCTTACCTACAGAATTTATTTAAAAACCTCCCAAAATATAAGCTTTATGTTTCAACATATATTTAATTACTAATTAACTACTATTAATATATATTTAATAAAATTATTTAATTTACTATTCTTCTGGAATTCTTGCAAATGATTTTTTTTAATTTTTATTGTGTATCGTAGACAATTGTCTTGTATGAGCACATCACTTCAATCGATTTATCGTTCCTTTACTAAACTACTAATTTACTAATCTAAGTCAATTATCATGTTTTGTATAAAATTAGAAGATATCCTAATATTTATGAACGCGAATGTACCTGTTATTTTAACTTACTTCGCCATTAACGATTTGATTTTGTTAACGTACAAATATATGTATGAATCACAATTTCTTCCTGTTTTTCAATTTTGATTATTATAAATAAGGGTTTGAAATATGCATAAAATACTAATTGAAATCGTAAGATTAAAGAATACTAATTTTTTAAGCGCTTTACTATGTTATCGAAACAAAAATATATATTATCAAATACTGCAATTTTCGTGAAATATAATAATGAAATGTTATTACATTAATTGTGATTGTATGAAGAATATGAATATTTTAAAGAATCTTAACTATTATTTTTAACGATTATTGTAATATATAACTTCGCTAAATCGTCGAGCACAGTATCAACTTCTAAAATACGTTAAATACGTCTACGTGTAGTTACAAATTACAAACCCTAGTATGCTTGGTTGAATTTCCGCGAGACAGTAATTAAAGGGCAAAATTTCTATCTCGCTGTCTTGCTAAGAGATAATTACACGACTGACCTATTTTTCAGTCGTCATCGTTTAATGTTTCGATATAGCGTTTCTTTCGATTATCAAGATAATTTATTCTCCGTAACTTTTTACTCATATAATAATTTCAGGAAATTAAAGAATAGCTTTAATAATATCTTTATACAATCTATACATATATGTATATCATGCTTTTAATTTATTATTGTATTAGAATTATCAGCGACATATCTTACCTTTAAGATTAATATTTTATTTTGAACACGTATAATAGAATTTTTGTTAGGAGAAATTGTTTTTATGAAATTATGTGTGCGTAAGTAGGGAAATTACATAATGGAACTTTCCAATTACATAAAATTTTATGCAATAATAATTTAATATAGCAAATGAAAATATTTTAGTGAACTATTCCAAAATTAGTAATGGAGAGAGAGATATTTTCGTCTTGCATTGTAGACGTACAATGGAGGAGCTTTTTGAAAAAGAGCGTATGGATCTATAATAAATATTTATATAGGTCCCGAGTGCATTTGCTAGTTAAATAGTTGGATTATTATGAAGTTTCCATGTCTCTTGCAAATACAATTACTACTTTTTCAAAGCCATTATAATTATCAAATCAAATATATCTAATATTAAAAAATTGGAATTAAAACTTATTATAAACAATTTATTCAATTCGCTATTTTATCTTGTGGATTCCGTTTACAGAAGACTTTTCAATTGTATATTTTCCATAAATAATATTCCGGTATTCAATATATATAATACTAGTTAAAAATAATAATTAAAATTGTGTACTATTTCCTCACTTCTAGATATTTTAATATCAATCCTATCTCTTTCGTAATAAACACAACTATATATACCTATTTCGAGATAGATAACCTGAAATGAAACGCCACATTTAACATTGTAAATTACAACAGGAAAATGCTACGTCAAACACTAAGATATATTTGCATCAACTCACAGACGTAAACTATTATACAACCTGTAAAAAGATTCGATCGAACGAGTTACATTTTCAAAAAAAAAAAAAAAAAAAGAAAGGAAAACGAAAGGAGAAAGAGCGAAAAACGGAAAAATGTCGGAGGACATAAAAACGCTCCCGCCGGTGAAACAGTAAATCCATCTGTAACCATCGAGACCGAACTACGGGTAGGATCATCCATTAACCTTTGTTGCTACGACCCGTCAAAGTCCTCGAACGTGAGATTTTACACAGGGATGACTGTTCCGGGGACCATTTTAGCGGCCCGGTCGAGTGAGGAATGGCAAGATACGGTTCCCGTCATTGATGCGTGCCAATCACGGAAACCGGCTGCAGCACGGTCGTCAGCGGTGAAATTACGACGTCGAAAAAAAATACGCATGTATACATACGCACATACACAATACACGCGTACAGAAGGGGGAGGACGGGGATGGAAACTGTCAGGGGTTACCACCGCGACAGTCGCATCAAACAAATGACCCTCCTCAATTTGGCACATTCAGTGTATAGCTTGTTGCGTTTCCATTCATTCCGCGATACCTCATCACAACGTCAGGTTATATACTCCTTTTCTTTTATTCTCTATTCCTACTCTCTTAGACGATTCTCTTACTTTTACTGATACTGTTTCTTTTCACTTGCTTTGTTGTATAATCCAAGTTTTCTTTTCTTATATTATTTCCTCATGTTCTCTTTCTCATTTCTTTTCTTTCTAATTGCGTTTGAATTCTATAGCTATGTAAATACATATGTACATATACAGGGTGGTTGGTAACTGGTGGTACAAGCGGAAAGGGCATGATTCTACGTGAAAAAAGAAGTCGAAAATATAGAATAAAAATTTTTCGTTTGAGACTTTGTTTTCGAGAAAATCGATTTTGAATTTTCGCTCGGTACGCGTGCGGTACGTTATAACGGATCTCACTGTAGATCGTTGTCTCGATGGAAAAAGTAAAAAAAACATTAAAAAAAAATTGTTATTCTATATTTTCGACTTCTTTTTTCGCGTAGAATCATGCCCTTTCCGCTTGTACCACCAGTTACCAACCACCCTGTATATGTAGGAATGTTATATTATTAGCTTGTAGGTAACAGTATGATTAATACAATATCGTTTGCACTCACACGTAATCGAATATAAAACCCTGTTTCTCGTATTCGTTACTCACTACCTCTACGACACAACGACACAACGATCTTCACACCACAATGATAAATTCAACTCTGACTCTCTCAGCTCTCGTTACAATGTTTTCCATGCTCACTTTTTTCTAAACATACCTTGGTAACGCTTACAACACTGTTTGACAACGTCAACATATCTTGACAACGCTAATAAACAAATACCCCTCACGCCACGTCCTTCCCTGATGTCACACTACCCTACATATATATATATTTAATAATTTATACTATTAGTAAATGGGCAAATTACAGGTTATAGAATAGTGATTTCCTTTTTTTTATCTTATCATTTTTCATTCAAATTCGCTTTATTACTAAAACTTTATGTGTTTTATAAAATTATTTTTTAATACTGGTAACTTGTAATCAGTTGATTTATAAAATTTTTACTAGTAATATTAGTTTACTTGTGTAAGATGATCCAGATCTCAATTACTTTTCCTTTCCTTTTTTTCTTTTTCTGTTATCCAGACGAAGATCACAAGGAAAAATACTCCGTTATGTTTCCTTTAAGTATAATTAAATAATTACATAATAAAAATTATGTTTTACAAAAGAGCAATTTTAGAATTCAATATATTGTTAATCAGTCACATATTACTAAACTTATCTTTTAGTTTGATTTTTAGATTAAATATCTAAAGTAGTAAAGTAAAGCTTAAGTATCTATTCCTGTCACTCCTCTAAACTCAATAGTTTAAGACTGTTGATTATTGTAATATTAGATATGATTTAGATTTTGACACTTATTACTGAATTTTAGAAGTCTTATGTTTTTGAACTTAAAAAGTTGTTCCATTTTCTTACATATGCATATTAAAATTCTTTTTATTTTAATTTAATTTAATTTAAGCAATAAATGGTATCAAAATCAGGAAGTTAATATTTTCATGATTTCCTTCTTTATTTCTCTTACCAGTTTTTATATTCTTCACCTCTTTTTCTATATACAAGGTATACATATACTACTAAAATCCATCTTTCTCTACACCATTAATTATTTTTCTCGCCTGTGACCTTCTCACTACATCTTCCACTATATGCCATTTTATCTTTTTATTTTTTTCAAACACTCACTTTATCCTTCTATCTCGTAATTTTTCTGATTTCTAACTCCCATGCACACACGAGCACATACAAATGCAATAATATTCTCATTCTTTAACCACCTACACATTTATTCGCAAGGTTTACGCTCACGCGGGTATTCGTCACGTTGATTATGCGCACACACGCGACACGGAACATGCTTTTCATCCGTTTTCCACAAACCCCCGGTGGACTCGTT
Source organism: Bombus vancouverensis nearcticus (assembly GCF_051014615.1). Taxonomy (NCBI): domain Eukaryota; kingdom Metazoa; phylum Arthropoda; class Insecta; order Hymenoptera; family Apidae; genus Bombus; species Bombus vancouverensis. The sequence goes on along the minus strand of NC_134911.1, from coordinate 1,241,655 downwards.
ACTAACCTATGTACGAGAACGCTTTTCCCACTTATTACGTCTGTCCGCTCATTTATGCTCATTGTACGTACAAACGCACAGGGGACACGCATTTCACCCCACGTATTCTACCACATCGTTTGTTTATATCTTTCATTCACGACACACGAGGAAACATTTACTCTCCGCGGTTCGCCTGTATCGCGTACAAGCGTGCCAATATTATCTCTTCCTTTCTCTGACGTTTTATTTGTCGGCGAATTTATTATTTACATGTTCGTATGAATATTCATATTCGTTCGTTTTATTCTTCCGTTCATATTTATTTACGTCGCATCAGTTGTATTTACACGATTATTAACGACGATTGCTATAGAGAAAAGTGATCCATGAAATATTTACAATGTGTCAAAGAATCTTTTAAAGATTATAATATTCGTGACGATTTATTGTAGCCTAAATTACCTATAATTTTACAGAATTCTTTATTCTCGAATTTTTTCTTTAATCTGCATCAAATGTATTATGTACGTCTTTATAAATGACGTCTTTTCTAAAATTATTCTCTAAAATAACACATAAAACTTATTAAGAAAGATTGAAATTATTAAATATTTACTTATGATATATACTTTTATGTTAGTTATAGTATACTTTTATTTACTATTTATTGTTATGAATGCTCTAAACAGTTTCTATTTAATAAATTAGGTATACGCATTTGATTTTCGCTATGAAACAAATGTCTTACAGGGTGACCCATAAGTCACTTTCCCATTTAGAAATTCCATAATTTTTTTCTATTATATATTTAAAAATTTTGTTTTTAAATTGTTAAAATTTGCTTTTTGGAAATTTATAATGAATAAATTCACAACGGAGCAACGAGTAATAATAATTGAATAATTGAATCGCTTAATTTCACGAGCTTCCAATTTCAACTGGTCTTCCTGGTCTACGATTGATTTTTTGCTGTGGAGATATTTGAAGGATCAAATGTATATTAATAAGCTCCGAACAATACAGCGGATAAAGAACAATATCGAGGAAGAAATTGAAGCTTTGAAGCTGGAAATATTAACAGTTGTGATGTATAACGTAGTGGAAAGAGCTCACGCTTGTGAAGCGGAAAACGGGGGTCACTCATGCGGCATTATTATCCGTTTCTGAATTAAAAAAATTTCCATTTCATGTATTTTATAGTAAAAAATATTATTAACAAATATTATTATTATTAAAAAAGTTATACAAAGTTAAACGGGAAAGTGATCTGTGGGCCACTCTGTATATAGGTACATATACTTTTATTGAATATCTACCTTAAGCTGAATCTTTTAAATCATCATTATTTCATTATTTTAATATACAATACGAATCATATATTTATAATGATTCCTTTTATTACTGATATAAAACGAATCTCTATTACACTAAGTAATGTTTAGTACTAAATAGATATTACTAAATAGATTTAATACTAAATAAATATTGTGATAAGTTATTGCTAGATGTAGAATGATATGAATGATTGTTTAATGATTATATATGTATCTCAAGATATTCTACATCTATTACCTAAGAGTTAATTTTATATTTTACAGCTATTACAAAATATAGCAGGAATCATCGTAGTCGTTCGACAAACTCGTTTGAAAATGTAATAGACTTATAATGGTTTAATCAAATTAGTGATAAATCGAACGTACATAAGCAGAAGTATCAACATTGTTTCAATTTTGAAAAATTTTGAATTTGTCATTTTTATTACTTCTACGATATGACATGACATATACATAACGTATACTATACATTCATTCACATTTTATTATTAATACCTACATACAGCACTAAATACCATCAAACCATGAATATTTTTGACGCAAAACTTATTAAGAAAAGATTTAAATTATTTGTAGCTGCGTAAATACTATAATCTAATAAATAAAAAACATGCAAGAAGGGAAATAAATAAAATAAAGTGCACTTTATCACCTTTGAATTTACATATATTATTTTACTTAAACAATATACATACCACCTTAACTTGTTAGATTATAAGTAACCACATTCCATTTCCTAAATCCTTTGTTGTTATTTCTATACTCAGAGGTAGGATCACAATAATTGTTATTTTATTGAATGGATAAATCTATTACACCGTTCTGAACTAAAAAAAACCTTTATTGCACGCGCTTACAAAAACTAGGGATAAAAAGCAAAAAGGCATCTTAAGCCTATCGATTGTAACTAGGATTATCCTCTAGTTACTATTTCGTATATCTAACGCATCTGCATATGGGTAGCGAGCACGAACTCACGTTGTCATTTTCAACATCCTTTAATATATTATTATGTAACAACGCATATGGATATATGTATATTGTTTAATATAGCTGACACATAATGAGAATGCAGTACCAGCATAAATGAATAGATGTAATATCTATTCATTTTTTATTTTACTATATTTTACTATATTTATTTTACTATATTTAACTATTTTTATTTTACTATATTTGCATGTTGTAGTGTGTAATGCTTCAGCGTTATTCGTAGAAATTACTTTCCTTTATATTTTGGGTAGATATTATTATGTTAAAAAGCTTTAGAAATTATACCATACGCATAAATAACAAGCTCTAATCAGTTTCTCATATTTTCTATAACTAATTTGTGTCTTCATATATTCCATATGCATATGTATATCATAATCATTTAGCAACAAGTTTCTGTTGGCGAATAAGAGAAAGTAAAAAATAAAAAAAAATAAATAAATAAATGCAAAAAGAACGATATAATCCCTAAAATTATTCTTTTAACACGTAAATCGTAAATTCCAAAATGTGTTTTTTAAAAGTTAACCCATCATGAAAAGATGCATAACATAATTCGAACACGTCTCCAAACTACATCTCAAATTATACGAAGGTGATATTTTCTGTATGCTACCGAAATGTGTACTTTCCAGTATTACACCATGATTATATATTGCTAGTCCGCAGGAGCAACAGGAACATCCGGCCGCGACAAGGCTTTGTGTGTTGGCGTTCACGGGAATTGAGAGGGTGGAATGTATGTAGGTACAGGCTCGCGCATCGAAAACACCGAGGTGAAGTGAGCTGCTCGTCGACACCGGCGGTATATACACTTATTTAACGCGTAAACACTCAGGGGGGTTGCCAGAGGAGCAACAAGTGCCCACCGGTGTACCCAGCAGCTCTCGGTTTGCACCACACGGATACAGTCCCGCCCCACACTCACACCTGACCGTCAAGATGAACGTGCGTTGATACTTTATATGGGTCCGAGGTCCCTCAATAGAATAGGGGAAAGAAGACGGATCGGAAAAGTAGTTAGAATAATAAGAAATTTTCGGATCCGAAGATAATAGAGGTAATCGAGGATAAGTATAGACGAGATAATGATAATTACTATTGTAATAGCAGAAGTTATTTTATATGAAATATAATAGCTCACGAAGATATTGGAACACTTGTAGAAATCTTTTATGAATACATCATTTATGTTATACGAAATATTTTAAAATTTTATTAACACTACTATAAGACACGACTATCATTATTATATTAATAAAGTTTAATACAAATTCGAAAAAAATATATGGAAATTACAAGATATTTAGTATAAGTATATATTGTGTAACTAGGGGTAAAAAAAGACTTAAACATTCAATTATCCATTATATTAGTAAACATCGATAATTAATAAGAGCATATTTTCCATACTTGTTTATATGTTTAAGATGGTTATTTATACTGCATACTACACTTTTACTAAATATATGTATGTGTTTGTAGTGTATATATTATATATCTTATCTTCTATATATTTTTTCAGACTGATTTGAAAATTTATCATTATAACCATGATACTTGTCTCATTACAGTTTTAATGAAATTTGAAAATGTTTTTGTATAACATATGCTATATACGGAAATTTTCTACTTTTCGAAATTAAGATCTTGGATGTGCCGAACGTAGAAAAAGACAACGCAAATTAAAAAGCATGAAGGATTGAAAATCGAAGCGTTCGGCAAACATTAAAGCTATAAATTGAAACCTCTAACTAAAAGATTAAAATTTTTTATTTTTGAATTTTTTTTGAATTTTTTGAATTTTTGAATTTATTTTTGATTTATAATCAGTGAAATCTTTCCGACGTGTTTGTTACATTTTTCTGATTAAAATAAGACCACACACGATATAATTTGAAGAATATTTGTTTACTTAATAAATGATAATTAAATAAGTGATAATAAATATCAATAAGTAAATATAATCCAAAGTATTTCGTGGTTGGTTTCATTTTAATCAAAAAGATCTTACAAATACGTTAGTAAAGGTTTAATTTAAAACAAGGTCAAAAATAAAAAAGTTTCACTTTTGTATCAGTACCTACATAATCGCCTCAACGATGCGTCGTCCCCGCTGATTTGACGGAACCCTCCCCGCACTTCTTTTTTTGGCAATTATCGGATGTTTTTTATAAATAAAAGTTGGAAAATGCTTGAAAAAATTTTGAACACAAACTAGATTTTTTATAGTATGACATTTTTTCTAAATTAAGTATGATCGTTTTACTTAATTTTCATTTATGGAAATGATATTTTATAAACAAAAGTGCGATATATAAATGACATCGGATATAGTGAAATAGAAGAATAGAAATTTACAGAATTAGGTGATGCTGCAATAAGTTAAAAATATCTTATTACGTAATATAGTGACTTTATTTATTTGATAGATGAATTTATCTACAATGATTGAAACAGGAAACTATGCTATTTCTTAATGCAGTATTGTAGTACAACTACAAATCTAAATTTGTACAACTACTCAAATTCTGAGTGACAACTCACAACTAACAATTCACAACAACTCGACAACTAACAACTCGCAACTCTCTCGCAACTCAATTGCCTTTCTCCGCCAAAACTCTTTATCACAGTTTTCGTACTCCCACCACAAGTACGTGTTCCGCAGCCGTCCATGACCAATGATGGTCACGTACGCCTTTTCCAAGTAACTATTTTTCTGAAGGTCCGCGGACATACTAATGGGCCAGATGGCCCATTGGAATTTCCCGACCCCCCTGGTCTGTCAGCACTTCCACTTTTTATCTGCACTGTATTTCATCGGGTTTTTCTTAATCTTCCCATGATATTGCAGTAATAGAAGCGACAATTTTTAACAATCCTGTAAATTTAATGAAATTGTATGGTTTCGAAAAAGAATATATTTTCATGTCTTTTATTAAAGTAAATTTACAATAATTTTGAAACTCGATCAGAATAATCAAAAGCAGCAGTACTAAACTGAAATCTTTTGGAATAACTTATTAAAAAGCATGATTATATACTATTAAACATAAATATCTATTAAGGAAAGATCTATCGTGTATTTATACCGATGATCTTATTAAAAATGTATTATTTCCAATTATTATTAATTTTTCCGAGAATATATTTTATTACAATAACGTCGGGTTTCATTATCAACTTTGAAATTCACGAAAAATTAATTTTTTATTTTTATTATTCTGCGAGAAAGGGAAACAAATTCCGCAAAAAAAAAGATCAATAATTCCAACGAAAGATAATGGTACGTATCATCCAGTTTCGTGACAGGTGGTTCGGTATATAAATCTAACAACAAGGTACCGTCCGTTACTAATTATACACAATTAAACTAATCTTGTCTTAGCCTTTTCCTCTATTCGTTTTCTCAGTATACGGGAGGTGGAGCGCAAAAACGCGTCGCGCAAGCTTGCGTGCTGTTAAACGCGGATCGCTGTTCAGAGCAGAGATGCCGTTAAATGCAGTTGAATCGCCATGAAAGGATTCTCTTCCTGGTCTTGGCAAAAAGCCGCGTTTTAAGGCTGCTAACCGGACAAGTGGACACGCAAGGACCGACTATACACTGGACCATGCCAGCAGAGTACTTTTGCGGAGCAGAGATACGAGATTCTAGTGGACAGAAGACGATTCAGAACTTCCCTTTCTACGGCGTTTATACGGAAAGAAAGCATCCACCACAGTTTGGAACTTGTGATACATATGAACTTGCATTCTATTCTGCACGGGTAATTCTTCTGATATCATCGTTGCTTTTTTATTATGCTTTCATCTTGTTGACAAATAGCAAGAAACTGTTGCAGCGGAAATTGATTAAGAAAATTTATGGAGGATTTGGAGATAAAATTTATGTTAGTAGTCTTGAAGAAATATCAGATAAAGATGTTGCTGTCATTTATACTTATGATTTGATATAATTGGATATAATTCGATTTTGGATATAACATTATAAAGTACTTAATTATATTTTACTACTAAGAAAAGTTTCTTTTTATAAACAATTATGAATAAAAATATTTTAGTTTCCATACACATTACACAAGTTATTAGCAAATATAAATCAATAATTGTTTCTATTACTTTTCAGGCTTTATCCAATAGAGCGGTGCAAGAAATTTTTGTTTTCTCAATTTCTCAATTTCTTAATATTAAATTAAACCGAGTTGTTACTGAAGGAATAATAAGTTTGATCAAACAGCTAATTTTTATCAAGTCACAGTATTATAATTTTGCCGTGGATTCAGCTACTATCGTGTATCTAAATATTAAAATATTCATTAAAACGTTCTTAAATCTGCATATTTTCGAAGATCACTCAGGCTCGATAATTTTAATTCTAGAGAGAAAAATTTGAGAATTGATTTAGTATAAAGAAACTTGAAGTTTAATTACTTCTAGAATACATTGTTGAACTTATGCTCGAATAAAATGAATAATGTAACGTTTCTAACAATTAATATTAAATTTTATTGCATATTTGGTGAAGCTGCAAGAAGGCTATTTAATATAAATCTTTGTCAAACAATAAAATGCTAAATTCGGTCAAGTAATACTTCTAATTGGACATTAAGTAATATAATTAACGAGAAACATCCAAAAATTTACGATAAAAACATTTATTTTCATCTTTTAAGAAAACGATCTTAGATTGAAAAATATCAAAACTCTGCTGGAACATACTGTTTCATTATATTTGCATGATTCGACGAATATTTACTTTGTACAAAATACTTTCAGCCGAATACAACCAAGTTTACCTATGAGTACTAATTTATGTATATATTAGATGGTAGACTAATGCATAGCAAGAATGTACCGGACATTTTACAAAATTATGAAATTTGTTAAACTTAACAATAAACAATATAAAGCAATAATTGTCTTAACATATATTAATTATGAATTTGTCGAAAATTTCTACAAACTTTCTAAATAATGCAATATTTCATGGCAGTATTTCATTCCGTTGAGCTGACTGTTGAAATGAGTCTGATATTTGTGACTCTTGTAAAGAGTTTATCTTCTAATTTTTTTTATTAGGTTTACTTAGGATGCACGATGATTAGATAGTATCAGAAACGTTAATTTCCAATTAACGGCAATCTAAGTGCCGCGAACTCCTTTCTACGTACTCTTAGAGCTTCCTTTACTGATAAGGGAATATATGTTAACTGCTCCAAAGCAAGAATCAAAAGAGTTATGGAACTTTCTAATATGTTCTATTTAAAACATGGATCGTAGAACTCTTTTTAGAAAACTGCTCACATCATAAGTTCCGATGAGAACAGATAAAGAAAGTTCTTGAAAATAAAATTTTTGTTTTGAAAAGAACTCGTAAAATATAAAAATAAACATTTTTCTACAACTGAAATAAATATTTCACTCATCAATATTAAAAGAATTCTCAATTATTGTAACAAATAATGAATACTATTCAATGAATAGTACTACTACGATATTAAATAATTATTATAGTTAAATTGATATTATGAATATGTTATTTATTTGCAATATTTACATAAATATTTCACAGTCCAAAGCTTGTTTGTTTCTCTTTGAAATAAACTGCTGGGATGATGAGGACGTTACTGAATACATATGTGATATTTATATATTGTATATATTATCTATATATTGTATTATGAAATTGCCATGTATTTCAATTTATTTAAATTATAAAAAGATGATATCCAGGTATTATTCTTGACGTTCTCTTTTCTGTTCAATAGTTCTTATGAAAAATTATTTATGTTACTATTCTCATGTTTTTTATTCAATAAACATACGAATAGTATGATATTATATCCTTAAGTGAAAGTAGTACTTAATAATTTGATACTTCTATTTATCTTATGGTACCTTCCTTAATACATGAATTCTAATATAACTTGTCTCCATGGAACTTTTATTACACAGATTGTGAAATATCTGTTTCACGAGAACACTTTTCAAAGAAGTTCTTAAGGATAACATTTCTTTCCATAAAAATCGTACAGAAACAGATATTTTCTTAAACGAAACATAAGTTCGAACAGAATTAAAAAAAAATGAAAGATAATTGTTTAATTCTATTCCCGCTCTAAAGAGTAACAAGTACCGTTACAAATCGGTTTCAAACTACATTTTGGAAATACGGAGTTTATAATACTCCGATATGTTTATTTCGGTTTTTATAATACTCGTACATATTTACGCATTCCATATTTGAGAGATGAATTTAAAAGGTAAAAATGCATTCAATGTACATAAAATGCAAAAATATACAAAATATCCAAAGTATAGTATTTGTTATAACATTACTTGGGCGAAACAAATCTCTATTTGCGTTTCATTTCCTCAGATGTTTTTATAAAATTTGCATAAACATCTGAAATTCACTAATGGCAGTCGTCTCTAACATTTTACAATCTGCATGATCATATTATAAGCCTCGCCAACTTTAAATAGAGAGTTTACGTGTTACTTTATGTGTTTCGAAACGGAACAGTACCAATAATTAGATGAACGCAGCGCGAACGCCTTTTAATGGATAGTAGAAGGGACAAGAGATTTATCATCCATATAATCCAAAGAATCGATTTCTAAACGGACATCGTTTAAATATTTACGGAGACTTAAAGTTCCGCTCAACTGTTTCTTTTGATAAGAGTGAAACTTTCGGAATATTTACGATTACGGCAATTTCGTACTTATGTAAAAGCTGTTTGAGTTATCGCGTTTCCATTAAAAACTGAAATTGCGAAGCCTGGCCGGTCGTTCTAAAAGCGGTACAGTTTCTTTTTATTCCCGAAGCTAAGAACTGGAATGAAATTCGTTTGAACGAAGTTTAAATTACCCCTTTAGTCCATCCGATCCTCGACCGCGGCAGTCCTACCTTCACACTAATTGACTTAATTTCTGCACTGATTACGAAGGTTATTTGCAGCTGCTTTAAACGTTGTAGAATTGGATCTGTATCTTTTCGAACGATTCATCCGCGGCCCCATGAAATACCAAATATCTTTGATAGAATTACTTTCATGCCGATACCAGTTTCTCGTCGTTCGTTGCCTTCTATTTTAAAAGGTATTAATGCGAATTAATTCTGTCAGAGGCAAGATTGCAGTTTTATTCGCAACTCCATGGCCAGATAAATGAATCTATATTAGAATGTAGTTCTGAATCTTTTCTTCAAAATTGTATTAATTGTATTTTGAAACAACCGAAAACACCTTACAATATAATTGGTGAAACGAAGGATAATGGAAGAATAAATTTTGCATTGATTAGATAGTCGATTGATAAATATGGTTGTCTGATGCGCACTTTAATTAAACCTTAAGTAATTTTGACGTTTTAGTCCATGTCTCTATTTCGCTATAATTTACATTTAATATCATATTTTATTAAGATGTTTATGGGCATTGACTTGCTAAAATGTAATTTAATTATAAGATTACAGATAGGTAGATTCTAAACGATTTTATAAAAACTGTAGTACAGATTATTATAATACAATTTTTTTTATTTTTTTAAGAATTTATTTTTAAGAGTTAATATTCGAGATGAGCAAGAAATAAATGCCCAAACTTTGATACCGTATTCCATTGTTCCTAATGCTAGAAAAAGATCATATATACATAGATCCAAAAACTCTTCCTCCTCGATATAGAGACACACTTTGTTTACATCGAAACTTTGCTAGAATAGCTGTCAGGTGTGCAATTTCAAACACTGTCATCATTTCTTCTGTTAGAAGTAAATATGTTAGAGCAAGATATGTTAACATTGAAGGCAGCGTGTTTCATAGTATATCAGTATGTATCTGAACGTTTCGTAGTGAAAACAGTGCTATCAGAATGATATATCCTAATTTCGAGTAAGCAGATATTCACTTTACGTATGGGCGAGCTAACCGGAATACCAGAAAAGCTCAAAATCTTAGAAAATCTAGACATTCCTTGCTTATTACAATTAACCGAGGATGAGACAAACGTGTTCGAACAACTGAAGTTGAAAATCAGGTACTTGGACGCGTCGAAAAAATCCAAAACTAAGCACAAGACAGATAACATTGGATATGCAAAACGTTTCTCGTGAAAATATACGACAAATTTTATGAGAAAATCTGTTGGATCCGTGTAATATGCAGCAAGTATAAGAATTTCTGCCACTAGAGTATCAATCACGAATAATCTTTCGTCAATGCTACGTGTAATAGTACATTAGTTTAGGATATTTCGAAATATTTGTATATAGTCTTCACGGATGAGGCAAAATTTATGCAAGGCGCTATTGTCAATTTTCATAACAAACATCTATGGATGAATAAAAATCCACGTGTCATTCATCAATCTAGAGAGCAATAAGTAAAGTATGGGCTGATTATTGAAGACTTCTTTATTGCAGCATCTTTTCTTTTGTTTATATTTAATGGTAGAAATTACACACAATTTCTGTAAAATGATTTTTCTACGGTATTAGATGACATGCTGTGTGCAATACGCAGTCAAATGTGTTTTATACAGAACGGAGCTTTGAAGTTTTATTTGTGGTGACTTCTTAAAAGTTAAAAGTGTTTATGATCATAACCCTATCGATAGTCTGGAAATACTCAAAAACGGGATTATTGCTGCATGTGAAGAAATTCGGAATACATCAGAAATTTTTGAACATTTTCGACAGTCTTCGAAACTTCGATGCGGAATATGCATTGTTGTGGAAGGAAATCATTTTCAGCAATTAAATAAGTTCTAAACATTTCTACAAATACTCCATTATAATCGAAGCGTCTATATCGCAGAAAAAAGAATTTCTCGGACCTTTGTTTATATGATCCTTTTTCATCGTTAGGTAGATACCAAAGTTTGGCCACCTATTTTATTGTCACCTTGTGAATACAAGATGAACAACGTAACTTGATCACTTGAATACTTCAATTGTTTTTGATGATAGGAAAAAATATCGGAGGAAAAAATGTTTGGTCGGAATGTTATGATATTCGATATTACGAAGAATAAAAGATTTTTCTCAAGATTATCGATGTTTTTTTAAAGTGAAAGTACATGTAATTGTTGTACCATTATGTTTGATGAAAATTAAGAGTATTTTCATTCTTTCTTACTGTAATGGTTCATGATTACAAGTGCGTTCTTGAAATCTCGTAATAATACTGAATTATGTCTTTTACAACTATAATACTATGTAATAGCGGATATGAAACGTTTCAATGTTCATAAACAATATGCAAAAGATTATACCACTTTAATCATAAAGTAACGTCGTGTTTATGTACGAGTATTTTAGTACATGTGTTTCGCTCTTATTCTCTAAAAAATCTCTAAATTTTTTGTACTCAAGCTCACATGAAGGTCATGGTACATATTATAAATCATTGGTTTAGTCTTGACGTTGGCTATCCCGCCACGATAATAAAATTACGCACTCTCATTTAAAAAAAAACATTTCCCGTTATTTGGTGAAGTTAGTAAAGTATTTTAGACGATTTCTATTCACTTATCAATATCTATGTTAATAGATATAATTTATCGACATGATAATCGCTTATAAATATCGCTATGTTAATCGATGATGTTTATCTGTCTAAGTGTTTAGAAGAATCTTCTTTATCTGCTTTCTAATTTAGGAACTAATAAATTTAGAGATTAAAAGATTCTCAAACAATAGGCATTTTTATAAAGTTTAATAATGGTAAACATTAATTTTACATGTCTGTATATTAGCGTTTAAAAATCAATTTTACCAACTGATAACATTCTATTTTAAAAATCATAAACAATGATCATTGTAGATCCTTTTATTCGTAACTCTATAATTAAACTACATTGATTCTTCATATGAAAGAAAGCTAACAAACATCCCAGACAAAATAGTCTTCTACAATATCTCCAACATTTTATCTACCCGTCAATTAATCATTGATTCATTAATGGTCAACATATTTTCAATCAGTTTACATAATTAATAAATTGTGTTTTTTAATAGTATGATTATTCAAATAGAAATAGAAAGAAATTCCGTTTATTTGTCACTATTTCTTTCAGTTTAAAGAATTTGAGATATTTATAACACAGTGATAAATTATTTTCGTTTTAAATCGTGGACGACCTTCTTATCTTCTAATGTCTGTAATTTATATAACTTCTATAAAGTCTATAGTATTTTAATACATTTTTTAGATCTTAATAAAATAATATACCTACATATTACTTTATTTACATCGTTCAATAACGCTGTATTTACGCAACATTCATCTAATTTCTATTGCTCGATCCTTAATGGGTTAAACGGCGTTACTAGTGAATCTTTCGTTGAACGGGGGGAACAAATCGGTGGCAAGAGGCAACGAATCATTTTAATCTCTGACGATAGAATCTCTCGTGAGGAAGTTTAAATTACGTTCGAAGGAGAGCAGCGTGCAGCTCGTCATTCAACCCCCGCGGCCATCATTGCCTTCTTTAACTTTCACAGAAAGGAAGACTTGGTCTGGGCTGGTAGAACCGGCAGTCAGCCGAGTATCTCTGGAACTTAACTTTCTTCCTGATTGACGTTCGGTTATTGTCGCATTTGCATAACTCACCCCAGCGTCGCGGGTCAGGTTCCTTTCGCGTCTTCTCTTCTGTCGCCGCGTCTCGAGGATGCTAACCAAGAGACAAGGACGTGAGCGCAAGACGGCAGGCTGAGCCAGACGAAGTCAGTAGAAAAGGTCGAGGGAACAAGCAACCGGTGAAGAGAGGAGGGAAAAGGGAAAGACGTCGTCGAAAGAACGGGAGAAGAATGCGGGAACGGCCGCGTGTCAAATCGAATTTGCCTCATTTGCCCTGAGCGGCGACTCTGCCGGCACGAGAATCTATTAGAATAATTTTTATGAATCTAATTTTAAATTCCAGCGAACGAAGTTACTTTACTGTCACGCTGTCAGCGGCTCTTTATTAAGTGGTCCTTCTTGCACAGCCGGTCCACGCAGCCGGAACTCGCAACCCATCGGAAACGAATAATTTAAATAATTTCTCCCGTCTAATTTCCCACCGCGTGGTCAATGTCGCGCGGGGAAACGAGATTTCGCCGATTACTGCCCGGATACGCTCGATTGTATTATTCAAAATACTAGCGATCCGCGCGAACTCGGCCACGCGCAACTGAATCACGCCGCATCGGTTAACTAACTCCCCTCGACCAGTTGTATTCGATTAAAGACCACCGACAATTATCATCTGCTTTTCGCTTGTCACCAAGATGTCCTAACGATTTGACTTACGTTTCGCCGTTTCGTCATAATGTAAAGGAATGTATTTTGAAATTGTTTTGCAACCAAGTTTGATGCTATCGATGATCTTTGCTTTAACCTTCTGTAATGGAACGTTACTAGAAAGTTCGTATACATATATAATACATATATAATATACACATGTAATATGTAATATATATTATTATATGTATGCCATATGCAGGATGCCTCGGTACAGGTAGTACATACAACTGGGAATGAGTTCCTGATGAAAAATAAAGTAAAGTGGTAAAGTGTGGCAAGTGTAGTCGTGCACGGAGAATGTTCAAACTTAATTTACTCGGAAACGAAGCCGCAAATAAGAAGTTGCTATTCTATATTTCCGATTTATTTTTTCATAAAGAATCCACCAATGCCCGGTTGTACTACCTATACCGACACACTTTATACTATATACTTCTATTGGGTTGTTCTATTACCACCTAATGACAAAATCCGCAATCACTTAGTTGCTAACCCAATATATAGTACGTATACTATATAGTACTCATGTATCTATATTTTTTAATTCTCCTTTTATCTATTCATCACTGCATTTATAGCGTATATTATACTATTATATTGATACTTAACAATCTATTTATAATAATTATTACTTCATAATAGACTACGGATATTTATACAAATTCATAATGTATATATAATATATATAATTTTATGATATATACATATAGAGTAAGTTCTAGATCGTGATTTTGTTCATCTATTAAATATTATAAATAATATTATACTTTGAAAGTTTCATATATATTTCCGTATGAATTTTTGTACTTTCATATTGATGCATAAAAACTCGCAGTCTACTTATATGCAAATGAAACTCTATATATTTATGTTTCAATGTTTATAAGGTAAATAAATGAAGTCTTATCTGTATTCCACACACATTTCTGTATAGTACAGAAACTATGCCTGGCTTAATGTTGCAACATCATGCGTCGTATTGCGCAAAATTATTAATCCCTTGCTGTTCATCACATCCTTTGTACTCCATTCCTTCAAGAAGGTATTCATAATGTACCTATACTTTTACATTTTCTAATTAAATTCTGATATAGCTGGATTAAATATCTTCAAGTAGTAATATTTTTAAAAAACCGTATGTTTTGTCCATTAAGTGTGAAAGAAATGTGAAATGAAATACAGTCTCGTTCCTACATGAGGTATAACCACAAAGAGTTTGGTGTATAATAAGGCATGGTTTACAATGATCAAATTTTTTCCTGAATTATGATAACAACTGTATTAGTAACTTTAATTTGCTATATATAACTTGCTATGTGCTTTCATTTTCCATTTATTTGCAAACATTAATGTAGGTGTATAACTTCAGTTAATAAATCTTCAATGTATTTTTAATACAAGAATATTATTTATTTTTAAATTATATTCTATTAAATAAGAACTTATCGATTTAAAATAAATAATAATGATACTGAATCAATTATTTGCATTAAATATCTCTAATATATATACATACACTCTTGTGCTTCAAAACATTAGTTTATTCTTAATTGAATACTTTCGTTATACCTCACGATTTCATTCAAATTTTTTATTCCATCGTTACTTAGAAAGTTAAGAATTTTTAAATGATTTCAAATAGTATCAGTACAATATAATATTGTAATTGTATAATATCATAAGATATTTATTTGTAATTTAAACAATATTAGGATTAATTCCTTGTATTAACATATTTAATACTAATCATGTAAAAATTATATGTTATAATAGTATAATTATATGGTTTAGTAGTATTATGTGTATAGTATACATAGTCTCACACTTTACTGTTTATGTAAAGTTAAGTCGTTTTTATATAAAATTGTTGTATATCAGTGCAAAATTACATTTAAATTAATTGCTTTAATTAAAACAGTACACAGTATCAGTACAACAGAAAGCAACTTTACGTAATCGACATTAGAGTGAAAAAGACGTATTTTTATGCGATCAGTATGAAATCAATTTCGATCAATCGAAAAACGAGCTCCTACTGTTTTTACAAAGAAAACTAGAAAACGAACTTTAGTAGGACACTATAACAATTCCCAAAATTTCGTTCTATCGCTTTTTCTATCTGCACATTATGAGTATCTATACGTTATTAACTCTTTGACAATACAACGTAAGAGAAATTCAAGTAAGCTGTCAAATATAGTATTATAAATTTCATACGTGAAATGTCATTATAGCGTAATTTACTGCCTATAAAAAGTCGAAACTGCACATTTTTTGCATCTGATACCAGGAATGCAAAAAATTTTAAGGATAAATAAATAATTATTTTCTAAATTCATCTTGAGTTTTTTCTTATTTTATTACATTGTTAGAGGATTAATTTGATCACTAAATTTTTCAAAAATAAAAAGATAAAGAATGCCAGAAAGAGAATACCAAATATCTCGAGTCGTAGTCGAGTTTTACAACAATCACCAAGAAGCACCTGTGACAAGTGCAGAAACCCATCCAGAGACCCCATTTTCCTCATTCCGCAAGATTTTCGACGATTCTCGAGGAGCAACGGGCCGTGACGTCGAAGGCTCCGCTCCTCGGAGCACCAATTACGATTACCGAACGACCGTCACTTGCCATTATCGGATAGTTAACCCGGTAAATGGGGGAAAGAATGCTCCTCCTCGAGATGATGATGGCGATGATTTGATTCGCTAGCCTCGAGGAAGCAAGAAAAAATCGCGATAAGGCGCGGGCAGCCAGCGAAGCATGGAATTCCACCAGGCAGATGGAGTATCTCGACGCGGCCTATATTCGTGGTTTATTTTAGAACCACACTGAGTCAATCTCGGCTATGCACGCGCAAGCGTCCATCCGATACACCGAGGAACGCGTACACCGATTACAATTCGCTGGACATCATAGGTGCACGCGCCGTAAGCGATCCGCGAACTATCACGTACAACTTTCTCGTCCGTACTGATACCGAGCGAAAAATCAAAAGGGCCATTAGCATGTTATAGTACATCTTGTAACCATATTACAGGCATTTATGCATTTATAAGATATTTGAAGGGTCGACAATGTGTATGATGCACATACAGTATGTCATATAATAGGTGGTATAATCGAGTAGGAGTTGATTCCACATGAAAAAATAAAACGAAAATATAGAATAAAACTTCTTCATATATGTTTCTTTCCGAAAAGATATGTTCAAACCTAGTTTTTTTGAAAATGAAGCTCTAAGCAGAAAAATTTTATTTTACACTTTTTACTTATTTTCGCACGTAGAATAACTTCCTGCTGATTTAGTATTTTAGACAAGTTTAAGTATTCGTGACAAATTTTCAAATTGGGTTTTCTCGGGAACGAAGTGTCATGTGAATAAATTTATTGCATATTTCCGATTTATTTTTTCACACAGGATTACCCTCTGCTGGCTTTTACTACCACTCACATGACACCCGATAATACGTAAAAATATTGTATATAAAATATTTAGTAGGTGAAACGAATCTCCGTTCAGATTCGATTTTTTTAATTGTGCTCATATAAATACGAATGTATGCAAATTGTTCGACAGTTCGCGGTAGATCGCGCCAACGAGAGTCGTAAATTCTCGTTACGATTAGATCATCGATGTTACGAATTGGTCGATCCCTTACTTCAATTAGGATAATAGAGGTAGTTGACTGATTATAACACTGAAGTAACAGGTTGTAATATATACTTTATTTCAACAGCTTTGTAGATATAAATAGTTACGCGTGCGTGTAGGTGCGTGTAGACGTATTCGCAGAGACGTGTGAATAGTAAGTTAAAACTGATGACTGATCAATGAACGAAAAACCAGTCAAGACATTAACTGGTCAACGGATGAAAAACCAGTAAGAGACTTTTTTGACTGATCTAAGGATGATAAACCAGTGAAGTTCAACGACGACGCTGTCGCAGAGGAAAATTATTGGAGGGGGGGGGGGGGCACTACCGGTCGCTAACGGGTGGAAATGACTGTTAAACATGGGAAAAACTTGACCTTCCTATTTTTTACCTAATTGAACAATAACCATAAGGAACGTCTCGATTTGAAAATCTTTTATAACAATTAAGGGGCTTGAAAGTAAAATAAAAATCCTTAGTTTTATGACAGTTCCTTAGGATTATTGCGGTCTGCAATTAAAACTGAATTATATACAACTGATTTATTTAAAAATGAATATTCAAATGAAAAAAGTCGTCTCGTATTTTATTTGTATGTAATTGAAACACAAATAAATTTGCACAAATTTTCTCTATTACCTATTTTTTAATATAAATTTTCTATTACCCATTTTCCAAATAATATTTTTAATACTTAGAATGCTTAGACAGTTTAAAAATTTGCTGTGAGAATGACTAAATATTTGTCGCTATCAATGTCATCGTGGTTGTAACATTAATACATTAAACGCGAGAAACAAATTATCTTGTCATGTTAGCATGTCCTCAACAGGTCCGTAACTAATTAATTTACTACATGAATTTGGCAACTGTAATTACATCTGAAAATATCAAAACTTACTTATTTTCATTAAATTCATAACAAGTTGTATAAATTAATGAGACATTACTATAACGCTATTAATACACGTTACGTGATCAATGTCATATTGTTAATCGAATATTACAGCCGATAGTTGGATTTGATTCTTGTAACACAAATATATTCATTATTATCCGTTTCAATTTCATCTACGACAAGTTTTGTTACAAGTTAATAATATATTTTATTGTAAAAAATGTTGTATATAAACCGTATATGATTTTGAAAAAATATAGAATTCTAATTAATTGTTCAGCATTTATTCATACACAAATTAGACAATATAATAGATATGCGATTTACAATGTATATCAAGGAAAACAGATTACTCGATAGATTAGTATAATATCGATAGTCTTATTTCGCACATAATACATGCTCTCGCGCGACATTAAATACTGGCTAAACAAAAATTGTAAGAAAATGTACATGAAACATAATTTTATATCAGTAGAGTATAAAATATATCTATAATTTAAAAAGTTGAGAGAAAGATGCATAGTGTATAATGTAATATAACCAGAGAATTACTTATCCAAACGACTTTAGTATTTTGAAAAATGATGAATGCTTAAATGATAAACATTTTATTCTGAATATTGGAAAAAATATGCTCGCTGTATAACCATGACTACAACCACGACCAAATCGGCAGCTGTGCCGGTCCGCTTTGCGATGAGGCGGTAGGGCAACTGGAAAATAAAAGATAATCTAGACCTAATCCAATACTCCCGACTCAAATTCAGCCAAAGTAAGCCATACAGTTTAAGAGTAGTAAATTTTAGAAAAGGTGTCGTCAAAATCCACGAGAACGTTGCACATCAACAGGTTGATCGAAATTTTTTAGGGTTTATTTTCGTCAAAAACGACCCTAATTTTCGGTTTCAGTGATTTTAAAAATCTTTAGAAAGTGTCATTGTAGTCGAATATTTTGCGGTACAGATAATATAGTAGAGTCAAATTTCTATTGTTAATTTTGACACGTAAAATAAACTTTGTATAAATTCTGCCATAATTTCTAAAATCCAAACTATACATTTATTTAGTGTGTCCTCCAAGCACATACAGTTTTTCAGTTTTACGAGTAAGAAGAAAATTGAAATATCATGTAAATCTATGCATATTCTATTAAAATTAGCCCTCATATAACTAATAATACTGTACGCCCCAAAATAACTTTTAGGAAAATTGCTATTGTTATAAATTATCTCCCATAAAGATTTATTGGTTAATAGAATTCTATCGTAAGTGGAATTATATACCAATTTAGAAATTATGATTAGCCTACATTTTTCCAAACTTAAATATATCTAGGAATGTAGTGTAGTATCGTGGACGGATTGTTTGGAAGATATCGAGTGTGTGTTGTCAACGTTGTCATGGAGTGTTGTTAGCGTATTTTAAAAAGAACTGTTGTAACGAAGTTAGTTAGTGACGAATAGTGATTGCGTAAACACAGATTAACGGGGCATCAAACGATATTATAACAATTATACCGTTAACAAACCTACTAACACTATACGATTTTCCTACATATATTATAATCTCAACTATAATGTTATTTCGTTCATGGTTTAATCAAATCTGTTTTGAAAAAATTAATATATTTACTATTATAATACAATGATAATAGTACAGTTATAAAACTGTATTTATAATAGATAATTACAGTCAAATGATATATTATAGTATCGGGGGAAAACCCTGAGTAATTAAGAAGGTCTGTTTAACCATGGGACATACGCGTGCCGGGTATATAGTATAATATCGAGAAAAACCCTGTGTAAGCAAGAGGGTCTACTTGACTATGGGACATGTGCGAGCCAGGTATATCGGATACAGGGATATAGGGTATAAAAGGTAGCCGTTAGTGAATTGATGGGTTCTTTAGTGTTGCCGGCATTGTGGAGCTATTTAGTGTTGCCAGCGTGGCCGGGGAGTGTTGCCGGCGTTGTCGGGTGCTTTAGTGCTGTCAGCGTTGTCGAAGAGTGTCGTCAGCATTGTCGAGGAGTGTCGTCAGCGTTGTGTAGGAGTGTGGTCGGCGTGAAAGAGAGCTGTTATGACGAGAGGAGTTAGTGACGAATGATGACTGCGTGCATATAGGCTGACGAAGCATCATACTTGATTTTGTGTTGTGAATGATACTGAAATAAATCATACCGTTGCTAAAACTACTGGCACATTATTCTTATTTTCCTATAATATTATATAATATAATATAATAATAAATATATCATAATAATTATAGTAATATTTATTACAATTATAATAAAAATATAAAATGTAAAAATCTTCTCTAGTGACGTATTTATTTTCATTTTGAAGTAGTTTCTCACCTCGGTTAACATAAACCACAGATCTACATACTATTGAATTTATTACACAAGGGAAATATTTACTTAATACGTATATTTTGCATTAAAATTATTTATCATTTTTGTTTTGTACTACCTTAATATAGGATTAAAGTTTTATAATTTTTTGCTTATACTTATGACAATTTTACACTATTTTTACCCATACATCATAGGGTTAAGTTTATATGGAACAAAGTATATATGGAAACTGGAGGAACATTCCACATCCATTTGAAAATTAAAGTTGACTGCAATGTAAGAATTTAACAATATAATTAAAAGAAAGAGATTCTTAATCGCGGATTTTAATAATATGAAAACATATAAGATTTTCGTTTGTAAGCAATATAGTTTTCTGATTGGAGCTGAATGTTACTTTGTACCTATGTTTAACGAAATTGCGAAACATATAAAAATTTAATTGAATTGCTCAGTATGAGCCTCTGAAAGACTCGTTTTACAATTTAGTTAAACGATTTAGTTTAGTTTAGTTTATCATTCAATATCATTTAAATTGCTTACGACTATACCAATTTACGTCTTCGTTATATCATTATACCGCTTATTATACAACCCAATCTATTTATAACAATGATTACTTCCTATTTCAACTATCAAACGGGGAGCTATAACTATCAGTCAAAAATTTTAAACATTTTCATTATGGAAGAAAATTTGAATTTAAGTCAACAGAACAGTTTCTCCAAGAATCCTGTACGCGTTATATTATTTAGAGTTTAGAAAGTGTCATTGGCGATATGCGCGCTAATCGCGGCTCACAAACAGATATGTATCACGTGCAGACCGCTGTATGATTTATCGTAACATGTACATTATAGTGCGTATATTGCGTTCAATAAAGACATTGGCTTTTAGTTAGCTATTATTTCTGTTATTATTCGAGCATATTTTGCTATTCTTCTTATATAGTGTATAGTGGCTCAGATATTAAAAATTAAATATTATTATTAATCTCTTAGGTACGATACGTCACTATAGTGACTTTCGCGGATGTCATCTTATATTACGACGCACCACTATAGTGGCTTTCGCGGATGTCATCTTATATTACGATTCGCCACTGTAATGGCTTTCGCGGATGCCATCTTATATTACGACTCGCCACTATAGTGGCTCACTCTACTGACTCATTCGCTCACCGTTTGAGCTAAATCATCTTCATCATTCATTTTTATTCTTCATTCATTTGTCTTGCTTCACGCTTTTTTGCCCTCACAACGTTTTATAACAGTGTTAATACTATACAGAGAGAATATATAGTCTTTATTTTTGGTACGCCATTGTCAGGTATCAATTGTTGCTTTTCGTTTAAATAAATATACCATTATTAGATGCTCTTTTTAATATGCCAATCCGTATCCTTATAATTTTTTAGAACCTTCGACCTCAAAATGTCGCTTCAAAATAGAAAACGAGGAGCAATTTGAAAACACTATTGCGCTATGAGTGTGAAAATTGTGATCTGGATCTATGTGTCGTACTGTGCTTTAAAATATGTCACACTCAATTGTGTTATTAATTATTAAAGTTAAAGTATATGCATCATATCTTTAAGAAAAATTATAATTTAATTATCAAAAACTTTATTCCAATGTGCTTGCATAGAGAACATTATTGCAGTGCTGTATGGTTTATACATAAGTCGCGTCAAACTCTGCCGTACAGAGAAACAGTCCCGCTCAAAATTCAACCGTACCTAAGATGTTAATGAAATCCAAGAACTCTTAGATATTCTAGAAAAAAATATATTTATCTACGTTCAAGATTAGCTACGTTTCTGCGCATACTTTACGCTGAGATTAGAAATTCTAATCATGCTATTGGCAAATTTAGTAAATGTGTGGCTTAGATTTTAGTCCTCAGATGGTAGGATGGCAAACTACTGAAAGTAGGTTCTTCGATCTTTTTGTTCATTTATTCAAATCAGCTGATTTATTTAATTACTAATACTCAGTAGCTTTTAAATAAGCTATTTTAAGATTTTTTAAACTGAGGAAGTGTTCTTTCAGAGCTATTCTATACAACAGTCCTTTCTGTTGTTGAGAGGCTTAAACAGCTGTTAATGTATTTACTAAGTTCTATATTAATCGAAGAGCTTGGAAGATTGAGTAATGCAATCGCTGTGTTCTAAATAACTTTTTTAAAATTGTACTAAATGACTTGAATTTTTTAAAGAAATTAGACGAATTAGTTTACTGGATGACATGTAAAAAATTGTTTGAGGAGTTTGGAACTAGTCGGAATCGTAAAGAAAATAGTTAAAGTCTTTTTACAACTCTTTAATCATAATCGATTAATCCTCTAATGAAAATTTAAATAGTACGTTTTATAAATTTATGTCAGTTATATTCACGCCGAAGATTTCAACAAAATCAGTTAACATTTACTATGAGCTACAAACGGTTAAAAGTTTTCCGCGATATTTGGCCTATAACTGTAATAAATCTACGGTTTTTCGATAGCTGTTGCTTGTTTCTATATCAACTAATTTCAATAGAATTTTCAGCGCGTCATAAATCTTCAAAATGTGTTATTTAAATTTTCATTACAAGCCTAGATAAAAAGTTGTAAAAAATGGCCTTTACTTTTCTCTTTGCGACTCCGATTAGTTGCAAGTTTTTCAAAAAATGTTTACGTGTCATTTAGTAAGCCAATTCTCCTAATTTCTCAAAAATTCTCAAATGGTTTGGTCCAGCTTTAACCCTTTCGCTTCAGCAGTCCAGTCCGCCGAAGTACTGTCACTGAAATACGCACAGTGAGCGCGATTGCTGTATATACATTTTCCTAAGTCTTAAATAACAATAATTCTTGTAAAAACCGTATATGAAATACCGTTTCACTGTCAATGGATTTAATAGATTTTTTAGCATGAAACAGTATACGACCGTTTGGATGTTTGAAATATACTGCGTGAAACGTTTGATGTTGTTTCAACAATGAGTAACTTGAAGAAGTGATTAATCCAATATGTCAAAATCAACAGAAAATGTTCTGCCAATAACGAAAAGATATATTATTGACTACAGATAGCACTTGTATATGCATCATTTGGATGCCGGATATGTGGGGTGCCGTATTTAGTAGTCGTCGCGTGGTCGCCGCCTATATGCGGCGCTCGAAGCGAAAGGGTTAAAGAAGTTATTCTGTTCTAAAAGGTGTCTGAATATATATTAATACCTGCTACTATATCTTACTTTTATTTTTTCTAAAAGAAAATTCCATTGCATAAATTTTTATAACTGCTTAAATGATTACATGACTCTTATTATACTGATTAATTTAAAAGCATTAAAATTTGAAACAAATTTAAAAACACTGGTTTTTTACGTTTCCATTTAAAGATTAGTAATTATATGGATACTCGATCTACTCTCAGCAGTTTAATTTTTTGCCACTAGTTGGTGTATCGAAATTCTCGATTTCCCAATACAACGCTCGTGCATATATCTAATAAATACGAATTCACTATCAACTAATTATAAGTCACTTGCGATAAACGAATTTTCCATCGCGTGATCGTAATTGCATCGACGATCTAAGTATAAACTGTACGCTAAACGTGATTTTTCCTTTTGTTCATGATCTGTGAAAATTTCTAGAATGTCGATTCATTTTGAATAATAGAAACGTCCTTTGGATGAATATGTAAGGTTGCGACAAAATTTCTGCAAAACCATGCGTTAAAAATTTTTAGATCATACTTAGATACACATTATTGTTCTTAGTTTTATGTATTTTCTATAACTTCATAGCTCTAACTCCTAAACATTTGAAGTACATTAAAATTAAATGCTTGTTTCTTGTTTTATAGCGTTTCTAATTTTGTAGTCTGTTCGAGGTTCCGACATGCCGGATCGATGAGTTTTATCTTTTACGTTTTATCTTATGAAACATAATCACGGTCATGATGTAGCAGAAGCAAAAGGAAGAAAAACGCCTCGAAAACTCCTGTAATTCGTTTTTCTGTACCTTCCGTGTTAAATAGACCGTGGTAGTTCAGCGTCGCGCACCACGGACGACCACTACTTTTTCACGTTACCTTACAGATTTTATTTCAGAAGTTTCCCTCCGTCGTGTCGCGACGTTAATTTACCCAACAACGCGAAAACGATACTCAGCTGTTCACCCCTTTAACTGCCACAACCAAGCTTTCAAAACTAATTCTGCGTGCGTTGTTACAATATACATAATACACTGTAAAAGTAATTTCTCATGTTCTCCCTTATTCTGTATTCTTTTTATCAATTAAATAAATAATATTGTTAATTTTATATAATATGATGTATGCATTGCCTTTATTTATTGTTTTATTTTTTATCAATTGAGCTATATTACATTATTATTTTTTAGAATAATTACAAACTTTAGAATGTATAACGTATATCATAATTTTAGAACATATTTAATACCCTAATTGCCATTTAATAATTTTTTAAAACTTCATTTATTACTTGTACTTATTTATAAATAGATGTATTTGCTAGTGTTATTAGGAAGTGATTTTCAATAATTCTTTAAATCGAATCATAGTTCTGTTACGTTATTTGAACTTATGATTTATTCAGAAAAATGAGAAGTGATAGATTGAGAATAATAAGTAATCTGTCTGTTAACTGAAATTACACTGGAATTTAAAATTAATCTGCTGTAAAAATTAACGAAGTCCAGAAATAATAAATAAGCAAAGAAGTGAGATCTAAAAATACATATTTACAAATAATTCATTCGGTTTCGGTGGATGCGGCGATATGTATACATAATTAATCAACATTCTCGAAGATTCGATGATCGTTTTCGCAATTTCGATACTTTAAGTTATTTGTAGCGTAAATTGACTTTCTTACAACTTCTTTGAAATTTCCATAATACGTTATTTAGCATATTACCTATAAATGATTTAATTTTCAGAGTTTAGCCTTACTGAAATGGAAATATTCATCTTCAGACTTGAGTGTTGTAACACGTAATCTCTCTATAGTAAGCCACTGTAAAAATGACTTTTTATTAAATATAGAAAAGCCGTTCTAACAAAGTTGTTAAAAAATAAAATGTTATATAAAATGGCTAGAAGAATCCTTTTTTAAAGAAAGATATAGTCCTCGCATCACCGCTTTCGAATAAAAATAGTGTGACATAAATAATACCAGTAATTCCGCTGTTCTCACCATTTTTGAATTGTTTGTTAGTATGCGCGCGTATAATGTACAGATAGCCAAGAAATATCTTCCTAGAAGAAGAATCTCAGACATAGAGATGAAGAACATGACTTTCGAGTCCTAGTCTGTTTTACTTTTGAGGGATATTGTCGCGCTACAAAAACACACAATAAATTAGATAAAACTGGGCAGATTATTAGATAGACAGTATCGATAAAATTCGTATCCTTCGATGAAGCAGTAAGACAAAAATCTGATCTCGCGGTACACATCTTCTCCCGATTGGCTGATCACGGGAGGACATTGAGTAGATATCGTGCACAGTGACCTGGTCTACGCACTTTGATTATGTAACACGACCACTCTATCATCTTCGTCAGTCAAGGCGAACATCGCAGATACGTAAGTCAATTTTCATACGTATTAAAGCGAGTACAAACTATTTGACTAGAGATGATAGATTGATCGTTAACACGTTTTTCACATACGTCTTGGAGTCAAGTCGCATTTACTCTTAAGATATGTGACACGTAAAAAATAGAACTCGTGAAGTTTTAAACAGAGTTTTTCCAATAATTCATGGTTAAATTTAAATTATGTGATTAAACTTTCGAGGCTTAGATATCATAATAATGAAATTTTAAATAATATAGTATATGTAATAAATAATATAGATATTATATATTGTATATATAATGTGTATAAATAACATAATAAATATATAATTTTAACTAACGTGGTTGGAATAATAATTAAACTTCGTTTTTCTTTTACAGCATATAAAATGTTTGATTGATTCCTGTATGAAATAAACATATTGTACAAGTTGATAGGAAACCTTATGCAAAAGT
Organism: Bombus vancouverensis nearcticus; assembly: GCF_051014615.1. Classification (NCBI taxonomy): domain Eukaryota; kingdom Metazoa; phylum Arthropoda; class Insecta; order Hymenoptera; family Apidae; genus Bombus; species Bombus vancouverensis. The sequence goes on along the minus strand of NC_134911.1, from coordinate 1,215,086 downwards.
ACATCAGAATTATAGAAAAGACTTAAAATAGAAGAATTTTTGAGGGAGTCAATTTAAGTTTGAGTTATACTGACTTGAATATGCATGTATTTATATATTATATAATTCATTTAGAAAAGACAAAATATGATTCTTTACATAAACTAGTAGTGTAAAAAGAGAAAATGAAATTTGTTTACTTAAAGCATAGTTTTAGGCAAGATCGATTTCGATTACTCGCTGCGTACATAATTAATTTACGTACGTAGCTATTATAAAATATACAGGTTGTCAAGTAACACTATGATAATTATTGTTTTTATATACATTTTTCGATTATTGCAATGTACGTGATCAGGTTCACAAAAATACAAGCAAGCAAGTCTTATCTTATGTAGTGAACGTTCAAAGTCAATCTTCTTAGAAATGAACCTTGAATGAAAAAATATTATTGCATATTTTTTACTTATTTTTGTACGATATGTTTGATTATATTCTGTACTGATAATACTCCGAAATTACTTATTTAACTTACTTACTTATGTTACCTTACTTATTTATGTTTATGGCTCAGTTTTTTATACTTACTTAAATTGAAAATCACGAAATTTGGAAAAAGTTTTTGTAATAATAGATAAACAAAGTATATGTATAAATGCACATAATATGGAAATAGATTTTTGATGAAAATGAGTTGTTAACAGGTATCATAAATAATGGAAATTTGATAAACAGTGGAAGTGTTAAACGTGCTTTGTGCATACATGAGTTTCAGCAGTGCTTGAAAACACGTTATAAGCAATAGTGAGACGTATTCGAAATGTTCGAAAATAGTACGAGAGAGATGTATTAATGTTGATTTCAAGCTATATTGTTATCTCAGGATTAGTATTTTGATGTTTTGTAACGAAATAGTTTGTATAAGTGCTATTCAAACTATGTTATTTGGAATTTATTGAGATCTCATTTTAAATTTAACAAACCCTTTTTGGATAGAATTCTCATACGATATTCGTGCAACTGTTTTAAAAACTGATATTAATTACTTTTTCTGTTATTTCACTTTTTATGTACATATATGCAAGTAATATAAATTACTCTGTACAAAACGGTATTTGTAAAATGATTAGAATACATGATAGAGTTACTAATATTAAATAATTCAATATTTCTTGAACAAACGAATGGAGCATGAAAATTATTATGTTCCAAGATACATACGATGGAGAACAGGGTTTTTATTACCTTCTGTACAAAGTCCACTCAAGAAATGGAACAGGTATTACGATGTAATTTATATTTCGACATACGAAACGAATCTTCTCGACCATTATTATCTCATATACCATATATATCTCCTATTGCTATCTGGAATCATTTCTAAAGCCTTTTTATAATAGTAAGACTTGACTGACGCTAAAGTTATGCTCATATGTATAATTAGATTTGAAAAGACTTACGAACATTTATGTAAATAAATATTTATATGTAATATTTAGTATTTATAATATTAGTATGAGAGAATTCCGATGCATTATTAATATCAAATTTAGAACATTAATGTTAATAGCAATTAATATCATGACAAGTATTGGTAAATAGTCAACTAAAACCTGAATATAAATAATACCTTCTGTATCATAGAAAAAGAATATTTTTTACTTTTCTATTTTTATTTTTCAGTTTTGTGTTCGTTACTATGGTTAATATGGCTGTTAAATTTTGAAAAAATATTTCTTTTAAACAAAAACGCTGTAGGAGAAAGATTTTTGGCGTCCCACAAAGACATTTCTTTAATATCATTTTGTTTTTCTTATACATATCGACGTGATGATATTTTTTCTGATGTATGTCACGGCACATGATGTTTACATTACGTGTTGTTTACATTGCTCGTGGTTACTTTTAGTTCGTAATTTAGAGTTAGTTGGCCGATAACGAGTACTGAGTACAAACGTGTATTTCGCAACTTGTATTTCTAAAATGTTGGATCATATATATTTATTATCTCTTTCCAGAATATTGAGAGATCACAGAACATTTCAGAATTATTGTGGAATGGAATACAAGAGAATGCAGAAAAATGCAATTAATTCCAAATGAAAAATGGTGAGTAAAATATAAGAAAGAGATGATTTATGTCGATACAAGAATAAGATTGGGTTAAATTTAGGAAAAAGGAATAAGTATCTTAACTCCTGAATCGACAAAAATCCTTCTTTTAAACCTTCGTTTATCTACAAAGATTCTATGATCAGCATTTCAGCCGAATCAGAGCACGGACGATTACGGAAGTTTCGCCGTTAATATGTACAAAAATAATCTTACCCTATATTGTAATAGATAATATAAAAAATTTAATATTAAAAATCAATTTAAAAGAACTTGAAATGCGTATGTTCAAATTATTTATAATCTAGTTAACTTATATATTTTGTCAATACAGTTATGAGATTCGAAGATATCTTGCAACCTGATTTGGAATATTATATTCCATCAATACTTGTAATCTAGTGTACACAGAGCTTTTAAGGCTTTGATCATACAGACAGCGACGAACGGCAAGAGCGGGCAAACAAGTGACGACACAGCGGCAGAAAATAAATAAAACTCATGGAATTACATGAAATAAGCCATACAGCAATTGAGGAGCAACGCAGTGATGCGGTGACAGCTCTGCCGCTCGCAGCTCTCTGTATGATCAAGGTCTGAGGCATAAGTATAAAATATCGTTATGAGACATGATCATTTTATGAGTATGTACTTTTAGTGAAGTCGATCACTATTACTACTAAATGACAAAATCATTCGGAGATAAGTTCAATGATAAACGATTCGATCATTTAATCAAAAATCAAAATCTTTTTATTGCTTGTTTCTCTGTTAGAAGTGGTACACGTAGATAACGTTGATGTATTTTTCACGTAATTCTCAATTTCCAGAATGAGTTGAAGAATGATTTGTTATTTGCACAGCATCTTTTTTCTATTTTATAATGATTATACTATTACTTATAATATCTCTATACAGTATATGATATCGATATAAAGGTTTTAGAAGTATGCGCCCGAAATTACCGAAGATTAATAATAATTATATCGAAAATTAATACCGAAAATTAAAAATAAATTTTACCTAGATTTTTGATATTAAAGCATTAACAGAATTTCTTTTCACGAGTACCCACAATTTTGAGAACTTAATTTAATATAAGTGAAATCTGATTTCATAAGCTACTATTTTTTTCGAAACTTAATTTAATTATTTACCGATTCAAAACTTTGTTTATTTTTATGAATTTTATTATTCTCTCTTCGTATCAAATGTACGAGTGCGTTTATATCTTATAACTGGATTCTATGGAATTCTCCGAAAGCAATGTTCATGTAGAAATAAAACAACCTCGAACATTTCCACCTAAATATACCACATAGCTATATCTATACTCAATCGTAGTGAAGTAATTGTACATTGAAAAGGTTAGTATTTTTACAAGGAAAATATTAACTAGATTCATTTGTAGTAAATGCTTGAATCATCTGTAGATGTATATTTCTTTAATAGAACCACATTTCTGACCTTTTATACTTATACGTTGAACTACACAAGATTTGAAAAATTAACACATCAGGTATTATTCTTGAACGTATTTCCATACAAGAATATATAAGATCTGCCTGGAAATATTTCTTTTAATTATCTTTCCTTATCTTCAATAATAAATGAAATAGAATTTAAATGTTCAATTTAAGTGGGACGCCCTACGTGTGTAGATAGCTTCGTATTTTTAGTAGTAGTTCTTATAATGAATTATTTAAAAGATATTCAAAAGGTTATTTAAAAAATTTGCAATGTAACTTTTTAAATATAAAATTTAAATAATTCCCTGCATTATTTATTACTTATCGATATACACATTTATACATATATTTATATGTATAATATAATATTTGTACATTAAAATATATACAGGTTTCAAGGTATGTTAGTCAATATTGCGATTTGCAATTGTGAAAATATTGAAGCGAATGCGATGCCATTGTACATATGTGTCGAATTAAAGTTTCACATTTAGAGGGTCAAATTTAAAAGTACAACTGTTTCGTATTTCCTCTTTTTAATTATACAGTGTTGTAGCTTCGCTCAGTGTAGCATTAAATTCGAGTAGACGCGGGATACATCATCAATGCTCGTATTACTATTATTGAACAGAGTACTTTACTAGTAAACAAAATTCTACATTTTTACGCGAAAAAAGGAGATGGTACCATTTGTACTACCTCAGCTTGATATTTTATATTTACCACTTCATTAAAATGTATCAATAACTTATACAATTACTATATAACTAAACTTATAAAATAAGATTGTGTCATTTTCTTATCGCCTTAGTTTGGTACATTATATTTATTTATTTTGTATAAATGTAATAGGGAGGGAGCAGACGATATTAACTTACGTAATTACTTCATAACCATAATACTTAGCAACTTAATTTATATCGTTAAAGACAAATTATTCGTTATAATTATTATGCTTCAAATTATTCGTTACATTTAATATAAGATTATTCGATAGGTTTATATATAAGGAAATACTTAATTAATTCTGAAGCATCACTTATCGTGTTGACAAGAAGCTTCCCAACAAGATGTTACTCGTTTTACCAAAACAGTTTTCATTAAATTTAGGAACATTATGTAATCTTAAGAGTGGGTAATAAAAATAACCTTTATTTTTAAAACGACGAAGAATATTATAATAGAACATTTCAGAAGTATTTTCGACATGTATTCAATATCGACCTTATTTAACGTGCCATGTTTGCATAATTTTCACTTTCACGTTTCCTAATTTAGTTACGACAATTTTATCAGAAGTTCATAGTCCGGAATAGGATTCCGGAATTCGACATGCAATAATCGCGGTTTTTCTAATATCGATACAGACTTCAGAGACTCACAAAAATACCGAGTCCCACAGACTGAAAATCTCTTCCTCTGTCATCTTTCGACCTCGGCGTTCAAGTACACTTTACAGTCTAAAAATATATAATACCTACAACGTAAAAAATCATATTTCTACGCCAGAATTGGGCGTAATAATTTGAATATAAGATAACGAATTGTTGTTTGCAAGCAATCAATGCCATCCAAAACAGTTCTTCACTCAAACAACAAGTCCAAGTATAGGACAAATCTATGGAGTATTAGCATACGACTTATTTGTGAGTAATCATTGAGAACCAGTAAATGTTGTAAAACCAGTAATTGTAATCAAGATTTTGAGCTACATTGTTATGTTTTGTTAATAACAGTTATCAATAAACATTAATGTTCGAATTTTGTGATAGTAAGATTTCTTTAATTTGGAAGTAATTGTGACGAAGATTTTCAATATCACATATCTATTTCGATATCGCTATAGTACTACATTTTATTAGTAGTTTTATTAATATTCTGATAGTAGTTGTAATTTTGGTTTTGGATGTAAATAGTCTTCGGAAGTAAAAGAACTTATATGTGTGATCTTAAAATAAGTATTAGGCATAATTACATAATATTTACGTAGGTAAACTTAATTTCTACTCTGATGGTTACATAAAGCGGAAGAGAGTGATAAATTATTTGTAATAGAGTTGATGATGTATTCGAATATATTTAGAAAATATGTATATTTTATACACATATATATATAGATTTTGCAGAGATTATATAAGTATTTAAGCAGCTAATTATATAACTATTATACTAATAATTTCCCATATTCAGTAAGACCATATTTAGCATTTATATGTTTAAAGTGATTATTCATGCTGCACCTACACTTGTTTTTTATTTTTTCAATATGTTTGCAACAAATATCTTGTATCTCCTATATACGTTTTTAAGTTCGTTTTACACTTCACCAACATACATGACAGTCATGTCTCATTACCGTGCTAATGAAATCTTGAAACGTTTTCTATAACATACACGAAACATTTTTAAGTGTTCAAACACTTTTGTGTCAGCTAGTAAAGTAAGATATAAAGCTTAAAGTTCTTTTACAAAAACACATGGAATGTCATTGAATACTCAAATTACTATTTCCTTTATTCCATAATCTCACAACATTTCAATATCATCTGCAAGAAGCAATGACGATTAGTTCGATTCGTCGATCAATCATCTCAATAACGTTCAATCTGATTTGACGAGGCATTTAAATACCGTGACGAACATCTATGGAAGTTCACTTTTGCATGCGTTTCTGTTCCCTGAATGTGTTCTCGGTCTTGGTTCCCTCGATTCGAAAAGTAGGCCAATGTGTATCGGGTAGCATGGCAAGAGGCACGAAACGTGGTCGACGATATTTCGTATCACCCTTCTTACACGCATCTCGGCGCCACGTCACTCCTATATATTCGGTGACCGGTCGTATCCGCACGAAAACGAGAACTTTCCCGACGACTATCGGCGCGTACGACTCGCATCGCCGACGATGACATACTTTATCTTCGACGGGGGTCGAATCGTGGGATCGTGGCACGAATTTATTGCAACCGTCCCGTCGATTTCACGAAGGACGGATTAATTGGTTCTCAGTTCCTTCCACGAAAGGATATCGCATTTTCCCTCCTTGTTCCGGAAACTGCTCCTCTGTATTTTGAAAGCTATTTATATATTTCAGTCGGTAGTTTAATGAGGAACTCGGTTAATTTTCGGCAAGAAAAATTGATTTTATTGCAAGGTTCTTAACCCTATATAGTTAGAATTTTCTTTGCTGTTTAAGAAGGAAAATTGTAACTTTTTTAGGTAGGTTTTAACGTCACGTCGCATCAACTCCACGTACGTATATGGTTAATAATGACGATAATGAAAACTGAAAATACTGTGGAATTAGGTATTAGTATATATATAACATCGTGTTTTTTTTTTTCAGAAAGGAAACTGCTTTTGATTCTTATTTAGAATTTCTCTAATCTGGAATATAGGATAAAATTCTCTATAATTACAGTATTTCAAAAGGGTTTGTTTCATGATGAAAATGATTATAATTAATTACAGTTTCTTGTTCTGATATGAAAAGTATGAAATAGTAACTGTAAGCAAATTATTTGTCATCCCCTTAATGATTAGCAGAATACCGCGGTATGATAACAGGTAAGTGAAAGAAGCTTTCAAAAATATAAATATGTGGAATACATTTAAGTTTAATGACGTTTAATGACATTGAATAATGTTCTGTTGTAGTATTATAATTTTTTAATTTTATTATAATATAGAAATTAATCAAAAAAACTATATTAAAGTTAAAGTGAAATCAGACCAGAGCGCAAACTTGTATTTCAGCTATACTATCAAGACGTTATCCTTATAATGATTTAATATTTGGAATGTCTTGATAAAAAAGTTTGGTAGAGCACGTTAAGGAAGCGAATAAAAGCTTATATGTAATATTCTTTCTTCAAATAAGTGTTCTACTATGTTACTATTAAGATAATGAATCTTCTTTAAATGAGGATATTAACTTAAGTATATAAACAAAGTACATTTTGGTACATAAAGTTATAAGAGCTGGGATAATCTCGTCATTAACAATGAGATGTGGTAATAAGTATAAGTCAAAGTATTTGAACTCGCAGGATTTTCTTCATCATTTAATTACCACGTGTCATTAAATAATACTAAATTACTGAATAATTACGGAATGGCATACTATTACATTATTATCCTTTTTACCTTATTGAACTTTGAAATGTATATACTTACTATCACTTAATGTACACAAATTATTAATTACGTTTAAACAATATTATTTACTGTCCTATGCGATTTACCAACCAGTACCGAAAAATTTAATAACAAGTTTGTATGAAACCTAACAAATATGGTTATTATTCCTTATTAATGACGCCGGTGGCTGATCACGACGAAATTTGGTGTATATCATTGAATGGGATAATAGACATAAAATATAAAATTTTAGTTTCGGGAAATCATGCGTTCCGAAGATACATATACGAAGGTCTCTATATATAATAGACCTTCGGTACTATTAGGTAGTGTTTGCGACAGTGTTTTCAACTGGCTTCCGACGGCCCTAATTTATCTAACCCAAAGCAATACACATATATCCCCATTTAAAAAGTCGTTTTCTTCCAGCATTTAGCATTTTTGAGCTTAATATACATACACTTATATATATTTATCTGTCAGCCATATACATCATTCATACGCATATTGTTATACTAATTGCTGAACATTGTGTCTAATAATAGTGAGAAATTTATTGTGCTATATATAATGTTTCCAAAATTATGGTGTAATCGGCCAAATGGTGATTCTACATGAAACATAAGTCGAAAAAGACGAATAACATTTTTTCAATTAAGGCTCCGTTTTCGAAAAAATTAGGTTTGAAAATCCGTCAGGTAACCGTGTATTAACTACAAGTTTCAAGATATGAAACTTCTGTTTTTGCTCGTGTTTGTATTATAAAACGATTTGCGTCCTGTTATTGCTGTTATCTACGTATTCGTCTATACGGTACCTACTACATATATCATTTTACGGACATATAAATGAGTTTCGAAACTCATATGTTGTCGAAAAGTGTCAACACTGTAGGAAGAAGGATAATTTCTTACCTAATGATCAATATGCGACTAATATACCACCGTTTCATTTCGAAGAATGCATTCGCATACAGCAATCTAATTACAAGAGTAATATAATATAAAGCATAGCTGGCGTTTCTTTCAATAATAACAATCGACGCAATATGGGGGTGCAATTTCTACTGGAATCGCGGTTAAAATTGCCGCTTGTTTCGGGGTAATAAGTTTAGCGGGGTCGTTCCAGCGGCAATATTTTAAAGAGGCGATCGTGCATCAGAGTATAGCGGTCTCCAACCGCGGCTAATAATATTATTCGCTGCTGATTATTGCAATTATAACTGTGCTTGCTTTATTTTCGCAATACGCTATTCATGTAACTCAGTCGGTGTCCGTAGCGCATGTATACCAGTGCGTACAATACAAATTCTGACTGCCTAAGTATAGCGAAAGCCAGCATAAATATAGTTAGGCGCTAGCCGATTAATGTTACTCCGCGATCCGCTAAATAGTACTGATCGTAAACAACGTGACTAATGAAAGTTTAATGGCCTCCTTTCGCGCGACGACGCGACATCGAGATTACTTGTTAGTCGATTATTCGTGATTTTATATGAATCGAATCGGTGCTACTGAAATTATTGTCGATCTTAATGGGAGAAATATGGTCAAAGTGGAGTTGTACTGGAAAGTCTTAGAACACACATAGTAACATTTTATACAGATATAGAGACTGATGAGAGTGGACGAAATATTTAAACAATATATTCAATACGTTACATATAATTGTTATATGTATTACTGAAGAATTACATTTATTTAACTCGTAAAGTTGTGGACTTCACGATAAATATTTTTATAGAACCCGTTAATTTACATTGAACAATAAGTCATCATATAGATTGTTTTTTATAATATTACACTTGAGTAATGATCGTTTAAGGATTTGGGTGAGATGTACTCAAATATCCTAAATTGAAGAAACATGGGAAAGTGTATGCTCGTAGATTTTTAGTCAAATTTTGACGCTTTTTCCAAGAACATTCGAAAACAGATAATAATATTAAATTAATCTATCATAATAACATTGGGGGAACTATCATAATACCATTAGGTTGTAACATATAACATGTTAAGTTTTGTTTTAATTTTGAACAAAAACTTATGGTTGATAGTAATATTTAATAATTTAATATGAGACATAGTAATGACATAAATACATGATTCAACTATAAGAAATTGTTCAATTTTACTGCTCATATGTACGTATTTTATAGAAGAATTCTGATAATAAATCATCAAGATACTTATATAAGATAAGAAAGAAAATAATGTACCACACGTATTTATTACCAAAACTTTTTTCGCAGTGTGCGATATAGGAAATTATATAAGACAAATCCAGTACAAAATGCGAGTAGACATAAGGCGCTACAATATTAAAGGACTACTAAAAAATACCGAAACCTTTCACAAATCCGAGTGAAACTTCAATTTCCTGTGAGGAAGATCGATTATATTGGTAATTCAGTTGTATACACGCATTAATGATAAAACTTTGAGTCGTTCAACGAGTATCATGGTCCCCTCCGTGAATAGAACCATATCGAACCGAAGGACAACATCGTATTAGTCGCATGATAGAAGTCGCATGAATTAAAGGAAGGGTGACGCTGATAGAAAGAAAGGAAGGGAGAGAGAAGAAGAAAAACATAGGACGTGTGAACACGTGTAGGTTTAGACGTAAACGAAAAGGCGTGAACGCGGATTGGATAATGAGAATAAACGCCTCCTTAAACACGGCCTGCCGTGACAACTATTAGACACTCAATCTTGAATAATTCATTGAAAACGCACGCTCGATTAAGCAACTCCACAAGCCCGGTTGCCCCTCGCAAGAACGAGCGTTGTCGCCCTCCGATTCTCCATTATTTCCCTCCGTGTTGGAGACGTCGCGACGATACTTGAGATACTTTACGCAGACGAACCGTTAAAGGCTTGATTTCCTACGTGTGTCCGACGCGTGAATCTACGTCAAACGCAGTCTTACTCCGCATTTGTACTTTGTACCATCACAATGGAGAATCATGCGTTTCTTTTGGCCACATGTGGGGTAATTCGGGTATAAGGTTGCGTCTGACGCGACAGGCGCGTTGGACACGCACAGAAGATCTCACCTTTAGTCTCGCGACGATAGCCTTTAATTTTTGGGCAAAAAAGAAAATTTATTTAAAACTGCAGTTTTCCTTATAGTCTAATTAAGATTCAGACCTGAGAGGATTAACGATAAATATTGCCTATTACTAATAGTAAACATTTGTATTAGTAATATTCTGTTTTGTAACTATCTTTTTTTCAGACAATTTATATTGTTGAATTTCTCTTTCTAATATCTTGATTATGAAAAAAAATTTCAAGGATTTCTCTAATATTTTTTCATTGCTACTTCTTAAATCATTTAGGTCCTACAATTTTTTAAAGTTCCAGGTAATAGATAATTGTGCCACTATAACAAACAATTTTATTTTAAATCATGGAAAGTACTTTTGTGCTTCTGAATCGTGTAATGGATTTCCATAAAGTATTTATTATTGTAATATATTTTTCATATGTAATATAAACTTGATTGAATTTTTTTATAAATAATTGTACTCAATTTTCTATTTTCTCTTGACAACATAATATAGTATTTGAGAATGTCTTTTATTATTATATGGTTCAATAATGTGTGATTCAAATTAAATAAAAGTAATAGCCACACACAAAGTAAAATATCCTGATATTATACAAACACTTGGAAAACTTTCAATTTCATGTACAAAATATAAACATTAACTCTCGATCGTTATTGCTGAAACAGATACATTTTATAACTTTATTCCTTTTAGTTTGCAAAAAAATTAGAAAGTTTTAATTTACAAAATACAAAGGGATGCAAGTTGAAATCGTGTTACAGAATGAAAACAGATCCCTGCAGCTATCTTCACGTGTACAATGTTAGTGGAAGTTGAATATCACCACCAATCTATGTACATTAAATATATAATGTTTTTCAAACTTCAACTTAAATTATTAAAACATTTAATAATTTCAATTGAATGCAGAGTTTACACAAATACAATATAAGAAAGTTATGTTATACATCAAATTAGATCGACTAATCGAATAACGAAATTCTATAATTTACTCTCAAGAAATCATATCCACGATATTATAATGAACTAATTCATATCATCCTGAATCCTTCATATCTTACTCTAACATAATGGTTATTTTGTATTACAGGTTTTTCGTGTATTTATATTTACAATCACCATTGAGTTTGTCTTAATAAGGAAATCAATGAAAAAGATCGTCGTCTAACGCAAGGAATTTGATCAAAAAGAATTACCATGTTCTTACCAAAATCTTGATAAAATAAAGAAAAACAAAATGCTTCTTTACATGCAGAGTTTTATCTTGACGATTTTTTTTTTATTTATTCTTGTACTGTTTTTCTACCATTTTTTCCATACCATGTTCTTCCTGGTTGTTTCTTTTTTTATATATATCATATTTCATCCCCTTTCTTCCTTTTTAGTCTGCCTCTTATTTTAATACACGTACATATATCCTTTTTCTTGTATTTACGAACTTCTATCAGTGCCTGTTCTACACAATATGCATTTGTCAATATATTCATCGCCTCAATTTCTCCTTTCAATTCTTTTTTCACCTTTTATTTCTTTCTTAATTCATATTTTTTTCTCCTTTCCCCTTTATTATTTATCCACCGATTTTTATCACTATTCATACTACTACGTTCACATCTTCCATTTCCCTTTTTATGCCCTCCTTTCTTATGCTCTTTTTACTCTCTTTACCATTGCCTTGAATATTTACCGTGAATAAAATACAAAAATATTTGTACTGTGTAAATATATGTATTAAGACACTTACTTTTCCTCTATTAAGTATTTAAAACATCAAGCGAGGTTTGCTTTAACTGTAGAAGTTTCTATAATATTTGTATAGATAAACAGCACATAATTACAATAGATTATAGTATTTGTATAGACAAAAAGCATTATCGATAGTTTGAAATTTTTTGGTTGCAGTTCTTTAAAAAGTTATATGCAATATGCTGAACGCACCAATATACCCAGTATTTTTTTAGATGATTGTGATTACTATGTTTAGAAAGAAATGAAGTTTACTTCTACTCATTACATTTGTTAAGAAACGATAATAAGTTTTTCTTACAATATATTATATTACGACAATATGAGACACATATAATGTGACGAAAATTACAAATTGATAATAGATAGAATCCAGATATTTATGCAAATTCATATTTCTATGAATATAATTAAAAAGGGAGACCTACAATAGGTGGAAAATTGTGTTACCTACTAGCTACTATAAGAAGCGCTATTATATTTTGAATATTTTATATACTCAAATACAAATATATACAAATACGCAATGTTTATTAATAATTTCCAAATTACATTTGGAAATGTAAACAGTAAAAAGCATCCAATTTATCCTAATTATCAACAAATGCTCTAATATTTGTGACTGGCGGCATGGATATGTAAGTATTAAATTGTTCAGATAGTTCACAATGTTTTTAATGACTGATATAAGTATTTCGTTGTGTATTTCTTGAGATTAAATGAAGATTATTACAAATTTCTCGAGAGGAATGGAAATTGTACTTATTTTCAATCGGTGTCAACGCCTAGTTGTACAGTAAGTATAGAAACTAAACAAAAGCACCCGAAATAATAAAAAACGTGATTATACTAGATTTAATGTATCGACAAAAAGCTTGCAAAATCTGTTCTTCTTTAACTGTGCAACTTATTATCATATATTGTGCAACTCGCTATCATTTATTCTGATCATTCTAGAACTTTTTAATATGAAACAATTTGAAACTTCAATGGTCTTCAAAAACTACTTGACGAAATTCATTTTCAGAAAATTTCAAGAATTTGAAAAAAGACATAAAGGTGTACGATTGTTATTAAAATACATTGTACTTAAATTTTTCTTAAATTTTCTTATAAACTTTCCGAATAATTGCGAATATCACACAAAACAGTAAAAGGGAGAAGAAGATCATCTTTTTAGAAATGTTATCAGTTAACGCATCAAAATATTAATATTATTTACGAAATTATCACAGTGATTATTACATTCTGTATTCCCTCTCCAAAACTTATAAGAATACCTACCTAGTACTGTCATACCAACTAACCAAAAAGGAAAAAGAAAAAGGGAAGTAGAAAAGGCAACATGGTAAAGGATTAAAAAAGGGAGTAATAAATGGATCGCATTGTTCATGAATCCGGCCGAAATAATTACGTTACCTGCGACCCAGATAGCAAAGACGGACGTTGTAAAAAAAAAGGAAATTAATAAAAACAAGTAAACAAGACTTCTATTTTCCCGTTCTCAATCAGTGAACATCCTATAAAAGAAATGCGATTGTTGCGTGTTCCCCTCTTCCCCAATCGCGGAAACGTACGGGTTACATAAATGCACATACTCGGTCGTTTGTACAATCTCTGCGCCTCTCTTCCGTCTCGATTTAATCGAGGCTTTTTTCCACCAGGTCAGGCGGATCACGACATTTTCTGTCGACAAGAATGCGTGCTTGCCGGCATTCCTTATTGGCATTACGGAGGAATCGTCGAGGTCGCCTGGTTCGAGTACCACTCCCACAGGGGACATAGGGGAACAGGTACAGAAGGTAGTGTTAGAAGGTGCGGAGAAACGAGTATTGAGAGGGAGCCTACCTTGGCGGACATTTCTAGCGACGAAAGAGGTACTGGTCGGTTATCTAGACGCGAAAAGAGGAACGTGATCGACTGATCGATACAGACTGTATCGCGTTGTAGCTCGTCCAGAAGTGGGTTAACAGTCCTTTACCGTATATATGGGACACGGGCACATGACCAAACGTTGCGCAGAAGTAAATCAAAAGTTTTTTCTCCCTGGGGCTGTAACGTAGTTCTATCGTTACTACCGGTTTGCTTGAGTTATCGTCCTCTTGCTGTTACATTCACCGGTTCTTCAGGATCGCCATTGCCTCATGGGTTGCAACCCTTTAATCCATTCCACTTAATACCTCCTGCCATCAGCTCAATGTTTGAGAACCGAATTATATAAGAATGAAACAATTTCCGTTTGTTATATTATTATTGCACTATTTTATATATTATGTTATATATTATTACATTATTTGTTCAGAAAGCACACTAATTAATTCTATAAATTAAAATACAGAAAAAGATAATGACATTGCAAATACTTTTTTTTTAATTTATCTTAGAATTTGCTATTATTTATATCATCTTGAAATAAATGAACTTATGGAAGTAAGTGATACTTATATTGTTTTTTTAGAGGCGCATATATATTTCAATATTTTGATGATGATGCGAAAGAGTAGTTACAGAAGAAATTCATCCTTTTTGACTTTAACTAAAAAAATTGATAACTTGTATAGTGAAATGTGATATAAACTAATTGAAATGATTACGATAGCTGTTGGTTGACTGCTTGAGTTGTTGTTATCACATAATTTTCACATTTGATGTGTAATTTATTGTGGAATTTATCAGGTGAGAATATTTCTGAAAAAAAAAGAAAATTTCTGAATGCAAAGGATTTAGAAGACTTACGTGGCGTTGAGGAAATCGTGTCCTCATAACTGGTATTCCAACATAAGGGGTTAACCATTTTTCAGTCATCGAATATGACAAATTCCAAATCACTTTAGTTTTAACTGGGAAAAAGACATTCAATGTTTTAATGCATTGCATACTAACTTAATTTTTATCACAGGTGAAATTTCATGTTATGCGAATTTTACCTTAATATCATTGTCCTGTAATAATACCATTCCAATGTTGCTAATCTTTTTGTTTTTAGCCTGATATTAAATATAATGATAATAAAAATTACATTTATTTGACTTTACTGCTTTCTAAAATAAAAAGAAATTAGTAGAATTGAATTTTTCTCCTGATATAATTAACATGATTTCCTCTGGTGATAGCCTGTAAGGATTAATTTGGTATCTGCTGTCTCAGAATTACTTATTTGAAAAGCAGAAAATCATCAATGTGTATATTTAATTAACAAGATTATGACATAAAATTATTACATATCATTTTTAATTCAGACTTAGCGAGTTCATTGTAAATATTCTTTACTTATATTACTTAATAGAGTATTATGAATTATGTGATAAACTATGATTCAGATAAATCATGAATGTGTTTAGTATGTAATACATTAAGAGAACTTTAGAATACAATTGAAATGAGAAATCATGCATTTAAGAAATTTTCTACCTAAGGGATGCAATAGAGTTAAGTTGTGGTTCACTTGTCATGCATTCTTTAAGGGGTATATCAACTGAGGGGTTTTTTATCGAAGCCGATCGAAGATTCCTTCGACGGGAAACAATGTTTTTATACGGCGTAGAACGCGTACGATAAATAGATAATTGCAAAGATCTAATTGCAACCAGGAAGATACTTTATTAAAGGAGGTACATATTTTTTAGGGAAGAGTAATTCCGGTATGGCATTTAAATGTTCTTTTGAAATATGATGATAATAATATGAATTGTAAACGATAAAACTACTATTTAGAAGAAGCTGTAAGATTTTCTAACATTATTTTTTCTTAAACTATTGTACCTTAAATTATATTATCAAAAAGTTGTTCAAAATTCTTGAAGTAAAATAACTATGTTAACATACGTATATTTCCTGATTCCTCCGTCTTATATAAGAAATTCAAAATTTCATTGAAAAATACCAGAAATGATGAAATGTAAATGATAAAACTACATCGAGAAACATGTAACTATTCGAAAAAATCGAGTTATTGTTTTTCGTTTGAGGCTTTGTTTTCGAGAAAATCGACTTTGAATTTTCGCTCGGTACGCGTGCGGTACGTTATAACGGATCTCACTGTAGATCGTTGTCTCGATGGAAAAATTTAAAAAAAAAATTAAAAAAAGAATTTTTATTCTATACTTTCGACTTCTTTTTTCGCGTAGAATCACCCCCTTTCCACTTGTACCACCAGTTACCAACCACCCTGTATAATCAGTTAACTATTTTCTATTGAAATATCGCAGCAATGTAAAGATTAAATAATCAGTCATAGCATATATAATTTTTAAAGGCTGAAATAATTAACAATATTTACTTAAAATTCAACGCCTATGGTGAACTAATAGCAAATTAATAAAAAATTAAAATTAATAAACGGTTTCATTTATATTATGAAAAATTGCTTAATATGGTTTGAACTAAAATATGTAATTATATATATTTCTCGATGTTTTCATTCCACAGAAATTTTATAGTATATAGTTCGATCATCTACCAGAAAGATTAAGGTTAATAACAGAATACTCTGCTTATATAACGAGGCAATAGAAAAGTACAGATTATATAAAGGAAGAAATCAGTACGATGGAAACTAAGAATATGTAGAATCAATCGATTACATTTAAATTAACTTAAAGACTTTTGCCGAATGTTCAAAATTAGATGCATCAGATGTTCTATTAAATCAATAATCACAATCAGATCTATTGTATCGTAAAGGCATTTAGCGGTTTCATACAAATCCTCATTTCATTATTAGAAATTATAGGCAAATTTTGCCTCACAAATCATTTACAATAAATCATGCTTTTGATAGTATAGTAAGTGTGTAAATGAATATAATGTGAAATGCCTATTCAAAAATATATTGTGTTTTGTTTTATCGTTATGCCTTTATATTTTCTTTTATATTTGAAACATCATTATGTTGAAGAAGAAATTTTCGTTACTGTTAATGACTGTTCTTACGGCCAGTAATTCCCCGTATGTAGACCCAATATGAATGAGAAGGAAAAGAAAAAGGGAAGAAGAATCATGAATGAAAGGTTGCAATGTTGCAACGATACGCTGGAAGATCTCGTAACACGGGGTGCGAATGAGAATTCAATTAATTACAATAGGGCATATATAATTAACCAAAATTTAGACTGGAATTCTTTGATGAACTAAAAACATCACAAAACGAAAAAGCATGTAAAGAAAGTGTCAGATGAGGATTCATCGACATGAATCCGAAGAGTAGCAGGTAATCGTTGTTCAACAGCTTGGAACAAGGAAAGAACGATCGGTTTTTAGCGATCGAGAAGCTGCAGAGAAAATTGCACACAGTGATTGGTCATTAGAAGAAGCTGAAAGTTTCGGTGAACGATCGAACGATGTAGCGTTATTTCGAAATCACGCGGTACATGAGTCTAATTGAACGACTTCCTGCGGCGTCGCGTTAACGGTTAACAGATTTCGGATCCTGACGTGACTCGCGACCGACAATCCGAAACGAAGCGTCGACCAATTTTCCTCGCGTTGGAAAGTTCGAAGTGGGAGCAAAAAGAGCATGCTCGGTGAAAAAGAGCAAGACGAAAGGACAGAGCAGGAGTGTGGAGCCAGTTGGAATGAGATATGTAAAGACAAAGATAGATATCGAAAAAAGAGAAACATCGAGAGCGGAGACGAGACGGAGACACAGTGGAAAGAACGGGAAAACAGAGAGAGAGTGAGAGAGGGGACGGAGAGAGAGAGGGAGAGAGAACAGGAGAGAAATGGAGTCGCTAGGTCGAAGTGGCGCGTAGGTAAAGGACGCGGGGCAGAGAGACGCAGAGGAAGGAGGTTGTCTAACAAGGATAGGTGGTGAGGGAAGAAGTCCCCCGGAGCTCTCCTCCACCAACTTTATAATTCTTGCGACGCTTTTGGGGAATGAGATTGTCGGCGTAGGAGTAGGGGTACAAAGGGGAGGTTTAAGGTAGTCTGCTGGCGCCAGTGACGTCTGCCGAATAGCTGCTGACTTCCAGACTCCTGCAGTTTCGGCTAAGTGGTTCCCTTTTGCCCCACTTGAACGTCTGTACACCTTCGACCCGCCTCCCCTTGTACCTATCCACTGTGAAGAATCACCGATTTTTATCGATTCATAACAACACTGCTTCAATTCACGTTTGTGCACTGTACTAGTGCACCGATAATATTGTAAGGAATGAAATTTGCTTTGAAGCATGGACCGACTAGAAATAATACACTAAATACTAGACTAGAACTAATAAACCGACCGACTAGAAATAATAAAAAATATACACTAATTCATCAAAATATTTGACGATAGAACATTTTTGTGGTCATATTGTACGTGTTAAATATAACACTTTGAAATTTCACTACAATGAGACACGACGATCACGATTATATTTCTAAAATTTGAAACCAATCTGGAAATGTATATAGGAATTATAAAATATTTACTGCAAACGTATATTTAGAAAAAAATTAGTGTAGTATTTTTTTATATATCTTAATAGCTAAATAATTAATAAGCTGAGGATAGTGAACTCCTTTAATAACAGGGACGCTCGATAATATTTAATGCTTATACATATGCATGCCAGTTTCTTTATTCCTGAAATATGAAATTAGGATTCACTATAAATACAATGATTTAGTTTAGATATAATTGTGCAAAATTAAAGATTGAGAGTACGAAAAAAGCAGTGTTTTTGTACAATAGATAAAAAAATATCTTATTATTATTGCTAGTTTGAATAAAGATTGTTGTTTCATTATAGTATAATGTGTATAATATTTCCATCTTTAATGCTACAAAAGCCTGAAAAAGATCTACAATGTGAAAAAGACACATTCGCTCCTCCACCAATTTGACTCCTATCAATCATATCTAAAATTCTAGAAAAAATCATCCACAAAAGACTGAAAACAATTGCAGCAGAAAAGAAATTTATTACTCATGCTACAACTCAACAAGTGCTCGGAGTTAATAATATCTTGGCAGGTGTGGAGAATAAAATGTACTGTATAGCAGTATTCCTTGATATCGAAAAACCTTCTATACGATCTGACATCAAGATTTACTATACAAAATAGCAACGAACTTCCCATTGTCCTATTACTGCCTACTCAAATCGTACTTAACCAATAGAACCTTTATAGTAAAAATCCAAGACGGAAGTGGTAACAGGGATTCTTCAAGGCAGAGTGCTAAGACCAATTCTGTATATACCATATATACGCAGATATGTCTACTATCCATGAAACTAGTCTTTCAATATTTTCTGACGACACGTCCATCTTAGCACTCTGCGAAAACGCAACAACAGCATCAAAAATACTTGAAGACACACTGGATAAGATACAAGAATATTTTAAAAAATGGAAGATAAAAGTTAAGAAGGAAAAACCTAACCATATCACATTCATATTGAAAAAGCAGATACCCTTCGGCTACGCTAAACGATAAGAATATACCATAATCGAAAGTAGTAAAATATCTCGGAATATACATACCTACACAAGAGACTGACATGTAAACAGTACATGCAAAAGAAGATAGAGCAAATGAAAACAACAGGAGAACACGTGTATTGGCTAAGACACACTCGCAGCTAAATTCTAAAAACAAACTATTAATATCAAAGTTGTCATAAAACCCATCGAGGACTTCGAACAACAGTTGATAGCCACATTAAAAAAGTAGAATCACTGCAGTCGATAATACTTTGTACATCTATGAATGCCTCGTAGTATGTTCGTAACGATGACCTCGGAAAAGACCTAGGTACTAAAACAGTCAAAGAAGAAATAGAATGCTTTGTAAACAAATTTAAAGCTCGACTGGAAAATCATTTAAATAGCCTATCTAGTAACCTGTACACATTAAATTTAGACTACGGAAAGCATAATATCCAAATGACCTGTCCATTACACAGTAATTTAACATTGCTAGCAACAGACTCAAACCCAGACACTGTCCAATGAGGCAATCACACGATCCTACATCATATATCCTACAGCTTAAAACATTTCGCGTTAATTTTTGAGAAAAGTGAAACATGACAAATCATTTAAATCATTCCTCAATTTTACCCAGCAAAATAATTTCACTCCTCACCGTCTAAAATGTTCTCAATACAATCGCCAGCATGTATCAGAAAATAATCAGAACGGTTGTATAGACATTGATTTTCCTAACTTCAAATTTTATCCTACACACGAAGCGACAAATGAAATGGTGCTGTATGAAAAATTTTTACGATATTAACCAGGGTCGCAAGAAATGAAACTGTGCCCTTTTGCCAACAAGGTCTTTCCGTTCCGCTTTGTCAGTGTACTTCGCAGTTTGTACTCTAAGAGTTAATTTGCCTGTGATTGCCGAAGAAAAGAAAAGATTACGGGATCCAGTGGGTCAGGCGAGCCCCGCGAATTTAATCTGTAACCAGAGAGAGGATAAATTTGTCGGTACGACAAGCTAAGCTGCGAATAGTTATGAAGTTGAGTCAAACGCAGGAAAACAAAAACGAACAATGCAAAAAGAACATCGATCCGGAACTAACGGAAAACGGCATTCGCGTTTCATACACCGAACAAACTGTAGGAATGCCGGAGGCGCTAATATGCCAGGGCGTAACAGAGGGGGGGTAGTGTGTTTTTTCGCCACGTCCACTGCTGAAAAATATTTTGCTGAAAGCTAATATCTATCCGGTCCGATATTCATCCGTGTAAATACTATCCACGTTCGTAGAGGCAACAAAGTAGCCTCTTCTGGTTTGCCGAATCTGCCGTAGAGTTCAGAAAAATGAACGCGATTCCGCATGCGTCTATGTATCACCATATTTTTCCAGACAGAACACGGCAGTGATAAAACATGTGTTACAATCGGCATGATAACGCAGTTTCGGCTATTCAACTTCCTATTTCCCTTTTTTCTTCTTTGTTTTATTTTTCCTTCTTTAGACAGTGCAACTTTCGTTTGACGAATCACATTTACTTAGAAAAATACAACGAAATGTATACAAGCGTGTGAAAATAAGCTCGAACACTTATATACACCTCTTATGAATATACTATATTACATGTGCTATATGAAACATTTTTAAATTTTATTAGCATGGCTGCGGGGTTTGGCTATCGTAATTAGATTGGTAAAGTTTGAAATAATTCTGAGAAAATATACAGGAATTTCAAGATATCTAGTGCAAGTATACATTTCGCAAAGATCACAAAAGTATTTAAACAGGCAACTATTTATTACATTAATAATTTCCAATATTATTATTCATAATTTCAAGTGAAACCACATTTACACTTATTATTTACACTCCTCAATACAGTCCTCCTTTAACTTGATATTTTTATAACACGGTTTTGATACAACACGGAATGAATTAACCCTGTTATAGAAGGATTGACTATATATGTTTGCACTAAATATCTTATAATTTCAGGTTTGCTTTTGTCACAGTTTGGTTTAACCCGACAATGTCATCATGACAGTCGTATCACATTATAGCGCTATTGAAATTTCAAAACGTTTTATGTAACATCTCCAATATGGAGGTGGAGGCTTTTTATGGTAAATGTTCAGAAACTTTTGCGGGCTAGTGTCTGTGATTTATACGGACTACTAGAAATTGCCAACTTAAGTTATACTTACTTTGATAAGTCAAATGAGAATGTTTTTATGAGAAAGATTCTGATAAGTTTAATTTTTGAATATTATAATATTTCACAGAAAGAAACCGTTTGTATTTGTATAACAATAATACAGTACTTGACCTTTTTGTATGCAACTATGTTTATTTCTAAGATGGATTTTAGATATCTTCATTGGTCTAGAATTTGCAAATGTGTTTTTTGATGTATTGTACAATGATTACAGAAGTGAATTGCAAATATGGGGTATGCAGGACGATTATGATTGTGAAGAGAAATAGACGAATAAATGTGTTTTAAACTGTAATGTTAATAACATTTGTTAATGTAATGTTAATGTTAATAACTTTCCTTTTATCTAGGTTACAAGATAAAGAAAGGGATTTATTTTTAACTAGGATTAACATTTGAAATATATTTTTCTGTTTTACAAAAATATCGAATGAATTAATCTGATCATATATATAAGTTATGCTGTGAATTCTATGTGTATTCAATGTGTATTATAATGCATTTACTAATATAATATTATTTAATAATAATTTGACATTCGCATCTACTTTTTTAGTATTAATATACATAATATAAATATTATATTTCTAACTTCTTACTTTATTTTCTTATTTCCCTTTTTGTTATATTATTTTTTTATTTTGCAACGTATTTCTATTTTATTTTCTGGTACTGGAAATTATATATTAAAAGATACAATGTTAATTTATTTGGTTAATTTTTAGAATTGCAAATTAATGTTCAAGGAATCACTCTCCTTTCCTAAAGACATTGCAAATTCGACCACTAAAATAATGTATGCATTAAACAAATATGAATTCGCATCTGTTGCTATAACCGAAGAAATTGCATTCCATTATGAAAGCACAAACTGCGTCTAGAAATTGCTAAACTTTTAAATTAAAACCATAAGTTAATGCGTTATTTTAAGAACGCCTAATACATTAATGCAATATGCATTAATATCGTTGAGTCAAATAGCACTTGTGGCCAAGTTTCAATGAATTCCTAAAAAAGCTGAACACTCAGAACTGCCTACGACTTTTCATCACTGAAACGAAACTTTTAGCAAATTGCTTTTCCTGTTCTGTTACTTCAGAAGGATGGTAATATGATAAACGAAATTTTGGTTTCTAAATCACGGTAAATCAATTACCTAACGGTTGTAAAATTTTATTTAACAAAAAACAATACTCTTTCCTTTCACTTTCTTTCTCTTTCTTATACAGTAGAACTCCATTTATCTGAATTTGTCCAAACAATTCATATAATTAGAATTCATATAATAGAAGCTCACTAATTATCCCCACTACCTACAATTTTTCGTTCATATAACAAGAGTTCAGGTTCAGAGAAACGAATTCAGCCAGCAAAAATTCCGTAAATCGGCCATTAACTAAAATTTTATTTAGATAAATTGAATTCTATTGTACTATATATCACTTTATATCGATATATGTATTTTCTTGACAAAATTTAATTATGAACTATATTAAATGAGTAAAAGTATTCAATGGTTTTACATATAATCATTCACTTTACTCGCAATTACTTTTATCTTTAAAACATAATTAGCTTGAAAAATAGTTAAATAAAATTATTTTCATGAGGACAAAATAAACAATCCAAATATATGTAGAATAAGATTGAAATAGCTTCAAGATCTGAAATTTTATAAGTATTAACTTTTTCATACTAATGCTATGTTATGTGTAACATGTCATTGGATATGAAATAGTAGATAAATCATAGAAAAGCTGTATTCGTTCGAATCAAATATAACGAACGATATCCTAAGATGCATCTGCTTTTATTTGAAGACAAAGCAACAAATAAAATCATACCAGATTTTCAATTTATTTTCATGCAGTGAATTAAACTGTATTGTATTCAAAGCTTAATCATTTTTTGAATGCAATCATTTCAGCACGATAACTCAAATCTTAAATTATTCTCTTTAATCAAAATCTACTGAAACGTATGCGACAGGAAAAATAATTTGTTTATTTTAGTTCTTTCGTTATTTGTCTTCAATCGAATGATTTTTTATTCCAATATTATACCTGAATAAATATATTCAGAATTAACTGCGCAAATAATTTTTGAAATATACGAAACGAGAGCGTATAATACGGATCACGAGAGCGAATACTGCGAAAGCTGTAACACGTTCAATTAGAATAATGGCACTTTTGTAATATTATATGCGACGTTTAAAATTCGTGTGTAAAAGTATTACGTATTATTAGGTAAAAAAGTATATTGATACAACTTAGTTTTGGTATAAATCGAATTCACTTCCAATATGTTAACTTTAGGATACAAAATAGTCAAATAACCTATCGATATTATAATTTAATACTCAAAATAATTAATTCTTAATTTTGTGAAACAAGTTTCTTTACTTAATATAGATATTAAAATATTTAAAAATTAACCTTATAATATTTTTATTAAATGTACATTTTATTTAGTGTATATTTTATATAGTGTACAGGATCAATGCTAATGCTTTATTATTCTTTGTTATTATTTTGTGTTCACACTTGAATGAGTACTACATCTTTTTCAGTTTTCTATCATTATCCTTCGTAATATTATTTCACATCTACATTCATAATTTAACATGTCCACGCGGTCTACAAATTGCGAAAGACACATTTTCTTAATTTTAATCATTGTTATAACTTACCGAAGTTTCATAACAATTACCACCTATAGTGACTTATTTATGGATAAACTGATAAGAAAGACGAAAAATAAACTAGCGATTATATGGGAAACAATGGAAACAGGCAGTTCTTCCTGACATACAAGATACGGCCGAAGGTTATGCAGAAGCGGGCACGAGATGATTTCTTATGAAAAAAAAACTAAGAAAAAAATATAGAACAAAATTTTTCCGTCTGAAATTTGGTTTTTGAGAAAATCAAGTTTGAAAATTTGTTAAGTATGCTTATACTTGGCTAATTAGCGGCTAGGTATGAGTAAACAATTAATAAGATGTTATTGTAGATAAGGAAATAAATAAAAAATGTAGAATAAAATTTTTCCGTTTAAGGCTTCATTTTCATGAAAATAGAGTTTGAATATGTTTTGTTAAGAATCAGCCTATTATATGCGTATGGTAAATTGTCAAATTTATTTGTCGGAAACAAATCTTAGGAAAACATTTTATTCTAGATTTGCCATCTATTCTCACACGTAAAATAATCTTCAGTCGATTACTTAGTCCTATCCAGTCCGCCCAATTAGCCATGTTCAAGTATACTTGATAAACTTTTAAACTTGACTTTCACAAAAATCAATCGTCGAACGAAAAAATTTGAGTTTATATCTTTTACATATTTTTTTTATAAGAAATCATTTAGTGTCCCCTTGAGATAACTTTCAGCCGCACCTTTCATGTACAGAATATATACATACATAAAGTCACTTAGACTCATATTCTTCCACTGTTTAAAATACTATAACTTTTGTAAGATTGGACCAAACGACTTCACTTCTTTTAAGAAGTTAGATAGATTAGTTTACCGGATCATGTATGAAAAAAAAGTTGAGAAAATTAAAATTACAATCGGTCGGAATCGCAAACAAAATAATAAAGACTGTCTTTTTACAAAGTTTGTATCTGTCTGCGATTAAATTTTCATAAATTCAAACAATACGTTTTGTGGATTTATGTCAATTATATACTTATATGATGAAAATCTCATCGAAATCGGTTAACGTTGTTATGAACTAGAGTATTAAAAATGCTGAAAATTGCAGTTTTTCACGACTTTCGGTTTATAACTGTAATAAATTTAAATTCTTACATATTTCGATAGCTGTCGCTTGTTTCTGTATCAACCGATTTCAATGAAATTTTCAGTATGTATACAACTAATATTAGTCTACACAACGTATTGTTTAAATTTTCAGGTTCCAATAAAAAAGTTGTAAAATGTAATTTTTTACTATTATTTTTATTATTATCTTTACTATGTTCTTTACGATTCCGACTAATGGCCTAGTAAACTAATCCTTTTAACTTCTCAAAGAAGCTCGAACCGTTTGGTCCAATTTTTAAAAAAGTTATTCTGTTTTAAACAATGGCCAAATATGAGTGCAAGTAACGCTATATCAATAGACAGAATGTCATATTTGAATCTTCCAAAGCAGATATCTCGAAAAATATGAGAAATATAATAAATCGTTTCAAACGATAGTTGCAGCATATTGAGCGGCACAGATTGTACTGTCACGTATTTGACCTTGTGATGACACCAAAATCTTTCATAGAGTAACTTTGAATTTTTAAATTGAAACCTATATTTTTAAGTATAATACATCATCTTACGGTTGACGTCGTATATTTTTAAAACTCTACCTAAATACAAATTTGAAATACCGCCGGCAATAGGGCAACAATATATACATTGCAAAATGATTACGCGTTCGGACCTTGTACATCATATTGGCTCTAAAGAGAGCAGATTTTGCTTGTATGTGTGTGTTTCACTCCACTGATATGGTTTCTATTGTAATAGTTATTTGAATTCTCGGCCATTGAGATCATCTCGATCACATTCTCATTAGTGCGCAAGTTTATCCGTTTTCATTTGGTAGATTGTTTTATATGGGGCTATTTAAAGAATCATATTTATCAGGTTGAGCCAACAACACTTGAAGATATGAGACGTAGGATTGTTTATACGTATCAAAATCTATCAGCTACAACACTGAACAGAGTAGAAGAATCCTCCCGAAAACGGATAAACTTATACGTTAAGGCAGATAGCCGAGGAGATGTCCTTACCTCCAACAAATTCAGGGGAAATAGTTTCTATATTCTTCACTCAGTTTTATACTTTATGGATAAATTCAACGTGTTCTTCATTTGTTCTAAATCGGATACTAAATGACCACGAATCAGAGAATACTTCTTTCAGGATGTAATGTAATAACGTTCGATTATATAAGAAAAAAAACTACTAAAAGTAGGTATACAGTATATTCATATAAATATTTTCATCTTATCCATAATAAAAGTACTTATATATAATACCAATAAAAAAAATTAGATTCTTTTTTACCATACTTCCCCATTTTAATATAAATTTTTTTCTAGACTCTCCCCTTTCAGTGAACATCAAAAGGATTAAAAATGACATACAACACGATATAAGTGATAAAGTTCACAATTTAAAATCTTTTAAAAAATATGTAATGGCACTTCTTTCCGCCACTAATAGCCATGTTGTTTATGCAAAGTTAATCTTTGAATAAGGAGAAAAAGTAATCTTTTAGGATAGCCAGTAGAAAAAGAAGGCAGGTCATGTTCTGCTTCTTTAACACAGGCAAAGTCTGCACGGCAAAGTATTGTTCCTAAACAAAAGGATGGCGAGAACATTACTTTCGTATCCATTAACGCGACAAGCAGACACAGAATGCTATAATTACACCGCACACTTGTGCATGTCGGAGATTAAAAGGCGGCAAATGTATCGACCGAATAAAAAATTGTGTTAACGCATAGCGACGAGTAACAAGAAACGATTTCATCAAGAAATCATGTTATACCTTTCTTCTCTCTAATCAGTAAGAGAAAAGGATGGTTATGCAGAAAAATGAGTTTTTAATCCTCCTATTTTACGTGTCAACGAACAATACTGGCGCGTTTTCGAGCCTCTATGCGCGACGAAATCACGGTGGGTTACAAAAACAAAATCGCAACAAATTCCGAAGCGCAATCAGCGTACGTGTTCCGAGTAAAAAGCGGCAGAGTCGATCGTAACATAAGCCCCCAATGTGTCATGATTTTCGGAATTATACGAACGCTCGTTTAAAACCAGCCCGATTAACGCGAATCAACTTATTAGTGCTCGATATTCGCAAATCAGAATTACAATTCGTTGTCTCTTTTTCACCTTTTTTTTCATTTCGGCATTCTCGATGAACCTAGCTGACTGGAGCCCAGAGTACAAATCGTTCGCGAAAATCAGTCGTAGTTTTCGCACCCCATGTGTTTAACCAGCTTTCCTCAGATATCACGCTCTTAATCTTGAATCACTGATTAATCGCCAACGATTGAGCGAATTGTATGGATAGAACGAATAGAATGAATCCTAAGTTTTGGGAACTTCCATGATATTTCTCAAAGTATCCTGTTCTTTTATAAAGCATTCTCGCTTCTTATTAAAAGCAGAGTATCCAGTGATAATTAAATTGGCTTGATAGGAAGACATGAAGAATGAACTCAATGTGTCTAATATTATGAAGATGAGTAATTTATAAGTTATATTTCTTTTATTTAACAAGAGAAGACACACATTTTATTTTCATATGATTCATATATCTCTTACACAGCGTTTTTGATTTGGAATAACATATTATTTAGTAAAATTTAAGCGAGACGAAAAAGTAAGTTAGATATTTACTAGCTTAAATAAAGCTAATGTTGAATTTATACAAAGTTTTAAGATTAAAGTTCTTAAATTCCGATATCTACATTATTTAGTAATCGTTTTTGCAACTAATTAATAATATGTCTATAGAAGAATACTAGAAATTATGTATTATCATTTTTTAGGAAGATAAATGATATATTTGTTGAAAAAATAGAAACGTTCATTATAATCAAATAATAGGGACTTTCCTCTTTATTGTCTCTCCTATGGGGTTACAGGACTTCCCTTTACATCTAATACACGCTTTAACACAACTCCATATAAAAGAATTACGCCTTACAAGTATCTTTACATCATACATCATACAAAGTCACGGAGGTGTTTGTACACTTTTAGAAACTTTTGATGTATATATTATACAAAACACTTTGAAATTTCACTAGTAGTATAATGACACGACTATGATGATTATATTGGTAAAATCAGAGGCAAAGACTATCAAAGTATGTATTTGAACTAGTCAATTACTCACTATATCAATAAGCCATAATATTTAGTGAGACTACTTTTATCAGTTATTGTATGTTTAATGCTACTATTCGTAGTGGATATACAATAACTTTTTATTAAATGTATGTTTGCAGTAAATGTCTTATAACTTGTACGTACATTCTCGAATCGGTTTCAAATACTACTACAATGACAATAATTGTATCTCATTTCAGTCCTAACGAAATTTCAAAAAGTTTCGCATAATGGGCATAATGTATCTATAAAAAGTTCTGTGGTAAGCATTCAAATACTTTCATGCGCCATGTATATTCAATGTGACATAATGAAAGAGGTGAACATCTTTCTGAACTACAGTTTGTTATATTAGTAAGCACTTATGTATTTGAATGTATGGGGTAAAGCTCTCTTAACTGCTTCAGAACCATGGACAAGATATCTCGCGACACAATATCGTTCGTACGTACGAGGGCACAGACGAGTTATTCCGCGACACAATATCGTTTGTATGTACGATGCCACGGATGAGTTATCCCGCGACACAATATCATTCGTACTACGCCACGGATGAGATATCCCGTGACTCTGTCTTTCTGTAATTACAACTCTCGTCCTAATAAACTAACACACGAGATATCTCGTCCGTAACGTAGTACGAACGATATTGTGTCGCGAGATGATTCGTTCGTGGCATAGTATGAACAATATCGTGTCATGAAATATCTCGTCCGTGGTTGTGAAGCAGTAGAAGGTGTTGCTAACTATAAAAATCACGTAGAAAATTGTTTCTACATATTCCTTGATGTTTTTCAATCACGTAAAAAAGTTTCTTCGATTCAAAATGTATCGTGAAATTTTTTTTGCGAACAGCAAAGCATCGTCTAACAGAAAAAGTTAAACGGTTTGTTTACACATTTTTTCCATGCATGTGTACAAATTTTTTCGACATAATTCGACGGCGAGCGAAATGTAATTGTTATCGAGCCCAAGTCAATACCGATTTTGGACAAAACACAGGTGGATACGCGGTGCTATATAAATGTGGTGGCACGTACGAAACATCGTATAAAAAGGGTGAGCGCGTCGGCCGCAGAGAGGACAAGGTACGAGGAAGCGATTTATTAAATACTGTACCAGTGAGCATTGTTATGGCACGGTTGTGCAAATATTATTTTACCTATACGGCGATCAACCGTTGCTCGCTACATGTTGTTATTGAACCGACTTCGAGCTACACACATTAGCGAAGATTTCGGTCGATAGAAAGAAAAAAGGGAAGAAATACATGAACATGCAAACATATGATTGGGTAATTTAGTATTTTCCTATTGAAAGATCTCTATGTACGAAGAAATTGCGGGAAACGAAGGAACATCTAAGCACATGGACGTATGTACAGTAATGTACACTTTTTCACAAGTATTAGCACACCCACTAGTTTTATACAAAATGTGATAATTAATTCAGATTATCAAGGAAGAAATTAATGAATCAGAATTTGGGTGCAGTTGTTATTCAGAACACATATGCAGATCGTAAAAATTAGTTAAAACTATGTGTAAGAGTTATAATAATATGTATATGTTGGCCACTATAGCCATTATTATTTGAAAAAAATTCGAGATTAGATAAGAAACTAAGATAAGAAAAATTTATTTGGCATTTGAATTTGCATTGTGCAATCATTTTTGTGATAACAATAAATATTATAATATAAGAATATAAATATCAAAATTGATCAAAACAATGATTGAAAAATATGACAGATATACAGAACGAAAGAATTAATTTTATTACACCAAAAAAATTTATTAAAATACTATTATAATGTATCATCTTATTATTTTGAACGAGATATGTAAGAATTATTAAAGGTTATGACGATTTCTCAATAACTTTCCAAGTTTCCTTAAGTTTTTATAAGTGTTATAATAAGTTTTGTGAATGAGATTGATTAGAAAGTCAGTTTAAAATGCAAATTTTCCTAAACATATATAAACTGAGCGTTTATGGATAGTACTTTATTAATTGATGATACATTGCAATTTCAATTATCAAGATACTTATTAATAAAATGATCATTAATAGAGAATTTGGTAATGGTTTCTTATATTTGGAAAACGAGAATAGAAATTAAAAGAAAAAAAGAAGTAAAAAAACAGAAACTGTTATATCTTTATCAAAAAATTTCCTGTTCCCGTTTAATATTGATATTTAGAAAATAATCTAACATAAATGAATATAAATATGTATCTCATATGAAAACGAATGATGCTC
The DNA here is from genome assembly GCF_051014615.1 of Bombus vancouverensis nearcticus. Classification (NCBI taxonomy): domain Eukaryota; kingdom Metazoa; phylum Arthropoda; class Insecta; order Hymenoptera; family Apidae; genus Bombus; species Bombus vancouverensis. The sequence continues at coordinate 1,183,764 of NC_134911.1, read as the reverse complement.
TATTCCATACAGCTCGGATAATCAAGTGAGAAGTTGTAGCTTGTGAGTTTCTGTTGCACAAACAATTTTTGCAATTTTGCCTACAATAGGCATACTTTATTAAATTCGTTCTTATTTATTTGTTATGTTATCTTAAATATAAGTATGAACTTGTTACTGTTATGCAACAGAATTTCTTAACATCACTGACCTGCAAAATTACGCTCTTAATTAGAGAATTTGGAGAATTAAAATGTAAGTTACAGAAAGTATACTATCTATTGTAAGAAAATTTGTTGTTGAGAATTTCGTCGGTATCACGTGCGTGATACAAAAATGATTTTAAACATTTCATTTAAAAATTAATGGAAAATAGTAATTGTCCTCCATACAGTCCTGATATTGTACTGCCCAATTATCATTTGATCAAATTACAAAAGTAAAAAAAAAATAGTTTAGGGAAAAAGCGCAATATTAGCTCTGAGAGTTAAGTATATAAGTAATGGAAAAATATTTTAATAAACAAAAACGGAAAATTGTATAGCCTCAGATTAAATCAATGTTTCGACATATAGTCTCAAATGATAAAGGATATTACACTGAATATTAGTAAATTTAATAAACTTATAAAATTAATAAATTTTCATTAAAAGAATCGTTTCTTTTTCTTCGAAAATCTCACACAAAGCTTTCCACCTAACTAACCTAATAGATAACATATCCTTTCAGACAAATAGGACAGAGAAACTGATTAGAGATCATTTCTTCATTGATAGTCTTTTAATGATTACATGTTACTGTCTAGCTTCGTTCCTCTCCAGGAAGCTAAAACTGATTATTCTATAATGATTTTCTAATAGCATGTCTTCAATAGTTCTCTTGAGGCTAAAATTTCGATTGAAAGTTAGTAATGAATGGAACTTCTGTCTCTGACCTTTTTCTGAACCTGTCATATGATAAAGTTGTCATAAAATTATATTGTGATCTGATTTATCATTATTTATATGATTTATCATATTATTTTAATTGTAGTTATTGCCTTATAACGTATGTCACATAATGTAATCGATGTTCAACTCCACTGCATTTTTGTTAGAGCAAATATGATTTATAGTGTAAAATATAGTATTATAAGTGAAATAAATATTACAGTTATTATTCATAAAAATATGTTATAGTACACAAATGAGACCTTTCTGCTTTTTATTGAGATTGTTCATCCTTAAATATTGATTTTTCTGTCTGACATGAATTCATGAATTTGAATTATCGACAATAAGATAACTTTGAGTACAGATTTCTATAATCGATGTTTATTGTATCAGTTACACTAAACAAGTATTATTCGTTATAAAAACGATGAAAACAGGAAGGAAATATTTATTCTACAAACTATAATCATCAATACAAAATAATTTATTTCTATAGATGCCTTTAATTTATAGAAAATAAAATTTGACAATATTTTACAAAAATTAGTTTGTATTTCTCGCGCTTTAAACGTTAAAATCAAGTATGCTTTAATCGTTTGCAAAGAATTCAATACACAGGTAGGTTATTATTTTTACAAATATTAGGTATAAACGTGGTAAATATTTATAACGAGACTACAAACAAACATACATCCCCACATGCATTTTACTTTTTGAAAACAAAGACAAACATCGCAAAAATTGAATTTACGCGTACACATTACTATTTTTATAATTCTTACATATTTCTGGTGTATAGTTTGTTAATATAATTAAAATATATGTATTTATAAATAAACGCTTACTTGTATCAATTGGTATTCAAATTAATAATATATCTTTCAATTAATCAAACAATCTTTAGCATGTGATACTTGAAATTAATTTGATATACAAAATTACATTTTCAAATGTCTTGGGGAACATTTTTGTTATTTTACTGCATTTTGTTTCTTTATTAAATCACTATTTAACTGATAAGCCTATAAAATTGCATTTCTTATCTAAACAACAGATTTCAAGATTGAGCAAAGATAGGGAAAAAGACAAAAGTAAAAGTCATTAACGCAGTAACTAATCAAACTATTTAGCATGTACATATTTTTAATGATCTCAAGTAATTTACATTATTGTACGATATACTTGGTTTTTTCCTTTCCCCTTCATCTTCCAATTATTTTTATACGTTTTCATGCATAAAAATTTATGCAAAGTAGTCATATAACTCCATTAAATTTCTCTATGTGACCAACAAAATATTGTTTGCATATGAAGATTGATAAAAAATACTATGAAAGAATTGTGTTCTCTCTTAAAAAATACTTTTAATTAATTTTTAACAATACTATTCAAACTATTAACCATTAAAACAGCCCTTAGATTTAGATTTCGGACTTGCGCGTTATTTCATTTGCGTTTCATCTTCACGCCTCTAAATAATTTCTTGATGCGTAGTCACGTCATTTTATGACTATTGATAAGAATAAGTGGCGATAGGCCCATAACAATAAAAAAATGTATATCTTTATTAGTCTATTAACCGGGCACAATGTCTTAAACATAATAATGCCTTTATTTCGAAGTCCGCCATTTTTTTACATGCTAAAAATAAGAGGTTACAAATTTTCATTCCTGCTGAAAATAATTTATATCGCATTGAAATTCGCAAGGATTTAAATTAACATACACAACTGAAATTTGTCTTTATTCACTTTTAAAGACTAAAGATTTTATTTAAATCTAGATCTCACTTTAACAGAAAGCGGGACTTTTGGCATGATAATAAAATCTTTAACATAAAATTGAAACGAGAAATGCATATTAATAATTAATCCTTATTTTCTTTAATCTTACATTTTCTAACGATAGAAAAGTATGATTCGAAAATAATCCAAACAACGTAGAGGCGTTAAGATCCCACTAACAAGTTAAAAATGAAAGTATTATGAAAGAAATAGCTAGTGTTTATCTCATACGCGGTACGAGTGTCATTTGTGGTAGATATTCTAAAAAATCTACTTTTTTAAAAAGTTTTTAATAGAAAATTCCTAGTAATTTTTTACCATTCCTCATGTTCGACGTATCACAGAACTGATCTGTATAATTCTTTGAAATAAATGATACTTGACTCACCGATGAACTGTCCCTCGGGCTGTCCGTGGAAATTCTCTTGTCCGTCTAGTAATGACGATGACAAGGACGACGGAGGTGTCGAGGGCAGTGGGGTCCACTGCTAGTGAACCCAAGAGGGAGAAGCAGCAGGAGTCGCCGCGTTGGTGCTCACGTAAACTCCTGCGGGCGCGTTTCCAGCCGTCGTGCCAACCACGTTGTTTTGGGACACGGTACCGTTCTGACCAACGTTACTGTCGCTCACTTGAATCGCAGCCGTGCCCATCACACCTTGCTGGAAGTTAAAGTCTAACGTCCCGTCCATTGACAATTCGTGTTTGATCACCTGAAATCGTTCAATGTTCAACATTAGTATAAACCGATAATTATAAGTTTCGTATAATTCACTTTTCATTATCCCCTTAGTATAATTGTAATCAATTGAAACATTTCTTTAAAATGACGAATGTCTTTTTATTTGTCCGTAACAAGAAATATTCATTGATTTGGTCAGCTTTGACGCATCGAGTAGATGGAATAATGAACTGATATGAAGATATTTTGCGGAAAACTTGATCAGATAGAGTTGAAAATATACTGTTTCGTGCAGAAGCGATTATGTTTTAACACGATTGAGATCTTAAATATACAGCACGAAATGTTCACAATAGCTGAAAACATGACAATTAGGTACTAAGAGAAGACGATTTGACGTTTTAATGAAAGTATAAAGATGTAAGAATTAAATTCGAAAATATATTTACAATATATTAATGAATAGGCACAATATACATTATTTTTCTAAAAATATAGGTCGTATTACTATTTTAATTATCCTGTGAAATGTGTTATGTTTATATAAATATAATTAAAAATTCATAATTAAATTGCTGCTTGGTAATAAAAAAATACAATCAACAGAGTAAACATACAACCAACAATTAACAGAGTAATAAATGTACGAAAATAAAATTCTTTGTCACATTAATTATCTTATTTCACAACAACTGTGTATAAGATACTTCAAAAATTAAAACAGAGACTAAATATGAAATTACATTAGTCTGCGTAATTAATTTTAAATTTATTTGCATAATATTATTTTCTGGAAGCTATCACGCTTTCTTGTTAATCAAATAAGATTATTAAGTATTAAGTAAATATTATTGGAAAATTTAAAATGAATTAAAGTTAAACATTCACAAATTATAGAAGATCATGTAAGTATCAATTAAAGAAATACAAAGAAAAAATACTTTAAAATTTAAATATTTTAATAAAACTGTAAAGTTTCCAATACTTAACTATTTTCTTGTGAATAATTTTACAAATATTACATTGATCACTAATGGTACTTGCTTTTATCACTTAAAATCGTATAAATTGCCAGGGTTATTAACAATTACTTTTTGACTTGTTTTTTATTAAAATAATATGTATTCTCGTATTTGTAAGAGGCTCGTTTTAAGGTTCCTAGCAAGACGTTGTTTTTGAGACAATCGCTCTAAGGTGCTCACTCTAAGGAGCACGTTTACAAATATGACTTGTTGTTGTAAACAAAGTTGTGTTAAAAAACGTTGGCTGAGCGAATTTCCTAATAGAAGATTATTAATTTGAAAATATTTCAGTAATTATTAACTTCAAGTTCCAGTTTGTGTAATATTTTTTACGCAAAATTTGACGATTTATCCGAATTTGAGAAAAAATATTAGACATTCTATTTAAAAAACTGAGGGTGACCCTAATATCTCGTTAAAAAAGAAAGGTAACAAAAAATATATTAGGGCAGTGTATGACCTCCTAGATACTATACAACTTCTGTTTGAAATATGTTTTCGTACAACGAATAAATTAGGAGTTATATATTTCGTCATGTTAGGAGACTCGCCCTCTATATATATTCTGTTTCATTGTTGATCGAAAAGTTTGGTTCTACGAAAATAATCTTAGTCAAAACTATTTCTCATCACAATAACTTTATCAAGAATACCTTGTTAAGCGAGTAAGGCTATTTTCGCAATCTTTAGAGTAAAGTACTTATTATAGGATCATCATTGTTTCTTCGAACAATAAATCATATACCGACATGATTTCGTACGATAACAGCATTGAAGAAGATATTTTCAAGAAGATTGATATCTTTAAGTATCTATTGATTACTTCTTTCATCTATTTAATGAAAAATATCCAATTGAAATAAGGGCGCATCATTCACTATAGCAACCCAATTTAGATATATTCAGCTCAGAAACAATGTTAATTATAAAGTCCACAACTTTATGATTTAATTGCATATCTATAATTCTTGTACGGTATAGTTTCAAACAATACCCACAGCAATTGTATAATATCATGGGAATATTCTTAAATAATATTGAAATCTATTGAACAGAGTTAAAGATACAGTAGTCAAAATAAAATATTTCTTTGCCTTCGTGGAAAAAGACAAAATTGACATAGCTCATGTTTTATATGAAATCATCAATTTATATGAACATACATCCTCTAATACTAGTGAACAGACTACGGATGTTTATGCAAATTTATATTTTTATGAATTTAAATAAAGAAACGAAACTTAAGCAGAGATTTATAATACTTACTAAACATAATAAATGTCATATTCTGAATATTTTATGTATTTTTACAGATTATACGCATTCTGTGTATCTCTGAAATTTCTCATAAACGCATAAACATCCGCGATCTAATAATAAGCAGAATATACAATAAAACACACCTCTTCCACATTACAATCGAATCCACCGTGTAACGATTCGATATTAATGTTCAAATCGTCAAGGAGCGTCGAATTATTGAGAGCTCCCATCAATTGTCCCATCATTGTGCTCGGAGTTGAACCACATGGTGTGGGTGTTTGCGGTGGACTGGATCCCGTTGCTCCTGTTTGCGATTGTTGTTGTTGCTGTTGTTGTTGCTGCTGTTGTTGCTGTTGGCACTGTTGCGTCTGCATCATGTACTGAAGAGTTTGTTGCTGATTGCTTCCTAATGCCGTGGGACTTGGTTCACTCTGCTGATATGACGGCGACATTCCAGCCACTGGACTCAAGTTCTGATATTTTTCGAGGAAAAAGAATATAATCGTTGAAAATAGAATTATTTAACAACTAGAGAGTGTGAAGTTCTTTGTTTTTATACAATGGCAAACTTTGTAAAATTAGTTTTAAATGAAAGATACCAAATGTATATGAATAACACATTTGGAAATAATAGTATTGATGTATGTTTATAAAATCTAATTTCAATAGGTTAGAATAATCTGTTACTTAAATTTTTTTATATGGGTTTCAATGTCACACTAACTGCACTTATGAAGTTATTACTGACGACAATGGGAGCGAAGACAGATTTACTAGTTAGATCTTGCTTAATAAAGGTATGTCTTTCGGAGAGTAGAAAAAGCCTGGAACTTACATTTGAAACCATGTTTTGTTTGCTACGTTATTGAATCATTTAATTACATCAATGTATTAGATTATCTATTTCTGTATAGGAGTAAATATTGCAAAATTGATTTTAATTAAAGGTAAGGATTGAATAATTAGTGTAAAATCAGCATTGATACATGCTTATAAAATTGAATTGTAACAGATAAGACTAATTTATATATCGCTTAAAAACTTTATTTCTAATATTCTTTAATTGTAGATATTCAATTTGTATCATTTTGTTACAAAGCAAACAATACATTGTGTTAAATAGTTAGGAGATTTAATGTATTCAATGTATTAATGTTCTCGTTCTTGTTGTAGAATTGGAAATCAAAATTAAAGTAATGAGATTACTTCTCAGAAATAGATTGGAAATCCTTTCAGATTGAAATCAACTTTACGAAAAAATCTTCCGTCATCTAAGTGGAACAAAAATATATTAAGTTTTCATTAAAAGAAATTTTAAATTTTTTCTGTAGTTTCATGTTCAACGAGTTAAAGTATTCAAACGCTATATTAATATATTCTGAAATATTATTATACATAAAAATAGTAATAATTATTAACTATTATATAATAATAATGTGTAGTTTACATAAAAGATATAAAGATTTAGAAAATGATGTATTAAAATTTCCCACTCTAAACATTGGATAAATAAATCAAGTACCTTCGAAAATATCAAATTGGTCATCAAACAAAAACTACGAAAAGTAGAGAAAAATCCACGTTTATTGCCTTTGTTAGGTATGCCATTTGCGACGAACGATATGCATCTCAAAACAATCAACGAAAAAACCTTTAAATCAGCATTATTCAGTCTTTCCTCCTTTCACGGATTACGGGAGTCGGGTTAAAGGCTTTGCTACACTTTGTTCCTCCCCAGTGGCTGAATGTTATTTGCAGCTTGCCATTTCAGACTTCTTTGTTCACTCACCATTTGACAGGCACACGGTTGCAGACCGTGAAGCGGGCATCTTTGCTGATTTCCTGATTGAGGAGTTGGCTGCAGAGCGAAAGAGGACGATCCTGTCGACAGGCTATTACTTCTCTGATATTGGGTCTCGTAGTAGGAAGGTGGCGGTCCAGTCTGTTGCTGGTGGCTGGACGGTGATGTTTGGTATATTTGGTAGGATTCCAGTTTCATCGTTTCCGCGAGGCTACCGGCTATGGTCGTGTTCAATGAAAAGAACATGTGTTAATTGTATGTCTATTACATGCTTTTATACGTGCGTTTCATGCTGTGCTATACCATCAGAGTTTTGGTTCCAAGCGGTATTGGAATGTTATGTCAATCAAAATAGAAGTCTCGAGTTTTGGTAATTTTTGGCTATCTGAAAATGTTTTTCCATGGCTTGAAAACGATATAACTCCTACTTTCTCAACAGTTCATTCTTCGTCGTTTAATAGATTTATGATTGAGAATTTGTTAAGTTTCTATTGTAAATATTTATGGTTCTAATAAGATATTTTTTCTTTTTACTATTACCATCTATTATCTATACTTCTGTTCATAAATATTAAAACATTTAGGCTTTCTTGCACAATATTTTATCAACGAATATTAGTAATTTATTATATAATATTAGTAATTTAGCAACGTCTAAATTATACAGTATCTACAAAGAGTATTTATACATCGCTGTATTTATTGTAATACTCACATAATAATTAATTAGATTCAAATATAATAAATTTAGCGATATTTTCACATAAATACAAATGTGATATTGTGGAAATGAAGTATATGTACATAGAAATTAGTAAAAAAAGTCGCTTCGTTAAAAAATAAATGTATGGACAAATACTTCTCGTAATCATTGTAAGTTATATTATGTTTACGTCGAACAGGCGATGATGATAATTAGATGATTTGCAATTTGTAAAATTCAGTTGTAAACTTCTATTTGATATATTATTACTAACATTGTTGTTGTTATACAAGAATGTTCGATTTGTATTATGTAAAATTTTCCTAATGATATTAGCTCAATTGTGCAAGGGGACACTGGCAGTCTCGTGCAAGACGTGATAATTCTTTCCGATTATTAGGGAAATAATTAAACTGTTAGAATTTTATATTTGTACAAGATAACGGTTTGTACAAAAATACGTGGAAAATATTGTGCGAACCATTTGCAAGAATTTATATAATTGCTGAGAATTTTCTTGATATATCGAACATATGACTTTGCAGCTTAAGGTTGCAAACGCGATTTCATTATTTTCTGATGATTTGTCAAATTCACCTTATTTTCTTCTAATAATGTTCTAGTATTTATAAGGGAACGTATACACACTTCCGTTTTATTTATATCTGCGAATATATTTGTGTAAATTTATACTTACAATAATTTACATGATTTCAAAAGTTGATCGACATTGCTTCAATAATTCTAATTTAAGATATACACAATTATAATCAATATAAATTAAGGAAATATTCGTCATTGTAATAAAGAATTATATAACGATAGCAACGTACATTTACTTAATATTTACGACGAAAGTGAAGTGAAGTATGACATCTGTATCTATGGAATAATAATTAACCATATTGTATATGATATTTTCACTGTATACAAAATTTTTACATCACTTTCTATACGTCACTATATTCTCAAATTATTCAATTATTTAAAAATGTTATTGCACGGTGTTTTTTGATATCTCTGAAAATTTTGTTTCAAATCTAAAATCGTTTATTAATATGACTTTACAAAAATGTCTCTATGAATCAATTGGCATTCTTACCAATTCTTACTAATTAAGTGTAATTTGTGCAGTTAACGATATATTACAGTATTCATATATCTATATAAAGCAAATATGTAATAAAAAGATAGACAACTGTCAAACATTGTGATAAAACCGATTACTCAATAACCTTGAACAACCAAAACTTGTAGCCTCCACTTTCACATAATCATAAAAGGACAGTATACTGGGATTATAATCAAAATACAAAATTGACTAAAATTACTGTCTAACGCGTAAGAAAGCGCTGAGCTATCTAAGCTTCGCGTACCAAACTTTCGACATCTCAATCATGCTGGGCGTGTATTGAAAGTGCAGTAGAAAAGAAAAAAAATAATACTGGTACAAGATAAACGGTAAACGCTGGCGAAAGAAAAAGAGAAACATATATGAAATTGTAGTGCGTACCTAATTGTTCTGGGCTATAAGAGGGTGTGTATGTTGGTGTCCATTCCGGTTTCCCAGGGATCGCCGGGATTGGACTTAATCGACCACAGGATGAGGCATTGCTTGAAGCTCGAGGACTCGAATAAAAAATAGTTCAAATGTATTTTAAATGTGCAGATATCAAAGTATAAACTAATACGCAAGATAGTGAAAGAGGCCACGAATATTAGATTATGTAATAAGTTTATTCCCTTTTCAATGTCATGTTTGGAGGAATATTACTCAATAACAACGTTATTTGTGACAATTGCAATGGACAACATAGGACAAATAATATTTATATATATTTCCATAATTATGTTTTAGTATCAGTATCTCTGTTATATTTTTTCCTATTATTATTCTTGCTATATTCCTTATAACATAATTGAATTATTTAATCCATTAAGAATCAATGAAAAAATATATAGATGTTACTGATAAACGTAAATTATCTTACATATTGCTTTGTTAATCTACGAACTACGATATTTTATAGATCTTATAGAACTTACATAAACGCTACATGAATCAGAGATACGAACAAAGTTTGTGTAAGTAATACGAAAAAGTCCTGAATATTTAGTAAAAGAATTATTTGTTACAACAAACAGATTTCTTTCAAGATATAGCAAAAATATTAGATTTTGCGATATGTGTGTATGTATTTAAAATTATTGGAAAATTTAGTGCATTATTCATTACTATGTTAATTATTTTAGTATTTGAAGTACTTTTATACAAGCAATCATTACATATTTTAAAGAATGTAAAAGTACACATATCGAAATTTTTTAATAAAAGGACAGACGATAGGATTTGAAGTGATCGTATAGAAAACAAAGGATAATAAAATAAGAAGATACATACACACATCGTTGATCAAATAGATTTTATAACAAACTAACAAACTTTTACGTATTTTTGAAGAAACACGGACGGAAATACGAACTTATTACATAATCCAATGATACGTACATATATTCTATGATATACTTTGCAAAACTATTTATAAAGCAAGAGTGGTGCATTATGTGTAGTTTACGATTAGTACAAAAGCGTAATATAAAATAGTGGTTTTGTACTTCTTGCTAATAGCGCGCATTGCAGCTGATATTTTTAACTATGTGTTATACAAAAATAAATATAAGAATTGTATTCAATATCGAGCAATTTGTAATGCAAATAATTTGTAAATAATACGCGATATTTTTTAAAAGTAAGCATAATGAATGAAAAACAAAAAATATATTTACTTTGTATAATACATTACGATTGTGTCTAATTTAAGTATAAATATTTTAATGATAAAAACATTTGAAGTAAACACGAGATATAAAGTTGCATTAACCTTTCAATTGGATTAATGTTGATTAATATTTCAATAAAAGTAATATCATTAATAGTTAAATATCAATTTCAGAATACATAATAATTAGCAAATAATCAATTGATGTGTTCAATTTTGCATGGAATTTTATATCAAATTTAAACAGCAATTTTATATCAAAAGTTGTAAAGTCAAAATGTGTAAAAGATTATTTTTAATGTTTGATTTGCAACATTAAGTTATTTTATTTTATATTCTTGTATTTATTTCTCAAAGTTATATTGAAATTTTTATTTATATCATTAATTTATTTTATTATTATTTTTTGCATATGTACATAATTTATAATGCCATATTCGTCAAACTTTTATTTATGAAAGTTAATTTTATTTCTCTGCAAAAACAGATCATTATATGCGTGAGTTGTATAGCAATGGCTTCATTTATTAGTATTTATTATTCAGAAAATTGCGCTCATTTAACACTAAACATTTTAAATAAGTACTAAGATAAAAGTATAAAATATTTAACTTGAGTTAACAACAAATAAATATAGTCAATGACATATTGCTTCAAAATTTCATGTAAAATGTATGTAACATAATATTTCAGAGATGAATTATTTCAGAATACCATGTATTTCTACTTGCATCAAATGTATTTATGTCAAATTTTGGACTGAATTAAATTGAACGATATAAGTAAATGAAAAAAAGAATGAATGGCAAAGTGGTAACTTCAGAAACAATTTTTTTTTAAAGCAGCGATGGAAGTATTTTATAATTTTATATTTTATAATAACTGAAGATGATTGGCACGACTAATTAAATACGATTAACAATGAACAAGATAAATGAAAGAAGAAACGTTCTAAAATTGGGCTTTAAATAAAGCATGTACTTAAGAGAGTAATAGGAAATTCGTTTAGTAAAACATCAGAACAGCGCATTAAATTCGAATAAGAAATTTTATTTCAAACTTCATTAATTAAATTTTCAAGCACTTATAAAAATAATTTTAAAATATAACATTGACAAATCCTCATTTTAAGGAAGAACATTTGAAGTAATTATGTTTATGAAATTCTTATAGTTTCTCTTTAATTATGAATCGCTGATTTGTTAATAGGGTAAAGCGTAGATAAATTGTTAAGACAATAATCTGTTATTGTAATCATAGAATATTTTTAGATATCGAATATAGACAAGTTCCATGAAATATGTTTGACAATTTCTTGCATAAAAATATTAAAATCCAGGCAACATCTATATTAATAAATTATAAAATGAATCTTATTCTTCGAAAAATTCACGTTATAAAATTCAATTGAAAGGTTAACAACCAATTGGCTAAGATAAATATTTTCTATTCATTTTTCATTCATACCACATGATAAAAAGTATAATTACTTTTCCGTTATAATATTGAACTGCTTTTATAAAACATAAAGTAATTAGTGATAAATAATAATAATACATAAGTATTAATTTTTTCATATCTCACAAAATCTGTGAAAATAAAATTAAGTATTAAACTATTGTACACAAATACTTCACAGCAATTCTATCATGATGATGCAAATAAATACATTCCTATCAAAGGGAAATAGAATTTTATTTGTCTTTTAACTATAGTAGTGAGATGAGAATGCTTAACTGTCTGATAGGATTCTGAGATATCTCAATAATGAATTTATCTGACTTTAAAGTCATAATTATAGAATTCAATTTAAGGTTGTGGATTATCGAAATATATATCTGTCATTATACGTAAATTGTTAATGTTTATGCAAATTCATATTTTTATGAACATAATTAAAGTAATAGAACGTAAGCAGAAATTCTTATTGTTTGTATTAAGTATTTCGTTAATGTGCTAAATTTTTATTTCCCAGTTGTTTAGAAAAATTGTAAATATATAAACAAACCAATATATTTAATTTAGTAATTAAAACTTCTACTAAATATAATTTGAATATATTTTGTCCATGTTTGCATATTTAGCGTAATGAGCACGTTTATACATACTTCTATAAATATATAATATATAACTTCTATAAATGTATAAATATCCGCAGTCTATTCGTGTACTATTTAAAACCAAGTTATAATAGTTTATAACTTGACTAATATTTATGACCTCTAGGTAGTACAAAATGCCACAATAAGATTTAAGGGTTAAGAGAAGAAAGATTGTTTTAAAAGAAAGAATATCAAAGATAAATGGTCTTGTTTAAATTCATTAACAATAGAATCAATCGTTTCTCAGAGATCAAACAATAGTTCAATACAATAACTAACTAATTTATCATAATTCTTAGCCAAATAGTTCAGACTAAAGCATAAAAGAAGAAAACGATCAAACACGGAGCTACTATAAAATTCCGAACGTAATGAAAATAATGCAAATCAAACTCAAATATAGACATACCGAAAATCAGGTGAAAGTTGAAATCCACTGCCAGGTTGAAGAGGACTATCCGGGAAGAGATCCAACCCCTCATTCACGCTATTACTGGGGCTAGGCGTTGCGTCAGTTTGCAACCCCCCGTTTCTTAGCGCCTCGATCTTCTTCCTCACCCTGCCACGTCGTTTCTCAAATTTGCTAGTCTCCATGGTTATTGCCCTGTGACACATCAACGAAGATCGTGGTCTGTGTGTGCACCGTGACAACGACGAATCATTCACAAAATGAACAACGACTTACCTTCTACGCGACTTGCCTGGTTTCGCGTCGCGATTGATCATCCACCAGGAACTCTTTCCAGTACCCTCGTTCTGCACTCGCATAAATCTGCTGTGTAATGACAGATTGTGTCTTATGGAGTTCTATAAACAAACAGAAACATGCAAGTTTTAGAGTAAATTCTAGATAGTAGGAATTTAATGCGCATATATATAAATTAGGAAAATTCTCATTTCAAATACAAAATTGATTTAATTTGAAACTATTACTTGAAACAGAATAATTTAAACGTCTTGTTTTCAAGAGATAATTAAACAGTACTAATATAAATTACACGATACCTAAATAATTCGTTAAAAATATTATTTGATTGATGATGATAAGCATTTTCTATACGTATATATTACCTATAAGTAAATATAATCTTATTTGACGATTATATCTAGGAGGAAAGGAATTAATATCCAGATATACCAATTAATAACTAACAATACTATACGAAATTAAGAATAAAAATATGAAAAATTTAAACGGTCTTATAAAATATATTATTTATAGCTTTTTCTGTATGAACATCGTGACACAGCACTTAAATCGTATATAATACAGAATGTATCAAATAAATTTTATATGGATCATCTTTCTTCCATAGAATACTTAACCATAACGTCTCGAAAATTCTTACTCATGTTCGAACGTAATAAATCCAAGAGGTAAAATTAAAGGACTTATCATTCGTCGAAATCTTTCCGCGCCGCTTTTACAGCAACTTTATAATTTCAATTTCGCTGAAATTTACGATCACCTAGCAGTACCCACTGCCCCTCCCACGCGATATCTCAATACCAGTTCCCTTTACTGTCTTACTTTCTCGCACGCGTAATGCTATGACCGACGCGACCGAGCGAACTCCACGCGAAGCGTTCGCATTGTCAGATAGAGAGAAAGAGAGGGAGAGAGAGTAGTTTTATACCATGTACAAAATCGATTCCGAAGAGTGAGTCATGAGAGCCACGTTTTATTGTGCTCCGTAGACAGAGACGGTTTAAGCCGGGCTTGTTCATTAGGCAAATTGAATCGACGTAGTCACCCGAGCCCTTCTTCCTCCCAAAAATTTCGGAAAGCTTCTACCCTAATATGAAAGTAGCGTTGAGAAGCGATAACAATTTTCTTTCGTCTTCGTCCCATAGCAGTATCTCCTACGCGAGCGCGTATATGCACAAAGCAGCCCGGAGAAGAAAGCTTTTACGTAAGCAGCCGATGGCACGATACCGCGGCAAATAAAAATTACTTTTGCAAAATTGATGCTTCTTCGTTCTCCGGACGCGTACGAACTTTCCGAAATTACAAGAATCTGCCCCCAGTGCCATCGTTCCGCGAGTAGTATCTGCTGGAAATGCAGATTTTATTCCGCACGATTCGTGATTCGCAATTCGAACTTCTCGACTTTGTGATCGAATATTATATACAGATAAATTTGATCTGAATTTAGAATAAATATTTCATTGTTAAAAAAGTTTAAGATCTCTTTGTAATTTGTGATTTTTACTGTGTTATTGAAGCAAATGAAATTTGAAGAAAAAAATAATTGTATGTCGTTTTCGAAGATTTAAAGGATTTAAAGATTAATTATTCAATTAATTATTTAATGGATACATTTATTCTTACTAATTTATGTACATTGTATCTAAAAAATTTAGATAGTATATTCCAATTTATAGCGTAGATATTTTGTATTTTATATGTAATATTTTTTAGTCTGATATAAACCATATGCAAAAATTCTCAATAGTATACAACAAATATGTTATCACATACAAAAAAGCTAATTCAACGAGAAATAAATATATAAAGAATATTAAAATTAGATAATAATTTAAGAATGTAATAGACTCCATTACGAAAGGAAGGTATATAAATATATACGCGTTCTAAGAAAAATTGTTAGCTATTTTGTATCACGAAAAAGTACCAATACTCTAAAAAGGAGATAGCTTTGATACCATTCTTCGTTAGCCTTCTCTTTCATGAAATATTATCGTGCTCACTTATTTTATTCATTGATATTCACACTTTATTTTCATATAACTTCTCTTCGTACAAAAGCAGCAAACTATAAATTAAACAAGATATAGATAAAAATTCCTTAAATATCTATATTAAATTCTATCTACCATATGAAATGTCGAGTTACAAATTCGCTAGCCAGACTGGATCGCGAAATACATACATATATTGTTTACATGCATTGTAATTCACGTAAAATTGGATATCGATCTATGTTCTTTCATTTCATATATATTTTGTTTAAAATAGTATTGAAAATTATTTAGGATTTTCTTTGCAACGATATAATCAATAAGCACGAAATTCGAAACATTTTCTATTATAAGTTTGGTCGTTGAAACCAAGCTTGTGACGAAAGCTACACATTATAGGTACTATACAATATGATTGTTAATGATTTTGATCTTTGAAGAGGATGCAACTAAACTTGCAGTGTTTTACAAAATCTAATGGAAAAATATTTGTCAAAAACAGTACTAGAGACATTGTATCTCTATAAAAAAATATATATCAATTTTAAATAAACTGTATTTCTATTAATAAAAAGAAAACTCTACTGAAAAACAAACAAATTCTTCATTTTATGAAATCGGACATCTCATATAAAGGTCATAAGAGAAAATTATAAACTTTTCTTCTTTTATCGAATAGTATTTTAAAACTCAATACATTGTCAACTCATTTCCATTGTCAATTCCATATCAGACCTATTTTTATTTGATTTTGGAATTAAATATTTGTTTTTGTCATCTTCCTGGACATGAACAAAATATTTATCAACATAAATTATCCTGACTAATATTAATTAAATCATGCTAACGTAATATCTATGCTAATGTTATTAATTTCTTAGAAAACATTCTGAATTTGTCACCAATTTTCAAACTGCTGATAATATCTTCGAATTTATCAATTTAGCGGGTTATTCTCTTGTTTAACCATTTCGTATGAAGATATTTTTTTGTAGTCGCTACTTCGTTGTAACATAAAAGTAAAAATATCAACAGGAATGGCCCTATTATATTTTCCCATGTGGCCTTCGTACATCGCAACATAATAGAATCATAAAATCTAAATGAAACACTTTCACTCCGAACACAACGATCGTGCATCACGAAACGATTTCACTCTACATAAAATTACCCATCGCCAAAATTTTTTATTCCAAGACACGTTCTCAAGACTCTCAATTCATGGATCCTAAATAACTGAGCTAACTAACTCTTAGTTAGTCGCAATAAAACGGTATCGCGTATCGTACTCGTATCTTGATAGTCTGATTTGACGTTTAAATGGATTCACCGGTGAATAGACCTGCAAACAGTGTAGCTCATTACTTTTATTACACCATAGCGTTTCCTGTCTTTACTGCGGTCACTGCTCTTGAGTCTTGACCGATCGTTCCGTCGGCACAATCGAATACGTACAAAGATTGGAGAACAGCGGATCGGAGAAGCTAAACTCTAAAGTATTTATCGACAGGGTGGTTGCACTTCGCGAGTACCAATGTCGATGCTTTTACGATCGATTCACATCGTTGATTCCTTTTACCTTTTCACTGGGTGACGGACTCGTCGTAGGGTTCTACGATGGCGATCTAGCTATTCGAGTCATCCAGTCGCGGGTTATACAGCGAGAGTTTACAGCCCTATCATTTCCCTGCCTTTATCGGCGGTACACTTGGAAGATGAAGACATTTTTGGCGCCGCTATTCCGATTTTCAAATCGATCCCGACCATTCGAGTCCTGATGGGGACGCGACAAGAAGAGACGAATGAACCGGCAAGAATTTGTTCTTCGACTTTTCAGCAAACCATCTCGCCCCTTTATTGCGGAACATATTATTCGCATCAATGCTATATCCTTTCTTTAATTTTCAGTTAAAACTAAATGAATTATACGTAAGAATGTAAGGTTTTTAATATGTGATATTAGCGATGACGATGAAGGTTGATGAAATTATATATATTATGACAAAGTTGTGGAACATCGTATCATTTAGAAAGGAGAAAACTTTTGAAGTTCTCTTTTTGTGACACATTAATTTCGAATTAATAACATAAGCAATTGAATATCGATAAAGCTGAAAACAAAGTAATTATAAATTTTCAGTCTGCAGTATGTACACTGGGTATCTACTTCTTGTTTTCGTTCATGTTCATATATGTAGGCAATTATTATTAAAATGTCAATGTTATGAATATTACGAATACATGAATTAATATTAATATTAGACTTTTTCTTATAACATCAGAATTCCGATTAAATCATTCTTCATATACAATTATATAATTTAATGTAATTGAATGTAACGTAGAATTTTCAGAATTGTCGGACATATTTTCAATGTAATCGAATAATATACCTTTCTTTTGACATTTCAGACGTAACGTACATTACAATATAGATTTTTCATTTTTACAGTCTTTGTATCAAATAATATTTAACAAGTGTACACATCAAAAGATATCGTAACAAAAAAAGAGAATCGAAAATGGGAGGAGAATTGAACAAACGCAACGGGCGCAGCAACAAAAGAAGGAAATAAAAAGACAACGGTTGTCGGGGAAAACTTTTTCTTTGATTAGTACAATGAACGAGAAGTGTAGTTAAAATCAGTCGCGATATGACGGTTGCCAGACTTTGTTCCTGTTATTGAAATATAGAAACGCTTGCGCTCACACATACACACGCGCATGGAATAACGTGTACCAACTCGTAAAAAGAACGAAATCGCCAGACTACGTAGTATCGAGGCAAAACGAAACTTAGATTTTATTGGTAAAATCGATGGCCAGACTTTCAACGTTAATGGTATCCATTCTGTTGAAGACATAACGACAAAAAACTGTGGACTTCTGAAATAAAGCGATCTATACTTTTGCCACGATATATCTGAATGTTCCTTTTCATTAGACGAGATAATTCAAGATGATCGATTCCAGGAATGGTTAATTGTTTAAAGATTGAACACTGAAGGAAATGTTGGAAGAGTTCAGTCATAAAGATCTATGAGATACCAAGATATAAAAACTCAAGATAGGTGTAAAAATCGTGAGTCATTTGAAAAACAAAAGCTTGACACACTGCGATCGAACGATTTATAGAGCAGTTAATTATCACTACGGAGATGTAAACGTGCTTATTCCTTGGAGATATTGTGTTACATCAGTTAAGATCTAAAAGAAACGTGTAAAAAAAAATGATGCGTGTTAGTCACACGTCAACGAAATGAAACAAGTCACGAATCAATAGCCGAGACTCATAAGTTTGATATTGATTAATAGGATGTAAAGTGAGTAGAGTTAAATCGCGTTATTGACAACAATAGTAATTTCAACTTCCCTTTCGTTTTAATCCTTTCCCATCTGAAATTTTTGGCTTATGATAAAATTATGTTTCTATTAATTATAAAAATATATTTTTTCAGATAGTTTTGTATAAAAAACAAATGCACCAGTTGAAATCAATTTTACTCATTGTGTATGATGTACAACATCGAGCATGCAAAAATTCCCTTCGATTCCTTCAATTCAAATAGTTTTGCCTCCTTATTATTGTAGTTCTAGTAATGCCAATTCTTATAGTAATGTCAATAATCCATCAAAAGTTATTGATGCGTTAAGTAATGCAAAATCTTCCTGTATTAAGTTTTTCTAACTTCGTTTGAAATACAGTTATGATCGAGTTCAGCTACTAGTATTCTATTAGTATTATTTGATATAACAAGTTCATACAAATTTCAAGATCGAAACATTGCCAAAAAGCGACCATCTCGAAAAACGAAAAGCAAGAAGCAGGGTGCTCGGTTGGTGAAAGCCTGATTTTCTAACATCGGCACCGGTTTAGGCGAATGGCGTAATTTTATGGTGGACAACCTGGTTGCATATCTGGATACTTTTCGCAGCGACGGAACGATCCGAAACGAAAGGGACAAGAGGCCATTCAAGGACGTGCTCTATCGAAGAATTGCTCGTCGATTCTGATGGTCACAGACTCCCGGTACTTTCGTCAAAAACCGCATAAAGTCCGCGGAAACGACCCCCGTTGCCAAGGCGAAAGGAACGAAGCGATGAAGAGGACCAATCGCACCACGGACAACCGAACCTGGTTATCTCGTTCCCGAATGGACTGTATAACGCGCAATTTATAGAGCATATACTTACTTGTCCTGGTCGTGGAATGTCCACTATCTTTCGCAGGATGATGCGATAAGCCAATTCGAAAGTCCCTTTCGTTTCTTCGCAACAAAAGTGCGAACCACTGCTCGTTTAAGTATTCGCGCCTGTACTCGACCCCGAATCGATGACCACCAAAAAATTACATACCGTGGAAATTAACCATTCTGGAACGATGCGCTGCACTGCTAAGACAGCGGTATTAACCTCGTATCTTGGTATTTGTTCTTACGAGACTGGTTATTGGCAAATTTTGGGTAAGCTATATTGTTCTAAATTCTTTCGATCTTTCATTTTTGTGGTGAAATGAAAGGGTGCAGTGTTGAGTATATAAATAGGCGAATCTAATGGAAATTTACTGTTGCATATTATGATTTACAAAAGTGAATTTTATTTATTACTGAAATTTTATTTCTTAACGTAAAAAAGAATCTAATTAATTATGGTTTCTTATTTCAATCCAGAAATTGAGAAATTAATAATTAATATAAATATATCAAGTACATGTGTGCACTGTACAACAATAGTGCAATAACGTTCTATAATAGTGTAATAGAAAAAAGAATAAAGTAGCAATTAAAAAATATAAGAACACAAATATGGAACTTCCAGGTAACACAGAAGTACATACACACATATATATTTTGCAGAAAGCCAGTATTTTATATGCTTGTTAAATCAATAAAAAATTATGATAGTCTTTTAAATTGTCTATTTTCTAACCTTGTCCAAAGAGAAAGTAAACTGTTCACGTCACGTAATTACATATGCTGTCACATAATTAATATATGATAGAAATCAGAATAAAATATTACGCTATGAAATGAAAAAAGAAGAAGCCTTTTGTGCACGGATGATAAGACGATGCAGAACCAGTGTTTATTTCTAGAAAACTTTTCTAATAGGTAATCGCAAATAAGTAGAGAAAAAGAACGAGATTTCTTTGGTTCAATTTATTTAATTAATGTTAATTGTACATATCTTTATTCAGAAATGAAGGATAATAGAAATATCCAAATCGTTGATTAAAATTTATTTTTTTTTTTTTTTTATTGGTTTGTGACGTGTAATGAAGATTATGATGACTGAGACTAAAGGAGTATTTATGTAAATTAATTACTATTTATTACATCTTCCTATTCGAATAGTTTACACTTCGAGTTTAATGTTTTCGAACAAAATTTGTTTATGTAGTTTGTAGGTTGTAGACCTAGCGGATTATAAAAATGTACCGTAGTTATAAGAATGAACCATTTTACTAGGACAGGACTATCAAATAAAATTACATTATTTAATAAAAATAATATTACGATAACAATAGTGTTGTCTTACGTCTTTCTAAATATTAAGCACTACACGTACACAAACAATATTTTACTAGAAACCTCTAAAAATTAAAAGGTATCATTCAAACTAAAATAGAAAGAAAAATAGGTTCCTTGTTAAATAAGTGAATAATTAATAATTTTCTACTTCGAACTTTAGTTCAAACCAATATCTTCCACAACATATTTTTTTTAGTTATTTCATTTTTCTAAGAAACCGACAATATGTAATAAAATGTTTTTTAAAATGTATGATACATAATCATTGCATAAACTGTTTGACTATCAATAAGAATTAATTAGTGTCCCGGTATCTTTAAATTTAGAAGATTTCTATAACCTCACCTGAACTTTTTAAACACGTACATATTTTACCTCTTCGATGCAATTCATCACAGAGCATTCGCAATGACAGTGGTCAAGACAAGCACCAATTTGAATAATAAACCACGATCGTTAGTCAAATCTGACACGAATGCTTTAATTTTTCATTCGCATGTGAGCATAAAGATGGGCTGGCTGGCGAGTCTGTCCACGATCGATTCACTGTCATCGAATTCATTTTTAAATCATGTCCACCCATGAGCTTCTATCATTTCTGAAGTTTCTTGCATGCACGCTCCAACCTTGCACAAGTGCACTATGATTTATTTCGACTAAACACGATTGGAATTTTAACATTGTACAATTGCACGTTTTCGCATATTTTGACATACTTTAACAGATGTTTTGAGAATAAATTTTAATAAGTTCAGTAACTTACTTTTTTGTTCAGATTTTTACATCTATTAGGTTGTCCGAAAACTTAGAAATCCACCCAAAAACTTTCAATTTATATATACATAGGTATTAAATGTATTAGATACTAAATATTTATCGAGTTTATGTCTTTAATTTAAATTATTGCTTATTAAATCTTTTGTAATTGGTTTATTGAAGGGTAAAATATGCCATGTTTGAAATGATCAGGAAACAATTTATTCTTCTCTTCTTCAAAAAGGATAGATTATATTTATATTAATTTAAGGATAAATTGTAGAATAGATAGTTATCTAATTAGAATAAATAGTTGTATAATTATAAAATATAGTATACATGATATATATGTATATACGACAAATTCATAGGATCTTTTCTGTTCATAAGCTTGCTTAAGAAAAGATATTAAGATTAAGACGTAAGATATGTTATGTAAGCGTTATGTTCAAAAGCAAACCTTCCCATTTCTTAAGAGACTCATATTATTTAATTGTGTTAATTTCAAAACACGGATACCTAAATATATTGTACATTACAAATATTAAGGAGTTCTAAAAGTAGATAATTCTTAATTTCTTAGTCGATTTTCTTCATGAATCAAGTATTCGATACATACTAGTATTAGGTCCTTTCAGAAAGCTCTTCAATTTTGAATATTGAATAAAGAAGTGATTACACGAAATAGATAATTCCTAATTACGTTTTTAAAAATGCATAGAATCGTACACAAAGAAAGAAATAGAAACAAGAAACACGCAAAATATTAAAGCATATATATAACGATGAAAATTTCGTCAAATCGTAGTGGAACACGAACGGAAGGAAACGGAAACTTGTTTTTAATGCGGAGGATGTGGTTTTTGTCTTGTCAGTATACACTGTCCTTCTAAAACTCTTCTTTATGGAGAGGAAGTAGACACTAAAGTTGCGGTTTGCGGACATTCAAAAACCGCGCGTTCCATATGCAGCACAGTTGTGGTGCTAAACCTCTTCTCTTTTCAGAAAAAGAAAATAGAGCTGTTTTATCGCCGTAAGTACGAAAACAATAGCTCTAAACCACCATTATTTGTCTAAAGGTTTAATTTAATAACTGAATTCCAAGAATCATATCTCGAGAACGGCTTATACAAAAAATATGTTTAGGTAATATTTTGAAAGTATCTTGATGTCAACCATAAGACGATATACTTGAAAATATAGACTCCAATTAAAAAATTTGAAGTCGAATTTAAAAGATTCCTCAATGTCATCACAATATCAAATAGGCGATAACACAATTTGTTGCAACTCAATATGCTACAACTTTTATTTAAAACATCTTTTTATATGTCTCATATCTTTCGAGATATTTGTCTAGGAAGATTCAAATGACATACTCTGTATAGTAACTTGAAGTCATATAGACGAGTTTCATAGTTTTATAAAGAAATATTCATCTTGATAGCATAATATTAATAATATCAAATATCATCTTTATATAAAAAATATTATACTTAACATAATTTTTCCAAATTCTTTATGGTTAAATATTTCCAAAGAGTGAAATAATATTATTATCTAAAGACAGACGAAGGGAAGAATTTCTTTTCTTTTTTTACTACCACATAAATAATGATCATAAAAACTGATGATCATGAATATCTTGATTCCTATTTTACCTATTTACTCTGTCTTGTACCTAGAATTTTTAGAATAATTATTCCTGAATA
Source organism: Bombus vancouverensis nearcticus (assembly GCF_051014615.1). Taxonomy (NCBI): domain Eukaryota; kingdom Metazoa; phylum Arthropoda; class Insecta; order Hymenoptera; family Apidae; genus Bombus; species Bombus vancouverensis. The sequence continues at coordinate 1,160,017 of NC_134911.1, read as the reverse complement.
GTGCTGCAAAAAGATCAGTTCTTTGGCTATTTTCTCAATAAGTAACATTTCTTAATTTTAATACACTACAAAATTAATTGTGCTACATTTTTACAAAGAATATTAATGATACAAATCATTATGCATAAGATGATATACATTGGTTAATATAACAATTACATTACATGTAATATATGAACATCGTAAGAAAATGTCACAGAAATACATATCGCTGACACTTTTCTGTTAGTCTAATTTTATATCTAAAAAGGGATATTTTAATATAAAATAACTATGAATGATAAGATATACAAAAGTTTAAAATTAAATAACCCTTATAAAAAATAGAAAATGTCACTTATTGTGTTCATCTCCTAGTTCCAATATAACATATTGTTCAGATATTATTGTATATACATAGATATTGATAATGACTAATTTATATGGTAGAATCAACAGTTAAGAATAAAATTCACTTATTTAATCATTCGAAACACTGAAACGTAGGAAATCAAGATAATCTGTCATTGTCGAAGTATTTCCGAAAGCAGTCAGTTTTTATCAGTTCCCCTGCTACAGTAGTGGCGATGTTAACGATATTGAAACACTGATACGAGGGCAGTTTTCAACATCGCTTTGTGTCGCTGACGTTTATGCTCTAAGGTAATTAGATAGTGGCCGACACAAGCGATCGGCCAAGACTACCAACAAGACCATCCCAGCAATCTGCACGAACATCTCGGTACACATTAATTCAATTCCATCGACGAAGTCAATTTCGTAAAAAGCATTTGCTAGGCGATCAATGAGGGATCGATCGCACAACCGCTTACCTGTATGTCCCGTTTACCCGTGTCGTGCGTTGGCCAGGAGATCGCGAAATGATAGAAAACACCCTTCACGTGCTTTTCATTGATTTCAACAAGAGATTTTAATTAGACGACTCGGCGAGGAAATAAATTGCAAAACTTTTTAGGATGTAAAATCAGTTATGCACTATATGTATCTTGGATCGAACTTTTCTCTTTCGACTTTGAGGGTGTCAGTATCGTTCATTACTTATATTTTCCTCATTTTGTGAAAAATTTAGGAAATTTAAAAAATGGAAGGTGTTGGAAAACTTGGATTTGTTGTTTAAAGAAGAATCATATAATAACTACATTGAAGGGCGATAGTAATTTGATGATAAAAATAATGTAAGTACATTGACGTTTTGTGCAAAATTTGCTGCACATGATTTATTAGAGAGATTAGGAAATGTAAGATTCAAAAAACGTGGACATTTTGAGAATGCGGAGTGTTATTAAATAAAGTTCGTTAAGGTTGTTAAATAAGATTAATTAATTAAAGTTACTAAATAATGCTTTCTTTTATGTGAGAAAAAATTCATCAACATAATCATTGGATGACGAAAATAATAGATATAAATCTTGAGATTTGAAAGTTTGAGTTCTATATAAGATTATAACTAGTACTTCCTTAGTTTTGCAAAAAAATAAATTAGGAAAAATGAAATATGATTTCAGACAAGCTACCATATTAAAAGTTAATTCGTGATTGCAAAAAATTAACAAAAATATTACTCGATGGATGAAATATTTACTGTGATAGATAATTTAATTAAGCTTTCATCCTGTATGTGGCAATTTAATCCAAAAGCGATTTTTCTCTGTCAGTGTAGTTTTTAAAGTAGAGTACACATTAGATATTAAAAACAAAGTGTCAGTAATTTATCAGTTCAGAACAATTTTTATGAATATGGTATACGAATGTTAAAATTATAATGAGTAATATAACATCGAAAATTTGAATATTTCATGAAGTTAACACAGGGAAAGAAGACAGAATAGCTATTTTCAATGTTTTTCCATTTACTTTTCAATGCATTGAAAATCTTGTTGGATAGGGTGAAATGAAATTGATGAAACTGTCGCGACGCGAATCATCGAACTGTTGGATTTAATTTAATTTTCAAAGTAAAATCCAAAAATGATACGCGTACGATTAATTTTTACCGGCGTATGCATTAATTACTATAAATTCAATTAATAATCACGTCGATATTACAAGCGAAAAGCCTGCAAAACGTGAAATATTTACGAACCTTCGTAAATTAAGTATAATTACCGTGTACATGTACTCTAATACGAATGCAAAATTTTTATCAGGGCATGAGTTATTAAACTTTTTTCAAATTGATTTATAACATCAAACTTGAATTTTTATTGTAATAAATTAAATAAATTCTACTATTAGTAATTAGCGGATCAGAGATTTAGAAGTATAAATGTAACACCTTTTCTGAATGAATTCTGAATGAATTGTACCAGGCGAGGCACCTAAAACAGGACACCTAATATTAGTAATAGGAAACATACAATTTCAAAGTCATTCAGGTGACCTGCTTTAGATGTTACTCTTACTCGTTACTGTATATGATATTATGTATTGTATTATAATCAATCAATTATATATGTATATAAATCAATAATCTTTAGAATGATTTGTTACTGACAAATCCTGCAAAAGTTTCGTTGATTTTTTGTTGCGAATGATATTACCATGAAAGAGTGGTATCATACTACTCAAACATATATAAAAATATATGAATAGGAAGTAATTAATTTTAGGTTCTCAGCTGTTCAGCAAAATAAGATTTACTACGAATTTAATGACAACACTTTTTCTTGGAAAATTTATATCGTGAATCTATCAACTTAGTTTAAAATAATTTTAGTTGCAACATAAGATTTCTTTCTTTCTCTCTTCTTCTTTTGCTCTTTGTCTTTGTTTATTCAGGTGCTCAAATCTTAATGTATTATATAAACTGTCCAACCGAGTCACCTTTACTTCACTATTCTATATCATTTACAAAAACCAACAATTCGTAAAGAAAACGTAAATTTACCTTAATTTTCAGTATAAAATCTATCATTACGTAAAATTATTGTATTGTAAGAATTCTAAAAGAGCATCTACAAATAAATATAATACGATATTTGTACTGCCAATCAGGATTCTGAAGAAACAAAAATCTGAGAATTATAACAACTTCCGAGAAAGTAGTAGCCTATCCCAATTATGAGTACGAAAGCTATATATATTAAATCTATTTAGCATCACAAATCACGCTTCATATTAAATCATCAAACAATCCATCTCATATCAATCTATCAATCGAAGTACAAAAATATTTGAGAATTGAGCAGCATACAAAATACAAAGAAGCGACTTCCTATTTCTGTCTTGTCGTTAGAATACATAATACACCATATATACATTCGTTTTCTACAATTTTTTCCATCTTTATCTACTACTTATTTTCCTACATTCTTGCTTGTTCATATTTTCTACATTCATTGCAAAACATCAAATTGTCATAAGGAATGGATGAGACCTGAACGAAATAGAGGCTTAAACCCAAAAACTGCATCATACAACGAAAAATGTAAAGCGCCGACACATAATACAGCATGGCTACGTCGTACCGCCGCGTATCGGTACCTTTGCCTAACATACCATTGCAAAAATTCATGTTTATTGTGAATAATGTACTTAAAATCTGTATTTTCTGGACTCAATAAACTCCTTTGCAAAAAAAAGACCTGAACGAAATGAATGTTTCGATTTTTTTGTTGTAAAACATCTCAAACCTCAAAACTAGTTGATGAAACAAAGAATGGATAAGGATTAAATCATCATTAGCTTAAAAAATTTTCAAAATTCAGAAGTCATTTCGCAAAATTAGCTGTTTTAAAGATGAGAAACGGAGCTTTCTTAAGGTTAGAAGCACAAGACGAAAGATCGCGAGTGGAGAGGAACAGCACGCATACAACGATCGCTGGCGCGTAATTCTGCGACAAGTAGATTCAGTTAATTCGGCCGGAGGTTAGCAAGCTGTACGAGAGAGCGGATTCCATTCGATTGCAACCACTCAAATCAGAAATCTAGACTAGTAGCCAAATGCAAGATCGAACGTTCAATTCCAACTGTCTGTGAACTGGCAACAGTGTCTGAGGGGAGATCTTGAATGAACTGAAGGGGGGAAACAAGAAATACGAAGAAACGGAGAAATGAATAGCAAAGGACAATCACTGGGCTAGCATAGGGTTGGAGCCAAAGACAGAGGGAAAAGGTGAAGTCCGCGCGAAAGAGAGAGGAAAAGAGAAGAAGGGAATAACAGAAAGAGCGATAGAAGTGGGTATAAGAGAGAAACAGTGAGCCAATTCACTAATCCCGATTTCCGATCGCGTACATCGATTCACGTATTTACGTTAACAGTTCCAATCAGTTTCCCCTCCATTTCCTTAGTTTCCGATAGCGAGGAAACGGTATTCCCGGATGCGTTCCACCTCGGATCTTTCATGATCGACCGATTCGTGCTCTGATGTCTGACTCTTTTGCGTAAGTACTTTTACCCGTTTCCTTCTTCCATCTTTTTTACTTTTTAAGGTAGCGACCGCTATACCAATTTTTTCATTTTTGCAATTAGTGAGGATATGCAAGGTTACATATATTCTATGCGCTTATTTATTTTTGCGTATTGCTTTTATTTTAGTTCACTATGTGACTGATTATGTGACTCACTATGTTATTGACTGATTTGGATATAGCTTTTTGTTGGCTTAGACTACGGTCGATGTTTTATGATAGACAGAATCAATGATAAATTCATATTTAGTAATAATAAAAATCTGTTGAATTCTAATATGATAGTCAAAACGTAAATCCATCTGATGTTTTCGACAAGTTTTCCATGCGAATCAGGAGAAATTTCTTTCTTTCTCTAACTATTTGTAACCAGAAGTTTGCTAGCTGATATACAGGGTGGTTGGTAACTGGTGGTACAAGCGGAAAGGGGGTGATTCCACGCGAAAAAAGAAGTCGAAAATATAGAATAAAAATTTTTCGTTTCAGGCTTTGTTTTTGAGAAAATCGACTTTGAATTTTCGCCCGGTACGCGTGCACTTTATCACGTCTCGTTATAACGGATCTCACTGTAGATCGTTGTCTCGATAGAAACATTAAAAAAAGAATTAAAAAAAAGAGATTTTTATTACTAACTATACTTAATACTAACTATTTTTTTTTTTATAATTTTACTTATAACTGATACACGAATTACATTTCTTTTTATTTGTGTTTTATCTGATGAATAATATTCACATTGATTATAAAAGATATTAAATTAAGTTTAAAAAATACAACAGAAATTGTTATTATTAGAAACTTGAAATTTCACAAACATAAAATTTACAACTGATTCATGTAATTATAAAAGAAAAAATAGTGAGCATGTTTATAAATATGTACTCACTTCCGATTTTTGATAATTAATAAATTTAATAAATAAATTTATTACTGTTGGAAATATTCTCAACACATTCTAATAGGTATTTAATTCTTAAGTTGTGGTATTTATCAGTAACCTTTCAAATCATTGTAATTATAGTACGCGTATATTTCACAAACTTGTGTTTAAAATATAGTATGATTTAATTACATTATTTCAATCACATATTTTGGAATTCTGAAATATTTTAGGTTATTTCTGTGAATAAAAAATTCACGGTAAAATTTGAAATTTTTTATGTAAATGTTTCAACCTAAAATTTACATATTTCCTACGTTCCATCATTATTCCACACTTTTGCATTTGCAATATTCTACTATTTGTTAAAACATACATTCATACGCTTCATTTTAAAAACTAAAATTATGAGCACTGTAAATTTTAGTCTGTAAATGATACTTTATCTCTTCGCATTTTATATGCTTTTATTTTTCATCGTCAGTATTTAAATTTATCAAATCAAAAATGCATAATTTTTTCTAGCGCAAAATGTATATAATAACTTATAATTCTGTATTTAGACTACATCATAGTTTCACACTTAACATCTCTACTATTACAATATATCGATATATCGAAAATTTCTTATCAAATGTATGCTACTGATACAAAGTTTAGGAGCAATATATCACCTTATTCTTAAAGGACACGCTATAACAAAAATCAATTAATTTTTCTTGTTTGTAACAGTAAATAATAATTTATATGTAATTCGTTTTGCGTAATATGTATAATATTTAAAGCGTGTTTGTAATATGATGCAACGTATTAAATTTTATTTTGTATAGTTAATACCAAATTTATGGAAGAAAGTCAATGTGGCTAAATACCTACTATTCAAATTTTTCACGCATGAAATATTTAAAGAACATCCGTAATATAGCAAGAACATTATGTGCTATAAACTGTCTGAAGAAACGATTATACTTCGACAATAATTGAAAAAAAGAACTTTTTTGAAAAATTTACCATATATTTGTACAATGAAATATTATAACAAAGAAATATAAAAAATATAAAGGAATGCCTTTACACTTATGATCGGTAGTAAATATGATTATGATAAAAAAGGAGAATATTTTTTAAAAAGGCACATCTTAATTCAAAATGAGAAAATACAACGTGAAACAAGTAGACGTATACTTATGCACAAATTCATATTTGTCAATATCCTGTTACCATCTCCAAATCAAAAGATAACACAATATGCATATAACGCGATCCAAAAAATTCAAACTTGGACATTTTCTTGCCACTTATCTGCCACGAGTAACGACATAGATCACCCTGGCGATCGCGGACAAGTATGTCAGACAAAGGTAATTAATATTAACACGCGAACAACCGACATCACCGATGTTGCTTCCAAAAAAGTCGCCACGCGAAAGTCCACAAATCTTCTCGGAAAAGAAACTCGCTGCTGGCATCGTCCGAAGAGGAGAACAGTGGCTTTTTTCGGCTAGATAAAGAAACATTACATTGTAATCTGAAAAATTCGGCAGTCCGCGTCCTCCTTTGCGGTAATAGATTCCTTTATCGAGTCCGGCTCGTATCAGATCTTCTCCCGGTCTCTCTTTTCCTCTTCCTCTTCCTTTTTCTTTCTTTCTCTCTCTCACTCTCTCTCCCTCTCTTCCTCTTTCTCCCTTTATCGTGGCTGAAATATCGGCAAATAGAAAAGAGCCGGTCGATATCCAGAGAAGTTGGAAAGTTTATCGTGGCATAGGTGCAGATAATTGATCGAACCTTCCCCGTACTTCTCCTCGTCCACTTGTTTTCCTAACTTTGCTGGTTAGTGGTAATTTCTCGATAGGCCAGCTACCGGCCCGTCCAGGACACTCGCGACCGATCGAGCTTTTCAAAACCAACTTTTGCGGCCGCTTTTGTAAATCGCCCGCCGCGTTGATAATGTCTCGGCAAAAGGTGTCAACGAGGGACCAATTTCATCGAGCTTTTTTTAACAAAGGTAGGAGGAGAACTTGAAACTTTCGCTTTCCAGTGTATTATTAAGGGCAATTTGAGCTTAAAGTTCGAAATTTAAAACACAAGTTGATGCGAAGTATAGAAGTTAAGACAATTGAATAGCGGAAACAGAGTAATAACTGATGTACAAATTTGATTCAAAAACGTCTTCTGTATTTTATGAATACCAAAGTATCGTATCGTGTTTAGGTTGTGCGTGTTTATGCATTTGCGGAAAATTTTGCAAAAATGCACGTAACGTATATTTATGGAAAAGAATATAAAGTGTCCAATGTACAGTACTTGCTGTTACATTGACAATACTTTTCTATTGAATTATGTGCAAAAGTATGCAAAAAGTTCATTGTTTCAACTAAAATATATTATGATATAAATAATAAATTGCTCTTGACTGCCCATTTTATTACTGAATGCATAGACGGTCGTACATGTAATAATTATATAATTTAATCTTTTATTACCATATCATAAATTCACAGAATTTCTTTAGAATATTCTTAGAATATCATCCTTGTACTCTCATCGTCAGGAAATTCACCCCACTTGGATACCACTCAATATATGTGTATTGACGTGTATGATACATGTGTATCATTGTGTATTCATTCTTGACCATTAGATTACCCGATTTGAAAGCAAGAATTGAAAATGCTTATCGAAATGAGAATACGAAGCGTATGATGTCAGGTTGCATGTAATTAATGCAAAGGGATAAATAAGCTCAACTATTGACATATATGTACATACGTATGTACCTGTACAATATCTTACCATTAGTATATTTAATAAACCTTACTATTAAAGTTCTTTATTTTATTAAAAATATGAAAAGCATAAGAAACAAGTGCATATATATATATATATACACAATAATACACGTGTTTATTATTATTTATTTCCTCTCAATTATCCTACTTATTTAATTTCCACTCCACAGGATAATTGCCTCAAACTAATATTTTTAATTTACAGTTCAAAAGAAATTTAGACGAATTGCGTTAACTACACTGTGGCGCAATGAGTATTATTTGTCGAGGTAGAAGCAAGAATTCGCGAAGACGATCCAGGAAAGGAATCTCATAATCGATCCTATCTATCAAACAATAGCTCAAGTTGAACTACCGGACATTTTTAAAGATGAATATGGAGACATTTTTGTCGCCTGTACACGATACAGGGAAGAGGATATGGTCAGGAGCGGAAAAGGCTTTCGCTCAAATTAGATCCGGGAGTTCCGGGACTGTCGGCGTGCGCCGATTTCCCCACAATTTATACGTGGTAGTATTTTTGTGCAATTTGTGCCGGTTATGAGGACGTGGAAGCACGACGGTTCCACCGTGAAAAATATAGCTGGAATTTATCGCGGAGACTTCTATCCACTTTTCTCTTCCTTCCTCTCCATCACCAACAGAATATCTATTATTCGTCACTGTCCATGGCCTCGGAGTAACTGACCCAGAATAAAATTATAAACCGATTCACCGAGAATCGCGTCCCCGTCTTCCGATTATTTCGAAACATCATACGAATACATTTGTTAGTTCATCGTTGAATAATTCTACCTTGTTTCTTTTTGTCACCGAAATAAATTGTTCAGTAGTTTGAAGTTCATCGTTCTTTTAAATAAGCAGATGAGTATCTTTCGAATTAGAAATATGTAACATGCAATCGATATCGAAGAAACGTCTGCTGAAATTATGGGTTTTCGAAAATGATATTCTAAGGTAAATGGATGTGCAAGATGAAAATAATGCACTCTTCTTCGAAATAGAATGAAACTGATTAAATTCGTATCATTTAATAGATATCGTTCAAATTTACAAGCATATGTGGTAGGTACCAAATGTAATAAGATTGCCTGGTTCATAGTTTTGGTAGCTTCAAGAAAAAGCCAATGGACTATTGTTGTGAACCTTACTAGTGTTTGTACTTTAATTAAAAATGTTTAAACTTTATTTTTAAATCTCCATCAATTTAATTAATACAGAGTAATTGTCAGATAAATAATAACACTTTGAGTGAATGCGTTATATGAATAGTTAAAACTCGGGCAATCTTCGAATAGAATAACTTCTTTGCAATTGGACCAAATGATTTGAATCTTTTTGAGAAGGTAGAAAGATTAGATTAATAGTGACCTGTAAAAAATAATTTTGAAAGAATTGAAATTGATTGGAATTGCGAAGAAAATGTGAAAGGTCGCTTTTTACAATATTTTATTAATATGAGAGAAACTGTAACTGAGACAATCCTGCATTGGATTAGTTGTTAAAGAATTCTTATCTAGAAAGCATCTTTTAATGTCCAAAATTCAAAATTGCATCAACTATCTCTCTTTTCGTATGATTATAAATACTGGGAAAGCAATAATTGGAAAAGAAAAAGAACAAAATGAACGCTCTAACGAATGAAGATCTGTAGTATTATTTCAGAGAAATTAAAAAACATTTCCATTCAATATATGAAAGAAACCATTAATTCACAAAAATGTAACTATAGTTTTTAAATATTTATAACTATATTTTTGGAACACAAGTCATATACCTATACTATTGATTAAATTACTTAAATTGATTTACTGAATTGCTAAAAGTGATTTGGGGTCAGTTAATGGGCGGTATCAAATTTATATCACTCGGTTAATAAAAATACTAAAAATTAATGACCAAACCATTAACAATAGATAGATACAGTTTTTGGATAGAGTTTAGTATTTAAAAATTCTCTATGTGAACATACGATTCTTAATTTCTGTATGAAAATTTCAAAGTTCTTTTGAATGTTCAATGATTCAATAATTTTAAATTAACAACACCAATAATGAAATATAGGTAATTTTCTATAATAGTTTCAAGTTGTTTATTAGGTTCATTCGTTATGATAATATAACTTCAGACAAAAATCAGTTTAATATTATATTAAATTTAATTAGTGTAATAATTAGGGATACTTAAATTGAGAATTTGTGTTATATAAAACATGAAACGACATATAAACGATATAATAGCAATATTTCTTAATTAAAAATGCTTTATAAAAGTCATATAAATGAATAATTTGTTGAAACTTAATTTTACGCTAAGAGTTAATCTGGAATAGGTAAATATTCAACGCAGAATACAAATGCAACGATTTTCAAGTCTTCAAGATTTGTATTATCTATCTTCTTACTTTCTTTTATATTAATATATCATAAAGTCTGAAACATCGACCGTTTCAATACATTTACGAACAGCGTTGAAATTTCCACGAATCATGTGCTCACGAAAACCGATTTTCTCAACGAACTAAAGGAATCCTTAACGAGCGAAGAAATTTTGGCGAGCAATTTCAGATATGATTTGACGCGCGTTTTGCGTGTCGAGTTGTATATTCCAGAAGATCATATCTTGCACCAACTGCTTTAATTTATCAGGCCAATCGAAATATCGTCTGGTCGCGAAGGAAAGAGAAAAGAAAGGAAGAGAAGCGAGCTGTTGCGCGATCGTCTCTGGGATTCTTCCGTCACGGATAATTAACCATTTCACGAAAGATCCTCAACACCGATCAACCGAGTTTAGTTTCGCGGATGATGCATTGCGAACGTTCTCGACAATCCGACATTAACCCAAGCGTCGCGTAGGCGTTAAAAGCACCCATCATGCCTTCTCATGAATTACTCCTTACCGGCTTGCAACCTAACCTAAAGCCCTTCGAAAGAAGAAAGAACAGCGTCGCCGAAAAGAGGGAAGCCCCGAAAGAAGCTGCGAGGAGAAAATGTCCAAAATGAATTTTACACTGATAAAACTTTTACAGCTGTGCTCCACTTTACGTACTGAGTTATTCATAACGTATTTAACAGCCGATATATTTTATTAGAATCTATATATATAAATGCTACTTGACAAATCTCTATTTTTCGGTGAGAAATACAGACCTCATATTTCGATGAAAAGTAGACAAAAACTGTTCGGCATTCATCAAGAACTTGTTTCACCGTATTTATATTCTAATTTTTAAAAAGCACTTTTACATAATAAGAAAGAAAATACGCGACAAATTTGTAAGAATTACTTCGGTTTATTACTAAGAAAGATAATTTTATTGGGAAAGTACTCGTGAAGATATTCAATAAATAGCGAAAAGTTACCAAAGGAGATAGTGTTTGCAATAATCTGGTAATTCTATAAAGATACAATACCTTCAAATTTGTTTAACATCTTCGAGGAGCGTCGACTAAAGTCAACAATACGCTACGCAATCGCTCTTGCTCGCAGTCGTCAAGTGATTGCCGTACCGAAATACTAAATTTTGCTACGAAGTTTCCGAATAATTTGATATTATAGGTATCCTATATTTGGTGGAAGTGGAAATGGTCATATAATCAAATGAAATTTTAAGTTCTATTCAGAATTTTTTAGTTATAAAAATTTCATATTTGAGTAAGATAACATGAGTTTTGTATATTATTGATGAAGAGTAGATAAAAAATCTTGAATCTTCAATTGAATGTACAATTTCTTTCATTGGATATAATAGTCACAGACTATCAATACCCATATGTCCCATGCATACATGTTAGGGCACCTGTTGGTTTTATGTGGAACGTGGTAATTGACATAGATTATAATATTATAGGATTGCGTTTTGATATACATAGGAAAAATTTATTCGCGCGAGTTATAGTAATATAATAAATTATAATATATAATATAATATATAATATAATATAATAAAAGGAAACAGTACTGGAAAGAATGTTGGACATATGAAAACTTTTGCCAATAATCTGTATTGCAAATATCCTCTGTATCAATCAATCACCTTGGTTTACGATTAAATTTTAAGATCTTATAAATAGCATTCAATCCCCTTGCAACCTTTATTTGCAGTGCAATATCAATAAAAAAGGAAATAATTTATACCAGTAATTAATCTTATGAAGAATTGTAACAGATCTTTGAAAAACGGTTTCTTACAGAAATTTTGGACAGACCTTGATTTTCAATTTCGGTGTGATCGATGTTTTACAATCCAATGTTTACAAACCTAAAATAAAGGAAAATCAGAAAACGGAGTAATTGATCAGAATATTGCAATTTTATCTTAATTTCTTGATGTACGTTTGTAAGTAACTTTTCATACAAATTTAAGTTCTTTCGAATCTCCATATAAGCAGTTGACAAACTGAAAACAATTTATATTATCTTAAGATTAAAGTATTTCTGTAAAATGAATGTAAATGACTAACCAAACCATTAGTTAACCACATAAATGGTTAATTGAACTGATTTGTATCAAATGATTTCTATGGGATGTCATTGTACACCTCGATATTGGAAACGCGTGACGTCTTTCAGACGTTATTTGACGCTGAAGAATTAACTTACATGTGATTAGAGAAATATATACGTATATTTAAGACAGACAGAATAATTTACATAGATATGTACGAAGTTACAAGTGTAACTCATATCTAAATTTCTTCACATTTTCGATGCCAAAATTTCAATCATTCTTATATAATGACATAATTTAAGTGAAATAAGAAAATAAAAGTGAGATAACAGCATTTACCGTATATATCCTGTATCTTGTAATTTATAAGTATTCATCTTGCGTGCTGTGTTTGTTGTTGTGTTTCGTAAATAATAAATGAATTTTACCAATACGACAAAATTTATTCACCCTGCTCGAAACGAATATTATGCAATATGAAATATGGTTGTGAAAGTGTGAATGTATGATTTCTTCTTTCAACTTTATGCATAATGATTTTCTTTAAACACTAAAAATTTGTTTTTCATATGTCGTTTTAAATATTATTTCATATAAATCCTATGTCGTTTAAAATTGCATCAATTTAGGTAACTTGAGTAATTTGAACGAAGCTTAATTTCGACAATCTTTTACAACTATTAAACAAGTTACATAAAAAGAACGGTTATAATTTAGGTCGACAAACCGGAATAAAAAACAATAAATTATTATTGTAAACCTTGCATGCTATTATCTGTTGCGTGTATCTGTGTTAGCTTATGCATGTTATATACATCTTAATCACTTCAGTTAATATAGAGTACTTATCAAATAAATAATAATACCTTAGATAAGTGCGTTACGTGGTTCTTTTACTATGACAGCGTATCCCCTCATGTTACAATTATTTTGGCAAAGAATTCTTAGCTGCAAAGACAATTGTGGTGTGGTACCATATCCCTTTTAGTTTCTAGATCTGAAACTTCGTTCTCATGTCTAAAATTCAAAATTATGCGAGATGTTGTCATTGCCAAACATATGAAAATATTCGGAAGACGATAACTGATAAAATTAACGCTTTGGAATAACTTGAGTAATCTGAAGGAGGTTTAACCGCAACAGTCTTCCGCAAGTGTCAAACGAATTACGTAAAAAGATGTGCAAACGAAAGCGCGTACGATCAGAAGAACAATTTTATTAAATAAATTGCTCTTGTTTGAGAACTCGGATGATCCAACCAATGCCGTGTATCTATCCACTTATCTTCGTTTTTCGCGTCGTCACCTAATCACGGTGCGTGCAACCGCGGTAACGCGTCTGATAATCCGTTACGTAACCGAAACAAGCACCCCGAACACTTATTTCCATTAGATAAACCTATCATCAAATAAAATAATCGAACAGAGTGAATAGATACGCATTTACACATGGCATATAATTACGCTTCGAACCTATAAATCAGCAAAGAGGGACTTTTTCACTCGCGCGATATCCTTGTCTAGCGTTAAATCGATTCGCCACGGTGATTTCTTTTAATTAAAGCCTTTCGGCTAATAAAGATCAGCTAAACGATTCGTTGGCTAGGAAACAGACGATATTATCCGTGTACACCGGACGAATGATGCAATAAGTTTGCGTACGAATATGGGCTTTTTAGAACATTCCAAATTAATTAAGCGGTTAAACGGACTTCTATTGGTGTGTTTAACGATGTGTATCTTTGGTGAAGGGAAACGTTTAGAGTAATTTAAGAAACGAGCGAAACGAGTCCCGTCGTATAAATCAATGAACACTTCGATACATGGCATCGATATATGTTCGAACTAAGATTTTTTAGCACTATGCGTTGTTAATGCGGCATTAAATATTAAGTCGCATTTTCTTACTTTTGACTTAAATTGGCTTCAATTTTGGGCAATCAGAGTCAGAGAGGAGTTTGAGAACTAAGATTAAAGTACCAGTAAAATTACTGCTTTTGTATTTATGCTTTCATAAATATTTATTTTTTAATTTGTTAATCTTTATGTGGTCAGTTAGATTCAATTAACTTTCAACTAAAGGTAAAATATATATTTAACAATGGAGGCTTTTTATATTTAATATATTTGTATTTAATACTGCAGATACTATACTGTTTAATATTATGTTTAATACCGCATAGTCAAAGAGTATATTTCGGAAATGAAAGAATTACGTGACAGATAACTTGCTATACAGGTGTTGTTCATCCATCATCCCTTTCAGAAGAATACAGAGTAACAGTAATAAATAGATTGCGAACATATATATACATGCATATTTTTACGAATAATAAATAATTAAAACCAATAGAATTTAGATGCAGAATTGTTTCATCTTTACAAAATTTTATATATATAAACGAATTTAAGTAGACAATATAATTATTCGACACTATAATGCAAAAGAAGCATCAAAAATGGATATTCCGAAATACAATGAGACAGAGAGGATTTTTGCTCAAATATTAGGTTTATATATATTAGGTAAATATAAATATTAGGTTTTTGTGTAATAGATGTTTTTGCCGAGATTTTGTCGTTTTGAAATCATAATTCGAAAAGCTAAAATTTATCATTCCCTTTGTTGGTTTAATGCAATATTTTCAAAACAACTACGCTCTACTTTTTTGAAGTGCAATATGAAAAAGCACAACGTGACAAAACTGTTCTGATAGAGCAAAAACATCACGTTTTTTACAAAACCGGAATCAATAAACTTACACGATTGTAGAAACAGAAAATAAATCGCGAGTCAGATAGTTTTTACATCAATTATAAATTTTCCTTTCTAAATTAATACCATATACGTCGTAACATTTACTACGTAACGATTTATGTAATATCTATGATTATAGAAGTAAAATATTATCGATTTAGATAATTCTTATGTTGATAAGAAATTGAAATAATCATTTTGAAATCAGTTATACCTATTATTATAGTTTATTTAGAGACATTTATCATGCAAGAGTATACACCGCAGTTACAACACATTAAAATAAAAAATAAATATGTAAACCAAATATTAAGCGTTAAAATTGATATCACTCAAATGCATAATACTTTCATGCTTGCGGCTGAGCACATATTGCATTTTCACAAGCAATTAACCAACTAAATGATAAATATATTTATTTTCCATAAAACTGAGCTTAATTTTAGTGCATTATACTTTATTTACGAAAGCATCAGAAAAATGTATTTCTACTATTAGCAAAATTGCTAAGAAATGTTTTCGACAAATTAAAAACACATTTAATCCTGAAAAGGTTAAATATTACACTTCTTCTTCTAATTCATTTCAAACAGCTCCAAATCTCTGGATTCCAAATCTATGATCGAAACGTTAGACATTTCATTTTCTTTCCTTGATCTATTTGATAAGCCTCCTAGCACTCAAATTCAAATTAGACTTTCGGCTTGAATTTGAAATTCTTTCGTTAAAATTTCGATCACGTCAGCGGCTGCGATGTCGACGAAGGGCTTATCGATCTCGTTTCCCCATTGAATTCTTTTCCCCGTGTCATGCAGCGGTGATAACAATTAACTTGGCAGCGAAACGACGGATTATAAGGTCGGCTACGTACGTAGTAACTTCACCCACGACGATTACGGGTTGGCTCGACTGGAGTAAGCCGCGATCAAGTAGCTGGATCTTCGACTTGAATAACTCCGCAGTAAAACGAGCCACGGGACCCTGACACCATTGATAACGATTCCTCCTCTCGTGATCTTTCCATTGCTCTCTCGGATCTCCGCTTGTTCGTTCGCTGCAAGAAATTTCGTTCTCGAGACGAGACGCCGCGCCGTCCGGGAGAAAATGATGTCGGCCACGGGAGATGCCGCATTTTTTCGATTAAAACTTTATTCTCCTTCCCTCTCCCTCGCTCTCTCCCTTTTCTCTTTCTCTCTCTCTCCTTTTCTTCCATTTCTCAACAACATATATGTATGTGTCGGTCTCTGTCCCTGGCTATTCGATCGACTCTTTTTCTCTCTTGAATCTGGCACAGATACGGATATCCGAAAACCAGTAAAGACAAGATGCTGGGAAAGAGGAAAAAATGAGAAACGGGCACAGGAAGTTGAGAGATACTAAAGCGTTTCGATTTAGCGCATTTTGGCGCTGGAATTGAGCAAACAAAAGAAAGTTTGAATTCGATTTTTTATTCTCACTTATGTATAGTAGGGTAAGGGTGGAATGTATATAGTATTTTTAGTGTTTTCTTGTAGAGAATATAAATATAAAATAGAACATAGGAAATATAAACGTAGAGAATATAAAAAGAGAAATGGATAAATAAACTCCTTGATTACAATCGTTCGGTAGCTATAAATGTGATTAACGTCTCTTTCGTGCTTATATTTTGTCAAAAATTTTCTGTATGCAGAATTAGTACGATCATGACAATTTGTTAAATTTGCATTCTGTATTATCAGAAAGAAATTAGAGGGAAATCGTAATTTTTTGCAATTAAAATTTTCATGTCTAGTTTTAATAACTGGTGTTAATTACATTGTAAAATTTTGTGATCATGAGGCAGTGAATATTATTTCTTTCAAGTCTAACGGAACAGTATCTTACAAGGCAACCCTTAGAAAAGCTGCCGAATTACCTATAGTATTTCATAAGTAGAAGTATATAGCCCAATTTAAAAATTAGCCTTAACATATTCTTTTCATTATCAGATTTGATCCAATATAGTTTATCCCATTGTGTTATTGTGTTTAGTGCTAAAAGCAAACTAACGCCTCCTAAAAGAGTTATACGGTTCACTATGGAATTCTTACTTTCTTATTAAAATACCGATTTTTTTACTTTAATATTATCCATTCCAAAGCTACCTATCTTTACTACACAGTATTTTAACAAAAATAGAAATATACAATAAGGCATGAAGATTAAAAATAGATAATAACAATAACATAGAATATATTGAAACGATAACCGCAACAGATATATCGTCTTCGTTCTATGAGTATCGATCTATGGTATCGACATTTCTCCGCTATATTTTAATTCATTTACTTTATATATATATATATATATCAATACAAATCAATAGAAAAGCTTATAAATCAATACAAATTCAACCCTTAATTGGATCATTATAAGGCAGTAGATAATTAATTTTATTTAATTTAACATTATTTAGCACGTGGCTGCCAAACCTAATTTTCATCTTCCTTTTTGCGCGTCCCGGCATATAAGATATTGAACTAGTTTATCAAAATAGTATTTTCAAATCATGTTACATCAGTAAAAGATATATTATATCTACTTAACTTATGATATCACAGTAATACTTAAGAGACTTGCAATATTTTATCCATTCAAAAATTGCATACAACGTAAAACATAGCATATTACTGGAATAAGTGATAATATTAACAATAATATTAATGCATAAAACAGAAATTAACATAATATACCTGAAAATTATTCAATCAACTTCAAATGTAATCCAGACTGTCGTCGGGGCCGCCTATATTCAACCAGTTATCATCAGATTAGCATGAACAGTCATAAGAAAAAAAAAATCGAAATAAATGCAAACAGCACGAAATATATAAGTCGAAGAAAACTCCTGATGACAAAGCAAAGAATTAGTTCTCGTCTTAGCATAAGGAAACGAAAATGGTAGTTCCGAAAGTTCAATTCGTGAAATCTGACAGATCGAAACATTAAACAATGTTCACGGATATGAGAAAACACGAGCATCTGTAAGATTGTCAGTATGAAAGAGGTAACATCCATTTACCGTCCGAGGAATTCTCAGCGCGCGACAAGTCCTTCCACAGCAGCCGAAAAACCGAACCTGTTTATGATATCCTGGTCTTCATCTTGGTAATTAATAATCGGGGGTCACACCAGAAAATGACGTGCAGCTAAGACGACGCCAAGTCGACGTTGTAAAGAATATTTCCTTTTTTTCAGAAACAAGCTAAGAGAGAGGGAAAAACAGACATCCGGCAACGACATCCTCGGCAAATTAATTTCGCCTCTGAGTTTCTTCATTCCAATTGCGCTTGAAATAAGGAGAATCTATTAAATTACTCGCAACAAAGATAATACTGCGTGAATGATTATATTGCGGTGTTATATTTCTAATTTAATTTATTATAGTTTTCATATTTCCATCTCAACATATGCGCTACTATTTTATTCTTTGCGTTATTTATGTAAATTTTGTATTAAAACAGAATAGATATAGTTATGAACACGCGTACTGTATGTGTATGTAGGTACTTACGACATTGTAAATACGTTATGTGATACTTGTTCATTTGTGTATTCAAATTTCTTAACCTCTTGACCAATGAAATATATATATGAATATACGTTAAAAGGTTCATTAACAAAATTTATGTATTTCCTTTCTATATGACATTACAAATAATAAATGTCATCCTATGCAATGTCATCATATGCACTGTATATGCATATTCATAAGCATATACAGTGTATGCCACAGTTTTATTATTTTGTATAAACATTGCCAGTGTATTCTATAGAAAACATAAAACTACTAAAAAGTTATGACACGAATATGAAACTTAAAGCTATACACACTTATATGTGCATTCTGAAGTGTCGTTCGCCTTTTCTCAATTTATTATAAGATTGACATCGATGTACTACTGAATTGATTGCAGACGAATACTATGTGGTATGCTACTCTCTATTAGAGAATATTTCATGATACATATTTTCTAACGGCACTTGTAGAACTTCCAGCATGTAACTCGTAAAAAAGGAATGCACGTCAGCATATTCGTAAATACTTGCGGCATTCTGAAAATCGTCACAAATTACAAAGAAACCGTAACGAAACTATATTACAACAAAGAGTAGATCTTGACGTACATAATTACATTTCATACCTTTGTTATAACTCTCTAATGAAGCATCTATAGACCTTTCGCTGTATGGCATTTTAATCTTTTTTTTACCTGTAGAACACATTGAGATAGCTTGTACACTAAATTGCGGGACACCCTATGTATTGTTATCATGAATAAATATGCACCCAATGAGTATGAAAAATTAAGCGAATAACAAAGAAATTCCTAATTAATCAATTTCCGATTCCATCAGAAACTCGAATTAAAATCGTTGTAGAAAATATTTGATTAGTATTAAAGAAAAGTGAAGAAACACTTCTTTTACTAATTTCACAAAGGTCTTGAAATTAAATACGTAATATATACAACTTTTGTTATTACAGATACTCAATGATAGTCGTATAATTGCTTTTTCTTCATTTTCTTAATATCATTATTAGCGCATATGAGCAGAAGATTATTCTAGAAAATAAATCGTAAATAGAATACAAACACAAATAAGAAGGAAACAAATTTTATAAATTTTATAATAAAATTAAATAATGGTATATAATAAATTTAATAATAAAGAATAAAAGGAATAAAATCTTCGTTTGAGGTTTCATTTTTTAGAGACTCAATTCGAAATAGGATTTAGACTAAGTGAATCGTGTTGGATATTATCTGTGCATGTATACTCGACAAATTTTCAAACATAACTTTCTCAAAACCGAGATCTCAAATGAAAAATCTATTCCCTTTTTTTTATTCGTTTCTGCATACAAGATAACATCAATCAATTAGAATATATGAAAGATTACGCCCAGAGATGACAAGAGAGCTTAAAAAGGTCAATCTCGTAGAAAAAGCTATGTAGTCGCAATATACATTTTTTCTTAATATCTGGTATCAACTCTTTCAATCGTAAACTTTCACCAAAAGTCGGAAAACGCTTCTCTGATCACATCAAACTCTCGACAGGATCATTCATATATCTTCGTTGGTACAGCACCGTCGATCCTTGCTTGGAGAATCTCTGAGAGAAAAAAACGATCGAATTAGAGAACGAAATCAGGTACCCCTCTGGAACCTTTCTTTTCCGTCTAATCTCACTGGACAAATTACGCGAGTCATGTGCGGAGGATAAGTCGAGAGACGCAAGTCATTAATTGTCCTCCCCCTTCGGTAGAAAAACATGAAGGAGTGCTAATTGATCGTTCAAGTGGGCAAGCTTGAATACTGTGCTGTGGGAACGAATGAGATAGAAAAAAAACGCTTATGTCGGCGAACAGCCGATTTAGTGTTTTCGCGATAAGCGTGCCGGATCGGCTGCGTAAAAATAGATCGTCTATTACAAAGGGGAGAGCTTTATCGTGACTGCGATAGGACGAGTTTACGGACTGGTTGTGTGCAATAAAGGAACCACGTAGTTTCACGTAGCTCCGCGAACCTAGTGATGCCAGAGATACGTCGCTTGCTGGATGGTTTTCAGCGATCGCGTCCGAACCTCCGAGGAAAATAAAAAATTGCGGAATCCATTGGTCAATGGAATTTATGCTACGCTCGGAATTAAGATTTAATTCGATAATACGATAAATATTGATTCGATGAAGTTGTGGAAACGTTACAGGTGGATTTTTTTATTTTGTGTGTTTATATACTTGCTTTTATATTAAGGTACAAGGTATAAAATACACATTGAAAACTGTGGATTCATTACCGGAATTGTATCAGCAAATATATCAGTTTCTTCCAGTATGGCTTATACATACGTATAAAATTGAATACTGTTTTACGCTTGTTTGTTTGAAATAGTATTGAAAATTTGTGAGTATTTTTCAAAATTAGTTATTCCGAAACTATAAATCATATTAATACAATATTTTATGATAACGTTATTATAATTACGATAAGAATGCCACTTCTGAAAGTGAACGTGAAACGGAGTAGATATACGAAGATTTCATAAAATCCAGAGCGGATATATTTTTCGACAATAGTATTAAAAACATGATATCTTGATACTCGAGATACGATATCACTATACTTTCATGAAAAGCAAAAGCATATTTATTTTAACCAAAAGAAATATTTTATATTTCTTTTACAATTTCATGCTAAGGTACTAATATAAAAGACTTACATGTACTTTATTCAGTTCAATAAGTTCATTCATAATTTGCAAAAGTTTTAAATTATATTGTATCAATCATTTAATGTACACGCTGGTGACATATAACAACATAGTTAATACATCCGACATTTGATAGTTTGTTTATTTTAGTCACCGATGTTTATAGCTAGATAAAAGATATAGAACATGCAAGATATACAGATGTATATATATATATATATATAGATATAGATATAGATATACAAAAGATACATTCTATATCACATGTTATACCTATCACACCCAATTACTTTAGAGGTTAAAATATTTTTTTATCCATACGTAACCCTCACTGCAAGGTCAATTATAAAATTGACCTTAAATTGAGTATATAATACTGTAGTAGGCACCTATGTAGAATCTAGTAATAATATATAATATCATAATCAGTGAAATCATTCAGCACAAGAATATGTTGAATGTTTTATTTTCTCCAATGATCTATAAAATTATGTAAAAAATTTTTAACTAAAAATGTACATTAAGACGATTAAATAGCTTCAACTAAGCAACGAATAATCGTGTAAAAAACAAATGTGGAAGGAGGAACGTAACAATAGAATAAATGAACCCAATCTAATGTTGATACATTCCTCAGTGGTTTTGAATAACTAATTGATTTTAAACATGGAACAAGATGTGCATTAGGAGAACATCCATGGAAAGACTCATGAAAACAATTCAAGAAAAAATGAAAATCA
Source organism: Bombus vancouverensis nearcticus (assembly GCF_051014615.1). Lineage (NCBI taxonomy): Eukaryota > Metazoa > Arthropoda > Insecta > Hymenoptera > Apidae > Bombus > Bombus vancouverensis. The sequence goes on along the minus strand of NC_134911.1, from coordinate 1,137,751 downwards.
TATAAATTTTCTAAGTCGTAAAATAATAAGAATGCGTACATTCAATATTAAAAAATTGATCCTGGAAATATTATTCCGGGAAGAAAATATTAAAGGAATACGTAGTTGTTTATTAGTACATAGAATAACACAGACGACAATTTTTTTTAAATTTACCCCTATAGCAATTATATGCATTGGTATCAGCCGTATATTTTTGTATTATTAAAAAACATTATAGTAAAATTTACAAGAATTACTAATATGCAAATAAAAATAGTAAATTCATTGTTATTGTTGACACCAAATTCTTATAAATTTAAGATAACTATTTATGAAGCTTTGATAATCGAATTTACAACAGTTGAATTATAGAAATATAGATAAACTATAATATCGAAAATAAGTTATGCAATATAACTTTAAGAACGTAATACAATTCAAATTTTCATACACATTAATATTAAATTTATTACTTTAAAATTTTTATTTTACATGTTAAATATTAAAAAATGTATTTTTCACTTTTCTTTTATATCTTTAAAATATAAATGGATAAACAATATACATATCACCATATCGTTCATCACAATTTGCTTCACAATCATAACTATATTACATATTTTACTTATGAAATTTTTGGAGATCTTGAAATATATATATTAATCATGAAAAAGTTTGTAACAAATGTATTTTTCACTTAATATACTGGCCGGAAATAAGGATTGGTAACGAGATAATTCTCATGAAAGGAAAAGAAAAATATCTAAGACTATCTCCTCTGGAAAGAACATATAAAAGAAACAAGGAAAAAGATTAAATCTATAACAGATCAATTATATTGGTTGTTACAAAATAAAATCAAAACTCAGAACTCAAACCGTAAACATGAAGCATCAGCTGCTACACATATAAAGAAAACTGAAACTGTTCAATCTAAAAATAATAAGAGGTGTATCTTGATGTGTTCGATAGCATTCGAAAATCTCCCAACATCGTATCCGTCAAAACAGAATTAGACCCTCCTTATTCTAAGGACATAGGTCTAGGACATATAAATACGTGAGTTAATGAAAGTGTGTGCATGAGTGCAAGAAGTAACTTGTTTCTAATGTCAATGAATATGGCAAAACGTAATAAAGAAAGAATATAAATGAAAAAAGACTTATAAACAAGCCGTTAAATGATTTTATATATTTTACATAATTGATTCGTTAGAAATCTTAAAAAAAAACAAAAAACATTTGATTATACTGTTGTATAGAGAATGCCATCCAAAATTAACCCATTTTCCTACATCGTATGATCGTTATTCGCAACGATAACCTATCACCTTCTTTAACTTACTCTCCAAGAGAAGTTTTGAATAAAAAAGTTCAATAAGCGCATTTTATGCGTTTTTTATCGTATTTCTTAATTGTTAAGGAATTTCATCGAAATTTATCCAAATGTTTCATAAATTCTTAACATATTATTAATATACATATATTAATACTGTAATCCGTATGTTTAAATATTTTGAAACTAAAGTATCTAAGAGTTAAGAATACTTCCTTCCAAGAAGAACTAACTTGAAACTAGAAACTAATCTTTATCTGAACATAATAAAACTACAAGAAATTCAAAACATGAAGGTAACATTTAAGTATTTTATTTAATAATTAATACTTTAAAATTCCATTGTTACTTGAAATGGAGTTCTTGAATAATTTTCCAATTAATCTTGAAATTTATTCTTAATTATTAGATGAATAAAAAGATACAGTGTCCAAGAACACATAAGAAACGCGTGTTTATATTTCTTGTCTGACAAAAAGGAAAGGGTTATAAAGCGATTTCACTCATTTAATCTTTATATTATCTTCAATCGTGTTACTTTAACTACTTTAATCATGTTTGATTACATATATAATAATGTAGTACATATAATATAAATATAAATATAATATATATGATATATATAATAAGTTACCTAAACATATATTATATATGAAATCGCTTTGTATTGTTTTTTTGTCAGTCAAGAAATATATATGTACATTACACGTAGAAGAGAGATCATGATTAAATCAAATAAAACGTCGAATGAAGCATATTGATAATCTTATTCTCAGAAAAAATGTAGGTTAAATTTTTCTTGATTCATCTAGATCCTTTCTTTGAAAGAATTGTAAGCGTAAACTATCACAAATATCTTATAAAGGCTTAGAGCCTTATCGTTGAGATAAAAGACCTGATTACCTACATATATGTTAGAGATATAATAATTGGATATTTTCAAACGTTTCTTTATAAATAGAAAAATCCTACTTCCACAGCTTTTCAACCATCCTATTTTAAATACGATACAATTTTCTATGTACTTCAACTATTGCATTTACAGATATGTATTGTGTCATTGTCTTATTGCGATACATTTTTTCAACAGATTATCTTAGGCTTACTGAAAAATAGAAAAGTTTCTTTCACTTACAAGGGATACCATTTAGGTATAACACACCGATTATAATGGAACTTTACAAATACATATATAATATATATAATATATATAATATATATAATATATATAATATATATAATATATATTATGAAGTCGATATGTGGGTATTTCTTTTTGTAGGCAATCAGATCATCACCATTGCGATATAATAAAACTCTCAAATTAATGTGTATATAAAAATTTTAGAAATGTTACGTAACTTTACTCAAAATGATAATATACTTATCTAACGTTGTGTTTCCATATAAAATATCAAATTATAAATTTTAAATTATTTATTATTTAAAGTAAATTTTCACGTAGCTTCAAATTATTCAAGTAGATTTGTAAATTTATAATCGCATCTATTGGAAAATTTGATCCAATATTAATAATCGAAGAACCAGTATTCGTGCAAAATTAAATTCATTACATTTATACTTACAATAGTCTTCTACTGTTGAATCTATTCATCTTTATAAAGGCCGAATTTCGAAGAATGATTCAACCTAATTATACTTCAGCAGGTAGCATCAAGTACATTCTTAGAATATACTACAGAATATACTCAAAAACCTGCACTGCTTTAATATGTTTTTTTTTTTTCTATAAATGACTAGCATTTTCGAGAAATAAAATGTTCATTGTATTTAATTTTCTGCTATATGCAAAAAAAAAACAGAAATCTTATACATATAATTTATTGCAGGAAATAATTTGAATCTTTAGGTCCACCAATCCAATCAAATGATTCTGATTCATCCTACCTCTATCGTTTTTGAATATTTTCACAAATTAAAAAACTCGCACTGTCCATGTTTATGCATTTATAGAATATTCAAAGATGCAAAAATGCACACAATATAGATCATAATATGCAAATATAAAGAAAATATCTGAATTAAAGATAATATATTATATTAATAAAAATGTTTAATTTTGAAAATTATATTATTATATAAGATTAGATATCATAATATTTAGGGGAACAAACAAATGAGACAAATGTCTCTTTAAGCTTCATTTGTGGTTCATAAAAGTATGAATTTGCATAAACATTCGCAGTCTAATTTTAGCTAAAACAAAAATTACTTTTTCTTTACATTTTTCAAATCAATATTCTGTTATTATCAATATTGTATTCAAATCAATAATATCTGTTATATCTATTAATTATATTCATAAGACTACTTATAATGAAAGTGTAGATATTTAAACATTTATGGAATAACAAAAAAAAAACTACAGAAGTATACAGAATACACATAATTTACAAAGACGTAATTAACTAATTATTAACATTAATTAACATTATTATTTTATTATTATTATTACTAATTATTAACTAATAATTAACATTATTTATGATATTTAGAAATAATCTCTATTTAGGTTTTATTTTGTTTCCATTGCATTTAAAAATATGTAAAATTCTATAAACATGTGAACAAAAGTCTACTCATTACAATTGCTAATTAGTTGATTAACACGTTGATTGTCACATGAGGTCCAATTTTTGCCTATGGGTCACAATATTTAATTTTTATAAAATATTGTAAAATATTTATAAAAATGTTAGTTTCTATAAAATGTTTTAATAAAAATTATTAATTTTTTAATATGGTACTTTTCATTTTATGTTATTTAATCATTTATGTTCTACTAAATTTTTTAGTCCATGATATTTATCTTATTTTATTTATTCTAAAATATTTAAAAATGCCGCATCAGTCACCGGTAATCATCGTAACAACCAATGCATTAATTTGAGACTAGTAGACTATCTGATATTGTAATTAATCGATCAAGAAATTCCTTACACTATACCGCCAATTTTTGCGATAGACTAATTGCTACAACACAGTTTTATGCATTTATGCACGACTTAAGAATGCAAAAATGCATAGAATACACATTATATGCAAAAAAATATATAAATTCGTTATAATACAAATTTCCGCGTAAGTTAAATTATTTTAATTGTGTTCATAAAGGTGTGAATTTGTATAAGAATCCGCAGTCTACTAATTACCTATGATTATAAATAAATATACATGTAAATAAATAAATATGGCATACTCAACTTCACCATCTATAACCATAACCCACATTACCTTCTACGAAAGGAATGTGTCAGCGACTTGGATCGGAAGCAAGTGTGAGAAGAGGAGTACAAGAGTTTTGTTAAACCCCGTAACGTCCTTGCGGCAAGAAAAATTACGGCGACACATCGGCTCGTGACAAGAAAGCCGACAAGAAAGTTCACAGGAAATATTACTATCGTCACCGGGACTCTCCAATGTCGATGACATGACATCGAGTCTTGTCTACCAATATTCTGGAACCCAACCCCACCGATTCCATCTGATAAATATCGATCGGCCTGGCTAGCTATGAGATTCCATTTAGTAATGATAACGGGAGCTGGTATGAAGCCGGAGCAGGGAATGAGAAGGGAAAGGAACACTGGTCAGAAGGACAAAAACCGTGGGAGAGAATAAAAAAGTATGAAAGAGAAAGAAAGAGATAGAGAAAGAAGGAAACACAGTAAGGGAGAACAGGAAAAGAAACGGGGCGTCGAATAGAAGAAGAGAGAGAGAGACAGAGGACAAAGCTTCCAAGTTTTATTTCCACGTATTAGCATAATAATTGCACGACTACACGAGAGTAACCTCAGAGAGAGAATGTTTGTACGGTACTAGCAAAGCCCACGTACAAACACACGGAAATCAGAAGACATATATGTACAGATACATTGGTGTATATTGGTGTATAAAGAGAGAAAGAGAAAGAAAGGAACGGATCGCTGATCGGTGTGTCCTGAGACAGACACGTCGAACTTTTCGGACAATTTCTGCCATCGGGTACCGTAGCCGACTCTTTTTCGGCAGACGTAAAAGAAGGTTACGGCAAACGGAGTTTCGCCGGCTAACCCACTTGCCTGTTGAAACGGCCACTGTCCCGGAAAGCAGTTGCATTTTTCCACCAGACTCGATTCACCGAATGATGGAACGCGCATTCCGTGTTCTGCTTACTCAAACACGTTCCAGCATTGTGTAATTAATGATAATGTTATCAGTAGACTCCCTATACCCCCACCCATTGATAACGGTGCAATGTGTATCGACGGATTAATGGAATATTACCGTTAAAGGAGAATTAATCAGGCTCAAGACTCCTCCCCTCCGACTGTCATGCTACTCCTCGATCTCCGATTTCCAAGCCGTGATCGCGAAACACGTGTTGCCCGTTATTTTCGTGCGTGACATCGAACATTAAGATTCCAATTGAGAATTCGATAGGTGCAAGTTAGGGTTGGCTCGTGTGAAGGATTGCCTCGATTAAGTAGTACATATTGTATAGCCATTCCGTGAAATTACTTTGCTACTTCCTTTCTTTTTTATTCATTTTAAATTGTTCGACATGGTACTATATACATAATTCCACTAAGTAGCTCTAGTGTTTTAAATATGTTTTAGATTAGTTAAATGTTTACATGTTTTATGAGTCATGATGAAAACGTGAATTCTATAAAACTTTTATAAAACTTTTCATTTCACTTTTCATTTCATTAGGTTAGAATATTTCAGTTGTTAGAGCATATACACACGGCGCGTATATAGCTAGCACACAAAGCTGAAATTGAAAGATCTAAAATTATTGGATTATCAGTTGGAACAGATGTACGATATCTGCCAAAATATTCGTGCCTCGTGAAATTTCTGCTTCAATTTTAGGGGAAATTAATATAAAGATTGAATCGAAGATAGGACATTGTATTAGCTAAGTATGCATAATTGGAATTTTCTATACAAACTTTTCTATACTCCAGCGGATAAGTGAAAAATGTCACATGAACATATATGTATTCGTACCTTAATTTATACGTTATGGGCGGTTAAAGAAAGTATTCGAAGTTTTGACGAAAGAATCCCGAACACAGATTAGCTATGCGAACACGAGGAACACGCGGAAACGTTGCCGGCGCTGCGACGCGACGGAAATTCACGATTTGTAAGCCACTTGGACTTTCGAGCATCCGAAACGATACTTCATCCGCCCCTTCCCAACGGTTAACGCTGTACTGTGCTTCTTACGAATCGGCCAAGTGACTTGGGCAGGAATTTACCAGGAAAATTCGAGAAATGAGATGTGGTAATGTTCGCAAAATAAGAGCCACTTCAGGAGCCGCTTTCCGGGACACTCGGGACGCACTAACACGAATTAACTGCTTTCCGGGATACACGCTCGATCGAAGCGAATTTTTCCTTTTAGTCAGCCTGCGTGTCTCAGAATTACATTTGGGAACAGTGATGGTCTCAGAACCGTACGTATAAGTATACGTACTCGGGAAAGAACTATCTCGGGAAAGAAGCATCGACCTCGCGTAAATTAACGGAAGATTAGCGAGAAGATTGCGCGTACGCCCGTAGTCGCCATATTTCCAACTGCTTGACGATATTATCCGAAACTTGACTACCAGATATAGAGTACGTAACAAATTGCCAAGCTGCCATCTAAACTTCTCTCTGTCTTTCTCCCTTCCTCTATCTCAATCATATTTCTTTAATCACCTAATCGCGTGAAAGTGCAGTCGCATCGTTGATCCACAGTAATTGCCTGCAATGATAAATCATTTCCGGAAGAACAAGGGATCACACCCTCTTGAACATAATTCGAGGAATCTCGAAGCGTACTCCATCAAAGCGAGCGGGTCATCGCGGACGCGTGAAGGGTTGGCTGGCTCGGCTGGAGCGCGCATTCAAAATCGCAAAGTGCACTGGTGCACGGTGCATTCGGCAAAGGGGTGGTATAGATACTACCATGGATGGCGGAATAAGGGGGATGAGAGAGAGAGAGAGACAGAGACAGGGAATGGAAGAGAAGAGGATGGCGTGAGCGGAAGATGGAAGTTTCGAAGGTGCAGGAAGGTGGTTGTAGGGGTGAGCTCGCAGACTGGTAGGTGAGCGTCGAGTCGAGTCGAGGGAAGAAAAATGATCCATTAATCTGAAACCCAAAGTCTGGCGGCGCCGGGCGTCGCGGCGGCGGCGGCGGCGGCGGCGGTGGCGGCAGCGTCGACACGGCCGGCTGTGCAGTCGTGGTTTCGACGCTCACGCGCAGACCAACTACAGTATTCGTATCCTTCGTTCCCGACCTCTACACCTTCTCCACCCAGTCTCTCACCCTTAGCCCCTTGCCAGTCCTCCGCGTTCTTTTCGACCCCTTACACCAGTGATCGTCAACCTTTTCTACGACCACCGATCACCATGATATAAAGATCAGATGAAAAAAGCATGAATAATAAAAGAAGTGTTAGCTTGATCTTAATCTATTGCATGAAAGAATCTAGGTATACTATCGAAAATAAAAGTTAATACAAACACATTGATCTCAAATATGTTAGTTTTGATTTTCCCAAATATAAATATTATAGAATTTACTTTCAGCAGAAATGAATCAATGCGTTAAGACATAGGGGGCCCAAATGAAGAAATTATTGTCTAGGTGGTTAGGAGTCCGAGTGAGGTTAATTAACTCGCAACTCTGTCCTTTGGAACTGTTATTTGACTGATCGTTTTGTTGACAATCTAAATCAATTATTGCATTTAGTAAATAAAGTAAAGTAGTAAGTGTTCGAATACTTATGAACGTGAATACATGTTCATATGTAAAAAGAACAGAAATAAAATTTTTCATAATATGGGGTATGCTTGTAGAAAACACTGCAAGCGCCAAAATTGAAGAATATTGATTTTTTAATGGAAAATTTTCTATGTACCATTGAGAATATATAGTATAAAATACTGTAGTATTTGTGTACAATATAGTGTATTTGTGTATTTGTAGTATTTGTGTGTAGTGTACAATATAGATATAAATAGTTACTAATAATGATAGAAGATAGTGTGACAACATCGCCTAATACAGAAAAATATAAGTGCCAATAAACATTAGTTAATCGTTTCCATGCCATCTATCTAAATAAGTAAAATATTGAGTTTTCTGTATAATTAGGAGATGGCACACACAGGCTTTCCTACAGATGCACTTTGTTTTTTCATGCATTGAGTTACATTAATAATGCATAAGTTTGTAAAAACCTATTTCTTGGCACTTACAGTGTTTTTTACAAAGACTCTTCAATTATCTAAATCTACAAATGTAAATACACGAGTAAACATTCCCTGATGAATTAGAAAAAAGTTTACCATTAGAGGAAATGATATTATAAGTGATACTTACATATATTGAAAATTAGGCGGACAATTCTACAAATTATTTGTTCGCGCAGTTTAAACAAAATCTGACAAGTTTGAATAAAATGAATAGGAGAAATTCATTGGATTCTAATTGAAATTGTATTTAATCGATGAAAACATAAAATGTTACCTTTGTTATTAATTTTATTTTATTATGTATCATTTATTACAGGAATGTAGATTTTTCCGAATGAGTGAATGTACTGATTATATTTATTTGGCAAGTAAACATTTTATATCGATGTTGTTATGTAAAACTAGCCAAGCACCAAGTACATTACTATTATGTTATCAAGTAATTCTCTACTATGCTAGTTTGATCTAGAGTAGACTTTTCATGTTTCAGAAATAATAATTCATTCAAGAATATTACGATGGAAATATGCAAAGACATTGCATTTTAGGAATGAACACATACGCATGTATATTTCTGTATACATGTGTATATGTGTACGAAAATATTTTTAATGACGATCACAACAAGAGGTCATTGGATTTACAAAATCATACTGAAGTACGACGATATTCAAAGTTTTCTCAAAGTAGTAAAAGCAAAATTCACAGGACAGAAAGTAGTATAATTAAAATTAAATAGTTAAACAGAAAGATTTAAAATGCTTCAATTAGGAAAATAATACAGAAAATTGCTAACAGTAAAATAGCGGCAGTTCTATTTTAACAGCTTATATAGTTTAAAAGAATGGATTAAATTTAGATATTATTATACGAACATGTATTTATTTCTCTGTACTTTTATTAAAATATCATAGACCAAGATATTATCTGGTGAAACAGGAATTTTATTCTTAATTTATCATACGAATAAATTTTCTCTCTGGCTCTTTAATATAAAATTTCATAATATAAAGCTTTAATTTTCTATTTAATAAAAATCCATACTACAAAATATTCTTGACTGCAATAAAATTATTCCGAACGATAAATTATTTTATATTTCATACAAAAATATAATGAAATACTTTTATTGAAACTGTTAACTCAAACTGAATTAGTCAAATAACCATACTAAACAGACAGTACGCAAGATCATATTTCTCGGAACTGAAACTCAACTGATAAATATTTATTGTATAACTGCGATTTAACTTTTCTTGGAAAATAACTGTATTTACATTCATCTGTACACTCATTCTGATTCTACTGCATAGTATGCTACTAAATTGTCGCAATATTATACATTAAACATATATGTCGGGTTTACATTAGAATTAGATTAGGGGCGTGAAACGAATCTTTATTTGGATTACACATCCGACATGTATTTTATTAAATTCTATAATTATATAATTATAATTAAATATTGTTATTATATAATATTGTAAATTATTTAATTATATATTAAATATTGTTTTAATTACACAATTATGAAATGTCTCGATAGGTAATAATATCAAGGTGATAATTAAATAAGTAGACAAAACAAAATAAAAAATAATTGTCCGTACAAATCGTTTGGTGAAAAGCAACGAACATACAATGACAAATTAAAATTTATATCAATGTACAATAGTATAATAAAATCCAATAGATTTTCTTTCAACTATATTATATGCAACTAACTATATTATAATTTCAGATTACGAAGAAGGCGTTAATAATCGTTTGTAACAGTTCATTGAGAAACGAAAACAAAATCAATCCAGCCAAAGGATCAGGTACCATTTTACGTAAGAGTGTTCCACTTCTTGTGCATCTGAATATACTTCTACATTCCAAATCTTCTACAAGATCAGCATACCAAATTGCACGCTTACGATCACAACAATATTAACTGACGAATAATTCAAAGATACATAGGCAAGCATGTATGTAAATAGAAACATTTCTTTTTCAGAACACGCATGAAATATACACTATTTATTTCTAAGTTAATAGATATTATTATAATATGAAATGAAATATTCTCAACTTGTAAAGAATTGAACAGATATAGCGTTTCAACAAAAAATATATCTGAAATGTGTAAGTAAAACGTAAATTCAGTTAAATTATCAGAAGTATTTTTATCTATTTATAATACTCGACACTGCATCTTTGAATTATCCTTTAGTTGGTATCACTTCAAAAAACCAATCCTCAAGTAAAATTCAAACCTCTAACTATCAAAAGTGCCATTGCCATTTAACTTGAAAATCACAGATCAAGATCAAGAAACATATTGTTATGCTATGCCTTTTAAAAATAGCTTACAAATTGACGGAATTTTCGCAAGCAATACTAAAGGTACAGCTATTAACACAAGCAATATTTCTAAAATTATGAATGGCATAAAATGATATGTTCAGTCCCAAAATCAAATAAAAAATTATATTCTCCCATAAAAAGTAGAAAATATAACTTATCATGTTCTTCCTCTACACTCTTTCTTATTAAAGAAATAGTTTATAGTTTACCGAAACCAGATAAAAGTTTCATCTTATGCAAAGAAATAAAAAGGGTGTTGATCTACCTATATTTATATATGCTAAATATTATTTTATATGTTCAGAACTATAATTGTTATATAGCTCGAAAATTATTCTTTGCCTAATATCAAAATCAACCATCCAAACCGAACCATCAAAAGAGCCATTATAAGCCTTCTTACTCCATTCCAAAATTTTCCTAAAGCAGATAAAGAGAGGAAAAAGAACAGAAAAGATCCTAATCTATACATATCTGTATTATACCTATTTATATGTTGACCACTGTATCTTAAAATTGTTCCTTACATATTATCACGTCTAACAATCAGACCTTGATCAAAATCAAAATCTCTAACCACCAAAACAGCCACTCTCATCCATCTTACTCTAATCTGAATTTTTGCTAAACCAGATAAAAAAGAACAAAAGGGGACAAAAAAGGTCGTGACCTACAGACTTCGTGCGTCTCGACATCGACAGGTATATCAAACGACTCCCATGTGCGATGGACGATCACGATCGGTCTAGTTGAAGTACACTGGCTTGGCACATATAGATTACGCAGAAATCTCGTTTTCGCATGTGGTATACACACGTATAAAGAGGAGATGATCTCACCGTCTTCACGAAATCGCGGGATGGACATATGGGAGGAGAATGAAAGGGTGTGAGAAATGAGAAGCACGGCGGAGGAGGAACAAACGGATAAGAAATCAAAATTCGATCGCATTCACGTGTTGGGGCGAGAGACTACGAGGACAACGTCGACAGCAGCGAGAGCGGTGACTACATTTGAATCCCAACTCGGCAAGACGACGACGACCATGATCAAAGAATTTGGCGTCGTTGTCGATTGATGATTGTGCCCCGAAATCGGATGTTCTCCCCTTCGCTCGGTCGACTAGCGCTTAGCTTCTTATCTGCCACTGAAAACGCGCACGTTAATGAGATCGCCTCTTTTTCCGCTCCTCTCCTCTTGCCTTTAAGTTTCGCTAGGTCTTGAACGAGCACGAAATACATTCTTTGCGGTTTTTATTACAAGCAAATTGGAGATCAGAAACATTTAATACCGTAGGGTAATTTGCAGCATGACTGAAAATGAATATTGATTTTCTTGAGATGAATTTTATTGAGTTGAAGTTTATCGCTTTTAACGATATTATATAGACAAGTGAGAGATAAGAGATCGAAACAAGTTTGATAGAAATAATTTTTTTGTAGATGTTAGATTACAGCTCAATGTCTAAATTCTCATTTTGGTTTCACAATTTCTTATGTTATGTTAAAAATTAAATATGGATTAATATGAATGCTATCCATATGCTACTTTATTGACATGATTAAAATAAAGTAAATAGTAAGCATATATACTACTAATAATTCCTAGATCTTTTTTATACCAAAATTACATAGAATACACATAATATGGAAGAGTATACAATATAGAACATGACAAGATATCGACAGATAAGTAATGATAATCAATCAATTGCTTTAACCCTTATTTGATATCGTTAAATCATATGGAACTCACAAGAATTTTGTTTAAGTTGCTTACTTTTAGAGTATTTCATTCCAGTATATATTTTGTGCCGATTGTTGTAATATTTGCCCGTTATAATAAATAAATTGCTGTAATAGAGACTATTGATAATAGCTGTCGCGTTAGATATGTATATAGAATATAAATTACAATTAAATATTCTAAAACCTGATCCAGCTATTGTGGGCACCTTTAACTCAATCATATCAGTTGTAGAATATTAATTATAACATCAGTGTTTTTCCACAAACTTACATTCATATTTACTGAATAGCTATGTCTTTATGCAAATGTTGTTTAACGTCAGGTTACAATCATGATTATAATACTAATACGACGAATAATACATGTTGGTTCCACTTTTAATGCAAATTACATACCACTATCTTGATACTCTTCACCTATCACTGCATTTATGCAACTAAATAACTTTCAACATATTTCCAATAAAAGATCAGTCATAGATTTCATTAAAAATCATCTACTCGCGTAAACACAAGACACAATCGTATTTTTAACACAAGTTGGAAATGCTAAATTAGATATTAGATAATTAGATTCATACATGACAATATATACATACGTGTTATACTAATAAAGTATGCAAGGCTGGTTTCTAATCTCCATCAGTAAAATTGATTCGATAATTGGACTAATTTGTGCACCTATTAAAAACGCGTAATTCATATTATATAATACAAAAACCATTTCGTATTATAATTTATAAGTTTCATGAGGCTGGCAAGCGAATATATGAAATAATGACAACAATTCAATGTAAATTTAACCTTGAATTCATATATTTTCGTCACTCTGTTGCAACTAAAATCACATGTAAGCTTACGGATTGACTTAGTATTTATGTTATTTTATAATAATTCTTAGCAATCGTCAAACAAACTCGGAGCAACAAAATGTTATATTGTAAACATATTTCGATCAGTGAAAAAGAATCAGAGAAACTTTGTACACTACGACTAAGCAAAATTAATAAGCTTTTAATACATTTATTACTAAAATATATGACGATTTCTTCTGCAATTACAAATTGTTTCAATCAAAAATATCTTTATCTTAGTAATGTTTTTTTTTAATACATTCCTCATTATTTTGCCTTCTCTCCCCATGTCATTTTGTCGAAACGCGTAAAAACAAAAACGAAGGGATTGTTGCAACATTTTCCACCAATTTAAGCGAACCAACAAAAATCAACTGAAAATTATTGAAAAGCGAAAAATTTAAAACCTGTACCTTTGCTTCTCTTCCAATATATACAACTGAAAAATGGGAACTGTCTTCCTGTAGTTACAGGAAACTCTTCAATTGCGTCAATAATATGATCTATATTACAGCATTCCATAATGAATGAATTAATTAGATGCTCGAAACAAAGCAACATATGCAACAACATAAGCAAACACAACAGAAGTATAGAATGTATCGACTTCCGCGTTCTAAACGAGCAATTTTTAGGTGAAAGAGGAATGACTTCACTCGGGACGAGTAAACTCAAAGACCGCCAGGTACAAACGGATTAAGAAGCACGAAGAGTGGCGATGTCGAGAACCTGACTCCGTCAATGCAATCACAGCCGATTAATAGAGTGTTCACAGACAGAAACGCGAAGAGCCACGTTCAGCAAGACAAGAAGCTAAGGAAAAACGTCGAAACCGAAAGTTGGATCGCGCGAGCGCGGCTGATATCAAAAAGGACGAAAAGTTTTCCTCTTATGTTTTCCTATCGTGCTTTTTTTTCCTAATTTCCGAATGTTCGACGAGTTGAAAATGATCGAGAATGAGGAAGACCGATCGTAGTTTTCTTTATGATGTCCCTCTCTCACCGACCATAAATGACCACGCTCGTAATTTCAAATAAAAGAAGTATAACGGTGCATCTTAAAACTCGGTGTTGCGATTGAAACCATTCACGATGAAAACAGATAAGACGAGAGGAAGAATCTCGAAGAACAGAGACGTTCAAAGGGAAGGAGAGAGGAACGACTCGACTCGTTGACTATTAGTGGCAAGCCATTACTCCACGGCGCATTCATAACAGCTAGGCCACCGTTCTCTCCCTCTATGAGCTTTACTTAGCGGCCAGAGTTCCTCTGACTTGCGAGTCTCGTGTAAGGTGGAAAGGGTGTAGAAAACCAAAAAAGGAGGAAAGTGTTTCTTCAATTCTTCGATGAGAAAATACTGAGCTTCTTCTTTGGAAAGTGTCGAAGAAAGATACCAGTCCACTATAACTTATAATATTTTGACTAAACACGATTAAATTTTTAATATTGAAAAAGTTTACAGTTCTCATGTATTTGAAATTTGAACGAGTATTCTTTTTACTCGAATTATTCCTTTTAATTATTATTCGTTCTTCGAATATTCTTTTTAATCGAGATAAATTTAAGTAAATGTAAATTACCTTTTTGTAAAATTGTTACACCTATATGAAGTATGTAATGGACAACTTTTTGAAAAAGGGGCTTATGAGACGATATGGTGAATTGAGTAAATTGCGTAGGGAGTTTTGTTCTAGTTTTATAATATCAGCTACGTTTGAATTAGCGATTATAATGGTTTTTAAAAAAATTTGCTTCTTTTATATTTTCAAAATAAATAAAAATTTCGTAGTAGTCCAACTATTCGAGTGAAAAATACACTCAACATTTATACGTATATTTGCTGCATATCCATAGACCCTCATTTTTTGGAAAACTCAAATGTAAATTTTTTCTGATGATTCGTTGCAACTACTTTTGTACGTAGGATTTATTTTTTATATTATTATATTTATAATATTTTGACTATATTGATATAATATTTCAAACGTAATATTTATGATATTTACAATTATAAAAGAATTAATTGCGCTACTGTTTAAAAGTATTCCGATGCACATTTATATTTGACAGGATGTAATTCAGTCATAAAATTGCGAATACAAATATATACAATAATTTTATCTTTTATTATGATTAAAATATGTATCACGAATATATAATATCATGATGATAAAATTGACTTGTGAGAAGCAATATACAATAAGAACTTTACTTTCAGCTTAATTTCTAAATTGGGACAAAGATTACTATTTTTAGATTATTATTAGGTAGGTATACTAACTAAAATGCCTATATAATATTCTATATATATTGGGTCGCTTGGAAAGACCATTCCGATTTACATTTCGATTCGACATACATTTATTAAATTATATAGGTGCAATTTTATTCCACAATCTTTCTCCATCTTTCACACATCTTGAATATTCCATTCTTCCAGAACCATTCGGGCGAAAAACTTTTCAATATGATTTTTTATGTCGACCAAATTCCTTAAAAATAGGGACGAACTTCTCGGGCGACCAAATACTAAGATTTTTAATAGATAACTTATAATTCGTTTAAATTGTATAGTTCGTTAACTCTATAAGGAAATAATAAGTACTATAAGTACTATCGACTTCTTAATTTGCCACTGATTTGTACATTTTGATCAAATTCATATACTGTTACCAGGAATTCATTAAATTGTTCGGATACTTACAGACATGATCTATGCATATACAATTATACATACCATATTATTGTAATGCATAGAGTCGTAAGTGAGAGAATGTACTGTGTAATCATAAAAATAATTTATCGTAGAATCGAGTGAACGGAAGGCCTGGTGTCCTTATCGAAATTTTAGCAAGATAAGCAGAATCGAAGATATGATATCGAAACACAGGACGAGGTACATTTAGATACTCATGTATGTGACATTCATATGGTGATTCACATTTCTCAGTAAACAGAATTAATTTTGTTCTATATAGTTATTAATTTATTCGTCATAAGAAGAATAAAACAAAAAAAATTTATGTCATTCATCGGTGCCTATTTTAATATTAGAATTGACAACTGTTTGAAGTAGCTAATGCTGATAGCAAATATACATATGTATATGTAATGTACCTATATATGTAAACAGGAACTGATTATCTCAATAACGAATAGAATTATTCCCATTGTTTAAAACTCACATATTTTACGGATATCCAAATATAATGAGAAAATTTAAAATACTCTAACATTTGGATATGAATTTCATTGCTCCAGTATTCTTATCAACACTAAATTACGATGGAAATAAATGGAAAATGTAGATACATATATACATTGTTAATAATTTTTAGGTTTTTCTCGTATCAAGATTAGATAAGGTAAATAAAAGTAACAAAGTACGCCAAGTTAATTTCACCAGCACATATCTCATTACCACATAAAATCCCGACAAATAGTCTGAGGCCTCATCCTGTCGTATTTTTCATTCGCTAACTTAATCACAATGAATTACGTGTCGTTAGGCCTGTTGCCTTTGCACAGCCGAAATGATCCTAGTGATAATAAAACGATGACCGTGCGAAAAGACAGTTCGCGCAGCAACACATCGCAGTCAGGGAGCAATAACTCCTCGAGTGTAACGAAATGCCGATTTCACGTGCAATCGAACACGAGCACGAGCAGAGAACGCGAGAACTTCAAAGAGAAGTACGGTGTCACAGCTATGATGGTAGCTGTTTAATTTCCAGACAGCGAGAACAATCGGTATCAGGTGCGAATCGCGGCATTCTCGCGACTGGAATCGCTCGCAATTGATCTTTAATTTCGCCTGTTTGCTATGCAGCCCACGCGCGTTTCGTCCATGCGATGCTACGTCCGCGAACACGCGCAAACAAAAGCATCCTCGTAGTAGTTCAGATCGCCCGGAGTGAGTTGACCCTGGCTGAGTCGCAATTGATCTCAATTAGAGTTCCCTCTCTTCGTTTTACTCTATCTATTCTCCTCCTCTTCCTCCACCTCCTCACTGTCTTCTTCGTCTCCTCTAGGAGGCTCGTTCGGCGTGTTTGCAAGTCTCTCTTTCTTGCTCGTGCACCGTAAGCTATGGCAATTTTGTTTCTTTTCCGTTCGCGCGCCCGCGTTCTTCCTTCCCTCGAGCCGACAGTCCATTCTATTCTGTACGCGCGTCCCGCTACGTCCACCTCGTGCATCGTTATGCAATTGAACGAACGCCGCTGCGAAAGGGAGCAAACTCCCGGCACGTTCTGGTCGGCGCAATGCATGTGTCGTTTCCTTGCCCGCTCTTCCTTCAATCGCACTTTAACCGCGTTCCACCGACCCAATCACAACACCGTTAGCACGTTTCAAGACTTTTCTAATCCATCGTTTCGAAATTCTCCTTATCGTCGTGTGTATTAAAACTAATTATTCACTCTGGAGATATTTGTCTTTATTATTGACCACGGTTGATATGTTCTCGTATATAAAAGCTGCTTACGGAAAGCAAGAATACGATTGGACAGTTGAAGAACACTTTTGACGTTAAATTAATAATAATGGAGTCTAGTAGGTACGGTTGAGCGATAGTCATGTTTCAATTGATGTATTCAATAAATTATCAGGTTGTTACATTTACATATGTAAAAGTTAGAATAATAAAATCATATATAAAGGAACAAATGTTTAACTTCAAAATCATCATATATAAAATAATAAAAAAAGATTAATAAAATAATTAAAAAGAAAGAAAGTGTTATGACCTTGGGTATGTATAATAATTTGAACAATTATGTAACAGGTGTATATTTATCTACGTATACCATGCAATAATTTCTTAAAAACTATTCAAAACAATTAAACTACTCTAGCTTGCTACTTAAATAATCCTTGACTTTTATACCTTTATGATCTTTCGTATAACATCCCTAAAATGTAAAAGTCCCAAGTTCGAAGGTCACTTGACTTGAGAAAAAGGCTTAGAAGTGAGATTGATCGTATAAATCGAATGTTGAACTTCCTCCGCAGATGTACTTTTTGTTGGTTTTGATCAGAAAGATTCGAATATTGTAAGCAGAGATTTACATCTAATAGTATTTAATCTTTTTACTATACCGTACTGCAAAAAACATTAATTAATTAACAAACACTCAGTAAACAAAAATAGAAAATTAAGTATAATTACTTAATTTTTATTAATTTGTTTTTATTAACTATTATAAATATATAATTTATTAAAGTTTGTTGTTAATTATAATTTGTAGGAAAAGATGTTTCGCACAACCCAAAAAACATTTATAAACTAAGATTAGGGTTAGGGATGGGTTATAATTTTTGCATACTAATGAGACATCAACAATAAAATATTTTCTGTAACACGTGTGACGAAATTTATGAAATCTTCTAAATACACTTCGGTTCAAACAAGTTCAATGGAGAAAAGATTAATTAACAGATTTTGAATAATACCACTTAACTTGATACTTTACTCGACAGAGAAGATAGGTAATGTATGTATATAATCTAGTAAAAAATATATACGATTTAAAATCTACGATCTATATCAAACATCGAAATCTTAAGAATAAAAGATTTCTAAGATTTTTGGGCTGGAGTACATATTATAAATTATAATACTGAAAGTTTAGGAAGTTGAGTAAAAAATATACTACTAATTGTTAAGTAAAATATACTATTAATTTGTAATAATTAGAAAAACATTATTTCTATTCTACCAAATTATTACAAACAAATACAGTATATAAGAAAAGTAACCAACGCGAAAAATCTAATAATTAGTTACTTTTTTACAGCAAATAATATCTTTACATATAAGTGTGTCTGAACAAAACAAGAGGAAGCAGCGCCGAAGCGAAGAGACGCGGAACGAATTAAACGAGCACTCAAATAACATTTTTCGAACGACTGTTGGAAACCGAGTGGAACTCGTTGCCGTATAGTGGATATTACACTGACGACTATAAAAATTAAATCGACAAACTTTTGGCCCTATAGTGTCGGCCATCCAATGGCGCACAGTCGAAAAATAGTCAAACGAACGATAAACCTTTATTACTTCGACAAACCACTCGACCACTGGACATTTCCATGCGAGTCCCACGATTCTGAAACTTAGGTTTATACTGAGAAATTATCCTGATCGATTGATTATTGATGTTACGAGCGGCCCTTTAAATCTTTGAGTTTCTACTTCCTATAATACGTCATCCATCACAAACTGATATTCGACGAAGATTTAATGGAATTGATAAAAACTAATTTTATTTCTCAAATCTGTAATGTTAAAACATACTTTTATATTTTGGTTATGGTTTCCACAACATTTGTGTGGAAAAAAATTTAGCTGGTGGTTAAATGAAGTTTATTTGAAGCTTAATAGAAAACTAAAATGAATAAATTTATATAAAATATTGTAATTTTCAATAAAAAAACATAATATGTTCGTTAGTTTGATGAAGTTAATAAGAAGGAGGACAATTATTTTCAAAACATCAAAATCGTTACTTTCAGAGTTTAATATGATGGTTATATGTCCTAGAAGTAATTGTTAATCAACTGATATTTTTCTGATCTCACCTGTAAAGCGTACTGCTACTGGCAATATAACTAATATAACGTATAAAATAGAATGTGTCTAATCATTTTATATTATGTACGTTGTACACAAAATACTTTTATGAATTAAATCTTTCCTATACAATAAACATCGTCACTTCAGTGCAATAATGATATAGGATTTTTATTTATTTAGAAATATAAAAAATTAAGGTTTCCAATGATTTCTATCTTATATGATAAGTTTATCGATAGATGGATCTATTTATAATGGATTATACAGGAAACGATGGTTATTTAACGTGAACTAAATACAGCAATGTGCTATAACTATGGCATTTAAATGGGTAATTCACAACTCATAACTAGTAGTTCACAACTCATGACAACTTGACAACTTGACTCTCGACTCATTTCTTGACTCCTCACAACTCGACTCTCAACCCACGACTCTTCACAACCCGACTCCTCATTGACGACTCCTCGCAACTCGACTCTCAGGTAACGAGTCCTCACAACTCGACTTTCAGGTAACGACTGCCTGTTAATTTGTCCTTCTCTCCTAAGCATCCCTTTGTCTTTTCTCATAGCCCCCCCCCCCGCGTACGTGTTCCGCAACCATCCGCGGTCATGATCACGTAGACCTTTTTTCCATGTAACTTGTTGAGATATGTATAATTTTCTGTGCTGGACTAGGTTAAGTGCGTAGTAGAGATACTTGTATGTGAATATCAGTGTGTGGAAGTATGTGTGTCCGAAGCGTCTCGAAAACAGATGAATGTAAACTCCACAGTTGGTTAAGGGTCGTCGAAGAGTCGGTTTACAGTCGGGTATAGAAGAAAGTGCTGAGACGCGTGCAAATGTGTATCGATGAATATATAAGGAATCGTCCATGAAATAAATACATTATTATTTTATTATTAATCCCCAGTGTAAATTTAGTGTTCCTATAACATTATTTCGGCCTCAAAGATCCACAATTCTCAACATAATTATTCGACTGAAGGACCGCTCTGCCCATTGAAGTTTCCAGACGCTTTTGGCCTGACGGCACTTAGGCTTTTTCGCAATATTGTTTATGGTTCACCCGTTATTTCTTAAGCTATCTGTCCACGATACTGCAATGATGTAATTGCAAATTTGCAAATTTTAAGATAAATACTGTACTAATTTCAGATATATAGTTTTTCTACTATACAACTTTCATAATTTTCTGAACATTATATTTCCTTCGTTATTTAATTACAAGTTTTACTAAATGAAATTGGTTTCCTTCGTCTCCTGAAAAATCATTTTCTTGCAGTTGCATCATTGTTGTACTAAAACAGCGATATTTTCTAGTTCAATCAATTTTTGCAACGCACTTTTGTAAGTTTTATAATGTAAATGAGATAGAAAAAATTCTCTAATCAGCTACTCAGGTATTATTACGAAAGAATCACCTAACAATTGTAAAATCCCTTGTAATTAATAAAAAATTTCATTCTTTTATATTTTATAATAAATGAACTAAGTGCAGTTTATTATATAAAAGAATAAAAAACAAGGATGTACTACAATATAAGAATAATACTATTCATATTAAATTCACAATTTAGCAGCCTAAATTGTTTTGCATAATATTTTATTAACTAATAATCTTAGGCAGCTGACAAATTATCAATTGTAGATTTCTTTCTCGCAATTTTACACTCAATAAGATAATCGAATGACTTTTAATTTGTAAAATTTCATTTGTTTTATTATTAGACCTGTCGCTGCTATCTAGAAAAACTTATCGACATTCACAGCTTAAATTATAACTTGTAAAATTTCACTAATAATGTTAGATCGGATAGTACGAGAGATCCAATCCAATTCCAATATTCAATTGTGGAACGATATTCAATCATAAATAAAATTGCAACAATAACAAAATCAATTCTTCTTTCGTGAAAAATGGCAATAAAAACTGAAAGGAACAAAAAAAAAAAAAAAAGAAAGGTTAAAACGAGAATTTCCTGTGACCCTTCTAAGGGTGAATTCCACGCGATTCGCGCTGTTGATTATGACAGCGCTAGTAGAAGGGAAGCACTTGAGGAGAGTTGGCGTGAAAGGGTGTAAACGAGGATAGGTGTGTAGAAGAGGGGCAAAGGAGTAAACGAGCGGAATTCAATGAGGTTGAGGAAAGCGAGGTAATGCTAGTCCTAACCCTACCTTATACTACCCACCTGTTGAATTACGTGCAACCGGCCCTGAGTTGACCATCGTGGTTTACCTGCGTGCAACCCGATCCTAAATCATTCTCCGCTCCGCTGCAAATGGAGTTGGAATAATTTAATCTGAAGAACTGTGCTAACGATGCGCCATTAAAATGTCCGCAACTCAATGACCTTTCTGTTAAATGCCCATTTAGCTTTGCATAGCTAGTTAGTACTTAGAACCAACTCTTACATAATTTTATAGTTCGTAACATAACATGAATTTGTATATTTTTTTAGTACTTTCACTTAATTAATTAGATTTTTTATGTTTTTTACGTTTGATAGTAATTCATGATTGTGCTCTGAAATTATACCTTCTATGTTATAGCGAATTTTTTAACGATAATGCTCAGCATTAAATAGTAAACGACAACAGGGAAAGTCAAGATGTAGAAAATATATAATACGCTTTTTATGATAAACAGTTGTAAATGTTAAAAGAAGTATGCAAACACAAACGAACATTAATATGGGATATGGCTAGAAAATATAGTATACAGGTTGCTTGGTAACTGGTGGTACAAGCGGAAAGGGGGTGATTCTACGCGAAAAAAGAAGTCGAAAATATAGAATAAAAATTTTTCGTTTGAGGCTTTGTTTTCGAGAAAATCGACTTTGAATTTTCGCCCGGTACGCGTGCACTTTATCACGTCTCGTTATAACGGATCTCACTGTAGATCGTTGTCTCGATGGAAAAATTAAAAAAAATAAAAAAAAAGAAATTTTTATTCTATATTTTCGACTTTTTTTTCGCGTAGAATCATCCCCTTTCCGCTTGTACCACCAGTTACCAACCACCCTGTATATCTGAGAACAAAGCAGAAGAAATTAGTTTGTTAATTTAATCATTTCTTTGTTGGACATGTCTTTTAGAATGATACTAAAAATTAATGAAGCCGAATTAATAGTTATTCAACCAAATATGATATATATATGATGATGATACATTGAAAAATGAAGATCTGTGAGTAAGTAAAGTATTGTATTGAAGATATTGACAGATGGGATGACGACTAACTTTTCAATTAAGAAATTAAAACATTTAAATAAAAAATCAAAGCCAAACATGGGAAGCACTTTAATTTTTTGTTACATGTTTTATTTATAATAAACATTTTTTTGCTGAATTCGAATTCTCGATTAATGTACACTTTAGATTTGTAATGTTGAACAAAAGTTCAATAACAAATATATATATATGATATACGATCACACACACGCACGCACGCACGTACGCACGCGCGCGCGCGTGTATATAATATATGACATATTAATTTCTTTCACAGAGAATTGTTTTCTAGAAAATTATTATATAGTCACTGTGCATTTGTCGATTAATTCAATAAATGCAAAAAATCAATATTTTATTCCGACGCAAATTAAAATGTCTTCTTCTAAAATATCTAGTTCTTATAACAAAAGAACAAGTTAAAAACAATGTATTTTTTAAATGTACTTACCATAGAAAAGATGATTATATTTATATTAATGTATTAAATTTTTCTTTCTAATCCTCCCTTATACTAATATCGATCCATCACAACCATTAATAACCTAAACTAAACGAAACAAATAGAAACAACGAAACCCAACCTTTAGAATCTGAGCGTCGTCTCTAATCGACGATAGCAGATATTTAAATTATAATATAATTTGTAAGTGGTTCATTGCTGCGTTTTCTGCTCGCCCATCCACCTTTCTTCATGCTAACAAAAATTTAAGTACTTCGGCTCGTTCGCGGCAATTCAAGCGAGGATTTCGCAAGTTTTCCCCAGTTGAGAAGGGGAGAGTAGAGCTGCGGCCTGATTACGGTAGCGGCAAAAATGAAATTCTTGAAAAATTATCCCTTCTCCTGGCTGAGTCGCGTGAACAAGACAGCGCGAAACAATTCAATGAAGCGAACCCTGATTAATTGGTTTTCGGCTGGCGGAAAATTAACGTCCACAACGGGCTTTTTCGTTCTTGCGGTCATTACCAACGCGAGCCTCACTACTGGGATTTTTAAGAGGATAATGCCGGAAGGTGAAGGGTGAAATAAGAAGTAAAAGCTTCGGTAGCGCGAGTTACGCGAAGTGTTCATAACAAGATCATTATTCAAACTTTACAGCTGTTAAGAAGGGTGCAAATTTAAACAGACGATCGTCCCCGTTGAGCAATTTTCATGTCCCAACCCTGATTTATGTTATTTTCGTGAATACGTGCATTTTTTATCCTTTTAACAGAGAGAATGTTGATCTTTCTCGAAGCAAAAGCACAAAGTTATCATTTAGTATACTATGGAATATGTTTTGTTGAAAAACCACATCCTTCGAATCGACCAATCTGGAATTATGTTTTTTTCATTCAACTACCATACTTGTTTTTAAAAAGTGCGTATCGTCGTCGTGGAAGAACTTATCGAACCGCAAACGCTCAAGAATATTATCAGGAACGACAGAGAAATAAGACGCTCTTAACCTATTTTAACGACATTCATCAACCGAGAGCATTTACAGAGCTAATAATAATGTCCTTCGTAACAGATACTGACGACTTTTACGAAATTTTAATGTACCTGTTACTGTTAACATTTTTTACTTGTTTTTGTTCTGATGATTTAAAGAAAATTACATAATTATAATACGTTTATCTCATTTACTTGTTTCTTACATAGAAGTTTAGAATTTTATTTGTTGCGCCTAGGTATCTCTTTTAAGAAATCGAATAAAGTATTCAAACTGTTTTGTACTAAAACTATTTCTCAAATTAATTTATATTTTCTAGTATCTAAGTACCTAACAAAAAATCACTTAGTATCTGTGATAATATGTAACCTAACTTAATATAGTTATTTCCAAAATCTTATTTTATTTTAAATTAAAGTTAAATTGAAGGGATTAGATATTAGTTTAAATCATGGCATCTGAATTATAAATTTCTATTACCACACAAATATGTTTTCAATTTTCCGCTTTAAGTTTGTAATGTGTACCTTTGTTAATACTACCTTCCCTTTTATGCAAATATTTTAACAAATAGTAAACAGTAATACATATACACATATATACAGAATATAATATAATAGAATATAATTAGATTAATAATAATTTGACACTTCACATAAAAGAATTATCTATTGTCAATTCCACTAGAAACAAATATTTTTCGTGTATCTTAATGTACCTTTAATGTCTTATCGTTGATATTTCTCACTGCTTCATTATTATCAATTAAGGTATATTTAGAATAATTCCACAGTAAACACATTATCACCTTTACAATTCTATATCTATACAGTTATACATGCACCTCATTTTCCAGGACTGTACTTCCTAAATGTAAGTAAATTTATTAAATAAATTAAATTTGATCAAGTAAATTACAGACAAGCAATTAAATTCAAGCTTCGTCATCAACGAGCGAAATATTCTCATTACTTTATATCTCTGTGCATTTTGTCAGATACGTAATAACATAAGTATTGTATTTGGACATCTAATGGAATTTCATCAAAAAGATGACATTTTTGTGATAGTTTCACTGTTACGATTGAAGAAAGTTCTCGAATTGATAATTCTATATTTGTTATCATAACTGAGGTTACTACAAAATCAGTGTAATCGTTGCAGTCGTCTCTCCAATGAAATTGCGCAAAATGTTCTATATAATATACGTATACACTATACATGCCAGGTCACAGATATTGGAACACTTATGAAAAATTAAGCGAACTTGAGAAATCATTACGAAATTAGTAAAACATTTAAGAATTAGTACATTATTTGAAACACTAGACATAGACTATAAAGAACCTATATTCAATAATATAATAATAACCTCGTCAATTTAGTATAATAAAATTGATTTCTTTTCTTCATAGCATTCTTCATCGTGTTTACTCGATTACCTGTAGGTTCAAAACGATTTTACAATACAGATCCAGATTTTGAACAAATGTTTTGCATTTTCCTATCTAATTCACCTCAAATCTCTTTTATAGGATTTAGTTTAGGAAATTATAAAGACGAACACATGAGACGAATAGTTATAATTTACTATACTAACTCTTAAAAATAGTTTTAACGAGTTTTTGACAATTAATTTTGCCTAATATTTATGGATAGTAGCTTTTACAGTAGCTTTTTGTAGTAAGTATTCAAATAGTTTCTTGAGCCTGTATCTAATGTTAAATCGACAGGTGTAAAACTGTCAGATAAGAAAACAGGGATCTGATCAATTTCCTGACAACAGCTGTAGTACATTTCGCATAATGCACCGCAGTTGCGCGTCTGCTGGAAGTGCACCGTCACCGATACGACAAATTCGTCGCCCTCTCCTCTACTTGGCACCCTATGATTAATTTAATAAGCACGGATTAACATGAAGCATTTGCCTGAGTGTCATCGTCACCGTCGTCACCATCGTCGTCACCATCGTCGTTACTATCGTCGTTGCCATCGTCGTTGCCATCGTTGTTGTCGTCGTCGAGAGAATGTATTGGAGCTTACGGCGGTTTGACCGATTCGACGCGTTTCAGTCGATTATCGACGCCACTCCGGAAGAGCTCTGCAGTAATTAAGCCCGATTAAATTTCCTACGCGCCTTGTGTCCGTAGTAATTACGACCCATTCTGCATTCGCAACGAACCAAATGAAATTCATTAGTCGACGATATCCTGTCGGCCTGGCAGTTGAATCGCGTTTCTCTCTCCGTGTAATATGTATGCACGTTCGATCGCTATGTCGAAATGGTAGCTTGGAAAAAAACATTCGTGTACAAAGCCAAAGAACAGACTTGCGCGAGTAATAGGTGTTCATCGAAAAATTCCTTTGTTCGATTTAAGTGCAGCGAGTATTGTGGTCGGTCGACGTTTTGATGCAACGATATAAGGTATCAAAAAATTTCCAGAAAATTATTTTTAATTTTTTTCGTTGAACACACTATCAGAAAAACTTATTCGATCTCACTTATCAAAAAGAAGAAATATCCTGCCGACTCGTATTGTGAAATGCGTGACAAAAGCATACTCGAATAGGAGAAATTACTAACAAAATTCCGGTTTCAATATCGTGGAACTGTGCCTAGTTTCCCCGGACAAAACGAGGCGGACAGGTTGGAACACAATAGCAAAACTTTCTTATCTTACGATTTAAAGGTTTAATTCGCTGTGAAGCAAGAAACCCGAATATCTCGGTCGAAGAACCTTTTGATTCTTGGAGAAATACTGGGCAATGTCGCACGCGCAAACGTATCGTGCGTCCGTCGCGTTTTAGAGAAACTTCTAATTGGCTCGACGATGGGGCAACAAAAATTCCATCCATGCTCGGGACGCTCTGGTGAATTTCAAATTCGCTAGAAGCGGAGGAGCAGGACGGATAAGTCTTACGGAAGATTTCGACTATCAAATTCGTGGAAATACTAAATTCTGGCATCGCAATTCGAAACACGTAAAATCACGTAGTATCCGTGAATATTGAACGCACGAGCAAACGCGCTTCCGCGAACAAAACAACCAAACGAAGCGTATGAAGAGAACGGAGTCGGGAGGAATTCAGGAAGCAGCAACAAGTGTGACATCCCCTACCATCTACCTTTTACCTTCCCCGGGCACCTAGCCACCCTTCTCAAGGGGCAAGAGAGCGTCATCCGTGTCGTTCCACCCACATTGCGAGTGGAAGACAAATACTCGCAATCTGGTGTGTTCGTCTAATCGTGTTACAAAGAACCAAATAAACCCTTCTTCTTCGTCTTTGTATTTATATCTTTTATATGTACGCTTATCCTTTTCTGCCGTTTTCTTTTCTTGTTCAAAGTAAAGTGGTGTTATTGTTATATGTATATACATATTATGTATATGTATATGTATAGCATTATTTAAAAGATATAAAATGGCCCCTGTTCGTTTTGTGGAATGTGACTTCTGACATTTTTCTATGTCAGATATAATAATTCTTCATTTCATACGAATGAAATTTGCTGGAGTTATTGTTTGGATAAATTATCACAACTAACTTAAATATCGTGGCGATCCATTTGTGCACCATCCTGTATATGTACTTGATCATTTTTGAAAAATTATGTTATACTTTTTGCACGATCCACAGTTTAAAACAGATTGAGAAGAATTATGCGTTGAAGGGTTCATATTTTCAGTTGTTATTGTCACAATTCGCTAATGTGTGTAGTGTGTATATTACTTCACTTCTGAAAATTTTATTATTTACT
The DNA here is from genome assembly GCF_051014615.1 of Bombus vancouverensis nearcticus. NCBI lineage: Eukaryota > Metazoa > Arthropoda > Insecta > Hymenoptera > Apidae > Bombus > Bombus vancouverensis. The sequence goes on along the minus strand of NC_134911.1, from coordinate 1,109,224 downwards.
TTATTATTTTATCCACGAATACAATATGGACCTGCTCGTTGATTGAAATAATCTTATGTCGAAGTTGTTTGAGTCATTTTTCTGTTTCTATATTTTGTTTTGCTCGATCTAAAATACACGATATATTTTTCATTCCTTTGTTATTATATTAAAGATTAATAGTATCTCATAATATACTAATATATGATGATTTACTTAGCTTGAAATATCCTTTCAAGTTCCTAAGCTTATTTTCACTAGTCAAATCCATTTATCTAAAATACTTTGAAAAATTGTATTCATATGAATCTATCCTTTCACTTGATTTGAGAGATGCTTTCAAGTTTCAAATGAGGTTAAGGTTCTTTCAATTATTCATTGACAAAAGAATAGTTGTCAAATAATGTTATTTTCAGTTTTCATACTTGATGACATCGATACTCTTAACTTTATATTCAACTCTACTTCATATATATATTATAATGTACGTATCATGTGTTCCCCTGTGTGCTCTTATAAATATATGTAATATATTATATATAATATATTAATAATATATGTAATATATTATATATAAGAGCATACAGGAAAAACATAATACGTACATTTTTGTTAATTGTTTTACTTTAATGTCACTTACTGTCTGAGATAGCTGGAAGGAGAATAACTTGTTACGTTCAAAGCTAGAACTCTTCTAAAAATAGATAAATCTATAAAGATTTGCAGGTTGCAAGTGATCAATTTTGAAATGTTCGATGTGGTGCAAAAATATTTAATCCTCCAATCTGTAAAACAAATAAAATAGTAAATCTAATAACATAGAAAGTTAAAATTACCTTCCATGTTCCTTCTGTAATCTTCAATTATAACATGTATATATTAATTAACATTTTACATACATACATATTACATATAACACTATTCCATTCTGTTATTACTTGCTTTTTATTGTCAGATTATTAGGAATATAATAGGTACGTATGTTTATAAAATCAGATCACACTCAAACTCAAACGGCTTGAATTCAAGTAACAGGACTAATCTGAACGATCGTAAGGAATTGTTTCTTTAAAATGAACTGTTCAAAAATCACTGATCATCATCAACTCTACAAATTGAAACGTATAGAAATGTGATGTTAAAACACTGTTTGTTAAATTTACATTGGAATTCATCATCATCGTGTTTGTATCATTTGCTTGCGATATATAAACTTATGGAAGTAAGTTATGAGTTCGTTGAAAATTAATCCTGTACTTATGTTATGAAATTAAGGAATTAATAAAAGGAGAAATTGATCGATCTGGCTTCTGAGAAGCTCAGATATTTATTTTAGAAACTGTAAGTCCTAATTTCGAATGAACATCGACGCACATATGTATAATTGTTATGAATTTCCATTCTACTGCTGTGCATGCCATATACAATTTTCTGGCCGGTTACAACCTACTCAATCAACGAAGGGCATAAAATCCATCAAATACGTACCAATTATTGTTCGCATTCGCGCGCCCGCGTTCCATGGCACGTATTATTGTGATTTTGTGCCGGGTACCGGGTCCGCTCATACTTCATTATCATTACAAGTACAACATCAATCGATCTATACCGAATATGTAATATATTCCTGAAATTTGCTCTAATTACTTTCCATTTAAATGTCCCGTCTGGCTCGAAAAATATTACTGCGACCCGCCGATGAAACGATATGAAATATCGCGGGAGGCATAACTTCGTAGCGTTATAAAATCGTCGTATGGTTTTTGAATATAATCCATGATCTCTCTCATTAAAAGTATTTCGTTTAATAAGATGTTTTATTAGCAAAAAATATTTATTTAAAAGAACTGTTCTATGGAATTAAAAATATCCCGGACACCTAGCACCGGCTTTTTGTGATTCCAAATTTTTTGTCAAAATTAAAATTTTCTGATCTATTTCGTAGTCGTTTCAGGATAAAACAAGGAAGCAAACCATTATAGTAAATTCTTTGGAATTTCAAATAGGAATTTCGCATAGTTAATTTACGTTTGAAGTTAAACATTTATTTACAAAACAAATCGTATCTTAGTATTTTATTAAAAATATTATTTATTGAGTCAAACAGTTTCATGTACTAACATGTCTAAACACTTGAAAGGGATTTATCGTTGTACCTGTTTTAAGCTACAGTTATTATATTTATTTTATTACAATTAATGTACGTATATACAATAATTGTTGTCATTACGTTGTTATTAAATTATTAAATCCTCGCATTCAAGATTTCAAAAAAACGGTTGCTTGTGATGATCATGCTTATTAAATATTTATCATTGTACACTTTTAGAAATTTTCCCATATTTTTTTTATCTTAGTGACAAAAAATGTATGTTTAGTCCAAAATTAAATTAACTATTTCTCGCCAGTTTTAGAAAGCTCTAAAAAGCACCTTAGATTCACCTATTATATATCACATTCATCACACGAAAAAACATTAGGAATATTTTTACAAAACGTTCTTTTGCAATTAAAGTGCTAGAAACAATAAACCAAGTTGCGGTATATGTAATACCTTCCTCTTTATTAGTTTGGAAAGTTCCTTAGTTCATTATTATAAAATTAACAAATATTATAGTACGCTTTTCATCTTAATAAACACTTTGGTCGAGAAAAGAATCATCTTTTTCAATTGGCTGTAATTAAATAGAATGTTATGGGAAATATTAGAATGTCACTAGCCCACATTTAATTCAAATCCTTCATCAAACCATTATATCAAACGTTCTTTCCTCATGCCAACCATATACACATTACAAATTAGCATCCAAAACATCGAATACCTCATCAAAGGATAAAACCATTTAATTCAATAATCGTCTAGTTGCACAGATTATTAACAAACTATCAACTGCAAACTAACAAACTGCATTCGCCACGACATGTGCCTATAATTAGCTTGTTAAAAATATACTTCCACCTTCTTAGATATACCAAACTACTTCGAACAGCAAGAATTGGATTCACGGAATAGCAAAGAAGAGCAAGGACGACTTTGGCGCTAGCACGGCGGAGATCAGATGATCTTGTATAGATATACAAGGTGGAAACGATGTCGTCGCGAGGGTTGAAGGCTCGATCGAGGGTAAGGGGCGAGCCATTACTAGGGGTTTGGCCGCATGAGGGGTGGAGAAGGTTGCGAGGACACCAGTTGCTAGGCAGCGCCTCTCAATCAGCGCTTCGCCTCACGTTCGAACTCTGTGTATATCTGGGTGATACATAATGCATCGTTCTTTACCAGGCTGAATTCATCCGGAATTCCTGCCATCACGGACTGCTGCTGCTTTGCTTATTGCTACCTTTTAAAGGGTTCTCGATTCGAGAACACGTCGCAAAAACGATGCAAGAGCTGTCGCGAACTACAAAATTGTAATACGTGGCATATGTTGGCGTCGGTAAATAGCATGTTCTGCCTCGCGGAGGAAACGGCTAGTTTGCACGCTAACGAGAACACGGAGATGAACGGTACTTTTCCTGGAACGCGAGTCACCGGTTATATCGTGCTGGACCTGCGTCACTCGTTGATCGTCTGGTTATCTATTTATTGGAACGTATAACCATCGTAAATGGTAAAACGGGAATTTTAAGAGTTCTGGTTTAAATCGTAAAGTGGCAAGCTAGAAGTAAATTTGGTCACTTACGCGAGTAGTCGTGTGAATCGGAACAGAATTTTAACGATTCTGATTCATTAGATTTGGATACATGGATTTATACCATTCGTTTGCGAAATAAATCGGCTTTATACGAAGCTGCCTCTTTTTTCGGACTTGAGAAAAAATTGTTAGTTTCAGATTTTTCTTACACAAAAATTATATGTATATGAAAAGAAAATCTGTTATGAGAATTATTTAAAAAACTGAAGAAACACACACATAAATCATATTATAAATTATCAATTAGCAAGAAAGACAACAAGAATGTGGTTAAAAAGCAGAAAACAGTTTCAGTCTCTTATTGAGGAAAGAATCTTATTTTTTATGTTAGATCTCTTTTACCAACTCTTAACCTGTATTTACCACAAAACGGTCTCATAACATCGTTGTATGAGTGTGCTATCTATTAAATTATCTAATTACACATATTACAAAACTATCTGTGATGTAATATTTTTAATATTTTATCATTTGTTCCTGGTATAAATGTAATATCTTAACAAAATGATAAAGATTTGATCATATAGAACTAACGGGAATGTGTGTAGCGCGAGAGAAGTTGCTCTGGTGCTGTAAATCACCTAAATATTTAATATTATGGTATTAATAATTAATATTTTCAACAGTAAGTAAATTTTTATTTTTTTACTGTTCTTCTAATATCTGAAAATACAAATGAAATCTTATGGCAAAGCGTGAAGACGGCCGGCGACTTATACTGACACATGCCTTGCCACGGACGCACAATTATATTCAGAATTCACTGTAGTAGTAGCGATGGTTTTACGCAAATATCTCAGAAAGTAAGGCCGACCATCAGTAACATGTATAAGAAAAAGGTTTTACAATAAATATATTAATTTTTCCTGCATTATTGTTTCGAACTTCCTCCAAATTTAGATTTCAAAATAATTATGTTTTTTGAAACCGTCGTAAATGTACATGAAATTTTCCAAAATATCATAATAAGAGGTTCAAAATCGTACAATTACATTCTTTTATACCTATATATTATAAAAATATTTTTTTTTACACACATTCCATCTTTTTTAAGCTTTTTTCTGCATTTTTATTTTTGTTAATGAATCTTTCAAAAGTTTTGATTGGAAAAACTATTATATATTAAAGTAGAGGCTTTGGTAAGTACCTCCGAATTTTTCCAGATTTTTCGAAAATCAGGAACACCAAAAAAATTAATTGTAAACACAACCGATGCAGGTCATCCGCGGGAGGTACACAAGATATGCTTGACCACGGGAGGTTAGTACTTGCAATAAAAATCGCACCGTGATAAGATACTATAGTTCTTGATAATAACGAAATAGTCAATATCCGAATATTCTTTGTGTAGCCTTCCATATGCTTTACCACTTCTAAACTTATAACGAGACATTACTACTTTTATCTGTTACGCGGTTACATTACCAAAGTTGACAATTATTATCCTTCCTTTTCTCCGACAGATTTTGCAGCTGCGTGGAATGAAAGAGAAGAAAGAAGGGAGTCATACAAGAGCAAAGAAGAGCAAAAAGTAGCACCAGTCTAATAATGCGTCGAAGAAATACTATTAATTAAGACGTTGCACGTTTTTTTCGATTCTTCTTTTTTCTATCGCACGCTCTAGCGGAGAAATAACGGTGCTAAGGCAGAAAGATAGAGATCGCAAAAGCGTTCACATAAAAGTCCACGATGTCAAATATTCATCTCGGCAGAGTCGTATCCAACGACATTTTGACGATAGAAGAAACAAACTGTTCCTCGTATTTTTTCCGCACTATGTTCGTCTCACAATGGATTCTCGCAATAAAGGGAAGAATTTGCTGAAAAGAAAAAGGCAGTTCGGCGCCAGTAACCCTTTATCGATACGATAAATCGGCCCCAAAGGAAAGGATAATCTTAATCGGCGTAAGCACATTTGTAACCCCTAGAATTTGGACAAGAAAGCGAGTATTAGCTGAAAGAAACAGGCCGAAACGGAGAAGAAAAGGGAGAAAAGGGGGCACGAAGAACGGAAGAGGAGCATTCTCTAGGGTATATTAATTGCTTGGGGACTGCCCTTGATGGTCAGCGGCCCACTCGAAATGCAAAGCAGCTCCACTTTAGCATGGTTAATGATCACCGCCAATAGACTCGGGCATAACGAAGCATTCTTAATTATAATGCCGTTGGCTTCAACTTCACTGACCACTTTTAATTCACTTAAGTCCGTTCTGCCATAACAAATTCGTCTACCTGAAGACTCGATCGACGTATCGCTGTTGTAGTTGTAATGTGTTTTGCATCGAAATCCTCGATTACAACAATCTTCAGAAATAAATGAAAAATTACACACGTAACGCGGAACAGTGTCGAGACTGCTCTGGAGCGATGTACATATCAGATTTAGAAACAATCTTTCACTTCTCGTTTTGTACTCTATGCATATGACGTCTTTTGGATTAGATATAATCACATCTTTTTTATCTTTATCAAATTTTTCACATTTGAAGATGGTATGAAAAAATTATTTTGACATGCATGATTTCTCGTGTTAGGATGTATATTATATCTTTTTTTAAGCTTTTCCTTTACTATTACTAACCCTTTTCTTTTTTTCTTTCATTAGAACAAGGATGAGATTGTGAACATAAAAATTCGAGACTCGCAGTAGGATTAATATTTACATTTGATTATAGTCGAATACTGTCACTAGATTTAATTTTGAGATCATTTACGATTAGAACTTACTCTTCTTCACTACGAGCAAGGAAGGTGTATATGCATGTGTAGATACTATTAACATAAAAGTCCGAAAGAGGATAAAAATTAAAGAACTAGTTGACGAATTATTAGAAAATAGTCGGCGAAATTAATTAGGCAGCATAATTTAAAAATTGACACATTTTTAGTCAATGAGGTATGAAATGTTAATATCAATGATTTACTTTCCCTTGTTTAAACGTTTCAATTCAGTAATTAAGTAACTATAAGTAATTAGAACTACAATTTCACATGATATTTTTACACATTTATCTAGAGTAAAACTTGAATAAAATGTAAAAGAAATGGAGTGTTAAAAGCCGACATTATCAGTTGACGTTGTAATTATGACTGTTTTGTGAATTATATCGTTATTATGCAAATGTCAACATTATAGTAGCCAGCGACAAAAACTTTGAATTTCAACTTGAACCTTATCTAACGAAATGAAAATAAAACAACAAAGCATAAGGCACTGTAATGTATGGCATCGATCACCTTCATCATTTCATCAATAATTGTCTTCAATTTTGTCATGCTTATTCAATAAATTATCAACTAAGAAGTGCAAACGTTTTGGATTTTTGTATAGTTGTAATAAAATATTTATCTATATTTATTAATATTTCTGTAGTGGAATTTTTCTTATTTTAGCGAGGAATTTTTCTCAAATATCGAGACGATCATTCGATCGACGTTCGGAGTAGTTGTGTGTGAGTGAACGCGCGCACGTGATCGAAAGTTCGCATGAAAATAAGCTGTCGAGAAGCGCGCCTTAATTTGATGTCCACAGTGCACGCGCTCCATTGATTATAGTGACTCGAAAGCAAGGACCGACAAATGAGCATCGAGTTCACATAAAGACTCCGGACGTTGGTACAATAAAGCAGCGCAAAGAACCGCCAACAACGAAAGACGACGAATAAAAGAACAGGCAAAACCGAAAGTATACACGTGGGAAAATTATGCGGCAAGTTGGTCTAGCGGGGGGTGATAAAAATAAGTTGTTTCTGAAAGTTCACGTCACGCCACACCGTTACACGCGCCTTTTTTTTTGCTCACCGCGCTCGCAACGATAATAATCTTGCCTGATTTTCTCTAATTTTATACCGACCCACGAAATTTATAGTATAGTCGTTCAGTTTCTGCAAAGAAAAAGTAAAAATCATGCGGGAGGCGACACTAAAACATTGAAATTGATGTAGGTTAATTTCTAGAAAATTGTGTTGCAGATGAAAAACTCGACTGTTACATTTCCCTTGTGTTGACTGTTATATAGCCTCTAAATAGGAATTTGATGTTACTCTTTCTTTCAATGGCAATTACAACAGAATATTAAAAAATGTTTGAGAAATCTTCTAAAAAAAGTAAAACATAGAAAGGAGATTTCACATTTTCTTCAATGAAATAGAGATGAATTTCAAGTGCTTGAAGCTTGATGATTTAGTTTAAAAAAGAAATTGAGAAAATAATATTTGAAGGGTAAGAAAGCTTGATAAGGAATGAAATTACTAGTATCTTTTAGTATCTTTAGTAGTAGTGATAATCTATAGCGATTAGAACTGATTAAGTGATATAATCTTTAATTTTACATATTGAACAGCATAATATAATCAAGTGTACTTAAACCTATAAATAATATAATATAGATATACTCGTTAATTCAATTATTTCGATTCTTGATTCGTATTAATTATGTGAATATTTTATAAAACAAGCAAAATATTAAGAAAATATTTATTTAATTTTTTATAATATTTATTGTTATTTTATATTATAACATTTTTATAGTATTATAACATTGTAGTATAGTATGTTATTCAATTTGTGTCGTTTTATTCATATATCAATATATTGGTATTATTTAACATCTTCTTCTTCAATTACTTATAATTTACTTTTACCAAAGTAAATTATAATATTAATCTTAGAATAAAAACAAACATATTCTACAAATAATACAAATTCATAAATTTTTTCAATCTAAACAATAACTTTTCAACATTGCAAAAAAAAATACTTAAAGCTTATTAATAGCCTATGACCACTTGCGATATCTTCCTACAAGAACTTAATAACTACTTAACAATCCTAACTACGTATCATATTATACAGATATCACATTAAAATCGCGAACGACGGAAGATTATGCTTGTAATTTCCCTGATGAGATGTAACGCGTCGCCAAAGTATTCCTGTAAACAAATTTTCGTGCCACTAATTATTCATCAGATAAATGGAAAATGACCCGTTATTTGACGTCTTTTATTCATTTCACCATGCGCTCCGGTGAAATCAGACGGAAAAATCCCAAGCGATAGTTATCGAGATACCTGAGCCAATTGTATGCACGCCACTGATATCTACAGACATTTTCTCTAGATACATCTGTTTATTGCCACACACCGAGAACGAATTCGACACGGGATAACAAATTAATGAGCGTTGAATCGGGAATCAAACTTTTATCCTGCTCATCTCAAAGTATCCATATTCCTGTTATTGACCGTTAATCTTCTGAAAATTTTACTACGCTACGTGTTTGCTCCAGCATCATAAAAAATAGGAAACTGCAGATATTCTATAGAAACGGCAGAGTAGGAATTCCGTTTAGTGAAACAAGTTTAAATATCGGCGAATTTTCAATGGAAACCTTCCTTTCGTTGCATAATTTTGATCACAGATACGATTGATATGACCTAATTTTTCGTCGACAGATAAGGTCGACTAAATTTAGTATAGGGATACAACAAAGACTGCAAGACCTGGTAACGATTTATGCATTATTCGAGCACCTCGATTCTTTGTTCCAAGAAGGATACTTCAAGCAGCTATGTCTGGACCGGTGTCATCCATTGATTGTCCGTTCATTCGTTTATTGGAACCGACATAGGTTGTAAAGAATAGGAATTTTAGGCGCCCTGGGTTAATTCGTACAGTGTTTGGATGTAGTTTTTGTTCATTTACGCGAACAGTTATGCGAAGCAAAAGACAATTTTAACAATTCTGATTGATTGTTTTGGTGCATTGGTTTGCACGAATTGTTCGAGGAGTAAATTGAGCTTACAGGAAGCTGCTTGAAAGAGAATCATTCCTGTTCGATTTTCCTAGTAATAAAATTGTATGTGAAAAAAATACGATAAAGAATACAATAAATACTGCATGACTTAGTGACGATAATAGCAACTTTGTATCCCAAGAAAGGTGCATTTCTAGTAAAGAAGCATCTGTTAACGTCGATACAGGTTCGCGTCGTGGCGACTAATCTACCTCGCGGTTTTTCTTCGGCGGAATTATCAATGCACGGTCTCGACGTCGGTCAACCGTCCAATATTATTAATGTAGATCGTACGTCACACGAGCTTTCCTATATTATGCGAATGCCTGTCTCTTCCTATATCAAAAATGTACAGACTTTCGACTAATTACACGATTAATAATGCAGACGGGGTAGCACGTAATGGGGTATAAATTACTAGGGAGTAAATACCATCCGGCGAAATCAGGACTCCTAATCTGCAGATTTCACGATCTAAAACGTTGACCGACAATCTCGATGGCCGTTTAATGACGCAGTCAGGAGAGCCGCGTCGCGGTGCAATTTGCGCCATCTCCGCGGCCTCCCCCCCCCCCCCCCCCTCCCCATGAAACGATATTATAAACTATGCACAATCGCGTCCGTGCTGCGCCGATGATAAAAGTGTAATAAATAGTATTATGAATTTCATAGTAGGTTACGAGGTCAAGCCGCTACGGACACTCACTGGCACACATGTCCCAATGGCATTGGCGAAACGCATTTTTCTCATGAACATATGAAAAATTTCGTATTTCAAGTCGGTTTTGTGTGTATCTTGGCTTATTTCGATAGCACGCTACTTTAACTTGCTGGAACGAAGGTCTCTTTATCGAATACTTATTTTTTCGAGTACTCGAATATCGACAAAGATAAGGCGGTATTACATTGGCAGGTCCAAATAAAATGTACCAAATTAGTAGTCATCGTATTATCAGCGCTTTTTGATGATTGTACATTCGCATGCCTATGTGGTAGACAGCAACCGCGATAAATGTTCCACGATCACGATTGGTCGATGGAAAATCAAAACTTCGTTCTCGCTTCATTTTCTCTTTCTCTCTATCTCCTATTCTATCTTCCTCGTGTACACCATATACATTTTTTCTCGTTTTTTTTTTTCATTTTGAGTCCTCGTAACGTACGCGTATTTCGCGATTATTACCGGCGATGCAATTTTACGATTTGTATACTTCCATACGTATTCGCACGGACCATTTTCGTGTTCCATTCGCTACTGTGACCATCGTATTTGCATATAAACGAACTATTACCTATGAATTGAGGCGATTCTCGTCCCCCTCTCTCCATTGGGTGGTAAATTTTAATGAGAAAATGCCACCCACTTTGGATGTTAATACAATTAGACGCTTCTTCTTCTTTCCGATCGGTGTTCGAACTAAAAATAAATGTAATTAAGCGGGAAACTAACGGTTCACATCGAGCTAGTTCTCTTTCGATACTAGACGAACGCGCCGGCCTCGAAATCGACTCATTTCAATGAAATAATATTGCTAGGTATTTTCACTAGGCTAAAATCGACCGGATAGACAGATAACTATTTAACATGCATTGAATCGGCAATTATTTCATGCAGCTAGCGTCGCATGTACCTATCGTTTGGGAACTATTCATCTTTACGTGACAGATTGTAATTAAGAAACGCGCGATGAGCAATTAGCATACGGTGTGACTATGAGAAAGATATCACGTGCCACGAAATACGCAATGTCTAGGATAGATATTTGGAACTATTTAAGTTCATCCGATACCTATCTATAATATGATTAATTCCGTCGCCTGTGAAATAATCGCCGACTTTCATAATTTACTAAAAGAAACACCAATTTTTGTGATTAGAATTAAATTTAAACGAATACGATTAATTGGCGAATAAATTTCCTTCTTTTTCAATTCCAGACAAAATCTAGCCAATAAAAATGGTAGCTTCCAAATTGATAGCTATTTACGTTATACGAAATTCGTATATTTACAATGCAGCGAGTATATGTACTAATATCATCAATAATTTTTAAATTATGTATTATGATATAAGGGTGTAAAAATTCATATAAGTGGCAAGTATATGCTAATGGTTCCTGTTAATGAATTATAGAAACTATGACAACATCTTCATTTATTTTAACAATTTTTCATGCGATTTACGTAACCATGTGTCATGAAATATTTGCTTTAACGTAACGTAATAAAATGTAAGCACACCCATCATTTTTAAATGTGACTATTTTGGTCTTAATCTAAGTTTGATTACTGTCAACGATTTACTTGAAAGGTACTGTAAATTAGAACTATTTCTATAGAAGACTAAATAATGTCTTAAGTCCCTTTTTCTAATCCTTAATTGTCATAAATAATTCTAATTATTGTTTTATATTTGTCACATTCTCTAATCATAATACAATTACAAACATATACAAACATTACAGACATATACAAATACAATTTACAATTATTATTTTATTAGATGAAGTAAAAACAAAAAAATACTGCATTAAATTTAAATTTTAATTTCTATATAAAATAATCTTCACACCCTTACGGTACTGGGTGTCTTAAACACATCCAAATTATTTAAAATTCCTAAAAATTTAAACTATAATTTTTAAATTTTAATCTTCAAATTATACATTTTATAATATTGTGAATAATACGTGCAATGAATTTGAAATTATAATGAATCCTTTAAATTATATCTACACCTCAAAAATCTTTTTAAGTATTCATAGTATTCGCAATATTATATCCGTATAGTGTTTAAACCTATACTCTCTAGTTGTTTTTCTCCGCAACCAGTTCTGTACAACAAACGCATTGTTGTATGCAGGAAGTAAATCTCACGGAACACTTTTGCTCCGGGCAAAAATAAAAAGGTGGTCAGTTCCTTGTATTGTCGGAAGTGTTCTTTAAAAAGTGAAAGAAAGATTGCGCTAGAATCATAACGCTGAAGACGTCTCTTTACTTCTATAAATAACTTCTAAAAACGTGCCATATATTTTTATTCCACAAACAATATCCATTAATAAAATATTACATGTATCTGTTAAATTATTCGCAATTTCGACCACCTTTTTGAGAAGTAGACGAAAGGAAAATGAAATTATTTCTTGTATTCTGCACTGTGTGTTAATAAAATATCAGAAGATATAAAATGTAAGTATTTGTTCAGTGGGTCTTACAGACTATAGAAAAATCAGAACTAAGAAAAATATTCGATTACAAAGAAGAATAAGATTTTTCGTAAGTGTTGATATATCACTTTGCCTCGTAGGACGGAATAGAATGGGCCAGCCGTTTAAATCACGTAAAAATACAAAATCAATACCTTTATGAATTAAAAGTTATTAATTTATATGACATATATAGGAATAAGCCCCAGATAACATGAAGTATAATGTAATATCATTGATAATACGTAAACTATTGAAGATAAATATGGATATAAAACTACAGGAAGAAATATAAATTAATATACAGGGTGAATACTCTACACGAAAAAAGAAGTCGAAAATATAGAATAAAAATTTTTCGTTTGAGGCTTTGTTTTCGAGAAAATCGACTTTGAATTTTCGCTCGGTATGCGTGCGGTACGTTATAACGGATCTCACTGTAGATCGTTGTCTCGATGGAAAAATTAAAAATAAAAAAAATAAAAAAAAATGTTTATTCTATATTTTCGACTTCTGTTTTCGCGTAGAATCACCCCCTTTCCGCTTGTACCACCAGTTACCAACCACCCTGTATATGTATATAGGTATATGTATACGTCAAAGCTGTAATAGTAATAACAGCTTTATTTTACAAATAACTGCAAGACAGAATATGTGTATCAGGTAAGAATTTCTCCATATATCCCTAGGTTAATTTCTACTGGAAAGTTGATAAATCACTCAAATGTAGTGTAAGAACTATAGAATATAATATAGAATATAAATTATCTAAATACAAATTATGAAAAAGATAGTAACGTCAACGCAATATCGAAAATTCGACATTAAAAATAATCCGATTTCAAACAAAAAATGTATATATGTACGAGTATGCAATCGAGCATGATTCGTTGTCAGGAAAGTTTGAGTCCATGTCAAATGATGTCTAGGGAAAGGTCTTATCTAAGGAAAATTTTATGATATTTCATTTTACTCTAGTTTCCCCTTCAATATCGATAGATCAAAGATCGCTAACTACGAAAAAGATTGAAAGATCGTCCACCGCGATTTCTCTCACGTTTACGGGACGTGAGAGAACGGCCGACCGGATTAATCCTAAAACTAGTCCTCATAGCAAATCCGTACCAGGAAATCCTTTATGCAGAAATCCCGCCCATTCATTGAAACCCTCCTCATAATGCGTAAACCGACCGACGGGATATTTTCACTGGAAAGTGTGCGAAAAGGGTAAACCACGGTTAGACACGACGGTTTACTCGAGGAAAGGTGCCGATGATCGCTGGTTCTGAAGGTTGGATTTTCTATAAGCGTGAACCGCATTTATGTCGATACAATGGATGAACATGCTTCTGTTTCCCTATAAGCGACTTTAAAATATTGAAATATCTGAAGAGTATTGCATAGCTACTCTCGAGAGAATTTGCAATCTGAGTGGTATCAGGCAAATGAAATAACTCGTACCTCATTTTTGGGTCAAATTAGAAAAAAATGTCAAAAAAAGAGACGAATGGTTCAAGGAGGACTACATTTCCACGACCATTCTTTTTCGCATATGCAATGATGAAAATCTTAGTTGCACTATTTTTTGAAGGTGAAAACATATATCTACACATTATTACACAACGAAAGGAAATGTATCCTACAACTAGTACGGTTCATTTTAGAAATAATATTTCATTTTAAATATTAAAATATTTCATTTTTTCTATACATTATCTTTTTTTACTAAACAACAATATACCAAATAATGAATATATAAAGGAATGAATGCTCATATAGTAGAATTACCAAATAGTAAACTTTACTTATTCAAAAATTGACCATCGAATTAAAACTCAATAGGATATTCGTCAACATATTGAGTGATTATCATAAAAATGTTCTCAATATTACTATTTGAACTAATAACGATAATCTTTCTATTGATTTAGAAAAATCTTTATCCGATCAAAAATAAGTAAATGTTTAGATACTTTTAAATTGTAGCATACTTTTAGACGGTCGCATTTTACGTTTGTACGAAATACCACCTTTAATCAATCCTACGCGATGACATCCTCACATCTGTCGACTTTGCGAGGCATGTTTCACCCCCGCGTGCAACCCTTTTTCCACGACTTTCGGGAAAATCGTGCGAGCTGATCTGCATTTTTACCGACCATCTGCTTGATTCACTCGTTTCTATTGTTGAAATATATAGCCAGCTGAACCGCGAAGCCATCAAAGGATCCCATTTTGTATTGGGACGAATCGGTTCAATTTGCTCGGTCTCCAGATGAAACCAGTGCTGCGGTGTCTTCCTGCGAATTGGCAGATGCGTTACGCAACAATGCAAACAATTCAGCAAATTGCACAATGACGACTAAGGCAGCCGGTCGCCGGGTTTTTGGATATCTATCTATCAATAACATCAGCTCACAAGAAATGACTCTTACGAGTTGCGTGACTGCATGGAATCTCGCAAATTTCGGCAATGATTATGGATTCTTTTGAAATCGATGATTTATAAGAGATAATCTTGTTTCAATTTTCCATATGTAAAGATTCAGAAGAGATTAAGACTTTGGACTGTAACCATATGATAGAATATACAAACATATTTGCATATACAAACATATACATAAGCATATATACAAACATATAATGCATATTTGCATTAATAATTAGTACGTATCTATTTTCTGTATGCCTTTGATTTTTTTTAATTTTCAAAAGCGAACAATGGAATTTTAATAAAAGCTCCAAAGTAAAGGATACGGTCGATGGAAAAGATTTTAAAGGGCCCTAAAAAGAATCTAAAGTTTTCTATTCATGAAAGTCATTTATAATTGCAAGAATGCACTATTTTTCTTTCCGCATAATTGCTGCAACACTAATTTAAAAAATGATAAATGGTATAAAGTTTCATTTGTTGACTGTTATGTAGAGTTATAAATACCAAAAGTCTACTCTTTTAGTAAATAATCTTTTGTCATACTATTAATATTATATAATTTATCTGGCATAACATGATAGGAAAGAAGAGTATGTATTTAATTGGAAGTAGAATGAATTACAGAAACGAAAACGAATAACTGCTTTCATTGAGTCATTTTTATCATAAGCAAAAAGTACTTATTCGTTATTCGTATATTTTGGTATAAATTGGGGGATGACTTGAATCCACTGGAGCTTGGAATACATAGGATACATTCCCAAGTACGCCATATTTTGTCATCAGTTTGAATATTTTGATATTTCTCACACTAAGTCAATGTTGGGTTCAAAAAATTAGTTTCTTCTGTTTCTTCTGTTATGAAGTTTGAAGTCACTTATTAAAGTACAGTCTTAAAGGAAAAACCAGGATCGAATTGTGGATGAATTAATAATATGAGTTTCGTGGTCCATTTACAAGCGATCTGCGAAGAAGCGCGAGATTATCCTGCCATGTTGACTAACGATGAGCTCGCAGTGCATGGGTTACAAAACGTTCAATAAATGGCCAATTAATAGAGATAAATACATTTTGCGCTATGTTATCAATATCAAAACATATAATTGTGAGCGTTGCGTAAATAGAAGTCATTAAAAACTGTGAAAGAAAGCCAACTAGTTGAACACGGATTAATAACGTAATAGGAAATTTTTTGTATCACGTAGTCCTATTGACTTTTTTAAAGACGATTTACGTCCCGTTTTACACAGCTTATAAAAACATTATTTTTATTTAAATCTAACATATTGTATAATATACGTACATATACCAGTACAATGATATATTTACTTTTTTAACCTTTTGACATTGCAACACAAGAAGCTTGCTTAATAATATAAATTTCACATCATACACATTTATTAATTCCGATATATGTATGTACCTACCAACATTTCAAACAAATGATTGGAGTGTAATTTTATTATGTTCTGTGATTTTTTTGCAAAATTACCCAATGTAGTAATCTTTGAAACAAATAGCCATTTTTTGGAAACTAGATAACAGTAATGAAAAAGATTATTTCATATATTCAAATTAGACTTCACTTTGGATTTGTATTTGTTCTTTACAAGCAGTTGCAAATATATACATATTTTTATATGTGACGCCAGAACTGTAGGAAATCTTAAGGATAAAGAAGCAATTGTTCTCTAAAATGTTTATCTTGAATTCTTTCGTTATTTTATTATAAAGCAGTAATACACCACTCTATTTGCCTTGACATAGAATACATTAATTTTGTAATAAAATTTTATAGCATTTTATTTTCATAAAAAGTGTGCATGCGTTAAGACAACACAAATATACAACAGAGAGAAAAACAGAGAAAGGTCAATGCTCTCTTTCAAAATTTCATTAAAGGGCAGTTTTACAGCGATTCGACGTTATTAACATTGAACGCAATTTTTCCTCATTTATTAAACGCGACCAGAACGGGCTGGCTGTCCGTTTATATGAAAAATACCGTGTTTCGCAGAAAACGTTGGAATTTATATTCAATATCAGAATCGGGGGTATAAATACTTGAAAATCATCGGAGCTAATAAATGCATTAACCTTTCTCATTTTGCGCACAATGGACAGCTATTTCAATATGTTTGTAAGTACAATTACCGAAATAAAATATCCACCGTGGCTATTCTTGCGCCTTGTCTTAATATTTTCGTACGAGTTTCGTAGAAGTGTAAAATCAATTGTAAAAAATTTTTGAAGATTATGAGAATCTGTGAAAAATATCCGAAATAAATATAAAAATTTCTGAATAATTAAATTCAACCAATAAAATTATATTAAAGGAAATGATATTGTATATGGAATTTCGAATTCTTGATAAAAGTATTAATCTGAATATTTTACAGAAAATTTTTATGAAAATTTAATAGTAAAAAAGCAGTTATGTTAGGTTCTTTATGCTCTTTTCTTTTCTGTTCTTTAGTTTATTAGAATACTAAATCGAAAAATATTATTTATCCTTCGTTAAAACTTACATTTCTAATACTATTGATTCATGTTAGAACGTGTTTAATCAATTTTTTAGTTTTAACAAAAATCTACATTATCACTTGACAGTATCTAAACATCTGTTCATATTTGACACGATGTAATTTAACTCTAAAATTATAAGTAAAAAAAATCGGCTATGATTTAATTTTTTATTATTGCTATAAAGAATATAACATGATGAAATTAATTAAAACATAATAGTTATCTAATGAGAAATTAACGTGTATAGATGTGAAATATTATGGACATGAATTATAAGATTTTTGTTCAAGTATTAGATGTTTCTAAACTTCGGAAAAAGAAAAGAAGAAGTTCTTCTACAGTGTTAATGGAACCATCACGATTGACTTCTTTACGTCAGAAGTGATACAGTTTAAAACTGTTTCTCAAAAATTACAAAAGCTTTAATCAAATTTATCAGCAAGAAGAACAATGCTCACAAGATAGGGATTAAGCGTCGTTTCTGCTATTTCTCTTTTAACCATAAATTCTTCCTTACGGCACTAGTTGGAAAAAAATTTTTCGAACTGTGTAACTTTTATAGCAAGAGTGCCACATAGATATTTAAAAATTCCACGAATTGAAACGTGGAAACGTTTTATTTCAAAACGTTCTGCTTCTATAGTTAGCGTGAAATATGTACTACTTATTTTTAAATTAATATTATTATACTATGGAATGAAACATGAACAAAAACGTCATTGTATATCAATGAGTTGCGTTCACTCTAATACATAATTGATAAGGTTCGCACTAAATAATTAAAATTTATAACCGTTAATTACCAAAGAAAGCGGCAAGTTCTACTTTAGACCATTTAGTTTATATATAATATTGTTACACTGTGCAGTGTTATACTTAACCCTTTCAGAATCACGGAACGAGATGTTTCGCTACACAGTATTGTTCGTACTGCCACGGACGAGATATCTCGCGTGTTTGTTTTTCTGTATTTACAGTTCGACGATCAAGCGCCATCGTTGTCTATAGGAAATTACAATCTCAAAATAGGATAGGGATACTTTACTCAAAGCAATGAGCGACATTCAGCTGATTCAGTTGTCGTCGCTCCTGCCTCTAACACTATTTGACCTAATCCAACCCAACGAGAAAAGATTCTTGTTTCGCTAACGTTACATTTTAACTTTATCAGGAGATTGAAACACATACTCATACTGATATACGTATGTGCTCTCTCGTTGCAAACCTATCAACATCCGCATACTTACGAAAAACAGCATGCTTTTCGACAAAGTTATCTTCCAAGAGAAAATACTTTATTCAAAAGATAGCGATAATCGGTGCAACAACGTATAATGAAATCGGCAAACGAAGTAACAAAACGAGAAACCAAACATGCGCAATGGTTTACACTTTTTATTGGAATAAAGAATACAATTAAAGAATAGGCGAGCGGTTTTTCTAAGGGCGGTCTACTAAAAAATAAGTTTTAAAGGTTCGAGACGTTTATATCTTGCGATACTAACAATAAGCACGACGCACTTCCGCGTCTATGGAAACTGAGCACCTGTTGTCGATGCTTACCCTTACATTATATACTTTGCTCTGCTTTTATGGCACGCGGCACATACCTACGCGCATAGGTAACGGTAGATGTTTCCACCTATACTAAAAGGAGCTTCGAAGTGAAAGGAGACGAGGATACGCCGCGGAACAGTGTTTCTCATATCAAAATGAAAACGCGACCAGTGTGTGCAAGCTCAATACGAAAAATTCGGTGCTTCGATTCTGCGTTCAATAACACGCGCAATAAACTGTATTTCTCGTTTATATATATTAATCGTTTAAATATACGGAAATATTTAAGACAAAAGAATTGAATAATTTTAGTTCTAGTACTTTATCTGTAGAGTTCCAATAGTGGCGGATAATTTTATTTATGATTGTAGAATTATACTACAAATATAAGTAAATATTATGTAGTATAGTAAATAGATAAGTATATGAAACAACAAACATTTTTTTAATATTTTAGGTGATCAAAGAACTAGCGCATATTTTTCAGTTTCTCCATGAATAAACAAGAATTTAACAATAAAAGATTACTCGCTATATAACCGCGAAGGTAAGATTGATTGATAGTTTCTTCGAGAGTATCGTCTCGATTGTTGGATCGGCATGAGCCAATCAAAATATTCGAATCTCTCAGAAAATGTCTTATTCATTATTCAATTTTCTATCTTCCCGAAATCCGAAAAAGATCGTGTACCGTTCACGTTTCTCTGATAAACGCTCCCTTCCTTGTTGTTCCATTCCTACCTACTGATCTGCAGCGATTTGTTTCGTCATTCTGACCGGTTATTCACGAGCAAAGTTTTGTGTTGTCTTGTTACAGCTCATTGAAAATCAAGTTTTCTAGAAAAATTTGAGAAACACTGCGTCCCGCGTCAATAGTATCGTATCGATAGTAACGAGCTAGCTTGGAACGCAGAAATTGTTGTATATTACGCTACATATTTATAATCATACGCAAGGTTATATATATCTAAGCATGCGCCTATATATAGGTCCACCTTCAGTCATGTATATGCACGTACACGCATTACGTAAACGCACTTGAGCGATGCGACTACGCATAAGGGTGGCTTTATAAAAAATCCTCTAGGGATCGATGCTGTTGTTGCCATGGATATGGTAATCGCCGTTTAAACATGTCTGCGAGTGTTTTTCACCATGGCGGCGGTCGTTTCTGTGTCACCATAACTTTTAAACTACCTTCCCGCCATCGTTTGAAAATCGAACCGCGACAAGCTCCAACCTTCTGTTTCTTTTCTGTCCCCGTTTCTCCCTCGTACGATCATCTAATTAAAAATTTTTTATCGAAGTCAGTGAGCCAATTACACTCACTGATTTTGTTGCTTTTTTCTATATGATATAATAAATCACTGAAATAAAACTAAATTTGTATTGCATCGAAATATAGAAATACACAGCCACTCACAAATATCTGGATATTTCAGTCGATCTCTAGTAACACAATGTACATATGTAAATTCTTTCAATATATAAAAATTAATGGTAAATTAATAATTAGAAGCAATAATTACCGCGTGTTCTGATGTTCCATCCCTACTGCAGTTATTATCTATGAACCTAAAGTGTCTATTAAAAACGTAGTAGTGATGTATTTTACTATTTATTGTTTTTCTTTATTCTAGTAGTTAAAGATAAAAAGTTTGTTAAATAATAAAATAATTCAACACGGTTTTTCAATGTTATGGTAAAAAATAAGAAGATATGTAGAAAGTTCTTCCGAAGTTTTGTAAGTAAGCTATTAATAGAAGTGAAAATATTTAAGAATTGTAACTTTATGATGGGACCTATGATACAATGTAATATGACGTGGCGTGATCGATGAAACGGAACGTTTAATATTTTGTCAAGTATTCCATGAATCAATGGCAGCATGTAATACATAACTAATCTCATGTTTTAGGATTTTTAGTACATACGTTTTGGATTGTCTGGGAAGTTTATGTTGTTTGCGTTATGTTTCGGTTATTTGTTTGGACATTTGATCATTGATGATATTTGAATACATTCAAGCATAAGTGAAAGTCATTGAACGCACATGGAATTCACCATTATGTAATCTAAAAGGTCATCTTTTCACGTGTCTTTGAGAAAAGTTTCATTATAATTGGTAGACTTTTCTAAAAGTTACGCTATTTTAAATACGGAGAGAGATAGAAAGCATTTTCTATATTTAATGACATTTTTTACCATTTCATATCGCAAAGGCAAACATGTCTGTGAAACGGCATATAAGGTATGAAATGTTTATAAAGAAGGTATTTTATCTCATAGAATTGTTCATAAATGGTTCATAAAAGTCTTTCGATAGAAATTTCGATTTTAAAGATTAAAAATATCCTGCAATTAGTAAAAATGTTAGAAATATCATAAACTTCTGCTCAGAAGGACTTAATCTGTATTTACCTCATTTATCTAAAAATCACTACGAACTTACCAATATTATCTGAAACATCGTCTACTTTGTCTGAAATATTTTTCAACAACATTATTACTTTGTAAACCTCGTTATAATCATCACTAATATCCATGTTTTCGTTATTACTTGGTATTTCTGGTAAGTCGACCGCAAATATCTTTATAATATTGTTAATTCCTTTGTCACTACTTATACTTAAATAGTTTAGCAAATTAATTTACGTAACGAATCAATGATTTGTTTTCATTTATTACTGATTGTGAATTACAAATGCTATTGTTCGATAATATAAAATGCGGGATATAAAGTCAACTGTCTTCACCATCATAATACGAAATACGGAACCAGCAGCGATGAGTCAAGTGAGCATTAACAATTCTCTGTACTATTACTGTGTCACGTAACATAATATTAGGATATTATATATATAATTTACAATTAATTTTTAGAAATGTAAAGCTTCGTTATTATTCTAAGACAGTAGCATAGAAAATGAAAAGCTCTGCTATAGGATGTAAAAAATCCTTCACATGTAAAAAGCTTAGTTTCCATTCCATTTATTTATCATAGCTATAGTTTAAAATAATATTCTGCGGCATATACATTGCGTTATTCCAGTATCATCCATTGATAAAGAATATCAACATTTACATAAAATTTTAAGACCTAATCATTGTGTCATGCAATTCAACTTGACTATACTGTTTAATTTCCTATATATTTCCTAATTATACATTGAAATTTACAAAGTGCTTGCTTTTAACATCTGAATATTTCTGTTATTATAAGTGGATTGCAGATATTTATGCAAATTTATATTTGGAAATAATTGAAATAATGTATGTATGAAAATAATTCAAATATTGAAAATTATTCTACCTACTAAATATTCTAATTAGTACTATGTCTTGAATATTTTATATATTCTTGTTTACATATATTGATAAATCCCATCAAATTTACCTCAAATTTGTTTAGGTTAAGATAGAAATTAGTTAAAAATTATTTTTATACACACCCAAAGCTCTAGTTTTTGGCTTGTTGTTTACTTCTATATCGATATATCAAATAAGTCTCTAATCTTGAATATTATGTTCATCTTTAAACCGTTTGTAAATAGACAAAAGTCGACAATGCAAAATACATTTTTAGTTATAATATTGTACATACTTGCAATGTAATCATCGGGTTAAACAATTGAAATTTAGGTTAGAGCTTAAACTAATGTGTAGTATGAATACAATCACATTAAACCAAAATTATAATCTCTGCCAAGAGTGTGACATTACAAGGCAAGAGGTTAAACCCGTTGAACGTAAATCGGCAAATATGCAAAGTACCACATCGAAGCGAAGACCAATGGACGCACCTTCTAAATTCTCGTAATCCCGAATAAACAATAATGATCTGCAAGATCAAGACCTTGCGTGATTGGCAAGAAAAGACAAAAATACCACGCAACCTGGCGTGGCGCGTCTTGTTGCTTTTGAACCAAAGTTCCATACGATGATAAAGTTACAGATAGTGTTCAGAAGAAAAGAGGCGGGGCTTAACATTATTCGTTTTACTACGTTGCAAGAACAGCACGACCTTGAACGATGTTAAGAGAAGGCGAAAGCCGGCGAGATCGAGCGACCAAACATTTCGTTCCACCTCGAAAGAGACCCTGTTGCGCCTCGTGTTTATACTCACGCAGCTAGGAAACGGCCAAATCTAATTTATTCCAGACAGAATCGGCTTCTTATTCGAAAAATTTCATCTTTGGAAATAAACAAATAACTTTTTGTATTCCGTTAATAATGATCAGACTGCAAATCTCTATGTAATTCCATATTTTTTATGAACAGAGCTAAACATTCAAGCTGAGATTTAGCTCACTTACTAGACATTATAAATACGATAATTGGGAATTTCTGTATGTATATTTTTGCACATTACTTATATACATTCTGTACATTTTTAGCCTGAGACTAAGTCTCTGTTTAGTAATGATGTAAAACTTCTTTTTGATTTGCGTTTGTGTAAAATGAAACAGGTATCTATTTGAGATCCACTGAAAATATTCGGTCTATTGAATGTTATAACGGACGCTTTACTTCAAATATTTTATATATTTTTACTAATCCTGTGCATTTTGTATAGTTTTTTAAATGTTTCAAAAATACATAAACATCCGTGGATTAGTAATGATAATAACTTTTCCTTAAATGATGATTACCAAATTATTGATTGGATATCATTATAACTTTCTATTATGCAATTCATTAATAATATTGTAGAGTTTTCTGAAAAAGGGATCTACAGTTTTATAATGAATAAGAGGTGATTCCATAAACAACGCGGTTTTCTAATATAGCATGAATGTACGTGATAGCGCAAATACTTGTAGAAAAGGAGGGGATTAAATTAGTAATTAATGACTAAGAAATAATTCTTTTTCGATACGTACCGTCAAAAATTTCATTTTAAGATTTTACACGTGTATGTTTTTCCTAATTATATGATTGCATCATTATGAGATTTTTGTTTGCTTTGTAAATATAAAAAGAACAAAATTTTTTAAGAGTTGTTATAATTATCAATTCAAACGTAGTTAATATTGTAAAGCTAGAATTAAAGATTTCAACGCAATTTACCATTTTATCTTATGAACTCTCTTTCCAGAAAGTTCCTCAATTATACTTTTGTGTTCATAATTACTTCATCTAGTATTCAATAGTTCGTCCTGTGATTTTAAAAAATTGGAGATACTTTATTACTAACAATGTTATCTTTTACCAGAATAACGTTTGAACGCAAATTCTATGTATTCAAAATCTATCAAAAAGTCAATAGCGTTTTTAAGAAACGTTTAACAATGAACCATTCATTCTGATCTACCCACATATATAATACATATACATACTTAGTTGACAAATAAAAGGAAACTGACATTCCATAACCTAATAGTAATTTGCCAACTATCTTGGAGATTTGTATTATTTATATTTGTAATATTAATTTTTATATAAAACTTATCTGTCTGTTCTTGTTAACTTGTATGAGATTTCAACTGCTTAATAAAAAAAATTAATAACATTATTTAAGATTATTTGACGTTTCAGCGACAAAATTGCTATAAGGAAGAAGTTGAAAAGTTTGTAGATCCTTGGAGAAAAGTAATAAAATCGAAAACGGATTACGTTTTTCACTAACCAACAATATAAATAAGTCTGTAAATAAGATATAGTGATATTTAGTATACGAGAAACTTTTATTCAATACATCCTTCTGTAATTTTGAAGAATATATTTTTGTAATGCCTATAGTATAAAAACGGCCAGTTTTTTCCAAATCATACCGATTATCGATTGCTTCCGATTTTAGATAGAAATGAATGTAAACTGCATAGTCATCGAGTTTGACTGTCGAGTTTAAACTTGGTTGTAATTTAATTTGAGTGTAATTTTTATTCACCAGCGGTGCGCGACATCTCGCATATAATAGAACATTGTCCCTTCGTGCGAACATGAATTTCGTCAGCATATAAAGTGTATAAATAGTATGAAATTTACGATGCGGCACACGCTCGCCACGATGATATCTTTTCTACCATTTAATGCAACATGTCGTTTTAATGTGTAATTAACTGTTAATAAACAAACACTAGAATATTATAGATCAGTTGACGTCCTTTAATGATCGGAACATTCCTAAGTGCCATTTTCATTAAATTAAAGGGAAATTAATCAAAGAAACTGTAGGTTAATTAACTTGTTAACCCTTTCATTCCTGAAATACTTAACAACCATAAACTGTCTATAATTCTTTAATAACCAATTCGTACAAATATTTTGACATGTAGAAATGTGGAGGGATTATTTAAGAAGGATCGTTTGAGTGGAATAAAACTTATCTGTATTTAATAATACAATTAGCTTCTCATGAGAGTACTATTCTGTTTTATAATTCTAAATTTGTAATCATACAATAACCGTGGGAAGAGGTTCATTTGGATCAATCAAAACATCGCTTCAGTCAAATTAGCGATTAATAAAGGCAAAGTAACCAATTTTAGTTCTTTAAAGATCGAAAGACATAATATTTTT
Source organism: Bombus vancouverensis nearcticus (assembly GCF_051014615.1). Classification (NCBI taxonomy): domain Eukaryota; kingdom Metazoa; phylum Arthropoda; class Insecta; order Hymenoptera; family Apidae; genus Bombus; species Bombus vancouverensis. The sequence continues at coordinate 1,083,511 of NC_134911.1, read as the reverse complement.
TACATAATTTTTTATATAAATAACGATACGATTAAGAAATGGATGATTTTCTAAATAAATAAATTGTTACTGCTAATTGAAAACATTTGCAATATGAAATAGAAATTATATCTTGTCGGTTTTAGTTAACATGTGAAGAAAATTAAAGTATAAATAATGCTTTTAATATTTTCTAACAATTACATATTTTCGTATATTTAGTAATGTTAACATTAATGTAAATAATTCTATTGAATAAAATTTAGTAATAACGTGCGTTATGAGTATTCTTATAGCTAGAAATTACATATTCTTATGCTACATTTCTCTACAACGTTTATTCTTATATTTGATAATTTTATGTTTGCAGGATAAATATATTTGTTTAATAACTTCGTGGCTTTGAGATAAAGATATAAACTTTAGTCAATTTGAAATTAAATATTAACATATTTTCTCTGATTCCTTTAATTGTGGATTTTATAATATATTTATTGCTCATTAACTTATTAATAACTATTTTACTTTACCTTATTACGTTGTAGAAGTATTACTCTAGTAACAGATTATGTCTTACAATTGCCACAGATACCAAGATCAAATAAATTTTCTGAAATAGAAACGATTTGATTTACAATCTCTCTTTATTTGTATAATTAATAGACTGTGAATATTTATACAGATTCATACTTTTCTGAGTACAATAAAAAAAAAATGTAACCTAATTTGAGAATGTTTTACGTACTAAATATTATAGTGGATACTATACTTTTAGTATTTTATATACTTTTATGTATTATATGCATCTTTGCACCTTCAAATTCTCCATAAATGCATAAAAATCAGCGATCTAGTCATTAAACCTGTTACTAATGCCTACTAACGTTATTGCGAAAGACATTAAAATTATTCGTGGATGAACTTATGAATCTTTCAACATTAAATACTCATAATTAAAATTGTCGTGCTAAACATAAGTTATAATATCTATTACATGATTTATAATATTGGTTTCCGCATTTTTTAATATTTAAATATTTGACTGTAGTTATTATTCAATTATTACGTGACACCTAACAGAATATCAAGCATGACTGATGCATCGTTCTTTCTAGAATCTCTAAACCTATTAACAGCCGAACCTAATAGCTTAGAAGTTTTATACAAAATTCAAAAATATTTCTTTCTACGATGTCAGCTACATTTTGACTAGCTTGCGACTAAAACGCACAACAACCAATAATTACAGTCAATATCTGAACTTTATTACCAACAGTAATTCCTGTAAATCATATCTACTTAGAAATATACCTATGCGACGTTCGCATATGAGCCGCAATAAATATGGCCTAAACGAGAAAGCCACTGTGTTATTCCATCCATTATTTAATGCCGGCTTAATGCCATCCATTCATCAGCGAACAATTAAGCAAACAATTAAATACGCTCGTAGCCGAGCGGGTCGCGCTCGCCCACTGATATTTCTCAGAGTGTAACGCCAGCGGCAAGTGTAAACTTTTCCGTGTTAATGTGGCCCTTTCACTCGGGAAACTCGTTATACCGTTCACACGTAACGTTTCCACGCAATCATAGTATGTACATATTCCTGCACGGAGTACACGCCTAATGCGTGGGCTTCGGGTTGCAAGGATTCTTAGAGAATGCGCGTGTACGTTACGTATCGATGCTAGAACTTCGTATCGAAACCGCGCTTTCGTTACGCAACCACTATGCGTCGCAAATCCTGATATACGCCTTGTGCACGATCAAAAATCCACGGAGAAAGTTACGAAAAAGGTTCAGTATACAATTCGGATATAAAAGAACTACACAGGCCCGCGAACAATCCACAGACACCTTACACATATGCATATATGTATTATTCGAATAAATACAATAATTAAAATTCTGTCCATCTCTGATAAAATGAAATGTTTGGTTAATATTTTAATTCCTTCTAATACTTTTAATTCTGCTCGCCAGATCCAGTGGAATTACGCTAATATGAATTACTGTCAACGTTGAATTAACCACCACCGGATAAGTTTTACTTGTAGAAAATGCTCGAATCGATCTTATCGCTAACATATGATATTGAGGAAGAATGAGAACAATAGACAGGATCAAAAATGAAATTTCTCTGTTACCTATTTTAGGAGAAGCATTGTCCATTGTATAATTAACGTGATCTTTTTACAGTGACAACAAAAAAATTGGAATGATTTGTCTGTGTGCTCCAATATTGTATTTCCAGTTAGATTTTGTATATAAAAGATATTTAAGTTCGTATTGTTTAAAGTTTAAAGACTCTTCTCGAAAGTTACTTCTAGCAGTAAAGCCCATTATTCACCAAAATATTATAAAGACAAATATTATAATATTGTTCTTATTAAAATATATTAAAATATACTGCAAAGATCGTTCTCTGAGTAAATGATTGACAACTTACGAATTATCAAATCGTACATAGGTAGGTTGTCAGAAAATTATGACACACCTTAAAGGTTCATGGTAACATGTTATAAAAATTATATACGTTCAATTTCAGTGAACCTCTGCAAGTTTCGTGAAAAATATTACCACATATTTTTCGAACTGTAGTAGATAAATAAAGCTTAAAAAAGAAAACAATTAGAAAATTTAATTTCCATCGTCTACAAAAACTAGAAATATTTTTGGAACTATAAATTTGTTGTAAATGAATATCAAAATTTCAAACTTTCGTAAAATCAAAGCAACAAAATGGTTTTAAGTTCACGTACAAATAAGTAGCTCCCGCTTTGATGGTAGAAAGTTAAACGCTGGTTATAGTTTCAGAACAAAATACGATCTGACGCAATTTTCACAAAGTCGCATCATCCAGTCCTGTGTCAACTTCTCTAGTGCAGGCCTACGATTTTCGAACCGTGACGGAATCCGGATTAACCATGCGGTGAATATTTCAAAACTAGGCTGTCCCTGCCATGCACGATATGGTTAGATAAGTAGCATTCGCAGCGTAAGATGCAAATTTTCAAATTGCGAACCGTGTGCATTGCGACTAATCCATCATGAACGCGTGACCATCTGGATTATTATTCACGCCGTTTGCAAACCTGGAGAGGAATAGAAATGCATAAAATAGTAATAAGAATACGTATCTATTAAACGATATATAGCTGATTTCCGCGAAGTGGATGGTTGTGCCTGCAAATAATGAACGTCGCGTGAGCGCGCAGACCAATTATTCCAGGAACATCCGAAACGGAAAGAGTAGATATGATAGAATGAATAGAGTGAACAGAATATGCGCGCTATCATTCAAGAGACGTAGATTAGGCACCGAAATATACATAAAGTGCTATACATACATTTTGTTCAAAGCTATTGCCTGATTGTTTCTAAAAAACCAAAACCCTATACGGAGATGAATAAAGATTCGACATTCGACACAAATACAAGTAGAGCATAATTGAAAGGGAATTGTTTAGAATATAATATATACAATTGAAAGATAAGTGTGTATGAGAATAAAGAAAATTTTTGTCTTAATTCCTTAACTAAATGTTACATTAGAATTGTTGAGAAATAAATTAGAATAGTACATATCTTTTATCATGACTTTCAGAAGTTAAATTAATACAAACTTTGTAAATTTCTGAATTTCGTTATTCAGCTACGCAATAAATGTATATTTTTCAAAGAGAAAATAATTACTTTCTTCATAAATTAATAAATTAAAGTTGATGTCTAATTTTCATTCTGGATCATCCTACTTAAACATTGTCCAAGGTGCGAAATAAAATCTTGTAATCTATTTAGTCTGTCTGATAAAAAAAATACCATTCCTATCTACCATTCGTTCATCAAGCCTATTCTTATTCTACTACGTTAAATGGCAAAGTAGCTTACAAAGAATACGAAAAAAGAAATCAATCATAGCCCACGCAAGAATCATACACTGTGTAGAGGAATTCGTAATATTCGACAAATAGTTTCATAAAACATTGAGGAGATAAATAAATAAGGAAGATGAAACTCTGAGACTCTAAGATAGTCACAATGAAAGAAAATTGTGTGAAAACATATTGAGTCGTGTAAAATATGGCTAAAGTAGATATGTGTTTTAACAAACTGTCCTTCTGGTTAATGAAAGAGATAAATCGAATATGGTCCTCATCGATTTAATGAAATTTAGTATGGTAATAATCCTATATGTACAATAAACCTAGTCGTGATTTCAACTGCAGTTTTTTCTTTTTTTATATATATATATATATATATATATATAATTAAACTTGAGGAATGTATAATTTTTCACCAGAGCATTTGGTAGGTACATAATTCAATTTTACGCTTGTACTACATAGCTATATCTTTTTGTTTCAGCGATATGAATCTTTTCAATGAAAGTTACCGTGTAGGTGCAAATAATCAACCAATTACATTTTGAGATTTTAAAAAATCGTACGGTATGCATAGAGTATAACGGCAAACGTAAAAATTGTTCAATATTTTTGCCTTGGATTCGTATCTAGTCGAATAAACTTCTTTTCAAATTACTTAAAATCTTATAATTATGAAAGTTCGAAATGTTTGATGCACATTTTGTAACGAACTACATTTTTCTTGCTATTAAAATAATGTCAAAAAAAGAATTCGCTCAACTGGATATGAATCCGGAGAAAACATTCGTTGAGCTCGGCAAAGGTCATGTGTGAAATTTCCGTTGTTAGTCGGATTGGCGATGTTAAAGGAATCACGTTAGTTAAGACATAGCGGAAAGATAGATCAGGCTGGTGATGATGTCGTGCCATGGATATAAACGCAAACTCGCGATATTAGAAGGTGATGGAGCACAATGGAGTAGGACAGAAGGTGGGGACCGAGGAAGAAGTCCAGTGACGTCACGCGCAACCTTGAGCACCGACCTCGGACAACGAGTCGCCTGGTTTATCTATATGCAAGCGACGGTTTTCTCTGTCTGCGTGGCCGCGGCAGTCGTGTGCTGACTGTAAAGGCGCTTGCGCTCTCGCGTGCACGCTGACGGACCGGGGGATACCAGGAGTGAGTGGGGAAAGGCGTGAAAATTCACCTAGACGTTATTCGTACGTGGGAATGAATGTCGTGATTGAAACAGTTCGATAGGTCGCCAAGTTGCTGCGAGGACGCATTTAATTGATATTTCAAATCCACCGAATTAATTATCCGGTGCCGCTCCGTTGTGCGCGTGAATCGGTCGTTCCTGACCGTTCATCAGCCGATAGCATAACGTTCGCTAACCGTAAGCCTTCAGAGTATTTTCCAAAAGCGTTTCACATTACTTTAATCGAATCGATATCGGAAGTTTTAGTTGTAATTTCAACTATTATTAAAAAAAAGAAAAAAGAAAACGTTTTAACGGCGTGTAATGAAATAAGATAAATCGAAGCTCCGTATAAATTAGGAACGCTGTTCTGTTCGGTCTCTTCGAAAGTTTCAAACGATGCGGTGATTCGGTCGGCAGCGATTCAAGACGATTTAATATGCACAGCGCAACGCCGACGTTTAAGAGAACGGTTTTTACGAGGAATCGCCAGCACACGATGGTCTTTCAAGCGACATAGAGAATTCGCGAGAGCTGCGTGACGTACGAATGAAGCGGCAGTCGCATTCTTCTCGGTGGCCCAGACGCAATAAAAATAATGGCTCCGTACCAGCCAATTTTAATTGGCCACTCCACTACTACACGAGAGCTAATCCGTAATCGAGATTCGTTTTTTTCTTCTTTCTCCTCTCTAGACATGTCTGGTGCGGATCATCATTCGTCTCGCGTCTCCTTCACAAATTTGAAGGTTGGCGTAGGTAGCGTTCGAATTTAATTTTGATCGCCCGACAGGCATCTACATATGAACGCATTGTTCGTCGACATATATAATAAAGCCTTTTTACTCGGCCAAGTAATGGACAGTGACGTTGAAAAACGAGCGTATCGATGGATGTCTGTTCTTTAAACAAAGTCAATTTCTATTCTTTTCGCTGCATTTAATAGAGCAATTATCACGGAAGAAACGGACGATGTTTGACCATGCGATTATCGACGATAACCAGATTCGATATTGCGTTCATTTTTTGAAAGATTATTTTTTCAAATTAATTGCTTTAACAAATACCTATAGTTTCCTAATTCTTTTAAATCAATCAATTTCATCAATGAATTAATAATGTATTTCTAACTAAACATCTATGAAAATTAAAAAATAATAGGATGACGATAATGCTCTGTAGACAGATTAGGTTGTTCATGTCCAAGTCCAACTTTTATACTGTTTCAGACTTTTAAAATATCCCAAGGAATTCTGGAATATTTACCAACATTTCTACTACATTATACAATCGTTCGTTAAGTGAAATGTTTGAAACTTCTTTCAATAACTTCTTTCCCTCAAGAGTAAGATTTCGCTTTTGGGTTAATAAATGAATAGTTAAATGAACAAATATTTGTTATTAATCGTAGGACACAATAAAACAAAGTGACTCTGAATGTGATTCGTTAAATAGATTTGAGATTTTAGTAGCCATTATGCTTGTTAATGAATGAATTGATAAAGATAGTATGGAAAAAATCTCGATCGAACAAATATCAACAGACTATCTTAGTTTTGAAACAACCCGTATCTACGTAACCTTCAATATCGATGCAATTTTTATATTACCGCATCTCCGGAGAATTCGAACAAATTTTTCGATAGATCTATGTGCTGAATACTCTTTTTATCCCATTAAATATCAAACAGTGTAAAATTCATACGAACGCAACATTGTTAAATACAGACGAATGACGTGACTCACATTTTGTTTTGTTAAAATATAACAAATACATTACAATAACAAACATTTTATAGAAGTATTACACAAATCTGAAACACAAAGAAAATATCTATAGTTTTAAAAAACCAAGTTTATATATATTATATCAATATAAAAACTTCGATGTTTTCAAATTTCACAAGGATATTATTAAATCGCTCACGAAAGTATTTAACCACTTATAATGGAAAATTATATATATTACGTATGTCTTATCAAATATTTTGAAATATCGTCAGTATCATTGTAATATTTTTCAGTATACGTTCTGAAAGTTATATATTCCGGATTTGTAAGAATTATTAATATTCGGATTCAAAAGTCTCAGAATACGGATGCTATAGTTTATAAATCTTTTCAAAATAATTTACGCATTAAATAATTAGGTGAATTAGGAACTATTTTTAACATTCCCCAAACTCTAAAGTTACGTTTCCAGGAACCTTCGTGGCACTTTTTAAAATTCAAGTTCAAATAAAAAAAATCACACAAATATTCGGATTATATTATACACAGGAGGGGGCAGCACAAGAAAAATGTATAAACACCTTATCGAAGAGTGCGTACATTTTCTCGGCTCTGTATATTATTGTCACAATAATAAAATTTCATATCTTTATTATAAATCTTTTCAATATTGAATGTACATGATTCATAGTAAATTTCGCCTTTTTTCTTGTTCTCCTTTTTGATCTCGCTCGACTAGTTACTTTATTCTACCTATTACGGTAGAAATATTAACATCTGGATCCTCTGAAAAGTAATTTATCAAGTATGTTGAAAATGAAAAAAATAGGTTGAAAATTATCGATAGGAAAAAATTAATGATTGGTATTGGCGCGCCAAATTTAAGCTTCAGAAAAACAATGTTCGTCATAACTTGCGGGAATATTTGTTTCTAAAAATCTCCAATGAAGCATTGCGTCGTCGTAGATAATACTGTGACTTAGAAGGTTCCGACAGAAGCTAACTGTACGACTTGTGGTCTTCGACTTAGAATATTGTTTGCGATCAAGGAGCAAGACGAATATTGTTATTTTACCAAGAATAAAAGGAATATGATAACCAGAAGAAACAACCGACAGCGAAGTCTCAGTCACGTACGCGCAACTATACAGTATCAGTCGTTGTAAATGCGCACGATGCGATGAAGACAGAACTATAATTCACGTGATTAAAGCTGCACTTTGATCATCTGTTTAGACTGCGTTGCCATTATCGCGAACGATGTATGTACTTCATCGAACGTATCGTTACAGACGCGAGCGCGACAGATTCGCGGGAAGTGCGTAGTCGTAAAGCTTCTTAGTAATTAATAAATTAATGACTGTCAGAATAATATTACGCAACAGAGAAAAACAGTCATTCATTTTTCTCGTAAAAGGGACACGTACGTGATCATATTTAACATAGCATCTACGGGTTATATTTTTTTGAAAAGCTCCAGCAAATTTTATTGTATTTAGTATTTTATATTATATGACATATATTAGGTGAACGAAATATCAGACTGATAAATAAATTGATAAATAAAATGCATGTAGTAAAAAGCATTCAATTTGTACTAAATATTAGTAGGGTTGTCTCGCGCGATTAGTAATATATGTATACTAATAAAATATTATTATTACGAAAAGTAATATTATTAGAAAATATTTTTGTATACCTGTGATAAGATTGATAGTAAACTAAATGAAATTTTTTCAAATACAAATCATCCGGTTATCCTATAAACATGAAATCAACATAACACTGTAATATTATATTTAAAAAAGTTTATAACCTATACACTACCTGTAATCTAACCTAGTAGATGGAACCTTACGAATATTATTGCATACTTGATAAATTACTGTTCAGATGATCCAGGTGTTAATACTTCTGTCGTAGTATAGATAGAGTAAAGTAGCTAGTAGCGAGATCAAAATTATCAATACAATTTTTATAGAAACGCGTTGCTTGATTCAAAAAACTTGAATCTCTGAGATTTCGATCTGATTTCAACGACCGGATACGTTTAATTAACGAAAAAATCGTGGATAATGAATATTCCCTGGCAGCATCTTTCTTAGACTCTTTGATTGCTATCCTTGATACGATTAACGAGTCGATCAACGAAGCAGCCATATGACATTATGTTTGGCGTGGTGAGGTACAGAATCAGGATGATGCACCGGAAAAATCGGTGAAGGTCCTAAAACGAATTCGTCATTCGCGAATGGAAACGAGCGCGTCAGCTCCCAAAAAAGAATGGGTAAAGTGCACGCGCATCTAACAAAATCTACATGCCGACAGTCGCTATGGTACAACAGAAAAACCGCTAAGACTTCTCGATAGCTTTCCATTTGTATGCTTGTTGAATGTTCCAGGAGAACGGGTTGTACGTTGAAAAGACAAAAACAGTATAGTTATTGAGAAAAGGAAATATTGAACGAACCTGGTATCGGAACGAAACATCTTTTGTTGAGAAGACGCAGACTGCTTAACTTTGCCTAAATGTGATTATGTTATATTTAGATAATGCAAATAAATAAGAATGTCTTCTAAAAAATCAGAATAATTTTATAAGTATTTAATATTTCACTAGTTGACGTATTAATTATTTTGGAAACTCTTTCGCTCAGCGTTATTAAGTACATAGATATATATTTATTATTTCTAACTACATTTAGTTAAATAACATAACTTGTCATTTCAATACTTAAACTACCAACTTTTAATATAAATGACCAACTTGTAAATATTTATTTCGATGATTATAACGAAAATACTAATATACGTATACAAGTAGCCAATTTGTATGGTTGTTATTCTATTTTAATGAAAGTTAATATAAATTCTGCCAAAAATACTGTTATTTTAATAATTGCTATAGAACAAAATCTGCAGTTCATCAAATCGACGAATTTAGTAATTTTTGCGTCTTATGCATCCACATTTTAACTGGCCATATTTTCATTGAAATTTTGCTGTTTTCGTTTGTTCTTTCCTCTTCTTTCGTGATTATAGATCAAGAAAAGTATTTAAATTAAAGAAGTAAATGAAAATTAGCGATTTCTACGTTTAGTAAACATTATTTCATATATAGAGTTTATATAAATGCCACATCTGTATTCTACATGTAGATAATAAATTTTTACCTTATTTCATGCTTATAAGTTATATTTGGTACTTATATAGTCTCGGATTAATCACCTATTCGTTGATCCGTCTATACATTTGATCCAGAATAAGGGGTAACTATCTATCAACTATAAAGCTGAAAATCAATCGAATTAATCAATTAATCGGAGAAAACGAGTTAGTTAATCATTCAGATGTTAATCTCTTCGATATGATGATTTCTTAAAAATCCCATATTATTTTACATATCAGTTTACTTCAATTAAAAATATTATATATATTATATATTATATCATGTTTACAACTTGCACAGATTAAAATTGAGCTAATTGTAATTAATTTGTCTTTATTATTTTTATAATTTCTAATTTTATAATTATAGAAGCTTCCAATTGAGAAACAACTCGATTAAGAGGCTAAAAGATTCTGATATAAAATTTTAAAACAATATTATATTACAAAAAAATATTCGGAAAGAAAAGCTGAATTTTTACTCTATCCAGTAACCATTAAAATTGTTTTCCAGTATTTACTGGCTTGAACTTGAATTTTCATCGAGAATTACCAGACAATTCGACGATTCTCGATGTTCGATGGTAGAAGCACGATTTCCTACAGGAAAATTCGAACGTTCCCAGACCACGATTACAAATTCAAAATGCTTCGACGGATTATGTAACGTCGTACTCACGTATTATCTATGAAAGTTGCGGGAACGCGGGTATCGCTCGTACATGATAGATTTCAAAGTTTCCACTAGAACTTATTAAAAAGCTGTAAATCGTTCTGTCTATCGTATCGACATATCAGCGTAATTACAACGATAGGAAAGAGTAAGAAAGCAAAAGGGAGAAACAGAGAGAGAGAGAGAGAGAAAGACAGACAGGACAGACAAACAGACAGACAGATAGAGAGAGACAGAGACAAAGAGAGAGAGAGGCAGACAAACAGACAGAGACGGAGGCAGAGAGACAGAGAGACAGAGAGAGGAAGAGAAGGAAGAGGATAAAGGAAAAAGGTAGATGTGTATGTAATCGTAATCAGTTCTTATCAACATCGTGTCGCAGTATACAGTGATCAACGGTTTAATTCTCTGGCGATATAAAATCGACGATTCGCGCAATGTCATTTTCCGCGTTCCGACGTTGGTTAAGTAATGTCGGATAGTTTAAATGTGCAAGTCTCAGCAAGACGCGCGAGTCCGTGGTCAAACACAACCACGTATATATATATAGAGTGACAACTCTACGTACTCTATGTACGATCGCTCCTCATGTTCAAGTAAAACAGCTAATACCACACACGCAATACGAAAGATTACACTGATTAGACCGCCGTCGAATATCGAAGAAACGAATATTCCATGCTGTGAAAATCATGCCGTCCTAGTACAATGTGCAAATTAATCCAGCTTTTAATGAACGTTGAAGAATCCCTGCAAAAAAACACCTCGTCACGTTCTCGACGCGATTCAGTACTCTTTTTCTCTCTTGTTGTTTACCTGTTCTCTTCACTCCTCTCATAAAGGCAAATTTTGCATTCGCACACCGACCGAAGATAATTATTATCGACATCGCCATGACGTTTCTATAATTGATCCAAACAGTATTTCATTGGTATAGGAGAAAGAGTGTTGGAAAAATTGCACCGAAACAAGGGGAAAGGAACATAATCAAAGAATTTAACGATGGTCGTTGTACGGTTCTACGCTAAACATGGAATGGTCGAACAGCCTTGAATCTAAAAAATTCCGACAATTCAACCGCGAGATGTTATTAAAGCGGCTCGTTTTTAGAACGGACGTAATATACATAAATGCATTTTAAATTTAATCGACGAAGGTCGTAAGCAAATGGCTAGAAAAGGCTCGATAAATCCGTGAATACGCAGGCGTTTCGTGCAGGCTTCTTTTTACGAAGAAAAAAGAAAAAAGAACCCACCAACTGCGCAGAGTTCTCGAAATTCTGCAGACATACTGCATAAAGATATGCGACGCACAACTGGGATACGTTGAAAAAGCGCGGCCAGTTTTGTATTCGCCGCTGTAAACGTGTCGCTATACCGAACTGCGTACGACTTCAGAGAACGTATACATACCCGTCTTTGCGTAACAACGCTCGAGGGATAAAAATCTCGGCTAATCGGTTCTTCTCAATACCTACGATAAAATGTACACGAAATATATCGACCGTTTATTGAAAATATCCATTCCAATTTCAAACTACGAATGGCTATCGAGACGAACAAGATTTATCGAGGAAGCCATAAAACATAATTGCAAGAAAAACACGAATCGATCCAAACAAACGCATCTGCCGTACGCTTTCGTTTCTGGCAAATCTGTACCAAAATATTCCCGCAAATATTTTCTACCAACTGTACTTTATCTTTCTATCATCTAAGCCGTCAAGCAATTGCAACGATCTAACGAGAAAAATGTCAAAAATCCACGAAAACTATGTGCAATTATTAAAATGCAAGAGTTTATACCTCGTATTATTATGTTAGATATTATCAATTTTTCTATGTTTTTGATACTTTAATTACGATTTCAGGAGCGTTAAAGTTCTTAAAGTCAGTTCTCAAGAACGACTTTTTCACCCACACGTTCAATATCTGATCCAATGGGATCTGAAATACTAGGCAAGAATAATAAAAACATAAAAAATATAAGTAATAATTATATCTTACGACAAACTAAAATTCGTGAAACTAAATTTTATAAGATTAACAAAGTAGTAGACATATGACTAACAAAGTAGTAAAAAATATAGATAGTCGTTATATCGTATACCAAATTTCGTGTAACTAAGTTTTTTACGATTAAATTTATTTCCATTTGTTCCACTTGAAATTTCTTATTTTTCTATAAAAATAGCCATGACTCGCGTTAATGATATGTTAGGCACTCGTCATCATTTTTTTTTAAAGCACTAGTAACGAAAATTCATCGTCTAGTCATCTTCCGAATCGACGAGAACGGTCGAGACGGTTTTTGCGCGTTAACCTTTCGCTCCAGACGGAATATCAACAAAACAGAGAACCACTGGCAGACTAATCATCCAGACCAATGACGTCATTCTCTTGCGTTGCACCGGCGCGGAGCGGTGCGGCATACGTATCGTTGCACCCATGGTTGCACGCATGCGCACTCGCTAGTCAGCGAATACCGAATTTTGCTATAGCGCATTTGCTCCGACGCGGCGCGGCACGGTGTGATGCGCATAAAACAAGGCTACGAAAAACTCATCCTGTATTATGCAGACTAATGTTGTCTGCTGCTTAACTATTCATATTACTTATTTACTACATTTTTGTTATCTACTACATTTATTTTGTATGTAGAATCATTCTTATATAATCTGTAAGTAATTCACAGATATAGTCTCACATAGTAACCAGAATAGATAAATGACAGGTTATGTTAGACTACCGAATGCCCGCAGAAACTCCACAAACTTGAAAATTAAATTGCAAACATGTTACAAAATGTAGCTCTTAATTTTTGCTCGAATCAAAGAACTGAATCTGGGCTACAAGATAGCAGTGAAATGTTAATTAGTTTATTTCTAATAATCTTCTAATAATATATAATATATTTTAAAATTAAAAATTATATAATATATGATAATAATAAATAATAATAATTCTAATCTATTCGGAAATTTCAGATTATAATTTTTCTATTGAAAGACTTAAAAATGTACCTTCCTTTACAAAATTTATGACATTTAAAACAATTCCCTGTAACTATTATTTTTTACTTACAGTTAGAAAAAGAAAAGGCGACCATTAAATAATATTCTGTAAGAAGTAGAGATTATCTACTTTTAAGTGACGTATTATCTCGTTTAAATAATTTTTATGGACAAGTAAGATTCTAATTTGGAATCTTTATAACCTAGAAACATAAAAATATCAAGAATCAAGTAAACGAAAAAAATCAAAGTTACAACTTTTACCTAACCAGACAACTGTTCTCAAACCCTGCGCGACAATAAAAAGAAACAACGTTTCCAACTAGGCAATGAAACGAACACGAGGACAAAGACGGCACTTTCAAAATACCGATATAAAAATTGATCGTTCGAGTTGTAATTGCAGATTTCTATAGCTGATCTATTTTTAAATCAAAGGTAATTAAGCTAAATGATACTTTTATTGGTATTCGCCAGTGCTCCTTTTGGTCTTTTATTTTTTTTTTTTTTTTGGTTCTTTTTTTCAAGGATATTAAGGCTTGACTGTTGCTAGGATTTTGTATTATCTGTCCATTAAAAAACCATCAGCAATTTTAGTTAATCCTCGTTAAATATAACGCATTCTTTTATCATTTTTTTACCAAATTTCTTTCGTTTTCACTTCGTAATGAGCGTAATCGACAGAAAAAGATTGAGATAGCTATGTACTGAACTCTGGATAATAGAAGAACACAATAAAATGTATTACAATGTATGCTAGATAAATATGCTTGTTAAATACCGTTTTTGCATATGCAATTTACGTTTCTCTTCAAAAGCATTATTGACAAATTCAGTAAAAATATATCGTAAATATTTTGCTGTAATTGTGCATTTTTAAAGTAATTTAATTTTAATAACATTAAATATATGCTTTAAATAAATTTCAAGCCGGTAATCATAAAGCAAACATTGGTTTTACGATTGTTTATAATTGAAACTAATCAGATATCCGATGAAATTGTCTAAAATATAAAATTGTTATAGCTTAACAGTATATACTTTACATTGTATACTTTAACAGTATAGCCTGAAAGAGTCATCAATATTTATGTTTCATAAAAGGCAGAAAGTATATCTTCTGCTTGTAATACACGAAATGCAGATATCCTTTCCTTAAATCGCCGACTCAAAAGTCTTTTCATTTTATTATATCGTTAAGGGATTAAATAAATGATCCTATTTGGTAAATTCAACGCTATAGTTTATTTCATATAATCTAACCATGATCGAAATTATCTACGATTGGTTATAGTACACATAACATTGCAAGCTAACTTGCAACGTACTTTTTCGCACGGAACAGTTTTAGCGAATTCTACGTCGTATTCGGCTTAAAAATAAATACGACGAAACGCGCAATGAAGGTAAAGAGGCGACCGCCAACATAGCTTTTTGAGTGGCGTGCCGATTATCTATCTCGAATGATCGACCCTCAAAAACCTCGTCGGAGCACATCTAATCAACGATTACTTCGATTGGTCAGCACAACTACCTGTGGAATGATACGCGAGTTCCAATTTTCGAAATCAAGGCGTCGATTAGACGAAAGATTAGATATAGAAATTTACACCAGAATTAATTTTGTATTGATTGTGCACTCGTAATACTGCTGACGTCCTCATCAACAACTGCACGACGTTGTTTCGATAGGGCTGATGTCGAAAAGCACAACGCTGAAATACAGGCGTAATGTCACAGCTGATCCTGTAAAATGTCAGTTTCGGTGCTAATTCAACAGAGTAATTCGTCGAGCACACGCGATAACGATGCGCGAGCGCGTACTTGCAAATAACAGATCGCGCACATCGCAGACCAAGATATTTGGCACTGAATATCTAAAAATACACACGATCGTATGAGTGTTGTGCTGTCACTAACAATGTAGCGCAGATATCGGTTGTACTATCTACGGTCTAGAGGCCAGTATGTATAATTAGTAGAGACGACTGTTCGATTAAGGTAGCGCCTCGTTTCCTTGCTTCATCGAGTGTCGAACCGTGATCGTTTCTACACAATCCTTAAGTATATGTCTATGTACTGCTGATTGTTTTTTATTGCCGTGCAACAAAAACGTTGTTTATAAATTAAATCACATGATAGCAACGCTACTTTGCACGTATCAGAATTGCGTTTCTTTGTTTTGTTTTTAATGTTCTTGAATATGCTCTTTCTAAATTGGGGTTTTGATATATGTAGGTATAAATGTTTATACGATATAGCATCCTTTTAACTAGAACTTTAAATAGCAGGTGTTTGTACACTGATATAAATTTAATCAAATGAGAGCAACGTTTCAGGTAAAACTTTTATCATATATAATATATTATATAGATTCCTCAAAAGGTCAGGTGTTCAATAAAATAATTTTTTTACAATTATCTGAATTCTTTTCGACACTTGTTTGATTTTATTGTTCCATGTTCATAAAAACCATCAATTATTATTGAAAAATTCATTGAATGTTGTTGTTAGTTTCTTCATTCCTGAATAATTAATTCGTTGGAAAATTGCGTAAATCCTTAAAAAAAATAATGTATAAGTATAACATCGAGGAATTAGATGGAATGCAAAGAATTTCACATCCAAATTCACCAAGTTTATTATTTTAAAGTAAGGAAGTATTTGTTTGCATTCGTTTCAGTTTCTTCACATACACATAATTACATCGTACGTACGCAGAACTAATTTGTTCACCTTCATTTCCACCTATCTCAAGTGATGAATATGTAATTACGGCTCTAATCATACTCTTACATTTTTTATTGTTGGTTATTTTTACTAATATCTCTTCAAATATTATTGTCAAAAGAATTTTTCGGTTTTCCCTCTTACTTAGCCTCCAATGAAAGATAGATAAAATCACTCTTGGATTCTACAAATCAATGTTGAACTATGCTAATATATACATTAACTTCTTGAAATAATTTTATGGTTGAACATTTTAAATAAATTTCAAATAAATTAGGTTTTTAGTTACTTCT
The DNA here is from genome assembly GCF_051014615.1 of Bombus vancouverensis nearcticus. Lineage (NCBI taxonomy): Eukaryota > Metazoa > Arthropoda > Insecta > Hymenoptera > Apidae > Bombus > Bombus vancouverensis. The sequence goes on along the minus strand of NC_134911.1, from coordinate 1,066,860 downwards.
ACTATATGTTTTGTTATATAATTTATGATATTAAATAGCAAAATTCGTATACTTTTTGGTATTCAACAAACGCGTATTACATCAAATATATTTTTTGAATAATTGAATATTAATTAGAATTTGCTAATTTTAGATAAAAAATTAAAAAATGTAAACTTCTTACTAACTTGAAATAGATTTAAAGTTTAAAATTTGCTAATAAATGAAAAAATTTGAAAAACAAAATTTCATGTGCACTTATTACAAATTACAATTCTTACATATACAATTATTGAAAATACATACACTGACTAATTAATTATTTTGTCTATTAATTTCTTAAAATACCTAAATGTAAACGGATTTAATTTCATGAATTGTAATATCGTGTACTGTATTGTATATTTCTCAAGCCAAACATTTCATCCGATGTTATGAAATAAATAACTTAATATTAGAATCGCAAAACTATTCATTTTTCTTATATGGCAGGATATCCTTTACGAAATGATATTTATTCAAAATTTTACATTCCTTCCATTTTTTATTGTTACAATTGAGTCGCGTTTTGTAATGTATACTCGCATAATATGTACGTATTACATGGCATTTATTTTCACCGTAGTAATGTGAGCTTCCCGACAGATTTTTGCAAACGCATGCATATTTAACTCTAGTAAAAAGAATAGGCTATTTTTAAATCTAACATTTGTTAGCAAATTGAAATGAAAACCTAGTAATTAAGACATTGTCTTTAATCTTTGCATTCATAGAATTTTCATAACAGTCCCTCTAAATTACAAACGGTGGATTTTGTATGTTAATTAAAATTCATTCACCACTGAATGTCGATCGTATTAATTAGGACACAACTCTTTGAAATTTCATTCGTTGAAATTCATTTCTTTAATTAATGAATAACATCATTATTATATAGTATGCAAATAATAGAAAAGTACAAAGAGTGGAAACAAGAAAATAACGTGATGACCAAGTTCAACTCATTCAGTTGTTATTAACTATTTTCTATATTAATTAACTAGTATTAATCGATAACTACATTGGGATTGACTGTAGTCATTGGGATTGCTGTAGTCAAAACATTCGTTACGCTGAATTATTGGATATGGTGCAATCGTGCAATTACATTATTTATACAACGTCAAAAGCGATGGGCACTGCAAAAGTCTATCTCCAGAATTATTAGACTGTAATATAATAATATAGTAATATATGAAACATCCATTGAAACACATTAAGTTTTCTAAACTACTTAATTTGATCTTTCTAGATTACTTCAAGAAATATATCACTTGTCGACGATGTGATTTAGATAAAACTGCGCAACGATTTACTATATTCATATTTTATTTATTTATTAGTTGTTATTTTCTTTCGACTGTCTCTCATTTCAAACATATTATTGAAAATCTTTAGTGAGTTTTTTACGATGATAAGATGAATGCGAGCAGACTTTAAGTACTTTTCCATTCTAGAAATTAGCAAAAATTTTTCAGGGAAAATAGTATTAATAAACAAACATGTTCTTTGTTCATTTTTTAAATATTTTTTAAGCCTTTAACAATAGAAACACATTTTTTTGATTTCCTTATATACAATATGATTTCCTTATACACATATACATTAGAAACAAATGCATTTATCACTTAGTTAATAAAATGTTTTCTTATGAGGTGTTAAGATACAAAATTCAGTGCTGCTTATATCTAGTATGTACGCAACATCGAACATGAAAACATTACCGATACTATCATCGACAACGAAGAGTTTAGTGTATCAACAAGGAACATGAAACACAACAATAGGAAAGCGTTAATTGACAACTGAAATTTAGCCAGTGGCGCATATGTCGATTGAAACTTGCACTGATGAAAAACAGAAGATAAATATCGTATTAGATCGTCAAGGAAAACAGACATCTCATATAATATTATAACGTAATAGAAAAGTTACGCATAATAGAAATAATCACATAATATATGTCGTTTTCGCCGGAAATGCAAATGACTATGGTCCAATCTATGAAAAAACGAACGGCGCGCTCGCGTCAGCATGAATCGTCGCGTTTCTATTAACATAGTCGTTGTTGTTGTGCGTTTAAGGCCAGATGCAGACAAGCGAGTTTTGTCGTTTGCGATATCGCAAACTTGTATGCACTGCCCAACTACAAATAAATCGCACCGCGTCACGGACACGAGGTGGCTCGTATCGGTGTGATATCGCAACGACAAAAGTCGCTCGTCTGTATCAGGCTTAAACACGCATTACGTCGGGCAGAATCGTGTCAACGCGCTACATCAATCAACCAGACACGTTTTGCGTTTTCAATAAGAATCGGTTTCAGTTGTTCGTTATTCGTGTTACGCTTACGTCTAATGGCGCGTTATTTAAAAATGAAATATTCTTGAAGATAGATGTCACACTTCCGGAAGAAAAGTATAAAGTAATGATGCCAAATGTTAATTTTGGAGAGGGTCCTCGAACAGAGGCATTTATTTCATTAAATCGAAACAATGGATCTTGTCGGAAGAAGTTAAATATTAAACCAGATATTTATTAATCCAGAACAGAGTTTAACTTTAGGAGAACTAAAGAGTTAGAGTACAAGTAAATCCGAATTTACCGAATTCACTTAGTCAACATTCGATTGTACTTGAAAGTATCGCCATTTACATCATTTTCGAAACTCATACTTAAAGATATGTGTTCAGTTTTTCTATCAAGGTACTCAAGATATATCCGAAACTTTTCAGTCAAATTTAAACCTATTTGCAATATACCTATTTTTACTTTCTATTTGTAAAAACCGGTAGACGATTGTCTATTAATGAACAAGACTAGAAGACCATTGTCTTACGCACATAACCTGTATCCATTGGAAAACTACTTGGCATCTGAAATCCTCTACTCTCCCTTCTTTCAAGATTCGTCTCTCGGGAGTCCCCTATTCATTTTTGCGCTAGGTCCAATGGAAATAGCCCAACAATTGCATATTTCGCGTCTTTGAAATTTAGTTCATCATATTCGCCACGGTGGCGAACGAGTACTTCGCTGCTACGAGTAATTTACGATGACGGAATTTCAAGAGTTTCTTCGTTGCCTCGTTATAAATTTAAATCGTCATCAAATTAGTTGTGGGAAAATGCTCGAGTCGAACAAGGTTTCGAATACGAATGTATATAAAAATACGTATAGTTGGCGGAAGCGACATAGATAGGTCATAAAATAGAGGTCAGTGGTTAAAATTCACGATTTGACTGTAACAAATAATTAGTCATGAAAAGTCAAAATCCTTTAGAACCAAATTTAGAGCCAAATGGTATCAATTCAGAACCAGTTTTTCCTTTACAGTATATCTGGCAAAATTTGTCTGTATGCAAAGGAAACATTCTTATGAAATAAATAGCAAACAACGAAACACTTAAAGATATCAATATTCTTCTTCACCACTGCTATCACACTGAATCATGTCCACATGTGAGCTATTGTTCAAGAAAGTAACGATTGCGATAACCTAAAGTATCTATCTTACTGTAAGAGACACAAAAATACTCACTTGACAAAGATATTCTGATTAAGAATAGTTTACAAAGATTATTTTCGTAGAATCGATAAATTTCAATTTCATTATAAATGAAGATGTAGGTATGCTCTCGCTCAAATGTCGCAAAACGGTTATTATATCTAATTCAAGGCTGGAAAATGTTAAGTGGCAATTAAAAGACGAAAAAATATGATTGACATGTGGCAAAAAAGAATTAGTTACTATATAATGTATTAATAATTTTACTGAAAAAAGCAAGCAACTTTAATATCATAACCTACATTTACATCGAATACTGATGTTTTACTAATTTCAAGCATCAAAAGTATCTTCAGACTTTTGAGAAAGACTATAGATTGCCCTTTCTGATATTACTTCTATCAGGTTGAGTCTCAATTACTAGAATATATTATTAGCTAAAAAGTTGAAAAATAGAACAACGGTTATTGTTGTGGATGCGCATTTCTGATCGACTGGTCCCCTGGTGTGCAACGGTAAACGACGATCCATAAAATGTTTCTTCCTTCTTACTTTGGTGTGGAAGGTTCCATTATCTATGCCTCACAGCAGGCATCGAATGGCAGAAAGGCTCGAGAAAAGCAAGGACAAAACGCAGCGAATTATTTGCTGCATTACTTTTTTTCATGGATGACCGGGGGAAATGGTTTCAGGTTTCTGACTCGATGGCATGAACGAGTGCGTTAACATAAACAAAAGTCAATAAATCTCGAACAAGCCAGATTGAGCGAGAAGAGATTAACCTGAATTTTATTAAACGACTTTTCTTTCCATGTATCGCCAATTGTGCCGATTAGTATGCTAAATGTTTAATGAAACATGATTAACAACTTAAACACGTCTATGTAACCTGTAACAACACGCGTGTGATTTTTATCCAAGTAGTAAACGCTCGTTAAATTGAAGAACGCAATTACTAGTCATTCTGACTTATCAGCCAGTCAGATCACGATGCTAACTTCACTTCATTTGTCACTGTCTCGACAATTTCGCTGTAATTTCTTTTCTTTTCAGCGAATTGCGCTGAGAGGAAAGATTCGATGGGTTTATTGGAATATTTAACTATCGATAATTATATGTTACACAATTTTTTAATGTTTCAGACGTACGAGAATTGAATTAGACAATTTAATCCTAACCTTTGTCTCATTGTTCGACGAAGATAAAAATTCAGGCTCACCTGCAACAGAAGAAAAGAATAAAATTTAATTTATATACATAACAAATTAATATCATATACATACTAAGCAGACTGCGGATAATTATATAAATTGTGCAAAATGCGAAAATTATATGAACATTTAGAAAAATTAAATACACAAAAATATAAGAAATGTGCATAATATGCAAAACTACATACAATGTCCAAGATAGAATACTTGTGTTGGAATATTTACAAGATAAAATATGTCTCTACAAAGGTTTCGGTTCTTCAATAGCGTTCATAAAAATATGAACTCGCATAAACATCATTCGCTGTGCAATAATAATTAACTTTTTATTCCAATTATTGCACTAAAGAATATTTGCTACTGCGGTTATCATATTCGCTGGATTATACGATATATAAATCACGGCCCACGATTCAGAATTCATCACTGTCCAAGAGGACAATGTTAATCATGTACGAGGGTGCCAGTGAGTTGGCAAAACCTGAAAAGCCTCGTTCTAGCTGAACAATCGTTAGGCAATATTTCCTCGAGCTCAGGTATTAATGAGAAGAAAAACGGGAAAGAAGCGCGAAGAACGCGTTCTTCGTGGCTGGCAATCGAGTATCGCAGTAATACTCGCTCGAATTCGGGAACTGTGCCAGTTAGAAACGATCGTCTTCCACTTTTCAATTTACAATGTGAGAAAAAAAATCGGAGCTCGACGAGCAAGGAACGCACGTCTCCGCTCGTCTATTCCCCCAAGTGCGCCACTTTCTCTGTAGCATCGAGGGTACTTGCGAGGGGACGTAATCGCATGATAATTTTCTCATGAGTTTTCTTACCCCTCGCGAGAGGACGCACTTGGATCAAGCCCAGTTGGCCGCGATTCTTCGCTTCTCGCTTTTGCCAACAAATACCATAAGGCAGCAGCTCGCTACAAAGCCTTGTTACTTTGCATTAACGCTGATGTTCCCGTCGATGACCTTTTCCCCCGACGGAGAACCTTAGAACTCGTCAAGAAGTAAAGATTTTGAATCGATTTACAGGGGCTCGGTGTTGATATGACGATCGTATAAAAATAGAAAACGGGGGAATATCTTGTTACGAGGAGCATCTCATTTTCAAATAATCAACCCTCATACGAAATTCGGTTCAATTTGATTTAGTATGAGAATCAGGCGTTTGAGAAGCTTTTACGAGAACATTTTAGGATTTTGCCGATTCTTGAAGGTATTGTACAAAGAATATATGTATAGGTATGCTATACGTAGATCGCAGATATTTATGTAAATTTATACTTTTGTGAACACAATTAAAGAAGTGGATCTAAACAGAGATTTGTTTATCTACTAAATATTACAACTAAATAGTACTTGCTATGTGGGTATTTTATATACTTTTATATATTATGCGCATTCTTGCATCCTTACATTTCCCCAAACGCATAAAAATATGCAGTTTAGTCACATGTAAAAAGATACGTTTGGTTACCTGTGTTATAATACAAAAGATATTCTTTACTTTGATACTGTTTTCAATATAATACTTACTTGAACGATGCAAACAGTTATATAATATATGTAAATATATATTAATATATCCTTATCAGGAACACGAGGCATTATTTGTTTTGTAATTTAAAGAATAAAAACAAAAGAATTTTACAAAACAGCTCTATAGAGAAAATCGATTTTTCATACTTTAAAGAAATGATCAATACAGGAACAAAGTTCAACGAAATTGGCTGCACCAGGTTACATACGGACTACATACATGTACACACAGGAACGCTACAGTCATAGCGTAAAGTTTATATTTTAATTAGTCATTAGAAAAGTGATTGAATAGTTTCGTACTCTTACCTATTATTAACAAAGTGTGCTATCCACTATAAAATTATTATAAACAGATATTCTCTATATTTCTCTTTTCTCTTTATTTGTACTCAAACTGCCACAATATTATTTAAATATAGGAATGAAAGAGACTAAACCAAACTCAGGGATGAAAATTCGCATGAATTAGTTATTATTATATTATTAACTATTTTTTCTTTTATCCGCATATAATTAAGTTTCAAATCTATCTCGCTAATTTGTTTACTTAACAAGCTGTAATATCGCGACTAATTGTGACATCAATATTGATCCAGTAAAAATAAATAACGATGTATGTAAAATAGTTTCATATGTAAATTAGAACTTCAAACTTAATTTCTTCGGAAATTCCCATCATATATTTCGTTCCCTTTCGACACCTGAATCCGAATCTAATGTAATAATATGAAGTTACGCTTCCTCGGTATTAGAGGCTTTACTTTTAAAGCAGTACCAATGTTACAGCAACCTTTTAATTGGCTCGAATGTAAAGTACGGCCCTGAAGTCGAGAGTGAAGACTGTGAAGTGAGGATTAAGTGAAAAATGCAGTACACAGAATTCTTTTTAGACTTTACATATAAATGCAGTGTAAGAAATTGTTTTACTAAATAATTTTTCGTTAAAGTTGTAGTAGTTCGCAGTAGTTCATTTTAAAATTTACTCAGGATAGATAGTCAGACATTGACTAAAGCTGGTACATAAACTTCAACTTCTTTCTTTGCATTCTTTGCGCTTATATAACGAGTTTATACTCAATATCAGAAGGCCAATGACTAGACACATTTGTCAGAGTATTAAAAAGACTGAAGCATTTTAAATAAAACTTGTAAGACGAATAGCTAATGCATGTTATTCATTACATGCGTTATGTATGATATTTCACTAGTATTTGTAATATACCGAAAAATTTAAACACTAAAAAATCTAATAAAAGCCAAAGCATTTCCTTTCTTATTCCTACTTACAGTGAACAAATAATAAGAAAACAAGCAAATTATTTTATTGCCCACGTTAAAAAATACAGAAAAATCTGTAAAGCCCTAAAAAGAAAAACCACGATAATCGTGTAAGATTCGCATTCTATTTCTATTAAACACCTGTCGCGTAATATCCTCAAGCCAAAAGGATAAGGTGCATTAAAGCAAAGTGGATGCTTGAGGTTGGCGAGTAAACACTACCAACGGAAACTTTTAATCCAAGTTTCCAGTGGCGCTGGACTTCCGTGCGAAGACGCGGTAAATCAACCCCCGTTTACACGGAGCACTTTGCTTTATTGTTTAAGCTTCACAAAAGAATACCGACAGGCAAGTTGGGTCGAGACAACAATTAAGATGTATGTCATTGCGCGATAGCAATGTTACGGCTATTTTAACAGTCTCATCGTTTCACAAGACATATACGCGAGCATGACCATTTCCTGTTGCTCACGCGCGCAATTTTGTAAATCGCCAGTGACACGCGAATTATCTTACAATCAAAAAATCGCGACATTCGAAGCGACGTGACGACAAAGCTCAGTTAAAAAGACTCTATCATAATTCCAAATCATTAAGTTTTACGAGATATCGCTTACAAGCAGCTGTATCGTCGCATTAAATACCGGTTGTGTACTAGACAAGAAGAGCAATTCGAAAGTAAAATTTATGATAAAATTTTTCTCCTATTACTTTTCTGCTTCTTTTTTACTACTATCCCTTTGTAACGAAGTTTAAAAAAAGGATTATCATGCGGTGTCAATTATCAATAATCAAAACGTATACGAATTAAAATGTAGCAAGGTAATTATATTACACGAGTCATGTATTGACTCACTATTGATTTTATTATATATTGAACCATTCAGTGTCTTAGAATCGTAAGTCTACTTACGGTCATATACTGTATTCTGTTTTAAAGCTTCGTGTAATGAAAAGAAATTTATGACCTATAATATTTTACTTATGAGTAGAAGAGCTAGTGTATATTAATTACTATTTGAATAACGACATTCTGAAACGAAAAAGGTGAATTGTAATACAAATTTTGTTTTCTAATATAATGCATACAGTACTTTACGAAATTTGCAGCGTAATGATTTCAAATAATTTGGCACAGAAAGATCATACATGAAATTAATATCAATTTTCAGCCAACAATGAATCGTATTAATTATCGAATCGAATAATCAAATTATCAGATATTTATTTCTATAAAAAAGAATGTTGTCTTAAGTTTATACAACGAAACCATACATTTTTCTCCATAAAAGAAATATTGAGCTGGAAACATATTATGCCAAAAAACCATGATTTTTTTAATCTCAAAGATATTTAGATTTAAATATTTCAAAATGATACTAACAATAGATATTTATCTCCTTAATGTCATCTTTATTTTTTTTTATTATAACGAAAATAATACAGAAGAACATTATTTTACCTAACATACTAAAATAACGAGAATGACTGATTTTGAATCTCGTTATCCACGTTACTAGTGAATGTACTAGTTACTTCCACGCACATAGTAATAATTTTGTGGTTTTGAAATATGATATCAACGAATGGTGAATTTATCTGCTGATAACATCCTATAATTATATAAATCCTATAATAAATAACATCATATAACTGTTGTATTTATTTATTTATATTACAACCTGGTTCAAAAAATTGGCCATTTAAAATATTATGTATATACATATACACCAGAAACATGACCACTTTGACTATTGACCAATTTTGCCTCACCATATCGTAACTCGTATTATAATTCACTGCACTGAAAGGATCATTGTTGAAAGAACGATCTTAATCTACCCCTAGCCAGGAAAAATTTCACAAATATGGGGGGGGGGGAAGTTCTCAGCGTTAAGATACAGCAAATTTGAACAAGCCCGGCACATATAACGACAACACAGGGATTCTTATGCAGTATATTATCGCGTCGCATCGCGTCGTTCCCAGCCGAAATGCAACAAGTTGCCCATTCGACCCGAATACCTCCGTCTCTTTTTCCCATGCTTTCTCTCTTCCTCTCCTTTCCCAGTCAACTACCACACTAAAATACATTCATAAACGCGTACGCAAGCACACTAACACGATTCATCTATAACCGTGTGACATCTTATACGTATTTCGCGAGGAAACACGCGTGAAAAGCACATTTTATCGCTAATTCACGAGCCAGTCTCATCTTTGTCGAGTGTGTTCGCCAAATCATTGTTCAATGAGGTTCTTCGGTTCATTTTTCGATACCGAAACGACGAACGGAATTTCTTCCCCGAAAACAACGCTTTTCTAACGACCGTTTGTCACGACCCTCTGCAGAAAATTGGCTCTGCATAGAATGATTCACAGAATTGTTCTCTTGCAACGTTTATGTGTTTCATAAATCAAATTGTTGAACAATCAATGACCGATTTTGATTAATAAATCAGCTACTGATCGCATGCGGTTTCAGAACGAACGATACCTAACCATTTATTATTCATTTTTTATAATCCTAAATACATTAAATAATAAATTGTTTGCAATTTTATATAATATTTGTATTACAATATCTTTTTTAGCTCCTAATTATCATTGTTTGATATCAATTAATCGTTTCTTTTTCTAACATCAAGGGTAACTTTTAACATTGCATGGAATTGCAAATTTGCAATTGGAACTGCAATTGCATTGCATAATTGCATGGAATAATACTGAGGAAATGAAATTGCACTAACAATATTAGCTGTTAATTTCAACTACATTACTGTGTATGTAATATCATTGCATTCAAAGAATACTGCTAAATAAAATCGTAACAATAGATAGTTAATAAAATTAGAAATTTTTTAAAGTTTTGGTGTAAAATTTAGCCTCAATGTTATAAGAAACTTATTAAATTCAAAAGTTAATTGCTCAGGAGGAATACTAATATTTTACAAATTTTTATATATCTTAACTTTAATGATTATGTGCGATTAAAAACTGATTTTACTACGTCTGCTCAGATTTTATAATGTTATGTACACGTTAATCTTTAAATGTGACATACGTGTAAATAATATAGCGAAACAAAATTATCATTTAAACTTGTAAATTGCATTAGAAATTACTTTACAGATTTACAAGTGATAGTATCATACATTTCACAGCGATAATAAAATTTAACCTGGAACAGCTCTACGCATTTTATCTAGAATTATATTTCGTCCACGTTGATTATAATTATCATTTTTGGGGATTATTTCGCAAATGTACCTAGTGCTTTACCAGATGGAATATCTGACTATTGCTTTTATTAAAATTGCATTGAATATCCCGTATTAAATTAAATTTAATATACCCAAATAATACAATCGGTTTAAACATAAATAGAATATTGTACTCGTATCTCTATGACAATGCACATCGAAATATGGAAACCGCAAAACCGCAAGTTATCCTGCAAGGAAGACGGAAAACTGTAAAATCGCCTTGTGGCATGATAATTATATTTCTGTTGCTTTCATCAATAAGAACAGGTAAGGGATATTCTATTTACTAATAAAGTTATTTAATTTGCATTCATCTTGTCATTTGTTCGTTACTTTCATTATCCAAGAATAATACGCCATAGTGTATCTACTACAATACGAAAGTATCTAAACACACACACAGAGAAATCTTTTATCAATATATTATGTTTGTTATGAAGAACGCCTGGAAATTTCATTAGCAGTAATCAGATATAATTATCATGATCATGTTGATAAAATATAAAAGCAATTTGGAAATCCATCCAAATCTAGAAGTTAGAAGATATTTGTTGCAAAAAATTTGAACTGTGAGTTATTCGTTATATGTGTTAGTAAACTGCAATACTTAATGAGACCACGTTCAGCACTAATTATATGTATGTCCAATACCTCTGTTCACACGTTGTGTATATCAATTTTTTACCGAGTGTACGTTTATAATAAATGCGTTCTAACTTCTATCTACATTTTCGAATTGATTTTAAAATAAATACGATCACGATAGTTGTATCTTAGTGCAGTACGAATGAAATTTCAAAAATTTTGTATAACGTACATAACATACTCATACAAATTTTCTATGGTAAACGTTCGAATATTTCTGAATTCACTGTAGATGTACATATATCTTGCTGCGAATCTCCGATAGGAAATTTTTTATTTCACATACTACGTAATATTCATACAATTTATCTTCTTTTCTTCGTTATACCTTAGACGAGATAATGTCATAAAAGCTTATTCGTGTTCATGTTCGACTCGTGAAGCAGTGCACCGAGCAATTACGGAATTTATCACGTTTAATGGAACGTAGAATAAGTAGTAGATCTTGCAGACTTCCAATCCTTCGTCTAAGCTTCTGCAATCAGGAATAAGACAGAAAAAGTTGTCTGTATCTCATACCAAATAAAGCAACCAAGAGAACTTCGAGAGGCCAATCGAACGCCGAGTACAATGTATTTAATTGCACAAACGAAAAGAGAACAATCGACAAGCAGAAACATCTTAGAAAACGTGTTTTTCGTAATTTACATTTTCAGATTATGTATCGATCATAAATTACTTTGCTACTCGTAACTAATATCCATAAATATTTTCTTCCAAATACATAATTCTTCAACAATTTTTATAGCTATAAAACCAACACAGTGTTGCTACTATTGACGCAAACGTTACCTCATCTTCATTATCTAAAACTTATCTATTAAACTTTTAACAATAGTTGTTACTAATGAAATTGTTGAGTTTGTGAATTTATGCAGTCTGACAAAAAGATTTAGAGAGATAAACAAAATAGCATATAATGAAGTTGAAACAAATGTTGGTTATTGGTACAACTAAGAATATTTAATAAGAAGATTTGATAAGAATTTTTGATAAAAGAAGTATGCAGCTTTTGAGAATGATTCGACATATTAGCAATGGCGAATTCGCTAAAATTTATATTTCTATGCGCTTGTATAAATTTTCACATCAATATTTAAACTTCATTTGCGAATTACTTTATGAAGCAATAAGAGAAATTATTTGCAGTTGCAATAATTTTTAAATCGACTACAATTTAATATTTGAGAAACAAACTGCTTAGAATAATAAGATTGTCCGAAGCTTACTTTCTTTTTCTGCAGGATTTGATCTACGTAGTCAATGCTGTCGTTGTTTATAGCAGGTAAAATAGACGCAGAATATTTCTATCTTGCAGAACAGTTTAATTTAATACGGAAATAATACAGGATTCTTGATGAATTCTTTAGATAACAACTTCTTGCAAAACGCACGCACACGACGTCATAGCAGATACGAAAAAGGAAAGGAAAGAAAGTGGAGATCGCGTAACCTAAAAAGAAAAAAGCAACTAAAAAGAAAAATCGAAAGAAAAGTAAACTCTTTATGCCAATTCAGCATACGCGGTGAATTTAATCTCGTTCTTAACAATGCATTATTTGGAACGACTATGATACTTCTAATATTTACTTTCTAATATTTACTTTCGCTATCTTTAAACTTAAAATTTTAAAAATTAAAATTATTTGTTAATATTTCTTTTCAAAATTTCTGATAAAAAATACTTTTAATTGTTTTATCAAGTTTTATCCTATTTTTTCCACTAATCCTAGTTTATTAATTTTAATCTTAGTTATATCACTTATGATATGATTCAGTTGATGTAGATCAGTTAGCTTAAACATAAGGATCAGTTGATTTGTGTCAGTTATGATCATTAGGTTTGAACATTAATTATGTATGCAGTTGCAACTAATCGAGCTATCGATATTAAATTTTTTTCTTACCACAGACAAAACTAATTTCTTACATATTTTATAGTACAATAAAGACACGAGAAATTATCTTAAACAATATCATATTGTAAAATATTAAATTATAAAGTTACTCGATTATAGCTCAAACACGCAAGAAGAAGAGAGATATAATGTTTTTTTAAAGAAACGCTATCTAATAATACATATCTAATAACATAACTTTTCATTTAAATAACTAAAAATCAAAGAGATTATGTTTAAACGAATGACTCAATCTGATCTTGAACTGGCAAATAATTCTATCCAACGGCGAGCATAAGTGGATTTTCATAAACCACTCAATGCAATTCTGTATTACTCCCGTACAACTTTATTAACGTTCCATGATTCTCTTCATTCCGCATCTCTCTTCTTTTTTTCATTATATATGGCAAGTCGTATAGTAAATGCCGTTGCATGCTATCAATTACAATATCCCTGCGTATCGCAGGAATTCCACAGGGACAAAAATATTTCACATAAAACACGGAAGTTGCACTCGTTGTTTCTGAACTGTCTCCGCATTCAAAATTCTACTCGGACATTCAATCATTCGAGCAATGCTGCAAGTGTTTCGACAAAACCGACTTTAATACATGCATGTGTCCAAGCTGATTTAATTTTTGTTTTTGAGCTACTTTAAGTGGCTACGTAGATACTAAACGGAATCAAAAAATCGATTTTTCGAAAATACATTTTTTCCAAAATATAATCTTCGTAGTATACGGCGATTAATTTTTATATCAAACTGCTTTGAAATTTTAACAATAGAAGACAGTAAATGATGTCCTGTTTGAAATAATATCATTGACATATATAGGTATGAAATATAAGAAATAATATATCATTTGAATAACGTTAAATAAATAAAGAAAAATAATTATATTACAGTCTGTTCAATATACATACCTTCAAATTTTTATATCAATGACTTAATTAATTTAAGAAATACAAATTTAAAGATAATAATTGTTTCACCTATTTTTTGAATATGTTCTTAATAACAAGTTTCCTCATAACGAAAACAACTTTATTCAGCGATAAATTAATGAAGAATAAGTAAATTAAAGTAATGAAATTAGAAAGTTTAAAATCCAGCCAATTATATGAACATAATATGCACATATAAATTACAGTAGAAATTCCAGAAACTATAACAAAAATAATGAAAAAGCTATTAAACATATTTGGTGAAAATTTACGCAGCCATTTTACATTGAATTATCTAGACTTTTGTCATAAGATCGTTTTAATATTCTAGTCTTATCTTTCTTATACATAAAAAACATATATCCGGGGAAAAGTCACATTTAAAATCAAATATGATGAAAAGTATATTTGCTCTTTTTTTGTATTAAACAACAGATGTTGAGTGATACACCGAAATCATACATCGAAAAATTCCTTCTTATGTTCTTTTGTCAGTTATATCTCATCTTGCATTGTTTCTTTTTATCTCTTTTAATATTTTTCAATAAAACTAATGTAATCGTTAAACTTAAGTGCTCTCTATTGAAAGACAGAACATCTGCTTTAAAATTATATTTACTTAAAAAAAAAAAATCTCAAAAGAAGACGTACATATTTTCTCAAAATGTACGTAAGCTTTTAAGAACTAATCAAATAGATTAAATTTCTACAAAATTTCATCGAACTCGATTAATTTGCTACTAAAGCTGAATTCGAATATTCAACTAAACGAGAAAGTAAAAGAATTTAAACACTTTCACTTTTAGACAAACTTAAAGACTTTAAACACATCACAGTTAATCGATAATTAATCGATAGTAATCGATGAAGATCGAATCGATCATGGATTCGAAGATCTTTCCTAGCGTGCTGGCAATAAATAAATGCCCTCGGGGCGGGAAATCGAAATATATGTATGTAGCTATTACATAAAATATTTCAGCGGCCGGTTTACTTTTTAAAGACCGCGGAAACGAACGATACCTCGAAGTGACCACCGTTCACGAAACGTCAATGACTATTCGGTGATAAAGAGCGCTGGGCTTTGAGAATAAAATACGGACACGAAGAGAATGCGACTCGAACCAAACACTGGACGTGGCAACGGTGGTCAGAACGATAACCCCTGTGAAGACTCGAGCGATAAAAAGCCGGTTATCTGCGAGCTGGTTATCGTCTTCTCTTTCCCTCTCCCCACCCTTTTCTTCTCACTGTTCTTTCTTCGTCGTTATTCCCCACCAATCACATGCCCGTTATACGCTTACTAGTAATCTGTCCGCCAATCACATACCGTTTGTCAAAGTTGCCGGCCGTTGCAATCTTTTGCATTACAAAGTGTTGACCTTCCGGTTTAGCAAACAGTCTAACACATTTAGCGCTTTTATCCGCGAAGAAAATGAAAAATTATTCCTAAATGTATATCAATCGTACTTGATAACTTGCAATAAGCTGACTGTTACTTGAACATTTTCATACCATTTTCATTCCATTTTTATTCCATTTTTGTTCCATTCACGGAGGACTGTTCCAGAGTAACTTGAAATTTTGCTGTTTCATGGTTTTAATAATTATTATATGTATTATTATATGATATTATAATAATATCGTATTAGATTCAATAATAAATTATCGATTTCATATTAAATTAAAAAATTTCGGTCGTTTATATGATATTCTTCTAAACAATTTCTGGTATATTTATATTTACAATAAGCGAATATTTTGTTTCAATACTCCAAATAATATAGTATACAGTAATTAAAAATTCTTACTTTTATCAGTTTCATAGAAAAGAAGAATCCAGAGGAATCGATGCAAGTGACAAAATATACGATTTGAGGAAACTGTAGGTGAAGTTAGACATTAATAGAAAAATCTGTATGCTTCCAAATCTTGAAACATATTATTATTATACATATCCATATAATGTTAAAAATTCATCACAAAGTTCTCTACTCACATGTAGATTCTATTTAATTCTTTTTTTTATCTGTGTATATCTGTTTTTGGAAAAGACGTACTTGTACATTCATAAACACATTTCACAATTATGTTGCAAATAACTCGACAATAAATTTAATATAATACCTCGGAAGACAAATCACAACTATAATATACATATTGATATTATTCGAAATACTATAATATTATATCAACAGACTTAAAATACTATTAAGCATTCTACATACCGAATAAACGACAACATTAATACAAAAATTAAGTCACAATAGCAATCAAATCACGAAAATCTTGTTGATTGAACATGTATTACACTATATTCCTAGTGTGTATAAAGTAGCACGTAATAATGCGAACAGGAAAAGCAAATTGTACAATATCCCATTATGGTAATCAGAACAAGAAACTAATTAATTTAAAAATTCTTGATAACTGGTGATTTTTAATAGATAGGTACTCGTTAACGTAATATGTATTAAATGGCACAACGCTATTCTAAATCTTCTAATATACGAGTACATTAAACTCATTATAATATCACACTAAGGTAGATTCTAGCAAACAATCGATTAACAGATATTAATATTACTTAAATATCGAATGATTAATTCATATCATTATTTAAGTTCGTGTTCATCATTAGCTAAAGCGATTTATAAAAAAAATTGAACATGTATATATATATGTGTACTGGAAAAAAACATGAGAACGTAAACATACAAACGTAAGATAGCAGCAACTTGCAGGACTAATTAAAAATCTTTAATTCTAATATTGTTAGTTTTTCTATAAAAATTATTTTACAATTAGTCCATACTCTCATCTCTCTATGCCCATTTAGTGGGATTGGTCATTATAGAAAAGTATTATTATGTAGATATTATTACGTACTCGTAATTTCTCCTTAAAATTTTCTATATATTTATAGATATATTTCTACTACAATTGTTCTATGGATTGTTTAATTATTCGTAGTTAAGGATATCTTGATATGTTAAAGATTGACATTTTCAACTTTACAGTATAACAATAGGAATATAATTCGAAAAAGACAAGAAGATGAATGATCATTCCATGACGCAGAAAAACATCCGTAAAGACCACCGTATTTAGTAATACGTTGATTCGTTCATAAATACTACGATTTTCCTGGTAGACCGAATCACGTATATGCGTATGTACGTACACGTGAGCGCGATAGATCTGCAGAACGTATTACGCGGATAACTGGCCGATAGGTACAACGTAATAAATATCGTGCTGATTAACAACCTACGATGAAACTTTTATTGCGGCGCAAAGACGGAATTCGATAATCAGCGCCACAAATCTTGCCGGTTAGTTTCTGGATCTTATTTACCCGGCAGGTTAACCAGCCAATTAAACGGTGCATTGTCGAGCTCGTTCGACCAATGAGTTTAATTATACGTTTCAGCCCCCGATGTTTGAGTAATCGCGAGCGCACTTTAATCAATTCACCGATACAACCTTTTACGATTGCGCTCATAACATTATCTTGTCGTAATTCGCGTGTGTATGTATCTGAGGCATATTAGTTGCATAAAAGATGAAACAGGAAAAAACGAATTAGAAAGAAGAGAAAGAAGGAGGAGGAAAAGGGAGAGAGAGAGAGAGAGAGAGAGAGAGAAATACAAATACAAACTGGTCTTCGTCTAACATACGAAGCCTAGACGTCGTAGTTTCCGTCGTACTGTCGATATTGTTACTCCCACACAACAAACATGCATGCCGTACGTAATAATCGACACACAATTAATCGAGGTTGTATCATCTATAAATAAATGATCGGATCGACAACGAGTTATACAGGGGCGTACGGAAAAACATTAGCAACGCAATTGGTGTCTTCCGTGATTCGGATTCTTCAGCGCGTTATCGATTTATTTTTCGTTCCTGGCATCGCTCGTCGTTACACGCTATCATCCATTCTCGTTGACTCTAGATTAGCGCAAACTACGAGAAAAAACTGATTATTCTGTACATTACATTAATCATGCCGCGTTTGCCCTTTACGTAAAGTGACAAAGATCAAATGTTAAAGGGTCGTATGCATAAGGAATGCCGACGATTTGTTTTATCGAAGCGCCGTCTTTTACACTAAAGCATTTTCGTCGTGCTTGATAACTACGCGCGTTCTTTTGAATGATTGGTAGTACGGATTTGTGTTCGATAGCGTAATGGTGAAATAGTTTTTAAGAGAAAAATAAACGAAAATAAAAAGGAATGAATATATATCTATTCGTGCAATGTTTACAAGAGCATATTAGTTTTATTAACTACGCATGACTATTTATACGCGTTTACGAATAACAAACATAGGTACATATATATAGCCAAAAGTCGTGTAATTTTACTTCTATAATTTTAACAATTTGTGACGTATTTTAGAAATTTCCTGTGACTTGGACGCTTGGAATAAATTGGCGCTTAATGTGCAAATAAATAAATGGTTTTTTGTTAAATTCGAAAAATGAAACTTAATACTTCGTTAAGTAATAATTTATTTATTATATATGTTTAGTTAAAATGTCATACATATATGTATAATGCTATATAGATATACATGTATATGATAAGAAAGAAAGCTTATCATAACGTATATGATTCTCACATTTTATTTTGAAGCGTTCAACGAGAAGAAAGATGTATACATATGTTTCGTGTACATGACCGTATATATATAAGAATTGTGATAAGCTGAATGCTGGTTTAATTCTGTCGAATCATTGGCACCGGCACGGTTCGCAGCATTCGAAAATCGATGACGAAATACATTATACGTATTAAAATTTGTCTTGTGTCGAAACTCCAGCCAATTTGGTAAATCTTACCTTATCATGACATAGATGCTTATTTAAAGCTTATCTATTTTTCATTCATTTCTAACCAAACGTCGCCCAATTTTATTTTTCCGATTAATATTAGTGACTTTTTCTCAATGTATAGTCATTTGATTCAATAATTCTTGTTACAATGTTAAACTTCTTACAACCATTCAGGCACTTAATCTGTGAATGTTTTGAATTATATAAAAATCTTCTTTAAGAAATCTCTAATATCACTTTCTACATATAATTCAACTGCAAATGTTTATTTACAGGAAATTTTAAATTAAGGTACGCAATAGTATATGATATATGGTATATACATTTGCATATATGGTATATACATGGCAATAACATATGGTAGATACATTTACAATATTTAGTTGATGAAACAAAACAAATACTGCTTAGATTTCATTTCCTTAGGTGCAATGAAATATGAAGTTGTATAAACACCTACAGTCTACTAATGATATGTATAACGAAATTTTCATTAAAAATAGATCAAACAATTTCAACAACTTCAGTAATATTTTCATCGAGTTCAAACACAGGTAGAATGTAATGCATTTTATTTATGCATGCCATTGTACTTACGAGTATTTTTCACGTTATTTAAAAAATTAAATGTCGGGACTGTTAGACACGCTAATTCGCGATAAGATATGAAAGTCTGCAGTAACAAAGTGAAACATCGTATTAAAGACACAGTATCTTCACGTTCGATATTTAACTTTTTACAGAATGTAGCTCAGAAAAGATGCGAACAATCCGTCAAATATAATATTGTAAATTTCATATTTTAAATTATCAATTATCATAAGTAATGTAATTATGATACCAAAAGTGCAAGAAATCTCGACAATAGAAAGAAATAATTATTTTCAGATGCGAAATTTTACTCGTATTATCATCAGAGAGATAATAATATAATAGAAATATTCAGTTTTTCGAAAACTGCATATATGCATTAGCCTATATGAATCCAAGAACGATCTAAAACATTCTCTCGTTACAGTTTAGTTTCGCCTATTGCGGAGTCCAGGAACGCCTAATTATTTTAAGCATCGCAAAACGGCCATTTATCTCTCATATTTAAACCCATCGTCGTTCGGGTCACGTAGTATTGCATCGAGATAACATTTGCCCCACATACAAGCGAGCGTCACTCGATCGTAGAAGTTCCTGGTGAAACTTAATTCTGAGAGTTTATGGTCACGAGAAGAGGGAAGCGCTTGAGGAAAGAACAAAGAAAAAATAGAACAGCAACGTGCCTCAGAAATGGAAAAGATCGTCTAGAATGAGTGATTCTCGTCGAAGGATTCAAGGTCGCGAGAGGCCAAACTCAAAGTACACAGCTACTATCAGGGTGACGTATAAGTAGCGATGTCCTTGAATTCTCGGCCCTTCAATTTACATTCGACTCGTAACCAGCCATCGAAGGTCGTATGAATATCTGGCACTGGCGAGTCTAATGCCAAGGAACTTTGTTCTCTGTTCAATGTGTGCTCGTTTGGAGGTAAGAAAACGAGCGACTGGGAATAAATACACCATCGCTAGTTCTGAACACGATTCTTCGACGCGATCAACGAAAATTGACTGATAACGATGCATACGGGAGAAATTCAAGAAACATAATGGTAGTAATGGAATATAATAATAAATGGTGATAGTCCATGGATCGCATAGCAAGAAATTCTACGAAAATTCTGAAAACGTAATGTAACTTGGAGAAAATAATGTTAGATATAGGGAAGAAATATGTACTATGTATGTACTTTTAGTTTTATATTTTAAGTCTCTCTATGGATAAAACGTATATTTTCAACTTTGACATTTTCTTTCTGACAGTTCAAATCTCTTATAACCACTGCGGTCATTTTAAACAAATTTCAAAAACAATTTCTTCAAAATAAGACGCCGAACAACACAAATTTTATATCACATTTTTTATTTATTTTTTCACGTAGACTCTCCTTCTCGCCAATTGTATTACTATTCTCACCTCATCTTGCATATCACAATATGTATCACAATGTTTTTCTTCAGAATGCAAATTATTTTAGCAACCTCAACGGTGTTTTTACTGAGGCAAAATGCAAAGGAACTACAATGTTAAATATGCAATTTATCAGTTGCCATTGCGTTTACGATTATCGTGTGAGTCACATTACAAATAGAGTGGTGAACGATATGTAATCTTAAAAATTAAATGTCGATATTATACACACGCTAGATCTAATATCCCCCCATCTGCATACTGGCTTGTTTTCGACCAGTAATATTAAGCATCTTTTCCACATTTATGTTTAACTTTTGTCTTGCTTATAAAAATTAAGGTAACATGAAACAATAAAAGCTATTGGATGACATTCTAGAAATTTGAAAGACTTCCGCGAATTTTCCGAGATTTTTGAAAACAGAAGACAGGAAAGGCTAAAACAACTGCATGGACTTAAACGACCTAGTATAGCCGCGACATTAATAGAAACAAGGTTGCAGGCGGAGGGTTAAAATGTAGCAAAAGGTAATTTAATATTTGGTAACCGAATCGAAATTAATCATTTTATTAGTATATTTTGTAACATTCAATCCTCCTGTTATATTATTGCATCGAGGACGCTTAATAATAAAGTTGATATGTGTCCCGCGACAGTGGTTATGCTTATTTCAGACGTATCTTCGAAAAAAGCAGCAAAATTCTGCGCTGTACCGTTTTAATAATTGTTGCAATTTACAGCGCCGCTTTTCATCGTATCTGCGTCGTGAGCAATAAGCCACGTCAAACAGAGCGCAGTGATAAAACACCGATAACACCGCACGATAACTCTGGCGTCTTGCTACGAAAATTACAGTAAAGTTTAACGAAATGAGCCGCGGAAGATATATCTATGTTGGAGGTTCGTTTCATGTAGTCCCTAAAAGTTCACAAAATTACCAACCTGAACATAACATTGATAACACGATGACATTTCGATCGTGATACTCGCGTACCTAAATTATCCAACTTATATGTGCATCATTTTCATTTATTTATATTGAAATATAAGATGGAAAAATTGAATTCGTTTAATAATCGGCATACATGGTTCATTCGTATTTTCATTTCAAGATCTTTATACAATTAATGAAATTCGAACGTTTTGGGAGTTTCGATTTTAGAAATTGTAATATGAGATTTTTATCGCCAGCGCACTGATAATACGATGCTCAGTTTTGTGACAAATTGGCCACTTTCAAGGTGAAACAATTTGTAATCTTAATTCATTTCTGACTGGATTGAGAAAGGAATTTTGTCAATGATTATACTTACGAATGACACTTAAATCATCGCAAGAAATGTTTTATTGTAGTTTGTTGCAAATATTTCACTCGTTATTATTAGACTACAGATGTCCTTGCACTTTTGAGAGATTTAAAGATGTAAAAATGAACAGAATACACATAGTATGCGAAGACATGTATATTAAATATTCAAAATACAGTATGCGATATAATATTTAACAAATAAGATAAATATTTTCACAGGTACCATTTCTTTTCTTGTGCTTACAAAAATGTGAATTTATATGAATATTCGCAGTTTAGGTACCATTTCTTTATTTATGTTTATAGATTGTAAATTTGCATAAATATTCGCAGTTTGATTATTTTAGAAAAACACTTGTATCTTCAATATCACGATAGAATTGATTTATGAATTATCTAAATGCACGACTCAAACTTCTGAACTTTGACAGTGACATCATATGTTTCCTTTTACTAAATGACAACGGCACGAAGCCACTTTGAAAATAATCTGATATTATTTTGAACGCAGAAAATAACTGCGAAACACGGACTTAATTAACATATTACAAATCAATTAATATTTCAATCAAAAATTAAGATGTGAGTTGGAAACCACAGGTCTCGAATAAATAGAAAGGATATATTTACAAATTATTAACTAACTAAACAACAAAGATATTTGTTTCAGTGAGATTGGCTTGAAATTTTAGTAAACTATGTTTTCCTTACAGAAGTATCACAAAAAATATGTTTCTATTATTAATACTTCGAGAAGACAGATTCACAAAGTTTAAGAAGAATCAATGAAAGCGATTAATAGGCAGTAGGTTTTGTCGATCTGTTTATCAAATCTATAAACTTCAAACAACGAATAGAGAGTTCAATTCTATAACTGTCTTGTCATTAATTTCACTGGACACTTCGCGTTGATTGATGCGAATAATTAGAAAACTCGCCGAATCCAAAGAACGAAGTGAAGATACTCTTGACAGCCCGAAGTGGCTTAAGTTTCCGCTAATGCAGTCGCTTAATCGCATAACGAAGTCAAGGGTCAAACACGTAGCGAAGTGTGCGAAGTGAACAAAACGCGATTCGCTAACATGTGCGGTGACGTAGATATGTACTGAAGTATTTACGTAGCTTGGTAAACATAGCTCCAGATTCTCTTATAAACGCGAGTATGGTCTCGATAAATACATATTTGCCATTGTAAAGTTAAGTACGTGACGAACAGATATGTTTCAATTTATAGTTTTCACTTCTATGCAAACTCAACGCACATAGGAGGCACATGATGGAACGTATCAAATTTTGTTTCACCATTGAATTGATACCGCAATTATACGCAATTCGCTGGTAAATCTGAATCTTTGAACTGTTTTCGTACAAATATTAAATTTTTATTTCAAATAATCCTTTACAATCGAATACTTCCATACCTATAAGGAAAAGATCACGACTGATTACACGTTTTTTATTTGGGTGAGAGGAACGGAAACTAATATTTATATAAGCCACCATAAACTTAAAACATTAGTTGGTGTTAATGTATCGATACATGTCATAGCAGATATAGTGATTATATAAGAAAGTCATAGAATGCAATGAGCCTGATATTTGTTGTTAAGGTCAACATTCTTAATAACTTTTTCCTATGTATATTTCCCATGTAATCGCAACTCTGTCTTCGTTTCCGAGACATTCACACAAAGCTTCGAAGTTAGTTTCCATTACACTTCATTTTGGCATATATATGTAGGTAGCCGCATTTTTAAATAGCCCAACCTAAACTTAACTCATTGGCGCTAATCATCTTTAATATAAATAAAGAAAGGTAAATCAATGGGTTATAAGTTAAGCTAGACTAATATCCGTAATAGCGTTAACATGATTTAATTTTTATTTCATTCGATTTTGTGCATCATAGATTCAATTGCTACGATTTACTATTATTTGCATATATAGCGACTATCAAACACTCTTTTGTGTATAACTGAAAAACTAAGATCCCTTTCTATATAATTACCGAATATATTAGTATAATAATAAACAAGATAGATAAGATTTATAAGATACAGATATATCTATAGGTTATATAATTTTACATATTCTGTAGCGCTATAAAGAAATAATTGAAGAAATTAAGATCCCTAATGATATAAAAGTTCAACTAATTATATTTATTAATTGAAGCAAAAGTTGAATGATTTTATGTGATGATAAAAATCTTCTTAATAAAAAATTATTTTTACTAAGCGAAGCTGTCCACGATAGATTTTTTACTTTTAAATTAACCCTTATTTCCGAAATGTTTTTACTTTTACAACAAACCGGATCATCAATCCAATTGAGAATCATCTGCGTCCGACATGTTTTCCAATGATTAAAGCTGTTTACAAAAATGTGCAGAAATTCTTATACAGTGGACCTTCGTTTATGTGAACTCCATTTATATGAACGAAATTTGAGTAGTGCCTGATTAACTGAACTCTAACTGAGCTCCATTATCTAATCTACTGCCGAACGTCACTCCACTTATATGAACGTCTAGTAATACGATGTAAACAGTAGAACGTGCTTTGCAGTCGATACACGTTTTCAATTTTATTATGTTATTTTAAGAGCAAATGTTTCGTGGCATGTATAGGATAGGAGTATACCAACAAGAATTTCTATTACCTGAACGAAAAATCATAGGTGCTAATAGGGCTGTAATGGAGGGAAATAGATGGACTAGTATTATATAAATCAACCTGTTCCCCGATAAGTTTATATAAACGGAGTTCGCCAGTAGCATCTTCAAATCTTTTAAGACCTCTCAATTGAGATGCTTAAAATTATATACCCTTCAACTTTTTTTAGTTAAGTACTTGCTTCCGAGAAACTCACAAAATTTTCTTTGCTCGTGAACCAAACATCCCAGTTTACGGAATAAGGATTAATTCCTTTGAAACCAATAAAACCATCTTTGGTATATCCTACTTATGATGTGTAAGCGAAGATAGGAAGAATATTATTGTAAATAATATTACAATGAAAATATTGATATGAATATGCACAACATTGAATATACTTTGCATATTACGTATCGTTGAATAATACATTTTTTAATCTTATTTAGAAAATTTCTGTAATTTTTTAAGTTCTTTTAATAGATATCACTTACTGTAAGTTGTATTGTGTAAAAAATATTCTTTGTAGAAAACAAAGTTCATGCCTCATGTATATTGTACAAGAAATAATTTATTCTTTCTCCCAAATACCTTTCTCTTCATTTTTAGTAATAAGATAGACTTAGCAGAATTATTTGTTTTTATAAATCTGTACAGGGTACCTGTCACATATTTCTAAATATACATACATATTACCACCATAACGTGGTGATACGTATGGTATATCATAAACATGTTTTCTTTTATCGCTAATTTTTCTTTATTAGAAGAATTATTTATTCTTCGCCATTCGTCGTAAATATAATAAGTATAATTTTGCTATTATAGATAGTAGAAATAATAGATATTGAACTGATAGAATTCGTAGACATAACATGAAATGTAATTTCACTAATTATTTTCCGCAGTTCCAAATTATAATCAGTTCAGTAATAATCAAATTTCCCAGGAATTTGAACGTAAAGCGATTCGAACACGGTTAGATTATAGCGCGAAAGAAATGAAAAGAAAAGTGAGGCTTAGTGACGCTTAAGTGAAACCGAATAAATTCCGGCTCGGTTCAGAGAGGGATGTATTGTTCAATTTTGAAACAGCAGAAAAGCACAACAACAGTAGGACATGCATGCTCTACGTTACACATGTCGCAAGAAAACAGAGTCATTGGCGTGACATATGAGACGATATCGAAACGGAAATATCTAATAGAAATATAGCGCGCTTCTTTTACATCACTTCCCTTCAAAGGATACCGTTCCAATATGTTTCAGTTTGACAAACATGCGCGTAATACGCACCTCACAGGTGCCTTTCGTTTCATGATATTTCAGGATAATCACAGGTTCAGTAGATCCACGAATGTTAAAAGATCGTGTGTAACATACCAATTACGGAACGACATTTACGATTGTTACGTTGTTGTTTATAGGCAAATTAGGGTGCAGCATACTTGAAAAAGATGCGGAAAAAATCGCATTTTTATGAATGTAGATATAAAATCAGGAAATTAAAAAAAAGTATATACAGGGTGAGTCGCCTAAGAATGGAACCTGATGCTACTAATTATATCTAAAAATATTTCAAACAAAAGTTAAGTGGTTTCGAGGAGGACATTAATCGGTGCAAGTAGTTATTTTATAGGTGGATACGTAGAGAATATTTGAAGGCTAAATTTGTTTTTTTTTTATGAAATCATATAATCAATGAATTACTGGATACAGTTCGACATTCTCTATAAAAAATGATTAACCTGCCTATGATCTATCTCGAAAAACTATTAATATAATAGATATTTTAACTTTTACTTTATAAAACTTATCGTGTGAAAGAAAAAGAAAAAAGTAAAACACTATCTTTATATTCGTTTTCCTTGTCTTTTATACAATAGCTTTTATAGAATAAAAGTTAAAATATTTAATGATATTTTTATTATTCCACTAAAAAAGAAACAAATTTAACAAATACTAAAATGCTAATTACATCGATTAATTCTCTTTCGAAACCATTTAAACTGTTATTAATTTCTTTAAAATATGTTTAAAGTATATTTCGATATAATTAACAGTATCGGATATATTATCGGATATTTCAGCTTCCACTTTAAGATGATTCATCCTCTATACAAACTACATTTATACACCGTGGTCCTAAATTCGTGATAGGAGTGGAGCCAAAAAGAACATACGATTCAAAATAAAACAGAATCAAAAATAACGAAATTATTGGTTTGGAAGCTCATTTGCAAAAAAAAAATCGAAGTTTAACTCAAATATACGTGTATTGGAATAAATTAAAATAAAATTGTGGCATATGACAGGATTCTCCTATAAAACGGTCACTGCGGAACTTCAAGTTTATTATAATTTGTTCAACACTATGTATTTTAAGGGATTCATTCTACAAGTATCTAAATGTTTGAACACATGTATATTTGTGAATTCTCAAATCATATTTACAAACATGTATATAATCGATTAACTTTTCTATTTGCGAAGTTATATAAAGATACCTACATAAATTATAATGCAAGATAAGAAAAAAGGAATCAAACTTAATTCTTTGACATATTCTTGATAAAAATTTATTAATGACACATTAACACAAAGATATTTATGATACATTTTTAATATGATGAACACGCAGTCTTTCCAAGAATCACTGAACGTTTCACAATATAAAATTGGAAATATTCCATCGTCTTTTTAATTAAAAATCAATTCTTGTTTCCTTTCAAAAGATTTAATTAAAATTAAATGTTTCTACTACTATAATTACATTGAAAATTAGATATGGTAGAAGGATAATACATTATTTTTATTCGATTACTTTTAATTTAAATATTAAAGAAGTATTTATTTATTCATGAGTTCTAAAAAACGATACTAGAAGATAAAATATTTGATCATCTAGTTCTAAAGCTTTATTTTTCATTAGAATCTCATTTTTACATTTCTCAGATAATTCCAGCAAAATTATTTCTCTATCGTGGATCATTTAGAGCATGCATGACAAATTTCAAATCATTCCGAACCTCCTAACGGCGTTATAATAAAAACGGTATTTTTAAGTTATAGTAAGAGAACAAAAACATATATGTAGTTTGAAACTATGTGTATTCTTCAACAATAATACAATTAAGATTCGTTATGAATTTTCCGTAGACAAACAAACTCTAGTTCTAAAGAAGCTAATATGAATTTTAACAGATTCTATAGTGCGTCCTCTTATTGAGTGGCAGTAAATAAAAATTCACATGATAAAATAATAATAGTAGACGCAAACAATGGCAGGTAATACACAGTTTATTTACTAATGCGAAAAATTTCCCATGTTATTAAATTGTCAATTGTTTTGAAGCTACACATATAAATACGATTTCTTAAATTAAACTTGTGACCTAAGAAGATTGATATTCTTTTCAGTTACAGTTACTGTCAATGCGAAATTATTATTTTTTCTTTCACCTAATTGTAACTTACTCATATTAAAAACCATAGCTAAAAGAAGGCCTCACTAATACTTTATAGTCTTTTGTACTTATATAATTCGCGAAATTGACACGCTTAATGACCACCGTGTGCCATCTTATTACGGAATCACAAGAAACTGGAGGATAACTGTGGTCGGGCAATTTTCCTGGGCACGCGGTCCCGCCTAAAGCAACTCTATAAATTGTGAATCCCTCGTACCGTTTCACCCTCTCGCTCGGACTGCGAAACGTCGCTAATTTGCTGGGATACGAGTGAGTCCTCGGAGCAAGCTCAACACTCGTGACGCAGCGTTCGAAAGTACGTTCGACCTTATCGGCCCCTCCCCCGCCGCGGCAGCGCATAAAATGCCGCTCGATGGGCTCGTCGTTTATTTTTGGAACACGCTCGACCTCTCTCGGACTCGGTCTCCTTACTTTTCTGTACTCGCATCGTCGAAAATAGCTTGGCGCAAGGTGGGTATGCGCGAGAAAAGAACGGAATCAGAATTTGCATCTCGACAGAATCTCACCGACGCGAGGCGACGCGTTTCTGGCCTCTTTTATGGAAACAAGCGCGCGATACAAGCCTCGTTTCTCTTCCCAGCCTGGTCCATTTCAACAAATTTACACTTACGATAGAACCCCATTCATCTGGACTTAGGGAAACGAACAGTTCATATACTAGAAGCTCGCCTATTCTCCACGTATGACTTTTCATTCGAATAAGTAGGTTTAATCTACAGGGGTTCATTTTCAACAGAATCGTATTTTACTACTTTTCAACTAAAATTTAAGTTTAATTTAAATAAAAGATTCCAATTAAAATTTCGTGGCAGCAAATGAAATTCTACTATACGGGATCGGTCCGAAAGTATCGTATATCTAAGTACGTGAATAGGGGGTGATTCTTACGCAAAAATGAAAGGAAAATATAGAATAAAAATTTTTCATCGATCTACTCAGCGGTCTTAGATATCATTACTTGAATTAAAGTCACAAGTCTTTAGAATATTTTTCCATGATTGAACCTGAAAATAAAGAACTTTTCGTAAATGCCAAAGTAGTATCACAATCTCTACAATTACTAAGAGTGCTAATTTTTTTTTATTACTATTATATTATTATATATTATATTACTATATATTAATTACTAGGAGTGCTAGTTTCTGCATATTAACATTCGTTTTTATCGTATTATAGATCATATTGTAATTAAATTACATCGTGTCAAAAATAAGTATAGGATACTTTTGTTTTGACCGATAATTCATATCTTTGGTTCGGAGATATAATGAGTACATTCCTAAAACGTCTTTCTCTACTAGTCTTTTGATAATAGTTTTTAAAAAAGTGAACTTAGTAGAGTTTATCGATGGATAATATACGTACATATTTTGTTCCTTAAGATTAACTCCACATTTGGAGATGACCTTTCTGCACCTATTTATTTATTAAGCATATTTTCCATATTTAATTGTATCACTATATCTGTATAAAAAGCTTGCAGATAAAGTTATTTTGCTATAAGCCATTGCTGTGAGATCGTTTAATGATTCTGTTATAATTTAAATGTTAGATCAACTATTACTAGGTAATCAGTAAGTTAACATCATGTTAAAGATAATAAAAATGTCTACTTTTTAAATGTTTAACAAGAAAATCAAATAGTTCACATAAAAATAACTATTAAAGGAATATGCCTCCTAGAAGCTAAAAGAAAAATTTGAAAATTGACTGTATCTCCAATGATTTCTAATTTAACCTGTATTATATTTCCTGTATTTTTCCTTATTAAACACATGTCTGCCTCCTGTCTATTACTTTCGATATCCACCGTATCATTTCATTTATAATTCGATTGTTATCACCTTACTTACAAAATTCACTAGTAATTTGAGGAAAGCAAAGAAACGAATCGTCAACTCACGCGTTTCAAACGTAAATACTTCTACAGAAATATGCATGTTTGCCTCCAATGTTTGTAAAATATATGTGAAACAAACTCTTAAATGCTTTCAGCCGATAGAATCTATGTAATAATTTTATTATCGGTATTCCGTTGTTTATGTTAAAAATGCGATACAATTGTGTCAAATTTTTTATTTAATTAATATCATCTTTAATAGCTGTTATCCCACATAAATTTAGACTCTGTCTACAATATGTTAGCGACAATTTTACGATAAATTGTACATTGAGATAAAGATAGAACATTGGCTTGACACGCGACAGCCCCTTTTGGTTATCTTTGTTAAATATTTTAATATATCTTTTACTTTTTCTAAGGCCATTTGAACCTCCTTGAACAGATTAATTAGCATTCTTTATTACAATATAAAATACAAATTACGGATACGTACATCATTTTGTCAAGTCGTTAGGTTACAAATTTTCAAAAATAAATAGACATCAGTAGGAGAATCGGTGATCCCGCATAATTAGTTTCCAAAATAGCACAAGTCTATGATCTAATGACGAAAATATAGAAGAGAAAATACAGAAAGAAACTATACTTATAGGTATATTTATGTACAGATGATAACTGCGAAGATTTAAGAAGACTAATGAAAAGTTAGAGAAGATAAGTAAAGAATCCTGTTACGAATCGCAACTTATAGATTTTGGGGGCAAAATTATACGATAATAGAAGAAAGAAACCTAACCTTGCATTTGTTTAATTAATTTAATTGTTTATCCCTCAATAACGCCGAAAAGTACATTCAAAATGTAAAATGAAAAGCTCTAGAAAAAAATGAAAGACAATATCGAAGGTTTCAACTACAGAACAAGTTAAAATGTAAAAAATAACTTTTTTATAGAAACTGAGATCTAATTTTGTATCAGCATTGTCCAAGCAAAAATATCAGATACTTGCACTCAACAATAAATATCAACTTCCCATTAACGAGGATATTACTGTTTTTCGCAGGTTTTACTAAGAGATTTACGTATGTATATATATCATCTATACTCTTCTTGACGAGAAACTCCCTCAATTACAGTGAGTGTAATGAATCAGCGTCATGCAATTATTACGCAATCGTAGCAGAAAAATTGTGATAATGCATTAAATCGCGATGAATATTTTCAGTTTAGTAACAATATAATTAGCAACTTTAATTAAGTGTTTTGTCTGAATTTAAGTATTTTCTGAATTTGATATTATTCATTATTAAACTAAAATTGGATATACATATGGATCTTATACGTACGAAAGAATTTTAAAGTGTGCAAACATTCTACTTTTCGTTTCAAGAACAAGTATGCGTTGTGTTCGAAATATATCTTTATTTGCGTTGCTTTTTATTTTTATAATACTATACTATTTTCTTCTGCTAACAAATCCATTTATTTCACTTTATTTCTTGTTCGAATAGATTGGTATTCCCTCCAAGCAAATTTTACAATATCTTATGTCGTAACAAGGTATTTTTTCAGTGTTCAAAATTTATGGGTAAAATACGCTACTAATTATGAAACAGTTACTTTTATATATAAATACTTATAAAATACAAAATATCATGAATGACTGATAATACAATCAGCATGAAAGACCATTCTACAGAAGAAACAAACAGGAAAAGTAATATAAAATTTTTCCATTTCTTTTCCAATATAATTAAAATTTTTCCAATTTAGTTAAATATTACTTGTATTTATTTTATTCCATAATTGAAAGTGTGTAACAAGACAAAATATACACTTTATGAGTAATTTATTTAATTGAATTAGAAATATTGAAGTCACATTTCTAATATTAAATTTCATTTATTCATATAGAAATAAGAAAATGTTGTCAGTTTTTGAATTAAATAAATTATTAACATACGTAACTCTATAAAGTTACATTTTTTTTGTGTCAAACATATCAATCAGCAAGTTGCTCTAAAGCTTGTAATTTGTTGCACGATGTTATCAATTTCATTTTTTATTTTTTATGATGTATTTTACATTGAATTATTTTTATCTGTAGAAAGAATAACCAAGTCTATTTACCATACTTAAAACAGTCTCGATGATAAACTGTGAGAAATATTCTTAACCAAGGAAAAACTGAGTTAAAAATATCTCGGTATGAATTTATAGACATGCATATGTATGTTTTAAGATTTGCAATTCTGTACTTAAAAATCATTTTGCAGTCAAACATTCAAAAACATCTGAATATGAAGATCATCAAACGAAACTGAGTATATTGGAAAAACTCTCACAGAATGTTCATTAGAGGAACAACGCGACACTTACTTAATTAAAACAACGCCCGTATCATTTCGCCAATCGTAAGTTTCTTCCTGTCTTTCTCTCTTTCTAGTTGTGGATATCGCGAGCATCGATCAAAATATGGATAGTAAGATGGACTACGTGTATCTTCAAAGCGTTTCGATTCTCGACTATTTTAGGCAATCGAGTCCCCCTCTGAATTCTACGATCGCAAATGTAATCGTTGCGCAAACCCAAGAGATAATTCGCAATTACGCATGCATGATCGGCAGTCCACGATGGAGAATCGCTATACTACTCACGGATCATAGGTTATCCTTATAACTCTACTCTAACACGCAATAGAAGCCGGTCCGTATTTATCAGCCAATATTAAAATGCTACACGTACTTGGAATGCCTCGGTGCTGTTGCGCGAAAGGACTGGAAAATATTTTTCTAAGCCATTTCTGCATCGCACTGCGCGCTGACTTTGTGTTAATTGATCTTTCAAAACCTTTCGTTGCACGCAATAGCTTAACCACAACGGGTTCATCGCGCAAAAAATATGGCCTATACAAGCGAAATGGAAATTTTGCTTTCTATTACTACGAATTTCGCATTTTGAGCAATGTATTGATGAAACACGAGGAAAAAGTATCGCTTAGAAACAATAGAAAGAAAAACCTAGTACCTTTCTTGTTAAGTTTCCCGATTTCTAATTTTCCGCTTTATGTTTCTTTCCAAATTTTGATTGGAATACATCGTTAATTTAGAATAATTTCTCAAGAAGGTACATATTATTGGATGTTTCAATTATCATATGTTAGATTATACAAGATTCAAGAAGGTTTGTATAAACGTCAAGTTACTACGTTTTGAGATCCAATCCATATAAAGTTGCGTTTCATTAGGTACTCAAGAAAAATTTGGGATTCTCGATCGATCACTGTAACAAGTTGTTTAATCACGTGGTAACGAACAGAATGTTCAAAACTAATTTGACCACCATCGAATTAATCTCCATCTCTGAATCGGTGAAAATCGATGAAATACAAGGTTACATTTTTATTATAGCATCGTATTCTACACCTCGTGAGGATAAAAAGTCTCAAGAGAAACGTGGGTCGTAAGTCAACCATTCTCTTCAAAAGAAGTATCAAAATTACGTTAGTTTTCGAACTCTATTTATTATATGCTTACATTTTACACTCAGATGCGGAGAAAATAGCATCTATTATCACACGTAGATATCCCAGATCCACCATTATTCCATGTCTTCCTTTCATTCTTCCTTTTCTTTCTTTCTTTTTCACTATTTCAGCAGCATCGGACTCGTATTTCTACATTCCGGTCAAGGTTCGCCCCAATATTACACATTGTCTTTAAAGAATGAAAACCATACTCGATCCGATGTTTCAATTGTTCAACGAATGTAACCCGGCCACCTGAGCTATAAACAATTTCTTTTAACGACTTTCCAGAGGAAGAAATCGGCATCCTATCCACCGTGATTCAAACATTTCATTCAGAAACCTGCAAACTAGACAAAATTGGCGCTCCACCTCACACTAGTCGATCATCTCACCGATTCTTTGAATGGAATGTTTAGATCGTAGTGGACAAGATACATCTGTTGCATAAACGATTTAAAGCTTCATTAATATGACTCATTGAAGTACAAACAGTTCATATAATTGGAATTCACTGATTCGAGAATTTAGTTAATTGTAAAGTAACTACAACTTCGTTCCAATGAATGAAGTTCGGATAAGTGGCACTCTACTATGCTTCTCCATGTACGTGACTTTTCAGAAAAAGACTTTTCCTGTATTGAATGGATCATAAATTTCCTATAATATTACTTATTTATATATAATCCATAGCTTACCACTACACAAAAAATATTGTACAATTTATTCAACCAAATTTCCAAACGTCAGGAATTATTATAGTATTAGATACTATCCTGCTACAATAACTGCAATTGTTTCTGTAAAGAGATACACTATCATCCATAAGTACTTGGACACTTTCAAAGTATTCCAAATATATAAGCATGCTCCACAAATGACATTCTTTAATCCAATTTTATCTTCTGATCTTATACCAGGTAATCATATACTGTTAGTAGATATCGCAGAAAGTAATAGTTAATCCTTAATGAACATATGCATATCACGTGTGACAATATATTGTAACTTTATCGTATCGGATATATTAGGTTGTCCGGAAAGTTCGTTTCGATTTTTAAGGAATTTGCTCGACATGAAAGATCATATTGAAAAGTTTTTCCGAAAAACTTGAGAGGTTCTGAAAGGATGGAATATTGAAGTTACATGAAAAATGGAGAAAGGTTGTAGAACAACATGGTATCTATAGAATTCAATAAATGTATATCGAACGAAATGAAAATCGGAACGATCTTTGCTGGCGTCTTAATACATACAATTATATGCAAGACGATTTAGAAACTAAAAAACCTCAAATATCGTATTGGATCATAATAGATTCATAGGTAGTGTAAACTGTGCAGATCATTATGGATCTATGTATCTTTATAGATCTTTTTTTATGCAAATTATTAAAATGGCGGCGAGATTTTTTTGAAGAGGATGAGTTCCTATTTGTATATTTTATGTAAAGTGAAATTAAAGCAACATTAAATCGATAACTCGTATTCGACAAATTATTATGTCATTAGTTGACATTGTATGGCAATTTTTATAAAGGGAAAACTTCGGAAAGGTATCAACCTCGAATAACGAAGATAGGTTAAACGAAAAACTGCATATCTTACAATCTCATGGGAAGTATAATAACTGTATAGTATGGTATCGGAAGTTACCTAGTATATTCAAAAATATCATACATTGACAACACATAAATAAACAATTAAAACAGAAACATCGAAATTGTGATGGAAAATATTATAATAAATGTTTTTTATGTTTAAAAGATATGTTTTCGTATCAAGTAATGGTAATGTAACACTTTTCACGCAAGCACCAAAAAAAGCAACGAACTAACGGCAAGTCATGTGTAAGGCACTGACGTTCCTTAAGAGTTAATGTTAATTAGCATAAATAAAAAAGTAACGATCAAATGCGAATGAAAATTAATTCTGTAAAGGCACCTGAGTTAAATAACTTTAAATGCAGCTGTTCAGTTTTGAGATGACACATTGAAGCAATTGGAATATATGCGTTTCTAGTCACATTCTAAAAGGATTTTTATGTAGATTTTATAAAATTCTAACTATTCGTTACAAATAAATTAATGGGATTCGAATAACCAAGTACCTATATGCATATATCATATAATTTCTTGTTTCGGTCAAAGTTGAGCAGGGTACTTAAAACTAGTTATTGCGAAGATTAATAATATAGAAATGTCCATTAAACACAGATACATTTCTGATAAATTACGTTATTCGTCCTTTATAGAAGAGCAATTTTAAAATTCAACATCTCAACCAATTCCACATCAAAAACTAGCTTTACACTTGATTTTGAGATAAAATACGTACGTGTTTGTGTCACTTTCTTCAACATTTAAAAATGAGCGTATTAATAACATTAATTATGAAGACTTTAGTATTAATCAAGATAGTATAACAACTAAGCTAATATCATTGATTTCTTACAAAATATCTTGGAATTTATTATTTATTTTTAAACGAGACGTTCAAATCTATCAAATTATTCCTTTCTTCAACTATATCTTATTAAAATACTTTTTCTTTATATAAAAGTCAGAAAATCAACAAAAATGAGTTTATTATATTTTCCGTGTAATCTTCATACATCCACCTCTCGGCCGAATTGCATCAGGTGTCCAAATATTTATAGACAGTAGTATACAAAGTAGATATAAAATAATACGAGCTCCCTCCTAACTGAAAATAAAAGCATTCGGCTGATTCGCTCGGACTTTAATTCGAACTACAGTCATGATAATTAACGATACTCAAATGAGCGTGGCGATTTAATTAAGACCTCGGGGAAGCACGGCTTTTCGCGACCATCATCTTTACATAACAGTTTTGAAACAGAGTCACATCGTAGCGAATATCGGACCCCGCCTCTCTGCATCTGCATCTGAACGCTCTTAAAAAGTATAGAACGATTACGCAAGCCAGCGTCCATACGGTACGCCGCGCCGCTTTTATGAGCATAGCTACTAAGTTTAGAGTACGACGATATGCCTGTGCGCGGCGTTGCGCGCCGACGCTACTGCCACCACCGCCACCTTCTTCCCACGTTTCCGACACTTGTTGGATAACGAAACACGAAAGCCGTACGCGAGCGCGAATCAAGCCGAATCAAGCCGAATCGAGCCGAAAACGGCCGAGCATGCTCGTATAGCATTACGATTCCCAATTCTCACTGATTCTCGTACGGGAGTAGAGGCTACGAAAAGGGCGCGAAAGTGGCACCTCATTCGACTAGGAATCCCACGCGAAACATACGATAGACACAGTCACTGAAATGTACACGTACGACCGAAACACGCGTTAAGACGCTCTGTGTTATTGGTCAGACGTGTAATGGCTCACGAAAGTGTTCTAACACCTATAGACATTTGTTATGTATATATTATATTAAACATTTTGAAATTTCATTAGCTCTGTAA
The DNA here is from genome assembly GCF_051014615.1 of Bombus vancouverensis nearcticus. Classification (NCBI taxonomy): domain Eukaryota; kingdom Metazoa; phylum Arthropoda; class Insecta; order Hymenoptera; family Apidae; genus Bombus; species Bombus vancouverensis. The sequence goes on along the minus strand of NC_134911.1, from coordinate 1,029,449 downwards.
GGAGGCACGACTATCATAATTATATTGGTAAAATTTGGAACCAGTCTGGAAATGTGTATAGGTGATATAAGATATTTGTTACAAGCATATACATTATACATGCATCGAAGATATCACCATTAGGTACCCTTCCCTGCTTGAAGAACGTACGAGGGTGTAATTGTTACTTCCTGTGATGATGACAGTTTAAAGAACGTCTGTAATAGCTTTATTACAGTCTAGTTATTCAATGTTTTAAGTAAAACTTTAACATAAAGTTCAAATGAGAAATCTTGTACAATGGCTTATGACAGTATTTAAATATTTATAAGCTTTTCAGTTGTTAAACTTTTAAACTTGTGAACCTTTTAAACCTTTGTAAATATGTATGTACATTATGCGTGTTATACAAAACATTTTGAGACTTCATTGTAATGAGGTGTGACTAACATGATTGCATTAATAAAATTTGAATCGAATGCGAAAATATAAGTATATATGTATAAAAGTTGCAAGATATCTATAGCAAGCGTATACTTTACAAAGATCACCAAAGTTTTTGAACAGTCAATTATTCTTTATATTGAGTCTTTCGGAAACAACGTAATGTTTTTGGATTCTCCTAAATTAATTTATACATTAAAAAATTGTCTATGTAGAATAGAGGATATATCTTTTATCTACCCAAATGTTAAATGTGTATTTCCAATAATTTTTAGAATACTTCTTTCAAATATATATTTATGTAAGAAAATCATAGGTAATATTCTAATTATTCCTAACGATTAATAATATTTCGATTTTTTTTTACAAATCTTCTTAATACTCAATATACGTGATTTACGGCAAATTCCATTTTGTGATGATGGGGTAATGTGATTGATAATTGAAAATTGATAAATTTACTCAATATCTTGTAACTGTCATACACGTTTTCATATCGGTTTCAAATTTTAGCAATATAATAACGATAATCGGTCTCATTACATTACTGATGGCATTTCAACAAGTTTCATATAACGGATATAATATATTCATAATAATTTTCTGCGGTAAATATTCGAACACTTTCGGCGTTGAATAAATAGTTAAGCCAATCACAGGAAAAAAATTAGTATAAATATTGGAATGAGTTACGTATTTAGAGCGATGGTCAAGAATCAAAAGGTGGATTTGCTTTTCTTGTACCAACTGGAGAACACCTACGCTCTAAATGTATAACGACGTTTATACTTGGCGATCAGTATGCAATTTACCAAGAGAATCGTACAACCTGATGGATTGTTGTATCCTTCCAAGTTTTGACGTAGACATGTAATTCAAGAGCACCGAGAAATGCTATTCGAGTGGACGAGAATGCATACATGCGTACAGATAGTTCGCATCTAGAGATCAAATTCTTGCGTTTTGCAATTTAAATGCGAGAAGAGATGATTTTTTAGAATAGTATTACATCTTTCTTCGTGAAGATCTTTTTGATCTATAGTCTGCCCAACTAAACGAGGCAATAGATATAAATAAATCGTGATTATTGCGGCCACACATCTCGTTGGACAGACTATAGCAATTAATTTGCTAACTGTTATAGAAGGCTTGTTGAAGATTAGGTGTGTGTTAATATTTTACAACTTTAGTATACGTATGTATATGTTAACTTAATTAGTATATTGCATAATTTTTCAGAAACATGTTCTTGCTTAGTTGATATAGTTAATATAAAATAAATTTTTTAATCTAGTAGATTATATATACTTCTTTGGTTTTACTCTCAATTATAATTAATCTTATTAAACATTTCGTTAATATAACAATGTACAACATGAACAGAATATAACATGAATTATATACCTTATATTAACATCAAAATCTTTATTAAGTATAAAATAAAAGTAACATTTCATCACTATAAATAATTATTATACTTTACCAAATGATATGATGTTACTCGGAAAATACAAACTATATAATACGCTCCAATAAATCTCCCATAATATGTATCCCGCAATAACCTACACTCTCGTATACCATTAGTTTCTGTTATTATCCCCCCTATTATCAATCCCAAAATACAAAGTTAAAAGAGATAGAAACACGCCGCTGTGACGAAAACGAAGAGCAAATGACATCAAGGATTTCCAAACGAGCATAATTATTAAACCGTAATGAGAAACGAACGCGTGTCATGCCCATTACAGAAGCATTTTCAAACGACGACACGACTCGCCTCCTGATAAACTCAACACGAAGCGAAAACATAGATGAACGGTTGAAAAGTTGAGCCTCGTGTAAAATTATTGTACGAATTAAATTCGCGGCACCGTTTTCTTTGACGTTTCCATGTTTCCGCGTGACAGTTTCTCCCGCAAAATTTTACTATAACTACGCTTCCGCGGATTTATTATACATATTATGTACAGTGAAACACGTGCCACTTATTTCTCGCATAAAACAAGCTGCTCGCCCTGAGGGTACCGAATACTAATTAGGATAAAAACCATTTGACGTGGAAAGTTCCTATGTTCATGGAAAACTCTGTCTCGTCATGATCGATATCAGCAACGTTGACAACCCGTACCTGCCATCCGCGGTTACGAAATACATATATACATAGTTGCCAAGTGGTTTTCTACAACTTTCAATTCTCCTACTAAATAACTTGAAACTCATTTATAGTCCATTATCCAGCGCAGTCCGAAATTTAAAAGAGCATTATGTAAAATGTATCAGTATATATCACAAAGCAATAACTTCATTCGTACCGTTCAATTTGACAGAAAGTAGAGTTCCGTAAAAACAGGATATCGTAATTGAAACAATTACACAACAGAAATTTAAGGATGAGAACGCCATCGAATTGTTTAAACTCAAACTTTCATTTTTGACGTAAATATTAATAGGTTTATTATTTAATTGCAGATAAATACATTATTGAGCAAAAATTTCAAATTAATTGAATTTATATTCAGTTTTCTGGACATATTATCATTCATTCGAAATGCATGTTGTAGAAAAAGATATGGTAATTATATATGTAGAAAACTGCTGTCATCTTGCATTTCGATGATTTTTTTTAATGTTGTGGAAATCAACATTTTGAACAACTTTTTCCTTTGCATGTTGCCGCCAGACTCTTCCAGTTTTCCAAATACATTTGCAAAGAAATGTCGGTACCACTACGGTGAATTTTGTCTGTAATAGTACATCTATATGATATTGATTTGCCGGCCTCAATGACATCTAACCCAAACCTACATAAATCTACATAAACTATAAAGAAATGATAAGAATTAGATTTGAGTTAGGCCTCTTTTCCATTTGCTACTAGTCGCGCGACTACGAAGTCCATTGTCAAATATAGCACAATTTCCATTCGTGCTGCCGCGACGAAGGGTCGCGCGCGATTACGAACTCAAGGCGCAACTCACCATGACAGATCAGTCACATACGACTACAAAGTATATGGAATACATAAATGCTATACCTATATCCAGAACAATCACACGCGACTGAACGTCATTTTGCTGCTAGAAATGTGACGATCCGTCACTGAAGACGTTTCACTATATAACACTATTAACTTATAATGCTATATAATATTATATAATGATACATAATAATAGTGCTATAATTAAACATAATATTATAATATATAATACCTTTAATATAAATGGTTAATACTTTAATCGGGAGAGATTTTCTACCCTGATACTACACGTATGTTGGTTATTAATATTTGACAAAAACTAAAAATTTAATTATTTTATATTCCTCAGCTTTTCCAAAAATATTTTTATCCAATACTAATAGTTTGTCCATATAAATAGATTACCAATATGGTTCCATTAAAAAGATTGAAGCTGACCTTTTTTCGACATCGCGCGCGACTGAGCCGCGATACTTGGCACGACTTGCAGCCGCACGACTAGTCGCAAGTGGAAAAGAGGCCTTAGGCGTTATTTTATCCGGCCGTCGTGAGGTGGCCGGAAACCAACTGCATACACAGCCACGGATGCACAATTATAGGCAGAATTAACTATAGTGGTACCGATAGCTTTTTGTAAATATCTCGGAATTAAGATCGAGCAGTGATTACATGCATAGAAAAAAATTGTCTAGGATCATACCCCCGACAACATTTTAAAAAAGTCATCGAAATTTAGAATGGCAACGGCTTCCTAAATGATTATCCTTGAATTTTACGAAGGACATAATAATTCCAAACTATTAGACGATTGTATGTAGATATAAATATAGGTCATACTATCTTCTACTGCCACGCTATATACAACTTATATTACTTATATGCAATTTCAATCATAACAATTTTTATGATCTTTTCGTATCGGAACGAGGTGCCATTGTAGGATATAAATGTGAAGATAAAGGGTTATTAATCGATTACATACTTATACCATGCAGTGTCTTTCTACCGTAACTAGAACGTACCGTAACGTAGTTTCTAATTCTTCCAATTCCATAGTCAAGACTAGTTACGAAGGTCTCTTGCAATTAAAGATAAATCGTAGAACAAATCACTTAAATTCAAATGTTTGAACAACTTCATTTGCATACACTCATACGTTTCCAGACACTTTGCTGGATTTGTGCTAGCTATATGTGAATATTACTGCCTGAGATCATGAAGATAGTCTTCCTATCACCTTAGAGGAATCTTCTTCATATTGCATTAAAAACTAAAGAACCTAAAGATAAGGAGCTATTCATACACCAAAATAAATTCACAATTGCCAAACAAATATTGATACGCCGTTACGTTTACGTTATAATGTTTATTACTACTACCATTCGCCTAATTAATTAAGTATAAATACGTATAGCAAATTACGTATCATTTGATAGTATATGCTTGGTAGTACTTTTTAGTAATACTTTTATGTAATTACATTTTAAAAATGAAATGTATAACCTGATAAAAAACGCTTCACTAGAAAAAAGGGAGTATGTGCTAATACTTTTTGTAATCACCATAATTAAATTACATGCTATCAAAGATAAATTAAATTCTAGATAGTCTTGCACAGTTCTGTATACACAAGCTCTAGGAAAATTCCAAATAAAACTCAACTCCTTCTCTAAAAATAACGAACGCTTCTACATTGGTTTCCACTTATCTAAAAATTTGTTGTTTCCAACAACATCAAAAGCAAGTAAAAGAACGTTCCGTTTTCAAAGGAACAAAGATGCCTCAAAGAAAACACGCGTAAGTCGTCTACGGGTTCACGAAACGTATATGCGCCTTTGGACAGTTCGTCTTCGCATTCCCCTCCAACGAGCTCGTAGTTGACTTTGACCCCAAGCAAGCGAACTCGAGCGAGACGTAGGCGCGCGATCGGTGACAAGAGGAACGTATAATTATGTACAGACGAACTGATATATACACAGGCGACTACGTCGATCGGAGCGTGTATTTCCACGCGCATACGCGCCAGCAGCGCGCGAGCGAAGAAGCGAACGAGTCGGTGGAATTGCGACGACCGCGAAGCGTGAGTAGAGAGCTTGGTCGTGCCCCTCTCGTCGCACGCGACGATTGGTCCACTACTCTCTGTCTGTATCTACTGCGGTAGCACTCGACGTATTTACTACGCACCAGCGGAATAGAAGCGATGTACAGTCTTGACAAATAATCCGCAACTTGGCACCGGTGGATACGCATCTCCGGCGCGATGCGATTGTAATCGCGGATTGAGCCATTTATAGATCGGTCCACTGTGGATCGGAACATACTCCGATCTCAATGGAGGTAAACGATTGCAATCGCGAACTACACTATCGCTCAAAGGTATTCGAACATTTATGGTGGCTCACGAAAGTATTTGAATACTTAATAACAACTTTTATAAATATGTTTGCATTATCCAAAATACTTTGAAATTTCATTATTATTGTAATGACATATGACTACCATGATTATATTTGTAACGAATTTGAAACGAATTTGAAACGAATTTGAAAATACACATATATAGAAATTATAAGATATTCACAATTGCAAACATATGTATGTTGAGTTATTCCGAAATTGTATCAGCGAAATGTAGGAAAAATGTGAAATTATTGTATCATTATAGAATTAGAACACTCCCTGTATTCAACACTTGCTGATATTTAGTAGATATTCAATACTTTTCACTGCTCTTATATTCTTATATTCATTTTATTATAAATCTGTTATTTCGTTCACATCATACATGTATATGTCGAGCTGAAAATCATAGCACTGTAAGTCAAAATTTTGAACATTTCAATTTAGTATTTCAACTTTTACAAGCACCACTCCATTCGTTTTGCAGTTCACTGAATTGCGTTTTTATAATTTGAGAAAATATACTGAATTTTTTATTACGCAGATCGATATTTTATAAAGATAACAGTATTCTGATTTACACCATAATTATTTTGAGTCTTCAATATGTGTCTTTTAATGTAAAATATTGAACGGAATAAAATTTATTAGACTTTCCAAATAGATACAGGGTGGCAGAGGGTGAAAAAATGTGAAAAAATAAGTCAAAAATATAGAATAAAATTTTTCAATGTGACGCTTCGTTTTTGAGAAAATCGAGTTTCAAAATTTGCCAAGTATACCTTAGCTGGGCTACGTATCTACTAGGTATGTGTACACAATCAAGAGATTATTATACATAAGAAAATGAGAATGTAGAATAAAATTTTTCCGTTTCAAGAAAATAAAGTTTAAACATGTTTAATTAGGAACTGATCTAGTACATATACATTTCCAAATTTATTTTTTTTTCTCAAAACGAAGCATTTTATGAAGAAATTTTATTCTACATTTTTTACTTATTCTCAAAGATAGTTTAAACGCTTGTCGATTATTTACTCTTGTGCAATCCGGAAGTAGCCAAATTTAAGTATACTCGTGGAATCCTCAAAATTGATTTTCTCGAAATCAGAATCTCAGACGAAAACATGTTATATCAAATTCTTTTCTTATTTTATCACATAGAATCACTTCATCTCCGGCTGTACTACGATTACCGCTTCACCCTGTATAACGAATAGTTGTCCAATACTTATAACTTATAACCAAGTGTACAGTTCCATTTGTAAATATTAGGACATCTGATAATTCCATATGAAACGTGACAATTAATCTAAATTATTAAAGATATAATTGTTCTCTGATAATTTCCTAGTCATACAAGCGACCCAATATTTGTATATGTATTATACACACTAAAAATTTGCTTCATTTGTATATTGGCAAGAGTTGCAGTAATGTTTATAGTAAATTATAATTATATTTTGTAACATAAATCCTGTTAACAAAAAATTGATAAGAAACTTCAAAAAATCCACTATAAAGAAGTGTCGAGGTTGATCAAAATATTGACCAAAGTAGTGAGCAAGAGATGTAATAGATATAGATGACAAAAAGCCGTATTTTATTATTAGTTTGTCCGAAAAGTGTCTTCCTTTTACAGACCCGTCTTTTACAACGATGCATCTTTATACGTACAGGAAACGTAATCTGTCGAACTTTGTAATCTTTATCTTGATAGAACAAAATGGATCATACGTAATTCGATAAAATAATATAAAACGAAAAATGTTGTGCATCCATTATTTCCTTATAAAACGAAAGAAACTTTTCGGACGACCTAATATATCGAATTGATGAGATTACTATTGCAATAATAAATATATGGGTTATTTATAGTCAAACGTTTCAAAGAGGATGATAATTATAAAATGTCTGAATAATTTCTTGTTAATTTTTCAGGCTTATTTAAGTTTCCGTATGTTTCGCAAGACCTATTGGTAATATACGTTTTTGCAGAAATTCCAGAATGCTGATTTCAATAATTTAAAGAACGATCGAGACGACCTAGTTACTGATAACGATAAGTTACCATAGGGGAAGTATCTTCGACAGATGTTTGTTACCACAAGCTTATCAGATCGCGTAATAGATAATTAACATATTTATGTAGTAACACTCGTGATATATCGACGTAGAAACATATAATTGTATACATTTTCACAAAGTGCCTTATCGATGGTAATTTTTGTTCTTTTCTGTAATTAAGATTTTTATAATTGCGCTTTCGTAATTCTTCTTATTCCCGTCATCCCTTCTCTCTTCTGCTTTGAAGCGACGCCTGGTAGGATACCCAAGACATCCACACGAGAAATATGTATTTCCTACGTTTACATTATATCGAGAATAACGCAGATTTGCATAGCCTAGATAAGTGTTTAGTTACACATTATTATACCCTTATATATATTATAATATTGTATCCTTTTGACGCGATTACCTCACTTCATGACCGTTGACCGGGGAAATCTCGAAACGTTTGAGATAATCGTTAAATATCGGCGCATTTGTTAAACATGATGAAATTCATCCATATGGCTGATTCGCAATATTCCTCTGCAATTATTTTCATAAATTAGAGACTGTCATTTTTCGTAGAATAGCTATATGACAATAACACTCGAACAATTTTCAGATATTGTATAGAAAAGGTGCTAATATGGTATATTATTATCTTTTGCAGGCGATTCTTCAGAAATTAATGAACTAATTAACTAAAACTATATATGTATTGCTTTAATCTAATACTCGTTTTTTTCTTTGTTATGTCTAAATAACTGAAAATCTTCAGCGAAATAAAAAATAACTGAGAAAAGAAAGGTAATATTATTTGCAAAACTTACTAATATATGCATGTATGAATATAATAATATTTCTTTCCACATTCATTTTGAGCTCATAATGCATCCGATTGACATAAAATCCATATCTCATAAAAGTGAATAAAATATGTTAACAATAACCTTTCTAATACTCTTAACTCATCGTCTTCCTCTGAGAGAACGGAATTATTCAGAAAGACTGTTGTGTCTGAATGAAATGAAAATTCTTTTTGATACTGAATTCCATATTACTTTCATTCAGGATTCCAAATTATCATCAAACCTAGCTTTTATTTCTACTTACTATATGTATTTATATTCAATATTTATAGTTAAATAAGTTCATGCATTTTATTATTATCACAATATTGCCATATACCACAACTGCTGCCTAATATTAAATATTTAGAAACGACTAATATTCGGAGAAATTAAGAAAGCCTTTGAAGGTGATGTAAATATCTGAAATTATGACACGGAACTAAGTATGCTTGAAATTTATTTGCTTTCACTTTTATTTCGTTATGTGTTTAAATTGCATATAATTGTACAATATATGTCCCTTAAAATATATACTCTTTTTATTACGAATATTTGCAGGGTTCTGTACATATTACTATCTTCTCCTATAGCATCGAGTATTATTTTCGCAATATTTATATATTATGATGAGAAGCTTAAAGAAAAAAGAATTCGTATAGTTCGCCGATAGAAAAACAATATTATTTACGACAAAATATATATAATTACATATACAAAATACATATCATTTATCGCATAATGAATTCGACAGGCATTGAATTAAGATAGCGAGCATAGTTGTAATTGATTGAATAAATGTTTATCAGACCATTATAAATTATTATATCTTCTAACAAACAAGATCGCGGTATGATAAGAGTAACCGCGCACAGGCACTGAAATTTCAACGTGTTACGATATTTGTACAGTTGCTTCACCACATAATATGCAAAATATGGGCGACCGATTGCCGTCGGTGACGTGTCTTCTGCATTTCTTCGAAATCGTTGAACCTTGCTGCAGTTCGAACTTTTTACGTTCCAACCTAGGTTTCGTTTCATGCGGGGAAAAAGATATTTATTGTTTCACCCTCATAAAATTAATGGTACAGTTGTACCAAGACATAATTTAAGAAAATAACTGGATTGTTATAACTTTTTTGACATCACCGAAACTTATTAGGATTTGAGATTCCATTATAAATAGAACTGCATATGCCATTTAAAAAAATACGATTAATTATATTTACTATACCTTTCAAAGTATCTTTTCATATTTTGGATGTATTATAGCGTGTACTGTTTTATATATTAATATTATTCTTAAATCGCCCATCGCCTCGTAAGAAGATTAAGAAAAATAAACCAATAACTATTCTTTCTCAAATTTAATGAATTACATTTTTCTACAACTTTTCTACAAATAGAAAATTTTTAATAGAGAAATATTATTCGATCGGAAATTTGCCCAAATAACGCAGCTACATTAATTTCCCTTTTTGTCTACGCGAAGTTGCCTTGCAAATATCATCGATAATAAACGCGAAAACTTGAACGATAATACGTCAACGAAATCGGTTTGTTAATCTTGTTTATATGCGACAGTATTTTTGTTTGACGAACGAACCTCCATGCACTTGAGTTAATACGCACGCCAGAGGGGAGCAAGAAATGTTTTTAACGAGGTTTAGACAGATAAAAGCAGTATCGGCTAGCTACGCGTACACGTTTTATTCAAACATACGCAAGCATGGCAGGAGTTCGTCCGATTCCCAGTTTCACGAATCTTCCATCCGTTGCGATAAGAACGTTTTGATAGACAAAATACTCGTGCTCGGGTGACTTTCTTTATTTCTTAAATTCGACCTAACGCCTGGCCTGATTCCTCTTCATCACTATGGACGATAATTTCAAATCAGACGCACAGCGATTAAAACAAAAAAAAGAAACGAAGAGATAAAGTTATATTATAAACACTATAACCTTACAGAACGTGTGTGACGTATATTTTTGACAAAATAGTATGAAAATTGTAGTTACGCATATCGTGGATGCTCGTGTATAAAGTAAAGTTAATTATGATGAGCAATCGAGATGATATTTTTAATACCTTTCCTATATGCAATTTTGTAAAACAAACGAAATGCATATTAAGATAAGATAGGTTTAAGATTTCGTATTCTTGTTCATATTATATATGTAATAAACCGTCGTCGTTTTTCTTTGAGAAGAATTATCTATTTCATACTCGCTCAATTTTGCTGAAGATAACAGAACAGAAAATAGTTTTTTTTATATACGTATATTAAATATTCAAAAACAGTACTAATTAAGCCGACCCAAACTACAATTTCTGTATTTTATTCTGCAATACTACACAAATTTAGATTGTAACTTGATCTATATTTTCTCACATGCATATTTTATTATGAACGAAATACATATATAATTTATTCAATAAATTTTTTTATTAACTAACATTTACATACGTATATCTAAAAACCTAGATTATGATGCAATCATGGAATGGACAAAATTAAGCTAACAAATAACAACATATGGAATATATACTATATTCGAACGCTTCAGATTCTTCTTTACACTTGAGTAAATTATGTCAAAAAATATATTGTCCATAGCGTAGATAGTTTACATGAAATTGAATGTTGATTTTATACTCTTACGTTTTATGATTTTTTTTTTTTTTAATAATGATCGAAGGTAAGGTTTCGTCTTCAATTCGTAATACTATAGTAGAATTGGCCACTTTATACAAAATATGCAAAATTTGCATATGATATCAATATGTTCGCTGTTACAATGAACTCAAAGAGAACATCATCTAAAATTATGTTTTGTTCCTCATACATCATATGTTGTTTCTTGTATAACATACTTTTATTAAGTCAATAACTTAATGAGATTAATTTTTTTAACCAGGCATGTCAGTTATATATTGATTTATTTCGCAGCTTAGATTAATTTTCAAGCGTCACATGCGCATAATATGCAACGCTAGTAACGAAGATGTTTATATTGTTTTTGAAAGTAATGTTACTAAGGAAGCTATTACTTGTGAATTTTTTTAATTTTCTTTTAGTCATAGCTAGTCTTCTAGTCATCAGCTTTAAAAAATAAACCTGTGAACATTTTATGAAGTGCAAAGCAACGATGTTCTTAAAGAATAGTATTACATAAACATTATATCTGCATAACAAAAGAGTATTATAAGTCTAATGATATACTACTTTGATTAAAAAACTTACTTTGATGAAAGTAAAAGCCTAATTTTATTATTTTAAATTTAAAAAAATTGATACAATTTTATATATTACCTAATTATATTATATGTTTATTTACCTAACGGCTTGTCTGAGTTTCTTCAAAATTCTGTAAGTGATCAGCTTGCAATTGTATACTATTAATTATATTGCGTATAATTACTACGGTATACAAAACCTAAGAAATGAAAAAGCATTTTACGAAGCGGTATATTTTTTACATTCACTCAACAGTTAATGAAGATCGATATAAATCAAGACGTCTTCTATCACAGAGGAATCATTGTAATGTGGATTATATGTTTTCACGTTAAGAATATTTAGGTATTATAGCTGTACCTCTTCGAGTATGCAGAACGTCTCACAGAAACGCTCATCAGGTTCGTATATCATTCACGTGTAATTCTAGTAGATGGCAAGTCCTGCACAGTGTCATTCTACTACGTATGCCAAGTAGCGTAGTGTTACGTGGTCTCCTAGAAGAGTTTCCAATCTTTTCCTACGAACAATACTTCATTACAGTATGCTCAGTGCCACTGAGGTCTATCTTTGACAGATGCTAATCCTTTTCCTCTTTTTTTTTTTTTTTGACAATCAGCTATTGTTACTCTCCAGAATAATTTTTAGAATTGAAATTAAAATACGCAGTCTATCCTAATTTGAAATGCTTAAAAAATGTACCTTATTCTTAAATTCCGTTATCTTAATCTCCAAAATTTTTGTATATTGTGGATACATATTATATATTATTATATCATAGTTTTTTGAAAGGTGGACTCATAGGATAAAGTATATTGATGAATTGATAATTTATACACAAAATGAATAAAAATTTCATTGTAATTTAAGAATTTGACTAGAAGTAATTTAACTATTGATTACATATAATACGTATAGATATTTATCATAAACCTATAGATCCTTTTTTCAGAAAGTAGAATCATTTTTGAGGATGTTTTACGCCATTAAACATAAATATGTAGGTTTTTTGATTAACAAAGATTTCATTTGTCTCAAATAATATATTTAGTCACCTATTGATACCCAAGTAATATACTACATGAAACTAGTAACTAAAGTTATGTGTTCAATATATCATAAATCATAAAAGTTGAAATGCGAAGGAAGACGAACATTTTATGTTGTACTGGAGGAACATTGCGAATGAGACTGGTGTTGTAAAATTAATAAGAACTAGCGAATGAACACACTATGAATCAGTAACGATCTATCGTAGTAGTTACGCTGCTACGTTTATATGATGCAATAATCAATGTGTCGCTTTCCACGAATTGGAATTTTTCCTACGCGCAATCGTTTTAAGGCAATCGTATGTTTAGTAATCTTGAGTAAAAAGATGTCCTTCGAGAACGAATTCGTGACAACTGGGAAGCTAGCAACAAAAGATGATCGGTTCGGTTTCGAGGATGTCGTTGAGTTTCATTGAGGAAATTCTTTTTAATCTTCCAACGTTTTTTCCATATATTTCGTTAGTTTCTCCAACATCTCATGCTCTTACCTTCCATTATCGGTTGAAGGATAAATGAAAACGAATAAGAAAATTTATCATTAAACAGCAACGTTACTTTTCAACCTTTGAATGATATCAATGACAAAAATTCCACTGGATTTTACCATATGTAATTTATTCATCGGGATTGCGTAACGAGATTCACTAGAAACTGTTTACTCCCAAGAAATCCTTGTTATCGAATTTGTCGTGTTAAATATTAAACTGTCGGATATTATAATCGTAGCAAACACCAGACGCGATTACCTTGAGAACATTTCAATGGTTATCGATCGCTTGAATCATTTGAAATTACCGAAGAGGGAAAAGTTTCCATAAAAACCTTATTGAAACCGTTAACCCTGTTGATTTTTTGGCTCAATCAAGTTTTTATACCATTACAAATTATTTTAAGCTTGAGGGAAACACGGAAGAACTCTTGTTGATATACATTGAGTATAGTGATTCTACTACCATTAGCACTGTAATGAGAGACACGACTATTACAATTGTAGATAAAATTTAAAATTTATTTGAAAGTTTATATAAAGCTACACAAGTTACGTTACTTGTAAGCATACACTTGGTAAAAAATGAATATATAGTATGGATAGTTGCCTCAAAGATATAATTAATGCCAAAGATAATTTCATTAAACACTTACGTTTATCATTATGACATATAATGAATAATTAATGGGTTAAATAATTTTATAACTTTTATGTATAGCACTTTGCTATTTGTTTTGGATGTTACCACTGTGATTACGAAAAGTTTCTTTACTTACTGAAACAAATGTGAAATTGGGAAACATTAACATTTCATCGAACGATCATCATGATAAGAGGTTTATGGGCTATATCTTCTGCAAAACTATCTTTATCCACGTTATCTCTCTAGCAGTACAACAGGATACTTGAAAATCTTCAATTTCTATTCAGTACATTTCAATTTTTATAAACAAAGTATTAATTATACATATTACGTAATTTTAACATAATATATACATAATTTATACATAAGATATACATAATTACAATATATAATATAACATAATAAAATATATAATATATACATAATTTTTATAGATACATCTGTAATTATATTACAGAAGATTTATAATTAAACAGTGAAGTTGTAAATCTTGTAATAAAGATTTCCATTGAACTATATAATTTTCATTAGACAATAAGCAAATATATAAATCACCTTTTGCTATCAAAATGTACAATCATCGTCAAGTCTTCCATTAGAATCATGATAATTTACATTTCCTGTCTTTTATAAAAGAGCAAATTTAAGATTCAGTGTGTTGTCAACTAATTTCACATCTTTATATTTGACTTTGGTATTAAATATGTATTTTCGTCACTCTCTTGAGCATTTAAGAAGCATTAATAACGTATTAGTAATACAGATTAATGTTAATCACATGAAACTAACGCAACAATTAAGCTAATATTATTCGTTTCTTACAAAATACCATAAATTTATCATTTATTTTCGAAAAGCTTATATCATCGAAATTATCAGATTATTCCCTTTTTTAACTATTTCATATTAAGATACTTCTTTTTAGCTATTAAGTGACATCAAAATCTTAATATATATAAGAGTGTGGTCTTCATATACCTGTCCCATGTGAAAATCATGACGCTTCAAATACGTTCGAAGTCTTTTTTTGCCGTATATCAACTAGGTTCAAGAACGTACTCTTCGAGCGTAGTCGAATTGCGTCACATTTCAATGATCCAACGCGCGGTTGTATGCGTAAGGCGTAAGTGCGTATAAGCCAACACACGCATGCTGTAAGAATATTTTATACGGGACACCGTAACTCGCCGGGAAAAAAAGAGGAATGACGTTCTCCATATAAGAGATAGGAAGAAGGACGAACTGAAAGCAGGGAGGAACGAAGAGGAACGTCCGAGAACGTAGGGACAAGCTGGTCGACCGATGAAGAGAAACGCGAAAGCGATTCAAGAGGAACGAGGAGGCTCGAGCTGCGGCAGAGAAGGGCGATTAAATAGCACGCGAGGTCAGTGCCTCGAATCGGAGATCGGGCCCAATCAGTATGAAGCAGATAAAACTCGTGTTGTAGTTTCCAGCGAGGTCTTTGCTTAATGAACATTGTCGTCCCAAATGAATTTTCATATATAGCTTCTAATAAACGTTTTAATATGGCGAGACCGAAGAGTAGAAATTCGTAACTTGGAATTCAACAAGGATTCCGACATCAGGATCATAGAAATTTATAATATCTATGAACCCTTTTATGTTTGTGTATAGCCTAATACTTATATATGTGTGTATCCGATGTTTAGGTACGTGTAATAGTTATTCATGTATGGTGGTTCTTATGCCTATAAATGAAAGCAAAAGCATTGGTAACAAACTATTCTTATATTCCTACATATCTTTATAAGCTTGGAAAACGTTTAATTTATCAGAATCTTTTTTATAATAAGTAAATACTATTAAATAAGTAGTCTCTTTTTCATAATTATATTTAGTTAAAAAAGTATTATAATTAAAAGAGTAGTATCTTTTTACTATTAGAGTAGATAAATATAAATATAAAATGTGTAACATTGAGTCATATATTGAACTCTGTTTTATGAAAATTATTAATTTTTTAAATACGAAACATATAATTTATATTTTGTAATATAAATGTAATATAAATAAGAAGTAAATCATTTTTTTGAAATTTTTGCATTTTAGTTTTCAATTACTTTCGGGTAAATTCGATATGTTACTTTCACATGAAAAGTGGAAACTCACTCAACCAATCGCATGTTTTATGGCAACAAGCAACGTATGATCAACACGTGTCATGGAACGTCACTCAAAGGATTAAAAACTAGACAGTACAATAATGTACCTAATAAATTCTACCATTTTTTTCTGACTTTTAGGTATTTATAATAAATAACTTTCATATTTCGAATTTCCTTCGATGTGTTACATATAATTATTGGGTTATACTGGAAGTATAATCCGGGTTTTCTGCGACATAGGTATTCCAAGTGTTATAAAAATAGAGTCGGATATAATAGGATATGTACATCATCGTGTCTATCGAAACTGATAATTCTTCTATTTGTATTGACGATTAATTTTGTTTTGAAATTAACATACTCTTCATAAAGTAAACATAAAATTTGAAAGGCGGAGCAAACAACCAAAAATTGCATCACTGAGTATTTGAAGTCGTACCTTATGCGCTACATTTCTTAGAGTTATCACCATTCGATTTTTACTTTTTGTCATACACTTGATAATTTCTATACAAAAAGATACAGAAGGTTTTAGGAAGCAAGATAGAATTAAGGGGCAGTTTTACAGCAATATCAACAGTTTCTTTCCTGTTAAAACCTTAGATTCTACGTATTTTTCCAATGTATTAGCAAAAGTACATCAAATATTGGAGAACTTGTTTGAAGCAAAAATATTCAGTTTCAATCGAATTATTCTCTTTCATAATATACTACATATTTAAAACAACGTGTATGTTCAGAGTAACTTAATATAATAACTATGTAATAACGAATAAAACTCAGAATGCAGATATTTTCCTTGCGGAAGGTAAGTTGTACATCCTTCTACCGACGCGCGTATGTACATTTAGTATTACGCAGAAAAAATTTCCATGGAATCATTGAAAGTCTTCCCCGTGTTTCACCAATGCAGTGTGTCTCTTTTCCAGATGGTTTATAGAGTCGACTCGGTCAAGAAATCCTGCTAACAACTCTCTTTCTCTCTCTATACCTTTATCTACGTCTGTCTTCGAGTACACTCCGATCAAGGCCGTTTCCCGGTGCACGCTGGGAAAACTGCTTCTGCTCGCCGCACGATTTTTCATTTATTATATCTCAGCGCGAGTAACGCAACGGAACACTCAGTCTCTTGTAACCGACGTGAAGCAGAAAACCTGAGCTTGGAGCTTTTATCGCGAAGAAACGCTTTATTAGATGCTTAGCCAACGGGCATATAAGGGGTGCGTGGTATTCTTGTAACAACATTGAGATAAACCGCGATACAGACGCAACGTGCAGCGCACGGGTATATACAGAACATGCAGCGTGCAACGTCGTACGCTCATCCGTGTGCACCTTCGCTCGACACGCTGTGTGTATCTGTCCACGAAGCGCAACATACGTAACGAATGTGCGATACTCATTAGGAGAGTCAAGGGTATGTTACGTGAAGAGTGCGGTTACGCTCCGCGTCTGACATTACGTCACTGAATGTGCATCTGTCGGTGAACACGCAACAGACAGTCGGAGTTTAGCACGAAGAACGTACAAGCGCCACCGAAACGCGATACCAATTTGCTCGGCTGAAAGGGAAAACGTTTCTTTCGCTTTTTTCCGAACGTTTGCTCGATTTTCATCGTCAACGCACATGGCAAACGGTTACCGAAACTCCCCTCGATTTCGTTGTTTTTGCTATCCTTGCCATACCAAGGAGAAAAATCAACGTATTGATTTTGGAAAATTCTTTTTCGATTTGTGTAAGTTGAATTTTGGAATGTCAAAAAATTCTAGCTTTACAAGCTACAATGTACATATATATACAATACATATATACATATTCATATACTAATATAGGATATTTAGAAAAAGTTTAAAGGTGTTATACCTTCACAAAATTGCTAGGTCATTAATCAATACATATATGCACTTCCTTTTGGTAATCTTTTGCTATTTAGTGAATAACATCTTGAATAGATTACTTTTCCGGAAAATTATCTTTTTCAGAAATGAATGGAAATAGTTTTTGCAAGTTCGTAAAGTATTCGTTTTCTTGTCATGAGAAAGTGTTTTTTTTTTTTTTAATTAACGTATCGATACGATGAGATAAATTCCTACTGAACGTTGAATAATTTTTGCCAATTTCTCATCAGAATAGAATTTATTTTCTCTATCATTGATACATTTGACGTTCAATTAGAAGTAGGATTTATTAAGTAAAGTTTATATAGGCATCAAATAATAACATACAGATTATATCGAGACATATCAATCGTCAAAAACAAGATGATCTTTCCGCATCTTCCAATATATTAAATTTCGTAATATGTACTTAATGGTAGGTTCATATGATTACACAAATTTGATAGAATCTGATGAAAGAGAAATTTAATTTCATTAGATCGAAGAATTCGCTTCATTAGAAAATGTACAAATATTTTTCTAACTGGCATCAGTGATTGATACGAGTTTATTTGAAAATTGTTAACTAAATCATGCTTTTCACAGTTATGAACGTCGAACAATAGAATAGATTAGAAGTTGTAATGAAAATAGGAGACCTGTACAAAACTGTGTTTATTAAGCATTCAGTAGCTAACATAAATTAATGAAAATAAAATTCAAAAGTTCAACTGTTATATTCAAATGAACAACAAAAAAGGAACATCCTCTTTTTTCAGTGTTGTCCTAAGGTAATTTAAACCATATGTATCATGTGACATTAAAAATAATCTAAATTAATATCGGTAGCACTTAAAATTATCAAAGTCTTCGGATTAAAAAAAAAGTCCAACCATTGCACATCTTGATTTTACCTGATACTTTCACTAAGTACTCGATCTTCGTTCAAACATATCAGACTATATTATTCATTGCGACAGCTTATTGAAACTTATGATTATTTCATTAATTGTTGTGGAAGAAAAATTGAGCCGTAGTATATGAATAGTAGTGAGCCTCAATGATTGCGTACGTACGAACATAACCTATCGCTTACAACTGAAGACACAGTCGAAGCTAACTGGCAACGATTTTCGAAATACTACAATGCAGATGTATATTGTTAATAGGTACTGTTATACATTTCTTCTTGTTCACTACTAAACCATTATGGTACATATTCGAAAAATCAAAAATATATTAAGAACACTTCAAAGCAAAATAAATTTCATTGAAGCGCAAGTATTTTGAAACAGATCTTTGTTAATATTTCAATGTCACAAAAAATAATTGGCAAACTTTTTTGAATTGGTGGGTAATACAGCTTTCTCCTAACGTTCCTATTTTGATGCTAATAATAGTTGCTGCTAATAAAAGTAAATCTTAGAAGTGTACTTTTTCAGAAGTAAACTCTTCGTCTTTGTTAATCATTTATTTCTTGTGTTTAAATATAGTATCATTTCTAATTTGGAATTATAATTTTTTAAGGTAAAACGTTTACAGTCAGTTTTTTTTACAGTGTAATTTAAATATACGTAAATGATTGGAAAATAATTAGAAAGTATAATGGAACAAATTGTATAACATATAAATAAAACAATTGTAGATATGTAAAGTATTAAATATTTTTAGATGATTTTAGATTAGAAAGGAAGTCGACTTGGCTAATCTCTCTGTCTGTAATTAACTTTTCTTTTCTCAACATCTTATATATTGAATTAGAAATTATAGAAAATATGCATTGCCATGTTATTAATACGTTAAGAATGGAGCAGTAAAATAATGTATACAAATTGTGTATATGCAATACTCTTAACAAACTTGTATAGATTAATTCACATATAAGTTTTGTCAAAATACAAAAGATATGTTAGAATAATGTGTACTTTATAGATACTCACTACAAAAATCGAAGAAACAAAAGAATTTCCATCATTGTCAAGAAATTGGTTCTTGATAATAGTAAAAATGCTTCAATTTTTTGAAAGTACATAGAATTACAAAATTCAGATGGGAGAAGAAATACTAGTGACGAAAAAGATATTACGTAAATCTCTCGAACTTTCTTTTATAAACGCTAATATTAAAAAGCCGAATGTAATAATTTCAATTGGTTGAAAAAGTTATTCCTAGTAGAATATTGCATTAACGCAACATTGACCCTTAGAAAAAAAAAATTTTACCGCATCGATTGTTTACAACTTTGATAAACTCACAACGCATTGTTTCCTATCTAAATATATCGTTACGTTATGCTATAAAATAACATTTTTGTTAATGTATTCAATGATATGTAAAAATATATGTAATAGATTAAAAAGACAAATATCAATATTCATCCAAATGAGAAAAAAAACCGCGCAGGCGTACAGAATCGCGTCACAAAGTAACGGACGTTCCCAATCAGGCCCGACACTTTTACCATATCACGCGAATCTCTGATGTCGCGTTTCAAATGACGTAAGCGTCTGCCGAGTTTCTTGATTACTCGATGGAATATTTTAATTACCGTCTACCTACGTGTTACAAAGTCTTTCGCTTTCAGAATCAAGTTTTCGGATATTATAATGCTGACGACAATCGACCGATACGACGACAAACAACAACTTCACAGGAATCGTTATTAATCGTTGTATAGCCACCCTGCGAATATTAACCGCGGCCTAGCACTGACACATAACGAGTACATAATTACGATCGACTTCACTAATCTAGCATTATACACGAACATTCCACGTAACGACCGTGAAACATCGAGCTCGTCGTGAAATACTGTCACGCGAGAGATACTACTTGCTTGATCTCTTGATCGCTTTCGAATACAAAATTCTCGCCGATTACTCGCCAAGCGTCCGAAACGGCGCGGCGCGGCGTGTCGGTAGACAATGCGTGAAAGGTGGTGTTGCGCTTCCGCGAACATTAGAGCTACTGGCAAGAGAGGAGCGAAACGATAATTGCACTTATTCGAGGGTGACTCGTGGGAGGAATTCAAATAACAAAAACCTGTCACGTAACGCACACCTTCCAGAGTCGCTGAGAAAATCGCCCGGGACGAGAAATTCTACGAGAGAAAGGTGAACCGGTGTTTTGACGACGGATCGGGCGAGGCTACAAAGCACGATCGGCATTATTCTGTCGCAATTTATGGTAAGTAGAAATCACAGCCTTGCTCCAGGCAAGGTAAATAGAGTGTCGACCACTGCGTTCGGTTGAACACTGACAGCTGACGGAATGCGTTTTAGAAACAGAACAGGAATTCGCCTTTATATTCTTCGCGATTTTCTTTTCGTCGTATAACCTTTCCGTGGTTTTGGTTACATTCAAGCTACAGAGACAACGAGCCGTGACTCGCGACGCGTTACGAAACCGTCGTTTTTTAGTTACCCTATAAAATTTATTGTCACTAAATATAAAACAGCCGACCTACTATCGTCGTCATCGCGTTTCCTCGAGGGTTCGCGTTACAAACGTCGCGATCCTTGCCGGCAGACGTTCCCAATCGGGAATATTTTCACTTTTATGGTACTACGAATTTTGACGTAAACTTAGAGGAAACTGCAGGACATTTGGATCAGGAATTTAGTTGAAACTTTGAATGCTAGTAAATTTTGTCGTCCTCTTTATAAAAACGCCACGTTATGGGATTAGATACTCAATATTTTTTAGATATGCATTTATGAAAACTTCATAGGCACAAAAATGTACATGTGCATAATGCGCAAAGAGATATAATTTATACAATATTCGATAAGTGAAGCCCATATTTAATTTTGCACTTGCATAAACGTTCCCAGTCTACCCATGATAGAAGTTTAACTGTAACTTTGTGCCTGTTCAAATACAGTTGCTATCAGACTCTCTAATATATAATTTACAAATATTTTTATGAAGATAAAAGATACAATTCAGCAATTCAGCAGTACTCAAACTTTCAATTAAATGAATGACAATCGAGTCTTGTACTCTATATGTCAGTAACATACGTTTCTTAAGCTAAACGCTAGGTCTAGTAGGACAACATCCAATTCTACTTCGTTGCCGATACATTACAACCTATAACAACGCAAAGGGAAACGCAATTTAAGCTATTAAGGACTAACGTTACGTTAACGCAATATTTCACTTGCAATTTTTATCAATCAATCTATTTTTCCGAATCTTGTTTTATAACATCGTGATTATGAAAGGGAATTGAATTCCAGGGATTCACATTTCGTTCATGTAGATTCTATAATTTTATAGAGTTTAGTGAAATTAAAGCCAAATGATAAGCTGTTACTAGATCTTTAATATATTAAGACGCTTCTCAAAATTAATGCCTTTGGCTGAGAATTTTTGTCCCTTTTGACTTGCAATCGAAGCAGGTGGAAAAGTGGGCGAATGAAAAAAGCGAAGGAAGCTTCTACCGGTCCTGATGGTCGTCGGTCCGAAAGTAAGCGGAGGGAGAGATGACCTCAAGATGATGATATCGGCAACGTGGTCGTCGTAGGGTCGTACACAGAGGTGGCAGAGAGAGAGAGAGAGAGAGAGAGAGAGAGAGAAAGAGGTAGAGTGAAGAGTGGCAGGAAAGGAGATCGACAAGGGAGACGCGGCAACGACGCGACGCCAGTGTTGCCTCGTGCAAAAATAACGTGGAAAGCCTGCTTTAAACTCAGCCGACCGCACTTACTCGAAATATACGCAGTGCGCGCCTCCCGCTTCTACCAAATCATTTTTAAATCTCATTGAACAGCAGACGGCTGGGAAAATTCGCATTAATTGCGCTATGTTTCGTTAATGACGATTGTATAATGTGTAACGTTGTCTAAATACCACGCGGATAAAGCGACGCGGCGTAGAACCGCTTTGATTCTCGACGTTTGCGTACACGCCGTAAATGGACGCCGCGGAAACCGATGCCTCCAAGATCGTTCGGTTAATCTTTGCTTCCAAACTGCCCGATTATTTTTAGAGGAAACTCTATTGGCGTTCCGTTCAGCTGTTTAACGGAAACGATTGAATTAAAGCTGTTCGAATACTTTGGAATTCATAGAATTTGGGGTAAAGTCGTTCACGATCCTTCGTTGAGCGGAACACGATATCCAGTAAAAGTACCAACTTTATTCTGTAAAAGCTTTTTACTCGTACACTTTTACATTGGATATACATATGAAATTTATATATTTTTTAATTTTTATTTAGAATTAGTTAATATTTAGCTTTGTTATAAGTTCTGTTACAATACAGTAAAAAAATAGGTTACGTTATAATATGCAAGTAACTAAAATTTAATTATTTATAACAAGATCGTCGATTTGAGGAACGATCCGTTAATGGGAAGTTTGGTATTGTCCCTTTTCGAATAATAACAATAGAAACTGAAAGAAATTGTTACTTGAATATTAATATCTATAAAATAGACCAAAATAAATGATCTTCTTTCATATAGAAACAAAATTATTCAAAGGGTGCGTAATAATTAATTCGGATAATGAAAGTTCTATTACACGTGTAATAACGAAAAAAAAAAATGAAGAATGTTAGTTAAAATAACTATTCTTTCTTGTGATACAAGTTTGGAAAACTACATAACCAGTTACTAATCACGCACAGCTGCTAAAGAGTTATTTGATTACCTAGATGCTTTTGTCGGAGCTTTATTTGAACTGTATCTGTATCGATATACATCAACAAATTCCTACAAAGAATTCTGTGTATCACATTCCCTTATTCTTTCTTATTTGTTACTCCTAAGAATTCATTACAACATTTTATAGCATATACAATTTCTCACTTTAATATTCGGACAACTTTTGAAACAGAATAACTTCTTTAGAAGTGGACCAAACTACTTTTTTCAAAAGTTAGAAGAATTAGTTTACTAGATGACGCGTTAAAAAGATTTAGAACTATTGCAACTTATCGATATCGCGAAGAAAAAAACAGTAAATATCGCTTTTTCCAACATTTTTTTCTGAGCTTGTAATGAAAATGTAGCCTCTACATGCTGAAGATTTCATCATAATCGGAAAACATTGCTATGAGGTACAAATGGTAAGAACGGTAAAAAATCACAGATTTTCACGACTTTCGGTCAATAATTGTAAGCAGTCTAAAGATTCTTAGTTTTTGCCTAATTCCCGTGGCGTCAACCGGTTTCGATGAAATCTTTAGCATAAGCTACAACCTACAACTGACATAAATCTACAATTATAGACTCAGAAAAAAAAGTAAAAAACAATCTTTGCTATTTTCTTCGCGATGCTGATAAATTTAAGTTGTTCCAAATCTTCTTTACACGCAATCTAGTTAATTAATCCTTCTAACTTTAAAAAAAAACCGTTTTAAGTCACTTAAATTTTAAATATTAAAGCGAGTAACTGTAGATAAATATTTCCGACATATTCAATCATTTGGAAAGATACTATCGTGACTCAAGTTCCTTTCTTCTGAAGAGTCAGGCCTCGTTAAACATTACACACAACGTTAAACATTACATAGTGACAAAATACATGAATAGGGGAAGTCGTTATACGAAATTCAATTGAATATAATTTGGAATTATTACTTAAAATTTGGATTTTAAATTGTTCTATGGATCGTTCTATCGTTCGAAGAACAAAAAATGTATCTTTGAATATCGTATTATAAAAACAAAATAGGAATAAACCTATTCATCATGCAGTTGATTGGATTTACAAGTAGTAAGATTTCTCTTATTTATAGCTGCTCTGTTCTCTCATACAACATGTAATAGTAGTATATGCATGTACGTAGTGAAACATCGAATAGTATCTGTGTGATAGATAGTACAGTAAGAAAAAAGTCCTGTACCGAGAAAGACATTTGGTGCTTATGTTGTTAGTTCGTATCCAAACAGATTATGAGAACAGTGTTTTTTTCTTTTCTCTCTAAAATTTCTCTCTAAAACACTCATCCTACGAAGAATTGCAATTAGACAAAGATAATAAAAAACGAAAACGTTATGCTGTTGATAAACGGAAGAACTCGCGTATAATCTCTATCAGATAGATATTATTTAAAAGACCAATAGATAACGAAAAGAGATTTTCCTGATATTTTTATAACGCCTGTGTATGATATCAACGTTGTTTTAGAAAAAATAGTGAATTCCGCTAAAAAGAGTTTGTAATTTCTGACTACAAAAATATTCTCTGTATATTACGCATATGGGTATGTTTGTTCAAACATATTTTAACACCTTCAGGCACGCATTCTATGAGAAGAAAACATTCTTGTCGAGAATGACGATCTGCGTATGAAAAGTAACTTGTTTATACAGATTCGATGCGATAATGAATCATTCAACAGTCACATAGATTAACCCCATCAATTGAAAGATAGAGAAAAATGATACTATTATAAATATCATTTTATCACAATTTATCTTGAAATTTACTATTACTTGTATCATTTCCTGTGATAAATGAATTTATGAAAGCCAGTCAGTTATTTTTTGGCAATTAAATATAAATCGTGTAAAATCGTGTACCTGGATAGCAAAATTAAAAAATTTACAAAAGGTAAAGTTGAACAGTTTGATTTTTACATAGACTTCTTTTATTACACTTCTGTTTTAATCGTTGTTCCAAAGTCAGTCTTTATCATTCGAATAACATATCAATCTATCAAGACTATAGAATACACTTATATTCTATACACTTGTATTCACTTAACTGATCCAACAGAATCCTGCATAGTAGAAAACCTCTAATTATTTTGAACAGTATATACAATATTAACATTATGATAGTTTTCTTAATAAAGTTTTCTTAATAAAGTTTTCTTAATAATGTTTTCTTAATAAAGTTCTCTTGCAAATCGAGAAAAATGTTTTGTACCGTACTATATAAAAATAATATATTTGGAGGTACTAAATTTTTCTATAAATATAACAAACATTCGATTATTAATTAAAATTATGCTGGAATCTAGCTAATTGTCGACTTAAGAATGTCTCCTTATATCCTAAGAAGGTTTCAAATTTAATTCTATATTATCAATGCAATGGTTTGCTCAAGAAAATTCATAAGCTGTTCATAGTTCGTGAAAATCAACTGCCTTTAGAGATGATACAAGAATCCATCCTTCATTCTATACAATACTGAAAATTCATAAAAATTTGTATACATCAGTTACTCCTACAACTGTTGCACAAGAATCCTGTAAGGAGGATACAATTAAGATTCCATATAATATTAGATAGATAACACAAGAGTTCATAAAACTAAATTGCTTTTAAAACTATTACGCGAGAATTTCAACTTTATTTCATACAATACCAACTGATTAATATAAAGATTCATAAAAATGTATAAAAATCAGATAGTTTTTGAACTTTGCACAACGAATAACATAAATCAACTTTTATTCATTAAAGAATATGCAGAAGACGATGATGGATAATTCCATTCGCTGGCATGATAAAGCATCAAATAGAAGATTACGGATCAACGTGAATCCGATACTTTCATAATTGTCCAAGCATTTCCTTCGAATTCTTTGTTGTTCTATAAACGCGAAACGCTTTTCACCTCCGTTCAAAACGGCATAGAATCCAGAAAGAGTAACGACGAAATAAGAGGTCATGTTAAAAGAATAACACGTTTAGGGATTCCAGGGATTCTCTGACGACGTCTACACGCAGTTGCCGATCGTTAGAGCACAGCTGTCTAATCGTCATGGAAGAATACTGTGTTCAGAGCTTTGTAATGACGGGTACGACTTGTGTAAACGAGTACTAAAACCAGACGGATGAGTGACCTCTGCTGGTTTTCACGGCTCTCGAAGCTTCTTCGCACGAGCTGGAGATTCTACAGCTTTGAGAAATCGGGCTAGACCTGCCTGACGCGGCGCTCGTATTGCTTAAGGGCTTTTCATGTTTCGAACCAAACCGCAGAGACCTTTCCTCTACTTTCCTGTTTCAATAATATCCGACGAGTACCAGCATTCTTTCTGGATATCCTTGACTGCTTTCGAGCTCCAAGGTTGAATTTTCAATCAAAATTTTCAATCCGACTGTAGAAGTCTGAGTAACGAAATCACCACGATTTTCGACAAGATTGACCGAATGTAATAAGATATGACATTACGCAATGAGAAATGAGTTAATAAAAAGAAGAACATTTTAGAGAAATTGATCGTTATTTGTAAAATGGTGATTAGACTTGAATGCAAGATCTAAATCCATCATGTATATACATGTGAATAATTAATTGGTATTGTACTATAGATTTTTGACAAGATTTTTTTTCGTCCTCCATTATCTTGAAGGGTATAGTTTCAAAAATATATGTATACACAAAATCCTATTTCCGAATTCTCAAAGTTAATGATAACTGAGATAGCTAAGAATGCATGGAAAATGACGCACAATCTTCGCATAACTATATGCATACGCAGTTAAAATCCATACTAGAATTAATGCAACAGCTCTTCTTTATTATTCTTCTAATTTGCGGAAGTTTTGCATGTTTATTAACTTCTTTTTTATCCTACATACTTTACGGCTACGAAAACTTTATTTTTAATTTTCTACATGTTGAAGGTGTTTTAAGGTGCCTTTCATTAAAAACATTTTCATTAAACTATCACTATGACTACAGATCATACAGGTACAATATCATCTCTGCTATCCTAGTAAACAAATCTTTTAATCACTCTATCTGTCAAAAGATCGGTAGAAAACAGAATTGTACTTTGTACACGATTCCAAAACATTATTTCATGATTTTAAGTAAACATATTAATTTGGCAGTAAATCAATAAATAGCAGTATTTGGATTTTTTGCGATATTCTCTATAAGGATCGAAAGTATGTAAAGTTTGCTTCCATTCAAAATAAAGTAAATGATGCGGTGATACAGTAATCGTTGAAACGTTAGGACTCAATCTCAGAATTACAGCCGCCGTACACAATAGTTATGCACGTCGCAGATAATACCGATCTATCCTCGTTTATTTATATTCTTACTTATACACGCGACCAGCCGCGAGTAGAAACACCACGCCGGAGATACAGATATTTATACACAGACATCACGTGATTGCACACTGTTTCGCGCCTTGCAGTGAACTTTGCAGCTACATTAAATGGACTTTTCGCAACCGGCCTCTTACATATATCGCTACTTTTCGAACCTCGAGAGCAGACGTGTTTGCGAACCACCCTTTGTCTCTCTTCACAGTTCACTTGAGAAAACGTCCACCATATTGACAGTCATATCTGTGACGTATCCTACTCTAACGAATCACGTTAATAAATTTTTTGAAAACTTATTGTTGATTGCTGCAAAATTCTCACCATTTATTTTTTCATGTCTTTATTACAACTTTTTGATAGACGATGCGAATAATTTTTCTTGTTGATAGTAATTTGCGTTTCTATGAATTTTATTCAAACAATGAATTATAGTAAGGAACAATTTTACATCTTCAGTTATGTGGAAACTATACAGTAATTTTTTGTATGTAATTAATTAAAGTATCTAAGGAAACGTGAATATACAAGCTTCTCTTCCTTCTATTTTCAATTAATTCTAATTCTAATTAACTTCTAATTAACTTTACTTTTTTGTATCGATTTTATAACACTATTCGTTACAAACCTTATTCTTGGAAATTCTCTTAAGTAATTAACGGTAAGATAACATTCCTATAAATATTGATATATTTTAAAATATTTATTTCTTGATTTAATTTTAAATCATTTCAAATATTCTACGTACAGTTTGCATCGTTCATTGCAGTCTCTGCCTTGAGAATTTTTATTTAATCGATCAATTGAATAAACCTATGCACATGCTTATAAAAAAAAGTTGACACGTTTTAAAATCAAAGAAAAAATCTTCATAACTCATCAAACATTCATTAATTTTATATTATGTTTTTCCTTTCATGCATAAACTTTATCAATTTCCATAGTGTTTACCATAAACCTGTGCGTTGTTTAAAATTGTATTAATCACATCATATCTGTTTAAAGTACACTTACAATTCGAAAAAAAGGAAAATATTAAAATAAGTCAAATGAAACAAGTACTACAATAAAAAGGCAGCTCTACTCTCCAATAATTTAAGTAAACCAGAAAAATCAGCTCAAAGTCAGTGAAAATCAAATCACTTTAACTAATCACTTGAATATTTGCAGCAATCATTTAAACATTGGAGCTGCCTTCCTATTGGTGCAAACTTTTCAATTATATAGACTACTTTTTATGAATATATTATGTGCGTTATATGGAATATTTTGAAATTTCATCAATACTGGAAATTTGAAATGTATATAAAAACTACAAAATATTTAGTAAATGGAGTATTTAGCAAATACATATATATTTCTCAGAGATCATAGAGGAAATTTGAACAATTATCCATTACGTCAATAAGCCTCGATATTCAATGAGACCATCTGTAACAATTATATTCATGCTGTAAGTACATTAATTGTTTATTAAATATATATTTTGTAATAAACATCTTGTAATTTCTATATATAATATTAAACATTTTTAAGTTGATTTTGAATTTGATCTATATAATTATGACAGTTGTATTTCACTGCAGTGCTAGTAAAATTTTAAATGATTTATATAATACGTATATAAGTTAAAGTTTTCTGTGGTTTATAATGATCAAATTCTTTCGTAAATCGCTGTTTATGTGAAAACCACAGCGCGGTATTTCAAATGCGTTCCAAGCTTATTTACCGTATTCTTTTAATAAATACGATATAAATGTTATATATTATTCATCGATACCTATATTTTGCGGAATATTAAAGTAAACTGAAATTACTTAGATCGGAAGGATATTTGAGACAAACTATATAATTTACCCTGTAATTTTCCAAATTCTATTAAGAACAAGTTTTAAGTGATCTACATTTGGAAACAGAGTATTTAACTTCGTTATTAGTAGCATAATAAATTGTGAAATAGGTCGTATACTTACATTAATAGTTCGATGATCATAAATTTCTAGGAGGATATAATTTCTACTCATCAAAAGGAAAGTTTGCTCAACTGATGTTAATATTCTCAGTTGTAATAATCATAATTCAGTAGCGCGTGTAGTGTGCATATTGTTTTATTTATGGATGTAATTGTGTTAGTTTTTATATAATACCTTCTCCTTGACTGAAATAACCGTATCACGCGTAGGGCTCTTCGAGTTATATCCTCATTTTTCATACTGCTTCTTGTTGCATTTAGAGCATACAATATTTTTCATTCTTTCATTGTTATATTGAAGACTAATTATGACTTCCTCTCTTTTTTAAATATGTTTACTTCATTAATACAGAAAAATAAACTTAAATAACATACCGAAGATTATTCAGTTACCTTATCAAATTACAATAAGTTCCAAAAGAATAAGAATCGTAGAACTGCTACTGATTGACAATATATCAGCACTAACAAATAATGCACAATAAGTTTTATTATTCTATGCAAAGTTTAAGATTGAGCTTCAAAATGTTGAATCTTAACTTAGTTCACTGAAATAATACTACCTGATTCTAATATTCAACGAAATATAGATATCGATGCGTAACGCAAGCACGATTGATGTTTATCAATCTAATATCAGATAAATAATATCAAATATTCTCGTTTAACAATAAGGAGGCAACTCCAATATTTATTGACTTGAAATTGTATCTATTGAAAGAGAAAGAAAAGTATAGGTTTTATATCTCTATTCCTGAAATCGCGACGATATAACCGACGAAGCGTTGCTGTTTACCGGGAGCCGTTTTATTTTTCTCGATTTCAGAACTCGCAAAAGTGGTCCGCTTTGAGGGAAAAGTACCACCGCGGGAAAAGTTAACTTCGCCAACTGTTAAACCGCGGTAAATCGATAACATGCTTTTTTTAAATTCCGATGAACGGAGATGTTGCACACGCATCGTTAGAAATCAGACCGCGGCTACACTAATATACACGAAAGACCGCACGAGCAGCCAACTTCTATCAAGATTTCGCCTGCGATTTTTACATTCATTATTCCCTGGCTGAATTCGAACGGGAATTTCGATTCTTCAAGCGAGAAAGCGACTGCGTGAAATTCTTCCGATTTCAGAAGGCCAGAAACCGTTTTCCACGTGAAGAACAGTCATGCGTAAAAATCTTTTTATGCCAGAGATTCGATCGAGAAAATAAACAACGAAAATCAGAAGAAGCCGTATGAATGAGTGCGTATGAAACTCACACAGATAAAAGTACAACGCAAGAACGTGTTCCCCTACTCTACCGTTACCTTTCTACATGCCGCAAATATATTCTATTCGTTGTATTGTACGAACACTATCGTTCATAAATACCTATTTAGACACTTTAATCAATTTATATGAGCAGCTTTTGAATTTTATTAAAATATACAAATTAATAACGAATTAATATAATAATTTGAAACAACACTAACTACCTTCTTATAGTATTTGTTGATTAGAAATTATAATATGTATAATATATAATTTACTAAACATTTTATGGAAGGTTAAATTAATATTATAAACTGTAATTTATTTAGGACAAAAGAATTACGCATAAATATTTTGTATAGATATTGAATTCTACTAAAGTTACTGTATAGAATAAAATTGTATAGTGTAACATACTATTACATATATTTATGTAATAAATGTTATGTACATTATGTCATATGTATGTTATGTACATATATCTATTACTTAAATGCCATTGCTTATATTAACACCATTGGTATTTCTATTAATTGAAGAAAACCATCTTAATATAACTTATAATTCAAACATTAAATAATTACAATACAAACTAGTTCTGCAAAGTTTAATAATTACATATGGAAACTACAGGGAAAGATATGTCACATTTTTGGAATTTTGAAGGAAAGTAATTTTAAAATTCAGTACACTGACAATTTATCTTATAGTATCAATATCAAATCTTTCTTTGGTTTCCGGATTAGATATATATTTTTGAAGCTTGAACATTTGATTTTGAATCCTGTTGAACATTTCAAAAAGATTGATAGTCACAACATTAATTACACCGTTGGTTTGGTAAATATGTATTAAAGCATTGCCTCTTAACCATCAAGTAGTAAAGAAATTAGAAAATAAAAAAGTCGATTTATCATATTTTTTCAAATAATCTTCATATGCCAGATTTATTATTGCATATTGACCTCTAAAAATCTATTCGTGTGGGTCGTAACATTATAAATCACACTAGATAAAAGTGATAAGTCCACTTTTGTACTTTCTTGATTTTAATGGTATCCGATATCCAAAAGAAAGCAATGAATACAACATGGTTAAAAAAGAAAATAATAGATATATCCAATAAAAAAGAAACAACAAAATTTTAAGTAGTTGACAAATTAGAAGATTTTGTAAAAAACTAAGGATAGTATTGTAATCGATATTTTTGGAATGATCAAGACTACAGAAAATATAGAAATTCAATGCAATTTAATTTAAAAAGTGTGTCTAATATTTTAAAATTATTGTTTTATTTTAAATGTGCAAGTAAAATTCTTTTATTATTTTTAAATTACTCTCTTATGTGAAATAAACAAAAATGTGACTCATATCATTTATCATATTCATCCCTTGTACTTCTCATACCATTATCCGTAGCTATGAATCTGTAGCTATGGCCATGAGAAACAAAATCATTGCAGTACTATTTATCCATAATAATTTTCCTAGATATTTTTTGTCCTTTGAATGTATACTCATGCCGAGAAATCTAAAACACCTCGCTGGCGCTTTTCTCTTCCTTCCTCTTTTTCTCTCTTTTCTATCTCTGTTACTCGTATTCACGGTCAATGTTTTGGTGGTGACGAGAGAATACGAGTTGTCGAATCTCAATTGAATCGCTGCAACCAGTCGCGAGCATAGCCATGTAAACCAACATTGTTTACTAAGAAGCGAAAGCTCATTAACTGACTGACCATGAAAATAGTTGCTTCTAATTGTTTACAGGAAATCTTATATCGATCACTTATGTGAGATAGAACAGTTCATTTCTTGCTATCAATCATGTCTTGAAGCCTTACGTATGATATTTCGCTGATTCTTAAAAATTTTTAATCGATTTTAATTCAGAACTTGTCTGTATCTATTATTTTAGAATTTGTATTACTTAAAATCTGGCAGATTTGTGCATGGAAAAAGAAAAGAGCACAAGAGAGATGAAACTTTCACATGTTTAGTCAATTCATTTTAAAGTAATTTTTATTTAATAACTTCTAAATTAATGTCTTTAATATTAATTAATATTAATTTTGTAAGTTTTATAACTTTTAATCCCTCAATAAACAAATATTTTTTCTCCTTATTATGTGTCGTATAAATACCAGTCGCTGTAATAAAAATATTCGACATGCAGGCCCCAGGCGAAAACTTGGATTTTCCATCTTTTATAGAAGACCAATTTTAAAATTCAATGTGAATATGTTACCTACTAATTCCACATCAAAACTATCTTTTTATAGAATTCTAGAATTAATCATGTTGCGTTCCTTCGAATATTTTTGATCAATTCTATTTTTATACCGTTAAAATACACATGTATTAATGTTGAAGAAAATATGAAAAACTTATTTTTGATATATTTCAAGATGTTTATATTTCAAGATGTTTATATTTTCAAATCTATTATTAAATCTAATTTTCTTCTTCAATTATTTCATATTTAAATACTTTTCTTTAGTCAGCCAGTCACATTGAAGTCAGAAAATTAACAACGATGAACATATATCTTTTCCACGTGGTTGAAATATATAACGTATATAATTTAATATATTCGCCAATAAATATTCAATTCTGGCTAGATTTGCATGAGCAAATGAAACATAATGCTGACAAATGGTACGAGACACACCCTCCGTTCGCGAGTATCAATTTTGAATAATTATGTCGATGACAAAACGTGATAACTTTCACGCCGCGAAACGTTGAAAATTTTCAATTAATCAGTTTAAAAGTAGAGTTGTTTGGTACTAAGAGCATCGCAAGCATCGCAACAACGCGCATGGCTATTACGTAAGATCTAGGCGGGAACGCGAAAACGGCGGAAAGGTATAGATAGTAACTTTCTGCGATGGATTTTAGTAGTGTCAAATACATTAAAACACGCACTTCAAAATACGCTACCATAAGTATTGCGATACCTATACCTTTTTGCACGATTGAACTCATATTATTAGTAACATTACAGCTTACGAGGTGCAAGCTATTAATATTAATAAATAATCTTTTACAAAAATAAGAAAATTGGTAATAAAGCATATGAAATTTTTAAAGCAGATTTTACCAAGTACAGATCATTTGATTATTCAATATGGAGTAAAATTGTAAAACTGTACAAGAGTTTATAACCTACAATATGTAACTTGTCAACTCACTCGCATTATTTGTTTGTAAATTACTATAGAAGAGAGTCCTGATGATATTTAATACAAATGAAATTTTTATTTTCTAGTCATTTTAATTTTCCACAAAGGTATAAACATCCGCAGTCTAAATACAATAGATGCACAAGGAAGAAACTAAAACTAACCTTCCAGCCAGCGCTGCTGTTGCTTTCTCCCTTTTCCCTGAAGTATGGTATATTCTGCATCATCCATTCGTAGATCTGTGAGAGCGTCAACCGTTCGTCGGGGGCGCTGGTAATGGCTTGAGTAATAAGATCGGCATAACTGTGATTTCCCCAGGCGTTTCGTCGGGACGAATTCTTCTTGACCGGAAGCAGGCCAGCACCTTGGCCGAGAGAGCCATGCTGAGGCGGTGTGCCACTTTCGACGCCTTCGACGCCCTCTTTGCTAGCCGCTACGCTCGGTACCACGTTTCCCTCGA
The DNA here is from genome assembly GCF_051014615.1 of Bombus vancouverensis nearcticus. Taxonomy (NCBI): domain Eukaryota; kingdom Metazoa; phylum Arthropoda; class Insecta; order Hymenoptera; family Apidae; genus Bombus; species Bombus vancouverensis. The sequence goes on along the minus strand of NC_134911.1, from coordinate 994,431 downwards.
TATATTCCTCCGGTCTTGGCAGCGGCCACGTGTGCGACCGTGCTCTCGTCTGAGGTTCAAACCCGCTCTCAAGGTCGTATGGTACCCCCTGCTGTGGTTGCAACCCGGTCTTCGACCCCGACGCAGAAACCGGCACCGAGTCCATCATGTTCGTTTCCTCTGTGTACTCCACTTTGATCCCGAGCACCTCGCGAGGTGCTGTGTCTGTTCACAAATATCGCGCTGCCTACCAAGAATCCGCGAAAAGTCGCCGTAACAGTCGATGGTCGCGCTGCGATCGAAACTATCGATATCACTAACACTGCCACTTCTACGGGTTAACAACACTACGTCGCTAATAACAAATCGAAACCAGAACCAGGGGGAGGTCACTTTTATTTATTTATCTTATTAAGCCCTGTGTTCTTATATTCACGATTTGTCACTCGATTTCCCTTACCGGCGCGCGACCAGAAATAGAATAAATAGTACATGAATGATATCGCACGCACAATATCGAAAGATATATTGTTATTTTCGGAGAAAACGAGATGAAAGTAAACTAACTGCGAGGAAAAGCAGAGTATCACGGATCACTCGAATCGAACTCTCCCGCAGCTGGCAGCGGACCGACCGAGAATACGCTACGATGTACGTTGTTCTGCGTGTCGCGAGCAAGCGAGAAAGAAACTGAGAAAGAGAAGCAGGACGAGAGAGATAGGCGATTACGAGAGAGGGGGCAGACCACGTGGTCAAACTCACTGTTTACAAGCCGCGCCGTCGGTCACGTGGCCATGTTTTGATAAAGAACTTGGCCCACTGCGAGGAGAGAATCTTCGACTTTGTTGCCTGGCGGGTTTTATGTACACAGAGTTGCAAAAACTTTTTGCGTTGAGGGACAAGTATTCGTGTCGTGCCAGTTTCCGTGCACGATCTTGTTCGAAGTGTGTCGGCACAATTTCAATGATCGAAGTAGCGATTATCGATATGCTCCCTGTACCAAAATGAATGCCTTCCTTCCTACTTCTCATCGATGTCCCAATCGACTGTCCTATTCCCTTGGTCCTTTTCAGAATAGACGCTTTGGACAGTTAGTGCGTTTTTCTTCGAAGTCAAGTAGATCGAAATGATTCAAAGGCGTCAGACACTAACGTTCGACCTCTCGTATTTTGAGAGCACGATCGAACTTGTTCTAACAACATTCGTTTATATCGAGAATGTGGCGAATATTCTCATGAACGGCATAAACGTTCCAAATATGTTCTAAACGTATGTATCTCTGTATTAGATACGCGCACTTTTATTCTTATGAAAATCAAATCACCTTACTCCTTTATACAACTTGCCGGCAATGCAGCGCGGCGAATACTGACGAATTCTTCTGACCGGCAGCCGGAACTGACCGAACGAAGCCGAAGTTACGAGAAGTGAATTCGTGGCGCCTGCCTCCGCGCATTTGAGAGAGACGAGGATAAGACGACGAGCGACGGTACGAATCGGAGAAAGAAGGATCACTGAGAAGCGAGCGAGACCGACTGATCGACCATTCTAATATCCAACAGAGAAAACTGGAGGGAGATCACGAGCATAGCGAACGAGCTATCTGGTGGGTGGTTCAGCGACGTGGGAGGGATAACAGAAAGGTGGGGGCGAAGTAGCGGAATTGGAGGAAAGGAGAAAAACGTGGCAAGTGAGCAAGCTAGGTAACAAAGAGGTTAGCGGAACGGGCGAGGGAGAAAGAGGCAATGATCCGGAATGAGCTGGATAAAGAGAAGAGGGAGAGAGACAAACCAGTGGCGGAGGGAATCAGTGAGGGCAGCGTGGTCGGCTAGCTAGATCGACAAGGTGGGCGGGGAAAGGGGTACGTTATGCCCCCAGGGCCAGATACTGTTCTCCATACTCCATACGTTGTAGCGCGACGCGGCGGCGAGGAGAGGGAATTCGCACGCGGCCACCTACCCCACACTGATGAGCGTTCAATTCTCTCTTCTCTTTTACAAGTTTTCGAATAATTTCACTGGGTATAATGATGAAATCCCTCTCGGATGTTATTCTAGTTCCGAGATAAAAAGATAAGACAATCTTGATAATCTATATTGGCGAGTTCGATTTAATAAATTCACTTTATGCATTGAACATAGATTAATAAATATTAATAGTAATAAATATCGAATTTGTGTTTTTCACAATTTCTTTTTGCAATTTTCTTAGCAAGTATTGTTGTAACTATTTTCCGAATAAATATTCTGAACAACTAAATTCAATAAACGCTATATATAACATACACATTCACAATGTTTACATATTACATTCACAATGTAATTTAAACATTGTAACAAAATATTTCTGATAGGAAAATTATGGCAACAGTGGCATGATTGTCAAAATTGATTTGTCAAGTGAGCTGTCTGTCTTTGAGAAAAACCTTAAATAAAACCAAAATTATCCAATAATTAAATTTTTTCATTAAGAATAAAAAGTAATTAAAGTTTGAATATTACCAAACAATTACTATCTTTAATCGTAGACCGCCAATTTTTATGCACTTATAAGAAATTTATCCAAAGCATAATGCTTTCTATAATTCCCGGTAGGTAAAACTATTTTTTTAATTATATTCTTAAAAATATAGATTTGCATACAAATCCACAGCTTGGTTATCAATAATATCGATATTTACCACTTTCTGAGTAAAAATTACAAACCTGACATTTTTCTACGAAAAATATCGTTACTTCTTTCTTAACATCTTCTCTATTTTTTTTTTCTCCATAATTTTCACCGTCTTGGATGAGCTATTAATAACTTTAATGCTCTTATTGATTTTTTTGTAATTTCTAGGCTTGAGAACTTTTTTCCTTTGGAAGACTATTTTAATGCCTGTCAGCCTTTAAGACTCTGTATACGTTGTCTCGTTAAGCTAGCTGAAACCTTTGGAATTTCTCATACGATCGAACGCGCTTAAATTCGAGTAACTGAAGTTAATCAAACCCATTTGAAATTCGTATCTTCGACAATTCGACGAATCTAGATCTATGTAATTGGTAGCTATCTGGTGCTCTTTTTTGCACGTTGATACGCTGACTTTAATACTCAATTCAATTTCACAAGGTACCGTTTGCGAACTTTTAACATCCTACGTCCGACCTTTCGTGGTTTCCCAGATTTTAATGTCAATAACGAGGAACAAAAGTGGAGTACAGAGTTATCGGAAGCTTTCGTTGACCTCTCGCGATAATTCCCAGAATGCATGAAACGAGAAAGGTTAACGAAATGCATAAATTGGGAACTGTTGATTGGAATGCCTTTTTTGTTAGATATGTGATGCATGAAATTTACTCTCTTTTGATATTTAACTGAACTTTGACATCAGTAAAAATTCTGCAACTCCTATTTCAAAATAATCAGGTGTTATATTCTAGTAATTCTTCTTCGGCGAATCATTAAAATGTCACAACGTTGAAATTTACAAATTCCTGCTCTAAATAACTATTTTATCTTCCCAAAAATTGCTCATCTGTGTACAGAAAATTCGAAACATTTTGTTATTTTCGCATCCCATTATCAGAAATTCTTTGTAACTCGCTGAAATATATACACATAATTACATACATGTTATAAATTGTATTTGAACAATATTTATTAAATACCACAAATAGTTAAAATTCCTATATTCGTTCAAGTGAAAAATATTCCAAAACTTCATTCATTGAATATCAATATTGGATTAATACTCCCTCATTTATTGAATTAATATAATTTCTGTAATTCCTTTTTTTTTTTTCTCATAAATCTGAATTTGGCTAAAACTAACTACGTTATGATATCTTGAATAAGTTGTGAAACGAAATAATAAAAACTAAATTTAAATTGTAAAAATGGTCTGAAATGAAAATTTGTCAGTCTTATAGCTGATGCTATTTTATCAAGAAAGAAATGCGAAATGTTGGAACGTAATTGGGTCATTTTGAACTTTCGTGTTGTACCACATTTTATCGTGTGAAATCGCACATGCGAAGAAAATTAAAGAAAGAAGGGAAGTTGCTATCCCTTATCCATTAGATCTACCCGAAAAAGGTGAGGTTAAGCTCATACTATCAATTACTTCACCCCAGTTCTAAAGCTTACTTTACACTAAATTGAATCAAGACGCTTGGGATAAAATTTGTTGCAACAATGAATTTGCTTTAGAATAAATTTGTCTGTGCGATTAAAAGATTGATCAAATTATGCATTTAATTACATTTTGACCTAATTAGAACAATATTAATATTCATAATAATAAAAGACGTCGACATCGAATATATTTTTAAAATTTGATTTCAAATATCCTCATTATATGTACAATTATATGTACAATATAAAAAATGAATAACTCATAAATCTTAAATTTATGAGTATAAAGCATCAATAGGTATTATACACTTACACTAATTAAAGTTTGTGGTGTAGATTATTATCATGTGTATAAAATAATATTTATTATACATTAAACATGTAAAATCAAGTAAACATTACAAAAAAAAAAAAACATTATGATACGATGAAAAAACATATGTTTTAGACAGAGAAAAAGGTTGTACAAAGTTCAGCAAGGTCTCTTTTGCGCGATATACAAATTAATTTTCGAATTTTTTGTGTCATGTTTACATTATAAAAGTAAGAAATTAGATATTGATGGAATAATTTATTCTCACTAAATTCGTGCTACATCGTTCGCCAGATTAGCTTTTATACACTTGTGAAGTATTTGAAAATTTGAGAAGTATAGGTGGACATATTTAGATGTGTTTAGAAAGATATTTTTAAAAGGAACAGAGAAATTATAGTGGAAACGAGAAGAAACAAAATAAAATTTTTCTTTCATCAAATAATGATTAATTGCAAAAGAAGAGTCGTTTATATTTTGTTCTACATTTTTTCAATTTCGTTAATAAATTATAAAATTTAACATTAGATATGGAATAAATTCTTAAAAATAGTAAGTAAACGACTGTATCAGTTGTTAATAAATGCAATCAAAGTACTATCACCGACGAGGTATACACGATCACGTACGATCCTGTGCCTCGTCTGTTCCTATACTCTACTTGTAATTTCACATTTCGTTATTAATTGCAATCACTCTAAACGCTATAATCGTATTCCACGCTAAATCGGTAATGTTGGAAATGATACTAGAATAGTAAGAGGGCACTAGTGTCTCCGAACCTTAGGACGAAAATATGCATTTGTCGATAGGTCGATTCCGTATCTCATTGGTGGTACAGTTACCGACTAAAAGTGTAATCACAGACTATCTTGTACCGTGTCTGTGCTAATATTCTATTTGAAATTCCATATTCAAAATTAGTTTTACTGGCAATCACTACAAACGCTGTAATCTTATTCTACAGTAAGTCGGTAACGTTGGGAATGACATTATAATGGTACGGGAGTTTTACTGACTCTAAAGCTTTAAAATTCTGGAACCTGACACGAAAGGAAGCATTGGGTGATAGCATATATCCTGTATCTCGTATGCGATGTTAGGTTTATCTTATATACTCGTCTGTGTTAACATTCGTTAACACTCATGCATTATAAGAAAATTGAAACAACGTTATCGACGTTAGGTACTGGTACGTACTGGTTGCAGCTACGTTCAAGTCACTAAAGATGGCTGCCATGAGTGTGAGGAAAGGCGCCTTCGGTGCGTTCGAAATGAATGGGAGTGTAACCGAAGAACGGGTCGGCGACACGACGACAGGCCGGCCGGCACTTTGTATACCGCCGTCGCGTCGTGCGGACGCGTTGTTCGTCTTTCTTTCGTTCGTTTCTCTTTCATAAGAATTCTCTAATTCTCAAATATGACAGTTTTAATCGAAACTTTATTTAAAAATTCATATCTGATGTCGCGCATTCTCGTCGTCGTTGGAAAAAGAATCATCGTTTAAAAGAAACTCGCGTAACCGACAAAGTTGTATCAGTCATCCAAAAAAATGCGACTGGGAGAAAGGAGATTCGAATGATAATTGGGAAGTGAAGAGAAAAACAGTGTTATATATTTTCTAATAATAAAAGTGTACAGTGTGTTGAAAATAATCGCCACGTTAAACCTCAAAGTTTAGAAAATGGAGTTCCTACAATCATTGAAGGGAGTTTCGTCTTTTAATACCGCCAGAAATCCTTTGCTCGGCTGGATAACTGGCGGGAATGATCGTCCGATAAGCGTCGCAAATTTGTGACGGTAGACCGGGTGTCTCGCGTTCAAGACGGCGCGGCGCAGTGTTTCCATTTTTCGGTTCAAGTGTTATGTGTGAATGTGTATTGCTTGATTTCATTTGAGAAATCATGCCGTTCGTGCTGCGAAGAGTGGAACCGCGTTTTTTGTGTCGCGGACACGTGCCGGCGGGATCGACGTCACAGGGTTGGCCGGTGGGCGCCGAATTGGAGGCGGTGGCGAATGGCGCGTTGACCACCTCGTTGAAGCAACTCGCGTCACTTCTCACCACCGCCGAGGACATCTTCGCCGAACTAACCGCCGAGTTGACCGCCGTTGCCGACAGGAGCAGCAAATTGCGCCAAAAGCTAGACAAGGTCGAAGAACGTCTCGCCATCGTCGACCCGAAGAAAGTACCAGTCCGTAAGTAACACTTGCTCCTCCGTACCTTTGCTTCTGCATTTCCGCTCGCTCTCTTATCGATGCAACCGGTGATCGAAAGCACAAGCGATTCGTTGTCCGACATGAGAAACCAACGAATGCCAGCGTAGTTGGTAAGAAGCATCTGGTCGAGGGATTCTTGGAATTTGTGGAAATACTTGCGATCGAAGATGGATCGAAAATACGTATGTGAAAAGTATATACTACACTCGTGGTTTGCAATATGTACGAACACACGAGAAATTTTATTTCAGAAACGTCGACGTTGAGACGGGAAGTTTAGTTATAGGTAAAAATTACAGCTGAACATTTATCGGACTTGGCTACACAATTTTAAATGTTAAGAAGATGAAAATAATTCGTCTGCACAAACACACACATACACACACACAATATTAATAATGCGTCAAAATGCAATTTGAACGGCTATCGCAACATGATGAATATAGATCGAAAGTAGATACTATTCTGGAGAGTACATGCAATTCGAAGTACGCACTATTACACACGAAACTGACGAATATGTAGAGTTTACCAAAGACACGTCAGACTTTAACAGAGTATTTCTTTTCTCTTTTTTATAAAGGTATAGAGTAAACAAGAAGTTTACTTGTGCGTAATTTGATATAAATGTAAATTTGGTATAGTATCTATATGTAGTGATTCGCAAATGTAATTTCAACATTCACCATAGAAAACTTTTATATAGATATATATTGGGTATCTTACATGTATAAGACATCTTAAAATTTCATTCGCATGTATGTAACAAAACATGACTATCATAACTCTATTACTAAAATTTGAAAGCAATCTAAAAATCTATATGGATGTTACGACATATTTTGATTGGCGATTGAAAGTCAATTCTGAAAATTAAAATTAAATAGGATTTAGTCAGCTATCGAACTTAAATCGAGAATAAATTGAAAATGGTTTTATAATTACCGTTTTGAGGTTCATTCAGGCGCAAGACGTTGATTCATCGTGAAAGATATTAGAATGCTCAATTCGAAATAGCGATAAGCGATGCTTTATGCTACGTACGTTCTGTGTATAGCATCGAATGGCTTTGAAGTTAAAGATCACTTCGGACTGCACTTTCATGCATAGATATCCTTTATCGAAGAAAAGTTTTAACGTTGAGAAGTGACGGATTCAATTTTACGAATACTAACGGACGATTTATATTTTAATAATCGGATAGTACCTCTTAAATCCCGCATTTTCACATACAACTATATTTGATACTTTTGCATAGAGAATAAAAAAATATATCGGTTAATGTATGACGTATAAAAAATATGGGGTTCCACTTGAAAAAATATTACCGTTTTTGAAATCTCGTAAAAAAATTACCTCGTGAGAGAGTTGCTTCATCACTACGTTTATTTCTAGAAATAGCGTAACTTTGATCTGAGAAGTTTTCTCATACAACAATAAATAAGATAAATATTTTGATTATTCCATTTAGCACATCTACATAAAGAATTTATGGTCGTGGTATTAAAAAGAATTTATAGAGATACGTGAATAAAAATATACTTTTTAGAACAGAATATTCCAAATAATAGCGTATATATGTAGGTTATAACGTGCCTGCAATGTATTAGGACATTTCAATATTGCTTCTGCAATGAATTAAGTTTTGTATTTATATTATCTATTAGTTTCATACTATACAGAATTCGTTCTAACGTTGTTTCTTGTTTTTTGAATTAACTACTAAGTTTGGTTTATTTCGAGCTAATAGTTCGGTACCCGAAGATATTTAGACGTCATTAAATGCTTATACTTTTCGCAAAATTCTCAATACCTTGAGGTTTACAATGCCTTAAATAGTGCCTTGAAATATTATTTATTCGTTTAAAAGCAAAAAAGGAACTCTTGTGGAAGAAAAAAGAGTTTGAACGATTATGTATTTAACCGTTTATCCGTTGCTTAATCAATCAGAGTTAAATGTCTCTCATAACAGAGATGAACGAGGATATCTTATCACTGAATAAATTTATTAAACGAAAATGAATTTATTTCGACGTGCTTCGTTTCTCTAAATTCGCAAAATTAATTTAAAATTGCAGTACATTAATTTAATTAATGTGTAATAATTTTGGAGTACGTATCACACGTTACGAGACAATTGTACTTTCATTAATATGATTGGCAGTTTAAAATATAGTTACGAATCGAATCGTGTTTGGATCATCTTTTCAATTAAATAATATGAGTCTTGGTACTTGTAATACTTGACCATTATTGCAAGCATAACCCTGATTTGAATATTAGAAATACAAATTTATCGATGATTAGGAACGTTGCAACAATCAATCGATGCTTTCTGCTATTATTGCACTGTATTTATGGAGAATTTAAAGTTGTCACATATAATAATTTTTTTTAAATATTATAATATATAAAATACTTAAAGTACAGTACTCATTTTCATATTTGCCGAATAAAACAAGTCTCTGTTTAAGTTCTATTCTTTTAGATGTATCCAAACAGATATGAACTTGCATAAATATACGTATTCTAATTATTACTGTATACAAACTAATTTTTTAATGACGATCGAGGAAAACAAGTAAAATTTTGCCTAATTTTGTACATAGTTATTTGTTTAAAAAAAGAAACTGGCAAAAATACATTTAAAACTTTCTTACGAACATCTCAAATAAACTCTTCAGATTTTTGCTTTTCAACACAAATGGAACGTATACATTTGAACGTGCATCCAAGAAGATGCAATAAGATATCGTTCCCTTCCGAACAACTCAAACCGATCGTCGTATCTGAACTTTTTGCCTAATCGACTGCTCGTCTTCACAGATAACGTATCTTTGAATTCTAGAATAATTAAATGAAACGGAAATAATAAATTTCACAGAATTAATTCTCAAAGCAATTCTTTAAAAAAAAATAAAAATTTTTATTTCTACATAAATGTATTTTATGTAGAACTATATCACGACTGATCAACATTTTCTCGATCGTATTACAAACAATAGACCCCTACGTACGATATTCCATCCATATCTATATTAAATAATCGATACTAAAATCGCCATAGTACACGTTGGCTGTATACCAGGTCGAAGGAACATTTTTTCAACGTAAAGTTCAGCCATGTCGGAAGGCCGTGTCTTTATTATCCCAGGCAGAGTCGTTGAAATGCTACAGAAAGAGGAAGGAAGGGGAGTGGGAAGAGAGAGAAAGAGAGCGGGTAGTCGTGCACAATGCACCAAAAGTGCACGGAGCCTGGTTCCTCTACCAAAGTCTCGCCAGCTCGTTCAGTATCCTTCGTCTATACCAGCACACTTTGTGAAAGCAATATTAATGAGATTGTAAAAAGAGCGTTAAATAAGATTATCAATTGATCATAATTAGAACCGTACGCATTCCACATGCACATTATAGCACATAGCCAGCTATATGACCTTTCTTGCATCCATTTCTATCATCGTTAACAATACGACGATGAGGTACAAAATCGGAGTTTTCAGAATATGCCCAAATTCGAAATGAGTTATAACGTTAGAAATGAATTCTACCTTATAATTCGTCAAATTCTGTTACGAACAATTTTTAAGTTATCTATTTTTGAAAACAGACTTTATACTAGTAGATTTATTATTAGTGACATAGTAAACAGTGAAATATACTGTGTACATACTTATAATAACAGCTCAACGGCATAGTTTTCTACAAGGATAACGTCTACTCATCAAAAGCAAAAAGTTTGTTCAGTTTTAATTATCATAATTTAATAGCGCGTGCATATTACTTTATTTGTGGAAGTTATTTTGCTGTTTATTTTATGAATTCTTCTATAATACCTCCTTACTGACTCAAGTTAGTGACCCTATCAGTTTTTGGCATTTTTTCTTGCTGAATTTACAATACACGATATTGTCTCATTCTTTCGTTATCATATTAATAATACTAATTAGTATCTCATAATATATAACAAATTTGACTATTCCATGCAAGATTCAAAACTGAATTTCGTAATGTTAAAATTTACTTGACTCAAATAATCCCTTCCTAATAATTCCTATGCTACGAATGCAACGAAAAATTTTTCCATTTTGAATTAATAACCGAATTTACAATCTCATAATATCGCTTTTACCAAGTATACATTAGAATCGAAGGCAGTGATGCGCCGTCGTATTAGCTCGTCGTATTAGCTCGTCGTATTAGCTCGTCGTATTAGCATTCCATTCGCTGCGAATACATCAGCAACACTACATCGACCGTTGCACTTCCTCGGTAATTTTCTTTCTTCCTACCTGCCGTCACTGACGACTACGACGAAGACTACGAAGTGCAATCGCAAAGAAAGAGACTCGTTGATTTCACGGTTAGGCCGGGCCAAGCGACTCCAAGGAGAAAGATAAGAAAAGAGGCGATGGTCGAACACAGCAGTCGAGGTGGATGGATGGAGAAAGAAAAAGTGAAGAAAGAGGGGAGAGGGACCGTGAAGTGGCCAGGCGAGGGGAGGGGAGAAAGGGATGTATCGTGGAGACCCACATTACGGGGAAAACGCTCCGGGTTACCTGGCGTACCGTGGGAAACGGATCTCGTTGCCGAAAGCGAGTTTCACCTGAGGAGAACGAAGGATTTACCTGGTGCTCATACCACGATCTTACAAAGAATCCCTTGTTCCGTTCAGCCGCCGCTCTACTCTCTTGCCGGGGATAAGACGAACGAGCTTCCGTCAGATAAAACACCGCTCCTGGGGAACGTTAACGACACCTCGGTCCCGTCAGTCGGTATAATGTCTAATTATCAGGGTTGCTTCCTGTTACATAATTGGGACGAAGAAATCCTCCGGTTGCTGAAATTTATCTACTATTGTTCGTCGATGTACTTTGATTTGCACCGGTAGCTATGAACGTAACTTGTAGCATACAACGTAAAGAAATCTGCATTTTATACCTCGATCTTTGAGTGTTTGTACAGGAAAATGTTTTCTTAATGACTTCTTAAGTATCTTTGAAAAATTGTTTAGAAGTCTTCGAATTTCATCATTGTTGTTCCTTAGTCGATGTATTTGGCTTTATAATTACTGATAGAAGTAGTTTTGCATTATAAGGACTCCAGATGAAACAGAATAGCTTTCAAAAGTAAAGTGAATCAATGAATATATACACGTTTTCAAAGACGATTTCTAGAGAAAGGAGTACAATAGATAAAATTGAGATTAGAATTAAAACACGATTGTAGCTACATTACATGATCAAATCTTAGATTCTATGCAAAATTTTGTATATCATACTTCTATAAATTATTAATGATTGATCATTAATTTAGTATATTTTTGTATAGGATTAAATTGAGTATGCGTCAACTTTTTAATTTTGTTTTTGATATTTTACACTCATTTGAAAGCATTAAAGAAATACAGTTTTGATTACACAATTGTTTTATAAATTAAAAAGTTAAGCCTAATGCCTTTTAACTTTACGATTTTGAAGATTTCTTTACATCATTTTTTATTAAGCTAGTCTTATCATAGTAGTATATTTATTTATAATTCTTTTAAATAGAGTAATTTCCTTTAAAAACAATGTTTTATCCATCGGTTTTGATCATAAGAATAGGATGAATTTTTTAATCTTCTTTGTAAATGCAAATTCAAGCAAGAAGAAGAAGAGGAGAAATACTAGATATTCGAAAATTCACAATTTCCACTTACAATTAATGATGTTTAACATTTTTTTCCATGTTCACGATCTCTCCTAATAACAAAAATGGCAGCTGGTTACAATGACTGTTGTACGTAATTATAGAATTTCATAAAGAAAAGGATATTTAGATTCTCGGTTGGTTTCGTAATTCTATTCGCGGTGAGACGTGAAGTTATGCACAGACAGCGTGAGGCAGTACCTCGAGACTGCCTCGATGCGCGTCAACGATTGTCGGTTTTTTTTATCGAGATCAAATATGCCTCGCAGTTTCAGCTATGTACAGACACTGTGAGGCAGAACCGCGAGGCTTTCTCGCGAGGCGTGTCTTGTACTATCTGTACATATTTTAACAACTTTGTTAATAGCATTAATGTCCCAAATAATGTCGGTTTGCAGTTAATTAAAGACCCCTTTCTCGAATGGAACCTTTAATTAACCGTTATTTACATTTGCAAGTATCTGTGATGCAACTAAAGAGAAAAGGTAGCAAAAACGTACTTTCTGCTAGTTTCGGCTGGCGAAGCAACCAACGCAATATTTTTCTCTCTGAATATGAACGATAACCTCGACTTCGTCGTCACGCAATTCGCTCCTTCTCTGACTGGTATTCTCTCTCCTGAGCTCGCAAGAGACTCATCGAACCAAGGAAGCACGTGCTTTCGTTCCGCCAGGTTTCGAGCGTGTCCTGTCCTCGAAATACGATCTACAGTGTAGATGTTATAAGTACGGAGCGCTCCTCCTGCTGCTTCCGTGTTCTCTTCTTCGTGTGGCTTATGTTGCTGCGCTCCGTCCATATTTTTTCTCCTTTTCCATTCTCTGCCCTTTATTCCTCGCTTGGCTACGATGGAAGAGCGTACACTCTCGATCGCGCTAGGTATTACCATATTACCGTTGGAGCATATCAGCCACGTATTACCATGCACGACTGTATTCAGCAACAGCCGGCGGCGTTTCTGTTCGTTGTGTTGCAACGCAGTACGCAAGGCCTACAGGCCGAGAGCTAGACGGCGCGGCGTAAATAACGTTCTACGGCTTCCATCGGCAAACAGCTGAGGCTTCTTCCTACGGTCAGGGCCCCTAACCCCGAGGGATCGCTCGAGTCGAGTCCTACAGGTCTCTCTGGATACGTCTTTCCAGAGACGTTCGCTAGAACAGAGGCGCGGGCTGCCTAAGCGGACAGCTGACTCGTCAGGTAGATACCACACCACCGTCTCTTCTCGCCCTACGGCCTCTCTTCTCCAAAGGCCACTCTCTTATACCCTTTAAATGCTCACGGACTCGGAAAAATGTAACTCTCTTGAAAAAGAGACAAAAGATGGGTAGACAAACGCATCGCGATATCTTGTTATCCAAGAGAACGCGCGTTTATAGGGCTCTTCAAATCAGTCGTGTAGATCCGTCGATGGACTCACTGCTGCGCACCGAGATAACCACGCTGTATATCTTTCCTCGCGAACGGCTAAGTGATCGTTTTAATTGAACATCGCGTTGCGATTCATGATCGCGACAGTTTATCGTTACTTGTTTCGACTTTGACGCGAGGCAAGGAACGCACGCTGCCTTCAGCTGTTGACAATTACGTCTAACTTGTTAATTAAATCTTGATATATCGCCACGTCATAATTTCAATATGGCGTGGTACTACGTATTTCGCGTGCTTTGTTGTTCTTGAATAGGTAATTTTTTTTAATTGGAATTGTCGGAATGATTGGAACGTTTGAATGTACTTTCTTGGAAGAGTTTGTGCGGCCGATAAACAGCCTAGCCTATAAGTCAGCAGATACTTGCTAACTTCGAATATAAAGGCCATAGCTGGAAAATATGATAAGATGGAAAGGGTTTATGTCTAAGCAAATCTATCAGCTTATTCTCTTCTTCAACTATTTCATATTAGAATATTTATTCTTATACTTTTATCGCGAGAGATCTTTATATTATATTTAATAAACTAGGTTCGTCATAAGATCTCTATAATATGTATAGTGTGATTTGGTGTTCCTTATATTACATATTGTCGATAGATATTTTATAAGAGTACGTAACAATGAATTTGACTGATATCGAAATCATTTACGATCCATTTTTAAAAGATCGATCTTTCCACCGTGAAGAATGGTACAATTAGAACATAAATCCTATTTAAAGAAAAGAGATCAATTGCGAGATATATATTGTTTCTTTTATTTGGCATATTCTTTCTCACTTAACAAACGATTTATCTTATTAACCAACTATTTTCTAATCCTTTCATAGTTCTATAATCTTATAAGAACTGTAAAACTGTAAGAAGACTGTAAAAACTGTAAGAATAGGTTATTATGTTAAAACAATCTCGTTTACGAAATCTCGTATTATTTTAATAATTGTAAATTTTCATTCACATATTTCATCCGACAACGATATTTAGATCTAATACATTTTATAATATTTTGTCGAAAGTTACGGAATTTTTCTAAAACGTAAAAAGGAATAAATAAAAGCTTAAAAGGCAATAAAGTGGATATAGATTCGTTGATCTATTCGCTCGGCCGTTATCGATGTAATATTCACGTATTACGTCAGCCCACTCCATAACGATTGTTGATTAGTTCAATAAAAGAGTAACTGTTCATACATATGCTGGGAAGTTTGCTTTAAATGACTGCTATATTACATCAAGATCTCGTGATTTGTTCTTGAGACATTCAAGATGGCTAAATGGTTTTTTGATATTTTAAACTTCGTATATCGATTTTGAATTTTCCTACTTCTGATATTTACCATTTGTTACTTATACTATTTAATTGTGTTAATTGCAGTCTTCGTTCATACCAATTAAATTTTAAATATTCGATGAATATATAAATATCGTAGTATTCGCCAACGATGTTCAAATGTGATTCACAGAGGAATAGTTAATAACGAAAGCAAATGACTGTACGTATACAATAATGTCCTAACGTTCATGGAATTATCCTATGCCGGCTCTGGAAAGCATCGGCAACCTTGAACTTTCGCATAGGTAGGCATCCTCGCAAGAGATATTGTAAGGCCTGGTGAAATCGTGATTTATGTCTACCAAGAGAACATGGTGTTTAGAAGGGAAAAAGAGGCTGGTATAAATATGTCGTTCAGCTTGTTTGTCGGTTTCGAATTAGCATAAAGTTGCGTGTATCGTTCTATATTCTTTGCATCTTCTAATGATTTATTGTAGCACGATGTTCGATATTGGAAGACTATTTAAGCTCGATTGTTTAGTGACTACATGGACACAATTATGTAAGCATTTAAAACAAATTATACATTGTCATTGTAATTTAGATAATAGATATTTTTAAATCTCTTTTATCCAAATGCAGAATATCTCATACCAGTGTGCCACGGAACAATTGAAAATCACGATTGAAAATCATTATTCTATGATTCTAGACGATGACGTTTTATTATATGAATTAATGAACCTTATTGTACGTTATTTCATTTTATAATTTATTTATCGAATCTTCGTCATCTTTTTAATACCTATAATCATTACAAATTTGTTCTCAGAAAAGTCAGTAGGTGCATAATAAATTTCCAATAATAACGAATTTGTAGCTTTACTTCTTTTATTATCAAATCTCAATTCAAAATCAAGTTTAGTTACGTTAGGGGTTTCGGATTAATACTTTTAATTACACATCAATGTCCAGTTCTTTCACACTTTACCGATGTACGAGTCATAATAGGGATCGGCTTACCAGTCTATCGAATGTCTAGAAAATGAGGATCCGCGAAGACTCGGTTAGCTTGACGTAACGGGAAGAAATTAAACGCCACGCTCGGATGAAACGGAAATAGAAAGTTCTTAAGAAACTGACGCCGCTGATCGTGAACGTGGTGACTGGGAATATAAAACTCGTTCGACACAAACTTCATTCAACATTCCATACGGAGCAGTTTATAAGCTTAATTGCAGAAAAACGCGTTCAATCATCTCCAAAAGATGTAAACGTGAGCGAACGCCACCGACACGAGGCAATGAATGTGTATCTACGACATTACATAAGGATATGTCGTAATTATGTAGTCGTTATGTTTGCGTTATACGGTTTCAGGTGTTTCTATGATGGTAACACGATCGTGTTCAACGAAGCTACACACGTTTTGCGTAATTACCGTGCTGCGCTGCTAATATAACGTGTGCCCTCCGTCGATGGTGTTGCGGATCTTGGAGCAGCCTGCTAGATGATATAGCATGATACTTCGCGGATTATTAATTTACATTAAATAAGCTGCCAGTCGAAATTCACGATACGTTAATGCAACCGAATGAGATGCTTTCAGTCGAGAATAGAATTGGTGGGTTATGAAATTAATACGCGTAGCTTTTATATAATATACATCCATTCATAGAAGTTTAAGTACATGCTTTAAACTTTATAATAATTGAACTTAGACACATATTTTGAAAAATGACACAATTTATTATACTTATCAAGCAGGAGACGCAAATTCGTTTCATTATATACAAGTTAATAGATTCTCACGAAAAGCGTGACACTAGTGGTTTTCTGTGGAAATTGCAAAATGTTAGAGAAACATTACCATGTTGTTTAATTTGATGAAAACCTCCTTTCGATGATTTTAAAATATGTTGCAAAGCTTATGTATAATTGAGAAAGGTTTTGTGCAGTACCATATTACGTTCCGCGACTTTGTAAATATTTTTATGTATCCTTAACTAACTTTTAGTATCCATACATTTGGTGTTCTTAATTAAATTTTTATATACAGCCATTAATATAGGTTGATTATGAAAATTCAGTAGTACTTCACACGGACATTAAAATTAATATATGTAAATGTACCTATAATGAAAAAATGTAATATTTTGGATTTTATAAAAATACGCGCCTTAGGTTATTACTTAATATTTTCTCCTTAAAATTTTATTAAAAAAAAATTTTTAGCCTGAGTAGCATTCGGCTTTTTGAAACGCCAAGATGTAAATGTATTGATAATAGCATTGAAATACTATTATTCAATACAAAATAAAATCAGAATTTTCTATCTCTGGAAAATATAATCATATATGTCAATAATACATAATGAGATATTTCAGTTTTTTATCTTATTCAATAACCAAATTGAAATTAAAATTGGAAAGATCCAAAATAAGATACAGTACAGAATTAAGGAGCAAGTCATTTCTAAACTATAAGCGACGATGTCTGCCTAATAATCTTGGTTTAAAGGCTTTCAAAGTTTGTTTTCCAAGCATCAAACTATAATTATAATTAGGCTTGTCTCTTTGAAGTTGTACCCCAGATGGAAGATGGATTTCATTTCATGAAAAGGTTCATGCTTTTTGAGTTTTCTTTAATAGCGCCTAATCACGAAGAAAAGAATCACAACGAGAAGAGGCACGGTTGCGTTTCGATATCGGAAACGATCGAACAGTTAGAACTGAATAATTTTCTTGTGCCTTGCAATCTTACGAATCCTCGAAATGCGATAGTATTCTAATTACAGGGATCGAACGATGAAAGCAATCAGTGCGTTTATGTGGAGTTTGCGAATGATCTCCCCAGATGGAACTGGAAACTTGTGATAAGGCGATGAATAGCGATCTTGGTGTTCTCGAAAGAAGTTCTTTTTCTTTTTTCTTTCCTGAAAGTAAGAGCAGTAATGAGTAAGTGGGATAATGGAACAGCGTTCGTTTAATTTTTCTTTATTTATTCATTTTTATTGCTATTTTCTAAATTATTTTCTAAAGATAAACTGTGGATGAATAGCAATTTCAGTTTCTCTAAGGATAAGAAACTTCTTTTGGAAATTCATTTCATTCAATGACAGTATGTGGAATATTTATGTTAGCGTATAAGATATTTGTTGTCTTGATTAATTTTATTTCTTGGGATATTATTAAAAGTATAATAAATTCGAAGTTTAATTTCTTTAAAAGTCAAAGCAGGTGTGATTTGATTGCAACTGCTTGTGTTGTAAATATTTTGTAAATATTTTGAGATATGTAAAGCCAGTTTATCATTTAATAGACTGCATATGTTTTATTTAATTAAACATACAACTGTATTTATATAAATTGCAATCAAAAATTTGGAGTCACACGGCAGACATTCTTTGCTATAATTTGTATTTACTCTCTAAAGTAATGGATAGAAAATTATATATACTATAATTCTTTGTATTTTCGTTTAATTCTTGATCTTTAGCATAAAAAACTTTAATTTCCAAATATAACAGAGGAGAGAAAATTTAATAATTTGTTAAAGCAAAGTATCTTTTGTGAAAAAATCATTCATGTTACATTTTTCTAAAAAACTAATTACTTTACGCCGAATATGACATGGGTTGAGTATAAAACATCGACAACTATGCCTGAGATAGGAAGAGAAAGTGCATGAATCTAGATAACTTGTTGAATAGAATGTACTCATTATATCTAATTTACGTCGTATTATTGCGCAACAAGTAGCTGTGCAACGAATAATCGAGTAATATTCACATCACGGTAGATTCCCTACCATCATCTTCTTTCCATGTACATCATTTTCTTCTTAAATTTATGCATACCTATTTATTTATACCATGAAATACTGTGAGGTTCATATTGCTGCACATATTTTGTAAAACAAAATCAGAGTTAGGTCTTAAAACAGTATGAATTAAGTTCTGAATGTATTCAACACAGTTGTCATTTTATCACTGCACAATATTACCATTATTTGTTTCATGATCATATTATTGTCATAATATTATGTACTTATATAATTATTATAGAGAAATAGTAAATTACTTTACATACAGTCAATGAACATCTTCTGTTACAGCACAGCAAAGGACATATTCAATCGTCCTTTCATTAATTTAATCCCTTCACAACGTAACATAATAAGTGGGAATCGATAAATGCTATTTTCACATCTTAAATGTTATTACACATTTACTGCAATTATTAAAGTTTATTGTTTTTAAACAGCTGAAAATATGCATTTCTGTATAGAAATGCAAAAAAATCGTGGCAATAAAAAGATTATTAAATTCTGTGTTTATGCTGAATTTTTCGTAAGGTTAATATTAGGTTGCGTAACATGTAAATTCATTCGCCTTTCAGTATTACATTTTGAGGAATATCATAGAAGCGTTATTTACGTTAGATTGAATGGACAAGTGTATAAGAGATATGGATAAATATTGTTTATAATTATATCATTCAGTGATAATAATGTAGAGGAAAAACGATTATCATGAATGTTTCGTGATAAAATTGTTTGTTGCTATAATATGTATATTATAGACTTCTTACATAACGCAGCAGAAATAACGGATTTTTTCATTAAATAGTATCTAGAATGTAAAAATATACATTTCGGAACTTCTTTATTAAATTACTTAAGGTTACTATAAACTTGTAGTTACAGTGGACGCGAATTTTCTCGAACTGGCGTTCTGACAAACTCAATATGTTAAAGTAATCAAACATGTGCTTACATACATACATAGATTCTTATTAATGCACGAATTATGGTCTTCAGATCTTTCAGTTATCAGAGCGATAGTTTGCGCGAATTCGCGTTCACTATAACAACAGCCTAATCTATTTGCAAAGCACAATAGAGCAGAAAGCACATACATCGTTAATTAAAATGATCTTATATAACAGCGACAATTTTTGGCGATTTAAAATAGCTTTAACATCTTAATGCAATTCTTCTTGCACTTCTGTAAGCATATACGGAGGTTACAATAGTTTCATGATAATACGTGTTCGAACAGAAACGTTACTGCTCTCTGTGTCTCTTCGGGTTGGGGAAATGGCTGTTTGATTCGTGAGTTCTAAAAGTCAGTTGGTCGATGAGTCGGCCTGAAACCCTTGAACCACATGAACAATACAAAGTAGGAGAACAATCGATCGAACAGTGGCGAAGCTAACGTTTCAAACGACCGCGTACAACCGTCTCTCATTTACGCGGTACTTTTTTTATGCGATTTTAATTTACGCGACCAGAAAATATATTTTTCTAGGAATTTTAAAAGTAACAAGTGTATACAGTAACTTATTCGGTGATGTTGAAACGCGTCAATGCTGTGTGGGATAAGGATAAAAGTACATTACGTTGTGCTAGTCATCATCTACGTACATATTTTTTCTTTTGTACTGACAGACATTCTTTATGCGATTTTCATTCGCGTGAAACGAATCCACGTGGAACGGATACTCTGCATAAATTGAGGTACGGGTGTATCTCAGTGATTTCTCTGTTTCGTTGGAAGATGTGTTGTTTGCCGGTCGGAGGCTGCCTCTGTAGAAAAATCGGCAATTCGAAGGCGTTAGCGTCTCGTCGCTAAGCATCTTATCGTCATTAGTAATAGTACCGTTCCATTGATTGACGGTGTACTTTGCGAGCAACTTAACGGGTCGATCGTTCTGGTAGATCTACCATTCTTACTGTTTATCGTTTATAACGAATAAGATATTTCAGTTTTATAATTCGTTAAATTACTAAAACTGGGGAAATTTGTTTTGTAATGGTTTTAAATATGCCAGATTTAAATAGAAATATAATATAAAACTTATATATATGATTAATTGTAAAGAAAATATTAATGTTTTATAATTTTACAAATTTATTACTATCTCTCCATGTTATATTTTCCAATTTTACACATTCATCAAACATAAATAAATTTAAAGCATTGTAGAATGTATCATAAATATTTTCGAAACTTCAATCTTTAATATAATTAACTACATGCTAAATAAGAGTTTATTATTCGCGAAATAGATACTCGGATAAGAAACCATAGAAATGTTTGAAGATCGATGCGAAAACAAAGTGTTCCAATAAGTTATTTAAGTCCGCAAAATCTTCACTTACTATAAACTGGTTGTTGTTTCTGTAGTATCGAAGCTTCGACAGCCGAAGGAATCGGAATGCATAAACGTGCTCCGTTGCAATTTAAGTTAGTTTCGAATCGGTTTTTTCTTTCAGCGTCTCGGATTGTTTCTGTTCACGAAATTGAATCTGTGACATTCTTATGACAGTAGGATACATCACATTGAATACAAGCATAATAACAATTTTTTTAAGTGCTTTTTTATGAAATAAAAATTAGACGGAATGAAAAGGACTGTATACTTTGAAAAAAATATTTAATAAATATCGTTCGTACTATGCGCTACATTGTGCAGTATACAGGATATCCCAGCTATTGCATAATCGGCATTATATATATATAATAATAATAATAATATTTCATTTTCGAGAAAATTTGTTAAATGTATTTAAACTTCGCTAATTCCGGATTGAATAGGGCCAAATTATCGAAAATAGGTAAAAAATGTAGAAATATGTTTTTGTAAAAATTTTATTTTCGAAAAAATTACAAATTATGTGCGAGTACATTATATATGCATGTTTAAACTATTTTCTTGAAAATGAGGTCTTAAACGGAAATTAAAATTTTTATTACCTCTTGCTGTGTGTTCATATGTTTCTAGTCGGTAATTATTCAAGTTTATGCATACCGGACTTGACACATTTTTAAACTCGGTTTTCTAAAAAAAGAAGTGACATATGAAAAAATTGTATTCTGAATATATGTGCTGGTGATTACGAAAATGGTGCGCGTCGTATGTTTTTCGTTTCGAGATATTTACTGTTTTGTGTTTGACGCGTGAACTGAATTTTGTTTAATGACGCAACAATCAACTTAATTCAACGATTTAATTTATAGTATTTTGCAAAGATGGATTCAGATTATTGTAATGTAAATAGACGCAGCGCAAAATAAATGATAAACCCATTTTTCTTTTAGATTCTTGACTTAGGCCACTTACACATTCACCTGCATATATGTATTTTCGACTTGTCTTTTCATGTAGAATCATCTTATTGTCGATTGCTGTATACATACGTATGTAGATCATTTGACATGAAAATTGAGTGAAATATAAATAGGATGTACATTTTATCGTCTTAATTACTATGTTTTAGGTGACTGTTGAGATGAATAATGCATTTTAGATATAAAGTGTGTCATAGAGAGAAAGGTTTATTTGCCTTACATTTATCGTCCATGAAGATATTGATTAGCTTAATTTTTCCTTGAAGCAAAAAGTTTCAAATGATATTATCATCGTGCAAACGCAATATTAGTATGTCTAACTATAATAACTACTTTATTTTGCCATTAAATTAGTATTTACAACGGATATTAAGAAATACTATAAAGTTAAATTAAGGAACAGGTTGATATACAAAAATCATTATAAAATTATACTATATAGGAATATTTGTTATTAAAATAATATATTTCGACTGAGGAAATATTTGTAAAGAATCGAAGAATATCACCTTGCACCGTAATACGATAAATTGATACGTTTTGAGTGATGAAATGAATATGTATTATGTGTTTTGAAATTTTTACTTGTAATATATATATGAAGAGAGAAAGTAAAATATATTTTAGCGTATTTTTAATTAATTAATTCAAATAAAACTGACGAAAATTAAAAACTAAAAAATGTATCAACTTGCTCTAATCTTTCCTATAAACTAAACTACCAAACAAAAATTATTGAAAAATAATATTCACATCCAAAATCATTGAAACTTGCAACTCAAATATTTTCTGAATTCACTTGTTACGACCGTTCGCGGAGAGACGCGGTCGCTAGGAAAACGCGTCAGCGAGAGGCGTAAATTCTCACTACGATTATGTTAATCGACGCCGCGAAATAGTCGCTCCCCTGTTTCGGTTAAGATAACAGAGGTGGTTTAATGAATGTAACACTGTATTAACAGGTTAACATAGAATGATGTATTTTCCAATAATATGATGAATATGTTACAGAAATTTGACTCGACTTTACGATATCTCTAGATAAATTCGTTTGCTCGTCAGATTTGCCGAAGTGTCACGTTTGACTCGTCAGAAGGAACTGATCGCCCTTCGATTATTCCTTTGTCTCATTTGGAAGACGACCCCCACTATGGTCGGGTCACGCCACCGCTCGCGCCTATGATCACGTATGCCTCTTCTTGTATGAAAAACGTAACGGTCAAAAATCGACGTTTCTAGAGCTCGCTCCTTGGCGACAACTATGCTCTCGTCGATACATTGTATATGATCTGGCGGGCAGATAAGACGGTCTGCCTGCGACGCTGTAGGACCGCGAGCGACGGTTAGAAAATACAGCCTGTGGTAAGCCTCGTGGCGTAACACACTGTTTGTTCCTATTTCCTTTTGATAACATAAAATTATTGAGAGGCACTATTCATATCTAAAAGATCTTAATTCTTTTTGGTTTAAGCGGAATTTAAGCCCAACTTAACACGTTGACCGCCACGACATCCGTATTCGGGTGTCAGCAAAGTTTCTGGTCAGGCCACGTAACCCATATTCGGGTGTCGTTTATTTGACTGCTTGCGAAAGATCGTCGTAGGTATTTGAAAAGATATTCCATAATAATAAATTGTTAATTAATAGTTAATTGTAATAATAGTTGAATCGTTATAAAATAAAAATACGAAAATGGTTTATTAAAAAAATTATTTAGAATGCAAAACTTTAAAGCATTCTATACATAGTTGAGGTTGGTCGGGACAATTTGAACAATAAGTTGTTGTTTTCTTCAAATTCTTTCATGCCTTTGTTCGGTCCATTCGACGTCTTTTATTTGCATAACATAGTTTGCATGCGCGTCTAATGCTTCTTCCGGAATCATTTTTCCGAACGGCGATATTATGCCGACTCCGTCGAAGACAAGGATTTTTTGTATTTTCAGACAACCTTAATAATTTTGCAACTAATAATTGTCTAAATATTCTAATATTTATATTTTTTCTTGTTGCAATTTTGTAAACCGTCAAAGCGTTTACAAGAGAAATTCCCAGAAAGAATCGAATGCCAATTTTTCTGTACCATTTGATTCCTTTTCTAATTGTAGTGGCATAAGAAACCATTTGGTCGGAATAATCTATACCACACTTTCCTTTGTTATATTCAACAGCTAGTGGTTTTAATGTTGCGAACAAATGAAACGAAAGATCATTTTTGAGGCCACCTCTTGAGCAACTCGCGTTACTAAAATATCGATGGGAGTGTGACATCAACCACATCTCAACCTACATCAGTGATAATACATCGACCCCCGACCTTCGGACACTTTTGGACACATCACCACCTTATCATCATAGCATACACCAAGGCTGTGACGCACCTCAGTCCACATCAGAGATAGGATATGGACCCCCGACCTTCGGACACTTTTCTACATCATAACCTACACCTAGCCCCTCAACATCCTAAAACCAAAACGTATATAAACCGAGACTTCACCCAGCTCGGGCAGTTCTTGTTCCTCTTCTAGTTGCTGTACTCATACAACCCCTATTCTCCGGTTCGGTGTTATTTTGTAAGTGGTAAATCTTATAATAAAGTTTTATAAAGAAAAATAAGTAGTTGGGTTACGACTCAGCCTTCTTACTACCACCCAAGTACCAACTTTACGTGACAGGAGCACCTAGCAGAGAACGCTTGGTACTGCTGTACGCGTGGCCTGACGGAGATTTCTTTGAAAACACGCGGCGCAGTTGTCACGTAAAATAACAAAATAAAAAAGGAATTTGAGGTGAAAAATAAAAAAAGAAAACTTTATTTTTTTTCTAACGTCAATACACTTTACAATCTACTTCCGAACTCTAGGCGTGACTTTCTAAGACTGAGACTCTTATGATTTGACTTTCGATCGGATCCGATTACTTTCTTTTGTCATCCCTCAACATCCCCACCGTCCATGCATTTGCTAGGCGTCCGCGATCGTTGCCACGTGCTCATTCTTCTAGAACCTTCGGTGGAAGGATCGTTGGGATGTTGATGGCTCATTAGGCACTTCAGCGATATACATTGTCGTCGAGTGCCGCCACATCTTTATCTCTATCGCCAGTCCGTCGGATTTGAAGTATGCCGGTCGTGACACAGTCAACGTGTTAATCCACTGCCAATAAGATACAGTTTCAAAACTTGTTCAGGATTCAAATGTATTTTTATATTTTTGTAATCAATATTCAATATTTTTATTAAGTTAACGCACAGTAAAAGAGGATATACTTTATATATTACAATAAAGCTTTGGAAAAAGCCAAATGAAATCAATCGTCGAGTTCAGCTCGATATAGGACTGCAAGGAGTTAAAGCTTTTTGTAACTATAAGAGTCAAAATTGTCGGGATATGTTCCGCATTTACCGTTTGTTACTATCTCGAGAGGATTAATGGATCTAATTGGACAGTGCCGTAAAAAAGTTGTACGGGAAAGGCGGGGTACGCGAGAGCACGAGGATCTGTCCAATAAACGAGATATTGTGTTTCGTGTTGTAGGTAATGGTAATCGAGGATGCATCGATAAGGTCGACGAGTGCAACGCAATCGTCCCTTCCCTCTAAAGTCGTTCCATAACGAACACCGAGATCCTTTAGATGTTCTCCGTCAGGCTGCAAAGTCGCGTTCGCGTACACATAAGTTATTGCGCGCCTCGACCGTAAAACAATGTCAATCCGGCACAATGAAACGATTTCTCAGCATACTCGGAACTGGCCAGCATCGGACTAAGCTAGCAGGAAACTCTTAAAAGTTGCTTAGAAATGATTTACTGGGTCATGGGTTGGATATTTATCGCGGACAGCGTACGGATGTCACAGCTAATTGCGTCTCTCCTTCGCTGTTCGTAAATCCGATGTTCTCTAATCCTTCCAGCTTAAAATTATCTCACATATGCGTTTATTATAATTTTATTATAGTAAAATATGTTTTGCAGTGAATAATTTTTCACTTTTGATGTAAGATGGAGAAATTGTCATGGTACAGAAATTTTAAAACAAATTATCGTAATTACATATATGTATATACGGCAAACCTCGCCGATATCAATGATCATGAAATATCCTGTCAAGATCAATATCCTGGGTAACCTTTTTCTAAACATATAACCGCCACTCGGTCTCAGATAGTTTCAATTTCGTTTAGTTCCTAAATTATTTGAAAGGAGCTTCAATTAAATTTACGATTACACTTCATTCTCTAGTGGGCAGCCACGGACGAGTTATCTCGTACTATGCTACGCTACGGACGAGATATCTCGCATATTTGTTTATTAGGACGAGAGTTGTAACTTGCGTAAATATCGATCCACGATACCTCATAGCGAATGAAAGGCATATTGTTGTTCAGAACAATTTTATTTATTTTTATTGTACTGTACAAGTAACACATAAGTATATATAAGTATCTAAATGGCGTAGTATGAAGAATATTGTGTCATGAGACATCTTGTCCATGGTTGCGAAGTGGTTAAACGATTTTAAATTCTCCCTCACAACACAAATTTAATTAAATTCGTATTACGTAAACTTAACATTAACTTATTGTTACTAGTAACATTAACGTCAAAAGTTGAAAGTACATTAAACTAATTGTAAAACACATTTTCATTTTATTTATGGAATTTTTTTTAATCGTGATATTGATCATTTACTCTTCGTCTCATATATATTTATTGTTCTTATCAAACATCTTGCACATCCATACAAATTTACACACATTGTAAAAAGGTGTAACGTAAGAAACAATATAATTTCGTATTTTTCAAATCTCTTCTAACAAATAAATTTTCCCTCTGATAGGGTCTCGTTATTTCTTTCTATTTTGACAAGAGTAGCTGTGCAATAGTGAGAACAACCTGGAATCGATTGTCATATATCAAGTGTGTGATTACTTTAGAAAATGTGTTGGACTTGTCAGATTCAGCACAAACGATAATATGTAACTATCTGCAGAAACATGCTTATTAGATAAAATTGAACTTGATATCATAATATCCTTTGTTAATAATAACTACAGTTTCTAATTGCAACCATGGTAAATACAGATCAAAAAGCTAATAAAAGAGAAAGGCTAAAGCTAATTTGAATTTTACCGTGACTATTAATATTATACTTCGTATCTTTAATATATTCTTGCATACTAGGTGTATTCTATGCATTTTTTAAATTTCTTATATGTGCATAAAAATTTGCAGTTTATTTACAAAATACATAAATGTGCGTAATTAATACTAATATTTTAATGAAGGGAACATTTGATACGAATTCCATCTTGTATAATATGTAAGTGATAAAATATACAGAAGAATTAAATCATAATTACTAATATATCATAAAGTATTAGTTATCTCTCCGCCAAAGGGCACATTCGCGTTATCAAGTCAACGAGTTCTATAAACCAGTAAAGGCGTGCCAAGGAAAGATAGGAATATGTACTTAAAGAGTTTCCATCGTGAGAGAAAGAACGATAACGTATGTCTGGTTTTATACACGATACATATTGACAAACTTGCACTTCGTTCAATTCAATCGACACGAGCAGTTCAGTTCGGCCTAGCCTAGTTTAACCGATTTCACACTACCAAACATGATAAGAGCGCTCTTGGAACCGACGAGTACCATCGGTTCGATATGTACTTGGAACTCGTAATAATTGAACGAAACGATCCCCGATGATTGAAACGGCAAACAGCGTCTCACATCTAATTGTCAATTTGTGTAATGATCTTCAATGGGTTCATTCCTCTTTTACGTCCTGAACGTCGTAAAAAGCTTAAAGACTTCATTATTTATATATTTCGAATAGCGGATATTCAACCCGTTCAACGAGTTTGGCATGAAAAGGTAAAAATCTTTTATCTTGGGAACAACAGTTAGCTTTGTCGCTATATAACTTCTGTTATTATGTAATTTTTACGCACATGTAGAAATTTAGTATTGAATTTTTAATTTACGTTTAATCTGTATAAATACATGTGGGTGGTTAATTGAAATAGTTATGTGGAACGAGTCGAACAAATATAGAGGTTAGGGGAAACGAGTAATCCCACTCTCTCTTAAAAATTTTCTTCAAATGTGTTTCTTGTGATTTTTGTTTATTAATAGATGTTTCTAGATGTTAATAGTATTGACAAAGTTTTATCATGCACCAATAGAAATGAGCATGCGAATTTGGTTTCACTTTGGAACTTGATATAATTAATAATTTGAAAACGTGAGAGACAATAATTATTAGAAAGGTGTATCAGTTTAATATATAAAAATTATTTGTTATAGGTTAATTATTATATATTTATTAAGACATAAATATGATCACGTTTACCTATGAATGTTTCACTCTCTTAGTTATATCCCTTCATAACAATGTCCGACTTATATCTATAGTTTGTAGTCTACGCTACATAATAATTTTGAGAAAATTATACTATTTTCTTCACGATTCCGATCAATTGCATTTTTTCAAAAAATTTTTTACGCATCATTTCGTAAACTAATCCTCTTAACTTCTCAAAAAAAGAAAAACTTAAGTCGTTTGAGACAATTTTAAAAAAGTTATTCTGTTTTAAATAATGTTCGAATATTAAAGTAACTGTATATACAAGGTGCTCATACGTTTTTTCATGCTTCTCATATCTATAGAGATATTTGCCTGGGGAAATTAAAATGGGACACCCTGTATTGTATATTATTATTATATGTATGTATGTATGAGACCCTCACAATCTATTGTTTGAAATGAAATAGTCAACCTTAATGGTTTTGATGACTTCCCAATGATTTTTTGGATTTACCGAAGACGAGATTTCATAATTGTTCCAATACTTATGTACAGAGTTGTACGTACAATATATAATATACATATACGTTAGAGACAGTAATTAAAATATAAATTCTTAATCTTTTGTAAACCTAGAAAATATACAAAATCATACAGTGCAATAGTGTACACTTCTAATCTTTACCTCTAACCTACGAATATTCAATAAAACGCAACGGCGCAGTCGAACTCGCATTGCACTTCACGTATTAGGGTGTGACGTTTCGCCACGATTTATCTTCAACGCGCGAACTAATGCATCGTAAACAGAAAATGTTTGAGGAAGGGGTCGTTACTCCCGCGGGATACTCGAGCTGTACCTTAACGTAATGTAACGTCTATCAAAAGCAAATAGCTTCCCCGTTATGGAATCAGTGGCTTTGATTGACCTCTTGTCCGAATCTCTTCAAGTTCACTCTTTCAACGTGAAATTGTCCCGTCCCGTTCCGTCGAACAAAAACGAGAAGCGTGAATCTTCCACTTGCAAGCCTGGCTTTCTAGAAGTGGTCAAAGGTCGCGGACAGCTTTAGCAAACGGGCATAGCCAAGTAATGGTGGTTAATAACAGGCTCACGAGACGAGGGCAGGTGCTCAACTCGTCGTGATTAATTAACCAATAATAGACTTTCTTGCTTCCACGCGGCGAGGAACGCTCCGCATTGCGGATGGATCCTCTCACGATAGGGTTCGATAGCGATAGTGATGGGACTGATACGGCACGTATTAATGATATTCAAACAATTTGGTACCTACAATTCATGAAAGTATTCGGACATTTACGTATTATGTGCGTTATACGAAATTTGTTACAATTTTGTTAGCATTGTGATAACACATGATTATCGTGATTAGTCGTGATCATAAAATTTGAAACATGTCCGAAAATGTGTGTAGAAGTTCCAAGACTTATTGCAAATGAACATTTAATTAAAAAACTGGTATACTTCCCGAATAATGGTCTTAAACAAATAATTAATGTTAAGGATGGTCCCATTATAAATATCGTAGCTTACTAATATAACTAGTAATTGATTTTTCAAATATTTTGATTATCTTTGCAGAATGTATGTTTGTAATAAATATTTTGTAACTTGTGTACATACCTTCGGATCCGTCTCAAATTGTAGCAATATTATCGTGATAGTCGTGCCTCATTGCAGTGGTAATAAACTTTCAAAATGTTTTGTATGATATAATACATTAATACACTGATACACAACATCTTGTAAAATATAATAACATAATAATATAATACATAATTTCGTGAGTAAATATCCATTGTTAGTGAAAGTATCGAAGTAATCGAATAGTTATCGAAGAACCGAATTTTTCAAGTAAATTTTTACACACAAATATTAATATTGATAAATCATAAACATTAAGTAACATGTAAAGCTTAATTTTTTATTAATTATGTAATAATATTGCATTAAATACTGCTAACTAATAATAATTTGTACGTTTTCTACAGAATAGGCATGTATTTAGGTTATATGTATGTAGTTATGTATTGTATTTGATAAATACAATCGATCTTTTGTTACTGTAGTATTTGTATCAATATTTTCATGTAATATCAATTGCATATTGACACTTTAATACAAGTTGTTGCGATTTCTCGAATAAGTGGCGATCAGTCAGGTTGCAACTGATTGATTTGATATCGCAACCTTGAACGAGATTAACGCTAAGGTGGTGGCAAATTAAAGATGCGGAGTAGTAGATTTATTTGCGCTTTTTAGTATATACGAAGAGAATCACTAGCAAGATACAGAATAATGTTATGTTCAGTTAATTTAGCTGCACTGTTGAGTAATACGAAGAGTATGACGCTCTGATGAAGACTGTTGTAAGACTGTGCTAATACTGCCTTAAGAAGCTTCGCCTGGTCCTTATACACTAACATTCTGTCCCCGGGTTTTTTTTCCTAGCACGGTTTTTATGGGATGGAAATCTATTACTTCAAATCTTGTAATTGTGTACTCTCGTGAGCACATATCCTCTGGTATTTTTGTCTGAGACCAGATGTTTACTTTAGAACTGACCCATTGGACACTTAGGGTGTTTATTAGCCTCTTAATGAAGTCCACATCGTAAGATTTACAACTTGGGAGGTAGGAAATTCGGACTTTCGCAAAAAAGGCAGAAGTGCTGTCGGAGTCATAAAAGGACGGCCACTCCAAACCCCGAACACAAGTATCAAACCGGTAGTGATATTTTCATAAAAGTACATCATGTACCGGTTCTTCTTAATATAAACAATAGCACGAGAAAAGGGATAAGTACATTTTGTTGACTTTTTAATTTTAACACTTAGCCAACCGAATGGGGAGATCTCCTCCCCTCTGTGAAGAACATCGCTGCGTAACCGAACGGAGAGATCTCCCTTTTTGACTTTAGCAACAGGCTTTCTTTTTTTTGTTGTTATTATCAGCTATTGTTTACATGGAATTGTTCCCAATTAATTGCGCCACTTTTTCTGCGTTTATATAATATACAGTATATAATAAAATGCATCAATTTAGTGGTGTTAAAATTAATTAAAAAGTTGCATTATCAGTTATGACCAAATAAAGTTATAATGGAACAATACTACACTGTAAAAAAATACTAAAATGCATTATGAATTTTTAATTTCACGTTCAAATCGTGTTATTTATCTTTAGTCATCTTTAGTGTTTTTAATTTTCCCTATAGTTTTTTATACTTTTAATATATACATTTAATTTGATGTTTTGTGCAAACAATATGTGAGGTCGTTAAATAAAATCATTACCGCAAAATATAATTAACCATTTAAATAATTTTTAGACTTTTTGTTTTTTAAGTAGAGAATATTAGTCCCCGATACTTGGAAAATTGCGCGGTATACAGCGTATAAGATGGCTTGTCTGGGCGCGGTAGAAAAGTATAGCTCGCTGTGGCGCGCGCGGTTGACTAAGTGTTAATATCATTCTATGGTTAATATTATTATGTTATATTATTATATTTTATAATAATATTAATTAATACGTGAATATGATTGAATGTGTCAAAGAAACTGTTAGCTCTAGCTCAAGGTATAATTGTTAAGACAAACAATATTTTAATATCATCACTATTTTTGTATTATGATAAGCAATATTTCTTAAATTATAAAAAATATGAAAAATGCATATTTAACTCAAAATTAAATAATAGACTATTTTAACCTAATTAATAACGTGTTGAATTTTAAAATTGTCTCTTAAAAAATAGGAGATGTGACTTATCGTGTCCTTTCCTTGTCTTCATATAATTTCTATATAACCTTCATATAAGCTCAAAATTCGTAAACTGATATCGACAGGTGTTAATACAGTATCGGTTCCATCACTACGTGCCTCTGAAAATACTCATGTGTTCTCTGAAAATACTCGCACGAAACCGTTATGGACGTGTTCCCGTGAACCATGCTTCGCCGAGGAGTAATTACGATTTCATTTCATAATAGATAGACTCGGTTAGAAATTCTCAAGTAACGCTCTTAGTTGTTACTTGCGGGCTAGAAGAGAGCTTGGAAACTTCCTTGACGCATAGATATCGTGAAAGTTCGCGCATGCAGCTCGTTGTGTCGCGTGGGATGGTAACGTGCTATAAAACTTGGACAGTTTCTGTTAAGAAGGAAACTTGAAATTAATTAACGGCTTTTATATGGAATATGTGGGTTATCGCAAAGCGTCATGGCGATAATAAGGCGGCACAGGTTCGTTTTTGCTTAAAAGGTTCGGAATGATAAATGCATTCCGGCTTGTCGCTTTCGTAGTTTGATTATTATCTTGAATATTTTTAGAGCTAGAATTTGCGTAATGTTATCGTAATTTTTGATAGTTTGTGTAATATTCATTGCAGAAGATTATATAGTCCACGCAGAAATGTATATGGTATTACAAACCGATACAGTAAAACAAGATAGATTAAGAAATAATATGGACATAAGATACTTATGTTATTCATAAATAATAATAAAATAATAAATATGATTTGGATAGATATTTTGAAATGCCATATCATTTATGATCACTCCACTTTCAGTTGCAAAAGATTGTGTACGGGAAAGATATGTTCGAATACAATTTTGTATAATTGTATAATTATAATTGAATACAATTTTGTATAATTCCAATACATATTCATTAATCTCTAGTAGTATCTTGTCGTTAATTAGATTGATGTATATATTACATGTATTATATTTGGTATTTGATATTATAATATTCAATAATATTAACATTATATTTTCTACTACATGCAAAATATGTAATAATTATTCTAATACAAATTATATAAAAGAATAATTATCAAACCATTAGCTCTAGCATTTCAGTATGTATAAATGAATAGTGTATGTATAAATATGTAAAAACTTATGTACTTTACAAACAAATAATATATTTATAGTTCTCGATGAACAGGAACAAAATTAACATCAGCCTTTTTATTCATTTCATATATGTACGAAATACAGGATCTTACAAGAGCGCAAAAAACTATAACTAAATAAATATGTAGCTTTTTTTTAATATAACAAAATATTGTGTGTTTTACAATAATAACTGCTGCATAATACAAACCGTAAACAACCCCTCCCCTTCTTATCGCACAAGACTTAATACAAAACTATGCTTCGAGTTAATTTAAGGACGCACGTATTTTCGTATCAGAAATGAGTCGTATCCAGCAATTTTTTAATTGCGTTATACGGGTGCAGTGACGCCATTTTTAGCCCGCGTTATAGAAGTACTGCGTTATAGGGAGTCCGACTGCATTCATGTTTAAAATTATAGAAAATACGAAACAATAAAAAATATTAGCATCAAAAAAATAAAGAAGGTACAAGAAAAATTGTCGAGAGAAGTTACCCGTTGTTATGCTGCCTGGTCGTGATAATACATTGTTATATCATTTATCCTTACTTTTTTTCATGGCGTACGTTTCCACGTCGCGTCGCGTCGTTTGAAATCACGTTGATCGTTCTTAGCGGAATACGGAAACGTACTGACAATTAAACGTCCCGACTAATTTTTGCGCAGGTGCCTCTGCTTCTGCCTTTGCCTCTGCTTCTGCCTCTGCTTCTGCCTCTGCCTCTGCCTCTGCCTCTGCCTCTGCCTCTGCCTCTGCCTCTGCCTCTGCGTCCGTTTAGGACATTCATAGCATGTCACGCATGCGCAGAACGAGAACCTTCTCGTCTCCCATGTTTTCCATGATTTTTCTCGACTTAGTTTTCGGGCGGTTACTTTTACGTTTTCGGTACATGAGTGTTGAGACTTCCTTATACGATTATGTTCGGGTGAGATCGTGGTAATGCGTGACTCCTTCCGTCATGGAAAATGTGCGAAGTTCGTTGAAGTATATATTTAGACCATTAGTATATTAGAATATATAGTAAGTCATGCGTCTACGTGCAAATCGTGAACTCACACTAAAATGTTATCGAATGGAATACTGAATAGCTTAGACCAAGAAAATAAATTCCAATATTTATTTGTATTTCGCATATACTAGCAAATTTAGGTTTCATTGTCTTTCATTGTAAGAGTTGTTGCTATTATTTCTTTATCAATTTGACGCAACTGTATAGTAATTAATAGTAATGTAGCACGTACATGTTTTATATACAAAAAATGATAGATAAGAATATTCAGTACTTAGTACTATGTACTGAAGTACATAGATTAGAGAATTTCAAAAAGATTTATTAGATAGACACATGTTATATGTTTATGGCTTTATCAGTCAGAATGAAATTGGTTACAAACATAACTCTAAAGTGCTAGAAAGAACTAATTTTATGAAATAAAGCAGATAAGTATCAGGTTCAAAGTCTCTAAAAGAAATGTCTAAAATTTAATAGGGTGCAAGGAAAAACAAATTAAATATTGAAATTAATAGTAAATTCCAAAGAAATCGATAGCATCTTATGTTTATAGAGTATACTTAAAAGAATTTTATTAATGCATTACTATTTATATTATTATAGTTTACATATACATATTTTTTTATTATTATCATCATCTGTTTTCTTACATTAGTTACTTTACCGTTACTTTTGATCAAAAATGTCTTCATTTCTTTAATTATAGAAGATCAAATTTATTAATGATTGGTAAATTAGTGGAAATATTTTTACAGCCGTAAATTTGCTTACTATTTTTATTCATAAAATATTACAATATCAATCAAATCTCACTGTTTACTATCTTTGTCTATCACTGTCTACTCTGCTTTGACTCTTTTCAATTAAAATTATAGTAATAATTATTGTACATTGTTACATTGCTCGTCTAAAACCTCCACTCTACTATCTGTAAATAGCGTAGGTTCTACAGGCAGATTAAGTAGATAAATATTAACGTGACCCTCTATAGTTTATTCAATTTTGCCCCTGCGTTTCTTCTTTTAGCAAAGAAATGTTTGAGGTTATAGGTATGCAATAATAAAACTTCGGGGATCAAAGAACGTTATTAATAACACTTGTCGCACACAGTTTTCTCGAAGACAACATAGAAGTATTATCGCCAAAAATGCTCGACAATCATCGAAAGATATTTATTTATCCCGCATGCACTCATGATTGTTAGGAATACATGGAAACGAGAGGTAGCGACGAAAGTGACTGAACGAGGGGCGTCGCCTGCAATTTCGGGAGACCGAATAAAAATAACACCCGGTCTAGTCTAGAAATCCCCCTTTGCCTGGAAATGCTTATCATTCTTTCGACACGTCGCATCGCCGCTTCCTCAACGAAAAAATTCCTAGTTAAGCAGGGGACGAACATGTGACACGTACACATACATGTACTTATGCTAGCGTTCATATATAAGTGCTTGAACACTCTTTCACAAATGAAAATATACAAACTATACTTCTTTCCTATTTTGGTCTTTAATTATATTTTAAATAATCATATACAGTCAATAGATATTGACGCAAAACTAGTTAATAAATAAAAGATAATAATTGAAATTGGATGAAAATAGCCTTCTTGATTACAATATCCTATCTCATAGTTTTTCGTTTTTCGAGATATGTTAAAATACTTCCCCTATACATTTTACCTTATAAGTAAAGTTATATAAGATTATAAAATGCAAAATATTCAGAATTGAACAAAGAAAAACAACTATGGCAAAAAAAAAATGACAAAACTGCGACTTTCTTCAGTTCCGAATTAGGGTATTATAAAGATTAAGTGATTTCAAATGTCTTAAAACTCTGTCTATTCAAAATTTTTATGTTTGAAAGTACATAAAATATACAATATGTCTCTAATTTTACTATACAAATATAAATATAGATTTTATGAAATATCTCCAGATCTAGAGCACTAGAGCAATTTGTCCTAGTTCAAGTTTAGCAGAGCATTTGATCCTAGCTTTGATAAGAAATAGTGAACTGACAGTAGAAAAACTTCCTTTTATTAAAACTTTGAAAATGTAGCAAAAACATGTCTCTTTTCTATCAAATTCCATTAAGCATAAGTGGCCATTCTTTGAAGTATCATATGTATACACATACGTGTTTAAGCAAGCAAGAAATTATTTTATGATAAAAAAGAAGTAGATACGTCTCATTGTATGCAGATCGTGAAATTTTTCAAATCAAAGTGAATACGTAAGAAGTGCGTCTTTTGAAAAGTTTACGACGAGAGGTTTATAGCTTTGGTGCAGGAAATGTGTTCAGGTTTATGACAGAAATCGTAACTGTTTCTGCGCTTAGAATACCATATTGTTCTTTCACGTCGTGAAATAAATTGTTCCTCGTGATACATACATATGATATATACATAATTTATATGAATTTATTACATTTGCTACTTCTAAATATGATTATACTTACGTGATAGAGCGTGCGTTTCATTCAATCTTTTGTAGACAATATATAAAAAATGAATTGTAAATTTAAATATTTCAGATAAAAGTTTAGATATCTATTTAAATGCTGATTATCTATGTACTTTAATATTCGAATTTCCATTTTCACATAGATTATGTAAAAATTGAATTTTTAACCACGTATATTTTTATTCTAATTTATGCAGCAGTATGATCTCTTGGATTTAATTATGGCATTAATCTACGAATTTTGTAATAAATTATTTTAATGAATATTAAAATGACTAGTGTCTTTAGTCCTTTCTCTTTTTTTAATTAAAATAATATTTCTTACTATATACATACGGTAAAAAAGATTATTATGGCAAATACATAGTTTTAGTTTCCTTCAATCAATACTTTTTTCCGCATCCCTCATTCTTCCTTCTCTTTTTTCCCACCATTTTTTTTCATCCTCTATTTATGCTTCAAATATACATACAGTACATTTTCAAATGACATTCGACCATTAATGTTCATTTTGCTTCCATATTAATAACTGTCGTACATTTTTTCGTTCATGAATATTTATTTTCTGATGCTTCGTTCTTCGTCATTTTTGAACTTCGTAAAATTATACGGAAGAAAAAAAGATAAATATTGATGACAGGAACAGTGGTTCTTAAACTTTTTTTAATTAAAACTACGGCGCATTTTAGACAATATACAGATATTTAGGCGCACTTTGTATACAAATTCTAAAATTTATTCAAGAGAGATATTTCATTTCATCAAGATTAATAAAAAAAAAGAAAAAATCTTGCCCTTTCGCATATAACTTTATCTCGAGATGTACCCGTTGGGAATCACTGTTTGAGAAGAATAGGTATAAATGAAAGTAATAATTTTATAATAATAGAGTACATTCATGTACATATAATTATATTTATGTTTATAAATTCCGAGGTGCGCCATATTTGTAATATAGCTGTGCTTTTTATGCTCTATTACCTACACAAAATTGATATTATAGTACATAATACGTATTTAAACAATTTAAAAAATCCATAAGTTGCCTATAAAATCGATCTTCTATTTTATATATCCACAATTCACATTATATTAGGTTGTCCGAAAAGTGTCTTTTTTCGCAAGCGTGTTTTTTACAACAGTGCACCTTTGTACAAACGTGAAACCAAGTCCGTGAAATGTCGCGGTGTTTATTTCAACAGAACAAAATGGATCATACGTAATTCGACAAAATAATATAAAACAGAAAACGTTGTGCGTCTATTATTTCCTCATAAAACAAAAGAAACTTTTCAGACAACCTAACTATACATTGACTATCATGCACTTACAATATGCGCAAATAGCTGTCTTATAACACAGAGCAAATCTTTCAAAGGAAAGAAAATATGGTTTCGTAAAAATTGCAGTAAAAGTTGCATATGCTCTCAGCCATTTTCTTATTCTTCGAAAACAATATTGTATAGCTTTGTCAATTTTTGAAATTTAGATATAGGTTCCTCTGCGTAAGTTTTTAAAACTATACCCTTTAAAAAATATATTTCATTAAATGTCTAAATGTTCTTTTACTATATGACTTCAGTCTCTATAGCTTCGTTAATTTTGCAAATTTAAGCATAACGCATGGCACATATATTAAAATTACATTCCTTATGAAAATATTTAAAAAAAACATGGATATTTTGAAAGGTCCATAGCAGCATACCCTCTTTAATCATTTTCAAGAGAACCGTGGGACCGTCTTTGGATTTCCACGGGAAAGAACCACAAACTCTCGGTTAACTGGGAAAGGAAAACCCCGATTCGGAGCACGTGCCCGTTGGTGTCAAGCGAGCTAAAATTAAGCTGGAGAGAGGGTCTTGTTCCCTTCATCGGAATTCCTGAGCTCCTTTTCAGCCAGCTGACAGCCGGAAGTGAGCATAGAATAAGTCGAAGGGAGAAAGAAAACGGTGGAAGAAATAAAAGAGACACTTCGAGGGGTTCAAACTGGTAGACACGTTAAGTATATACCAGTATTCGATAGTGGCCTACTTCTATTTTCACTCATTATTATTGCTATGAGTGATCCTCTCTTCGTTTTTCATTGTAAGATTCATAGGGGGATCCCGGCTTCCAGAATTCCGGTAAAAACTTAAATTCCACATCGATTCGTGCACAGGAAACACAATTTGTGATACATCGTGGGAACCGTTTCGCAATTGGGGACGAGTTCGACCGTTTTTTCTTTTGATGAATACATACTTTTAGATTTCTTCGATTTCGAGGCATTAAGGACCAGCTGATGTATTGTTTCTTGTGTCAGCTATGATGTTTCTATTTGACTGATATTGTTGATTTTGAAACGAATTTTATTTACTGCAGACTGGTAAATAGTATTTTTTTATGGTCTTATAAAGTATGATTGAAATAACGATAATAATAATTAGTTTAAGAACTAAGTGAATTATGATGCTAAAGAGTTGTTTGAAAGTTAGTAGATTTTTAAATTTGCAAGCGAAATTATACATACATGATTTTCCTGATAAGAATGTGATAAGAGTGTGACAATATCCCTCACGAGTGTAACAGGTAGGTTTCTGAAATTAAGGAAAACTATCTGTATTCATTTTTCATGATGAATATTTACTTTCATTAGAAAAATAAATAATAATTGTACAAATATCTCACATTCAACATTATTTATGATCAAAACTTCCATTTAGCTATATACGTGAAAAACGTTTATTTTATTGATGTATAATAATTAAATGTGTTGAACATTAAAAATATTTCATATGAAGTGAAGATTAGATAAATAAATATAATGCATTATTGAGATTGGGCAATTAAATAAAAACTTGTTATCTCAAAGCTATTAGTTTATAAAACTGTATAGCATTATTAGGTGTGGTTTCTTAAATTTATGACATTAAAAATTTGAAGAAAAATTTTGGAATGTTTGTTGTAATATTTTTAACAGAAGTAACAGAGAAAAAATAACCAAGAGAGTACACAAAAGATACAAGCAATATTTATAAATGAGAAAGTTTCTCTATAAATTCGAGTCATCTTTTGTTGACTTCGTCTGTAAGGGATTAATAGATTTGTACACAAGTGGAAGCTTAAGTTCCTTCAGTTCAACATCCACAAGATCTACACCTGAAACGAGAACCACCAGCGAAGACTATACCTCCCTCGTTTGTTTTATTACCTCCATTGTTTGGAAGAATATTGAGAAAAAACAGGCCTACAAAGAGAAATACGACTTCTACGTAGAGAATCCCAGAAAAATGACCTTCAGATACCATTGAACCTGTTTTGCCAGATCGAATTACTCTGTCTGTGGTAGGATTTTGCT
Source organism: Bombus vancouverensis nearcticus (assembly GCF_051014615.1). Taxonomy (NCBI): domain Eukaryota; kingdom Metazoa; phylum Arthropoda; class Insecta; order Hymenoptera; family Apidae; genus Bombus; species Bombus vancouverensis. Next base: position 954,231 of record NC_134911.1, on the reverse strand, counting down.
TGTTTTCAACGGATACATTAGTTTTTGAAAGATTGACTAGCTGGGATTTTTAATACTATACCTACCGACACTTCGTATATACCTATTCCTACCGTGTGCGGCCAAAATGACCGGTGATTAAAGAAGTAACAGTTTTTATGATTTAACTTAGATAATGATTAATTTATAACTAAATGTATATAAAATGATGAACTATCATAAAATTTCGTCCAAATTTATTTTTGTTTCATATTAATTATAGACTTAAATAGAATTACACTTTTATTTACATAGAGATATATCTTATTCAAATTCGCTGCATTTTTTACAAATTATCTTATTATCAAATGAACATTTGCCGCATAAATATTTCCCGCATTTTAGACAAATTTTCATAATTTTGTAACCTTTGCAATTTTTTACTTGACAAGTATTTTGTAGTAATGAATCTGATTTTCCCGCGATTCTTTATATAAAAGTAATGTATGCACTAGGTTTATAACTAGCAATTTTGTGAATTCTCTGTAAATTGGCCCCATTGCAAATTTATTGGTTCGTAAACGTTGGCTTTTTTCGCTCTTGTTATCAAATCGTATAAACCTCATAATTTCTGCAAAGTCATCCCTGCTCATCGTTTTTGAAAAAAATGCAGGTCTCCAAATTTTATTCCACAAATATGAGATATCTAAATTTGTTGCCTGATATGCACCGCGGGCATATAGCAGAGCAATAAATGCATCTAGCTGTTAGTCCCCAATGCTCTAAATGCTTCTTTTTCCGTACATTTCATTACATGATCCCTTATACGGCGATCAATGATAAGATAAAATGCCATCTTTACTTGTCCTTTTATTATATGCCGTTTAGCATATCCCTAAAAATATTATGAACTGATGTCCTGCCAGGTTTGGGACTTGCATCCATTTCGCTCCAAACTGTCCCATCGGGCCCAGTTTCGATACGTCGGTTCTCTACATCAGTTTCACCCTTTGCTATCAACGATAATTTCTTTCCTTTTTGCCCTTACGTAAACGCTTATTTATAATATTCAACTCTGATTCGGTTGTAAATAGTTTTTCACGTGTCCTCATGCCGTTTTCAGTTGCTGAAGTTTCTTGTTCACCGCACACTGAACAGTTTTCTTCTATATCCGTTATTTTCTTTTTATAATTCTTTTTCGAAAACTTTTGATATTTCTAGGATAAATATTTATCACAAAATAATACCATGTACGGAATACAAAATTATTGTAAAATTTGATATGCTTTACTTTTTCTTCTATAACAACTTTACGCAAAACACTTTGAGATGTTCTCTGTCTGAGTTTTACAGATAACAAGTTTAGATGTCGACTGATTGAGTAACAAACTGAGATGTATTCTGGTCGAAAGGACGATAGCAAGTAAGAATATGGTCTGTGACGGTATTTATACGAAAATATTGGAGGGTGCTAGTCGTTCTCCACCAACCGTTGCTCGAGGGTGAAATTGACCGTTGAACATGGGAGATACCCGCTTTTCCCGCGTTTTATCTGAATGAGCAATAACCCTGAGAAACTTCTTGACTTTTAAAATGTTTGTAACGATTAACCGTAAAAAATGCTAAGTTTTATGGCGGTTCCTTAGGATTATTATGGGTCTGAGTTAATATGTTTTAACACCTGGCCATCTTGATCGAGGGATGGGTTTATGACAAGATTACGGGCGTAACAGTTGTTATTATTTGTTATTACTGATTTTGTTTGTCATCTAATCTTGAGATAGCCTTTTCTTCTAATTTTCGTACTGATTGCATTTATTTTAAGAGGAACTAAAATATTTTGTCGGCCGGTTAAATTGATTGCCCGCGATAGGCATGGTAGAATACAATTTTTTCTTAAAAAAGAAAAAAGCAAACCAAAAGTAAGTACTGAAAAATATATCGTATGCATGTTTTAGAAAAAGTCAGAAATTATGAAGTTCGAAAACGATCAATTTGACCGGCGCTGGTAGGTTTAGTGTTAATATTAGTACTACTTGGATATAAAAACGTTACATAGAATGGTTGCGACTATTATTGATTGTGAAACATCCTCGTTCCTCCTTCACGATAATCTTTTAATAAGTTTTAATTTTTTTAGAGCTATCTTTTTATTTAAATTTATAGATGTTCATATTTTGGCCATGGGTATAAATATATAATCATGCTATAAAAATAAATGTTACATAAATATTTTATTTAATGATACATCTGTTAAAAATGTTTGCAAATAAAGGCATTCAATTTTCAAGCCTCTAAAATCCTCCGATGGATTGTGGTAATAAAATAAAAAATTTAAACTCTTCTTAGAGACAAATAATTGGTCTCTATTTAAGGGATAAAACAAAATAAATATAATTATTATTATTCTTTTCATAATTGCTTTTCTGTAAACGATTATTTCTTAACATAGCTGTCACTTACAATTTTATGCTATTGTCGTACCCCATAGTTTTACAATGTTACTAATATCTTCATTGCAATCAGATGAAATAAAAATATAGGCATACACACCACAAGCATATTTTTATCTCTGATATATAATAAATGCGAGTTGAAGTTTTCGCACAATTAAAAAGGAATCAAATGATCGATAAACATGGTCGAACATAAATGTTAAATACTCATTTTACACGAAAGTAGTTCAATATTTTTGTCGTTAAAAATGAATTGTAACATTTCAACCAATTCAGTCAAAAAATGCATTACGGATGTGTCAGAGGCAGAGACACAAATTATCACGTGACGTGCTTCTTATAGGCGATGAACAAAAGGAAGGGGCTGCAGGTGACCAGAACCGTTCAGCACGAACTGTAGGAACGTGTTACAGCAGATGTAAATATATGTATATGTATACTATGCACGCTCCTACGTGGCTTGAGTTATCAGGTGTATCCCTTGGCCAACGGACCAAAAACACCTGCTGCCAGATACACGTTGAAATAGAGTCAACGTACGGTGCTCGACCACGCGAAACCACTTCCAACGTTGCATTCTTGACAGCTTATGCACGTGTTCTTTTTCGTATTGTTCGGCGTTTTTCATTACCACTTTGACGATTCGCTTTTTGAGCATTATCGTCGTCCATAGAAAATTTATGGTTTGAAAGAGAGTTCTTTTAAAGCGGCGTAGAGTGTGTTTCCAAATATTCAACTGAACAAAAGCACGGTCTATGTTTTGTAGGTGATGCAACTTCCCATATTATACATGTATTTCGTTTACTATACCTATATGTATTTTATGTATTTGTCTATTTTTTTATATTCAAAGAATAAAATCTGTTACATTTATTTCACAACAGTTCATTAAATTATTTGTCTGCGTGAACATTTAAATCGTTGAATGTTTACAAGTAATCTCTAAAATCATAATTTATAATACTTATAAATTAAGATAAAATAACATAACCAGAAATATAATATTTCTGATGTAGAAATAATAATATATACAACCAGAAAGGAGAAAATTCTATTTGGAAGGAAAATAAAACGTGTGGTATGAAATTTCCTTTTTCGAGGCGGTATTTATTGAAAATAAGGTCGACCTCACCGATTTCAATGACCTTGAAACATGTTGTTAAGCTGAAGGTTCTAAATAACTTTTTCCTATACCTATAGCCTATACCTATAATTGTAAAGCAATCTATGTTTAATACTACTTATATGTATTGTTTAACAATTTGTTTTATAAATTTTTGTTCTGTAAACAATTTTTCAATAACGGTAGGTAAATTTGTTATATTTTTTTGTACAATTAAAGATCAGAATAAAATTCAACATTCCATATATCAATTGATTCATCGAAAATCATTTAGCGTCAGACGCTCAATGACAGCCGGATACTACTTTGGCCCAATCTAAAACTCATTAATTTTTTTCTTTTATTTATACACTATCAAAAATGATTGTTTCTTTCATCAGTAGATTAAGTTTAGATTGGACTACATAAAAATGCTCCAGTGTAATCGTCACTTAAATTTAATTGAATTTTTCTGCAAATATTTGGAAACTATAGGCGAACGGCTTGTAATAGGCGAGTTGTGTGTATAGGAAAAGGTTGTTCACAATATTGATTTTCGTCTCTCCAGTCCCCAATAATTACCCTCCAAACATTTTCCAGGAAAATACTTTCGTTTAGGAGAAAATCAATTTTGAAAAATGATCGCGTATGTAAATGACCGATTACAGTTCGGCTGTTCGCGTCATTTTGTTATCAATTATTCCTGTCCAATTATTAATTAATATTGAGTTTCATTGGGACGTGAAAACTTGGGGATCACGTAGTAATAAAACTATTTATCAGATTTATATAGTTTACTGATTGGGATCTAATAACACGTCTGCACCCTATGGAAGGCAAGACAGAGGTAGAAAGCGGAAGTCTAACAAACGCGTGAACAGCGTCGATTAAGGCACTCTACGCAATGTCCGATCGATAATGTAATCGTTGCCAACTTTTGGAATTTACATATCTCTACAATAATTTTCCAAGTATGTTTCTGTTTGTTTTAGTCAAAGTAACAGAAATATAACCGCGCCACTAATTTATAATATAGTCCTCATTTTTTAAATAAAAAATGTATGTTTATATGTTATCGCAAATAGATCATATGGTCTTATAAAAGATAAGACATCAACGTAAACTACTTTATCATGTGCAATTTACATCAAGCTAGAGTCCAACCATTGATTAAATATATTATAATAGCTGTATGTATGCAATATGAATGTGAGAAGATAAAAATATATATAATACTTGTGTTACCGTAGCTATTTGGTATTGAAAATAACATTAATTAATAAAGTCAAATCTTTATTAATTAAACTCTGTAAGGATCTAATTGTGAAGGAAATTTAATTTACTTTGCGACATATATACAGGGTGGTTGGTAACTGGTGGTACAAGCGGAAAGGGGGTGATTCTACGCGAAAAAGGAAGTCGAAAATATAGAATAAAAATTTTTCGTTTGAGGCTTTGTTTTCGAGAAAATCGACTTTGAATTTTCGCTCGGTACGCGTGCACTTTATCACGTCTCGTTATAATGGATATCACTGTAGATTTAAAAAAAAAATTAAAAAAAGAATTTTTATTCTATATTTTCGACTTCTTTTTTCGCGTAGAATCACCCCCTTTCCGCTTGTACCACCAGTTACCAACCACCCTGTATATCTATGACTTTAATTCTCCACGAGTGAAATGGTAGTACATATGTATGTAAAGTAAATAGTACCTAATGTAAAGTCACCAAAAATATTTTTGCTCATGTATTCATTAGTCTGTAAAATTATATAAATATATCTTTATTTATCTATGCATTTTTATATACGCCAAATTTGTTAACATTGAAACTGAAGTATCTTTTAAAATAATTACTTTCAAACATTAAATGCTTCAGTACTTGTTTATAGAGAATATAAAAATGCATTTATTGAAATACATACAGAAGAATATAAAAGAAAGATCCATTTAAAAAATTTCCAAACACATTGCCAAGATTATCTTGAGAATTTGAAGAAAGCATTCATAGAAGAAGAAATATGTCGTATCTGCAAAAATAACTAAAAATCCAAGAAATCTGAGATAAATAAAATACCCTGTGTTTATTCATTAGTTCGTCATATTACGTATTATTGACACACGATTTCATATATTTCGAACAATCTTAATCTTGCAAAATTGTTGTGACAACCTTAAAGCCTGCCTAACTGTTCTTCAAAGTACGTCGATAGATAGAACACGGGTTCCTCCACCGAAATTTTCCCTCGAATAGTCGAGCGTATTTGGCCATTTACTGTTTGTTCGATCGGTCAGTGAGCCGAGTTCCTGCCACATGTACTCGAGCAAACTTGCGCCGTGATAAACCGAGGGTGGTGAGCAAAGGGTATTTCGCAAGGTCGAAAGGAGGAGTAAGAGAGATCAAAGGAGGGGTAAGTTTGATCACGCGATGACGGCGGCAGCTATCATGACAACGACGAAGATCCAAGGTTATTGACATCTCCTCGGTCCGTAGATTCTTATACATGTATATACACTATACAGTCGATTACCTCTATTTTGTTCTTCGTTTTCCGTTCATCGATGTCTCAATTTTTACGAAAGTTTGAACGCAGGAAGCCATTACCCGAAAATATAGTAGTTCTCGTACAAACCGTTGGAGATTGCGAATCGAGCCAATACTTCGCGTTGAAACAGTTATACAGAGTAGAGAGAAACCTTTCCTTCACGAACACAACGCTTGCTTCACTTCGCTGCATTTTTTTGCCACTAATTGGCAATTTATTTATCAGCACTGTGATCATAGCAACGTAGGTTCCCAACTGGCAGATGAATAACCACTGTTCGGACATGGATTTTCCATTTATTTTTTAATGATAGTGGTACATACTATTTCGTTGGTTTTTATTCTTTTCCTCTACTTGAAGACTACAAAGGAACATTAAGATAAATTAAATTTTCCATTTTTACAGGAAAACGATTTAAAAAGTCTATTACACAAGATTGTTCCTTTATTTGGTTTTAAGATTAAGGGGATTTAGGATTACAAGTTTTTGTCAGTTCTCTAAATATTTCGAAGATACCGGACACAATATGACCTTATATAATAACGTTGAAATTACACTTTACAAATTTCATCATTTATAAGAAACTGATTTTAAAAAGAGATTGAATTAGAATATGAAAGTTACAAAATATTGATACATATGCATATTTTATCCAATTACTAATATCGAACTATTGGAAACGTTGTTTCAAGATGTAGTATTAATATATAATTTGTTGATATTATTTACCGCACATCGTATGTATCCAAATCGTATCCGTATAACAAAAAACCTACCATATAAGGCTTAAACGTAATAAAGAAAATTCCTATAATTAAAATAATATGGTAATAATTAAAATTCCTATCATAGTTGAGACACTATCCATCATTATTAAATACATGAATAATTTTTTATATCCCAGAAAAATGTCCTAAAAATATTTCTCTCTTATCATGTATGTTGTCAAACTTCCTTCTAATTCTTTTTTCCGATTCGTCAATTTATGGTCAGGTAAGCGGTGAAGAAAGGCAGCGTGAGTACGAGCAGACTGGCCCAAAAAGTGCTTTCAAATAGTGTTTGAATGAACACAAGTATCACGGGGGAACACATTGTCCGTGAACGATGAAAGCGATCGAATATGGACCTTCTCGACCCACGAGGGAATGAGACTTTAATTCATCGTAAATGAAGTGTCTTTCAGTTTGACAATACGGTTATAGAGATCGCTGCAAACACGTCTCACGAGCATTTCCACCCCTCCGTGTTCGCGCAAACCTCAATAGGGGATGCATAATATGCGTCCAGACATAATTACCGCACGTGCCGACCTACATTCGCTTTGTTCCACTTTCCAAGAGTTAAAGACACGCGTCTGTATTCAATTTGAATGAAGATGCATTCCTGGACGGTTTCGAATGGTCTCGTTTCAACGATTTGTAATTGTATGACGTGCCATGGTGTTACGTTATCGTGCCGTATCTTCCTGATTACGACCACTAGCTGTTTCAACTGTGAGACATTCCTGTTAACCCTTGCTCTTTAATATGATTGTCAGGGTAGTGTTATTGTTGGAAGTTTACTCTGAAATTTCACTCCTCAGTGTTTTATTCTCGTGATACATGTATTTTCACCAGAAAGCGAAATTGCGTTTGTGCTACGACTATTTATTGATAGGTACAACTGTCATTTCTTTCGATGAATACGATGAAAACGTTAGAAGACTACTTGTTAGAATATTTTTTTAAAATATAAAAATATAATAGTCATACTTTCTGTGCTATACAAGTACACAGTATAATGTATTGTATAATATTAACATTATTGTTATATTCCGGGCGACTTCTAAAGAATATTGTTACTACAGCTTGACGAAGGAAAGTTGGGTTTTCCCGCGTACGATGCTTCCTAATAACAACTTTCTATCGAGGGCAGCTAAGACCCTTCCTAGTCCACTAGCCTTCGTTTAACCAATTAACAACGAAGCCTATTTCCCTCATTCTCTTAGCCAAAATCGTTACGAACAGATCCGGTGGGCCCGTGCGCTAGACACACCCATCACGAGCTTTCCTACGACCCAGCATCGAGACTGTAACTCACTGCTCCTACGACCTCAGGAGAGTCAAGTCAAACTTCTTCTACACCGTTGGAAGAGTCAACTACTTCTTCTATACCGCGAGAAAACTCACCAACTAAGTCCAAATCTAAGCACGAGCACGAGCACTCACTTACTCTACTAAGTATCCTCTAGTGCTACGTCCACTAACATACGAAGTTCAAGTCTAAGAGCTTTGCTCTAGCGTGCATATCTATCGTACCTTCGGGCTACAAGTTGTCATCTAGGAATTATATCTACTCAACAGTGTAACTTAAGTGTTGAAAATAAAACCTTATAATTCTGTGAATCACAGTGTTATACTAACTCAACCACCCCTATTATCGATCAACTCGGTCGGTGGTGTCGATTGCTATAATCGTAACGGGAATTTACGACTCCCGTTGACGTCCCTCCTCGTGAGTTCGTCTCCCCGCGATTGATCGAAAATACAATTATATTACATAAAACCGAGGCAAAATGTTTTTGTATTTGTTTATGTGTAATATAATATTCATTTTTCTATGTTAATATGAGTTAGCATAGGAATCTTTTCTGTTCATCCATTAAAATGTCCAAGGAATAATTGAACTGACATTATGCCGGCCGTAAGTATTCGGACACCGGATGATATGTAATAAAAATTGAATGTTCTTCGTTATTTCCATTCTTTAATTATTTATTTTATTATAAATCTGTTATTTCATTCGAATCATACACGTAAAATTTGTTAGTTTTTCAATAAATGTAACAAGTACATGATCCAGTACCTATGACCACCACTCTAATATTATTTTTCCTTTGATTTTTTTGAAACCCTAAGTTTTTAAATAGCTAAGGCAATACTTCAAATAGAATAGAAAGACAAGATAACAGGAGTTTACTTTTGTTAATCCTTTAGGTAGGAGCATGTGAATAGCGTCATGGGAAATTGGGATATTCATGGGAAAATTATGAAACAAACAGTGATTTACATTTACACATTTACTATACGTTTTTTAATTTTATTAATTTAACAATTTTTAAGTTGAATTACACCACAATTTATTTTTGTTTGTTCTTTACTATGTTGAGGTATATGTTAGAATATAGATTTCGTGAGAAAATTGCGGAAATAAGAAGAGATACATAATCCTACATAACAATTTACGCATGATTCGTGTTTCTTTCCTCTCCTTTCTTCCAATTTTCGTTTTGGTTTGGAAGTTCGTCGCGTCGTCGCATATACAGTAAGTCGCGACAGTAATATTTAAAAAGTTAATTTTTCTCATATAACATTACCTAGATCGCATTACAGAAGTATGTATTTGTTTTTGCTTATAAATTTTGTTTAGAGTGTAACATATTGTTAAAAGAAATATAGAAATAAAAACTCTTAAAAATTTATTTTTGAAAATATAGGAATGAAAAGTCTTAAAAGTTGTTAAAAGAAATATAGAAATGGAAAATTGATACATTGACAATGAAAGTAAATGTATACAAAAGAAAAAAAAGCAATGAAAAATACAAAATTTTAGAGGATTTTGACAGATTGTCGCTAGTATTCTAAGAACGCATAGTGATAAAAAAAATCTCGTATTCTGCAACCTGACACTACCTCACGCATGGCGAATGTCGTTATTCGGAAGTGCAAAAGCAGCACTGCAAGTGTTCCATGCTGTGCGGTCGAAGACATTCCTACGTGACTGAAATTTTGTTCGCCTGCGTTAGCCCCTTCTTTTGTACAGTGTTCCATGTATCCTCAGGGAGTCGGCAACCCTTGTCGTAAAATTCATCGGTCCATAATTCTTCATTTTTTAGAGAACACATGCCGATTCTGACATAGGTACATCTCGGTAGGATTATCACCGATTGTCACTGAATTTTTGCCACGGTAACGATCTGTCACATTTTCATTTTCACAGGTTAATACACCTAGCGTGGTAATTAAAGCAGAAAGAGTATAATGTTCGAACGTGTTGTATCTTTTAATATATTGTGCCATGAAATAGGAGATATATTGAAATATTATTGATAGTTCCATATATCAACAACTTGAATTTATCTTATAAGTATAAAATGTACATATATCGTACTTACAGTGAAGCGTGTTTTGTATTTAAAAACCCTGCGAACTAACAAGACGAGTTAACTCGTTACTGGGAATGTAAATCTCCGGAAATAGAATTTCTTTATTTGAGAATTTTCAATCTTAACATGTTGATTCATCTGCACTTACACTTGTAAGGATTAAAATCGATCTAATAAAGATTGATTAATTTTTATTAACTCTTAATTCTGCGATTATAAAAGATTTTAATTGAAGGACGACTCGGTTAGTAAGTTAAATTGTTAACAAAAGAACAATTATCTACTAATTTTCAGGATTTCATGTAATAGAAGAATACTATACTATTTCGAGAAGTACCATTTGCTTTATCTCTAACTTGTAAATATAGCGATGAGTATTAATAAGTTCTCGATAACTTATTGACAATTATTAGTAACATGAAATAATATGATTTTAGTAATATCTGGAAAACATGAAGATATTCGAAATCGTTATTTTAGAGTTTTTAAATTTTGAAATTTGTTGAAGGTTCTGTTTTCCTTTTGTTGTTTTATTCAATAGGTCTACATTTTATGGTAATATTGTGATAAAAAGGATAGTACACTTGACACGAAGGGAAATGTAGCGTAGAGGTTGTAACTAGTTACTAAAACTTGAATCTAAACTCTAATTCATATGCAAAGTAAGTAGTTGTGTAGATGTGTTCTTAAATCGGTGTAAGGTTACAGTGTCAGACTACAAGTTTCATTGTTTATTCTAAATGTAAATTTATAGAATTTCAAATGTGTGCATTATTATATATATATATATATATATATATATATATATATATATTGTATATATATATATATATACAAATAATATATAGTATTTATATAAATGATAAAAAAAAGTATATCAGGAAAAATTTGTTTCAATAATAAGGCTGTGTTGGAGCGACGTCTGTTACAGTGAGCGTTATTTCGTACGGACATAAGAGATACAGTCAGTGGCGGATCCAGAAGTCTTTCTTGGAGAGGGGAGGGGCAAAATGTGTAAAAGTACATAAGTACATTGTCGAACCTTCTTTTACAAGATCTAAAATTTGCTTGTAATTTATACTATAATATCTTCATCTGAAACCATAATTTAAACAATTAAATTAATATTAACAGTTTATCTAACAAGTTTTTTATAATGTAATAATATTGAGATTCCGACATTTTATTACTCTTGGGGGAGGGGGGCAGTGATAGGGACGATTCCTCCTTGATCCGTTACTGAGTACAGTGCATAAACGTTGCTTCTTGTCGCATTATAACATTCAATAAAAAAATTATTTTAAAAATGCGAACTGAATTCGGAATGCGCTAAAAACTATAAATTAATTTCATTTGTACAAATATGCAACAAAGAAGTTTTTGCAATAACAATAGTTTACAATAAACAAATTTGAAAATGTTTGCAAACGAGATCACCGCGTAAACGTCCTCTACAAAATGAAAACTACGTAAACAAAAATATATAAAGGAAGTATTTTACCATAACAATAGTTTAAAATAAATAAATTCAAAAATTTTTGCAAGAGGTATCGGTGGGGGATATCCTCAACAAAATATGTATACGTATACGTAAGCTGTATTCAAAGGTATACAATACAGAACGTGTATCTAGTATAAATACGTCGGGGTAAAAGTAACGCAGGTTGCGACGCAGCGTTGACAATGACGCACGTTGCTTGTGTGCGGACTTCCATATAGAACAATATATTTCTACAACGCAGTTCACCCAACGTACGTCGTTCCAACGCTCCTATGACTCCGGCCTATACCTCCGATACTATTTACCATGATAGTATTTTGTTCACAATGAACATTGCGTCATGCGATGCACTATGTGTCGCAAACCCTTCAAGTGCCTTGTCACGGTTGATATCTAAACTGATGGTTACTGTGTATCGATGCCCATATCGTCCACCGGCTGCACGTGCAATTTTTATTTCGTCCAGAGCATTTCATGTTCACGACCCTCCAAGACCAAATGGACATCTAGGTCAACCGTACTGAAAACACTACACACTCCATTGTGTCGGAACATTCAAATGGTTACTTGCAATTCGTAGTCAGATTCTGAATACATTGGTTTTAGACTGTTTTTCTGGGAGTTTTTTTTTTGTGAGAATTAAAATTGTTTTCGAATGAGATGACTTTCCTCTGTTTTGTTTTTTTTTCAAAAGAAAAAATTAGAATTGCAATTATTATTACATAACAACAATAATAATAATAATATTTATTAAAATAATAATTATTAGTTGAGCTAGATTCTGTTTGCTATCTCTACTCTTCGTGTAAAGTACTTACAGTCTTGTCTATAAATGTTAAAGACACTTAAAAATTAGATAAATCTGAATATCACTAAGAAATTACTAGAACCTTTACAGATCATTATTTCATTTGAATAAAACAATACATTCATTATTACAATCAATAGTATATTAAATTAAATTTGTTTCTCATCTATATCCATCGCGTCTGTCCATAATTATTTTCATCTATCTTAGCACTTATATCACTAGTTTTCCTGTTATATTTATCGCTATTTGGTTCCATGAATACTGTAAATGTAAGAAGTAATCTTTTAAATTTTTTACTAAGAGTTTTACATCCAATTACGCCAATATTTTTCAATGAAATTTAACTGAGAGTTTTATAAAATCAAATAATTTACGAATAATTTATAATTTATAACCTTTATTGTATATTTTAAATCATCATTATTGAACACGAATCCAAAATTCTGAATAGCCAACGCTTTTTCCAATAATCTCTGTAGATTGATCACCGCGTTATGGTGTAAACACAACTAATGTTATAATATTCCTAAACGGAGATGTACGTACTTGAGAATATAAAATAGAAAAAAAGGATGAAAATTACATTGAATAAGGGAACGAGGTACTAAATTGTTCATTGATTAGTAAACTAGCAATATTTTAGCAATTAATTCTTTTTCGTATAATAAATTATTCTACTAATATCCTTTTGACTCTTTTACACAATTTATGTAATACTTCCTTCCGATAGCATTTATTTATGTAAGAATTGTAAATTATGCTATTATCATTGTTAGGTACCTGAAGATGTAGTGAAATTATCTTTTAATTATTTTCTTTGAGAATCAATATATTTAAAATGAGAGTTTATTGATTTGAAATTAAAGTTAATATTCCTCGCAATAATTTGAAGTTCCTATATTTAGTATTCCTTAATAATTATTACTTATTTGAAAATTCACGTTATTTAAATTCAAATAACTGATGCCTTTAAATAAGATTGTATCTCTCATTCTCTTAAATGTACAATTAATTATATTCTAAATTAATTTTTCTCATTTTTAAAGCAGAATTCTTTTCTTATTTAATGATACATTATAATAGTGAGATTTATATCTGAAAAATGTTTCTCGTTTTGGCGCGAGTATTTTCTAGAAAATTAGAAATTTTAGAATTTTTATTATTAAAAATTATAATTGTTGGAGTAGTTCCTAGTAAATTAAAACGTTTCTTTTACGTCCAGGAGAAATTTCTTAATGAAGTAAATAATCTCGTACACTGCTGGAAAAATTGTTCTAACGAACTAAAGCGTACGATACATTCAACGAGAACAAGTTCTTAATGTAATTAAGAAACTCTCTGCTGCACCGTGAAGATACTTTAAGCATTTCTATACATATATGTATGTATGTACTTACTAACATCAGCAATCTTCCCTAAGAAAGTTTCTTAACTCTTTTAGCAATCATGCTGTGTCATAGGTCACGTTGTAATCTTTCGCATCCTTTTTAATCAAGTTGTATAAAGTGGACATTTAGAATTTGCATAAGCTTTTTCGTAAAAAGAGTTGCTTCATGGTTGATGTTAATTGAATAAATAAAATGGTCGCTAATTCTTTAATATATACAATATTTGTAGTTACGAAATAGAATATTGTTATGATCAAAAGTTAATAGAGTTGAAAGTGAGTTTTATTTTCTTTTTCTGAATAATTATCCTTACATTTTGTTAAATATCAGAATCTTTATAATATTCATTCATTTATCATGTAATAAGCAGAGAATTTAAGATGCATGTTTGTGATTGTTATATAAAAATATAATTTGATTGTTGTATAATTGGTATGTATAATTTGAGTACAATTAAAAATAAATTTAATAAATGAAACAGATCTTCCCTTAGATTACACTTTTCTAGTTAAGTTTATAAAAATATGAATTGCATGAACATATCCGCGGTAAAAAACGATATACTTTCAACTTAACAAATATATTTAATTATCACAGATATTTTTATCATTCTTATAAATTGGAATTAATTGTTAAAAACCAACGACGAAAAATCCACAAATCAGAAATCTTAATTGCAGCATATACGGTTTCTATATTTGTATATTTGTATTTGAAGGATGAAAATATATTTACAAATTCCACAATTTCACATTAAAAATATATACAAAATGAATAAGACTGCTTAATAGAAGTTTCCATTACAATACATTAAAATACATTTACAAACTATAATATAACGAGCAAAAATTTATAAAAAATCAATAAATCTGTTTCGTACAACGGAACACAACTTTTTTTTTAAAATGTAAAACTTCAAACTGTTGCCACATTATTGGAGAAGGTAGACTTTTCAAAGAAACTTCAAAGGGTGCTAGATTAATCTCTTGTTTTGCGAAAAACTATAATATTATAACTGTGTGAGACATGTACGATAGATTATATGCTTGTCGTGACTATATTGAAAAATTCACGTCAGGGAAGTGTATTTTTAATAAAATAATTGTATAACTATCGAACACGTTAACGAACAATGTAGACTGGAAACAGCATAAAGGCATGCTCCACAGAACTGCCCTTGACGGATGTTCGATCGTGCATCCTGCTAGCAAGAACAGAAAAAAGAAATGAGAGAAAGAGAGATGCATTATCCGGGCAGAGGCCGGAACCCGGAACGGATACGAGCGATTCACCACGGTCGGTTATAAATGTATCGCACTTAAACATAATACAAAATCGTGCAGGTAACGAAACGCGAACAGCTGTTGGATAGTTCTTTGAAGTGCTGTCTTTGAAACGTCGATCGTATTGTCGTTTGGAAATAACGTCTGTTGTGGTTTGGTAGTGAACGCGCGCTCCTGTGAAAGGGACTTAAATTGAGGGTGAATGGAAGGGAAGTTATTAAACTTAATTTTGTAATGTATATATTTCTGTGTATAATACGTATATACATAAATAATGATTACGTCTTGTTTCACAGGGACATTGACCTTACATGTTTTTTTCCGTACGTGCTAGTTATTGAAAAAATTGAACGTATTTTCATATATTGAAATTAATAATTTTGTTTAAATTATCGGATTAATCTTGAAAGCTCACAAAGAGTTACGTGGCTCACACAAGATTTTTACATTACAAATTTATATCTCATGATGTTCTAAACAACAGTCGTATGGAGATTTGTTAAATAAAATTACCGCAAAATAGACGACCTTGAAATTCAAGGTCAATTTTTTTATCTGCATCGTATTCTACTTATCACGTAGACCAAATTTGTCAAAGGTTCCATGCATCGCAATTCAACTGTTCTCTTGAAAAATGAAATATTGTGAAATATTAATGTTCCATTTGCTCTTACATTGACACTGATTGTAATATGTTTACATTTCGCAGTCAGATACAAATGAAATAATGTAATGCCAATGAGAAAAGAGGAAATTATTTTTCAGCATATGAGATAGTCTATCTTAAATAGATTGAAGCAACTAACTTCACGTTATTACAGAATTACTTACTATTACTTCTTTCGAACGATGAAATAACTGCCTCGTTAAAAGTCTATTACCTCTTTAAGAAAAATCAATCTCCAAATATCCATTTTATACGAATATGTGATAAATATTCAAGTGTGCAAATCATGCATTGGTAATACACATTATTATAATATATGATGTTTATTAATTCCAGTTTTTAGTTTTTTTTAAATGTTTATTTGTTAATTTAAGATGTTAGGCTATATATTTATTTAAATAATATGTTTTTAATTGTAGTATCAACATTTTGAGTTCGTCTCTTATACAGATTCTATTATTTGTTCCGTTGGAGAATAAGAATAATTCCATTTGCTATTTAGAATGAATAATGTATCTTAATAGTTTGTCAAAGTAACATATAACATATAGTACCTACATACAGCACTATGAATAATTATAGACTCAAGCACATTTTCGGAATTATTTCTTCAATATCTTCGAAAAGCCACTCATGTCTGGATGTGTCAAATGAAATTATTTTCGTAAAGAATATATTGATCGCTGTAGGGTATGAGATGTTACATGACGAACTATTGTTTTTCGCAGTCGAAATAGAAAACAAAAAGGTAATTTTTCAACAAGACAATGCTCTTATTCATACAGCCGTCAAACTATAAAAAAGTGGTTCCAAGATTTCAGAATAAAATTATCACGATAGCCAACATTGAGTACTAATACGAATCCGATTGAGAACCTATGGGAAATTCTAATAATAAAAGTTCCGAACTAGAAAATGACCAAAAGAGGTCACCATTGAAAATATCGCTGAACTTAGAAAAAGAGGAAAATCTGTGTGGACGAACATTCAAAATGAAACTTTAAATAAGTTAGTAGATAATGTACCTAACGGATTAATGGAAGTAATTAAAAATAAAGAAACATTTACTAAATATTGAATGAAAATTCAACAAAATTAACATTGAGTTTATATATTTTCACAGTCAAAAACACAGTTTTAAGAGAAAATTTAATTTTCTCCAGACTTCAAAAGAAGAAAACTTTTCTTTGTTATATCTTCAGTTTTGTATTATGTTATAATATGAAATTATATAAAAGATTTTGTCAATTTTTGTTTTAATATTATGAAAAATCTAAAAATGAGGTTGAATTTATAATTATTCGCAGCATTTTATATCAAGATATTATTAATTTTTTAAGTAAAAATATCGAATTCAAGAGTTAGATAAAACTAATTTCTATTAAAGAGAGATATGTTTCGATATTTCCACGTTCCATTTTTTAGAACCCGAAATGTAACTAACCATTGTTCACTAAATTTACTTTCCCTGGTCAGTATAATTTCACAAAAATTTACATTTTTGCTGTAGTTTGCTAAAAAACAACGTATCTAGTATATTGCTTTTTAATTGTTCCGTTTCACAATAATTCTTTTCGTATATTCTAGACTTACGAATATCATTATATTTAAGAAATGTTCAGAACTTTCGAATACCTTTCGAAGCATGGAAGGTGTTTAATGATTCCGACAGTATACTATTAATATTTAATATATTAACAAAGGATTTGAAGTGAAGTGCTATTTGTGTTGTGTACTTCTGATCGTCTTATCGCGAAGGGGAATGAGAATATTCGAATTATGTATTCGATTACGCATGAAATGCATGATACAATTAATTTGTCTAATAGTATCCCGTTAACCAGGGTCCATGATAGTATAACCAATAAGGAAACGATTCTATGTGAAAAAATAGGTCATGTACAACAAAATGTGTTCATATGATCCATCGTTCTCAAGAAATTTTTTAAGTATACTTGAACTTATAAGTTGAAAATGTAGTCATAGAACGCTTCATCCCGAGAAAAAAAACTTTGAAAATTTATCAAGTGCGCGAGTACTATGCAAATTCTTAACTAGACTCTTTTAATTTATATTTTCTCGAAAACAAGGCCATAAGGGAAAAAATTTTACATTTAGAACTTTACCATACTTCACTTATTTTCATACGTATAATAACTTCCCACTGATTGTTATCTCATATCCAGTCGATTATTGCTCAAGTTCACGTGTAGTAAATAAGTATTCAGATTCGATTTTATCGAGAACGAAGCGCCCTATGAACAAATTTCATTCCGTATTTTCGATTTATTTTCTTACATAGAATCACCCTTTTGACAATTGTGCCACGATTATTGCCACATTCTGTATATACTTGTATATAGATTATCGTTAATACTTCACAATATTTTTAATGTTTAGTAACAGAAACTTATATTATACATTTCAATTTTTTTGGACCTTTTGGACTTGCTACTTATTAGTCATTTCTATGTATCTTTCAATTCTTTACCAATTTATTATTTCGGGTTCATATCAACGTTATTTTTTTGTGATTAACTTATTAATAAGATGTTCATAGTCCATAGTAGAATCATTAAGTCTGGAGACTGAAGGTGTTATATATGCGCGTAATGAGAAATAAATATCATTCAATTGTGTTATATTTTTATTTTAATAAATAAATAGAATGCTAAAATAAATATTAGTACAGATGTTTGACTAGTAGAGAAATACTCGTAGAATAGTAGTAACAAAACATTATTACTCTATAAATGTCTATATATATCAGTAAATGTGTTTTATTATTATTTCTTTTATTATTATGTACTATGATAATTTTACGTGTAGCAAAGTTTCAAAAGTTTGGGACATATGTTTAAAGCAATATTCAATAATTGAAGATATCTTTATTATTTATTTCTAAGCTAATAATTATTATGTTGTGGAATGAGATATTCGCAAATTCCTGATGGGTATTTTGACAGGTATTAAAAATATTTTCGCTGCTGTGTGTTATATTTATATTGTTTTGTTATTATGTATTATACATAAAATTACTCAAGTCATGGAACACGAGGATTTTTGCATCTGATGATAATACTGCAATATTGTGGAAAGGCGCCGCAGCTGCATTCGTATCTATTATACTAACTGTACCGACGTTAACAGTTAGAGAAACGAGTCGAATCGTGAGGCGTGCTATAAATCAGGATTTTCATATTAATTTAACTTTGAGACAAGTTCTATTTTGCTCAGTTTCCATGTGTTTCTATAATTGAGACATATATTGCGATTTATGGACTTATAAAATAGACAAGGTAAATGTTTAGTTCTAATCAGGACATGCATATGGGGATTTATCAACCAGCTGTTGCTGATTGTGATGTTACCAAGTAATCTTTCTCTTTTTCCATATTATTACATACAAAATTTGTTAATTACAAATATAATCAAATGGGAGTTTATGCGTAATGATAATTAATTCTGCGCTGGGCTTTTCCGCACAATAATTTCTTAAATAATAATATTAATATTAATGAATCTACAAGTTACAAATTGTGGATTATAGACTTCTCTTTTATAATTTTATAATTATACAAAATAGAATAATTGGATAATTTCTGGTTTGTAATAGCTATTTCTAAAATGTCATTTGTTTTGTTACTAGATTGGACTATAAATAGAGTAAGAGGAAATAGTTTGTGGTCTATGGGCCAGTCGGTTTCGAGTCTAGGCAAAAATACGGTTTGGTAACTGTCCAAAGAGGTTTACTCTAAAATGAATTGAAAGTAATCTGGGTCACAATGTGAGTCGAAAACATTAATGCATATCAAACAGTTACATCCTACTTAAGTAACTGATTTATCATGCGTATAATATAAAGCGCTTATTTTATAAAATAATATATTTTATTTTAAGCGCTTATTTTATATGTGACATATACGAATACTACCAATTGCATAAATGACATGTATAAATGTTACTGCAGGAACAGGAAGAGTTTAATTAAAATATGGTCAAATGTTAAATATTTTAAATTGCAAATATTTCAGTATAAAGCATCTTAAGTTGACAAATGTAAGTAGTTAATGCCAATTAAAGTTAATGTAGTTACAGCAAATTTTATCCCAAAAAATTTGAATATTCTCTAAAATAATAGATATGTGATAATATTAAGATATAATATTGAGATAGTGAAACAATTAATTTAACAAGGTAAATGTATCACTATCTGTAAGTAAGTGTTCCGATAGCTTCCTTTTTATTTTTTATTTTTATCGCAATTATTCTTTGATTAAATGAATGATTTGAACAAACTCTTTATTTTCCACGAGCAATTAAATAGTGAAAATTATTTACAATTAGAATTTTTCTTATTTATGTAAGCGTAAAAGATTAAGTTGTATTACATAATTAATTTTATTTTCCAAAACTCAGTTTCTCTTGTAATTTCTTTATCTATTTATACAATACAAGGTCAAAATGGAGAGAGATGGTAAAAATGATCGTGTATATCTATATATACCTATAAGTGATTCTTATTCTTCTCCATACAGTAAGTCATAAAATATGAATCGAAATTATTAAAATAAAAGAACTACGCGAAAGAACTTTTTAATATTTTTTATTTAGAAATACATTCTGTGTGTGTATTAAAATATTATTTTTTAAAACTCTCCTACAGACATTTTAAGCTGAAATGAAATTCATCACGTTTCAAGTAACACTTCAGCTGGTGATGCTTAATGCTATGTTTGCATTTAGGTGGAAACCAAGGGTTGACTTATCACGTAAACTTTATATAAATGCCTGCAAACAGGAAAATTATGCTGGAACGTGTCTTAGATTAATTTTCCAGATATCAAGTTAATGGTCGGTCACGTGAATGCATGTTGCCGTGGCTACGATCTTTTGCAGTCCATTGCGTTACATATATTTATTGCTACAAGTATGATAGTAGATCACTAATATTTTCATTAAAAAAAAACGCGGCTATTATTTATTATTCTGTCGGCTATTTTAATTTCTAATTCAACTTAATACCCTATTTAGGAATATTCTCATTAAGAACGTATCGATAATTGTTCCCACATAAATGGTAGTTTATTAGATCATTCGTGCATAACAACACATGACAGGCTAGTGTTTATTGAATGTAGTAGAAAATAATTGACTTGTGAATTTTGAATATGACACTTAACTTGCTTCTTTTTTCTGCTTATATTGTATAACGTTAATTTTGTAATAAATTTACTGACATTGTTATGGTGTATGTTTTCAATATCATTCCGCTAAACAGTATTTCATAATATACATATTCACTTAGTTAATACAGTAGATTACACAACACATTTTATTTTAACTCGAACTTCAGGTACGTGCAATAAGCATAAAAAAGTAAATTAATTTTACTATGTGTGTATATATTGATATTGATTTGATTTGAAATAAATTAACTTTTAAATTTATTTTATACTTTATATTTCCTACCTTCTTTAGTAACGATTATAAGATATATATAGACTACGATTATAATAATCGACACCACGAGTTGATCTGCGCACCGTATCTGAATTGACCGTGTATCAGCTCCGGTGAGAGCGTCGTCGACGTAAAAATCGCGCTGCAAAACTGATGACGCTCGCGGGAATCGATATCCCTCGTCGTCCTCCAACTGTTTTAGGCATCGTAAGGCTAGGTATGGAGCTGCAGATAATCCGAACGTTACAGTATTGAGTTGGTATGTTTCGACCTCACCGTTGGAGTTGCGCCACAGAATTTGTTGATATTTCCTATCTTCTGGGCGTACTAGGATTTGTCGATATATCTTCTCAATATCACCAGTTAGCACGTATTGATGAGAGCGGAATCTGAGTAAAATATCAAAGAGATCCTCTTGCAACTTCGGTCCTATGTGCAGGACGTCGTTTAAGGAAACTCCGGTGGTGCTGGATGCCGATCCGTCGAACACAACCCGGAGTTTGGTGGTATCGCTTGATTCCTTTATTATGCCGTGATGCGGTAAATAATATCGGCAGCCTGTGGATTGACCAGTGGTGACCTTAGTCATATGTCCCAAATCTAAATAGTCTTGTATCACCGCACGATACGCGGATTCAAGTGGTTTATCGCGCTGGAATCGGCGGTGAAGAGAGGCGAGTCTGTTCAATGCGACCGACTTCGACGGCCCAAGGGAAGGAAGCTTCTCATTGAATGGCAGAGCGACGATGTATCACCCTTCTCTGTTGCGTTGGACATGGTTTCGGAAATGCTCGTCACATTGTCGTTCCGCTTCTGAAAGGTGTGTGGTGGGCGGTCCCTCGTCGATTTCCCAAAAACGGGCGAGATCTGCTTGTATTTCCGTTGTGGTCGTATGAAATGAGCGACCTCTCAATTGAGAGGTTGGCCCCCCCCCCCCCCCGATGACCCAGCCGAATCGAGTCTTTTGCAGAAGCAAGTCGGGATCATGTGTTGGATAAATTTTAATTCGTCCGATACTTACTGATGCCAGTGTTGGTCTCGCGTTCAGTAAGATATCGATTGGACCAGGCATGTGGAAACTTGGATCGGCTAGTTGGAGGTTCTTGGGTATTTGCGGCATTGAGCGATCTACAAGTTGATTTGGGACTAATGACGTTATTGTAGGTATGACTAAAAAGGTCAACTTACGTTGATACGTGCTTTTCATGGAAGTTATTGTGGTCGTGAGGTAGCGCCTTGAAGTCGTCGTCAATGTATCCAGGGCTCCGATTGGGACCAAACATCTCCCCTGCTTTATGCCGAGTGATTTGGCGAACCTTTCGGTGATAAAATTCATACTACAGCCAGTGTCTAGTAGTGCCCTACCTCGGATTGGTTGTGCCCTGTTATTTAAAATGTTGATCTGCGCTGTAACTAACAGATCATGATACAGTGGGTCGTGTGAAGATGTATTTGGTGATTCGGTCCCGTTTGAAGTCATCGTTTTACACGGTCATTGTGCCTTTTGTTGAGGATGAGACGATGAGAGAGATGCATCGATCCGAGAGATGTATTTCGAGATTGCCGAGATTCGCGTTTAGGAGAATGTTTTTTTTCCTTTGAAGACGATGAGATAGGTATCCGGGAATGCTCTGTTGGGCGTCTCGAATGATGGGAGGACCGCGGTGCTGGTGATCCAGGTGGTGACTATCCGTTGGAAGATCGGCCGCTCGGCGACCGACTGCTCGATGACCGACTGTTCGATGACCAACTGTTCGATGAATGACTGCTAGACGATCGACTGTTCGAAGATCTGCCATTTGATGCTCGTCGCCTGGAATGGGCTTTGTTTCGATGTAAATAGGTATTGTGTCGTTGTTTGCATATGCGACACGAGCTAGCTGGGCATTGTTTGTGAGAATGCCCTTTGCCTAAACAATTAGTACACAGGGAGGCCCTTTTTGCGATATCAAGACGTTTGCTGGCCGATTGTGCTTTAAAGACCTCGCAATCCCTGATTCCGTGTTGTCCTTGGCATATCGGACACGCCAACATCCGATGTGTGGTGGCGAATGTATGTATGTATTTGTTGGTAGGAATCCCCTTTTATTATTGGTGTTGGAGCGTTCGTGTGATCGCCGTTTGTCCTTGTTTGGAGGAAGTCTATCAAATAGGTATAATCGGGCAGTCTTTTGTTTGGCAACGTGCGATGCCATTGGCGGACGGTGGACTGAGGTAACTTTGAGGCGATCAGGTCGCCTATCACGGTATTCGACGTCAGCGGATCGCTTAATTTCTCTAACACTTTCAAATTTATCTTGAAAATTTCGATAAGGTCCTCTACGGCTTCAGGCGTTTCTTTCGCCATCTTGGGATAATAGAGGAGTACATGCCAGTGACGCGCGCATATTTGACGATGGCAATCAAATTTGTCTCGTCGAATGTTTATGGCGGTAGAGTAATTAAACTCCGTGACGTCCAACGACTGGATGGTTCGCGCGGCCTTTCCAGTCAATGCTGAATTAATATATCGGATTATATATGTCGGAAATAATAGAATTTTTGGAATGGTGTCAGTTGTTCATTTCGATCTATCGTTAACGAGAGGGAGTCGTAAAATGAATGCCAATTCTCGAGGGCGCCATCAAAGGTAGGTATCCGAATCTCCGGTACTTTAAGCGGTGCAGACTCGCGACCGGCGGCTGATTCGCCGTTTGTCGATTTCGACGACGTGGCTAATGGTATGTTGTTTAGTTGATTGATTACTCGGAGTTCTAATTTTTCACACTCGTCTGCTATTTCAAAGCCGCGAGTGGTTTCTCCCTCATCTATACTTATAATCTCGTTTTGAATGGCGCGGAATTCCGTCTCATGTGTTTCCAGACGATTTTTAATTTGAATTAACCCGCTCTCTTGCGGACAGTCGGATTGTTCGATTTCGTCCAGTTTTTTTGATAAGCGTGTAATGTGACCGGTACAATGGCCTCGGCGTCGGCGCAAGACGGCAAGTTCGTTTCCGGTTGCCATTATTTGTTATATAATTGAGAATGAAGTTGTTAGAACTTACTTCTGTTGACGATAATGCAACGGCGGCGGGAGATTGCGTGGATTCACGTGTCACTATATGGTCACTGATGAGTTCACTCTTCATTGACACTGAATCCGGCTCGAAGGACAATGTATATTCGATCAGTCGCGGGGAGACGCGTTCGCGAGATATCACATCAACGGGAGTCGTAAATTCCCGCTCCGATTATAAGTTGATCGATTCCCTGATTTCCGTTAAGATAATACGGGTGATTGTTTTGATATAACACTACGTTAACAGGATATAAAATATATGTATTTCCAACAATTTTATATACAATATGGATAAGACGTTATGTAAGATACAGAGTGATTGACGGATGCGAACCGAGGAAGAGAATTTGACTGTTCTAGAGCTTGAGAAAGAGTAAGTTTCGTTTTCGTGTGATTACGGAGGAAAGCTCGGTGTGGGGGTATTCCTTTGAACTACGAACGCGGATTCGTTGTTCACATTTTTCGTTAGGAAAGTGAGGGTAACGATCCACGATGCCCATTGGTTATAGCTCACGTTAATGAATGAAAATAGGAGAAGGACCCTACACACGTGGCTCGTGGGTGACATTGTTCACGGGAAAAATCCAACTTTCCCGTTAGGCAAATACCTGCTTTCTCAGTAATTTGCACGAACGCGTAATAAACCTAAGGACTGTTCCAAGGATCATCCATAAATCGAAGACATTTACCGAGTCGACAACTTTTTCCGTTAAAGAAGATTACCTTAAAAAGTATGTCTCAGAACACTTAAGTTAGAAGTTTCGGTTTAGGATGGGTTCCTAGGTTTGTTGAGGGTTGGAATGACGGTGCGTGGGCCTTAGAAGGCCCGACAGCGAGGGATGGCGTGTGTATTGTCCCACGCGGCGTAACAGTAACACTTAATTTATTTAACCTCTTTTGTTAGACCTTCTTTTCTTTTTGTCATTAATTACTACTAAAGGTTTTTAATATTCACGATTTTATTAAATATAATATTTATTATAAAACATTTATTGCCTTTCTGTCAAGCATCGAGGATAAAGATAAGGGTTTAAATGTAGTAGTATTATTAGTTATGTTTTGTTTCTCTTTATTTCTGAAATAGTTATTTTAATATTAAAACCATTCATGCAGCACGAGCTGAAATAAACAATTATTGAACTATTAATATGTAGAATCTACATATACATGTACTAATCATATATGTATTGATCACGGTGATATGCGTATTAATTTTTACACAAAAATGCATCCTATAAACTTATTGTTCGTTGTTCGTATAAAATAAAAACTGATTTACTTGAACTCTTCGTACATATATGTATACATTTTATATAAGAGGATCTTTCGTACATATAATATGAATTCACTGATTTCCACATTCTCTATGACTTTTAAATTAAATAATTGAAATTCACTTTCCAGTTAGATTTAAGCAGTAAGAGTGCAGTTAATTACATAACTATACAGAATTTCGTTATAATAGAGATCAACTGAATAACATGCTACTCCATGTAACAATTTGCAACACATCCGTTAACAAAGTTAACAAACACAGCGTACTATCCGTGCAACGAGTGTGATCATAAAGTGTTAAAACAATAGCTAACTAAAAGCAAATGGCTGCACAGATTCTCTCACACCATGATTTGCGGTATATGAAGAAAAGCATAAGAATACACCACGTGAGAGACACAGCAGCTTTGAAAGACAACACGCAACATCTTATCCGAACAGACAATTGTAATTTTTACTATCTGATTATCTAATTAGGTTCTTTAGTGAAGGCATATGGCCAACAGTGGGTGGCTACGTAACGGTTCATCGAGCAACAATTTTGGCCTCCATTAATTAGTGAATCGTAAACGCAACTGAAACTGCTTTTTATCGATACCACACATCGGGCTTATATTTCTGTGCGTAGGAAGCTTTACAACGGCTTCCCTTTCCGGTATCGAAGTGCATCTGCCTAGCACTATTCTCCATTCGATTCCCATAATACAATAACCGTTGATAGCATGTTTCGTTCAATCAATGTTAAAGGAGTAAATATAGGTTTTTTTTATCGAGTGGCGAACGTTGCCCTCAATGTCATTCGAATCGATATTTCACGAGTATCGAATTATTCTGTTCTTTCGAGTGACTGAAAGTAGCAGGAAGTGAACTTAGGAGAGTGAATTGAATTTCGTCGATCAAAGGAATATTATGAATAAAATGTGAAATAATTTGAGCTTTCGAACTTTATTTTCTTCAATTGCCAAAGCTGACTGTCTATATGTTATATGTTAAATTCTATTGGGAATTTCTTTTCCATATAATTGCTGTGTTTTCTATAATTACTAGTAGTCTTTTAAAGATTATTTTATATTTTTTCATACTAAAATAACTGATCGATTTACTGTTAACGTTAAATTATCGAAGATTCCAGAAACGAAATAGGGATACACTTCATCTATGTATATTAATTCCTCGTTCTAAAGTATTATTACATAGATAACAAAGCATACAAATAACATTAATATAAAATATTTTAAAAACCATATTGTAAAATCCGAACAGAAGAAGATTGAAAGAAGGAGAGCGATATGTTTTTATATTCTTTCCGTAAAGATAATCAAAAGAAAACAAAAGATTTCGTGTTAACAGAAAATAACAAGATCTTTCCATTTTCTTTCAAAAGAAAAATCACAAAGAAAAAGAATTTTTGTGAGAGAAAAAATAAAACAAGATTTGTTGATTTCCTTTGCTGTGAAAAATTGGATTCCGCGTTTCATGCCTATTGCATGATTTAATCGTACTTCCGCGGTTCAAACACGTTTACTCGCGAACAAACGCCGCCGTTCGAGAAACTCAAGTAGAATTGAATGAAATTGATAATTTCTGCGTCACGTAAGATCTGATCAATTTCTTCTCGACGACGTGATATCGACGAGCAACGTACCATATATGCAGACACACAGGAGGTTAAATGCACTGAGCATCTTGGTTACAAGGCACGTACAGCCGCTCGTGGGATCCCACAGTTCTTGTATCCTGCATCTCCGCGCATCCTCTCTCTTACATATTCCACTTCAACTCGAGGAATTCGTCTGGAAGGAAGCCTGAAGCTTTTCAAGCCGGATGAACGAGTACGCCATCACGCAATGCGACATCTACTCAGACCACTCGAACCGAATTAGATTAGTTTGCCCGATTAGTGCTCTGAGAATCCGATTGACAATACGTTACTGTCGGCATATCAAGTATATACACGCATACATCGTGATTGAATCGCTTTCTTTTATTAAACATTTGAAACTTCAAACAAGGTTTATTATAGCTGTAGAAGTATCTATGATATTTGAAGAGCTTTAACAAACATGATCTATTTGTGTACATGATCTAAAGATGATCTTTGTCTTTCTCTAGAAGAACAAAAGAATACTCTAGCATCTTTAATTTCTACTCATACATTAAAATTTCTTTAAACGAAATATTTATTATATTATATAATTCTTATAGATATATCTGTAATTACATTGAAAAAGAAGTCAATTAATTTTTGTGATGTTGTGAGTCCGGTTTTTATTACTAGAATGCGTTATTATCTAAAAAGTAAAAAAAGCTAACATGAGTCGCTTTGTTATGAATTCTTCACTTGTATAGACAACGAATAGGTAGATGAACTTTTTCAGTAGTGTTTGAGGCTTTTATATGTATACATTGCAATTTTTTCAAAAGTTCTATATATATGAGCAAAGTAATAAAATTCATTTCTTTGGAGTTGTTTAATAAAATTTTACACATTGAGTTATATAAACGACACTGTGAAATAATATCATTTATATTTCAAATTGCATTCTTACGTTCGCATTTTAAGTCCTTAATAATCTTTACGTATACGAAAAAAGAATGCTAATTGCATTTTGTCTTTTCATTCCAGTATTTGAAGAAATAATAGGATGGAATTCTTTTCATTCTTTGTGATAATTAAACTTGAAAGTATTATATATAAAGTATAAGAGAAGAATTGTGGATAATAATAGAGGCATAATTTTGCATATTTGTTGTATTCATTTCGAAGTGTCTTAACCTCTTAATTTATAATATCAAGCCATACTTACAGCACGAATTATGGTTTTCTGTTGAATAAAAATAAATTGTATTAATAATAAAGTTTGATTTAAACCTTAACTTTACGTATTTTATTGAAGGTTGTCGAATACAAGTGATGTATATTCCAACATTTTATATTAGATGGATAAGGTATTAAAACTGGTAAGTAGATAACGTTAACTGAAGTAGGCAAGAGGTAATCCTGTTAGGATTTCTCAAGACTCGAACACCATCTCATCTCAGGATATTTATCTGATTTTAAAGCAATTTAAGAAAGTTATTACTGACATATGTACATATTTTTCCAACAATCGCTTCATCTTCATATTAAATATTAGAAATTAAATAGTGTTTCGTGTTTTGATATAAATTCTTCTTTTTACAATAGTATACGTACATACATGTACATATATTCCACTTACCCATTATATCTTCCGATATTAGATATTATAAATGTTTAAAAAGGCACTAATAGTGAAATAATTAAAGCAAATCGTATTATTAAAATTTGCAACAACTTGTTAACATAACGAAAAGGTATTGATTTTGGTTTTGTGGAAGAAAAAACCAAGGTGTTCCGAGTCGTTGGAGTCGACATCAGTAAGTCCCGATGACTCGGGTCACACGAAGCGATAAGAACGATTCGCGAGTCATGAAACTTGACGCCAACAAGTACTGGTTCTAGCGATCCGATACCGCTGGGTCGTGGAACTTGAGAGCAAAGAGATCGTGGGAGCGAATATCCATCGACCCGGGACTCGTTGGTATTGATTCACGGGACTATTGAATCGTTGATATTGGAACTTACAAACTGGATTGTTGATTTAAAATTTAAAAAATATCTTCATATTCCATATGAAATTTTAGTAATTATACACAATTAGAGACTATATATACACTTCGGAATATCCCATATTGAATCATATCGCTTGTAGATTATAAATTATTAATTTACTGAGGACTTAAAACTTAAGGGCTCGAATTTATTGTAATTTATAGCCTTTTTGCTAATATAGATGAATCTTGGATTTGTTAATTTACTAATAAATAATATTAGTGAAAACAGTGAAAATTTATTGAGTTTTAGGCTTTTATTACACAAACGATTTTAAGAATTTTATACTTTTATGTCGAATAGAATAAGCTAGTTTGTAATCTGTAAAATTCAATCGTAGAACTATGTTTCCTATTATTAAATTTGATATTTTAAGATAATTTATTAGCACACGTAGTAGACGTCTTGTAACTTAGAGAATTTTGTCAATAATAATTATGATTCAATTGTATAAGAGTCTTTTGTGTTCAGATCCATTAAGTATACTTGAATAAGGAATGAACGATTGATACGGTTGTAACAATTTCTTAATATTCCTTTATTGAATCATCTGATCATGAAACTTGAATCTCGCGGTAGCCTTTGTTGGTTTCGAACATACAGTTGATATGAAACCATATAATTAATTTAATGCTTAAGGATGTAAATAGAGTAATTTGTGGTGTACTATATTTATCTCCTTATATGGCACTTTAAAATCATTGTTGATTATTAATTTTCCCAATTTCTGGAATCTGTAAAACATCTTATTACTAACAAGGATTCTGCGAAGTGCTTCCACAACTTTTTTCAGGGTTACATTTTATTATATGCAAAGTGATGGATTCTTACGAAAAGGGTCACTTATTCGAGCATCGATAGAAGAATGTAACGATACTACTGTTGTTGTGCGCAAATTATAGGAAATTTGAAGATCATCATTTTGGTAAACTTGTCGAAAAACTCGATTTCAATAATTTTAAAATGTGTTGTAAAACTCAACATTTCGAATAAGCTCTTATTTACACATAACCGCCAGTTAGCCTTAATTTTCGAGTTATACGAAAAATACCCCATCTCTTGGTCTTAGTTTTTAAGTTGAGTTAGATTAGTAGTACATAATATTAACCCGACCTCCACCGCGTTCCCGCGTCGCAAGGCGGCCCTGCGAATCCTCTTATCGGCATTGATATAAATAATGCTGACCGGTTGCGTTACAGTGCAGTGCCACGACGGACAGATTACTATTACTACTAACTCAATCCAGCTTGAAAACTAAACTCGAGTGGCGGGATATTCTTTTATATAACTCGATCACTAAGGGCGATCAGTCGGTTATGCATATGGGGAAAAGTTGTTCAAAATGTTGAGCTTTACAACATATTTAAAAATCAATCGCAGAGATAGTACCTTTCCAACAAGTTCACCAAGATGGTAATCTTTTTCCTAGCGATTATCACACTTACCTATTAATGCACTAACGAATCTCATCCTTCTCTGCAAATAATGAAATATAACCAGAAGTCAAACATTCGTGAGTAATCATGCTTGCTAGTGAAAATAGTAATTTTTGTACATGTATTAACCTACTAAGGGCCAGTATTTCGTTAACGCCACGTTTCATTTGTCATTTATTTAGCCGATTTAATACTGTGACGAAATTTGTTCTTTAGCATTGTGGCTAAGAAAAGGAATCCCAAGAAAGAATACTATCGAACACACTTATAATTTTCTTCTCGTACTAAAATGAATAGTCCCTGAAGTTCCTTACAAGTCTATAAAACGTGTTTTAAGAATCTACATTACAGGATCTTAGAAAAAATAAATACTCATGGTTTAGGCTAAAAGTTTTCCAGAGGTCGTGACGCCTTTGACTATTTCACAGAGAACAACCGAGAACAAAGCGAACATCCTTTCACGAAATATCTCAAAAATTGGTCTTGTAAAGTTACGAGCTGATATTTTATGAACCAGATACACGTTATATCACGTCAAACCAAGCATCGACATCCTACACTAGAATGTTTCAGATTTAGTAGCCTTCGCAGAATTCAAGTTAAGGACCGTAACAAAACCAGCAAGCTTAATTGTAGTAAGGAAACTTCTTTTCTAACTCCGACCGATTTCTCAGAAATGTTTAATTGCAAGGTCGTTGATGATAATTATTAGTTTATTCTACATCAGAACTAAATTAACCTGTATAATTGCTAATTTTGTAACAAAGTATAGTTTCGTGACGATATTGAATACCTCAACATGATTAAACAAAAACAGTACGATTTTTTCTTACATTTCGCTTTATACTTTAAAAACCACTTGTTTTATGTGAAAAAGTCTTAGTAAAAAGTTGTAGAAACTTTATAATAAAATCATCTATAAAATGA
This sequence comes from Bombus vancouverensis nearcticus, assembly GCF_051014615.1. Lineage (NCBI taxonomy): Eukaryota > Metazoa > Arthropoda > Insecta > Hymenoptera > Apidae > Bombus > Bombus vancouverensis. Next base: position 922,583 of record NC_134911.1, on the reverse strand, counting down.
GACCTATTATGTTACAAATAGCTTAATTTTGAGGTTGTGAATTAATGAAAAGTGCAAAGATATCCATTTTTCTTAAATCATTTATGACTTTAATTAAATTGTCATACAGTATCGAGGCTCTGTAATAAGTAAGTCTACTTATACAAGACACTAGTCATACCGAAATGGGGTACCAAATGTTGAATCGATCCGCTTTTTTAATTTTCGCACAATCAATTCGTCAACATACGAAACATGAAATCTTTAATTTGCAATAAAAATGTATGAGCTTATCTTAGTTTCTCTAGGATCAATTGATTCTGATATAAGAAGTTTTTATTCAAAAAATCGCTAACGCTAGACTACCAAACATTAAGAGATGCGATAAACGTCATTTTACAGTTTACTACTTACTTGTATTATATATGAATTTTTTTTCGTATTGCTTGGATACTCATAAAGGATAGAGAAACGTTTGCAAAGTTGTTCCATTTTCGCAGCGGGTGGTCAGGACATTAGAGGATTTCAGCGCAGTAGGTAGGGCCGCTGGGAGCTCTGCGCACCGTATCTGAATTGACTGCGTGAAAACTATAACTCATGGAGAAATCCCATTATCTCGGCAACTATAACACTTTTAAAGCTATCTTTTTTTTTTTTAATTTGAGAGTAATTGAAAAAAGAGTAAGATCTATTTTTCTTATTTAAAATTGAAAATAAGAACCAAATTATTTGCTTTTTTTCTATTTAGCGTTGTTGTTAGAATTACATTTATTGCTACAAAATCATATTGTCGTGAATAATAAATGATTTCTATAATATTAACGTTTAAAAGTTATGTTATTATGTATTTCACTTTTTTTCTCTATTTCCTTCTTCATTATTATGTTATGTGAAAATTATATTATTATTAGCAATAATTAATAGATTAGTTAGCTACAATAGTGAACTTTGTAATCTTTTATTCCTTACTCCTCCAAAAGAGCGTTTTCTCCTTTTCTTTGACCAATTTTTTAGAGTAATTTTTCTAAATATTTAGAGTATTTATGATAAACTTTTACCAATGGAATAAAGATAGTTTTAATGAAGATCCAATACTTTTTGCTTATTTTTCATCGATATCTGAGATACAAAGTTGCAGAAAAACATGTTTTCTACCGATGAATTCGGAATGTTTCTATGTAATTACCGCATATTGGGAAGTAATCAACTAGGGGCAATATTTGTTAGAAGTGTTTCATTTTTTAACGGAATTCATATTTCCTCCAAATTGCATCAAAGATAAAGTAGAATTTATTATCTATTGTTAAAAACTCACGAAACGCTATGAATTCAGCATATAGTAATAAGTACATATAAGTACGTTGTGGATGTCGTAGAAATACATATAATATCAAAAGTATATTAATTACATTAGTATTTAATGGCTAAGATAAATCTCTGCCTATTTTTTGGCTGTGTTCATAAAAAATTAATCAATTAATTTTGCATAAAACTTCACAATAAATCAAATATTTTTCATCGCCGTTAACATGAAACGAAAAAATCATCAAAATTTTTAGACTATTTCTCATTTCATACAAGCTATACCTCGAATTTACGAAACTATAAAGTCATTGGTATTGCCACTTTTTGTAATTTCAATTTACTTACTGGACTAAATTTATAATAAGACTGACTCTATAATAGATATATCTATAACTTGTGTGGTTCGAAGTACGATTCAATTTCTTGAATGAAGTATTGATAATGGTCGCTTTATCTATGGAATGTGCTGATAGTGTAGGGATGTTGTAAGCAATGAGCACAGCGACGTACGTATGTAACTATAAATTTTCTTATTAAACTAAATTTCTTGGATTTATGGATCAAGAAATGCTTAAGTACGTATTAACTAGTATATCCGCAATAAATTATCCAAGTTTAAGAAGTTGTTTAGACGCTGATGCTTAATTATATTGCAAATATTATTTGGGGATTATTAAATAACAGAATTTTATGTCTTTCACAGATCCTCTCTATCCAAGTCGCTAATAAAGAAAAAAAAGGAATGGAGATAATTATTTTAAAGTATAATTGGATAATTATTTTAAAGTATAAAAAAGAATCTTAACATCCTTCTGCCGCTTTATCTAAATTTAAATTAAGAGTATACTGTTGATATGATATCATTAGTTATAATAAAATCTGAATTTTACTATAAAGATAATAATGAGCGGCAGTAACAGGAAATTCTATTCCACAATATAACGTGCACTAGAATAAGTTAGTAAAAATTAATTTTATTGCAGTCATTTCGGTAAATTATTATACACGATCTTTAATTTTCTGAGCACTATATCTAAACACCTCATCCACATATATAATATGTATACATGACACGTGCGACAATAGGACTATAATTATATATTATGTTTCATTTGATCTCTTGTTTATCCATGCTGTAAAGAGCTATTTGCAAGAAATACTCCAAACAAGCACCGTCTGGGTATAGGTAGGCGTTGGATACATAATTTATACTACACTATTAGGATCTATAGGATTTATTTTAAGTTAGGAAGAGCGTTTGTTGTCTCAGCACGAGCTGCGCACGAGATTCCCCGTTCTTTTTCCTCGCCCTTGTGTTTCTTCTGCACTTTCTCTTTCCTCTTTAAACGCAGCCTGTGGTTTACGTTCAAACCTTACTGCCGTGTCGGGGAAATGTTCCGTCAAAAGATTTTGCCAGGATGCGTTTTATAGCCCTTAAAACGCTCGCAACGAGATGACATCCGGGGATTCAGAAAAAGATCGTCTATTTCTGACGCCAGCCAACAGTAAAATTAATTCTTTGCATCAAGTTTTAAAGATTTACAATTCTTCGCACGATGCATTTAAGTTTTACCCAAGCTAACCACTATAGGTAATCATGGAATCTTTTATATAAATTTAAAAAGTAAAAATAAACATCCTATTACTTAATTCTTCCTAAATCAAATTATTTTTTGTTTGTGTGAAAGATTGTTTTTATTAATTACTAATAATAGAAACATTTTTTGGATAGTTTTGTAGGAAAAAGTACAGTGCATTAAAATTTGAAACCAGTTTCATCAGACAAGTAACAAAACAAATACATTTATCGTTTAATTAATCTATAACTTATCAAAGTATAATATTGCGTATATACGCAACAATTGAGTGTGAAGCGGTGAATCAATGTTGAAAAAGTTGTAATATCATAGGATTTTATTCGTAAATAAATAAATATATCTATTTTCTTATTGAGTATATCAGTCAATTGTTTCTATATTTTTTCATCGTAATTGCAGGTAGTAAAATTTAATTGTTTCAGTTTTTTTCAAATTTGAGTTTAATATGTTTCACAATTATTTCCATCTATTATACTTCCATTTCATTTTGCATCCTTTCTTAAAGTAAACTACATTTCACGTGGATTCTGTTCATACAAAGAATCAAACTCAACCTTAATGACATTACTTTAATATTAAATATAGACATGTGTTTTACATCATTATTGCTGATAGTAATACTTGTGAAATTATTGAACATGTTCAGGGAGTATCAATTGTTACATCATAAGGAATGTTCACACAAATAGCCTTTGTCGTAATTCTTATTCACTTTGTAATAATTACATAAGAATAAGGCAGTACAATAACATAACATAATACATACAACAATACAGGAACTATAATAGAAAACAACCCACCATTCTGAACGTATATAAAATAAATGCATAAAATGCATATAAAATAAGAGAAGGAAAATATCTCTTACTAATTCTATAGACTTACATCGTTAACCTTATTTTAAAATTTGTTCATAATTGTTAACAATTATTTACACCAAGTAGTGAATTCATAGATATTCCAAACCATAATTGTTCATCAATATACTCAATATAAAATATCTCACTTTTTAATTTACTATATTTCACAAATTGTTGATATTTGTAATATTGTATCTTAATACTTTTTGACATAGAATGTTCTGCAAAATTAATATGTATAAGAAAGATATGTTGTTCTATTTAAAAACGTAAATTTGACCTACTTACGTTCTCTATGCATCCTCATACAAAAAAAAAGTAGTCACGTCAAGTTATGTCCACCTCTAGATCATTCAACTTTTATCTGAAATACTCGTCATTAAAATCATTAGTTACGCAATAATCAAAACGGTTCCAGTTACGTGCGTCATTCTGTATATATGTACTGTAATAATATTAATGTTTATATAGTACTTCTTCAGATTGTCATAAAACATGTTCTAATAAGAGACGATATTTCTTCCTTTGCTATATTTTTACAAGTAAAAAAAATAAAAAGTAAGAAACAGAGGGCTTTACAGCATAGGACTTTACAAGCAGCAGAACGTTGATTATAATAGAACAATTAACAATAAAGATACTATGTTGGAACATTTCATTTTCGGGAGTTATTTAAATTCGAACATTTCGAAGGTAAAAAGTAAAATACTAACACTGTACAAAGGCCTGACGCAAATGGATTCGAAAAACTTTTACACGTAGCTATTATATAATTAAGTCTAATCCACGTTATATACAATAGTTACACACGTAATTCACATACCTTGGTTGCAAAATTCTAGGTGCAATGTTCGACTCTGTAATTTCGCAATCTTAAGAGCATTCGTGTGTTTGTTTTTTTCTCATAAATTTTGTGCTGTGATTTTCCCCACTAGTGCGAATCGCTTCGGGTAATTAGTGATGAGCCTAAACAGTAGGTATCGGCTCTTGTAGGAAACAAATTAACCAATTAGGAGACAGGTTCGTACATGAGAACTGAGGAGCCGTAAGATAACCTCGTGTAATTTTCACAGGCTTAATTTTCGCATTAGTTGTTCACACTGCCCGATAAGATAAGTGTAGTAAGTACTAGTCGAAGTATGCTAATTATATAATTAATGGAAAAATGAAAGGTGTGTTAGGAATATTGAAATTTTAAAATTTTACTACCGTTCATGATGTATCACATCCATATTTATTGTTTTCAATTCTTTGTTATGTGATCTAGCTGGGATATTATTTAATATAAGTTTTATATTAGCAATTGTTTAATACTACAACTACTAAGCACGTTAAAATGTTAGGTTTCAGTTTCCTTTTTTTTTTTTTTTTTTTTTTTTTAGAATTATTATGAATTAGAGACATGTACATACTTTTGGCAAAATTAAGTTTATCTTATATGGTATATCTAGCTACACATTAGAGACTGTGTTCTAGTGTTAACGTCTTTGTTCTCTACTTTGCTTTCAATACATTTATCTTATGCAAAATCTCGCTACCATTTATCTTATGTAAAAAATACAAAAAATAAAAAACATAAAATATGTAAAAATACATATGTGATGTGATCTCTCCAAAACACTAATAGATGGTTTTTTTTAATGAGAATTGTCTGAGTTATGAGCTTTCAAAGATATAGTACTACCAGCATTAGCATTATCCAGCGTGTACCATACACATACACACACCCACACATACGGAAATATACATATATAAACAAAAGGGTGTAAAGTCCGGGTATGTAACCTTTACGGGTAAACTCCACCAAACAGTGAAGATGCATTGGATGATCTTGAATTTCTCTTGGATGTTCACTGTCCCAAGTGCAACAATTTTGTTTCTTAACCTAGCCATTAAGGTGAAAATGATTTTCTTCAAGAAATTGTCATCTTTAATTTCAAGTCGATTCAACTAACACGAATGACTTCACCAGTGACATATCGAGTAACACTGCACTCTCTGTAAATGAGTTTCAAGTCCATGTGACTGTTTTATTTTCTCAAAAATCAAAAGTCATCTTAAGGGACGTCATTTTGATGCTATCTGGTACTGTTTGGAACATCAAAAAGGTTGTAACCAACCAACTGAAAGTAGTTCTAGTAGAATAGTTCCAACACTAACACTTAAAGGGAATTATTTTGAAGGAGACAATGTACATTTCTTATTAAATAACATAAACATTTTTACAAAACAGCTCTCATTACTTTTTAGACACACCTTGTACACTATTCTGGTCTATATATATATTGGAATAAACTAAAAAAAATACAACATAACCTTCGGTACTCACTCGTAACAATAAAAAATATTCCTAAATATTACTAAAATATTCCTACTTCGTAATAATAAAAAAAAAAAAGAAAAACGCTTATGACCTCACTTTGATAAAAATCCATTCTTATACATATAAGAATCGTATCCAAACCAATTTACAGGGGCTACAGGGACAAAACAATCCATGGAAAGTGTTCATGAAGCACAGTCAAAGTCATAAAGATACACCAATGATTATATATGTCAAAATACAAACGTACAAATAGTTATATTTAATTCCATTTCCTGCATAGTTTACTAACCGGAGATTGAACCACATTGTACATTGTATATATACACACATATATAGGCGAATACAACTACAAACGAACAGTTTCGCGTTTAAAATGTGGACGAAGTAGTCGTAAAAATGTTTCGCAATTGGTTGATACAGGCTCAAAACACAAAGTCTAAAAAGCTGATGACTGTCGTAAATGCCAGCCATATATGGATTCTTGTCTGCGGCATTCTTAGCTTAGTGAGTATGCGCGATTCAAGCAACATTCTAGAAGTCGTTTCCAACGAAGGTGCAGCCGTCTGTACTCGCGATTCGCGTAGAAAGTTTACGTAATAGCCTGAGAGTTCCTGAATTCTGCTCGACGAGGCATCGATTAAGCGCGGCGCCGTTTCGAAACCAGCTGCATCGTTAAGCCCCGATCACGCGTGCGCTTATGGTTTGCAATTTGCAGAAATATGATTCGTAGAAAAGTCATGAGCAATCAATTGGGTTCTCTTGGCGTCTTGGCTGCACTAACGTTCGTTTCTTTTCTCTTGTTTTTTTCATGTTGCATTAATGGTATCTGAACAAGTTTTCTCGTGTATAATGATTTTTGGAACATATGAAGCATTTTAAACGCGGACTCAAAAGTATAAGAGCCTGAAAAATGATTCTATTAGTATTCACACGGAAACATGTAAATTTGTTATATTTATAATTGGGTTAATTCACATTATAGCTTATTAGTTGTTAGCAACTGCTTCGTTCATAACATTATAGCAATATAGATATTATTACGGACATTATACCACATTGAAGTCAATGTTTAATCTATAGATAAAAATTTGTGGCAAATTTAGAGACGCAAGTATGTACAGAATGCACATAATGTTCAAAAATATATAAAATATCCTAGGTAAGATATTCGTTATAATATCTCGAGAGTACTACAAATCTCTATCATGTTTGTGTTATTGCTTCTTTAATTTTGTTCCTCAAAATATGAATTTGTATAAACGTTCTCAGTCAAGTAATGGCATTATGTTCTTTCAAAGTCAAAGACGTATTGTAGGCTACCAAAATGTTGTTATTATCCGACAAGTATATGGTAAGTAAATTTGAATCCTTAATTCAAGCTTTTGCAATTTTACTACATGATAGGAAGATATACAGGGTGGTTGGTAACTGGTGGTACAAGCGAAAAGGGGGTGATTCTACGCGAAAAAAGAAGTCGAAAATATAGAATAAACATTTTTCCTTTGAGGCTTTGTTTTCGAGAAAATCGACTTTGAATTTTCGCTCGGTACGCGTGTACTCTATCACGTCTCGTTATAACGGATCTCACTGTAGATCGTTGTCTCGATGGAAATATTTAAAAAAAAAATAAAAAAAAAATTTTTATTCTATATTTTCGACTTCTTTTTTCGCGTAGAATCACTTCCTTTCCGCTTGTACCACCAGTTATCAACCACCCTGTATATAAACGTATAACTGATAGAATTGAAGATCAATCTTACATTAATATCTACAATATTTTATTTAGAAAATTTTTTTAAGTCAATGTATTTCATTGAATTCTGTCTTTGTCGTTACTTTTTCTCGTATCTTGATTTTTAAATCTGACGAATTTTGAAAAATTATGTTAGTCATCTTATGTAAATGTTTCAATAATATCGCATTTACACAATTAATATAGTGAAAAACTTAAATTTCAGTGGGAGTCATGATTTGTAATGAACTTTCTTATCTTGTTTTTATATTATATTGTATTATATTACAGTATTTTAATATGAATAATTGATGGATTTCAATTATATTGTGAAAAGTTTCAAACATTATTGCAATCGATATCGATTGTAACGATAAATGATTATAACGGTATACATAATATATGCAAAATAATATCAAATAACATAATGTCATTTAAAATAGTTCTGTTATAGAACGGTTTTGTATATATAAAATAAAAACTGATTAATGTTATTTCTGAATAATTAAAGATCAATTTCTCTTTAATTTACCGTCCTCCCTGAATATTGAAAGCTAATATGACTCAATTAAAATAGAATAAATACCGTGTATAATATTCTATAAACCGTTAACTATTAAATTTTCACAATTGGCAACACTACATTTTGATAAGTATTCTAAGCCTTACTCACAATTAAACTCGTTCTTTATACCGAAATCTAAATTCAGGTAATAACTATACACTAAGCTTATCATTAAATATTCCAATAAAACTCTAACAAATTGTTAGCATTAAGCAGAGATTACACCCTCAGATTCAACTTCCAATCCATTTCTATCTCACTACAAATTATAAGTATCAATATCATCGTATGTATCATTAATGAAATAGTAAACACTATGCGGATGTACAACGCGCAACATAAAATACGCAAGATTATATTAAGATATACGCGATCAATACGATGTGTACGTTGCAGCCAGACAAGAACGTTGGCATCAGCCAAGAATTTTGCTAACGTTCGATCGAGAGTACATAGTGGGATGAAAAGCCCCGTAGATCCGTTTTGCGGAACGATAACAATGCAGCTGAACAAAGTATGTAGTAGGTCTGCATGGCCATAAACATCGCATCTGCCATCCGGTTTTATCTTTCTACACTTTTTTTAATCCGATCCCCCGACAGGGAGGGTAGCAAGCGGCAGACATGGCCAACCCCCTGATTGCGGACCACCGAATGGTCAGCTGCCTTCTGTCTATCCTATACAAAATCGTTGCTCGCGTTATAGTCCTCTTGAGGAAGGGTTGAACTTGGATCCAGGGGTTTCCCGACCTCCCTCGTTCGTGTTAATTACATTTCGCTCAGTATTTTTCGTCTATTCACCTATGCCGTTTCGTGAATACTTTGTTTCGAATAAACCGTAGCTACTTCGTTTATCGAATGATTGATTGTTTGTATTGGCCTCGGTTGGCCAGGTGGAACAAGTTGAATTCATTAGTTTTCGTTTTCCTCTTCGGATGGAGATGTTTGAAAATGTTTTAATCTTTTGGGAAAATTTAGAATGGCAAAATTGCTATTTTGTAAAGATATAACAATACAACAGTTTGATGGTCCAATCTTTTGTGTAAATAGTTTTGAATTGATATAATATTCGATTGTTAACCTTTAATTTGCTGTATTTATATTTCAGTCTATTGTTAAGCTTCTAAGTCTATTGTTAACAATCGGATCTTCTTGATTATCAACGGCTAAAATCGTTGTTGGCATACAAAATTTTCTTTATTGGAGACTTCATGACGAAATTTAAGACAAATTACCAGAATCGGATAAATTAAATATGCTAACTAATATTGAATTTTCCTATCTGTTCTTCATCGATCTGTAAGATTTAATGTTGTTTTGTTAAAAAATGACGCATTTCTTCTTTTCAATTACTTTATTTGTTGCATTTTAAGCTCAGCTGGGAGTAGTATTTCATTTTTGCGCAAAGCTATGTAATGAACAATCTTAAACAAACGAACCAAACACACAAGAGAATATATCGATTGCTAAAAAATATAACAGATTTTCCGAACAATTTAACACAAATCTTCCATATATTTTAACAAAATAGACGCAACTTTACTATAATAATATTCAATTAGTACAATAAGTTTTACCCCGTCTTCGAATTTTATTTTTTCAGAAAACTTTGTCAGAAAAATATATTATATAAAAATATAAAATTGCAAGTATTACATATTAAATATTGAATATCGTAAAATTTAAACTCTTTAATGTTTTATTCAATAATATAGTTTCTATAATAGCTATTGTAAAAATGATTAAATACTTACACAACATATCTAGATATCCATAAAACAAGATTTTCAACGTATAGATTGCACGTAGACTACGATAAATGACTCCACGCGCGTTTGTTTAACCCAAAATTACTCTATCCCTCGCCGATACCGACAAAGCAAACATCGATTATAGTCAGAATTTATTGTTTGGTCGCTGAAAACGATGTTATCACGATTGGATCTCTCTTGCGGCATGGTTTTCCACACTCGAATACCACCTCGAAAATTCCTCTTAAATTATGATGCACCGGCGGAATTCGCGTTACAAGAGGTGGAACGTAGCCTTGCTACGCTATAGGGTCGCGGTTCGCAATAAATTCTCTGGAACGGCAATCGCGAGATTCGTACTGTGTGAGCGTAGCCTCGAACATGTTCCGTATATAGTCTTCTCTTTCTGCTTACTTACATACAACTTTTCTATTGAGTTTCGATTTAACTTTCTAATTTCCATTTGCTGACTCGAGTATACGCAATTTAGGCGTAGGTTGTAGGTTGTTTCTATCTTAAATGGTAATGTTTTTATTTAAGTCACACAGATGTCAAATTGACAAACTTCATTTTTTCAAAGTTTAATTTAATTAAATTTCTTTAATTTTAGTAGCAAATTTTAGTCTCACATAATTAAGCATAAAATGCTTAATTTTTCAAAATATAAACGATTAACTTGAATGTTGAATGGATCAACTTGGATCAATTGATGAATTTGACTTCTATGTAACTCATTTATGGGTTCTATCAGACAATATTTTATTTAAGCAAGTTGCATAAAAATTTAGTTTGTCCTTAAATAGGTGGTGACTTCTAATCATTTAATAATTAGTATCGATTGATATACTAAGTCGATATCTTGAAGTAATTCTTATTCAGTATACTGTATTTTTTCTATATCACGTCCTTATGCATAAGAAAATATACAGTTGTATTCTATCATGGATCGAATAAAATTTTGTACACAATAATCAATCGGAATTTAGTCGAGTGTCTCCACATAAGTGTGCTTTGTAATTCATTAATTCGTGGAGTCTTTTTGTACTCATCAATAATATCCTAAAAATTATGGTATATAATTAGATTTTATAGTTCAGCAAAATCTACTAAAATAAGTAAAAAATGTTTTATGAATATATATCTTACGTACCTTAGTTGTCGAAATATAGATGATTTAGAAAAAATGTTCAATATGTCCGCCTTATGTCTCAATACACGTTTTTGTACACCGTAACGTTGAGTTACGCACTCGTACCAAAATACCATGTACATATTCTTGGAATTATCTCAGATCTACTTTGTATCCTCTCTCGCAGATTGTGCATATTGTTTACTTATGTCGCATACTTTATATTTAGAATCTACGCAATGGATTTTAAATTATAAAAGAATTAATTATAAAAGATTTATAAAAGAATTATGAAAGAAACGAGGTACAAGGCGGGCACTTGGAATATTTTTTTTAATCATCTATGTATATATAACTCGAAAACTAATATATGTAGGACATACGTTGATATGACAACTTTTATTTATTTTAGTGTGCAGATTCACCACCTGAAGCATGCACGCATTTATGAATATGTAGATATTTCTACCCCTAAATATAAGATTATTGTCTTAATATACATAATTCTAAATAAAATATACATATTATTTTTCCCAATTTTTTATTTTCTCTTCAATCAGAATGCGGATAACAAAAACTTTAAATTTTTGTCACCAAGCGAAAAAATTTGAATTTGATTACTTAATTACTTAGGTTCAAATTTTGTAACTAACAGTTAGATTATTTCTGACACTCGAATAATTAAGTAGTAAGAGTTCCGCTAAATACTTATATGTTATTAGGTATATTCATTAAGACAACAAGGAAAATGAGGATTTTCGTCCGGTGATATTTTAAATGAAAATTTAATTTTTTTCTATGCAAATTAAGATCAAGAAAATATTAATAACAGTTTGTTTTTTTTATGCAAGTTTTACTTGCTTAGAGCATCTAACGTTTACTTTGCTGCTTCTGTTTGTTACAACACAATATTTGTGATTCTTCATTTTATTTCTTTCCATGTTCGTTTTCATACCAAACATTAAAGTCTATTACGAATTATCGACTAGTCTCTGGGCGATCAAGGAATCACACTGATGGGACTCTGCGACTAAGCTCGTCGATTCGAAAACTTGGGAGTTATTAGTATTGTAGGAGAATTATAGAATGGATGTCGAAGGAACTGTTAAATTATAAAGTTACTTTTGAAAAAATGAAAAAGTAAAAAGAAATTCTATGTATCCTTTCTTATAAGAACGCGAGACGAAAGAAATGTTTAAACATTTTTTAAAGATACTAGTCTCCGCGACCTAAATGAACTGTCTCTACGTCGCTCATGTTCCCGTGGTTGCTGAGAACTCGCTGGTTGCAACGACCAAGCGCGTATGGGTTCCTATACTTCATATACTTCAATGAATTCAGTGATTGCCGCCGATTAGTCGACAATACGTGTTGGACCTAATGGACTTGTGTTTTTTACACGTTGATTTCGGTATTCAGATATTATATATGTGACGTGATATGGTAGAATGGGACTAACGTGCGAAAATAACTTCTCGTAAAAGACGCATTTTAGGTTATAAAGACGCACTGTACGCACACCGCAGCGATATTTTGTTTCGTTTTTGTTTTGCGTTTCGAAGTTGTTATTTTCATAGCAAGAGATAATTTTAACGCGTTAATTGTAAATGCACCGATAACTCGCGCGGCTTGAATGAAATATCAATCTCTCCTTGCAAAGAGCATACTTTTGCCTATAAAAAAAATATGAAAGTTAACATCGATCTTTCTCGTATTTTTTACCAAAAATGTTAAACTCCATCTTACCGGAACCTATAAATTAATTTGGTATATCTATTTCTATATATTGAGTTTATTTAATAAGTCAATAATGTTTAATAGAATATTCAATTTGTTGCATAAAACAAGAATTGCTAGTTTAAAATTTATTTATTTAGTTTAAACGATATGGCCCATTCGGGTTGAATAATTTTTCAAAAATATCAAAAGATAGTATGTTAATTATTGTAAAATAAGTAATTACACATTTAATGACTAAACAAAATTTATAACATCCTAAGTATATCATTAGAAAAATCATATAATATTATATATCATATAATAATAGTATCTAATATATATACAATATATATATTTACATTTAGTATCTATATATATAGGTCCCAAATGCATTTATGTAATCGAATAGTTAATATGTTATAAAATTTGTTTAGTTATTAAATGTGCAATTACTTATTTTACAACTATATATATGATATTATATAAATAAATTATAAATTATATAATTATAATATATATTATATTATATAAATTTATTTTCTAATCAAATATATATATTTATCGGTCTTATAGCTTCTTTTTTTAGAAAGCTTCACAACTGATATAATTCTTGTAAGGGTCAGTAATCCTTTGCTTTTTTACGTTTATTTCTCGAACTATGTTTCACAAGAAAAAAAATCAATTAGACGTTGTTTTAAAAGCACCGCCATTTACTGTGTACATAATAAAAATGTTGAAATATTTATATGGCACTAAAGTTAAATACAGCAAAAACTGAAGAACTTTCCAGTATGATTTAACATTTACATTTTTATTTAAAATTTCAGTTACACGTATTACACCTATATTTTCAATTCTTCTGCTATCTTCTTCCTCTCTTTTCTGTTTCATTATTTCATTTTCCTTGAATCTTTTTCCTCTTTTAAAATACTTCTTTCCTCTCACTTTTTTGTTTTTTGTATGACATGAGCTATTTTCTTCTCCTCTGGCTCGATCAGCTTCTCGTTGTGATGGCAACCACTTTGCTTTCTCGCGGGAGCAGTTAGTGCCAGCTAACAGCAAAAGTTACAAAGATACTCCGAATAAGGGAATCGCCACGAGAGACAAGTGCGCGACACGGGAATGACCGATGAATCTGGGTTCAACGACCTGCTCCTGGTCAAGGAAATCTTGGAACCATTGCTAATTGCTCGTGGCAACCAATACCAGGTCCTTGTTTTCTGATTAACTAATGATCTAACGGTGATTGGTACATACATTAGTATGACCCGTTTGTTTGCACAATTTTTCACGGTGGCGGTCTGTCAATGCTCATTTAATGCAGCTCATTTAATGAATTTTTGTTTTTCTAACATAGTATTCATGTATTACGTATCATGTATCACAACGAGATTCAATTTAACCACGTTTTGGACCTCTGCAATTTGCGACACCTTGCAATATTTTGGACACTACCTAGGGTTTTTAGGGTTATATCATAAACAGATATAGCTACGATAAATATACATATTTCTTTTTCTGCATTAATAATACATTTTGGTATTTATGTTATTAGATTTTCCAGTGCGTTTGTCATTTTTTCGTTTCATGCATTTCGTGAATCATTTCACGAGTAAATTCAAATTTTCAGCAAACTCTTCTAAAGAGTAAAGACTACCATTTTAAAAGCAACAAGCATGGTACAAGTGCTCTTAAATTAATTTCATCTGAGTGCATAAAATACGAAGCCACTATTAATAGTAATAATTTTAATCTGCAGCATGAATGATATGATGCGTTTATTTTAATTTTCATCGCTATTATGATTATTTACAAAATTAACCTGTTCAACATTAAAAATTTTACTCAATATTTCTGCAGGTCTTATGATTTATGCAGTGTATCGAGCATGCGACGAACTTTCTTCTCGGAAGCATCGATCAACAACGCATATGTCCCCTTTTTTCACTATAGTTTGCAGATCATTTGGAACTTCCACGAACATCTTTTTGCCCGAACATTTCAATAATGTATTCGGTTGTCGTGCAAATGGTTTACATAATGGCACTTTCAATACTACAATAATAACAAACTATGTAACTATAAAAATAATGTGCGCATGAATAATTCTTATTACTTCACAAAAAAGAAGAATTTTTATTGTTTCACGTGTAACGATTGTCGGCCGCTTCGCGTCGGCCGAAAGAGAAGACTATCCAAATCTAAACCTAATACTTCGATGATATTCATTTTTAGTTAAATTGTCATAGACATTCTGTACAGTCTCGCATATGCAGTAGTGCACGGAGCCTTTAAGCTCCGGAAGCTTTATTCAAGCTCGCCCAACTCCCGTTTATATATACTATAAACAAAAGATAAGAGTTAGGTTTCGATTAGGTCATTATATCCGGTCGCTGCAGGGCTGCCGGCAACCAATACTAGTTCGTACGCTGTTATGGACGCATAATTATAGACTGAATTCACGATAGTGATAACGGTAGCTTTTTGCGAATATTTCGGAAACTAAGATCAACCGTCGGCTGTATGTACAGAAAAAAGTTGTCCAAAATGTTGAACTTCATAACATATTTCAAACTCGTCAAAATCGGAGAGGAAGCAGCTTTTCTACAAGTTCAATAAAGTTATAATTCTCCGTTAATGTTTAAGATGTGGAGTTTTTTCTAGTTGTAAATGAACATAAATGAAATAACATAACATATGTATTGAAAATCTTTGTCTCAAAAATAATAGAGGAAACACAGCCATATGATATATCTGACGTGTCTAAATTATTCATAACAGCGACTATCATCTGGGAACTATGTAAAAATGCAATGCTCACCTTTTTCAATATTATAGAAATGTTTTAAGTTTTACATTATCTAATATAAATATGAAAGCATTTAGAACTGTACACAATGACCGTTTATTATATACTGTATCTTGGTTGTAAGATTATGTTACTCCTTTGCGTAGAGAAAGTTAGGGTAAATCGGTTCACAATTTTTTAAATTATGATATACCTCTCAAAAAATCGGAAAAAATTACACATTAATAATCATAATAAGACTCATATCGTACAAATATAAACGTCATTTAATAATTTCAATATAAAATCCACATTTGAAAACTTCTCAAATTTTTTAAAAATCTATTTTGCAGCCAATACAATTTAGAAATACTCACAGGCATGTACGCTATTGGTTAGAATACTTTTCTTTCAACGTTCTAGGAAAACATGCGTACGAGGAAAACGCGTGTTTTTCCATTCTCGTTCCTTTGTTTTTACTTACTTTTACGGGCTCGTTAAATGTTATTACGATTGCCATATGCGGCGTTAAATAGCATAAAGGTAAAGCTTAAAAAGTTTTATTAAGGTTGAGATTTTGCTATAATATACTCGAAGAAATATCACGTTCTTATATCGTGAATTAAACGAGGTGGCTAAAGCGTTTCTTCCGTCGAATCGTTAAAATGAAACAAGAGGGCATTCACAGTATCGTTCTCATTCATATAAATAAGGTTATAAAGATCAATAGCTGTTATGTCTCTAAATACAGTAATTAACGACTTGAACTGAATAAACGTTTGTAACGTCTTAGAAGAAGTTTACCATAAAACCATTGAGCGTTAAGTAATTCTTAACAGACAATAAGTACTGCAATCTATGTAAATTTATCGTTCTTTGGATGACTCTGAATTCTATATGTATAAATACATATACATATACATAATTTGATTTAATTTTTGCTTAGAGCTTTTATGTGTTTAAATCAGAAAAACATGTATCAGTTTCTTGTAAAATGTAATTTTGGAACCGGAATATGAAATAACAGTAAAGAAATTCATTGGTTGAAAGTAAGCTATTTCTACTAGTACAAATTGCAGACTATGGTAAAAATGTTGCTCGCATTATTAAAAGTTTATGATTATTTATCTGGAATCAGGGTATTCGCTTAAAGATACCTTTAAATCGTGACCTCAAAGTAATGAGAAATTGTCTCGTTATTGAATTTCAATTTCTGCCAAAGCATAAATACCACAGGATAGTCCACGCATCTGCTGCTATGAGTCGTAACTCTTTTCTGTATGCAATTAGAAACAGATGTTGAAAGAAAAAAATAATTGGTTCAAAGAATGTTATTTGTTGGATTATATATTTTTTGCAAGTGTAACGATACATGTGTATTTAAAAATTTTACTATTTTTTAAAATGAAACGTGTACTTTTTTGCATAGATTAAATATTTTTATCATGTTATGTAAAAAGATTGATTTATGTAAAATGTAAAATGATTAGTTTATGGAATATTTGAAGTAAATTATTAAAGAATTTACTTATAATTAAATTATAAGCATTATATGCATATTAAAAATGCAATAGTTTTTAAATTATTCATCTTTTACCACTAAAACTAAAAAAAGTATAACATATAACAAGTGCATAAATCATATTTTACTAAAGTATCTTTTCCAGATTTGACATGTGCGGTTCTTGACATTAGAACTATGGAAATGGATAAATGACCAATTCATAATTCTGCATAACAATTTTATTTAGAGATTTGAATGCATTTGGTGCATTTTTTGGAGATTTGAATGATTTTTAGTGAAGTATTGCTGCAGGTATATAAATACGAAGTGATTTACTTACTCATGATTTCAACCAATTATTGTATTATGAAAAGTTTGATTTCTTTTTTTCTTTCTATAGTATAATCTTATACAGTATATATAAATCATAATCTTCAAAATTTGTCTCTCAAGTAATAACTACAAACTAAATTAATTTGAAGTAAATATAAGGACCTTCCTTATCGATATGCTCGCCACGATATACATGTATCAGACATGTGTATGTAAATATCATCGAGTTAAACGTTGCTTCCATAAAATTTCTACGTTGCATTTATTTTAACTCGTATCGTAAAAGAAATCAACAACCGCTTTATCAAAAATATTTCGACATTTTCAATCTCGAAACGCATCGGGTTATGACAGCACGTGATTTTGCAATGATTATAATCTTTCTTTTCTTATTTTTTATCGTCTTGGATGCCGGTTCTCTAACCCCAATCCTGATTGTCGGGTAATTTATAAGCCGCAAAGATTTTTCGAATGAAAGAGCGGCTACCGGTAGCTTATCGATTTCAAGAAGCGATTTGTTCGAAAGCGAAGCCTCGAGCTGTGAGAATTCTTGCAGCGGGAACTCTTTCAGGGTTCAAAGAAGTGGGCGAACCAGTCCGCTTTGAAACGTCGTGTCGGCCGAGGACCCCGATACATACTGCCGTAAACTGTGCGCGCAGTTAGTTGTATATATCCATGACCGCGCACATCCATTGAACGAAATTGTTCGGGTGTACTTTAGAAATCCGATTCTGTAGATACCGAATGTAGATACCGATCCTATGAACGAGTCGTCAACGCGTTCCTCCAATTTGCGTATTATGTTCTGAAAATTCCTGCGTTACCACCGAACTTCTTTGAAATGATGACGCGATTCGCATTGCTTTTAACCAAGAAATATATAACGCTTCGCGACATGATGCCTTGATTGTTTAAACTGAAACGTTCGCCTTTTAGGAAAAAATGGCTAGACTATTACATACATATTCGAAATCTATTTTATGGAGAGATTATTCGTGCCAGAGTGAAAGTATGGTAATGGAGACATTTACTTGTAATAATGAAATTTTTAAATTCGTCTTGAAAAACGCTATTATAGTGTAAGTAAGGATGTTCAGTATTTTGATATTCTATTTAAAGAGTTAAATTGATCTTGAAAGCTTCTCCGCAATTATCATTGTATAGTTATTTATAACACACAATTTTCTCTTCCTTATTAAATAACTCTTACTATAATCTTTTTTATGTCTTGAGCATTAGAATTATCTGATGCTAATACAAACATTGTTGCTTTATAACAAATAAATCATTTATTTGTCATTTATTACATTAGTAGAATCAAAGGCACAATAATTTTGAAAACTTATACAATGTTCGAAAAAATTATATTAGACCTGATAATAACTAGAAATTAGTTTATCAAATTAGTTCTCCATAAGCAAATTCATTAACAATCCAAGCCAAATTTCGCGCTTGAATTTTTTCAAGAACAGTTTTTATTTTCATTGACGAAAGTTTCAAACATTTCAGTTGACGTGCCGTTATATAACGTAGTAATTCACATTCTTTTAAGATTTAGAACAGTGAAAAAATTAGACTTCTATACTAAATGATTCAATTTGCCTGCGGAGTATTAAATTGCATATGTATATGAAATCGTTGATGTATAGTTTCAATAAATGTTTTATTCCTTTGTCATCAAAAAATATTGGCAACAAGCTGAAGGATTCAATTTCAATCCACTCGTTAAAATGTATTCCATTTTATTGTAAAGACCAATAATAGAGTATGTGTTAGTAATGTGTGAAAGATATTGAAAATAATGAGTTCGTTTTAGTCCTCTTAATTTGATGTCTGTTTAATATTAATATATGTTAATGGTATAAACTCACGAATATTTTTTTAATGACTCAATATAAATGGTCTTCTATGATCTGAAAGTAAAGTCACTCGATATACGAATAAAGTATATGATGAATAATTTAAATAATTAAAGTACTATTGTAGTTCATTCTTATCGGCGCAGTAGAAAAATCTACGCAAGCACGTTCATTTATAATAAGTAAATGGAGAATAGGAACTGAATCAGTTGGCGCTAACAACTGTCTGTAAACACACGCAAAATACAATATGCTGTTAATGGCAACTGTTATGAAAGAAGCTATCTGCTACTTTACAATTTACACTGTTTAAAGTTAATAAAAATAAAGTGGATTATGGTTATAAAAGTCGCTATTTATATTTTGCGTGATCAAATTACCTACTTACGAGTGTTCGTGTCTTCGAAATGACACGAAGTTGTGCTCATTCAAATTGGTTGCGTGTGAAACAGCCGAACCACAACAAATACTTTATGGATTTATCACGCAATCCGTACTATGAATAGAATTTCCGATTGAAATAGAGACGTTATGATCAATATAATCAATAGAATTCGACGATGGAACTCGAAATTGTTATTTCGTCGTTTTAACCGTCACTTTTAGTAATTCGGGCCAATCTTTGAGAACTGGAAATTACCACTACCATTATTCTTTTGAGAATTGGGAATTATAGGATCATTATAGAATGCAACGGGAATTATGCTTGTCTCACTAAAGAAATAAGAAAGATAGGAAGAAAATAAGGGCAATAAATGAATAATTTAATGATGACAATTATAGTGTTTCATAACCTTTTTTTAAGTGAACTACAGATGTCTTACTTTAGGTGTGTACTCGTATGCCACGACCTCTTTAGTAGATTTTGGAATGTACAAAATTAGTCACAAAGTCTACATTCAACAAGAAAGTCACTTTTATTTCCATAAAATTTAATCCATCAATTGATTTGGATGAAATCTTTGGATCTGTTTGTTAAATTATAAATTAGATGATCAGTGTAGAATTGAGCGGGAACTTTGCTCGTTTCTTTGAAAAATATTATGAATTGTATATTTCATGATTCTTTCTTTATTGCAGCTTTATTTTAACAGTGCACTCATATGACACAACCCCTCTTGTAAAATTTGCAATGTATAGTTATAAATTGCTTTAAATCAACCTTCGGAACTGCTAATAATATGACCACTTTAGAATTCAGCGAGAGACGTGCTTATCACTTTGAAGAAACAAAAAAGAACATTATATACATAAAAATACTTTAAATAAATATCATATTCACTCCATGCATTCTTGCAAAAATAATGTCACGCAAGAATTATTTTTTATAAATAAATCAAACAAAGTCATAGCGTTCATATAATATCAACCATATAACCCTTTTTATTTTGTATGAAACAATAAAAGTTCACATGCATTGCCAGATAGAAAACAGTTAAAAACTGAATTCATCTTTTTTTACATTCGAAACAAATCTATATAAAAAGATAATCATTGTGTATAGTGACACAACCGTCGGTATTTTATATTTAGTGCTTCTGCTTACATACCGATTATAATCGAACTTGTAAACTTCCCAACAAATCTCAGATCGTAAAATTTATTGCTCCACAAAATGCACTGAATCAACGATTACGGTATCGCCCATTATCGAGAATTCAATCGTTTTTGTGTACGAATAAGTACCGAGGTCAAGTTGTCGATTTCAAGACCAAGTACATCGAAATATCCCGCATGAAGGTGACGTCAAGAGTAAGCTGAATGCTTGTTTTCATGCAAATTGCTGCCGACACGGTAAGAAAAATTATTTGTTCCGTCTCATTCTTTTCAGATCCATCCCATGACACCGAAAATACACTTCTGGCATTTCGCCAAAATAAAGGCATGCGCCGTGGGTCGTTGTTGCCTTGCCCTTTTCATTTTCTTTTTCTTTCGTCTTTTTTGTTCTCCGTTTTGAGAACTTTCTAATTTTCTTTACGTACCCTTCGAGGGAAATTCTCCAAATGCTATTCGACCATTCGTTTGATTCTTTCCTTTTTGCAACTGTGCTACAGCTGAAAACGTAACATCGTTTTCTGTAACTTAAAGTACTTAACTTAACTTAAAGAATTACTTGCTACAGAGGTTTCTGAAAATCTACGGTTGTAGAAATAAAATAGTACTACGAAGTTGGATACAAAGTTTTGTAAATTGACAATAGATGAATTAGTTTCTGTGCAAGAAGCGACTATCGAAGTTAAGTTTGTACGTAATTGTCTGGCTTGATTTTATATTGTTTGAAGTTATTAAAAAGTTCATATAGTTCTCTGTTTTCTAATTTATTAATGAATCAAATAAATGAAATAATACATATGAATTAAATAAAGACAATGTAGTTTAAGTATAGTAGTTAAGTTAAATTTAGTATAATAAATATAAAATATGATACACTCAATTCTCTTATAATACGGTACTCTGAAAATACGACTTGATACAACACGGAACGAATTAACTTATATATATATATATGTATAATACATATATATAATATAATATATATATACATATATATATGTATATATTATTACATTATAATGTAAATAATAAAGTAATTTTAATAATGATAACTGTCAATGAGAGGCGAACAGTTACTTTCAAAACATTGTCTATCATGTTAGGTTAATTCAAGTTGTTATGTTAAATCCAAGAAATTGAAAAATATTGGTAGCCCAAGACCCTTATTAATTTGTATTGTATTCAAATGAAATACTTCATAAGAAATAACACGGTTAAAATTTATTATAACCGCATAGATTTTGAAATATTAATATGCCTGATTTATCGATATCCATATAAAAAATCTTGGTACTTAGTTTTGTAATTATTGCAAATGAAATTTTAAATAAGAAATGTAATTCAAAATTATAACAACATTAATCAAGTAATCAAATTAAATTTCAATTACAATAATTTTTACTAAAGCTGATGATGTCTTTAAACATGGTTTAATTTAATGAAAAGACTGACTTTTGGATGGTGCAAAACATTGAAGAATGTACAATGAGTGAAATAAAACTAAGTCACAAACAGCCGCCGACATATCGGAGCCAATTTAAGATTCGTGAAGGTACTAATCCTTGGATCGCTCTAAGTTCGAAGGAAACGAGACACTTTAACGGCCTTTTGCAATGTCCGAGTTGCGTTGTGTTACGAACTCCTTTCTTTGTAGCTTTGTCCCTTAACTGCTATCGAAAGAAGTTTCAGACGCATTGCCAAGCACTACGTCTATTGCCAATGATATAAACCTATAACGATGGCCGTTTGGGCATTCCATTGAAAATAAAATATTTAATACTTAATTATCTTCTGTATTTTATATAGATATAAAAAGGTACTAAAATAAAAGTTGACGATGAATAAAGTATTTTTGTTTAAAGAATTATTTCCTTGTTTAAAAATATCTTTAATATATTTATATAACGTATATTTTATTCATGCGTTTATATAAATAGATATTTATTATAATTCTAACCATCGGTGGGACTTGGTTTACATTATTTATGATCACTCATCCGTTCACACCATACTCATATTCTCCTCTGATCTGTATTGTACATAGTACATACTCTCTTTGGTCATATTGCTTCTCATCTCTCTTCCACTCTCCTTCTTCTAGTATTAGACAACATAAAATTACAGAGTATAACGAGAAATGAGAAAACAGACGAGTCAGGAAACATAATAATAATGATAGTAACAATAACTGTTGCTTATCGGCTCTCACTAATAGAAAATAGTCTTAGCGCGTACAGAGATTTTTCTCATCTTTTAGTTCTGTACTCTAATCATCCTTAAGTCTAAGTTCATTTAAGAAGAAGACTTTTATTTTTAGTATCGTTTGTATAAAATAGTATACTGATTTCACCTGTTCTTCTTTGGGTATTAACAATATTTCACGGTGTCCCGTTGTAATATGGAATCTGTGCGCTGAATGCTATGGACACCTGTATAGTACATGCTGCTTGACTTCTACTTTATAGTTACTACGTATTGTACATTGAACTGCTTCTCTAATGCTATGGAATAGCATGTTGTTTCTACCGCTTAAGCTAATTTTTTCCTTTAAGTTAATCTAAGTTTACGTATTACATATATGCAAAATGTAATTAATATATAAACAATGTATTGTATACAATGATAATATAATAATATATTACATTAAATGAGAATTATATATGCATATAATATAATATAATATATATATAATATATATATATATATATATAGATTTTAAATACAAAAATGGTTTCTATTAGTTTATTAATTCTTTATTGTAAGTTATTTGAGAACATTATGCAGCAATTCATGACTCTTTTCACGGTAACAAATTACTTTTCTTTTATTATAACTTAATTTTTATATAAATGAAATAAGTGTGCAAATGAAACAAAAATGAAAAGATGGGAAAAGATTTATAGTTATAAACTGTGACATACATATGTTATAATATATTTATTACTTGAAGCAAAAACCTGACATTAGAAGCAAAATCTTTTACTTCGCTATGAAATCATTTTGCTTTACTAAAAAAAAAAAAAAAATACAAAATTATGTTTATATATGTACGAATACATATCTTGTCATAGTTAGAAACAGTACCTGTTTTTCAATACAGGTAATTATATTCTGTAATAATTAGTTAAATAGAATCTTTCGTATAGTATCATAATTTCAGTAATGTCTTTTCTAATTTTGGACAATTCTATATTTTTAATAAAGAAGAGTACTAGACTTAATTATATCTTCTGATGGTATTTATAAAATTTAAATTTCGTTCATTAATTATAAGTATAATTTTTGTGTTAATTAACTTTTGGTTTTTGAGATATGCGCATTTGTAAGTTACCAATTGAATTTTCTTCAAAATCGAAACAGATGTGAAAATAGTCGATCGATCGTAACATGTTCTATTCTGTGGGACGAAATATTTATTTTGATGTATACAGCGACGTAGTAGATGCGTTAAGTAATATCAAGGACAATTTAATTTTTTAACATAGAATTATATTTTTTAATTCTCTACAAAAAAGGTATTAAGCTCTTGAATCAAAAATTTAGTGTAAAATTTATTTTAGTTTTTTAGTTTAGTTTAGATTAGTTTAAAAAATATCTTAATTTTAACGTTCTAAAAGGTATTATATAAAAGACAAGATTAACAGAAACAAAAATATACTGGGCTGTGTATTCTGTGGGATCGCACGACAGTTAATCCAAAACTTTCTAAGAGAGAAGTTATCTTGAGAAATTCCTAACAAAATTTTCTTATGCTATTCGTGACTTCTAATAATGAAGAAAGTTTCCTTCTATAGTGGTATTTAAGCTATTAAAACCTGAATTTAATTAATAAATTTTTTTAAGTACCGCTAATCACTCAAAAATTGTTTTTATCACTTTTCTAAATTTGTCATGATTTCAGTAATTTATTTTCTGTATTCAACAAATTATATATCTTACTGTACAATAATATTAACGGATAAAGACTTGGAAGTATGTAAATTAATAAAAGCTACCATTTCACAAGAATTCTTTATTTGCTCAGTGTATTAGGAATATTATTTTTTATATTCGTCCATAAATTCCAATATGTTTATAATATAAGAATAAAGAAAAAGATATTGTAATTAACAGTACAATAAAAATAAATATCACAGAACTGATCACAATTAAAATACCATAAGTAATTAGAACATTAAACATGAAAAATTTTAATAAATTCAGTTTATTTTAAACTATTGCTTTCTTTCAAGAGAAATCCCATGCAGCACACCAAAAACTCATTTGACCGAAATTTTTGCGTGCTGAATCTAGTAAAATAGAGGCAAGCTTTTTCATTATGCAGACGTGGCGACAAAATAACGCTCATGATCAGATGTGTGATAATCATACGTGATAATACATAAGTTCCCTGATCCAAGGTCTTTCGACAGTTATTATATTTAGTTTAAAATCGGAAGTTAAAAAGTTAAAAATTAATCGTTAAAAAATACAAGAATATTACTTAAATTCATACTTTATATAACAGAGAAATTATAACATGTTAATGTATTCACGACACAAAAATGCACGTACAATTAAAGATGCATAACATACATTAAATATCGAATTTTTATTAAGATTGAACGGTGCCCTAAGTTCTTTGGATGGATATACTAACTCTCATAACTGTATGAGATTTGTAGCAATAATACATAAATATTAATAATTGTCCGAAGCAATACTTGTCATCTTATAAAATCAGCAAATAATAAATAATAATTATTTGTTTAAAAATTGACTGATAATGTATTAAAATTTGAAACTCAATTCATCGATGTGTTAGTTTCATGATTATTTATTTTTATTATTATAGTTAGCTTATTAGTTTTAGGACCTACTAGTTTCAAATATTTTATATTGCTTAATTTAATTACAATATAAGCTTAGAAAATCTTTTCCTATCTGATCGATATTTTAGAAATTATGAATATAATCTATCTAATCATACATACTTTTAGAATGTTTTTTTTATAGATTTTGTTAATAAATTTTTGAAATTAGAATCTTTTTGATATCTTAATTTGTTGCATTTTTATAAATGTTTGAAGTTGATTTTTTTCAGCGAAAAATAAAATTTTGTCCTTAACAAGCCGCCTTTGGTTTCAAAATTATGGAAAAATTTTATACTATATTGAAGATAATCTATTTTTGTATAAATTCGTATTACATATGTGCTAACATTACATGTGCTAACTTATTTATAATTAATAATCGTGCTTATGTGTGTATGTATTTCTGTTTCAGGTACGTATTTTGAAATTTTCATTCAATACTTTCTTGGCGATGATTTCCAGGTAACGAATAACGGATTCAAGGTAACGTTTTAGTATAGCCGGTCCTTACCACAGTGGTTTCTCAGTAATAGTACTTTCGTTAATCCGTTCTCTTGAAACGAATCAAGAGGGTTACATGGAAAATTTTAGTCTTTTGAAATGAATACACCGTTTAAAGTGATACGTGTTACATTAAAGTGTATCTTTTGCGTTTGATGCGATGTACATACAGTTGTTCGTCTTTTCTTTTTTCATTACGGTATTTATGATATATATATATATATATATTTATATTTTGTTACATCGGTTACACGCAGCCACAAAGTATGTGGTTACTGCGTTGTTAATTTGTTAAATGATATACGTATGTACGTATATATGCTCCAAAATTGTTATAAAACTAAAATAGTCGTTCATGTGCAATTACAGGGTTACACTATCAGGGTTACTATATCAATGCCTATTAGAAATGCAAAAATTAAATATATAATATAAGAATAATAAATATAATAATATCAAAAATTTTAGACAGCTAAAAATCGTTAGAATCTGAGCATTTCCAGAATTCTTTATCAACTAACAAAATCGAACTTATTTTATTTATTTAGCGGCTTACTCCAATAATAATATACTGATCCCATACAGTTAGCTTCAAATGAAAACTTTCGTTACGCTTCGCAAACGAGAAGAAAATTTTATAATATGTCTTTATCAAACATGAAAAAATGTGTGATTATATGAAATTAATTTACTCAAGATATATAACTATATCTTAGTCCTTTTCCGCTGTTGTAACACAGTTTTATATTCTTTTTATATTTATCTCGAAATATACTTTAAAATAAATTCAAGGAATCAAATATTTTCGATATATAATAAATAAGAAAATTCAAAATTTGCTAATTCCGTTTGTGTAGCCATAAAAAATAACCAATATTTGATTTAATATCAATATTCAAAATAGTGTTATAAGGATTGCTATATAACAAATATTTTTTAAAAATTTTATTGCTAGAATTGTTAGTGTGCAATTTATTTTATAGTCTATGTAATAGTAATATTCCACTCATAGGGACTCTATGAAAAAATTGAAACTAATCTCTGTTAAAACTTCAAACGTTGATCTCATTAACCTTTCTTATTCCATGTCTTGTATTCAAATTGTACAGAAAAGAAATTTCATATTATCATTCAAATCGCACACATACGGACAATAGTTTTCGCAAAACGAAACTATGAAGTACAAGATTATCTTTCATAAACAGTTTAAACGTCCTTACAAGCGTCAATTCAAACGAAGAAGGTTCTAGGCCAGAACGGCGGTCAATTCAATTAAACCCATGAACGTATAACGAGCCTGTGAAATGATAACAGTCGAAGAGATAGTCAGCGAAGAAATAAAAAGTGATGCGCATGTGGGTTAAAAGTGTAGTGAAGTTGGTCGTGGTTAATGTCACTAAATTTTTCGAACTCGAAAAACGACGATCCGTGCCAGCGTCGTCTAATAACACTCGATCGATTATAATTATCTTTGGTGGTTATCATATTGGTTTAATAGGAGAATATACATAATGATGGAACTAACACGGTACATGTTGATAGTATACAAACAATTCGATATCTACAATGACTTACGAATGTATTTGAACACTTCACTATGAAAAATTTTTATTGGCATATTATGTGCGTTATATGAAACTTTTTGAAATTTTATTAAAACTGCAATAAAACACAAATGTCATGAACATGTTGGTAAAGTTTGAAACCAAATTACACGCATTTACAGAATAAAAAT
Organism: Bombus vancouverensis nearcticus; assembly: GCF_051014615.1. Lineage (NCBI taxonomy): Eukaryota > Metazoa > Arthropoda > Insecta > Hymenoptera > Apidae > Bombus > Bombus vancouverensis. The sequence goes on along the minus strand of NC_134911.1, from coordinate 894,493 downwards.
AGTTTTAAACATATAATTAGTGCTAAGGATAATCTCCCTAAAAAATTTATGGTTTATTAATATAATTAAGAATTGACAGTTCATACATTATACTTTCATGATCTTTGTCTACAATAAATACTTTAAGACTTCTACATAGATATCTATATTTTCAGATTCGTTCCAAATTTTACCAACATAATTATAACAGTCGTGTCTCATTACAGTACTATTGGAATTTTAAACTGTTTTCGTATAACACACATAATATATTCATAAAAAGATTCTATAAATGTTCAAACGTTTTCGTGAGCCATTGTGAATAAATACTTACTAGGAACATAGAAGCATCAATCAGAATCGAAATTTTCATTTATAAATTGCCAAAGTATCAATGTTCCTTGATAGCTACACTCATCTTCGACAGAATTCGGTATGAAGACCACAGGAAAAACATAAGTAGATGGAAAATAGAAAATGTGATTTATCGTGTTCTTCCCCTGTAATCTTCATACAGAATTGAAATTCATAATCCGCTATAGATGGATATCAATGCGGTATCAGTTAGTATGTAAGTAGTTCCAACTGTATGTATAGTAATAGAAGCGAGTATGAAAACACCGCGACGCGTTCATCGCGTTCTCTTTTTCCGATACTTCGGCGAGATCTTTGTAGCGAAGAGTGGCGAGAGCGAAAGGCCGGCCACCAACGACGTAACAAGAAAACATCGCAAACGCTCGACGTCGGAGCAAGAACGACGAGGAAGGAATTGCAAATTACGCGAATCGTTAGCGAATCGTGCTTCGCCAGTTGCGCAGCGACTCGTGAGGGGACTTTAAATAAAGCCGCGCCGCCGTTCTTGCCTGTTCGAACAAATTCAACGGCTGACCTCGAAACATACGGTGCACTGTTCAGGAAAGAATCCAAGGATTCGAATGATCATACCGTCTCACGTATAGCTATGTCTTCAAGATTATCCTTCGTCCTTCAGTGATCACGCGATCGCGAGACATTCCAGAAGATCGCAAACAGACGTTCATTCAAGACGCTGCCCCGATAGTTTTAAAAAGTCGAATATTTTCTTCATTTTCTGAAAGTTTCTAGAGTGTGGAATATTATGTCACAGTTTATCGAACACGTTAAGTCTCTTACAAAGATACGTAGATGAATATGTGGATAAATCATGTCATGTAGAACGGCCTTGTAGATTTTTAATTTTATTAATTAATAACAATCTTTTATTTCTCTCAAGGAAACATAGTCTTATTAAAGAATGTTCTTGTTAAGGAGTCTTATTAATCGGTGTTCAGATGATCAATATTATTATCAATGTTTCACGGATTCATATTATTTCATCTACATTATCATACGTAAGAGACCCTCTAGCTCTAGACATTTATTGTCTGTAAAATGTTGAGAATCCTGAAATATTGACTATAATATTAACAATAATATGGATCGCCTGGACGCTCTTTTAAATTAATTTAAGTTTTTCTTATATTTTATGTGCTGATTAGATTAATTAGCTGAATAACTAATTGAATGTAAAAAATTGAATGTATCTGCTATATCTATATAAATAAATTACCCTAGCGTGTAATTTTTTAATATCACAATTGAAAAGAATAATGGAAAATTGTTGACACTTTCTTAGAAACTAAACTAAATTACTTGATTTCAAATCGTGTAAATTTAGTAAGTAATAAAAAATGGATATCTGCTAATAATTAAGTATTTAAAGTGGTGTATCTCTACAATCGATTTAGGAAAACAATATTCGTAAACACGGAACTAGAGATAACATTGGGTTAAGTAGTAAGTATTGTTTCTTGCAAGTCAAAAAATAACTTAAAAGATCTCAAGTTCACTTAGAGGAATTCAAGGCAAGTAAAATAGTAGATTCACATTGGATAAAGTGTTTCGAAATACTTTAATTTAACTGAAAAGAAACCTACTTAAGTGATGAAAAGAACGTAGAACTTGCAGGCATGTGTCAAGTTAAGTAAATAATAGATTCACATTAAAACTAGTTTCAAGTTTAAATCCAAGTTGTTTTATACAACTTGAGTAATTAATTAATAACCCATAAAACGCGTTAACAACAACATTAATTACACGAATTAAAACTTCAACCTTGTCAATCGAATAGTTTACGGGAAAGAACAGATTCGCAGACTATGGATATTTATGTAACACTTTCGAGGACTTATTACAAACAAGAGCGCAAAAAGTGGCAAGATGAAAAAAGAACCTTGCTCGGATCAAAGAACCTTTATTTTATAAATATATTTTTTGTGAATAAAAATAAATAAAAATTAGTAGAAACTTATTCATTTTTTAAAGATAATTAATTGTTATTACATATCCTTATTTTGAAAATAATGAATTAAAACAATTAGTTTCACTTAAAATTTCATGACTTTGTTTGTTTTCATAATCCTGTATCTAATCACAGAATCATATGAAAGGAGAAATATGTATGAATATTGAAGCTTTGCGGAGTTGTGAATTCGCAGAAAAAGAAATTTTTAAGTTGAAGTTACGACATTTGATCTTGGTCAGAAATTACCGCTTTGCAGATCCTTATGCAACAAGATCGGTACCCATCTATAACGTACACGCCAGCCTCGATAGCGTTCACGAAAGTAAAAAATCCCCAATTTCTATACGTCCAATTGCTAATGGTCAGGCGACTCGCTGGGACAGACCTCGGCCTAGTATGAGATTGCCTTATGAGCGATTTTTCGGAAATCTAGGAATGCATAACTTTCCTTCTCCACAACCCTACTCCTTCATACCTCCATCAGCTGATTGCCACGCTACTATTTCTGCTTGTCAACCGTCAGTTTATAAACTTGTTACGATCATAGACTTATACAGATAGACTGCACGTACCTGTAAGAGGTAGTGAAGAGAATACAAGAGTAAGGGAGTAATCGTGGTACCCCTTCTTCTCTGAAATGTATGTATGGGGGGTAAGAGAGGAAAAGCTTGTTATTGTTGATAGTATATGTACCGCAAATCGCCCTTCTATTCGTGTTCTCCCCACTTTTTGCGCAATTCGAGAGAGAGCACGATAACCCGGCTCAGTACTATCTTTGTCCTTCAATATAGTCTTCAGCTCGTCCGTAAGAACGCGCAGTCTATGTATAAGTTTGTATTTCGATTAGCAATCAAAATTTATTCGAATAACGAATAACAAAAAATACTAAACAATAAGTATAGAATTAATATTAAACACTTCATATTACAGTGATGAAAAAATTCATGCATTTAGTTGTTAACATTTGACATAAACACAAAATTTAATGACTTTATTTACGTTCTTCAATAATTAAAAGAATCGTGTTATGTTCTGTTGATTTTAAATAGCTTATATCCACTTAACCATTAAACATTTTAATTTTAAATAATTTTATTCGAATGACAAATAACAAGTATAGATAAATAAAACATTTGTTACTCATTAGTGACGAATATTTTATTTACTCGCAAAATTTATCCTTTTTCACCACTTTAAGAATATGAATACAAAGGGGATTCACTATCTATACGTTACTAAAACACAAATCTATACGTCACTAATAGTAACATAAATATTTACATATTGTTTCGCGGAGCGTATTGTCTTCTACAAGAGACGATGTAATTATTACCCGAATATCTGGGCGTGATACTCCGCATTTTTAAGGAGTATCTTACAAACTCGTTTCACAGAAAATCGTACTTAATTTAAAACATAATTTATTATGAGACGAGAGAAAACAAAAGTAGAAAATTTGGAAATACATGCTGTTTATCGAAATCACTCCAAAATCATCTACTATTTGAACATTGAACACTGAACACTGAACTCAAAACGCAACACTTGAAACTCACTTGTCAGAAAATAGAAGCGTTGCTGTCCATGGTTATCAGCACAGTCGTCTGTGGTACGTGTATCGCTGTAGATGAAACGAAGATGAGACGAACTCCGATGAATCATCAACAGAGAATCAGTGTAAATTCGGCTTTACTTGTTACTTGAGTAAATTACTGGCTGTGTCTAAAACGATCTTTTAAGGTCATTCACTCTTTTCATGTTTGTAATGACGGACGATGTCACTTTGGAACCAGTGTCTTCGACTATCATATGAATGATCACGCTGAGAATTCCTCCTTCATTAACACTAATACGGTTACTGAAAAATTGGATGCGATGTGCAATTTGCAATTCATTTAGAGTTTAAAGGAAATTTGTGCAGCACCGTCCAAAGCTGTTGAGTGAGAGGTTCGTTTACCTCTCACTAATGTATACATTTCGAGGAATATAAAAATTATTTAAAAAGTATAATATACATTTACATATATTTATAGAAAAATAAGTTATTCTTTAATATATATATTAAATAATTAATTAATATATATATATAAATTATATATATATAATATATATATATATATATATATATATATTAAAGAGTAACTTATATATATATATATATATATAAAATCATTATAATAATATATATAATAATATGCTTTATTATCCAATTTAATACTTCTTTCTATCACCAAATAAATGCATATGTATTCTCATAAACAAGAGGTTATTAAATAAGAGGTTTAATTTTCAGTAATACTTCTTCAAACATTATTGTCAATGGCTGTCCTTGATTCCTTTTCTAATGAAAAATTAGCAGTCTTGAATTTTGCAACATTGATCTGTCCTAACATTTATATAATCTTGTTTAAATATTAAATTTACGTTTGCAGTAACTTTAGTGGTATTTTCTCCAAATTTAAACTTATACAAGAAGGTCATACAAATGTTATCAATACACTCGTATATTACATAAAATTCTTTCTTTAATGTAATTAGAATTAATAGTACGCAAATACGCTATAAAATGAATTTATGTCCTGAAGAAACATTTTATTTATATCCACTAACTTAATATATAACATAAAGAAGATTTATTTTAGGTGACTTTCTTAAGAATATGTTACTATTCATATGTACATTTTACTACATGCTATGATTTATAAAATATTTGATTATATTTTATCTGTTAAATATGTTAAAGATTATTTTTAGTCTGTAGATATTTAATTGAATATATGTATTTTGAAGGTAATAATTTATATGCCACGGAGACCTAGACGAATAATTTGAAAATTCCATCTCACCGTTTTGTTATTTTTAACTTGGATTTTTAACTCCTTTATGATACGCTCACAGCAGCAAAAGGTTAGTTATTAGAAAACGTAATAGCTACGAATGGCACTAATATTCAGACAATCTAGTTATGGTGATGAATAAATAATGACAATACATAATGGTAATGAAGGCAAGAAATCATTTATTTGAGTCAAATATAACATTTATTTGCTTATACTTACTTTAAACTCTCGTAGTATAAATATGTTTGCGCAATAGTAGTATGGAGTATTCTGTGTCTATTATACCTATGAAGAAATATAATACTTAGATATGTTACCAAATGACAATACTACATATTTAACAGAAATTTATTTGTTTTATATTTATAACTGTTGCGTTATATTCATTTATGTAGAATATACATATATTATACAAAATTAAATTTTTTATTCGCTAAATTAACATTCTTTGCAACTTCCTTCGCATAATTACTAATTTGAGTGCATTAGAAAGAAACTTGCCAAGCTACATTGTTATAATAGCAGTGCTTAATTAACATTACCTTTCCAGGGTAGTGAAAGCGAAAGAATACGAATTATTCCGTAGTTCGAGAAATGATAAGTATAGAGGAATTTTATGGGAAAGCTGCTTTATCCATGGATACAAGTGTCGAGGTTAATGATGTCCGCGTTCTCAAAATTCAAAACAAGTAAAACTGGTTTTGACGAATGACCTGAAGGTTTAATTATCATTCCTGTAACACTTTTGGTAGGTTGATTAATCGGAGGATTTCGAAAAATCTATGTGTGAACAAATTTTATTTAAATATTTTAAACAAGTTGAAATAATTCTATTTATTATTTTGATTTAACATATTTAATTATGTAAATTCATAAACTATGTAAAATTAATAAATTATGTAAAGTTCAAGATTTTATGATTAGTGAAAATTTCTGAATATTTATTTTGGTTTTCTTAAATGTTAAGAAATATGTATTTAGATTCTTTAGTAACTTAAATGTTCTAATTTTCTAGTAAATCAATTAATTATATTATATTCGTTATGTGCACACGCAGGTATAATAAAACTTTTTTCCAAGAGAACATCTCTCTCTTATTTACAATATAATCAAATATTTAAATCTCCTTGTATATTTACATCAAATTATTAACGTAACTACGTAACAATAGATTCTCAACACTAGAAATAAGACATTTTATGAAATGTTATTCTACACAACTGATATTTTCCTAAGACTTGAATTGCTTCAGAAAAGAATAAGTAAGTGTTTTACATCAGAATGTCTTACGTGGTTGCATAAACTTTTTTCTTTTTAAGACCTCTGCCATAAACGATTCTTATAACAATATGCATCAATTTTATTTCTTTCACATAATTTGTAATCCGATCGAGCGCAAGAATAGCTAATTGAAAGTGTGCGTTAATCATGAAAGTGCTTAGAGTAATATAACTAGCAATGTATTTTCGTGGACGTATTATAAAGTGTAGCTCTATTTCGAGTTTGGTAGTGACTGCGTCCAAAGCGCCACCCCTACAGTTATATTTAACATCCAAGAGGACTTTAAACACCGGAGTCCTCATGGTAACTGGACGAACATCGCTGTTAAATGTTTCAAGCTTTGTCTTAGAAACCGTCGACCGCGTATCTAAATGCGGTCGAATGCTTATGCTCGCTTATAGCTTGACGACGCGATGTCAAGGGCCGCTTAATATAGGTAAGCTTACGAGTTCGATGCACCTTTCGCGTATGCACGAATAAACGCTGTCTGGATTCAGGTATTCGGAAGATTATGCAAACACATATGAGCCAGTCTGTCTGGCTTCTCGGATAAATGAAATCTCTTGATCAACCACGGGTGCGTCTCGTACATTACGCGTGTTTCTTTATGTACAGAGCCAGAATTGTAGGTTTTTGTATGTAAGAGATGTTCACGAAGTTTTCGTTTTTAATGTACTTATTGATTTATTAATACGCTGTATATAGTGAAACGTAAATTTTAAATAAATTTTTTAACAAATTTTACTTTAATTAACATTAATTTAACATTAATAATTTGGTACATAGACTGTATTCAAAATTAACATCTTTGTTGTTGAAAATGGTTTAATAATAAAAATATTTAAATACTTCCACGTTATTGCAAATATATAAAAAATATATGTACTTAAAATGAAACTCTTTACTCTAATTTTGTCTTCTAACCGCCTAATCTTGTAGTCTTACGTTTTAGTTAATTGACTTAGTTAATTTAATGATTTAGTTAGTTCATTGATATTAATGAAGGGAATAGTATATATTAGTATAAACAAAAGAATAATAACAGAAGTTATTAAATACATGTTATCGGGTCCAATAATAGCTATTTAAACAACAGAAAGTTATATGCTGTTTCACTTAAAAAAATGAGCGTGGGGACATTTTGGGCTTGAAAGATTAACGCAAGAGAAGAAAAAGAACTAATGAATGTTCCCATGCAATAATTTCGAAATGATATTAATTTTTTCAACTGAAAATGAAAGTTGCGGTATTAATAAATACGTATTTTATTCAATCCCAATTCAATTTTTTATTTTATTAATTTCATTAATTTTTAATACTATTAAATTTTTTAATATAATATTTGCAAAAATTTATTATCGAATTTAGTTTTTCTTTAATTTAAGTTTTAATATTATTTTCGGACAATAAATATTGTAGACCGGAATAATTGTTACTCATCAATAAAGATCTATATTAAAAAAATAAATTTTTATCTATGAATTTATATTATAAATACAAGCGTTATATTAATTGTCAATAAACGATCATGATGAAACATTCATAGAGAATCAGAGATTCCTTCTAACATTGTATAATGGAGCATAAAATTTTTAACACGCACAACGGCATGCATTTGATGTTTCCATCGCTGGTTATTTACCTTTATTACATAGAGTTTAATTTCAATGAACATTTCTCACATAATAATATATTTAACCTAATTGCCATATATTCTCGTAAAATCAGGTAAAAAAAAAATTATTCTCGAAAAATAAAATTAACGAACATCTCACGTGAAGTTTACTGAGGGGTTGTGACACAAGGTGTGAAGGCTACTAGCATCATTACATGATATATAAAGAAATGTTGTTCCAAAATATACTACAAAGTCATTACATTTTCCAAGGTGTAAAAAGTTTTTGTCGTAACTTAAATGTAATTACATATAAAGACATTTTACATTAAATTTACTAAATTACAAGAGATATTAAACATTTAAGAAATTGTGCTTTTGAATAATTTACGTAATACAGAAGAAGCTACACCGTGTATAAACATAAAGCAAATATACAGAATATATAACCAAAGGTTACTAATGGATTTGAGAAGTACGGTTAAGTAGAACTATAGCTTATTTGTAATATGAATAGAACAACATCTGTGCGAATACATACAATTTATATGTAAAATACTATCTGATAAATAATAGTAAAATAGCAATAAGTACTAATTACAAGTAAATAATGATAATTAATATAACGTAAAATAGAAATAATTATAATTACCATCATATATTCACCTAAAAAATGCATTTCAATCGTTATTGGACGGAACATAAACAAATTCATACCTAGGTATATAAAGTATATAGAATAAAATAAAATATTAATAATAACTTCATAATATGTGTAAAAACAGAGATATTTCTCTGAAATCTAATATCTACGCTTTTACAATAAAATGTACTAAATTTTGTGGTTACTTTTACTCATATTGGATCACTTCTTACTTAATCCAAATTCTTTAAGGTACAGAATTAAAATTTTACATAAACGAAGTTAAACCAATTTCAACTCTAATAAATAAATATTAGAAATAATAAATAGCTACCATAATGAAATATTATGTAATATAAAATAGCTAGAGCATAAGCATATATGAATTTTTTTTGTAGTATTTGATATATTGTTTTTTCCTTGTTTATTTTAACATTACATAGTTAGATTCGTTATGAGCACGAGTCTCAAACTGAAATTTCTGTGTAATGTAACGTGACCCGCGGTGTTTTCGATGTTATCACTTTATAATTCATGACGGTTGCTGTGCCGCCGGCAGGAGACTCAATTTCGTCGTGCTAACGATTTACGATTGCACGTACAGGTAAAGTCGAAAGTACCAAGATGCCGGAACACTACGAATATATCCTTATACTTCATAACCAGAGAGCCATCTCTCAAAGAACACAATATTTTGAAACAGGACTTTTTCTGAATAATCATATACGTATCTTTAATAGCTCACGATCAGATCTGTTGATCTTTTTTAGTTTGAAATGATAAATGTCGATTTTGAGATTTTTGTTGGAGATATCTTAGATTTATACAGGTACATGTAACTAAAAATGATCGTGTTGAATTTGAGATTTTTAGTAACTCTAATTTGTGACATTTTGTTTAGGTTACTAAAACTTCTTCATATTCAACAAAGATGTCTGTATGTGAAAAAGATATAGTAATTTATTATACTTATGTACAATTCCCTTCATTCGACGTTTTGTTATATTTAGTTCTATTAAGTTTTGTTCCCTTACTTTTGGGATGCAAGATCACAAATAAAAACTATTCGCACGATGTAATTAGTTTAGAAACTATAATTTTTAATACATACATGTTGCTACTTATATTCACATTAGGTGGAAGTTCATAATTCGGAAAGTGAAACATGAAACATATCATCAGAAGAAGGTTGCACGCACCCTAGAAACTGACTTATGCCGGGTCAATCACTCTCAACACGCATTAATGTATTTTTCGTGATCTGTAAAGTAATGTGATTTATGAAGTAGAAGATATTTCATTTAATATAGAGGTATTAATTATGTTACTTTACTGTATAGAATATGAAAAATTTTTTCATATACGTACTAAATGATTTTATGAAGTAAAATTCACCATCTTCGTCAAATAATGAAAGAACGAAACTTCTATTGTTATACCGTACTTCATTTTGGATGAATCTTCATTCGCACAATATTTCGATGACTAACTTTTTATTTTTAATTCATTACGTCAATGACATTCACGATTTTAAAGAGAATAAAATAAAAGACATAAGTTTATCAAAATAAAAGAAGTGATTCAGTTTACAAGAAGTTATTATTTCATTATGAGATCACTATTTAACATATTACAGGGGGCGGCGGAGACTTTATAAAATTTAAATGAAATTTATCTACTGACGAAATTGTAAATTATTGAATTGAACAACAATCAAGACTGTTTGTTCTTTATTATTATATCGCTGGTAATTAATTTAGATATTTATATCTATTATACGTAGTATATATAAGTGCTGTGATCAAATAAATATCATTTGCCTTATTGGTATAATTACATAATTAAAGAGCACAACCACAATACGTAATTGGAACACAGGAACATTGTACAGTTAATGTTGGTAATTATTTAGAACGCTACCGCTATCTTAGATTTCGATGATCTTTTAATATGTTACGAGGGACATGAATTTGAACAACTTTTTTTTATACACGTTACCGCACTTCGGCCTTAGCTTCCAAAATACGTACGTATTTGCAAAGAGCTGTCGGTACCATTACAATGAATTTCATTTACAACTGTGCGTCCGTGACAGTATATGAGTTAATATCGGTTGCCGGCCGGATAAAATGCCACCTTTCCTAAACTTACTTTTTATCTGTTGTCTATAGTTTATATAGTTTTATATTTATTTATAACTATTTATGTAGTTTTGGATTAGGTGGCATTTTATCCCACCATCGCGCCATGACGCGGCTGACAACCAATACTAACGCATACATTATCATAAATGCACAATTATAGGCAAAGTTCACTGTAGCGATACTGAATGGTTTTGGCAAATTTCTCGAATATTAAAAGGATCCAGCAGTAACATACAAAGGAAGAGAAGTTCAAAATGTTAATTTCTACAACGTATTAAAAAAAAAAGTCATCGAAATGCAAGATGACGGCAGCTTTTTAAATAATTAGCCGAATTTGTTGTGTTCTAATAATCTATAATAGTATTTTAATTCTATACATACAAAATGTTCCTCTTTGCTTAGAAATATTCCTATACATATATATATTTTCTTAAAAACATTTTGTAATTTATCTTGCTAGACATCTGAGATTTTCAGTTCATAATGCGAGGACTCTTGTGGTATTTGGTTACATTAAATAGAAATATAAACGCTTAATGCAAATTGTCGGTGCAATCAACGCGCGCTCAGGAAACCTGTTATTTCTGTTGAAGATACAAGGAGACAGCAAAGGCTTCACAGGCTTCGTAAGCGATACGAAAGAACGAAACCGAGACTTTGCTTGAGTAAGCCTGAATAAACCTTGAGACAACCGGCCAAAACCCTTCTCTCGTTTTCTGTTTCCTCTCCTCTTTCTCCCGTACCTGCCTTTCGTTCCGAGTGTCGTCGTCTCTCTTCATCTGGTCAAACCTCCTCGAGTCTGACACGGATCAACCATGGTGTTCTGGATTTCGTTTCCTGCTTACGCCAGATTCTCGGATAAATCGGAGATTACTTGAACGACACAAATTGCTGCGAATCGTTAAACGCGTATTTTACTTAAATAAAAGCAACATAAAAGGATATTTCGCCTATCTTATACCTGTACTTATGCTTTGCACTTGCAGAGGATTGCTTGATTGTTCTAAAATCTAGAAAAAGAAATACAGCAGAATCCTGATTATTATAATACCGATTAAACATTTCACAATTAATATTGTGCATACACAATATGCATACATACGCATATTGTATACGCATATATAACATACTTTATATTTTACTAATTAACTAAATAAATGTATTTGTTTTCTGTTAAACTTCAAATGTTAGTACGTTACGTTTTTATGTGTACAGAAGTATTGGAAAAACTTGTGTTTTTATTGCTAATAGTTAACAAAAGATCATTTTTCCCAGAAGCTAACAAAATTGATTAATTCAAAATTTCTTTTGTTTTTTGTAAGAAAGATTAGGAAACAAGGATAAAAACTAAAACAACAAGAATCTTCTATATCAAAGGTTTTGTTTCTGTTTAACATTAATAATAATGAAATAGTTTAAAATAAATGATCGTCCCTTATGTGAAAAAGTTGAATTATATGAAAGTTATTGGATTATTCTAACGTTTATCATGATTAGTTGAAATAATCAAAAGTCCACTGTAAAGAGATTTTGTATTAGGATGTTTATTAAAAACAAACTTTGATTTACTTTTGAAACTGAAAAAGAATAATTTTGAATAAATTGAAAATTTTGTTTCGTTTTTTCGGCTAAAAAGAATTATAGTGTTTTTATAGTTATTACGAGAGATACTATTGAATTTGGAATTAATATCTTCTGTATATGCTTTTTGCTTTTATTAAGAAATAGACATTTTTATAATTTTTAGTGAGAAAAAGAACATTTTTCTTTGAATTATAAAATACTCAATGTGGTATGCCTGTTGTACTATTCAATTTGGAGTATAATAGATGTTTCTATTAAAACTATCTCAGAAAACTTTAGAGTTGAAAACACAAATTAGTGTATTGTATTAGTGTAGTGTACAAAGCTTCCGGAATATTAATTGAAGTGAATATCACTCTTTAACTTAGGATTTCAATTTTGGAGATTTTAATTTTTATAATATCCCTTTCTATTAAAATATATTATATGATATACATATGACGATTTACTTTATGGGGATTTGCTTATTAATTTGCTTATAATTGTTCTTTATTTAAATGTACAATATATTACCATATTAAAAATAAACAATCTGCTGATGATTATTGCCGATTTCAAACGACGCAAAAACATCTGATAGACAAATTCCAATATGAAACTGTTCTTTTTGAATATAATATTGATCAGTTACTGCTTTCTCGTTTTCTTTCAATTGATATTTTGTTAATCTCGTTAAAAAAATTTGTTTTACAACTGCGTTACAATATTCATATACACAACTCAATTTACTTTCCAAAAAATGATTACATAGTCTTTTTTCTACCATCTACAAGGAGGAACCTACCTACGTAAAAAATGGAACAATATATCAATGTTCTTTTACTGTAAGTTACAAATCATTAGCAGTATTGATTAGAATATTAACAATTAACATTTTTGAATAGAATATCAACAATTAAAATTTTGGTCTCTGTTTTTCACAAATGTTACATGAACAACTTTCTAACCAAATATGCCAACAGAAACCAAGAATACATGGCAATTAATACACAGACACCTACTATACAGAAAGTCACATAAATTAGAAAATACAAATAATTTAATGTACTGTACTATCAGTTAGATTAGAATAGAAACATCGATTAAGACAGCAATCCTAGACAGTGCGAAGACAAAGAAGTGCGTATGCTGCGTTACAGCATTTTATCTAAAATTCGCGATACAGGCACGCCAGCCGTTAATTGGGTGAAAGCGATGCGAACGACCGGACGACGAAATTAATTAAGCGATTAACTTAGGTAGGTCGCGAGACTTCGTTAAGAGGTTAAGTTTCGAAATTGGGGACAACCGAACCGAGGTCAGAGTTCCTAGCACGAAAGTGACATATAACTATGTATCGTACGCCCACGCCTGATATTATAATTTAAGACGCGAAAGATACATTTGGTGGGATGCCGTGTTGCAATTGTGTGTGCTCATATTGATCAGCGAGCGATGCGAGAAAAAAATTAGCACAAGGACGCTGTGATTTATCGGCATTTAGTGGCGGGACCGATACGTTCGCGAATAGAGATGACATAAATAAGAATTATCAGGGTAACTTTGATCAAGTGAATCCTACTTTGGGATTGCTTAGTGTATTAGTTGAAGGGGTTTTATAAATATTTTAATTTTTTTTAAATATGTACTCACTTATGTTATACACAGATAATTAAAATTATTTCAATAAAAGTAAATACTAATATTATTAAATATTTTTGCATATTTCGCATATAATGTGCACTTTGTGTATTTTTACTTTTTTAAATTTTACATAAATTTCACATAAGTATCTGCAGTGTCGTAATTATAAAAAATTTGATATCACAGTCATATTGACTTGTTTGGTAGTCATTTTATTAATTAAACGAATGAAGGTAATTTTCATATTTCAACCCAAATTTTAACCAACCCAAATATTTCAATCCAAAGGAGAAATAACAAAAAGCTGATCATTATATTTCATGTCCCCTTTGATTTCATGTAACTTTTATTTCTAACGAACATCTTTTTGAATAGCAAGTATTCGAGCAATTTGAAGTTGTCAAACTCAATAATTATGACAAGTTTGGCTTAGAGAGAGATTATCATTATAGTATATCTTATACTATAGAAGCCATTAATCAGCTTTATCGTATAAATTAGAAATTCGAAATTATAATTAAATATGGTATGTATAAAACTAAGTAATCTTGTTGAAATTGTTATAGTAAAAAATACTATAATATTGAAATATTGATAGATGCTATATTATTTGAAAGCTCTTGGGGTAGTATAAAAGTTCCAATGCAATAAATTTGCTAAAATTTCCTAATTTCAAAACGTATAAAACACAGGAAGAAAAAAAATCATTTGCTTTGTTATTAATTAGTTTACATCTGATCCACAACTTTCTTTCGTATCGTATTATTGACTTTATAACTTTTTAAAATATATTTGTGACATAAATTGAAGTAATAGTATGAATAATAAGGTATAAATATCATAAACACATACACACAGAATCTTTTATTCAGAGTTATATGTATATGAATTTACTATTGTAGAATGATATCTAGTCTCGGTTTTTCGAAATACATTTTGTTGTAACAACTGATATACATAAAAAAATTCCGGGCCTATGTAACATTGCAAGCCATTAATCGTTCAACACGTCAACGCAAATATGTCCTCGACCAACATGAGTAAAAGTAGCCATTTATACAATCTCTCACATGGCAAAAAAGTGAGTAAACGGTCAGTTTCCCTTTTAAGATTATTGATTGAAATATTTGTTTATAGTTGGAACTTTAAAATAGTTATAATATACTATGCGTAATATTTGCCTATGAAGTAGACTTCAAAATTCTTTTAAACAGTTCCTTCGTTTGATTGCAGTACTTTACTTGCGTTTCAAAATATTAATGTTTTATATAGCCTATAATTTTAAATTTCGTCGTATATTTGTTAAAATATATTAAGCGAAAATTATTGTCATGTTAATAGTATTGATGGAGAATGAAAATACATATTCGTATTACGCTCATTATAGCAAATTAAAATTAATGTGTAATTGATTGATTAAAACATTATAATCCACAACAAATCGTATATTTTATTGTATCATATATTAATCGTATATTTATTTATTATTATATAAAAATTTGTGGGTATCTATAATATAAAATTATATTCAACTTATATTACATATATTTTTCGATAACAACTCATAATTTGCAGAATAATACTAAAGTTTAACATATGATACTATACAATTTTCTATTTAATATTCATGTTTATATTTGATTATATTATATTTATATTTATCATATACATAGTTGGTAATACAGTTATTAATAAATAATATAGTTTTTAAGAATGAATATTTTTCACAGCAAAAAATTTAAACTTATTATAGTTTTCTGTTCAACGAATATACAACGAATTAGTTTTTTATTACATTCATTTTTACATTGATTTACACTGAATTTCTTCTAATGTAATCTACATACATATTGTATAAATTAACAACCAAAAGAGAGTTAGTTGTAACTGTTACTTAATGGCCAACTTTATGACCCAATTTATTGCTAGTGCACGTATAAGAATGGTTATGATATTTTATGCCTTGGAAACAAGGAAACAGCTTGTAAAAATAAAAAGTCGAACAGCTCGACTTTCCTCAACTCCTTTTATTATTGAGATAAATTTAATCATTTTTCGCGCAAAGAAGCCCCTTTCTTTCGAAAGCACGTAGTCCCTTTGACACTAGATATTTTCTTTAACAGCGTTGTATGGTTTCCTACCGTACCTGAACCCTTGTAACGGTGAAACAATCAGTCTGATAATCGAATATTACTTTTTAACTGTTCTATGACTCTCTATGTTCATGTACTGTAAAAAAGCAATACAATTCTTAATTCTGCTGCGTTCTTTCGTTCATATTCGACCCAACTGCATATTTCTAACTTTAATATCTCCAGCATGAAATATAAAAAACATATTATCGATATATGTATATGTCTCAATCTTATGATAAAATTTTTTCTAATACAATAAAAAGTTATCCTTGTTTGCTAAAGTGTTAAAAGCAATATTGAAATATAAAAATTTGAGAATCGAGACAGGGTTTTTAGTGAAAATTTTAATAAAGTTCGAGAACTATGACAATTTTTTGGTATATAAGTTTAACTAATTGGAAATGAAGTTATCCAAAAAATGTTCATTTGGTATATAGGGAGTTGGGTATTATACAGTGCAAATAATTTGTTTGTAGGTGTAGTGACGGAAGAGATATCATAGTCCAGTTAATTTTTTTTAATGATATCCTGTATTTGTTTTATTTATGTTATGATATCGTTTGTTGAAACGGGCACAATGATAAATTCAATCGCAATCAACAAAATCAAAGATCAACGCAAATCGCTAGCTGAAGGTTACGTAACTGCACCGAATAGCTGTATCAAATGATGACAATTAGGCTGTGCAATATAAATAAAGACCGAGCTTCTTATTTTCCCTTATGCTTCTTATGTATATGTACCTTTTCCATAACAGTGCTACATATGTATGTATTTATATTCGTACCAGGTCGATTCTTCCATTTTTGACCAAATATTCCTTCTGTGAAAATAATGCAAATGTAGCATAAAATTACACAGAAATGGATTTTAATTTTCACTTACCACTATTTATCATGTTATGTAATTATCTTTCAAGATGTGCATCTTCATTAAAAGAACTCGTGTTTATCCATTTCAAAAATGTTCTTTTATCACTTTTTAGTAAGTTGTTCGTTTAAACTCTACTATGGTAATAGTAAGCATAAAATTAAAATGAAATTTGATAATTATTTACAACGTGAGCGACCTCACTAATTTCCATGACCTTAAAATATGTTGCTAAGGTCAACATTCTGAACAACTTTTCCCTATACACGTTACGGTCGTTTGGCGTTAATTTTCGAGATATTCTCTCTCAAAAATCTTCTGTTCAATTTTCGTTACGATTACATTTCATTCTGGCATAAACGAGCGCTTCACGACGTCCGTACATTTGTGTAACTCAACTGATATTTATATAATCCAACTCACGTTCGATAATCATTTTCAACTTACATAAGAAAGAAAAAAAAAATGGATTAGGTTTCTGTTAGATAATTATTCGGCTATCAGGAAGCGTTCGATAACGCTACTGTGAAATAAGTTAAGATATTAGATAATAAGCCAGATCAATTCATATTAATTCAATTATAATACAATAATGTGCAACTTTATTATTATAATGCATTTCATATTAAACTTTATATTGTATAATTGTTACTTGAAATTGTAAACATTACATTGGAAAAAGGGACGACTAATCGATTATCAAAATCAGACATACTGTCTTTGAAACAGAAACTTTTGCGAATATCTCGGAAACTAAAGCCGACCGACCGTAATATGTATAAGAAAAAGTTGTCCAAGATGTTGACCTTGAACAACATGTTTCAACGTCATTGAAATCGGTAAGATCGTCCCCTTTGTAAATAATTATCTGAAATTATTTTGAAATAAATTATTATTTTTATAGTTCGAATATTGTATTATTGCTTTTGTCAACAATTTAATGAAACGTATTAAATAAAAGGACAAATTTTCTATTTTATTATGCTGCAGAATACGACCTACTAACATGTTTTTGTATGATCCATAGTATCTATAATGTCTATCTATGCACGTGAAATGGTCGCATTGTTTTATTTGTTATTTGGTTTCAAATATAATCATGACATTCGTCTCTTACTAGAGTGTTAGTGAAATTTCAAGATGTTTCGTATACCACAAATAACATAGTTCATAAAAGACTTTTACAAATGTTCGAATATTTTCTTAAGGCACTGTACGTACTAGCGAATATCACCAAGATAACCATTAACCATTTTCTCACCATTTCTTTTATCCTATATTATACCATAAAACATAACTACTAAATACCCATATAACTCTAACAGACAAGTAATAATCGATAAAAGAAATTCTAAAAACCATTAGAAGAAACAAGTTACATGCTTTCTATCAACGAAAGATTAAACAAAGTCAGGGTTTGATATAGAAAGCGCTATTGTCTCTGTGAAACGAATGGATAGTGCATTTAACCTATAGTGTTTCCGTTATTTGAAAATTGGTTTATCCTCCATCGCTATTCGTAGGCGTTTGCACCTATCTGGGCTACACCTACATTGACAATGGATGAACGTTGGTGAAAAACGAAATAGATAATGGTAGAATGGTCGACATTTCCTGTGCGCCGGTCGTCGCACTGAATTTTTATTTCAACGAGTTTTCGTACGTACGCCTTGCCACATCGCTGCATCGGCGGAAACAATGTTTGTCATGGTAGCAACGACTTCCTTCCGCGATTTATTTCACTCCTGGTAACAAAGCAAACCGTTGATCTGGAAGGCACGGTACATCCATAGCTGCTTACAAACTATCTCGACATATTTATAGATGCTGTTCAGTCTTGAAAATATGGCAGCCATGATGAGTGTGCATACTTGATTGGGATTGTTTGTTGTGTAGTTGTATGTAGAGTGTAGGATGGAATGGTATGATATCACGGTATGGCTAAAAATCTAATTGTTTAGAAAGAATATAATTAAGTTATTCGTTTTTTGGAAGCTGCTTTCACTTTGTTTTCTTGAGAATATTAGATTTTTTTTTAACGTTACTGTTTATAATTGTTAAAAGTCTTAAAATAAATCGCGGACAAAAATTTTTTGATACTTTTTATTATCTGAGAAACTCTGAAAACGTATTTACGTAATCATGAGCATATTTTAAATTTTCACAATATTTGTTATAATTATTTCAAAAGCTTAATCACATGGTAAATGATACTATATGAAAAAGTTAATCGATTTCTACTAGAAAATTCAGAATAAAGAAATTGGATAATGTTTATTCATAATACAACCTTATTTTATTAAAAGACATGATTTACTGTAGTTCCGAATTGCAAATGAAAAGACAAAATTGCATAATGTAAAAGGGACAATTATTATAAATATACATAAACATGAAATAGTATCGCATTGTTTAAGCAAACTATTGGTACATTTGGTTTCAGTGGAAAAAGCCGCAAATTTACCACATTCAGGAATAAAATTTCATTCTTTCCACAGGCGTGTTTAAATTCAATAAATGTATGCTATTGCAAAAGCTAGAAATTCCAGAGTTACAATTCAATTATTTTCCAATTCTGGCAATTGGTCCTGTGCATCGATTTTTCGCGAATATATACGCGATTACAAACGTGTACAGTTCATCCTGCAACAAGTCAGGGAAACAAGGAACGGAAAGGAAATGTAAATTGTCCGAGTTCAGGCTGTTGTGATGTAAATAATATAAATCAACGTTTTGACTGCATTCGTTGAAATAGCTTGGATCAAGCGGTATGAAACGACAGCGTATGGAAATCGGATTTATTGCGAATTTATCGCATCGGTTGTTTTGATTCAGTCTCAAGTTGTATTAATATTGACTTTTGATTACTCTTGTTAATTAGAAGAATAAATTATGTGCTCACAAATTTCAGAAATTTATACATTGAAAAATTTATTTTTCCAAACTGTGTACATTTTCAAACTTTCTATATTTTTAAAATACACGTTTCTTAGATTCCACTTATAATAAAATTTATGTATATTTTTTAATAAATATTACTCTTAATTGTTTTATTCTAATGTCATAAATTTGGACAGATTACATGGTAAATACTTTATAAACGTACACTGTTAAATTTTACTTAAGGTTCGGTACTTTTTAAGCCAAATCACTAATATTCGTATCCTGTTCTAAATATACCAATTATTTTCATATCTTTTGCTCGTTCATATTTTTAATTATAAATGATCTTGTCTTTATTTATTCTTGTCAATTTATCCAACCATCAGTAGTCAATTGTCATACCCTCAGTCATATTCGACAATCTATCAATTCTGATAATTTTCTAACGGTTTCGTTTTCAAAGATATTCTAACTTCAAAATTAACAGTATCTTTCAATATTTCTACCTTGTACATGAAATTACTTGAACTTGTACTTCTACCTTGTACATGAAATTACTTGAACATTTACCACTGGAAAATTTTATATCCATACTGTGTATATACGTATATGTGTTTTATATAAAATATTTTGAAATAGTATTATGATGAGACACTACAGTCATGATTATATTAGTAAAATTTAAGAGCAATTTGAAGATATATCTAAAAAATACAACATATTTATTGCAAACATTTATTTAGTAAAGTGGTAGAATACGGAATAAATAACCATTTTAGGTATGTAAATGTTAAAAATGGTTCTACTGAATATTGAGGTTTATTGATCTAATGGATAATTGGCTGATCAAATGTTTTGTGATTTCAGCGAAATATGTACTTGATCTAAATATTTTGTAGTTTCTATGCACATTTTCAGATTTGTTTTATATTTTATCGATATGTCCATGATAATCGAGTATCATGACAGCGCTAATGAAATCTCAAAATATTTCGTATAATACACATAACATATTTCACACAATACAAGTTCGAATACTTTCGTCAGTCTGTATATTTATACCTGACTAAATTTCCTCAAACATTGTAAAACTCTACATTAACGTTCCCTATTGCCAAATGGCTACGCTAATAACCAAAATAGGAGGACGAGAGAAGAAAGAGAAAGGGAAAAAAGGATAAGATCTGCCCGTTGACTAAGCAACGATTGACAGTTTCTTCTACTCTTGGGCGAAAGTTCAGCAAAGCGAGGTGAAGGCACGAAGGAAGAATTGCCATGAGTGAACAAGCAGGCCCCAAGCTCCGTCTGCCCACGTATTCGACGTGTACTCGTATATGTACATCGCATACATAGACCGCGTTCACGGGTACCTGCATGTATGGAACCGCGGTAACCCATGAATGATATTATGCCTTGCGGTTGCTTCACACCAAGCTGGATCTCATCGTATTATCGTCACCTTCTGAAAACCGGACCGGAGTACCGGTGACCCGTCCTTCTCTTTTCCCTTTTAGGCTGAGAGATTGGGTAATACATATAGTAATCGAAATCGTTTTCTTCGAGAACGCCATGACTTTATCCGGAATTCCTTCCTTTGACCTCCTTGAACGAAACTCGAGACTTTTATCATCAAGTGGAAGGCGTGGTAATATTGCCAACGAGTTAAGGCGGATTTGACAAATTGAATGCTTTCTGAGTTGTGTATCTTGAATTAATGTTTCCTCCTGCTAACGCGAATGGTAATTTAGACAAACTTGACGATTACTTGATGATTAATTCAATGTTTTAATATAAGATTGTCAGAGAAAGGACGTATATTAAAATCGAAGTATTAACGCAGCAATTGTGTTAGGTTTTATATGTTAATTTTTAAGTTTTGATAGTTATTACTAATAACTTATTAGTAGGCTGTGAATGTTTATGTAAATTTGCACTTTTATATAGAATCTAAATAGAGATTCATATTCTATTTTATTTTGTATATTTTACATATTTCTTTCTATATTATGTACATCTCATATATTTTCTAACATTTGAATTTCCCATAAATACGTAAATATTATTAGACTGCGGATATTTATGCAAATTTTTATAAACACGACTAACTAAGTTACTAAATGTGAATTATTTTTACTTTTTTTTCTGTATTATATGTTTTGCATCTTTAAATTTTGTATAAATGTATAAAAGTCCGAAATCTAGTTACTGTAGTTTGTTTCTGTTGTGTATGTCTTGCAAAGAAATATTTTAGTTAAAAATAAATAATAAAGTATAATACATACTTAAATTAGTTAGTATCAGTTAGATTAGTAGAAAATAGCAGTAAATCAGAGATATTATTTATGATAGAATGGATGATTTTTAAATCTTACTAGATCCTATATTTATGTCATATTTGAACTTTTTTAATGAGTAGTTTCATGTTATCCATTGTATATTAGTATTTATTTCATTAATTGTTGGAACAAAAATTGACTGACATTTTAACTGGTTGATTTTGAAATGTTACGATCCACATTATACAATTCTTTGCCTGTCTTATTCAGTACTTCGAAGCTAGTGAAATATAACCGAAATTCATGAAATACAAAATAAGGACCAGGTTTGTGTACATTACGACCCACGAAATCGTTCCTGTAGTAAAGAAAAACTCGGTTATCAGAGTATTAATATTACTAAAAGTAAACCACGATAAAAAAGTTTATCAAAGTTCTTTCACTGATGAGAGCGGTATGCAGGAACTAGGGTTAAGATCAATGATGACTTTTACAGTTCCTCGGTAAATGAGAAATATAATTGATTGAAATTATTTACATTTCATCGGCCTCGTTCTCCAAATTACTAGTGTTCTCTCGCTACAAATCACAGATCACAATGTTTAGAGTAATCAAAACAAAAGTTTTTAACAGTGTTTCGTGGGATATAATTATACAAAGTTAATTATGAAAAGCATAATTGTGCAAATAAATAAATGAAGGGACTAATTAATGAGAGTAATGAAGATTCGAATACTAAAGGCAGCGAAGTGACCAACGATAATGTAAAGGAGAGAAAACACTCAAACTCTCCAGATACTTACTAAATAGAACAAAATTTTGGTGTTATCTATTGTATGCGCAGAATGTTGTATGTGTAGAAATGTTGTTGTTGTTGTTTATATGACAAAAGGAAAAAAAAGAAGAAGAAGAGGTCTGCTACGTATACGCTCTTAATGCCTGGTGCAAACGAGCAGTATTCTAAAACGCAGTGGCAAATTATCGCGGCGATGACGCTGCAGCAAACTGCTCGTCTGTGCCCTGCCTAAGACATATGCATAATAGAGATTAGTTACATCATACAGACGTTCGCATGACACTATGTAAATTTAGTAAAATAAAGCAAGTCAGTTATACTCTATTCAGCGAGAAAAGTCAGTAGACGTAGGCAGACGAACGCTACCAGAACAGGAGCGTATTCACAACTTTCAGATACCGTAACACTTTCTACACGGAATTCTTAAAGTGAGTATAATTGACAGAAGTTTTATTAACTCCTTTTATATGTAAAACAAATAATACAATAAATAATATATTTTCAACCATTTTGAGCAACTTTTCGTAAGAAATGGGCGTTTAGTATTACTTGATTAATTTTTTTGTTACAATGACAAGAAAAAGATAAGCTACGTTTCAGTTCACATCATTATAGAAGAATTATATAATCATAATTTATTAATATTTTTCTGACAGTGTATTTAGACATCATTACATTACTATTTGTTTTACATCGTTTGATGTTATCATTATTGAGGTAATGTTTCCTACCATTTACTAAAATAATGAAAAGTAATGCAAAGATTTGTTGTATACCCCTAACAAAAATAAAAAAGGATGTTACGGTTGTTTCAAAGTAAGCTTTAGAAACAGATTTTTTTATATGAATGGATGTACAGTGACTATAAGAACTATTTAATCAGAATTGAATACTATGAATATGAAATGTAGAACCTGATAAGAAACCACTTCATTAAGAGATAAAGGCAAGTACGAATACTTTTTGTAGCCTCTGCATAACGAAATTAAAATCTTCATATCGCACCATAATCCGGGCTACGGTAATTGGAATATCAATCCGAGGTCCTTAATACCTAATTATTTCAACATCAAGCATTTTTCATTTTTCACGGAAGCGGATGTTCGATCTGTTTATTATCTATTGTGAATTACTTCTAGTGTGATTAATTTATGCAATTATGGGAAGAGTTTGAGTTAACACAAAGCGAGGCAACCTTGTAAGTCAATGTCTATCATTGAGTAGCGGTTGCCCTGCAATTTACAAGGCTGATCATGATTTGCAGTGTAAATACATTTAGTTGCACTAAATAATTACAAGTAAAAACTACATCAAAACAATTTTAAAAGTTACTTTAATACTTTCAGTAAAGAAAAGCTTTAATATCTTCAAGTTTTCCTGGAACAATGAGCGAAGAAATATATGTAGTATCAAATGCAATACTACTTAAAGAAAACTTCCTGAACAGAAACTTGATTATCAATCTTGATCGGAAAGAAATAATAGTATTAAATAGAACCAGAATACACCACATGAAATTTAATATGTAAAATGAATTCTCCAATTTGTAACATATATATATAACATATATATAATGTATCTTAGCAAAATAAGATCACCCAGATATTTGACTTATTTACTATCATAGGAAAAAACTTCTTCGGATAAAGTTAAGCTGTTTGAGGGGGCACATGTAATGGTGAACAAAATTTTTTGTCAAGATCATTTTTTTATCAGATTTCAAGATTATCGGTATGTTTTAAGATAGAACTCTATATTTTTTTATTCATCAATTGACGCGTTTTTTATTTTATCTATACAAAGGATCAAGGTGCTTGTGTCTGAAAATGCTTAGTCTAAAAAATATTTCAACTTCAATTTTGTAAAACTTGACCTGTGAAAGACAAGGAAAGACGCGAAGGACGTTCTTGTGCTTATATCTTTTAAACTATGCATTTTCCGAAATAAGTACCTTAATACTTTTATATAGAGAATAAAACTTACAACCATTGATGTAAAAGAATACATAGAGTTCTATTTAAAAATATACCAATGACCTTAAAATTTCCTAAAGAAAATGAACTTGAATTTCTTTCCATCATTACAGGTTTAACTTTGTCGTGAAAAGTCTTCTCGTACAATCGTAAATAAGACAGATATTTAGGCGATGAAATCATCTAGCTGAGGCACCCTATATAAAAACCAATTATAAATTAAAAGTATCCTCCGTACAAAATTTAATACTCTATAATAAAATTTAATTTTCCAAAGTAAATTCATCGTATTTATTGTAAAACGGAATTAAAAAGAAGATTAATTTTTATTTATTTCAATTATTAATCATTTAATTCAATTTTGATACAATAACGTTTTAAATTACTAAAGTTACTCGTGCAAAATCTGATGTCAACTAATCGTTTATTGGTACTTACATTAATCGGTAGGTACTTGATTATGAAAAGACGATGATCGGTATGAATTGGAATGTATTGGAAACTAAGTTTAATAGGCTTTAACGGGACGCCAGGAGGCCGCCGTCGAGCACTTTAAATATGCTGTCAGAGCAATTGGGCTTAATCTCATTTGAGTTTAACGACTAAATGTCCTCGGCTTTTAGCCCTTTGTCTGCCGTGCAGACAAGTGGCATTCATGGGCGCCAGAACTTTATTCGGTATGATCGATCGACGGATCAAGCAATGAAACGGTTACTGTATGGTGTCACACAAAATGACTGCGTGAATAGTTGCTTTGACCGGTTGATGACCAAGAAGCTATTCAAGAAAGTATGAACAAACTACTAATATCGAGATTTTTTTCTTTAAATACGAATGTATCTGGCAATCAATGGATTGCTGTGGGGAAGAAACTCATCTGACTCCAACTGTTATGTAAGGATAGCTTGTGTAGGATGTATGTGCTATGTTTAAGAAATGATGATTCCAGAAGGAGTTAAAATACTTCTTAAAGTTTCAATGTTTCTAATTTCTTTTGTCCTTATGAAAATGACAAGACCTTTTAAATTTTCAATACTCTGACTTATAAATTTATAAACACAAAAATATAGATACGAGATGCTTTCTTTTACGTATATTAAACAATATGATTACAGAATATTGTTTACCAAGAAAAACGTTAATCAATTTGTACGGTTGATAAAATACAGTATTTTCGAAGAAGGAAAGATTACGGTATAGGCGGTGTCACTGATATAACTTCTTTGAATTATAAGAAAAAGCAATCAGTATAGAAAAAAAAGGATTTAATAAAAATTAACAACACATTTTGAATGAAACAAATTATTGTGAATTTTTATAAAAATAATGGAATTATAGTGAAATTCATATTAAGAATTCTAAAGAGAATTTTGAACTGTGTATTTAAAAAAAATATGTAAATTTAACCAACCATTAAGTAGTTTACTATTTCATAAAGATTTTAAATAGTGAAAGATCATAGTAGATTAAACTTTTGCGGTCGGAGCATTTGATACCTAATCTAAACTAATTCATTATTAATATGATATTTTTAAAAGTGTTTTAAAATTTCAGAATATATTTTTATATGTATGCAATCAATAACTCATCTACTCCGACATACCTCTATTAAATTAATATATAATATAAAATATGTTTTATACATATATTAAAACTGAAAATGATTTAATATATAAAGGACCACAGAGAATTAATGATACTTAAATATAATAATGCGAAAAACTTAAACTACCTATAGATAGTAAAATGTATCTACAGGTATGTATGTAGTATCTCTTTTTAAAATAGTAATAATGATTTTTAAATTCGATGTGTTTCATTCAAAAAGAAAAAGATTCTATTTCTCTAATCAAAGAATTTCAACAGAAATACCGTTGTTCGAAAATAGTAGTATAATTAAGTTATAAAGTAAAAGCACTTTGTAAACTTTGATAACAAGAACAAATGAAACTTTCTGTCGATATTTCGAAATAGGTGAATAGTCGAGTACCAGTTGCGGTTCACCTAAGTAAGCATTAAAGCGTGTCGTGTACGTTACAGTAGTGTTGCGTGCCTGGAATTGTTGCTCGGTGTAACGCTTTGATCGGTGGTTAATGCGAATACGTGTAAAGCTTGCAAGCAGAATTGGTACGGTTGCGCGTGCCGTATCTTTGCTGAATCCGTTCAGCCATCAGCTTATCAATCAGCCAGTAATCGATAAAATTGTGACTGGGAACAAGTTTTATAGATTCGTCAAACCTTCCGTGATAAACTATTATTAGATTTCTACGCATCTCGTTTGCTCTTACAATTGAAATATTTCATTCAAAGCATGGCTTGTGCAAACGAAGATAATTCAGAGATGCAAATTACCAATAAGGAAATTATTTCAATTGAAATACAGCAATAAGGCTCATGCAAATTATTTTACAACTTAATTATTACGTTGGAAAGAAAAACTCCATTTTCTTCTAATAAAGTGATTTCTAGACGAATTTGTTATTATTGTACATTAATGTAGATATAATTCATTAATAGAAGTCATACTGTACTGCTTCTGTATATATATACGAAAAATGTATGTATTGTTCATACGCATTTCTTAATAATACCTATTACTTAACATGAAAATTAGGAATTTTATACTGAATGATTAGATATGGTAATTAAGATAGAGTACTTTATTGCAACATTTATTAAAAGGATAAAAAAATGTTGACGTATATTATATTTGCAAAATTACAAGTGTTAGTATTATTTTATATAAAGACATATAATATATAACAGAGTTAGTATTATTTTATATAAAGTATAAATCGGTTGCTGGCTAACGAATCGTTCTCCTGAAATTTAGGTCAGTATCACAGTATGATAATGATCATTAAGTTTATCTGTTGTGATTAAGTTTTAAAACTTCGTTTGGCTATAATATCAATGGATATTTCCAATAATGTTACCTATTGTTTTCCGATAATATTATCAATAATTATCTATTTCTCTAATAGATCTCATGGAATAAAACTAACGAACATTGAAATTTATAAAACACATTACTTTACAAAATATTTCATATATGTATCTTTGAATTAGTTGAAGAATTGATAGTAAAATATAATACACAACTTTGTTTTCTTATTTCAATTAAAAATAATATTTTAATGGAAAACTAAATTTTGGTTTTTTAAACTTACTGTGTGTTTCAAATTGTTAAAAAAGAAATAAAACAAAAATATTGAAACAAATTTCCTACGTATATTGCGTTAAAAAAAATGACATTAGTATATAAATACTGGTTGATAGTATAATGTTTATGCGATAATGAGCCTTATTTTAGGATTCACCAAGTTCGTTCGAGTGATATCTTACCAGTTATTTTCCAAAACTATGGATTTGCTATCGAGCTCATTTTCAACTTCAAAGTCTAATTCTGTAATTTAGTAAATAAGATATAAGATTATTTAACTTTACTGCAGGTCTGTTTGCGTTCTTAGTACTTACAATTATTTAATGCCGCAAATTTCTGAACTCGAATTAGTCCTTGATTTCTACTGTGATAATACTCTATTTCATACGAAGCAATTGGCAGGTATAATACTCTTTATTGTTCACGTTGCTACTCAGATGCAATTAATATTCATGGGATAAATAGGTAAGTAAATAAAGACAAGCAGGTTTAATATAATTGTTTTGAAGACTTATAATAAAAAAAGTATTAACTAATAATAAAAAGAATTATTAACTTTTGAAAGCAAATAATAGAAAAATATAACTTTCATATATTACACACATGTATATATTAATGATTCAAATAAAGAAAATAAAATTATAGCTTATTATTAGTAATATTGCAGGAATTAAAATTTATCGCATTTTTATCTACAAGAAATTTTTAAATAATATTAAAAATGTACAATATTTGACAAAATCATGGTCATTATTGCATTCAGAATTTTATTATTGGGCATATCCATAGGGACCGATAATTGATTGTAAACTAATATTTGTTGATGTACCAATTAACTATCTTTGTTGCATTTCTCTCTATCATAATCAAATTTTCATAATCATTGATGACACTATTCAGGATCTACGTTTCTTGAATCTTTGATGAAAGGCCACTTTTGCTCTTATAATCTGCTCTGGGATTATTCAGTTATTTCAGTTTTTTGGAAAAAGTAGAAAGCGTGAGTCTAATAACGAAATTTATTGATATTATACTGCGTATACATTTATGTATATATATTTTTATAATTTTCTCATTGTCTTGATTACAACTTTCTGGTATCAGGTGTTCATGCGATTTTTCGTATACAAGCAAAACGCGATTTTTTTTTTTTAAATAAAAGGAAATATCTTTATTTCAATAATGTATTGCCCATTTTGATTTATAATCTTTTCCCATCTTTCGGACAGTTTTATAATCGCATGTTTATAAAAATCTCCATCTTCCCCCAAAAAGGCATTATACCTAAGTGCTGTTTCAATTGCATTATCTTATTGGCCAACTGGCCAATCTAATACATTGGTGTATCATGTGTTTTATGTTCTCATTATTTCTCAAGTATCTAAATTTTTCTAAATATCTTCAACAAATTATAATACCTTATTTTTATGAATGTGAATTTGCAATTTAACAATTGCAATAATCTAAAACTTAATTGTCTAAATCTTCTAAACAAAAGTAGATACTTGTTAGAAAAAATGGTTTTTTGAAAAATCTACCTGATTGACAAGAGTAAACAAACGAAAATCGTGATTCCGTCGAGACCCTTGATCGAATCGGTATCGGTACTAAAATGAAATAGCGGCGTTCAACGTAAAACCAGTTTGACGACTTCAAACCTTTCGTCGGTCAGAAGGGGGAGAGGCACGTTTTGTCGCTTCGTAATACGATTTTTCCGCATGAAAGAAACAGGGCAAACGGAAAAAGGCACTTACTGGTTTAACAAGGCGCTCGTAAATTATGAATTATTCAATGATCTACAACCCAAGATGGAAAAGACGATGAACCGAAGCAGTTGCTGACAAGTTTACGTGAACATCGTGTTCTTTGCATCGACTCTGATCGTGAGAACGACGTTAAAACTTCCCGAAGGTGTACATGCCACTTTAATTAACATTACTTAAGACCGGCAATCGGATTTCGAAGATTAATCGAGCGTACTACGAATGGTGCATTTGCGATTTCAAGCAAAACATGAATCCCATTATATGATTTATTACAAATCGAATTATTTACATTACCGAATTATTAACATTACCGAATTGTTGTGACAATACATTGCTTTTTGCTTGTAATAAAGCGATATTTAATCTTCCTAACATTAAACAGTATTATATAAATGTAGTAACTTCTAAATCCAATGCAATTTTATTTTGAATTATGGTGCTGTAATAGGCTTTAATGTATTGTGATATATTACAAATCAAATATTGTTTAATTAATTCTTGAAATAAGAATAAAAGATTAGAATCATGCAGATTTAATGTGAGCTATAAAAATATAGCAGCAAAAAGTAACTTCTATACGAGGTAAGTTGGGAAATGTGAATGAATCTTCGAAATATGTATTGGAATTATGTCGAATTGTTTAATTGTTTACCGGTTAATAGTAACTGTTTTATAATATTATCGCAGCTACAAGGGCTCATTTACGTTTCTTATGAAAATTCTTGATGAATACTCTAAACAGTATCAAATCTTTCTTGTTTCTTAACGCTGTGTATTCTAGTCAGAACTCGATTTAAAAAGCTGTTAATGAAATACTCACGTATTTCGACTTTTCAACCCAGAATGACCCATTTATAAATTTACATACAACAAATTAAACAGAAAATTGAGGCCGCCTAATTCTGTCAATAAATAGATATTCTTACGGCTGATGCGGTGCTTGTGGCGAGACCGCAAGGTACATGATCATAATGAAGTTTCCTTTAATTAATTTCTTTTGCTCCTATATATGTATCTCGTTTCAGCGATATCGTAAAAGTAATCAGTCTTGTCTGATGCGGTTCTCATTATGAGCTAGAAATAACGTAGTCTTCGTACTTTAGTTCTTGCTAAAATCATTACACCCGGGACTGACTCACTATTAAACTTCATAAAAATCAGCCACCAACCATGTCGATAAAATTTTTGTTTCTTCGGCACTTCCGTCATTTTGTTTCAAAATTATCTTGCGTTGGAACTATCATATCGTATTAAGACGAAAAAAAATTATATAAATCCTTGCATACATAAAAAATTTGTAAACAATTAAATTACAAATGTCTATACATCCTTTCAATTTGAAATATTATAACAATGAGGTTCGGTTCAGTCAATTTTTTGACATATGCTTTGATTGAATCTAAACTCATATTTAGACAAATAATATAATTTATTATATTTTTATAAAGAAGAAATAAAAGAATACAATATACGATACCATAGAAGCATATGCACAACTGGTATAACAATATGAAATCATACAAAAATTGACTTATATTGATATTTCATGAGACCTGCGTATTAATAACGGCCTGCTATCTTTTTGACAATACTGGATTTTGTTAATTAATGGTCCAATCTTCAAGTATTTATCGTCTACCAATTTCTGTTTGAAAAATGTTAATTGTATTTAGCAAATTCAAGATCCTTTCATTCTGATATGTAAGTAAAAGATTTTGTGACAATGTATTTTTAGTATCTTTTGATAAATCATTTAATAACATTTAATGACTGTATGCTTATTTTTATGACTGACTGTATACATACGTATATATGCATGTATGTATGTATGTGTGTGTGTGTATTGTATGTATTTATGTATGTATGTATGTATATAGGTAGATATGTATGTATATATGTATGTATGTATGAGTGTGTATTGTATGTATGTATGTATGTATCTATGTACAGGTACGTCATGCATTGCTTGCAGTCACGGTAATAACTAATTAGAAAAATCTAATATTATAAACTTTACATTACATCCAGAAATGAATAAAAATATCAGATTCTTAACACAGTGGAGTTTCCCTTATCTATTATCTCTGTATTATATAAAATCATGCAAGTTGTGTTATTAAATTATTTTTAAATTACTTTTGTATCAATAAAGACATTATTGAATTTTTTTCATTCCATGATGTTTAGCTGGTGATGGATTTTATTGATTTTTATATAGGAAAATCAGTAAACAATGTGTTAATGGATACTTATATTTATTTAATTCAAAAATATATAATTATAAATTCTGTATGTTTGATTCCTTCTGATTATTTTTCTCATTAAGGAATGATTTGATGATGATTAAAGAATGATTGTGTTACATAAAGTAACAAATTTCAATTTAATATTAAAATTCATATAACAATTCATATGTCAAAATATAGAAAGTGACGTATGCTTAATATAAGACAATTTAATGTCGAAATTCTACAACGTAGAAAGATTAGAAATCAACATTATTTTATTACAAGAGTATCAAAAACTATATATAAAGAATTTTTCTATTACATCGAATCAAACTGACTCGTCGAGTCCACAAAGATATACAAAATCCAACCTACTTTTATCAAAGTAAGTTACACGTAGTTCTCTCCTTACCATTACCAGTCATTACGCTAGGACTACACGGACATTTTATGCACCACATGTTGCACGTTGCGTTTTTTCCGCCGAAGTAGGATCTCGACTGGATGAGCGTTTTATATGCTGCGTGTTACACATCGACACTAAGTATTGTATCGCATTGCCAGCGTGTTTTGTCTTCTGCGTGCAATACACGACAGACAGCGCGGCGACACGCGGTGTTTCGGGAGCGTTTCAGAGCGTGGTTTATATAGACAGTTGCACTAAGGTATACAGTGCCTATTTGGGCGGAGAAAACGCGACGTGTAATACACGGTGTATAAAACGCCTGTGTAGTCCTAGTCTTATAAAATAACTTAGTTTGAAAAAGCATGTTTGCCATAAGAAGCAAAAACTATATTTGAACATAACTAAATCAAATTTACGAACGAGGAGAATAATGCTCATAAAACACATTCAAGTGTATCTTTTTTCCATTTTTAGTTCTTTACGCTTTACGCATTTATAGAATGCAGCACAGTGCCACATTAATTAGGAAAAACGAGGTAACTGCTCTCTACAACCCGAATTATCAAGATAAGTGAACGAGATTTTCATAATTGGTCGGGGAATGTCTCCGTAACGTTTTCATAGTGGCAACTCGGAAATCGTGTTTTTGAGTTGTGTCACTTTCGTCGCAAGTGTGCAATATGATAGGAGCATATCCCTATATGCTATTCCATAAAAAAGGAACGTATTTCTCATTTTATTTTGTATACAAGTGACACAAATTTAACTGAACTAATCAAGAAGCCACGCATTCTCTTGACACACCGCTGACAGTTTCCGATTCAGCTCTAAACGAAGCGCAAATATTTATGTAGCAGCATGCGAAAGACGAAATAGAAACGAAAGTTGACATGACGGAAAATTTATTTCATAATTTCCGGTCGAAAGATGCATCCGTTTCCACCGATGCTCGCGCGACCTAATTTTCCATTCTGCAACGTATCTTGAGATTTGTGAGATAAGGATATCCTTCTTTTGCGTCCGGCGCTCGCAGCGCGTTCACGCCTAAAGGCAGGAAACTTGAAAAATCGCGCATAGTCATTATAAACTGAGGGAACCTATTGAACCTGTTTCACTATTATAAATGGCCGACTAACGAAGCATTCTGGCGTTACGTAAAATACGTTTCTCTAGCCGTGTGTCGGAGTTCGGTCGAAAGCTACTTAAGCCGTCAAAAAGACATTTTCCTCGAACTGCTCGTTAATCGTGATGGTCTTAAGGCATCGGCAAAGAGGGGCAGGGAGAGTCTAAATGAAGGAGAGAGAGACTCCTTTCTTGAATGCGATTCCTCTCGTACTGAATACACGATACCATGTGCACTGTACTCGGTTGCATCAAGGGTCAGTGTACTGTGTGGGCTGGAACTAAAAGTCACGACATACGTATACACTGGCATAATACGTCGAAGATTGTATGTCATCGGAAAAAGGAGAGTTAAGAAGAACGCCGGTATATGCAAGTAACGTTCTCCGTCGTGGAATGTCGTCTGTGGCGTTGCTTTCTCACTCTAGTCAACACGTATCAGCATATAGGTACCGTAACATTCGAACATTGTTGAAAATGGGCTTTGGATTTGAACAGTGTTTATCCGTTTGTCGCGATCCAGGCTGCTATAATGATGTTACACGTGGAAGAAGTCCCTGGGATTCTTTTCCATGTAAACGCGTATCGAATAATGCTAAGAATCGAGTTTTTCGCTACTAAGATCAAATATAGTAAGGATTATTTGAGCCACCTGAGCTCCAACACCTTACAATTCAATCTTCAATTTTGTATAAAGTAATCAAACTTGTTGAAAAA
Organism: Bombus vancouverensis nearcticus; assembly: GCF_051014615.1. NCBI lineage: Eukaryota > Metazoa > Arthropoda > Insecta > Hymenoptera > Apidae > Bombus > Bombus vancouverensis. The sequence goes on along the minus strand of NC_134911.1, from coordinate 860,126 downwards.
ATGAGGAAAGTTCCGTCAAAAGAAAATATCAAAAACAAGAGAATGACCCTATAATATTAACATTAAACGAACTTCTTTTCTTTTGATGAGAAAAAATTGTATCCTCGTGAAAAACTACTATGTACTATGGCTATTGAGTTGTTAATATAAATACACGATGCATTTCATTATTTATTAATAACGAGTCAAATAATCCATTGCTACATGTAGATCACTTGAAAGCTATTCAGGACCTAATTTGGCCAATTATATACAAGGCAAAAAATTGACATAAATAACCGTATTTATTAATAATTTTTCGTATTTGTGTAAAGGAATTTCGAAACAGACCAAAGCTATCCGGTGTAGTCAAAGACACTAAGGCTTTCTTTATTTTATTTTTCAGTTTAATACTTATGTAATTAGTATAAAAAAAATAAAACAGTGCACTATCTTTTCAGGTTAAAAATTTCTATAAAATTTACAAAATCTATTTTGTTTGTATTTTTTGTTATTAAGATCCTCCACTTGACTATGGTTGGATCATTTAAAACCTAAAATCTTTGAATGAAATAAAAAGTGAATTTCACACAAGATATATTAATAATACAGTTGATTTTTGTTATCAGAGGATGCTTTAAATTATTAGTTAATAATAAAAGCGATAATAATGGTAGTAAGAATAAATATATTCTTTAAATCAACCTTATGAGTATAGTTTTTTGTTTTATAACGTTTCTTGTTTTCCTCAAATGAAATTTCCTTAATTAGAAATGACCTTATCAAAGCTATTTATGATCTACTTTCGTTTCTCTCTTATAATCTTTGTCATTTTAATGGCCCATACATTCTCCCTTTTATCGTATTTTAATATGGTTGAATTATGTAATATGAGTAAATGATTACAAAGCGATTAACATAAAAAATGGTCCAATGGAAATGTAAAGAATTTCTATCTCTATTGTCTGTTAAGGTACTAACATGGTGCAAATTACAGTCGAAGATTAAGATTATTATAATAATAATTTATGAATAAATTGTATATATATTATTACTTCTTATGAATATAATTGATAAATATTTCCTGATTCATACAAATCTGAGTGGTAAAGAAATGTATTTAGAAAACCAAAAAATGTATTTTTTCATTTTTGTCCAAAGTTTATTTATTGTTTTCACGAAATTCCTTACTATAATATGTATATTAATAATGTGTTTTCAATGCTGTTTCTATCATAATATATCTTACAATTTCTAATTTCTCATGGAATATGATTTCATGGAAAATGAGGACTTACTTTACTAAATTCGAGAATATTTTACGAAATTTCTCAAAATCGATTTTCTTAATAAAACAAATATATATCTTGCTCAATTATCTTATTCTTAAAATTTATGCTTGCCGTTCTACAAACTAATACCTTCTAAAATTTTACCTGTTGAATATTGGAGTTCGAGTCTCTTGGCCATTAAAAGAAGCGAATTTGAAAGTAAAAGAACTATTCGCATGAATGAAAAAAGTTTCGGAAATATGATCATAGAAAAGTTTGAATAAGGAAACCGCTAAATAAAGTGCTAATTTCCCATCTTAAGTTCACATCATACGTATCACAATTACTAATATTTATTTCCCATAAAAAGTTAAATATCAAAAATGCAGAAAATCTTAATGATAAAGAGATAAGTATCTTCGAAGTAGTTCACTATTGAAACATTCTACATTGTTAAAAAATTAAACTACATTTAAACTTTATTCAGCTCTAGCATTACTACTTCCACGCAAATAAACTGAATATTCAAGTGCATCGCCTAGCAGAAGATAATCTATGTGTATCCTTTAACATGAAATTTTTTCCTACTACAGGTTGCAATGTAAAAATCGTATACTTGACTCGTTCATGGGTAGGAGAAGGGTTGAGGGAAAAAACGCAAATGAAAAGAAGAAGCCATTGCAGATGTGCATTGCGTTAACGGTGTTAACAATGCTTACGCAGGTTGGCTCGTGCACGCATGTATGACTCAGTACACGCGCGCTGCAGTTACAACGAAGAAGGAGCTAGTCCCTGACTTTGTCTTCAATTAACCGAAGTCTAAACAGAGTTAATAGTACAATGCACTTCCTGTTTGCCAGTTGTTGCTGCTGGTTGTAACAATCAACGACGCGTAGCGTCTTCAAAGGGACTTCTTTGTAGTTTTTCTACTGGTACCGCCCTCGAACGGCCAATCGCCGCCGGCATTAATTATCGTTTCGATCGTATGTGCTTCCTATCGGTCAGTTAGACACGAGTTCTTAATCTTCGATGCTATAGCCGACCAATTTCCCGCGAGATACGTCATTTCGTTGCGAAACGCTGTGGGCTCTGTTCGCTTGTTTCGCGGTCAGGCAAGGCCGATCGGGAACGTGGTCACTGTTTATTTAATGCGCTAAGGAAATTAATCTTCCACGAAACACGGCTGAATAACATGTTACTCGCATGTATACATCGTTTCTTGTTTAATTAATGATTGATTTTTCTAGTTTTGAATTGATGAACATAGTACTGAAACTTCGTGTTACATGTTACAATATAAGAGTTTCGCTAAGTGGAGTTGATTGTTGCATCTGTGTCTTCCGGAAGAGTATTTCAAAATGTTGAGCGAGATAGATGATGAATCATTTATTTGAATTTATCAATATTAGTCGAGTTGTGAAAAATCGACGTTCAAGACATGAAACTTCTCGTTCTTACGAGACAGAGAGAGATGCGACTGTTCGTCTCTGTTTGAGACATTCATAGCATGTAACACGTGTATAGAACGCGAACCCTCTTGTCTTCCATTTTGATGTTTTACGATTCTATTTTTTCGAGCGGTTTCTTCTATGGTTTCGGTACGTGAGTGTCGAGACCTGTTTATATGATCGTAGTTTGTATCACGGTGGCAGATCTTTCCTCACTTGTAGCTTCCTCATTCACCAGATCAAATACCAGTGGATCCGACCTGCCCTTTGGGGAGTCGTAAAAGAAGTTGTTTATAATTCAGGTGGACGGATTATATGCATTGAACAATTGAAACTTCACTCTAAATATGGTTTTCATCATCTAAAGGAAATACGTAATTTTTGGGAGTAGCTTGACCGGAATGAAGGAGGGCTAATCTGTAGCTGCTTCAAAAATGAGAAAGAAAGGAAGAAAGAGAGGAAGATATGGAATATACTATGAAGGTTGGAGTATGTATCTGGATCCATTTCGATTATTGCGAAAATAACGTTAGTGAAAAATAAAATGAAAAATAAAAAGATAAAAGTTGAATGATTCTAAAGGAAGGATACGATATGAAGGTCAAATTTGTTTCTTTAAATGGAATAATAATTAAATATAAAATTGAAGTTTTAATTAGAGACAGTAAGTGAAACTATTTTAACTAGTAATAATTTTACAAAGTAGAACTGCTAAAATAGCTATTATTCATATGATAAAAAGTATCTAATACAAAAGTTACTAATATTAATATACATAAGTATCAATTCTACAATCAGTAGAAGAATGGGACAAGTGTACTTTCTTTCGAAAACGTAGCAAACAGTGCAGTAAACATAGGATGCCTAGAATTCGCATTCATTTTATTGAATTCATATCTATACAGGGTCATGCACCTAAATTGCATACATCAAATAACTTTAAAATTATGCGTTCGATGAAAAATTATTATCTACAAAAGTGGTATACCTTTAAAAGGACAGTAGATGTTAGTATCAACTTTCTTGTATGTGAAAGGATTTAAAAATTTTCAATATCAACTTTGTTTTTTTTTTTTAAGAAATTACGCATTTTCATGTTATTCTTTGAAAGAATATTAGATTCCACGTAAAAAGATATTAGCTTAATACAATCTTAAATCTAATGGTTAACGAGTTATTCTACGTTGCTTCTCGAAAATTTTGGTGATGAAGACTGCATAACATCGTCGGAGAATTCAGTAAGTGTGGGTATATTAAAAAATAAGTACAATGAATAACGAACGATTGTAAAAAAAGTTTGTGTAAAATTAACCTTAAGTACGATTTTCAAGGTAAAAATTGTTGTATTGCAACGTATTCTATTTATCACAAAGAACGAATGTCACAAAAAAACCATGGCTGGCAAATGAGTTCTTCTGTCAGAAAAAAATGTTAAAGTTTTACTAATTCTTAAACTGGTTTTATTCATGTGTTATATATAATATGTTATATACATTATGTTACATATTTATTTTATTTATATATATAATTATGTTATACACATAATTTAAAAGTTATTTGGGACATGCAAGTTAGGCGAATCACCCATTATATTACAATGTATATTAATTAATGCAGGGCAGGCGTGACATTTCGCGGGGCCGGGTTCAAAAATTTTGCGGGGCCTGAATACATATTCAAATCCTACACTTAAATTTTACAACGAGGAATTATTTATTTGCAAATGCTGTTACATATATATTTTTTATACGTTGAATATTAAATAATAATACAATCCAATAATAATATTAAATAATTTTTCTCGCGTTTTTCGACGCCAAATCTTTGATAACATCATCAAAATCGATTGAATTTGCTACTTCACTTTCTATTGACAGAATAGCTAGAGATGAAAATCTCTCTTGACTTATCGATGATCGCAGATAATTTTTTATTAGTTTCAATCGTGAGAAACTACGTTCTGTTGAAGCCACGGTTACTGGCGTTGGTAACATAATTTGTACATAATTTGTAACATAATTAATAAATTTGGATATGATTCCGAGAGATTGTTCTTTACAATGTAATTCATCGAATCTAAAGCCAAATAATTGGTTTGCGTTATTTACCGGAACATCTTAATTTCTTCAAACATTTCAGTTCCGTCGAAATCTCCTCCCAAATGTAAGTGAAGATATTGACAACAATTTAACAAATATTCATCATCTAAATTCCCAATCTCATTCATGTATAGAAAACCAAAAATATTTTGCATATAATTCGAATCTACTTTTAAAGGATACTAACGCAGTATCTATTATTTCTAAAAAGTAATGTACTTTGTCGCTGATCGTCGATGATTCATCCTGCCCTTCATAATCGAATAATTTCCGCTTTTTTCCTCTGTATGATGATTTGAAATTTGGTGTTATGTCCGTTTCCTTTGCAACTTCATTTGCTGCAATCATACTAGCTTTGCTAAATCCTTCATTTACTGTTCCTTAATCCTTCCTTTACTGTTTAATGTAATCGTCTCGTTGCTTCTTCCGTTTCAGTCTTTCAGCTCCACTTAATTATTTCCATCCGCGATCTCTACCCCTGTTAGCCATAGTGGTTCTTAAAAAAACATATTTCTGTGTATAAAATTTTGTCTGTTACAAAAATGAATAGAATCGCGTGCCAAAAAACATTTACTGCAAGATAGGATAAACTACATGTTTCATTAGTTTGTATATAGTTGAAACATTTCTCTGTTCTTGCCCGCTTTATCGAAATTTTAACATTTGGGGCGAAATTAATTTAATAATAACGAATTCAAATTCTCAACTAGTTATATGTATCGGATTTCATTTGTATGAATGCCATACGTTTTTTCTGTTACGCGATTTCAGTTAGGGTTGATTTTAACTTAAAAGAGGGGAAATAATTGAAAAAAAATACTTACCAGAAATCAAACGTTTTGAAAATGTATATGTCACAGTTTATACCACAATATAACTATCAAAAATATTCGTCGTCTTAAATTTACCGAAATATAACGATCACAGTCCTTGCCACGCGTCGAGAGATTGACTAACGCTCAGCATCGAAGAGCGTAGCAATGAAATAACCTGATGCATTTTTGTTTAAAACATATGAACGGCAAGACGGCAACTGACACACAACCACTAGTAAATGTTAGACGTTGCTATGTCCAGTTCGTATGCTAGTTCGCAGGACCCGAGCTGCGACCCGTCGACAAACTTCCAAAAATTCGGGAGTCTTATCTCTATCTTTTTAAGCAGTTTTTTAAACCAATCCAAGTAATATTTCTTCTCATTAATAATTCGCTTTCGCATCTCTAAACAATTTTCCGCACATTATCGTGGTGCAGATGAAAGTATGTACATACATTGTTCCTCCGACGTATACATTTAATCATATTCTATTGCCCAAGGACCGATTGTTTAGCTGTGACTATTTGCATATGAAACATGCGCATCCAACGTTCATTTATAATGTAAATCTCCTAGTATCATTAACAAAAATTGTTAAAATCAAGAGAATGGTTTTCCTATGAGACCTTTAATTAAGGGCTTGTCAATTTCGCGTTTAGTAAGCTGGAACAAAAAGCGATTCATTCCACGTTACTGGTCGCGTTTCTTTTTCTTCTTTTGGGCGATGGCCCGCGCGTTTCTTAACCCTACGCTTCATTGTGATGTTATCGGTTGATCTTGGATTTCCAGTCATGTCAACCAGCCAAGTCAGACAATCTGATAGAACCGTATTGTCTCTCTGCTGTTCTCGCTTCGTATAGTTGCACGGTTTGCCTTTTTTAGGTCGTAATAAAACCAGACAGAGTGTAATCAAGATTTATGATACGAAGCATGACACGGCCACGAGGGATCCAATGATATTGAACTTTTAAGAATGTACTTCTTGGATAATTATCCGTGGAAATTAATCCTCTACGTGTAATCGTTTGTTTAGGAAAATAAAATTCATAGAATTTTTGGAAACAATATTTAACGAGAGTCATAACGATGTACATTAATGGATAAGTATAGTTAAAAAGTCTAGGATTCTATATTTGCTTTTACTGGATTTCGTTATATTCAATCCTATACTTAATGTGTATAACTAGATTGGAGATTTTCATGCATTTAATCCCGTTCAGATGCGTCCAGTAATTTAATCGAGTAACAAGTACTCGTAGCTACTTACTAATGGACGGTTTAAGGTTCTTTGGGATACGTCTGGTAGTTTAGCAAAATAGTTTAGTCGAATACATTCAAATATCTGGACCTTTTGCTCGAGTAGGAAAACAAATGCCCCCCCCCCCCCCATTCACTGTTAACCAACCAAACATATCCGGACGCATTTCTTTAGCCGAGTTCATTAATAGCTTGTTACATTTGCGCTAGAATCAGAGCGCTTCCCAAACTTACAATCCGAGAGCCAACGACAGATGTGTTTAACACATTTCATTAACTTTCTAAAACGGTTTTTCGTAGAATATGTATCCTAGTTTACAGATGGCAAATCTGTCATGCGAGTAGCAGGACATGATGCGAGCGGAGTGTTTAAAAAATCTACTTTGAAAAGTTTTCAGAAAGAACCAAATGACAATGACAAATTTGATCAGTATGTAGATATCTCTAAAGCTTAAATCATTAAAATCAAATTGTAATAAAAGCCGATTAAAGGATGAGATTAGAAAAAAAATCGCCTATATTGCGGACGATGATATGTACGCAAACTTTCAATGTTTTTCGTCTTCTACGCCTGTGCTATCTCCTGGAAATTTCCAATTGGCAAGAGATTTAAATACAACATGTGACATAAATGGACTATATTTATATATGTAATGTACAATTTTATAATAAAACACTAAACTTTTATTTTTATATAATACAATTTAAATTTATATAATCTGCTAGACGTTTTCGTAAAACTATACTTTACTTTCCTTACGACAGTGATATTCAGCCAAGTAATCATACTTTCTAGATATTATCGACGATCGTTGATCCTGAAAGCTGCGATAGTTTTTCTAAATTATAAGGAAATGTACTAGCTTTAGCAAAATATTACTACACTTCATTGCGAAGAAGCCAAAATGTCTAAGCAAACGGTGAATGATCACAACGTCATTTACAGAGCATCTATTCGTTCTTGGCAGTTCTGGCATTAGAGCATCACTAAAACCGTGAAACTTCGAAAATAAGAATATTTTATTCTTTTTACGCATAACATCGTAACAGATTTAAAGCTTTAAACTTTTCTTTTGAGGGTATTGACTGGAAGTATTACCTCAATCAATAGTATTTCTTGAAGCGTTAAGTAGGATTTTGCTAAAAAAATGGAAATTTCTAATACGTTTCTAACCTACGTTTCAGAGTGTGTAGCAAGTTGCAACTCAGTAATACAGGGCATACATTAATTTTATAATTTTTATCAGATGTATCATACAATTAGTATTTTAGTGCATCTTAAAATTCGAAACAAAGTAAATAAAAGTGATGATGTTATAAACCCCATTTTCCAAGATTTATCATGGAATTTAAGATTATCCGCATCTCTTTCCAATATATAAACTTACTGAAATAGGTTGTTTATTTCTTGAACAATTAAATATAGTACTATATGTATAATTGAACCAATATTATTAATATAATTTTATAGTTCACAACTTGCAACCTACTAGTACTAATAAATGCATAGAAACACATAAGAACAAGCAACTTGGTAACGAAAGAAATTAAATTTTACAAGTAAATTCTATAAGTTATAAGTTATCTGATTATTCTATTTAACGAGAAATGATTGACGAGAAATGATTATTTAACGAGATATGATTTATAACGTTTACTAATATTATTAATTGGTAAATTATTTCGCAAAGAAATCCAAGTGATGGAATTGGGAAATTTAAACAGGTAAAATTAATCAGTTCTGTTTCTGATTACACTTATCAGCTTGAACATTCAAAATATTTTTATGATTATAATCGAGTACATTTTTTACCATTTGCTGTAATTATTCAAGTGATAGACAAATAATATACCACAAAATACTAAATTTAAGAAAAGTCCTATTTAATATTAACTATACTATTTTAATACTATATTATACCTTTTACTTACTCCGAATCGCTATATTCTTATACACATTAAAAGTATTAGTATTATTAGTGATAGCAACAATAAGCGCGTGAAGAAAAAAGAAAAGAGACACGTGAAACAAAGAAAGAAACAATCATCACGCGCAATTTCTAGGCACCATCTTTTTGTTTCAAGCAATTCATTTTTCTTGGTCATCTGAGCGATTCAAGAAACGATTAAGATTCCATCGAGCTGAATGTTGAGGCGGAGGCAAGGTCACGAAACAGAAGAAAGAATGGTGGAATAGAAAGGACGTAAGGGCGAATGGTTCGTATGCCTAGAAGAGGGTCAGGTGAAACGTCTACCTGTATCTGACAGTTGTATATACAGGTTGGTCTTCGAAAACGATAGAAATCCATTCGGCCAACAGCGGTAAGTCATTGGTGAATGGCGCGAACAGATCCTCATCATGGAGCGTGCGCTCGCGTGCACGCGTAGTGGGGCCGCGCGGTTTTCGTTTTGCTCGTTTTCGTGGTCCCTGTCGGGCCTTGCAGGACCTGTACGGGGACTGGTCCGCGATCTACCGTAACCGCATTCCTCCTTACCTCACTTTGCTCCTCGCAACATCCCTTCCTCGGTTCGCCTCAGCCGCTTCAGGTGACTCCGTGTTTTCTTTTATTTCTTTCCTTTTTCCGTCTTCTTTCTTCTCTCACGGCTCTACACGCTGCTCTTTTGCTCGTCCCCTCCTCTTCTTTTTCACGAAACCACTTTTCTCGTCGCTTTTATTCAACCGATCGCGATGTTAACTCTTTCTCTCTTCATCAACTTTCTCTTCCAGTCCTCCTCTCCCCTTCTTTATCCCTTTTCCTTGATGCTTCTCTCTTTTTCAACAAACGCTTCGGACAAAAGAGTTCCGAAGCGTACTTACTGTGAAACTTCCCTGGAGAGACTCACACCGAACTTGTTTTACTCGCAATTACACGGAGCTCCAAAGCCGTACAGCGTGCTGTTTACCTGACTACGAAACTTGGATTGTGCAATGTCTATCACGGAGCATGTATACGTGCTCTTACTATTCGTCAGCATTTTATATCTCGCCATCGGGCGGACGCTTGTTGTTAGTTCTGTCTCCGAGACTCTCACCTCGTGCACGTTCCAATTTCATAGACCTTAATGGTTTGATGTTAAAACGAGTGTTTGATGACGGAGTATTGCTGGAAATTGCAGGTACTACGTTTGAAACTATTAGGTAATGAATTGAGGCGATTTATTCGCATATGCGCCTACTTCAAAAGTGACACAATTTGAATAATTTTTTGGAACGAAGTAAAAAGCTATTTAAAAGTATGTTACGTATGGAAAAGTTAGTTACGGAACAATTTTCCATTTTTAACTTTGGAAATCCTTATTTGAATGTCATGATAGTTTCTTAACATTGGATTGAACTATTTTTAGTTGTATTAGGTTGCTATATATAAAATGGTCGACTTCACAGGCGTGAAAGATTATTCAGAACGTAGTAACTAAAAGTACCGTTGAGTAAATATTTGTTAGATCTCAATTTAAGGCTTGTAACTATCCAAGTAGATATAATATGATTAATGTTTCATTTTTAAAAAGGCAAGTTTTTTTATCGGAAAGAACTATGTGTCAACAGTGAATTCAAATGTAGTTTTATGCAATTTCAAACTTTGATCTAACAACAAAAGTGGCTCGTAATATTTAATAGAGTTTTCCAAAAAGCTACATTAATAATGAGAAAAATTTAAATCGTATTTGTGGGAGATATAAATATCAAAAATAGATCAAACAGTCATTACCTAACAATGATCAAATACAGGTTTTAATTGCAATAATTGTATTTGTAATAACTATAAATATAACTTTGTTTCATAATGGTCAAAACGTATTGAATCTGTTAAATTATAATTTAAGCAATATTATTTTGAAGAAAGTTGTATGTATACGTTGAAAGATTTTTTATTAAGAATTCGAATACTTCGTTTGTATTGAGCTAAATTATTTCACTTTGTTATACATCTACTATTATAGGTAACATACTACGAATATACCATATATAAGTAATAAACTACCTATAATAGTAGATGTAGAGCAAAGTGCAAATTTCGAGATATTAAGAAAACCACCCTGACTGTTTGGAAAAACCAAATTTATTTTTTCGAATTCTCATATATTTCGAAGTATGTAGAATACCAACTCGTGACAAACTAATTTATCTACATTTAAAAACCTGTTATATTATAAGGATACATATGCAAGAAATTTACTACAGAAGATTATATTAAAACTTCCTTTATATTTTTCTTGTAGGAACACATTTGATATTTTTCAAATTTTGAAGAAATATTCTGTACCTATAATGTATTCTACAATGTAGCATAAGACCTTTTTGGTATTGCAATTATTTAATTTTTTTAGAAACAATCATGGTTGATCCTTTTTTTTTTGATAAAAAAATGTCTTCTTTTCATCTGTTACTATTTTCACAATAAAATTATTTAAATTTTTGAAAATATTTACGCTTTATTTTAAATAATAGATTCTAATTTATGAATTAGAAAAAAATTTTCATTTCAGATAGGCAACTGACTATATGAATAACTTCAACATTTTGTAACATATTTTATTAAACAAAAAATTGGAAAGTAAAGATAAAAGCTACAATAATAGCACATTTAAAATCTTAACTGACTATAAGCTCATCATAAATAATTCAGTGATAAACCAAGGATACTACTTAATTTTGATTATCATATCCGTGCTATGGAATTAATTGAGTTATTACTATATTTATAAGTATCTTATAACATTATTTACGATCATCTTATGACAATCATGTATATTTTAGGATCGACTTGTAATTCTCGATTGCTGGTTAATTGACGAGACTTAAACGGTAATTGATTGTTGGTAAATGATTTTGCTTTTTATTGTACTAAAATAACAAAATACAAAATAATGAGCTTTGAATAGTTTTCGTTGTTAGGAAATATTACACTAATAACATGAAAAGAGATTCAATATGATAAGTTGCGCATTACAACAGTATTCGATATTAGAACATTATTATTTCATTAAGTTTATTATATTGTGAATTATATTTATATATAATGAGTCTATTTATATGCATGCAAATATGTGCTATAATTTCATATCTAAAATCATGTTTAGTATAAACATTGTTATCCTAAATTATATATTTCATTATTAATTTATATTTGTTTACTTATAAAATTAATACTACTGAATCGTAAAAAAAATAAAAGATAAGATGTGTTAAAAAATTGTTCAGAATTTTAATAACTTTTCATATTGTTTATTAAAATTTATTATTTTTTGACTGCTTACTTGTCTCACTAGCATATTCCGTTAATTTATAATTAATTTTGAATCACATAATTGAAAATATGCACTGTTAGTCTCTTCCAATATACAATAAAATTAAAGATAGAAGTATTCACATAACGAGTTTTACGAAACTGGGGTAATAAAAATTCGACTACGTTACAGATTAATACTAACCTCAATAAAGAACCGAAAGAGTCATGCTCAAAGTCAATTGGATCATCATTCATTTCACGATCCACTGTAGATCTTCATCAAAAGTGTAAAAAAAATGAATAAAGTAAAAAATACATAGTACTTAGTACAATTATATACCTTGATCGGCTCATAACCAAAACGGAGTGAAAATTTATGCAATTCTATCTACAAAATATCGCTATTAATCTTCAAATTATCAAAGGTACCCCAGTTCAGCGATTGAAATTCTAAGAAATTATCGATATTCGTGTCGAAATTGGTTGCGTGGAATGATTTACGCTCTTCGCGGACCATAAGCGATATCGCTGATTGTAACCGCTCAATGGTTCCAAGTCTGTGATTAACCAGCTCGTTTAAACGCCACAAGCGGACTATGTATGTACAAATTTTGGATCGTTTAGTTCGACTACTTCCGACAGTTCACAGAAACAAACTGGGTATGTTTACACTAGCGAGGTGTAATTCCATGTTAACAAAATCCATTCAAAATCTTTAAACGATCACATTGAAAAGTGCAACTGGCCGGCCGATAAATTTATGACTGCAAATAATAGGTGCCCGCTGCATCACTTTTCTTTCATCGTCGTTTTGTGTTAACATTGCTTTTATATTACGGTCATTTGCACCGCAAGTGTCCAACTTTCGCATTACATTACATTATTCATATATTACATTATTTACTTACATCATACCATGATGCAATGGTGCAACGATGCAAGTGCAACTGCATATATTCATTCATTCAAGAAACATTTTACCGTTACCTTAAAGATTCGATTCACGAATGCATATTTATTCTTTTATTTCTTTCCTTTAACATACATTTAAATCTTTAATTTCTTTTTTTATGCACTAAATGTATGAAAAATAAGCGTAAAAACCATCGTAGCGTGATTCCACACCTCTGTAAAAAAAAGTTTGTGCACAATTGACCTTGAGAATGATTTTCAAGGTCAATATTTTTTTTTATTATAACACATTCTATTGATCACGTGGAACAATAATTTCAGGGGAACGATAGGTTGCAAATAATACGTTTTTCTAGAACAAAAATGTCAAAGTTTCGATAATTCTTAAACTGGCTTTATTCACAATATGTTTACATTCTGCAGTCAAATGCATGGAAAATAGCAGCTATTATTCCACCTAATAACAAAATCCGCAACCACTTAGTTGTCAACCCAATAGATGCTCCAGTTCCACGATTATATATCCTATATTTTCTTTTTATCTTGTTCTTTTTCTGTTTATTGAAGCAATCCAGAAATCCCATTTCTATATTTCCACCAAGTTGCTCCTCACGATTATGTATTGATTCTATACGGTAAAAATCACATTGAATCGGATTTGTAATTGTTTGAGGAATGTAATCTGTTTACTTAAATTATGAACAATTCCTTCTCTCAAAAAAAAAAAAAAAAAAAAAAAAAAAAAAAAAGGAAGAGGGAAAGGAAGTTTACTACCGTCAAATCTCATGAACAAAGAGATCGCATGTGAGAAGCAGGTCTGCACCCTATCCACAATGACCCAAACTTCTTATTAAAAAATTAGACACCCGTTTCGTCCAAAGAATTTAAGCATCTTCTAAGCAAACATTCGCAAATATGTTGCACTTTTTATTGATGTAGACAAAAAAATAGGACTAATGATATGATTTTCAATAATTCCTGCCCATACGTTTATGGTGAATCGTCCTTGATTAAATCTTTCAATCGTTGCATGCGGATTTCTGTAAGTCCAGATGCTGGCATTTTACAACTGGCGTGTTACAACTTCAAAAACTGCTTTACAAATGAGAGCAAAAGCTTCGTCGAGTAGCATAGTCATTTTATCGAAGAATTTGAACGCGGCGAATCTTGTAGAGTCGTGAACCTTCTTCTCGAATGATTCATCGCATTGTCATATGATAGATTCTCATTCAACGAACTATTTTATGTAAGTTCAATAGTGAATAAGCACGAGATAAACAAAAACAATAATTAACCTTCTTATTCACGTGCTTTTTCTTTATTCCAATTGATACGGGGACGACTTGCATTCAGATGTTGTAGTATGAATACTTAATAACCAAATTGTTAATATAGCCGCTGAAAATCGAATTGTCACGGAATGTCTTTTGCATAAAAAGATCTTCCATTAGTCACGAGCTAATCTCTAATCTCTTGTTACTTTGTAAATAACACGTTAATTTTTCATTAAATGTCAATATAAATGTAAACACATTGTGAATAAAGCCAATCTAGGAATTATTAAAACTTTAACGTTTTCTTTCAGGAGAAGAAATGATTCGCTACTCTTGGTTGCCATCAGACTTCTGTTCCTCGTGAAGAGTAGAATGTATTGACCTGGAAAATCATGTTCAAGGTCAATTTGCCACGAATTCTTTTTACAAATCTCCTTAGATTTTGAGGTGTAAAATCAGGCTATGGTGCTTTTCTCACTTGTTATACGCCCTGTACGCTGATTAATATCTCCTTTCTCCTATTCATGGTAACAATAATGACATATGTACATTATCGTTAACAAACACGTTTAAAAAGTAATTTCAGAAAGTTTTTAAAGAAAATTTTGTTTTCAAGTTAGAATATCCGGAGATAAAATCTTGGTGATTATCAGGAGAATAAGAATAACCAAGTCAGAAAGGTTAAAAAACAGTAAAAGAAACGTAAGAAACGTGCCATTCATATTAATATTTTTAAAATGTTTAGGTTAGGAAACTAAGGGAGAGCTTACACACAATTTTGCTTCGAACATACAATATTATATGACTATCTCAACATGATCACAAACTTCCGATCTATTAGTTATATTTTTTTCATATGTTAACTTAACTGTTATATTTCGTATCATACCAACAAGTAATTTACAAGCTATGAAAAGTATATGAGTAATCGTACATAAATCACAAGATACGTAGTTCACTTAGTATAGACATATACAGGGTGGCTGGTAACTGGTGGTACCTATATTTTCGACTTCTTTTTTCGCGTAAAATCACCCCCTTTCCGCTTATACCACCAGTTACCAGCCACCCTGTGTATAAATCATAAAAAAGTTAAGTTAATATGTGCTTGTTATGTAATTAATAATTAATATTACAAGTCTATCTCATTGAAGTTTATGTTTAGAATTTGAAAGTATGTCTTCTGTGACATATAGATGTGTCTGTATTTATGAATCCGTTTCACATACGACGATATGTGTAAGATAATTCCCTATATTCTATTTTGACTGTGTACGCGTGCGTGCCATTTTATATTTTACGTAATCTCTAATTCAACCCATATAATACGAGTTACCGTTTATCATATTATCACTAGCTGCAATCGAACACATTCACAAGCGCGTATCGTCTTAGAGCATACGTTCAAAAATCGGAGTTTAACGCGCGTTTGTATCAATGCGACTTGCGCAAGCGTGCGATCGAAGGTACGACTGGTTTCTCTAGCCATCGTAGTCGCAGCAACTCGATAGAATTTTCCTTTCGCGCATCAATGACATAGATCAATGCGCTGTCATGCTAATCGCCAATCCAGATCCCAACGGGAAGTGCGAATCAGCACATTTGACATTGATACAAAAGAATCGATTTTGCGTAGTTAGACAATTTCAGTTAATTCAGTAAATCTCCATGTCCACAGAGCCGCTTGGGTAATCATGAATTACGAGTATTCTGATATCTTGGTTTGAGCAGTTTCAGCTGAAGGCAGCCGAAGCAACCGGTGAACTGGCTGTCGTTCTCTGTGAAGGCTCGCGCGAGCGACCCTTCGGGGCACTTTACATAGCCAAGGCTCATCGGTTACGCTGGACCTCCCACAGGCCGGCCAGCTCTTTATCATTGGATATCTACCTTCTATACCACATTCACCTTTTGAGTTTATTCTTCTCTTCACTTACTAGCTAGTCTCCTTGTCCTCGTTTCATGTTTATTTGACCTATACATATTTTGTAATTTTGTTTAGGAAAGTTGAGATGAGAAGAGTTTTTCTGTTTTAGTCCTTGCCATCCAATGGTTGAGTCATATTAGATCCGGATATTTTTAAAACAATTGACAGGAAAATGATCGATCGTATAAATAAGCATGATCTTAAGAATCATAGAATAACTTATCATAGGCATGTTATCAGCGTCATAGAAACGAGCATGAGAAAAATTATAAAAATAATCCTTGAAAAAGAACCCGAATGTGATGCGGATGATATATATGCATTGTAAATGATAATAATTATCACACATTATGTAATAATTGCAATAAATGTATTTATTTGTAAAATTTGAAATTTTGCCCATTTTCATGGAAATGGACTGCGCTTCGCCTGTTAACTGCGGAATTTCAAACATCCCTTACGGGGTGCGTATTTAAAATCAAGCAATGACGAATATACACGCCGAACACAGAGCAAGTTCTATTATATTACATTAGAACGATTACATTTTTATTCGATAAAAAATTAATAATTCACTGTTGAAAAAGGTGTTGTTATTAAAAACTTAAAAATTGCCAAAAAATAATAAAGTAAAGCACACAAAACAATTCGGGGAATAGCCGATATACGCAGTAAAGTACACAAATGGGGATGCATTGGGGAAAATAATCAACTCAATTTATAAAAAGGAGTACATCATACAGAACAAAACCGATATACCAAAGGGAATAATCAAACTTTTTTTTATAAAATACGTAATAAGTTTACTGGGAAAATATTTCCCATTTTTTAAATATTAATATTTTAAATATTAATATTTCATATAAAGGAATTTTATTACGATTTTGAGTTTTTATAGTAAATGGTAATTTTTTATTTCACACGACGAGTATACACGTCAACCGCACCGAAATACAGATTTGGGTTCACGTATATACACGTTGAACGCAGTTAAATGGTTAAGGGAAAATATTTATTAATATTAATTAATCATTAATTAATTATTAACTAATATTAATAAATACTAAATTACTACATAAAAATTCCTAAGTGCCATCAAAATTACAAAATTACAAAATTCAAAGATTCATATTTCTTAAACTGGAATTAGTAAAATGATGACTTAAACCATTTCCAAAATCACGTGGAATACATCATATGTACCTTATTTTACAAAAATTCATGACACCGATTATCAAATGATCGATTTGACATTTAGTGACGCTATATATTCATTTGTCAATTATTTTGTTTTTTTGAATAAATTCAGGCAACTTATAAATTTTATTGTTTCTAAATTTTGTCTGCTCGCTCTTTTATTGAGTTTAGATATTTTGTATATTGTTTAGTAGTCGTTTGAAGGTTTGCAGTGGAAATGATGTTAGCGAATGTAATGGAGGAGGAAAGTGGTTGCGTGGGTGAAAGGCCAAAGTAATAGAAGTCACTATTGGAATTTATGTATGTTTAAATATAGTACATAGAGCGTGTGTATATTAAGTATAGAACGAAATTAAGGGCGTACATTGCAAATCGATGAAGTTCAGAATGTAGCTCTATTATTATTTAGATTACAGTATTGAGAATATTAAATAATGAAATGCAGTTGCAACAAAACTTGTATATATGTTTTAAAATATCAGTATTTAATAAATATTTAACATATTTAATAAAATATCTAGTATTTCATTCTGCTTGATGATTGATACTCTACTGATTGAACATGAATTGCTCTGTAATTAAATTATATTAGATTACTTATATAGCTGAATGAGATCACCTAAATATGTGTCTTCTTTATGATTGTATGAAAAAGCTTTTGAGAACAGAGTTAAGCTATTTCAAGGGATACATGTAATAGTGGTAAGAAGTTGGTTTTCACAAGTTCATTTTTTAAGAGATTTCATGGTCATCGGCCCGTTTTTGAATAAAATTCTACACATTTTTTTACACAAGTAGATGCGAATTTTTATTCTTTGAGCAGAAATATTAAAATTGAAGTATTTATATCGGAAAATGCATAGTTTAAAAGATATTCCGATTTTAACTTTATCAAATGTAATGTATGAAAGGCAAGGAAATCATAAATACAAGAGTATCATTTTTTGTCCTTTGTCTTTCATACGCTAAGTTTTATAAAATTAAAATTAAGATATCTTTTAAACTAAACCTTTTCAGATACAAGTCCTTTAATACTTCGGTACACAGAATAAAAATCACATCCACTGGCGCAAAAAATACATAGATTTCTATTTAAAAAATACCAATGGTCCTAAAATCTCCTAAACAAAATATACTTGAGAAAAAGTTCAATATCTTTATATAGAAAATAAAAAAACGCATCAATTGATGAATAAAACAATATAAGATTACATTAAAAAATGTCAATAACCTTGAAATCTCGTAAAAATACGATCTTCAGAACAAATTCTTTCCACCATTACATGTACCCCTTGAAAATGTTTAACTTCGTTTTGATAAGCTTTTTTCTACAATTGTAAATAAAGCTGATATTAAGGTGATCTCATATTGCTGAGTCACTCTGTGTATATTTATAAGTTACAAATCGGTAACGGTAAAATGTAGTCTATTCTGAATCTATTTAATTATCAATTTAGAATACTGTATGTTAGAAATATTTTTTTTCCTAGTATCAAATTTAGTATTGTAATAAAATTAATATAACATCAAATTTTGCAGAAATCAATTAATTTAAAAGTAATATATTGACGAATTCAATGACATAAGAATGTGATACTGTTTTCTTTTGTAACAAAAAAATAATTCTCCGATAGAAACAAATTCATGCCATCATTCGATTTGTTTAATATAAATCAAACTTTATGTTTTAGGTAATAATTATCGAGCATTCTGACGACCTTTATCGTGTGAACTATTAAATGTAGTTAATAAATATAAACAATAAACATAGTTAATAGAATTAACAATAGAAATGATGGAAACTTAGATTATAAACTTTTGTTAAAAATATTAATCACTTAACATTCTGATATTAATATTTTATATTTTTTTTTACTAGAAGTTTTCAGTGTACTCTATATCATCGAAAAGTAAAAATGATTAAAAATCTTATCAGAATTTCTAATCCTCTCATAATTATCAATAATCCTCAATAATTCAAACCTTTGTCAACATCGTACTTGCTCTCATTTTCTCAATAAAATCAATAGGGTCTCAAGCATGCAGCCGAAGTTACTGAAACAGTAATACCAATCAATATTATTCGCTGATTTCAATTCTTCATAACAAAGGGAAAAATTCTTTTTAAACCCAAATCGTTAAAAAATCTCGATGTGAACAGTAACGATAACTTTACACATAATCCTTTTTGATACTGGTATCAGTTGCTCACAGTGTGATCGGATAATCATTTAGAATGCATTGATCCAGTTCAGCGGAAATATTGTGTCAAATATCCAATTCGAGATCTATTATTCAATTGTAGACGCGATTTGTGGCTACTAGCGTGTGCAACTATCACCGGTAGATATATCTACCAGCATTTCCAGTCATATTTCTATTCTCATGACTGAACAACCTGCGCAGCCGACCTTGACTCGTAACTCGCTCTCTTCTGGCGTCTGTAAAAAGTACCATTGCCCAGCCCTCTTTTGCTAACAGCCGTACGCGCTTAATGCTGTTCCTCGCGCATTTATCGAACCAAGTACCTAGATTTAATGCTATAGAACCAACTATATAGTAATCCCTTGACGTAAACAATATTGAATCGTTAAACACTTATATGAGATAGTTCGTGCAATTTAAGAAAGAATAGTATAGTTGTCTTATTTGTCTTGCCGATCACGGACTGTAATTTTTAATTTGTAAAACCTATCCCATGAAAGATGTAAGGTAGCAGTGTTATACGGAAGTAGTTCTGTATTTGTTTTTGTTTTTTCTTTTGTTCGAAACAAAATAAAAGTTAAAATATCTGTTAAACCACTGGTTTCTCAACATAAATAGGTCCATAACATTATATAGTAAATACAAAGAGAGAATTTAATGTATTAAAAATATATGACTCTGTGAAACCAAATTAAGCTGACCTTTATAAGATTTTTACGGTTCCTAATTACAAAAAATTACTAATATCAAATTATGTTCTCCTGAAAAACATTTAACTTTTGTTCGAAAGATATTTCAATGTTATGAATAATCTTAGTTGTGTTCCCAGGGATTGATATTGTACAACACAGACTATAATATATGTATAAAGATTCATATGCATAATATCCAGTACTCGGAGAGTTAAAACTACGTACATATTTTTATTTGATTTCTTTGTTGCACAATGAACTCTAGCAATTATGCAGCTAAGAATATCGTATAGCCGTACTAATAACCGTATACCTTCGTTTGTTAAAGACAATAATTAGTGCGCTCATATATAGTACATAAAAAAAGTTATTCTGTACTATCCTGTATAAAAAAGTAACGTACCTATCATCCTTTGCAATACTTTCTCTCCTCGTGTTTATTCTTATTAACTCAAATAATTTTTTTTTTTTTCGTCTCTATTCACGAATTTCGGGTTTACCCGAAATATGTAAATTGTAATTCGTGAGCTTAAACGTGTACAACTCCTAAAGTTACGGACTATTAGGAATTCTTTACGGACGATTGTATCAAATCAGATTGGATCGGAGGACGGTATTGGAGCCCTTGGAGCCGAACGTGTATCTGTTACGTATGCGTTTACAAAGCGTGACACGAACGCCCAAAGCGATCGTGCAATATTACCGTTTTTCCATGGCAAACGTTAACAGAACTCTTAATTCATTGAAATGCGATAGAAGCCTGTTACCGTATGTAAGATCGCCAATAATAATGGCTAATGAAACTTGTTCTCATACTCGTTCTGATTGCTTCGTGTATATCTTTATGTATATATCAAATATCGAATAACCATGTTGTTTATTAAGACTGAGACGTAATAAATTTACTGATTGCAAATGATAGATAAATTATATCTAGTATTATTTCAAATTTTTACTGCATATAATCTCTAGAAATTATAGATATTTAGTGTATTTCCTACTTTTTCGATCATTATAATTTAATACTTTTTAAAGAATTTATTTATTAACATATTTAAGTTGAGAATAAGAATTTATAAAAATGTATTAAGATTCAAATCTATATTACGGAGTTTAAAAGAGTAGAATAATTCGATGTAAGTGGTAGTAAATGAAAAAAGATTCTGAACAATAAACATGTAAAAGGCACCTAATATAAAGGTAACGATATACCTAAATAAATGTATTTTAACTGGTTATAAAGTACACTGAGAAAAATATTTATTTATGTACGAAAAGTCTTTGGGAAAAGGCCTTGAAATAAAACTCTTTTGCAGTGTATTGCTCTCTACGTTGTATATAACATTATAGTTTTTGCTATTACAATTGGAAAATGTATATGAGCCGTTCAGAAGACATTGATCAACTTCACAAATTGAAAAATAGAAAAAAGTGATGATATAAACGTTATTTTTTAAAATGACGTTGACATTTACTGTTATTCACGCGATTTCCTTATGGAAAATGGAATTATTGTTTCTTGAGAATTGATGATTAGTTATATTAACCATGTAATGAAATTGAAAAATTTACAAAAAGTGCAGCTTATCACTATGGCTTGTGATCACTTGCAGCTGAATAATTTGTTTCCTTTCATTATTTATAGCCACATCAAGAGAATGAAAAGTTACGATTAAAGACCTGATTTTGTAAGTTTATCTAAATTAACATTTTTAGATATTATATTTCAAGTTACTTTATTTGTGTCTTTCAATGAAATTGAATTTACGTTTTAGAAACTACTTCACTTTACTTCACTGTTTGATATTTAATAAGCTAACAAAATGCTAATTTTATAAAAATTCATTACCTCCAAGTTTTTTTCAATTTCACTATCAACATTTGAAATAATCCAATACATACACAAGATTATGAAAGCATTTCAATAAAGCCGGTATGTTGAGCACGTGACAAGAATGGTGATAGTGGTGTTTACACTGATAATTCGCATGATTGCAAACTAGCGGTACTTTCCTGTACGAGTGTTGAGTATGAAATATGAATACTTTCATGATACTTGTGAATACTTTCACGATGAGACGATAGGGAAATGGTATTTAAAAAGAAGTGAAAAACCGGTCACTGACTTGTTTGGTTACGCAACGGTTTCTGATATGCAAGGACGAAAAGTCGATCGGACAGAAATGTATCGATAAATGAGCGACCAATAATCGATAATTTGCGAAAATTAGCGTAGACGCTGTATAACGCTTACATTTGTAATACATGCGTGTTAGACGAAGTTGTCATTACCGGCAGGGTTGCATCGAGGTGTGAAGGCATCCTGTTCTTCTTTTTTTAATAATTTACACGCGATTTCGGGACATGGATATAAAAGTTTTCTATGATAAGTGTTTAGTTTTCGACAAACAAGGCAACAAATAAAATATTTTGATACAGAAAAGCGACCTTATGTGACGCGAACATCGGATTTAACAACCGATTCCAACCGAAATCCGTGTTCCCGCGGATTCATCTGCGACGCAAGGGAGAGATTGAATGCTGCATTTGTCAAAAGAGTGCGCGACCCTATCGCGTGGCTGGAACAATGGCGATTGATCCTTCGCGTTATTGTGCAAAACAAAACGGAAAAGGAACAACAAGAAGCACACAATACTATAATGGGCACAATCCATCGTGGCACGAAGGAACACGCCTCATTGCCCGGGTGCACGAATCGTTAATCGGCCGACTTCAAAAGAGTCAGCAATTAAACATATAACGAACCTAATCGTGACAGAACGTTGTTTACGTTCGTGCATTGTTTAATTACAATAATCTCCCATGGGCTTATGGGAATGATGAATGATGAAAGCAACAAAGAATGATTCACCTCACGTGAGATTTGATGGAGAAAAATTATCTAATGACACGATTCTTCCATGGATTTCATTGTTGTTGGAAGGACAGAAGTACTGATGATGATAATATTTTCAAACACATTAACGATGTACAATTGATCCAGAAACTTAAGTGCAGCTTATGATGAAACTTATTTAATTATAACAAGGCTCTATAGAATTTCATAGCAAAATTAATGTATTCTACGTCAAGGAGAGTAATTAAGAGTTATTTCAGAGCTCAAACAGAATTCTCACAAAATATTAATATAATCTACAACTAATGATAAGACTGCGCGAATACTGTTTTTCTTTCTTCTTATCTGGTTAAACAATTGAACTAATATTATTAGTGAAATTTTACAAGTTACAAGTCACAAGTTATTAATATTAACCGATTATGTTACATAGCAGCAACGAATTTTATAACAAAGAAAATAACATTTTACAAATAAGTTTTATCAATTACAAACCATTTGATTATCTTTTTTGATGTAAAATTGTGAAATTATAAGACTTAGAATTTGTCAATTGGCTAATAGTATCAATTGGCAAATTATTGTGTAAAAATGTTTCTGTAAAATAATATGTTATGAAATAAATATAATATTACATGAAAATTTGATTTACTTGACGAAGATTTCTGTAAACAACAGTATGTCAATTACAACTAAGAAGTAATCATGTACTACTTATATCATGAACTTTTTTGTGATATAGTAGAGTAAGAATTATATGAATACCTACTTACAATAATATTTTAACGTCACTAAATTAGTAACTTCTTGGAAAGGTACAGAGAAGTATGTATTAAATAATATGTTGCAATTACGTGTTATACACATGTATAACGAAATATATCAATATTCTTTATTGTACTGAATATGTATTTATGAGGACTATAAATACTTGGTCTCAAGTTTCTTTTTCCAAACTCTATGCTTACATATTGCTTGATCTGTTTTCTTTGAGATAAGAGAAATTAGAGTCGTTACACTGTATCATGTTTCAATTCGATGACAGTTCTGGGTGTGTTTATTAAACGGCTTAGCTTTTAGTTTGAGGTGTGTCATGGTCGAAAGCACCGGAAACGTCGAATAAAACGTAACCCCGAGGAAAATAAAACATGAGATATGTTCTTTTGATTTAATTACTACGACACCTAGATCATCTAAAATTATGGGTAACGTTTGATGCAACATATATTAATAAGGATTATTTAAATTTTAAGCGATACATAAGCTTAGATAATCTTTCCGACTCGCCAAAGATCAAAAAATATTGTTTCTATGTAATAATAAGTAGAAAAAATATAACGTTACTTAGGTCTTATATATTGGACAATTAACTTATTACGATTTTATAGTATTGTATATATTTAAAATAATTCTTATTATTTGTTACAAACTTTCAGTTTTGGAAGTTTTCATCTTCTTTCTAGCAATTTGTACTCCTCATTAGAGCCTATGTGTATTTAAAATATCACAAATAAAATATAAATATAGTGTTTGTACGATATTTACGAGTATTTTAACGATATTTTTCATTCCAATTAAATTGTACAAAAAATCTAGTTATTAAAAGTATGAAAAGAATTTATGCAATAAGTTTACACCAGAACTTCAGAAATTTTATTAGTTTTATCATATACAGTTGCCTAGAAAGTAAATTAACGCGTCTGCTAAATATTTAAATGTAAGACTGTTAATTTACTTTCTGAGGCGACTGTAGCTTAAGTCATGTTCAATAATTTAATAATTTCTTTTGCTATTTTCGTAATTAACAAGTTTATGCTTTATTAAAATATAACACAAAAATCTAAAGAACAATCAATCAATTACTTTTATATGTAATAATCTTTACAGAAAGTTGATTGAAGATTAGACTGCAATTATAAATGTATTTTATTTAAAATTCTGCAATATAAACATATGATGAACTGACTAATATACAATTACAAAGAAATAACAAATTTGGATTGATGCAGAGAGAATTTATTTTAATAAAAGTCATAAGTGAATTGTTTTCTTTTACTTACATACTCTCTCACTTTAAAGAAATTAAAATTCATATATAAGCAATTGCTGATATTTTCATATTCATATTATATAATTATCATATGTTCTTAAGAAACACAATATAATAACAACTTTTGTACCTTATACAACGTTTCAGGTTTACCTCGAAACGCTGAAATATTTCGAAAAATAAACACCACGAAAAAATGTTTAAGACAAAAATTGTATGTCGAGAGTGATATACTATACTCTTGCCTATTTGGCTTTGCACTTATCAGGCAATGATCTGTGAACGTTGTATTAAAATGTTTAAATGGGAACCTGATTTTTTAAGCCTCTCGACTAGTTATTTCAAATTGAATTAAGTAGCTCGAAGATGGCCCAAGTATCTCGATCAGGCTCTCTTGAGCAAAACCATAACTGCACCGCTCTATTTCCTCCGCGGCAAAAGGACAATATATTCCTCCTTCCAACGACACTAACAAAATAAAAAAACGTAAGCTAGAAACAGTTAAAATAAACGCAAACACTAGCCAGAACGAATCGTCAACAGACCGTATAACCATTTACAATAGATTCGCAATATTAGAATCCACAAATGACTCCATGGACGTGGCTGAAACACTAACTAATCAACATACACAAAAAATCCCCCTCCCCCACCTATCTTCATTGATGATGTCATCGACATTCAAAAAATGATAAAGTCCATTGAGAGAGATATCAACAAAGAGGATACAAACAACAAGAGGATACAAACTAAAAATAAATAATAACCAAGTTAAAATTCTGCCGACTAACCCAGACTCCTATAGAAAACTAACAAAGTTACTAAAAACCTTGAACGCAAACTTCCACACATATCAACTCAAACGAGAAAGACTTTTTCGTGTGGTACTACGCAACATCCACCAGTCAGCTAACTTAGACGAACTGAAGTTCGAACTTCTAAATCATGGCCATGAAGTAACAAACATTAACAACATAAGGCATAGAATCTCGAAAAACCCGCTATCCTTATTCCTCATTGGCCTAAAACAAAAGCCAAACAATAAACAAATTTACAACATCAATCGACTAATGAACTCAGTAGTAAAATTCGAACCTCCTTTTATAAAAAAAGAGATTGTGCAATGTAAAAGGTGCCAAAGGTACGGTCACACGCAGAAATATTGCAACCATAATTTCCGCTGCGTTAAATGTGCAGGTATTTACTGATCAGTGCACTAAATCTCCAGAAACTTCTGCGAAGTGCATCCTCTGTCAAGGAGAGCAT
The DNA here is from genome assembly GCF_051014615.1 of Bombus vancouverensis nearcticus. Taxonomy (NCBI): domain Eukaryota; kingdom Metazoa; phylum Arthropoda; class Insecta; order Hymenoptera; family Apidae; genus Bombus; species Bombus vancouverensis. Next base: position 833,648 of record NC_134911.1, on the reverse strand, counting down.
CCTGCGAACTATAAAGGTTGCTCAGCCGAGAAGACCTTGTACAAAAATAAGTATCCTAAACTCAGAGTCAAGGAGATAACCAACCAAGTACTCAGTCCTCAGAAATTCTCTACCCCTTCAATCTTCTATGCCCAGGCAGTTCAAGGAAATCAAAACAATCCGAAAATCCATAGTGACCATTCTCAAAATAGTGTTCCCAGTTCACAAAACACGGATAACTTCTCTAGACTCGAAAAATTAATCAAGAAACAATCAGAACAAGTTAATAACTTACTATCATTATTAACACTCATTATGGGTAAATTAATACGCCCCGACGCAAAATAAAACCAATTCGCATAGCTCTTTGGAATGCCAACGTTTTAGCTCAACACAAATACGAACTAGGACTCTTCTTAAAACAACAGCAAATTAACGTAATGCTCATATCTGAAACTCTCTTCACTGACAAAAATTATCTGAAAATAAACAGTTATAACTTCTACCATACCCAATATCCCAGTGGAGAGGCCCACGGCGGCATCGAAATTATTATCAAAACCAGCATTGAGCATTATGAGCTTCCATCGTTTCAGAAGTACTACCTCCAAGCTACAAACGTAGAGATAGAAGATTGCCATGGTACAATCACCACTTCAACAGTATATTGTCCTCCTAGACGCTCCATTTTTAAAGAAGACTGTGATAACTTCCTTGATGCTCTGAGCAATAAATTCATAGCTGGAGGAAACTATAGCGCCAAACATCCCCAATGGGGCAGCAGACTTATCACAGTAAACACCAATAGACTCAGCTACCTCACCACATATGAACCAACATACTGGCCCACTGACACTAACAAAATACCTAATTTACTTGACTTCTTTGTAACTAAAAATATCTCGCCAAGATATGTCCAAATCAACTCCTCGGCGAAACTCTCTTCAGATCATTCCCCCGTTATTGCAACAATTAGCTCAACAATTATTGAAAATCCACATAATGGCTTTATTCATAACCAACTCACCAACAGGCAACTCTTTAGAGAAGTCTTTAATCATTCAACATCAGCTTTAATTTCCCTAAAAACAAATGAAGGTATTGAAACAGTCACGGAATACTTAAACACCAGCATAATAAACGCTATCCGCTCTTCCACACTTACTAAGACTTCTATCAATAAACATGAATACCTCCATCACATATTAAAAAAAATCGCAGAGAAACGTAGACTTAGAAGAGTATGGCAGAGTCATAGAACACCCGACGACAAACGCAAACTAAATAACGCAACTGGGAATTTAATCAAAATTATTAGAAACTATAAAAATGACTGTTTCCAAAAATGTCTCGCCAATCTGTCTCCCACAGCTAAAGCCAACTACTCACTATAGAAGGCTTCCAGGAAACTCACGTGTCCCCCGCAAATAATCCCTCCAATTCGCTGTCCGCAAGGTGGATGTGCGCGTAGCCCTATAGAAAAAGCCAACCTGTTTGGTAATCACCTATCTAACGTATTTAAACCTCATTCCTCCAAAACTGCCGCGGAAATAACTGAATACCTGCACTCGCACTTTCAAATGTCTCCTCTTATTGAACCTTTCACTTCTCTAGAAGTTACAGAATTAATCCGTCGCCGAAATCGCAGGAAAGCATCGGGGCATGACCAAATATGTATTAAAGCAATCAAGGAACTTCCCATAAAAGGTAATGCACTCATCACATCAATTTTTAATGCAATTCTTCGCCTTGAATACTATCCTAAGTCCGGGAAAATATCACTCATTACTCTCATCCCTAAACCGGGAAAACCAATACACGAAACTAGCTCCTATCGCCCAATTAGTCCTCTACCTACTTTGTCAAAACTATTCGAGAAGATGCTAACGGACTGCTTCCACTCTTAGAGGATTTGAAAACATTGCCAGATCATCAATTCGGTTTTCGGAAGCAACATTCTACGATAGAGCAAATTCATCGAATAACACATAATATCAGCCAAAACTTAGAAAAGAAAAAAAATACTGCTCTGCGGTATTCCTAGACATTCAACAGGCACTCGACAAAATGTGGCATGAAGGACTTTTGTTCAAACTAAAGAAAATCCTATCACACACCTACTACTCCATCCTAAAGTCCTACCTAATCAATAGACAATTCATGGTTAAATACTTAGACGCTATAACCGCAACATTTCCAATAGAAGCTGGCATCCCCTAAGGTAGTGTCCTCGAACCCCTGCTGTTCTCCATCTACACTGCCGATTTACCAATTTTAACAGAGATAAATATAGTGGCATTTGCTGATGACACAGCGCTATTAGCATCCCACGCAGACCCGATAATTACATCCTCCACTCTCCAGCAAGGTCTCGACTCTATGGAAAAGTGGTTCCACAATTGAGGCTTAAAAATTAACGAAAATAAATCCACACATGTAACCTTCACGCTGCGAAAGCAAACCTGCCTTCGGGTGACCATTAACAATATAACAATTCCTAACAAGGATTCAATCAGATATCTGGGCATAACCCTGGACAGGAGAATGACATGGAAACAACACATCATAGACAAATCGAAGCAATTCAAGGCTAAACTTAAAAAATTCTACTGGCTCATTGGCCGACGTTCCAACTTAAGCACGCAGAGCAAAATTACGCTCTATAAGACTATAATAAAACCTGTCTGGACCTACGGAATTCAACTATGGGGAACAGCAAGTAATTCCAACATTGAAATACTTCAACGCTTCCAATCGAAAACTCTAAGATCCTTAATACATGCACCCTGGTATGTTATCAACGAAGCAATAAATCGCGACCTCAAGATACCCACAGTCAAAGAAGAAATAACAAAGTGTAGTAATAGATATATCATAAGAGTTAACAACCATCGAAACCCCCTAATTACTAAATTACTTAATACGTCGGACCAGATCCGCAGGCTGATATAACAATATCCTTTAGACCTAAGTACTAGAATATAAATAATTAGTCATGTCACTGCGCCACGCTAGAGAAACTTACTCAAAATTCTCAATGCGAGAATTGATTGTAAAGTACTTGTAAATAAAAAAAAATCTTCTCCGCTGTGTGTAGTGTCACGTAAACTTGAAAGTTGGATGATAAAATAAAATAGCTGAGTCGTAACACAACTATCTATTTTGCTTTTATTAATCTTTATTATGAATTCAGCAATCACAATGAAATACACATTGAATTAACACACATAAATCACAATTCATTCCAACAACTTTATGTAAAACCTAGTTACACTGATACGTTAAGTACATGACTATCTAATGGTAGAAACTCGGTAAAAAAGATGTTGACTATTTTAGAGACTGAGTTATGTTTAGTGACGATGTTGTAGCGGAGGAAAGCTAGGGGTGGGTGTGTCTGAGGCCACGAGATGAGCTGATTCGTTAAGGACAATTTTGGTTAGTAAAGCAAGGGCGATGGACATTGCTTTTGATTGGAGCACACGAACCCTGGTGGACTAGGAAGGGTCTTAGCCACCCTTGAGAGAAAGTTGCTAACGGAAAATACCGAATGTGAGAAAACTAACTTTCCCGTATCTTCTCGTAGTAAACAAAAATGTAAAGAACACTGGAAATAGAAGATGTTTGTTTTTGGTCTGAAGGACCTTAACTATGAAAATGCCAAGATTTATTGGTGAGTCCTTAAGACTATTGGGGGTACGTAGTAAGGATGCGTAGACATCTGGATGTCATCTTGCTCTCGGCTTGGTCTCTGTTGTGGATTGAGATTTAGTTGATGTTACCAGTAGCCTGGTCAATGCAGAGAGTCGCCAAACGTAACAATGTACTTTCACATTCGACGGAGCAATGGAAGAAATTAACTATATTGACTGATTGTTTTGGAAACATCGGAAACCTATTACTTTGTGTTCAAGTAATGTAATACCATTAGTACAATCCCGGACAAAATGATAATACATGTGTGCTATTTTTATATTCTCAGAGACAACTTAAGATGTTTGTAAATGTAACAAATATTGCAATTTAAATATGACGACGTAGGAAAAAGGAATCTGTTACTAAATATGTAGTTGTTTTCTCCAATATTCAAATGATAGCACATTAACAAAATCTATTTGTCTATTTAAATGTATTTATTTTTATACTTTTCCCAAAAAGAGAATTTACATCATGATTAACATAAAATGAATAACGTGTGGTCAGAATATGTATAATTTTTAAATGATATTCTGGGACAAATTATTATTTTTATATTTTTATTCTACTGTAATAGATTCCTTTAATTATTGAATATTATCGTATTGTTTTCCATTCTTTCCCCAACAATTTTCAATTATATTCAAATCTGGAAAGCGTGTAGACTGATATATTTTCTCTTGCAAGAAATGTTTCTACAACCTTAGCTCGATGAACGACAGTATTGTCACACTGGAAGATAAACTTGTGTTTGATAATACATAGAACGCATTTATTGATTTGTTCTAAGACCAAATTTATTTATGTACCATTTTCTTTGGCCATTCATTTTCTCTTTGAATCGATTCGGCATCATGTCACTGTTGTCCATTTGTCGTCGCTTTTTCACCATTCTTCCTTTTTCTAAGTCACGGTAATAGAATTAAAATCCATCAAGGACACCCATATTAAATTTTTTTCCTCAGTAACTAAAATACGTTTTCATTTCTTCTTCCAGTGAACACGTACATTTGTGAATGTTAACCGTTGACATTTATGTTGTTTTGTTGGCGCAGGCTTTTGCTTCATTTTTAATCGTTAAATAAACTTACACTTCTGAAGGACGCGGAGGACACTTTTGATATTTGGAATAACACGCGCATTGCGAGCAATTTCACGTGATATTAATGTCGAATTTGAAGCAACAAGTATAATGACCCGTTTCTTCTGCTCTGTTACTATTGGCGGTCTTCACGATCTTTTTTCTTCTCATAATTAGTATTCTTTTAATAAATTATGCATTACTTTGAGATTTTACTTAACGATCTTTAACACAAAACCTACCAGCGGCGGTTAAATTGACCGCTCTCGAACTTCTACACAAAGTTAACCATATTTAAACTTTATCATATCGCTTCATAATTTCTGACTTTTCCTAAAACTTGCATACAATATATTTTTCGGTATTTACTTTTAGTTTGCTCTTTTATTTTCTGAGAAAAATTTATACTCTGCCTTGCCTACCATGACCGGTCATTTTGACTGCCCGAGAAAATATTTTAGTTATTTTTAAAGTAAATGCAATCAGTACAAAGAAAAGGCTATCTCAAGGTCAAATGACAAAACAAAATCAATAATAACAAATAACAACAGCTGTTACACCCGTGATCTTGTCATAAAACATAATCCACCCCTCGATCAAGATGGCCACCAGCTGCCAAGACATATCAACTCCGGCCCATAATAATCTTAAGGAACCGCCATAACATTTAGCATTTTTTACAGTCCATTGCTACAAACATTTTAAAAGTCGAGAAGTTTCTCAGGGTTATTGGTCACTGAGATAAAACACGGGAAAGCTTTCCCAACTCCACCCTCGAGTAACCCTTAGTGGAGAACGGCCAGCACCCATCAATATTTTCGTATAAATATCGCCGTCACAGACCATATTCTTACTTGCTATCGTCCTTTCGACCAGAATCTCAGTTTGTTAGTCAATTAGTCGACATCTAAACTTGTTATCTTTAAAACTCAGACAGAGAGCATCTCAGAGCGTTTTGCGTAAAGTTGTTATAGAAGAAAAAGTAAAGCATATCAAATTTGACAATAATTTTGTATTCCATACATGGTATTATTCTGTGATAAATATTTACCCTAGAAATGTCAAAAGTTTTCGAAAAAAAATTATAAAAAGAAAATAACTGACGTAGAAGAAAACTGTTCAGTGTGCGATGAACAAGAAACTTCAGCAACTGAAAACGGCGTGAGAGCACGTGAAAAACTATTTACAACCGAATCAGAGTTGAATATTATAAATAAGCATTTACGTAAGGGCAAAAAGGAAAGAAATTATCGTTGACAGCAAAGGGTCAAATTGATGTAGAGAACGAACGTATCAAAACTGGGCCCAATGGGACAGTTTGGAGCGAAATAAATGCAAGTTCCAAACATCAGGCAGGACATCAGTTCATAATATTTTTAGAGATATGCTTGTTACGACCGTTCGCGGAGAGACGCGGTCGCGAGGAAAACGCGTCAGCGAGAGGCGTAAATTCTCGCTACGATTCGGTGAATCGACGCCGCGAAGTAGTCGTTCCCCTGTTTCGGTTAAGATAACAGAGGTGGTTGATTAAATATGACACAGTAGTAAGTTATATTTCACCGTTTATTCCACAACTTATAACGAGGATAGTTACACTGGTGCGTATGTACGAGATGAGTGAGTGACTGATCTGCGGGTGTGTATACCCGCTCGAAGGATGTTGACCTTTCGAAGGATGTGAAATCAGTAAGTCTTGGGAGACGATGATGTGTCGGAGGAAAACTAAGGATGGGTGTGTCTAGCGCACGGGACCATCGGATTTGTTGGTGCCGATGTTATATAGGAGAGTGAGGGAATAGGCTTCGTTTTTAATTGGTTAAACGAAGGGTCTTAACCGCCCTCGAGAGAAAGTGGTTAGTGGGAGGAAAGTTGCAGCGTGCGTGAGAAAAACCAGCTTTCCCTTGTCCAGCCGTGGTAGACATTAGTGTTTAGAAATTCTTCGGAACCAGATATTTGTTTTGTTTCAAGGACCTTTTCTAGGAAATCTATGAGATTGATGGACGGTGTTTAAAACTATGGAGGATACGCTGCGAGTACCCGAAGACATCTGGTTGCCACATTGCCCGGTGCATGGCCTCGGCCATGTGGCGTGTTACGCGACGTAACATCCTCCCCCCGTTGAGAGGGCACCGATCAAGTGATATGGTAGGCTGTTGTCAGGTGGATCTCTTATCAGACTTCGGGCTGTTGATTGGTTCGGAGTCGTCTGGAGTCGTTCTGCTCGGTAGTGGTACCATCCGCTTGATGCTCCGTTCGAGGGTACTCGTCGCTGTTCGAACGATAGCCGTGCGTATGATGCCGTCCGCGCCGAGTTGGGCCTTGATGATTCTGCCCAATGGCCATTGCATCGGGGGGACGTTGTCTTCTCTGAGAAGGACGATGGTGCCTTCTCGTATGTCGTGACTGCCCTTGCTCCATTTGTTCCGGATGTGTAGCTCGTTGAGATACTCTCGATGCCACCGGCGCCAGAAATGTTGTTTGAGTTTCTGAATGTGTTGCCAGCAGGAGAGACGGTTGGATGGCGTGTCCCTGAAATCTCGTTCTCGGAAACTTGTTAGTGAATCTCCGATGAGGAAATGGCCGGGAGTGAGAACGAGGAGATCGTTTGGGTCTGAAGATATCGGCGTCAGCGGACCGGAGTTGAGGATAGACTCGATTTCGATGATGAGGGTGTTAAGGTTTTCGAAGGTCAAGAGCTCGTTACCGACGACACGTCTGAGATGTCGTTTGAAAGACGTCATTGCAGCCTCCCACAACCCGCCGAAGTGAGGAGAGTTGGGAGGGATGAAGTGCCATTCGATCCGTCGGTCGGCTAAAAAGGACTGGACCTGTGCCTTGTGATCGTCGGATTGCAGGAGATTTCGGAGTTCTCGTAATTCGTTGTTGGCACCAACGAAGTTGGTACCGTTGTCGGAGTAGATTGTCACACAGAATCCGCGGCGAGCGATGAATCTTCGCAGAGCGGAAATGAAAGCCTCGCTGGTGAGATCGCTGACCAACTCGATGTGGACTGCCTTGACTGCAAGACACACAAAGATTGCTACGTATACCTTGATTTTGCGTCGGTTGCGATCCCTTCGTTCCTTGATGTAAAACGGTCCGCAGTAGTCGATTCCGACGTTGGTAAATGGCCGAGACTCTGTGATCCGTGCAGCTGGAAGGTCGCCCATTATGTAATCCACTGGAGGGGGATTGGCTCTGCAGCAACGGACGCACTTCTTCAGCGTGCTCCAAACTTGACTGCGGCCGTCGATAGGCCAATAAGATCTCCTTAGGGCGTACAAGGTAGCTTGAGTTCCGGAGTGGAGATTTAGGAGGTGTTCATGCTCGATTATGAGCGCGGTGACTGAGGATTTGGGTAGAATTATTGGATGCTTCTGGTGGAAAGGCATTGGTGAATGACTGAGTCGGCCTCCGACGCGCAGCATCCCGTCCTTGTCCAGAAATGGATTGAGTCTTTGGAGTTTCCCCTTCACTGCCGAATTTCTGTCTGTCCGGAGAGCACGGATTTCGTCTGAAAAATAACAAGCTTGCAATAGTTTGATTAATCGGTTATGTGCATTGGTCAACTCGTGCATGGTCAGAGGTTTGCCTCGATCCCGGGCTTATCTCCATCGAAGGCACCGAGCGGCAATTCTTATAAGCTTGGGCCAAGAGGAGAATCTCCCCAGTATGCTGTGGTCCGCCGGAGTCGCGGACAGACAGGTTGCCTTTTTCTGCTCCGGTGTTTCGTTCAACGGTACTGGGTTCCACGCTGGCCAGTATTCTTCAGGTTGTTGAAGCCACTCTGGTCCGTGTTGCCAAATGGTTGGTTTCAGGAAGTCTTCGGGTAGTTGGCCTCGAGATATGAGATCTGCCGGGTTGTCGGTAGTGGGGGTGTGGCGCCAATCTGAGGCGTGAGTCTTCCGTTGGATTTCTGTCACACGGTTAGCGACGAAGGTTTTCAGCGTGTGGGGTGATGTGTTGATCCAATGTAGAACGATTGTGGAGTCAGTCCAATAAACGGTCCGAGCAATGTTGATTGTCAAGGCTTGGAGGACCGTGTTGGCTAGTGACGCGAGAAGGAGTGCTCCGCTCAGTTCCAGCCTTGGAATGGTTAGTGACTTGAGCGGAGCTACCTTCGACTTCGCAGTGAGGAGACGTGTACAGACATGACCATCCAGGGTGATAGTGCGAAGGTATACGCATGCTCCATATGCCCTTTCGCTGGCGTCACAGAACCCGTGTAACTCAATTTCCGCTGCGGGATTGATTATCGTTTTACGTGGAAACTCCACGTTATTCAATAATGGCAGCTGTGCGTAATATTTGCTCCATTCCGTGTGCACGTCAGCCGGTAAGGATTCGTCCCAATCAATTTTTAGTGTCCAGAGTCGCTGGAGCAACATCTTAGCTCGAACAATTACTGGTGCCAGCAATCCGAGAGGGTCGTAGATCTTGGCGATTTCGGAGCTGATTGTTCTCTTCGTAATTCGAGAGTCGGCATTATTGATTTTGACAGAGTATAGGATCGAATCGTCGAAGGAATTCCAAACAACACCCAGTGTCTTGAAGGTTTGCGATTCGCCTAGTAGCAGCTTATGGTTTATGTCCGTCTCGGGAAGTCCTCGTAGCAGTTCCCGGTCGTTCGATGCCCATTTCCGAATGTTCAAACCGGCTAGCTTGAGCAGTTCTGTGAGCTCCGTTCTCAATGATTGTGCCTCGACCCTTGTATCGACTCCTGTGAGAACATCGTCGACGTAGAAGTCTCGCTGTAAGACTGTCGCCGCTCGTGGATATCGATGTCCCTCGTCGTCCGCCAGTTGCTTGAGGCAGCGGATGGCTAGATAAGGGGCAGCTGAGAGCCCGAATGTCACGGTGTTGAGTTGATAAGTGTCAACTTCTCCATCAGCATTGCGCCACAGGATTTGTTGAAATTTCCGATCCTCCGGGCGCACAAGAAATTGGCGATACATTTTTTCGACATTGCCTGTAATGACGTATTGGTGAGATCGAAATCTTAAGAGGATGAGAAATAAATCATCCTGTAGTTTCGGTCCCGTATGAAGTACGTCGTTTAATGAAACTCCGGTGGTGGTTGGGGCCGATCCGTCGAACACGACTCGGAGTTTCGTGGTTTGGCTGGACTCCTTGATCACGCCATGATGTGGCAGAAAATATCCGTCGTCCGTGCAGTAGCCCGAGGTAACCTTCGTCATGTGCCCTAATGCCAAGTATTCCTGCATTACGGCATGATAATCGGCTTCGAAACGCTTATCTCGTTGGAACCGACGGCAGAGAGATGTTAGTCGTTTCATCGCCATGGCTCTGGAGGATCCAAGCGAAGGAGTCGTCTCGTTGAATGGGAGAGCGACCATGTATCGCCCTTCGTGGGTGCGTTGAACGTGATTCCGGAAATGTTCCTCGCACTGTCGTTCCGCTTCCGAAATGTGCGCAGTGGTCGGTCCTTCGTCGATTTCCCAGAACCGGGCGAGATCCGCCTGCAAGGCCGTCGTGGACGCGTGAAATGCGTGTGCGGGTGGTTGCGAGGCTGGGCTCCCCCCGATGACCCATCCGAACCGCGTTTTTTGCAGACGCAAGTCGGTCCCGTTTGCTTGACTGATGTCAAGTTGGCCGACACACAGTGACGCTAGTGTTGGTCCGGCGCTCAATAGCACGTCGATCGGAGCAGGTCTGTGGAATCTTGGATCGGCTAGTCGTAGATTTCTGGGTATCTGTATCGTTGACCGATCCACGGGTTGATCTGGGATCGAAGTCGAGATGGTCGGTATGATGAGAAAAGTCCAGGTGCGTTCGTATGTGCCGTCAACGTAGGTGATTGTGGCCGTAATGTAACGTTTCGAGGTCGTCGATAATGTGTTGAGTGTTCCGATTGGGACCGAACATTTCCGTTGGTTGAGTCTTAACGAATTGGCGAGTCTCTCGGTGATGAAGTTCATGCTAGCGCCGGTATCTAGCAGAGCTCGGCAGCGGAACGGTTGAGTTCTATTGTCCAGTATGTTGACCTGCGCAGTGACTAACAAATCGTGGTGGAGTGATCCGGAAGGAGGCGAGGTCAATGAGTCTGTTTTCGGTGGTTCGGTCCCTAGCAAAGCCGTTTGAGGACGTCAGGGCTCCCCTAGTTGTTTAAGACTGGGGGAGGTATTTGATCCCGATGCCGTCGTTCGCGATGACCGAGATCCACGTTTTGGGGAGGTTCGCGGAGACGTTCGGGGAGACGTTCGGGGAGACGTTCGTGGAGACGCGGATGCCAGTCTCGATCGGTGTGACGACCGCGGGGTCGGTGAACTAGGCGGAGATCGACCGTTGGATGTCCGGTCGCTCGACGATCGACCGCTCGGTGTTCGGCTCACACGTGTGCGTAATCTACTGTGACCATGCTCTTGATGTACATAAGTGTGGTGTCGCTGTCTACAGATGCGACATGACCCGGCGGAGCACTGATTGAGCGCGTGTCCCTTGCCTAAACAATTCGTACAGAGCGACGCCCGTTTGGCAGTGTCGAGACGCTCCTTGGGCGATTTCGCTTTGAAGACGTCGCAATTCCGTAGTTCGTGTTGTCTTCGACATTCCGGACATACCGACGACTCGAGTGTCGTGGTGAATGCATGACTCCGCGGCGCGCTCGGTCGCTGACGGTTGGGTGGTTCGGAGGCCCTTTTCGTCGCGGTAACTGCTGAACTTGTTCTGTCGCCGTTTGTCCGTGTTTGCAAGAAGTCTATTAAGTGCTTGTATGACGGTAATTTCTTGTCTGGCAAGGTGCATTGCCATTTGCGAATGATGGCTGGGGGTAGCTTTGATGTAAGTAATTTGAGAAGAACGGTGTCGGATGTGATTGGGTCACCGAGGTTCTCTAACGCTTGGATATTTATCTTGAACGTCTCGAGGAAGTCATCTATGGCTTCGGGTGTTTCTTTAACTATTTTTGGATAGTCAACAAGCAAGTCGAGGTGGCGCATGCAGATTTGACGGTGGCAGTCGAATTTTTCCTTGAGTACGTCAACGGCGATGGCATAGTTTGACTCGGTGATGGCTAGCGATTGTATACTTCGCGCGGCCCTCCCAGTCAAGGCTGATCGGAGGTGATAGAATTTTTGGATTGGTGTTAGTTGTTTGTTTCGATCTATCGTTGACGAGAAGGAATCGTAAAATGACTGCCAATTCTCGAGCGTACCATCAAATGTGGGTATTCGAATCTCCGGCAGTTTAAGCGATGTCGGCTCGGCGACATTAGACGACTCGGAGCCTTGTGATTTCGACGACGATGCTGGTGTATCATCCATGAGGGTGTGTATTCGGACTAGAAGATCGTCATATGTGTCGGTTACTTCGGAAACGCGCGCGTCGTCCATTTCGCCCAAATCTTCTAATTCCTCTTGTAACAATCGATATTGTTTCCACGCGTCGTCGAGCATTGTCATATAGGCCGTTAATTGGGCCTTAATCGGTTGTGTAGATTTTTCGTATTCATCGAGTCGTTTCGATACAGAGGTAAATCGACCGATTTGAAAGCCTCGTCTCCGATGCAAGGAGGTAATTTTCTCTGCGTTTCCGGTTGCCATTGTTTGTTAGATAAGTGAGAGTGGAATGGTTATAACTTACTTCTGTTGAAGATTGTCCAGTTGCGGCAGGAGGTTGCGTGGTTGCGTTTTAACCAACGAATTATACCTCTTCAAGGGTGACGATCCTTGACGTTACTGACCTCGCTGGGGGGCAACGCTCCCGCTGCTGGTTATGTTGGATTCACGTGGCACTGTATGATAGTGGGTGTCACTGGTATGCGCTTTTCACTTGACGCGTGATGCGGCTTTGAGGATCGAATGATTCGACCGGTTACGTGTCCACACTTTTCACTTGTCACTGAATCCGGCTCGAAGGACCAAATGTTTCGACCGGATGGGTGACAAAACTATCCACTGCCACTGATAATCCGGCTCGAAGGACCAAGTGTTACGACCGTTCGCGGAGAGACGCGGTCGCGAGGAAAACGCGTCAGCGAGAGGCGTAAATCCTCGCTACGATTCGGTGAATTGACGCCGCGAAGTAGTCGTTCCCCTGTTTCGGTTAAGATAACAGAGGTGGTTGATTGAATATGACACAGTAGTAAGTTATATTTCACCGTTTATTCCACAACTTATAACGAGGATAGTTACACTGGTGCGTATGTACGAGATGAGTGAGTGACTGATCTGCGGGTGTGTATACCCGCTCGAAGGATGTTGACCGTTCGAAGGATGTGAAATCAGTAAGTCTTGGGAGACGATGATGTGTCGGAGGAAAACTAAGGATGGGTGTGTCTAGCGCACGGGACCATCGGATTTGTTGGTGCCGATGTTATTTAGGAGAGTGAGGGAATAGGCTTCGTTTTTAATTGGTTAAACGAAGGGTCTTAACCGCCCTCGAGAGAAAGTGGTTAGTGGGAGGAAAGTTGCAGCGTGCGTGAGAAAAACCAGCTTTCCCTTGTCCAGCCGTGGTAGACATTAGTGTTTAGAAATTCTTCGGAACCAGATATTTGTTTTGTTTCAAGGACCTTTTCTAGGAAATCTATGAGATTGATGGACGGTGTTTAAAACTATGGAGGATACGCTGCGAGTACCCGAAGACATCTGGTTGCCACATTGCCCGGTGCGTGGCCTCGGCCATGTGGCGTGTTACGCGACGTAACAATGCTAAACGGCATATAATGAAAGGACAAGTAAAGATGGCATTTTATCTTATCATTGATAACCGTATAAGGGATCATGTAATGAAATGTACGGAAAAAGAAGCATTTAGAGCATTGGGGACTAACAGCTAGATGCAACAAAACTAGATGCATTTATTGCTCTGCTATATGCCCGCGGTGCATATCAGGCAACAAATTTAGATATCTCATATTTGTGGAATAAAATTGGGAGACCTGCATTTTTTTCAAAAACGATGAGCAGGGATGACTTTGCAGAAATTATGAGGTTTATACGATTTGATAACAAGAGCGAAAAAAGCCAACGTTTACGAACCAATAAATTTGCAATGGTATCTACAGTATGGGGCCAATTTACAGAGAATTCACAAAATTGCTAGTTATAAACCTAGTGCATACATTACTTTTATATAAAGAATCGCGGGAAAATCAGATTCATTACTACAAAATACTTGTCAAGTAAAAAATTGCAAAGGTTACAAAATTATGAAAATTTGTCTAAAATGCGGGAAATATCTATACGGCAAATGTTCATTTGATAATAAGATAATTTGTAAAAAATGCAGCGAATTTGAATAAGATATATCTCTATGTAAATAAAAGTGTAATTCTATTTAAGTCTATAATTAATATTAAACAAAAATAAATTTGGACGAAATTTTATGATAGTTCATCATTTTATATACATTTAGTTATAAATTAACCATTATCTAAGTTAAATCATAAAAACTATTACTTCTTTAATCACCAGTTATCTTGACAGCACACGGTAGGAATAGGTATACACGAAGTGTTAGTAGATTTAGTGTAAAAATTTTGGAAGCAATTAGGTTTTCAACTTCTGGTTTAACAATTCTTGATATCGCGGTCTCTCTGTCTGCGGCTCACATATCGGCACTTACATGGTTGTGAGACATAGTACTTAACATAGTACTTATCATAGTACTTAACATAGTACTTAATAACAGATTCCTTCTTCTTGGGTGGTGGCATTTACGTTTTACTTTACTGCAAAAATTTATGTTGTCTCTGAGAAATTAAAGACAGGACACACGTATTATTATTTTGTTCGGGACTGTGGCATTATAAGCAGTATCTCATTATGTGATCCCGTGGCGCACCTATATCGGGTAACACTGATGCCGTGATGCCGGCAGCATATCGAACTCGAAAGTTTATATCTTGATAGTTGATGATGTGACAAACATATGATTAATGCTAGTTAAAAGAATATGCAAAAAATACAGGTTTCCATTAAAAAATGTTAATATGATCTTTATAGGATGTTTCAAGATTATCGCAAACAAATAAAAGTACATTCTCTTTAATGTATAGTATACATTAATCCCAAAATCTCAAGACGTATCGTATATTCTCCCCACTTTGATACAACTTTTGTCTGAAACATTTTTTCGTATAATTCATATTCGTAAGATATTTGAACGCTTCAAGTAAACCGGACGCACTATATATACATCTCAACGAAAATGTGAGAAATAGTTGCCCAAATGATCCTTTTCAAAATTTTACTGTTATATTGTATAAATTGACGTATTTTAATAACATTAACCTGACTTGTCCTAATTATTATTATCTTGTTATAGTTGTTGTATAAAGTTATTATTATCTTGATAAAAAATACTCGATTATAATAGATAATTAAAATATTAATAGATAGTATTTTATTATGTTATGAGGGCACACCATTTTGTTGGTTCAGTAATTCAAAATAGCTCTTGAGTCTTTTTTTTTAAGTATAATTTAATCATCTGATTAAACCATTAAATTCATTAATTATTGAAAACAATTGCACGTGAGATCAGATAAATTGTTAACTTAAAACTTTTCAATCTATCCTATTCTTTTCTATTCCGTTCTACTCTGTTCTATTCTACTCTATTCTACTCTATTCTGTTCTATTCTATTCTATTCTATTCTATTCTATTCTATTCTATTCTATTCTATTCTATTCTATTCTATTCTATTCTATTCTATTCTATTCTATTCTATTCTATTCTATTCTATTCTATTCTATTCTATTCTATTCTATTCTATTCTATTCTATTCTATTCTATTCTATTCTATTCTATTCTATTCTATTCTATTCTATTCTATTCTATTCTATTCTATTCTATTCTATTCTATTCTATTCTATTCTATTCTATTCTATTCTATTCTATTCTATTCTATTCTATTCTATTCTATTCTATTCTATTCTATTCTATTCTATTCTATTCTATTCTATTCTATTCTATTCTATTCTATTCTATTCTATTCTATTCTATTCTATTCTATTCTATTCTATTCTATTCTATTCTATTCTATTCTATTCTATTCTATTCTATTCTATTCTATTCTATTCTATTCTATTCTATTCTATTCTATTCTATTCTATTCTATTCTATTCTATTCTATTCTATTCTATTCTATTCTATTCTATTCTATTCTATTCTATTCTATTCTATTCTATTCTATTCTATTCTATTCTATTCTATTCTATTCTATTCTATTCTATTCTATTCTATTCTATTCTATTCTATTCTATTCTATTCTATTCTATTCTATTCTATTCTATTCTATTCTATTCTATTCTATTCTATTCTATTCTATTCTATTCTATTCTATTCTATTCTATTCTATTCTATTCTATTCTATTCTATTCTATTCTATTCTATTCTATTCTATTCTATTCTATTCTATTCTATTCTATTCTATTCTATTCTATTCTATTCTATTCTATTCTATTCTATTCTATTCTATTCTATTCTATTCTATTCTATTCTATTCTATTCTATCCTATTCTATCCTATTCTATCCTATTCTATCCTATTCTATCCTATTCTATCCTATTCTATCCTATTCTATCCTATTCTATCCTATTCTATCCTATTCTATCCTATTCTATCCTATTCTATCCTATTCTATCCTATTCTATCCTATTCTATCCTATTCTATCCTATTCTATCCTATCCTATTCTATTCTATCCTATTCTATTCTATCCTATTCTATTCTATCCTATTCTATTCTATCCTATTCTATTCTATCCTATTCTATTCTATCCTATTCTATTCTATTCTATTCTATTCTATTCTATTCTATTCTATTCTATTCTATTCTATTCTATTCTATTCTATTCTATTCTATTCTATTCTATTCTATTCTATTCTATTCTATTCTATTCTATTCTATTCTATTCTATTCTATTCTATTCTATTCTATTCTATTCTATTCTATTCTATTCTATTCTATTCTATTCTATTCTATTCTATTCTATTCTATTCTATTCTATTCTATTCTATTCTATTCTATTCTATTCTATTCTATTCTATTCTATTCTATTCTATTCTATTCTATTCTATTCTATTCTATTCTATTCTATTCTATTCTATTCTATTCTATTCTATTCTATTCTATTCTATTCTATTCTATTCTATTCTATTCTATTCTATTCTATCCTATTCCATTCTGTTCTATTCTACTCTATTCTATTCTATACTATTTTATTCTATTCTATTCTATTGTAACTTATTTTATTCTATCGTACATATAATCGGGACAAAGATAAGTGAACAGATAGTGGAAAATATTAATCTCAGTTATTTACTAAATAATCTATATACTATGAAAATATATGCATAATAAATGAAACTTAAATAAATAAAACTTTTATTAAATTTCATTGATACCTATCTTTACTATCTGCCCAATATCTGATCTTTTCTATATGTTAATTTTAATTAATTCTTATTATTAAAAGAATAAATCTTTTACTTGAACAAACCTTATTTCCATTCTTTTGAATTCATTACAAAATATATTCAGACGAGATAACAATTTTTTAATTTCTTTGCCTTGATTGTTTACTAGACGCGAAGTAATCAAATTTTAACAAACACGATAATAAACAATGTTGTATAACTTCATAATCTTAGATAATAAACAATGTATAAAAATAAAGCGAATAATGCACAATAAACCATTAAAAAAACCGTTATTTCGCAGAATAATTACGTACATCCAATAAGAAAATTCTTATTAAATGTACTATTATAGTGTATCCTTAGTTATCTGATATTATATAATAAAATCTTGCATCATCGAATCAAATATTTTAAACGAATTTACATAATGTTATAGCGGAATCGGATATTTGCACGTTCGCGACAAGAACGGAGCATTTTCACATCGTTAACAAACCATCGACGGCGCTGTTCACATCAAACACCAGGCCAAAACCATTGCGGGAATTATACGAGGCTGCTGGTATAGTCGCTGTCAGAAGTTTGGATAGTCTAAGAAGGGATGGAAGCTCTATGGATATGTTCCTCTGCACGCCCGTCCTTGGGAAGAGAAGGCGAGACCAAAGTCTCGACATCGAATCCAGGATCGTAAGTATACATATGTATTCTCGAGTATGTGGATTTGTGTATACCTTGCGTATGTTCGAGCATGCTTATTATTAACTATTTTAAAAATACTACTTAAAAAATATACTATTTGAAACGAATCTAATCCTATAGTATTTTCAGCATTTATCATCATTGCTAATAGCCACATACGTGCAGCTGATACAATGTTAAACACCAGTTTAAAAATACTATTTAAAAAATATATTGTTTGAAACAAATAGCTTTTAATATTGCATCAGCTGCACATATGTGATTATTAGCAACGATGATAAAGACTGAAAATACTGTAGGATTAGATTTTATTATACCACATCTTGTAAAATCGTCGCAGCTTTACCCCTTCTTTATTTTTAAAGTGTGTATTTTTAGTGTTTATTAAAAAGAAAAAATTCTTTTTAAAAATTGTACTAATAATTTAAAGCAAGTAGCTTCATTTCTGTATATCTTCACAGAGTAAGAAATTCTTTATAAGATACTTTTTGACTTCTTGCAATGAAATGACGCTAATATAATTATAATCTTTTTTATAATGCATAATTTACACATAAATGTGTTTTTTGACTCTTACATTAAGGAGAATATTCAATAATTTGTAACACCATATCAAATATATGACACGCGAAATTAAAAAGCATGGATCAACATTTAGTTGTATGTAAATCTAGTCCAAGCAATAGAAATTCTTAATTCTTGAAATTTTAGGTAATGTTACGACCGTTCGCGGAGAGACGCGGTCGCGAGGAAAACGCGTCAGCGAGAGGCGTAAATTCTCGCTACGATTCGGTGAATCGACGCCGCGAAGCAGTCGTTCCCCTGTTTCGATTAAGATAACAGAGGTGGTTAAATGAATATGACACAGTAGTAAGTTATATTTCACCGTTTATTCCACAACTTATAACGAGGATAGTTACACTGGTGCGTGTGTACGAGATGATTGAGTGACTGATCTGCGGGTGTGTCTACCCGCTCGAAGGATGTTGATCGTTCGAAGGATGTAAAATCAGTACTGTACTGGGAGACGATGATGTGTCGGAGGAAAGCTAAGGATGGGTGTGTCTAGCGCACGGGACCATCGGATTTGTTGGTGCCGATGTTATTTAGGAAAGTGAGGGAATAGGCTTCGTTTCTAATTGGTTAAACGAAGGGTCTTAACCGCCCTCGAGAGAAAGTGGTTAGTGGGAGGACAGTTGCAGCGTACGTGCGAAAAACCAACTTTCCTTAGTTAAGCCGTGGTAGACAATAGTCTTTGGAAATTCTTCCGAACCAGATGTTTGTTTTGTTTGAAGGACCTTTCCTAGGAAATCTATGAGATTTATGGAAGGTCCTTGAAACTGTGGAGGATACGCTGCGAGTATCCGAAGACATCTGGTTGCCATATTGCCCGCGGTGTGTGGCCTGGGCTAGGTAGAGTGTTACGCGACGTAACATCCTTCCCCCGTTGAGAGGGTACCGATCAAAAGTTCTGCAAGGTAAAGTTAATTGGAGCTGCCGCCCAACTCCATGTTGATAGTTGATGGCCCGTATCCTGCTGGATCGGCTTGGCTCGATGGTAGGACGAGCTGCGTGGCACCTCGATCCAAGATGCTCCTTGCCGTGTGAACCACAGCCGTCCGGATGATGCTGTCGTCCCCAGGGTGAACTGGGCGATGCGGCCGAAGGCCCGTTGCCTGGATGGCACGTTGTCCCCCTTGTAGTCTGGATCGCCGTCTTCCTCGTCGATGCCGAGCGATTTCCAGGTGAAATTCACGACCCAAGAAGTGTCGTGAATCTTGCTTCTGGAAGTGTCGTTAAACACCTCGGCCCAGGAAGTATCGTCGAAGGGAACGTCGGTGATGCTTGGTGAAGATTCATCAAGCGCGGTGCGGCGGTTTGAGGTTGATTGGGAGGCTGGACTCCCCCCGATGACCCGCTCGAATCGCATTCTCTTTGTAATGACCCTCGGTGGAGAATGACCGTTGGATGTCGTGACCGTGACTTGCCGTGTGCACGGTAGCGTTCCTTATGATTCCTTCAGCTCCTGAAGTGGTGCTTGATCGGGTGGATACGCTGCCAACTGGATGCCGGCATGGTAAAGCTGGCCTGAAATCTCGCTCCCGTAAACTCGTTAGTGCGTCACCTATTGGGAAGTGACCGGGAATGAGGATAGGGAGATCACTCGGATTGGGTGATACGGGATGGCGAATTTGAAGGGTTGAAAATCCATTGTATCTGCTGGTCGTCGAGAAAACTTGTGCCCCTTCTCTTGGGTTCGTCGGACTGCCGTAGGGTCCGAATTTTCAGCAGCCCCCTGTTGGCCTTGACGGAGTTGATGCCGTTGTCCGTGATGATTTTCGCGCAGTATCCTCGCCGAGAGCTGAATCGGCGTAGAGCGGCTAGGAATGCGCAGGTTTTTTTGTTTAATTCTTCCTTGTCTTCGATTGGTGTTTGGGCGATGAGCTTCGGTCGGTGCCTTTGTTCCACGATGCTCGAGATTCATGTGGAGGATGAGATTCTCGGTCCTTTGGAGTCGACTGGGTAGATCTCCGCGAAAATTCGGTTGTGCGTCTCGATCGATGTGTAAAGTGCTGTTGCGATAATCCAGGTGGAGATCGTCCATTAGAGGATCGGTTGTGCGGCGAACGACCGCCCGACGATCGATCTCCGGACGACCGACCGCTAGTTGACCGACCGCTGGAATACCGATCGCTTGAATACCGATCGCTTGAGGCCCGATCGCTTGACGCCCGATCGCTTGAAACCCGTGGACTGACCTGAGTGAGCGCTCGGTGTAAATATGTGTGATGGCGTTGCCCGCACATGTGACATGAACCGGATGTGCATTGGGTGAGTGAATGACCTCTGCCTAAGCAATTTATACAGAGCGATGTCCGTTTTACAACTTCGAGGCGTTTTGTAGCCGATTTGGCCTTAAAAGCCTTGCAATATCCGAGTTCGTGAGATCCTTTGCAGGTCGGACACGTTCACATCCAATCTGTAATGTGTGTTCGTTCATGCCGTGCGTTTTGTCGGTGACGAGTGTGTTGGTAGGTATCCCCTTTTCTCATTGGTGTTGGAGCGTTCGTTTGATCGCCGTTTGTCCTTGTTTGCAAGAAGTCTATTAAGTGCGTGTATGACGGCATTTTCTTGTCTGGTAAGGTGCATTGCCATTTGCGAATGATGGCTGAGGGTAGCTTCCATGTAAGTAGTTTGATAAGAACGGTGTTTGATATGATTGGGTCACCGAGGTTCTTTAACGCTTGGAGATTTATCTTGACAGTCTCGAGAAAGTCGTCTATGGCTTCTGGTGTCTCTTTAACTATTTTCGGATAGTCGAAAAGCAAGTTTAGGTGGCGCATGCAGGTTTGACGGTGGCAGTCGAATTTTTCCTTAAGTACGTCAACGGCGATTGCATAGTTTGACTCGGTGATGGCTAGCGATTGTATAGTTCGCGCGGCCCTCCCAGTCAAGGCTGATCGTAGGTGATAGAATTTTTGGACTGGTGTTAGTTGTTTGTTTCGATCTATCGTTGACGAGAAGGAATCGTAAAATGACTGCCAATTCTCGAGCGTACCATCAAATGTGGGTATTCGAATCTCCGGCAGTTTAAGCGAAGCAGACTCGCGACCGGTAGCTGATTCGTCGTTTGTCGATTGTGACGTCGTAGTTAGTCGTAGGTTGCTCAGTTGAGTAATTACTCGGAGTTCTAATTTCTCGTACTCGTCGGCTATCTCGAGACCGCGCTCGATCTCTTCCTCATCTATGCTTACAATCTTATTTTGAATGGCGCGGAGCTCCGTCTCGTATGTTTCCAGACGATTTTTGATTTGAATTAGCTCGTTCTCTCGCGAACAGCCGGATTGTTCAATTTCGTCTAGTTTTTTCGATAAGCGTGTAAAGTGGCCGATACAATAACCCCGGCGTCGACGCAAGGCGGTAAGCTCGTTTCCGGTGGCCATTATTTGTTAGATAATTGAGAGTGGAGTGGTTATAACTTACTTCTGTTGAAGATTGTCCAGTTGCGGCAGGAGGTTGCGTGGTTGCGTTTTGACTACCGAATTATACCTCTTCAAGGGTGACGATCCTTGACGTTACTGACCTCGCTGGGGGGGTAACGCTTCCGCTGCTGGTTATGTTGGACTCACGTGGCACTGTATGATAGTGGGTGTCACTGGTATGCGCTTTTCACTTGATGCGTGATGCGGCTTTGAGGATCGAATGATTCGACCGGTTACGTGTCCACACTTTTCACTTGTCACTGAATCCGGCTCGAAAGATCGAATGTTTCGACCGGATGGGTGACAAAACTATCCACTGCCACTGATGATCCGGCTCGAAGGACCAAATGTTACGACCGTTCGCGGAGAGACGCGGTCGCGAGGAAAACGCGTCAGCGAGAGGCGTAAATTCTCGCTACGATTCGGTGAATCGACGCCGCGAAGCAGTCGTTCCCCTGTTTCGATTAAGATAACAGAGGTGGTTAAATGAATATGACACAGTAGTAAGTTATATTTCACCGTTTATTCCACAACTTATAACGAGGATAGTTACACTGGTGCGTGTGTACGAGATGATTGAGTGACTGATCTGCGGGTGTGTCTACCCGCTCGAAGGATGTTGATCGTTCGAAGGATGTAAAATCAGTACTGTACTGGGAGACGATGATGTGTCGGAGGAAAGCTAAGGATGGGTGTGTCTAGCGCACGGGACCATCGGATTTGTTGGTGCCGATGTTATTTAGGAAAGTGAGGGAATAGGCTTCGTTTCTAATTGGTTAAACGAAGGGTCTTAACCGCCCTAGAGAGAAAGTGGTTAGTGGGAGGACAGTTGCAGCGTACGTGCGAAAAACCAACTTTCCTTAGTTAAGCCGTGGTAGACAATAGTCTTTGGAAATTCTTCCGAACCAGATGTTTGTTTTGTTTGAAGGACCTTTCCTAGGAAATCTATGAGATTTATGGAAGGTCCTTGAAACTGTGGAGGATACGCTGCGAGTATCCGAAGACATCTGGTTGCCATATTGCCCGCGGTGTGTGGCCTGGGCTAGGTAGAGTGTTACGCGACGTAACAGGTAAAGAATTCAAAGCATTCAAATAAACATTTCATATGTATCATAACATAGTGCATATATGACGAGTTAATTGAAGGTTTCTATATAATTACAAATATATTATACGAAATTAAATGGTTAAAATATTTGTCCTCACCGAAATATGAGAACTTTCGTCTGAAACAAATTCTCATATGTAGCAGTAGTGTTATTGAATCATAATGATCGTTGAAACTTTGTAATTTCGTGATACAAGTTCGGTTGCAGAAAGCTGCCTATCTATTCACTTACGGTTTATAATTTTCATATTTATATTTTAGATGTATTTATTTGATTTCGAGTGGAAAGATTGTTTTTCTTAAAAAACGATATATATTAAAAATTATGTTTGACGAATTTAATATGCAATGCTATGAAATATATATGAAACGCTTTATAATTATTCAATAATTACTACTTATGTTAGTAACTTTTATTTCAAGCTATTTTCCTGTGTTTTAGGAATATGAAACCTCAAAATTATTAACCACAACCAGTATACATTTTACTATTAGGAGTTGTAACAATATTTATATCTAAATTCCGTAGTGCTTTATAAATTATCACGAAACTTTCGGCCGAGATATTGTTTCTACTATTTGCATATTTCTTATACGTATACTAATTTCCTTTTTCGTCGGATTACTACTGCAACAATAACATTATTTCATTTCACAAATACAATTGAATAAATATCTATTTGTTTATTTATTTAATGTTACACTCACCGTAGAGTTATTAGTAAGTACATTACAATACATAATTACATCACATTATACCATAATAAATGCATTCTGTGATGTAGATTATATTATATAGAGCAATAATAATATAAAGATAAAAATATGTAATACATGTACATGCATATAGCATATATATACAGTATATCTGTATGATGATCTTGGAACATAATGGTCAGTTATTTAATGACGCTAGACTTAATTAATTATGTTATAATCCATTACATATATGTATGTATATATTTTGTCTCTTCAATTAAAGTAAAAGTTTTTAAAGACAAACATAAAACCCTTATTTGTAAAAAAATGTTCTACAATTAAGTAGAGATGGACAATTAAAAAAATATAATAATCGTATAAATAATTTTATTGAAGTCATATAATAAATTAAACAATATTGTACACGGTAAACCTTTACAAACAATCCAAGACCATTTCTAACGAATTTTTTCTTAAATAATATCATAATAATGTCTGCAAAGGATAACAGCGATAGTTTCATAACGCAACGAAACACCTGTGCGAATCACGAACATGATTAGAATGTAGTGGTCAGAAAGGATTGGACTTAACTAGACTAAGAGTTTCGTATCTATAGGACTTGGTATATGATCTTGTTGGTATGATCACATTATGATAGGATGGCCCAGCATAAGCAGGGCTGCCGTTGCTAGGCAGACCCGCGTAGAGCTGACATTGCTCCTGTCCGGGGTTTGATTGTTAATACAACGTGTGTCCCACAATATTGGCACTTCTCTGTTAGATAAAAACGTTCATCCCGTGACCGTGGCTACGTTCGGCGACCAGTTGCGTCACCTCGAGCCCAAGCCCACCGTCACAAATCTCGGGCAAACATAATAGGATTGAATCATAACAACTATTTCTAAGTTTTATCATTTAAGTACAGCTACAATAAATAGTCTAGACTAAAGTATTGGGGATCTTCCCAAAAATTCCAAAAGAAACGCCTCGATGTCCCGTCATCTCCGATATATACAGGGTGGTTGGTAACTGGTGGTACAAGCGGAAAGAGGGTGATTCTACGCGAAAGAGGAAGTCGAAAATATAGAATAAAAATTCTTTTTTAAAATTTTTTTTTGTAATTTTTTTAAAAATCTACAGTGAGATCCGTTATAACGAGACGTGATAAAGTGCACGCGTACCGAGCAAAACTTCTAAGTCGATTTTCTCGAAAACAAAGCCTCAAACGAAAAATTTTTATTGTATATTTTCGACTTCTTTTTTCGCGTAGAATCACCCCCCTTCCGCTTGTATCACCAGTTATCAACCACCCTGTATATATTGGTGATAGAACGAAACCTTCTCTTCTTAGAATAAGATCACCGAACCATGAAAATACAAGTTAAATTCGTCATACACGTATATCAGGTCACGTTTTCGTATTTCCGTTTCTGTTACTATAAGTTCCAAGTGGATTTTACGAAATGATATTGTAACTTGTTTCATTACCTTGTATTAAACGGTTAAATCATTCTGTGCAACTGGGGCCATAAATCCGCTACTCGCATTACAGCTCTCTACTTCGACATGCAGGATTATTAACAATTAACTATTAACAATCGACCATTATCGGAAATTAATCAACCCTTGCGGCTTCAAAGATTTCCAAGCCCGAATTTCGGTCGAGATCCTCTTTGTCTTATTTTTTCCGTTTCCTCTTATATTTTGTAGTTAATTACAAACAGGTACAATTTATAATTGAATCAAACTTCGGTTGGCAAAACCGAAATTCTCTGTCCAGATCGAAGTTTTATTAATTATGTATATAAAATGTGGCACAACTTGTGGATTTCAATGATTTTGAATTATGTTGACAAGATCAATGTCTTGAATAATTTCGCCATACAGGGTGTTAAACAATTTGGCTCAAACATTAGTATCATGTACTGTATTGGCAATTAAGTGATTGCGGATGTTGTCATTACCGCAATCACTTAGTTGCCAACCCAATATAATGGCATTCATCAAAGAAGAAAAAAAAACCCTTAGCGAACAAGCAAAAAAGCTACCATATTATAACTCTGAAACTTATGACATTTTTGGACTTATGTTTATTAAAACCTGTTTGTTTCTTATGATAAGTACTAGAGTACATAAGTTTGATCCTGAGATTTCATTCCAGCTTTTCAAAACACTGTATATGTAACTGCTATTCAATCTTAGTTTCAAAGGCATGTAATGTACACACATGTATTTTGATGTTAAATTTTGTATGTCTAATATTTCGATGTTACATTTTGTATTTCTAATATTTTGGATGGATTTTGGATAGGCTTTGGTTACATGTATATATTTGGTATACTGTCCCATTATATAGAGATAGGTGATAGATTTTAAAGAACCAATTTGTAGCAAATCGATATAAATTTTCAATCTTCACCCATCAACGCTTTAGACAATAATACTTTATAATATTAATACTTTTCTTGTTTACGCTTGTGTAACAGAATATTAAACTTTATTACATACGTATATTCATGGAATTACTTAAGACTTAAATTTGATAATACATATCTCAGAGTCATTGAAATCAGTGAAATGTGCCTTATTTAATATAAATATCAAGGTTTCTTTGCAAAAATCTTGGGATCCATGATTTCTCGAAGCTAAACTTTTCAAAGCTCGATTCGAACACGAATCAGCTCAGATACTTTTCTTCTCTTTCTTCTTTTTTCTTTTCCTCTTCGTTTTATATTAATTTTAACCGCCTTTTATTTAAAGGCTGAAATCAACACGGATTACATTCCCTTGTATAATCAGACTGATATCAGACATATAGAATATGTGATCCACGTAAGAAACACTGAGTACGTGGCCGCACTGGCTTGATCTTTTATTGAATTATGATATGTAAATAAGGAAATAAATAAGCCATCTGTCTCTTCTGTTCCTAAAGAGATATGTAAGTGGTATTAGGCGACAACATATATGGAATATTGTTATTAATGGTGTATAGAAAATATTAATTTGCTTTGGATCAGCTAATTGTATGCTAAGAAAAAATTCGTTGTATAAATTTCAACGATAACCATAGAGACATGCATCTTACAGTATAGACTCATCACTATATGATCTTTATGTCTTTGCCTAAATGAAGAAAGGTGAGTTGAAAAATATGGTGTTATAATAGGATGATGTTAGAAAGTTGAATGCAAATTCTTTGAAAACGCACTTTATGAATTACTTGTTGCTAAAGATTTTTGTAGATGCCAAGGAATGATATTCAGAAGCGATAGTTGAATGTCAATTTACATGAGCTATAAAATATACTTTCCCGTACTACATTACGTGCTCGAACTCATAAACATACTTGAATGAAACGATTTTTCTATCGCACGAAAGTCGACCGAAAGAAAAGAAGAAATTTTTCGATATATGGGCTCGGATAATTCTCTTCTTCGCTTCGATACAAATTACGTAGTGCAAATACTCCGTAAAATATTGTCTTTCTCTTTCACGTTCGGCGAATCGGTTATCAACATTACGCTCCACAAATAAGTGACGGCCTTAACGAGTCCTTGATTAATCCAGTCGAATTCAGTTGAAAAAAGATGAATCCAGAAAGAAATTGATAATAGAATAATAGAATTTATTTGCATTATATGATTCGAAACGATATTTAGAAGCGACTTTCAAATAATTTTCCTCTCGTGCCTTATAAACAAAATATCGTTCAAGCAAAAAACACGATATTTTTTACATTTCGCTTCATATCTGAAAAACTCTTTGTCATACGTGAAAAAGTTCCAGTAAAAAGTTATAGATTATAAAATTATCTGTAAAATAAGACCTGTTACGTTACGATAAATCCAACTTTCAGGGTAAAAAGTACGAGATAGTTAATAAAAAGTTATAAGAAGTTATAAAAAGTTAATAAAAATAGTTACGAAAACGTCCATTTCTGTAGCGATTTCGGAAAAGAGGGAAGGTATCTATATTTGATATGCATATTTCTTTTTGTATTCATGTATATATTCGCCGATTACTCCAAAATGGCTTTTCTAAGACTAATCGGAATTATTCTTTTTACAGGTTGTGTTTTTATCCGTTAAAAAATGTCTTGGTCATAGTAAACTATTTTTGTTTAGAGAAAATTAATATTTTTTCGCCAACTTTGTATATGTTCATCAAAGCCTCCGGAATGCTTTGACCAACTGAGATGATTCCTTTGTATCTCGTAGGGCATGTTTTACCGCTGGTTCAGTTACAAAATCTTCTTGCCCTTGTTTTTTATAAAATATTCTTTTGCAAAAATCCAATTTTTATGTATGTTCATCGATTAACCAGGATTGAGTTGAGCTACCGAAATGAAACCTTCTGTATCTCCTAGGGGTAGTCCACCGATCGGTTCTGTTTGCAAAATCTTTCTAGTTTGTTCGTTGTTAACTATTGTTATTGTAAAGAATTTGTTGTTCACCAATTTCATTTACGCGTGTTCAGTGCTCGCTCTGCAATTGTTGGACGGATATCGACATGATCCCAAAGCAGAGGCCTGAGTGAGCGCTTTAAAATTGCTTTTTATAATATAGGGTTCTACTCGTTTTCTCTTCGCAGGAAACATTGTTCTGCGGATTCGTTTTCCCACATAAGTATGGTGTCATTGCGAACTGATATATGATACAATATCAAGTTATGGAAATACCCTTATCTATCACTGTTCAAAGTATAATATCGGTAGCAGTGTACAGCTGGTTTATTCCTTATTCGCATGCGAAACTTTAATCATTAATAAGAATTAAAACTTGATATAAATAATAAATTTTAAATAATAAAATAGGAATAAATTGCCTTATTAGTGACAATGAAAACTATTTTACATTGGCTCTGTAATAGTGATCGCTTCACTAAAAAATGCGAAATGAAAAATTTTTTTTGTCAAAAAACTATTATCGTCGAACAGCTAAAGGTATGAAATAATTTATATTTATTTGTATTTTATTTACACACATATGTAACAACGGTTATATTAACCATTTACTTACTAAACAACATACCAAATATATTGCAACCTTCTGGAAGGCGACGAAAAATTAAAAATGCTACTAATATATATTCTATTTGCATATCTAATTGTGTAACATCGGTAAGTGTAACCTGTATACTATTAATATGTTGAGTGTAATTTGTATTCGCACGTATATGCAAAGGACATTTTTCAATTTGGCCACTACTGAAACATATTCTTGATGATTTTTTGATATAATATAATGCAACTTAATGCAATTAAATGTAAATTTATTAAAATTTGAATAATAGAGCAATAAACGAATTGAAACTTTTTACTGTACTAGAAATATTTTACTGCATTTTGCATCGCCTTTCAGAAGGGTGCAATATATTTAGTATGCTGTTTAGTAAGTAAATGGTTAATCTAGCCGTTGTTACACATATGTGTAAATAAAATACAAATAAATATAAATTATTTCATATTTTCTAACGCTTTTTGAAGTCAGTAGTATTTTGTGGGCAAGAAATCTTTTCCATTTATTACCTTAGTTAAACATGCCATACAATATCAAGGCTCTGTGATAAGTATATACTAGTCATACCAAAATAGACGATCTGTTTATTAGCTTTGTATAATTAATTTGTCTACTTACGAAACGGAAAATTTCATATTTGCATTAAAAGCGTATAACGTTATCGTAGTTTATCCTTCGAACTTGTACGCTATCTGAAAGACCTAGAATGCGCGAATTATATGTTGCCGTAAAAATGTTTCACCCAAAAGTTGCATAATTTTGCAGGAATCATTGTATAGTATAAATATTATGTTGCATAAGGTTAACAAGATAAAAAGGTTAACTTTGTTTGCTTGTTGTGTACAGATACCCTGTATAAGTATCTACTCTGAGAATGATGGTATTTTGAATATTTCAAGATCACCTTTATTTTTTAGAATAGAGCTATAAATTTTATACATGAATTAGCAGATCTTTATATTATCTGTAAAGAAGTATTGAGACACTTATATTGAAAAATACTTTAACTTTAATTTTATAAACCTTGTTATATAAAAGATGCACTCTGTGCACTTAAACAATAATCCATAATTTTTTCGAAAATCAACACATCGACACGTCAGTACGTAAAGGGTTGAAGCAATTGAATTTCGTTGGTGAGCCACGAACCTGTTGGGAGAATCGAGAACGTGAAAAATACTCAATCCATTTTTAGTTGGTAAGGAATACATCTCACTAGAGTAGAGAAGGGCCAAACTGAAACGCAATCCGTTCCGTATTCCGTGCGTGAAAGCCGTTTGGTCACGAGGTGACATCCGACAATGCTTGCGCCCACGCAGTGCTGTAGAGCATAAAACATGTTAGTTGCTTTTCTCCACGGCATCAAATTTCTTAGAAACAGAAGCGACATAATAGCAGTAGTAGTTTCCTTGTCTTCGTGCATTCGTTCGTTCGCTTATGTTCTCTTCCTTAACTGTAAGATCAAAGAAGGAAATCCGGTGATTCTGTCTCACATATAATTCGTCATTACAGCCAGCTGCTATCGAGGATCTACGAAGATGGACATCTACGGAAGCGCTCGGAGACGTTACTGTACCACCGGATTGCATGTCCAGAATCCTTGGAGATACAACGACTGACGATGCCGTTGATCACAAGCTCCCTAGCCCCGAAGAACAGGTTCAAGCAATCGCTCTCAAGTAAGCAGGAAATTTACGCCACCGTAAAAGTGTAATGAATACGAGCGAGTCAATTTTTGTTGATCTTCCCGACTGTAAATCTTCTATAGCTTCACGGAACTATGAAGAACATCGAGTTCATTAAGGACTCGTTACGATAACTCCTTTTAGTGACGTTTAATTTGGTTGAACTTCGTTTTAGGGTATCCCGGATTTGTGACTCTTTTTATAGCATATATTAACTTTTAACGAATAGAATCCAAAAATACTAATTCTAAGGCGCTATTTTGAGTCGTTATTTTGGAAATCATGTATATATTGTATAAAGTTTATGTGTATCGTGCAGTTTACTTGAACACACATACATATTTTATGACTTACGTGTATTATTTTAACACAATTAACAGAATGAATTGGTATGGATCTAGGTTTGGAATAAGGTTAATTAATATTATTTAAAAATATGTTATCAACGAATAGACACAAGGGAATTCGCGTTCTTCGAGATACTGCTTGCGCAAAAGAGGTCGCTATCATGACGATGATCTAAGTTTGTCAACCAGAGTTTATTGTGCGGTATGCATAAACTTTATATAGGAGTAACTTTTGAAATAATGATCTCCGTGTTGCGTGAAATTAATATTTTTCGATTCTACTTATTAAAGTCACATATGTTATAAGAGTCTTCGCAAATTTCGTGTGCTCCAAAATTAAGCGTGTGCCTTCAATTTCATTATCTGCGACATCTTTCATGTTTGACCATCGTTAACATCTACATTGACTTTCGAATTTTGGTTTCTGGTCCCGGTTAGTAACGATGACACAATGTGTGTTGTAGATTCCCAGCGGAAATCGTGGCGGTAGATATCAGCGGAAGAGGATTCGAAAGAATGTCGATGAGAAGAAGATCTCTGCTGTCTAGTCAAGAAAATCAAGAGACAGCGGTGAAACGACGATCGAGGCCTCGCAGGCCCAGAGGAAAAAGACGAAATACGATCGCTGGTACCGATCAGAAGGAAATTCGACAGGCTATCGGAGAGTGAGTTTATACGTATATTATCTCTACCGTGTTTGATTTTGGCTATTCAGGGGTAGTGAAATTATACGTGATAGGAATTAACTAGATTCAAACACGACAGTGCAAATCTTTGGCTTTATTTATAGAGAAACGACTGGAGAAGAAGCGGAAGAGACAATGACAAACATAGCGTCGAGGGCTCATCGATCAGCGAGTACGGATATATTGGGTTCGTCGAAGAAAGACTCGCCGACGGAAAAAAAATCTCACTTCAATACGTTGAAAGCGTGGGGTATGTCCAGATTGAAACTAATCAGTCCGAAATCCAGTCAACAGTCGGAGCAACAGGAGACAAGCGCTTCGGGTACAGAGAGGTCAGAACAGGATCAAGGTCAGTCGAGAACAGCCGAAGAAACAAATATTTACGAAATGGTAATAACCAGGCGCAGGAAGGACAAATCTCACGAAAGGAAGCCGAGTTCCTCGAGCTCGAGCGGGAAGAGCACCTCGAGTATACCGGTATCCGTCCCGAGCACCGACAGACAACCGAGCGTGAAATTGCGTGAAAGCGCAGCCCAAAGAAGAGAAAGACGAAAGGGAAGCAATCGCGACGAGCCGCCTCATTCCAGCTCTGGAAACTGGAGTGCATCCTCTGAAAGCGGAAGGGCGAGTATCGGAAGCGAAACCACCACTACCACACATCAACCGAGGTATGGCTGTTGCTCGTTTCGAGATTACGACGCGAGCTAATGCGTTATGAGAAAAACGAAATGATACTTTGGTATTGAATGAGAACTTAGTATTAAAGCTCGTATATCGCAGGAAAATCGTTCTTTTAATAGCATAACAGGAAATTGAAAATGGATAATGAAATATACGTATATGTTTTTATTCTTTAGTTATTTAAAGTAAAACAAGTTCTAAATTACACTAAATAATTTTTTTTATTATGCTATCAGAAGAAGGTTTCATATTTGTTTGCATTAATAAATATAAGATGTAACTTTTGTGTTCATTAAAATATATATTAATAATTATAGTTAAATTTGTATTAATAGAAACTGATATTAATTTCATAATTATTTTTATAGAGCGCGTATATAAACAGAGCAGAACGATTATAATTTACAATTAATTGCATTTTTATTAGTAGTATGAAATATACATGCAGAATGCATGATTAGATCTCCACAATTTCTGAATATCTTAATTTGTATGAACGAAATAAGTAGGTTAGTAATTTTTTGTAGAAGCTACCGAGCTGCATCGACTGATCCATTAAGAAGCATATGATTCTATTAAAAAAAAAAACAAATTAATCTATACCTACAAAAAAGTCGAAAAAATAGAATACATTTTTTTCATATAACCCTTCGTTTTTGAAACAACAATTGAGTTTGAAAATTTGTCAAGCATATGTGGTAGTATGTATATAATTTGGTATAAGTATAATTTACTATTTAAAAATATAACCGTGGTCTTCATAGAGCTTTTCAAGGATTTTTCGTTGCATAATAAAATAAATATCGCTGCGACATGTCCTCTTCGAGCCTTTGACATTGTATAATTGCTTGAAATCGTTAATTGTTTTAAACATTTTTCCATATCATCTATAGTTTTGAAGCCATTTACACGTTTCCAGATATATAGGACACACTGCATATGTATATTCATATACATATATTAACGATACATATTATCACAATATGTATAGATCGACGACAACTGCTTCAATTGGAACATCATCGACATCTTTGAGTCACGCAAGGCGGTTTAAAGGACGAGATACATCAACATCATCCTCGGTAACGTCAGAGGGTACATTAACTCCAGATATTATACAAGATATTACCGTGATACCTTTCTCGGACGATGGTGAAACATCATCTGTGTATTCTTGTGATACGGAGGGTTATTACACCTCCTTCCACGTGGACTCTGGCTTAAAAACTCTAAGGGAAGAGGATCCAGCTCCGCAGTGTCCATTGATGAAATCTAACGATGTCAGCTCCGATCCTACTTCACCGGTTGTCGAAAATGAATACGAACTGTTTGGAAGGGGTTCAACATCAACAACGACGAGCTCAGCGGGCACAGTCTGCACCGCTTTAATGGCACCGCCGCCGCCAGAAAGGAAATCTAGCCTAACTGTTGTCGCTATGGTATAAGGAAATTTTTGTCTTTATTTTGTAATTTTTTACTTATTGGCCTTCGCTCGGGGAAGGCTGGATCAAATCTGACACGCGCAGGTGTTTCATCTCTATTTCTTTTTAAATTACATATTAATATTCTAGCAAGCTATATTGAGCTGTCATATAGAACAAAAATTTTCTTAATTAGTTCTTCGCTATGCTCTTATAAAATAAAATATTCAATGCTTGTGAAAACAATGATCGAGTTTATCGAGGATAGTTGCATTAGAATCTATATACACATATTATAATATTCATTTGATATTTCATTACATTTCTTTGTAAATTTGTCCTAAAGTTTATGTAACACCAGAACAATTTTTTTTTTAAATTAGAAGCTGTGATTCACTAATAGATGGGAAAATTGGAATAGTAAGTTGAGATGATTGAGAATGGTTGCTTATAAGATAAAAATATATAATGTACGTGTTTTTATATGTGCTTTAAGTAACGATAACTAAATGGTCAGTGAATAACATTTTTGGTACTTTAGTGTTATTATTTTTCTAATATTTATATTGAGTAATGGCGTAAAATTCCTGGTACAGTTCCTGCAACAGATCGTAGTTCGAAAGGTTAAAAAGGATAATAGCCTGTATCAATAACAAATTAATATACTCATTAAGTCACTTTTTAAGTCTGACCCATTTGTGTATGTATAATTAAAAGTCAGCTCTTAAACAAATTAATTCGTTTTGGCCTATGATGTCATTTTCACGTATATGAGAAACATAAATATTATAATAAAAAATTGAGGCATTTAGATAATTAATTAACAAAGAATTTACTGAAACAATATTCTGTTTGATAATATGAGTTTTCATTTTATACATTATTTTATACATTTTATAAAAATAGATTATGTATATAGAAATAGAATCTTTTATATGCTATAAAAATTTTAGAAATAAAATATACAAAAGGGTCAATAAAATTATTACAGAAAAATTAAATTGCTAATTGTAATTGTAATTAATTGTATTCTAATTCAAAAATATATTATACAAATATATATGTACACATATTATTTAACACAAAGGAGAAAAACTGTTTTGTACTTTATAAGATATTGTTGCATATATACGAATAATATACTCTATTTGTAAATATATAATTAATGAATTTTGACGAATTACGTAGTCATTTTATAATAGCTAAAATGATTCATTCTCAATTTTCTCTTTCATTCTTCTTTCTGTGAACTCTATTTCTTTCAAAATTCATTCAAAAACAATTAATTAAACAATTTAATTTTCATAATTTAAATAATTTTCAATAGGTTCACGGACCGAACCAGAACGGCGGCGAATCTCCAGACAGCGGTCATAATACCTCGTCATCGCCTGTGGAATCAGCCTCGAGTCCAGCATGCACAGGAAGGTCATGCTCGGAGTTCGAATACTCTGAATCGAGCGATCTCGAAGGCTGTGAGAGGATCGAAAGGATCCGTTCGAAAACTGCGATCAATACGAGCCGCATACCGTCCATGTGCGTGATTACGCCACCAGGTTCAGACGACGAACATGCAAGAGATTCGGATCAGGCAAGCAAAAATGCCGAGGACGAAAAGATCGATCTGCAAACGGGAAGTTCGGTACTCATGTCTGCCACGGTTGGCACTTCCAAGATGGAAGTGATTAATGGACAGGACAAGAACCTCTATGCCACGATTCAGGTATTATCTTTGCCTACAAACGAGAAATCCACGGTTGGACCGAATCAAGTGGGCAAGATCAATCCGCTAAGCGGAGTTCTAGGCAAACTTCGAGGCGTACTTCCGGGCAGGAAACAAGTGCCAAAGAGTACGATGCAAGACCAAGCGAACGCAGACTCCGGCGACTATGTCACCATAGCCGACGTGAGAAATAACAATGACAAACGTCAAGATTCGGCTTCTTGCTCGACTAGCGCGACTCCTGTTCGGTCACCTGTTACTTATGCGAACTCAGATATTTTTAAGAGAGATGCTGAATATGTTAGCCTAAGCGAGTTGCCAAAGAAGCCTGATTCGTCTTTGGAAAGAAAAAGACAAGGTGCCAGGGTTATGTTGGATTCGGAAGGCAAAGTCGTTTATTCATCCGATAGCTTGAAGAGGAGGAAAGGCGCACATACTACGTTTAATCCAGGTTTAATCTATGTTTAATCACATGTTTCATCGTTTGCTGGACATAACAAACTCATTAATATGCTAAAAAATCATAACATTGTTGATTAGTAATAGAAATCTAAAAGATAGTCTTTGGTATATTTCAAACACAAGAACAGCTTCTGTAGAGATAGATATTCCTTCTTGACAATTTGGAAAATATGTTGTATTTCATTATGTATGAATTAAATATAATATGCATATACAATCTAATATACAGGGTGTTTTGGAACGGGTATAGCTGGATTCCTTATGAAAAAGTAAATCGAAGATATAGAATAACGATATTTCGTTTGCAGCTTTGTTTTCGAGAAAATTCAATTTGAAATTTTGTCGTGTACTTCGCACACAAAGAATTTTCAAACATAACTTTCTCAAAAACTAAACCTTCAACAAAAAATTGTTATTCCATATTTTCGATTTAATTTTGTATAAGAATCCATGTCCGTTTGCACTACCTGTTCCAAAACATGTTTTAATATAAAACATGTATTCAACTTTACAATCTCGTTGTATTTCTTCTATCAACTACATCTTCAAATATATTTAATTAAATGACTTCCCTCTCCTCTGTATAAAAATCCAGGTCCATTTGTAAGAGAAGGAGTGTCACCAAGTCCATCACCATTATTGCACCGTGCAACGCCGAACGTTCGAGCAGTGACGAAGATCAGCGACACGGTGGATGGTTCAAACAAATCTACGCCGCCTACTTCGCCCCAATTAGGCAAGGTGATCATCAGAGCGGCGAAAAGTCCCGATCGCGCGGCCAGCCCGGATTATGTACGAACCCCTACGACGGTGGTTGGTCCAACGAGTCCGACTCCTCATCGACAAGTTCGCGGGGCTTACGTCAACGTGCAAGACGACGAAGGTAAGGCGGCTTCTGATACGAGCACTGACGAACGCGACTGCACTTGCTGTGCTGGTAGATTAGAAGCGCAATGTACACTCGCGATGAATCCTCAGCCTAACAAGTTGAACGCACCACTGACCACCAACGGAACTTCGTTGCTTTCGGCCAAGAGCACCTGTCGAACGGCCTCTGGGGCAATAGCACTGGCACCGAGTAACAAGTTGTTAGATCTGAATAAGTCCAAACTCTGCTTTAACAAAACGTTCACAGAGAATGTAATAGTTAGGTCCACAGATGTAATTAATTGCGATGAGAATCACCCACCGGTGTTCGCTACTGATAGTTTGATTCAAAACGCTCAGAAAGATTATCAAATCTTGAATAAATTAAGCGCGCCTCAGTTGGCTTCTAAAGCTACAAATTTACGCCTCGACTTTGAGAAATCGGCTCTCTGTCCGAAAAATTTGAGGTCGACTGGAAATACTCCGAAGTCGAGTAGGAAGTTGCTAGTGTCTGACTTGGACACGCCAAACTTTCATAGAAAAATTGCGAAATTAAACTCTCAGTGTGATAGCCAAGAGATAGATGTTAAAGAGAATCATAGTCATTTGAGAAATGAAGATAAGTTGTTTTCTACTACATCTGTTATTAGCGAGTTTAGGTTAAACGAAAGAGACGCGGTTGTAGATTCAGATATTGGCGATATATCTGACAATAACAGTTGTACGAAAAGAACTCAGATATTTAGCGGTAGTGATAGAATCGAACGTAAAGTGAAACGAAGTGAAAGTTATCGAATGGCGAATAGTCCCATAATGTTTATTAAAAAGTTTTCTATTAACGGGGAAAAGTCTTCGAAGATTTGTAGAACACCGTCGGAAGAATTGCAAGAGGAATTGTTAAAGGAAAGGATCAATTATCCTGACACAATTTCCAGTCCTGAACCTCCGAACGTAAATTTTGATATGAACGTAACGATCTCGATTCCCGTTACGACTGTTTCAAAAAGTCCTAGGCCCAGACCCATGGACATTGAACCTGCTAGAGTTCTTAAATATTCTGGCAATGACACTGAAATTTGGTAATCAATGAAATTTTTTATTAACTGTTGATATCTGTTTTTATCAGTTACAATTAAACAAATCAATTTCAGGTATATCGGCTTCTATTCTTATAAGGCCAAATATGACATAATGCGTATAAAGATAGGATAAAGAAATTATGCCTATGAAATTAACAATAGAATAATGAGCGGAATCGTTTTGTTCGGTTAATAGGTTAAATGGTATTAGTGAAATTATATTATTAAGTATAATAATTGTAACATTTCTTAATTTTTAATAATCCAATGATTTTGCAATTATGTATCAAACAGCCGTGTTATGTGTTTTATATCCAGAAGGTCATCATTTTTTAAATTTTCAAACATCTTGTTGGTAATTCGGATTATAAATAAAATTTCTAACCTATATAAATATAAATATCAGAACATATACAATTCAATAGTTCCAGTACTTTGTATCTGTGATACTATGCAGTGATACATATTGTTAAAAGTAATTGCAATAATAATATTGGTTCCATTTTGTCACAATCAACGATTTAGGAAGGCTTTTACATTAATAGTGTTTCATCAATTTAAGTTTGCTACTCCAATACAGAAATTTGTATGTACTTGAAAAATCTTTACTAATATTCTTATGAAAATATTTTTAAAAAATTGGATACTCAAATTGTATGATAAATTGGTTTACAATTTTCTTTATACAAGTTTCATGATGAAGAAAAATATTTTAAAATAAATGACAGACAAGTGCAGTTAGAAACTTTTGATCTGATAAGTTCTATTATCGTAAAATATGTGTTATTAGGTATTTTTTGTGCTACGAGTTACTTTAAATGTTACTTTATTAAATTGTCGATGTTATTTAATTATTATAAAGATATAGGGTGACTACACGTAAATGCCTAGCATCAAATAGGAATTAACACTAAACCTACCAGCGGCAGTCAAATTGACCGCTCTCGAACTTCTACACAAAGTTAACCATATTTAAACTTTATCATATCGCTTCATAATTTCTGACTTTTCCTAAAACTTGCATACAATATATTTTTCGGTATTTACTTTTAGTTTGCTCTTTTATTTTCTGAGAAAAATTTGTACTCTGCCTTGCCTACTGTGAGCGGTCACTTTGACCGTCCGACAAAATATTTTCGTTATTCTTGTTATTCTACAGTCCATTGTTACAAACATTGTAAAAGTCGAGAAGTTTCTTAGGGTTATTGCTCATTGCGATAAAACACGGGAAAAGCTTTCCCAATTCCACCCTGGAGTAACCGTTGATGGAGAACGACCAATACTCATCAATATTTTTGTATAAATATCGCCGTCACAGGCCATATTCTTATTTGCTATTGTTCTTTCGACTAGAATACATCTCAGTTTGTTAGTCAATTAGTCGACATCTAAACTTGTTATCTCTAAAACTCAGGCAGAAAGCATCGCAGAGCGTTTTGCGTAAAGCATATCAAATTTGACAATAATTTTGTATTCCATACATGGTATTATTCTGTGATAAATATTTACCCTAGAAATGTCAAGAGTATTCGAAAAAAAATTATAAAAAAAAAAATAACTGACGTAGAAGAAAACTGTTTAGTGTGCGAACAAGAAACTTCAGCGTCTGAAAACGGCATGGAAACACATGAAAAGCTATTTACAACTGAATCAGAGTTGAATATTATAAATAAGTCCAGGGCAAAAAGGAAAGAAATTATCGTTAACAACAAAGGGTGAGACTGATGTAGAGAACCAACGTATCCAAACTGGACCCGATGGGACAGTTTGGAGAGAAATAGATGCAAGTCCCAAACATCAGGCAGGACATCAGTTCATAATATTTTTAGGGATATGCTAAACGGCATATTATGAAAGGACAAGTAAAGACGGCATTTTATGATTGAACTTCGTATAAGGGATCATATAATAAAATGTATAGAAGAAAAAGAATTTAGAGTATTGGGGACTAAGAGGGAGCTAGATGCAACAAAATTAGATGCATTTATTGCTCTGCTATATGCTATATGCTATAGAAAAAATTTAGATGTCTCATATTTGTGGAATAATATTTGGAGACTTGCATTTTTTTCAAAAACAATGAGCAGAAATGACTTTGCTGAAATTATGAGGTTTATACGGTTTGATAAGAAGAGCGAAAGAAGGTAACGTTTACGAACCAATAAATTTGCAATGGTATCTACAGTATGGGGCTAATTTACAGAGAATTCACAAAATTGCTAATTATAAACCTGGTGCATACATTACTTTTATATAAAGAATCGCGGGAAAAATCCATGCAATAAAACTATCAACAAGTTCAGATTCATTACTACAAAAAACTTGGCAAGTAAAAAGTTGTAAAGGTTACAAAATTACGAAAATTTGTTTAAGATGCGGAAAATATTTATGCGGCAAATGTACATTTGATAATTTGTAAAAAATGCAGCAAAGTTGAATAAGATATATCTCTATATAAATAAAAGTGTAATTCTATTTAAATCTATAATTAATATTAAACAAAAATAAATTTGGACGAAATTTTACGAAAGTTCATCATTTTATATATATTTAGTTATAAATTAACCATTATCTAAGTTAAATCATAAAAATTATTACTTCTTTAATCACCGGTCATTTTGACCGCACACAGTAGGAATATGTATTGACGAAGTGTCGGTAGGTTTAGTATTAACAGATTTTTTAAAGTATAATCATAAAGTATAATTTTTTAAAGTAAAATTATAACAGTTTTAAAAAGTATCAGGCACATAACAGACACTTTCTGTTTATAGATATCATATCTTCCAGTCATTTTTGAACAGAAGATTTAAAATATTTTCTAACTAGCAACAAACCTGAAAATAGAAAATAAATTATTTTGGTTATTCTAATTCTGAATTCAAAACAGTAAAACGAGAGAGAGGGAGGGGGAGAAAGAGAGAAAACTATTTGCCATTACCCAATAACAAAATAAAAAATGACATTTGTGATATTTATTCATTCTTTTAATTTTATCCTCGTTATATATATAATACGACTAATTGTTAATAAAAGGTATTTTAAGATTTACCAAAATAGGATAAAATTATATACTTGACAATATTTTGATAAGTTCATTGTTCGATACGAAATAGACGAAAAAACTATACCTATGAAATAAAATTATTTTAATTAATTCCGAACTGCTTCATGTTAATAAACTTATAAAAATTAATCTGTACTTCTCGTACACATAAATATTCTTCAATAGACATTTAATTTACAGTTCATAGACAAAAATACTTTATATAAAGAAATTAATATTTTTTTGATAGAAATTCTTAAATATAAAAATATTGAAATACTTCATAACTAATGAAATTTCTAGAGTACGTAACCAATACAATTCCATTTTACAAATTAACTGGCAAAAAAACTCGTATTTGGTATCTTCCTGGTACATTAAGAATCAGTCCTGTTGCACAAGTATCTTAGAAGATCCTCCATTCCTTGTTGCTCGAACAGTTATGTAAATCGCGCATTAGATAATTGCTGAAGCCAGGGCATCAGAGCAGTAAATAGATCGATCAGCGGGAGATCTCATCAAGGACCAGCTGGAGCGGGAAAGAATAAAAGAACGAAATACAAGAAAGTACGTCGATGTGGAAGTTATCAGTATATACACGTATTCCAGCTCTTGATTCTACGAAAGGAGAGTACAGGCTAACGGGAGAGTGTCATTTGCTTGGAGATTAATGAGGGCAAACGGCAAATGATCCGTTCGACGGTCGCGATAACGAGATCGAACAATGTTTTTCCGCGTTAGCGTAGACACGATAGAAAAGTCACGTTTCCTGTATCTACCGACTCATTCGTTCGATTTATCGGCAGCTGCCCCTAACTTAACATTGCGAAACGATAAATACGAATTCTCTCCTTTTGTCGTCTTTTATGACGTACGGAATATTTCAGAGTTCAATAGTTTCGATGATAAAATCCTATCGAACCAGTCCCAACCAATGTATACATAAGTGCATGCTTTTCGCAAGGTTAATAGATAACATTACATGCGCATTTCCATTAGTTTCTTTACTTTTAACACGCCACGGATTTCCTATTTTTCGTCCATAAGCGACCACCTGATTACAAGTATTGATATCACCAGATAAAAAATGTATCTTCTCCTTGTCGTCTATAGACTCCGCTTTCGTAGTCTTTCCTTCTTCAGTTATACATAGTTATATATAGTCTTCACTTATACATGTGTATACACTTCATGCGAATAGAGTGAGTTGATTTTTCTGCAGAGTTTTCTATCTGCTTTCCAACACTTCTACGATTTTACGCACGTTTAACCCTACTTCTCCTAATTTCTTGATAGTTAAATGAGTGTAAATTATTGTATTCTGTAATACCACGTTGAATGCAAAATGTGATATTATGCAAGTACAATGCAACTGGTAATACAATACAGGATGGAGTGATTCATCATGGAAAAATAAGTAAAGGACATAGATTTTCGTATGTAACTTCGTTTCAGAAAAATGTAAAGATTTGTTTAGAATAGAGAGATGCTTTACTTTGGATATTTTTCATATTCTTATATGTGATGTACATTTTATATAAACTATATACATAGAGTGATCGATAACATGTGGTAGAGCCGGAAGTGTATGTAACAAATAAACAAGCGGTACAAGCGGAAAGGGGGTGATTCTACGCGAAAACAGAAGTCGAAAATATAGAATAAAAATTCTTTTTTATTTTTTTTTTTAATTTTTCCATCGAGACAACGATCTACAGTGAGATCCGTTATAACGAGACGTGATAAAGTGCACGCGTACTGAGCGAAAATTCAAAGTCGATTTTCTCGAAAACAAAGCCTCAAACGAAAAATTTTTATTCTATATTTTCGACTTCTTTTTTCGCGTAGAATCGCCCCTTTCCGCTTGTACTACCAGTTACCAACCACCCTGTATATAACTCTGGTAAGTGTTCACAGACCTCGCTGTAGACTAATATCTCTACCTATATTTGTATTTATTGAATTTAATAATGAAGAACACATGATGAAATAGGATACTTATATGTGATAAATTTTATTATTTTAAAAATTGTTGAATTGTTTCCTATTTAATTAAATACCAACTGATAAGTTTATATGCTATTCTTCCTATTAAAATTAAATCTTTCTATTTTAAAGTCATTGAACGTATTATTCTGTTACATTGTGTGTTCTCCACTATTGCATTCGATAAA
Organism: Bombus vancouverensis nearcticus; assembly: GCF_051014615.1. Lineage (NCBI taxonomy): Eukaryota > Metazoa > Arthropoda > Insecta > Hymenoptera > Apidae > Bombus > Bombus vancouverensis. The sequence continues at coordinate 790,823 of NC_134911.1, read as the reverse complement.
TAAAAATATAATTAGAGTTTATAGCGAAATCTGCAATACTTATCAGGCAAATACATAAATTCAGCTTTTCGAAAATAGTTTTATTTTTTCACGTACCATCATCCTCTTTTACATCCTCAGTTACACCACAGGTCACCCTATATATAATCTATATTGAATACACAACGTGTGTAATATATAAAATAACCAAATTGAACATTCATTATACTATTTGGTGTGTGATACGTATCTCGATTCAAGTTCCATTTTTTAAATTTCATATAAATTTCATATTCATAAAAATATAGTGTTCTAAAAACGTCTCCAATATAATAATTTATATTTATTAATTTTTACTTTGAAGACTTGAAACTTAAGATAAGGCTCAAATATTGCTACAAATAAAACCTGCTATTTGTCAAACCAGAACCATAATTCACGAAAGGAGTGTAACTTCATATTATAAAGCATATATATGTATACATGTGTATATATATATTTTTTCTTCATATTTATATAATATATATATATATGTATTACGGGGTTAACATAAATAGTTCGGTGATTTAGAGTTCAACGGTTTAAAATAACCCTTTACGATTGCGGTACATTTTCATTAATTCGTTTCATTTTTTCAACCGGAACCTATAATATAACTAAGATGGAAATTATAAGAAACATCACGGTAGCATAAACGGTTGTTTATGAACCATTGTTGAAACGAATCCTTCGTAAGCAGCCATTATGTTAGGGAAAGGAATTATAATGCGTTTGATGACGAGTGAATAGGAAATTTTTCGCTTCAGTGTATAGCATACAATAAATTTAGCAGTGAAGACTGATAAGCTGGTAAATTCCAGGGAGCCCCCAATGAAGCCTCACTTTGTTAGCCCTTATCAGCATCATTAGCCGCTGGCTCAACAACTAACGGAATTGCATCAGACGTGATGTTTATCCCAGTCGATAATTCGAAATCGAGATAAACAAAATTCCCTCCTACTCGTAGCAGACGATTCAAATACTTTCGAGCGGATGCCACCATCCTCAGTTCACTTCGATCTGGCCACGTTCACGCCCGGCAGTCGCCTAACTCTACCGATTAAGCGATCCCTCAACCCCTTCCGAGCTTCGTCCCTTTTCGAAGATTTCTATCTATTTCACGAACTTAAGTCATCTGACTTTATTATCGATAGCTGATGTAACTTTTCGTGGATTTTGTAGGCATCTATCCTCTACCTATCCCTTAAGACCAACTTAATTTAAAAACTAACACCGTAAATTATTTGTCTATCATAAGAATATGCAAACTTAAAATAAGTCGATATTGAAGTTGTTCACGATTTTCAATGAATGTCCGTCGTGTTATTGTTCGGACATTGTATGCAGGCCTGTGCACAAAGCATCAGGAAGTTGTTAGATCTTCACGCGTGAATGCGTTGGCAGTGAGCTGGGAGGGGAAGAAATTCGCGATTTTAACAAGTGGCGATGATAAGGCGGTATCAGTCTAGCAACGAAGAGAAAACCTTGTCGCTAGACAGGCAGTCGCCAGCCTTGATGGCTTGAGAGAGAACTGATTGTAAGACGAGCGTGGTCTTTGCGATTTGACAATCGTCGTAGGCTACGGTTGCATTCCAACATGCTGGCGAGGCATTTGCTTTTTATTGCGACCAGACGACATCGTAAGTCAAAAAGTTTCTATTTTTGTTTTCTTTTTTTTTTTTTTTTGCTTTTTATTTCTAACTTGCCACAATATGTTCTTTAATTTAATTATCGGGGTTTTGTTCTTTTTCTGTTTGAGAAGTCGCAGGTTTTAGTTTGTTTAGGAAATATGTATGTATGTACATGGACGCATTGTTCCGACAGTGAATTACATTTTTTTGAACTTGTTATTGACATAAGTACTGTCGTTGTAAATAACGCATTTTGCTGATTGTTAAACAATAGATGTTTCATATTCGAGTATTAATATTTTTTGTTACAATTTATTTTCGTTGGAATTAATTTCAGTAATAAGTGAAAAAGTTTTAAGCTGGCACATAAATAACATAATTTTTCTACCGGATTGTTACTTTTTATTGTAATAATTTTTATTTATCGGTATTTGTGTTTTATTTTATCGTCACTGTTGTCGAAAGTTTGTTCGTGAGATATATACACAAGAGTTCGCGTTATATATATGTCTCCATTTAAAAAATTTCCGACGAAGATTGTTATTACAAGCACATTATGGATTATGCAGAATAAATACGAATAACAATTGAAACCGAATTTACAAAAAATAATATGTTACTATAAATGTTTGATTGGTTGCATTTGCAATGCATGCATGTTTGGTAACGCATGAGAATAGTTTGGATTGCTCTCATACTGCTGCTATGATTTTAGGATTATTATGTCCCATTTCGTTCTCATTTTAACAAATGAAAGGATTTTTAATGTTTTATTGAAAAGATTTACCATAGCATTGAAATGAGTCTTTCATATATTCTTAAGATTTAAAAATATTTTTAATGATATAGAAAGCCAATTAAGTTAAAAACAATCCAAATGATATAACAGGATTAAGCTTAAATCATCTTTAATGTTTTCAAATATCTTTTCGGTATCATGGGATTAATCTATTCAAGTTTCCTGACACTTCAGCAGGTACAACATCCTTCATTACATCTTACATATAAAAATCCAAATCAAAGGAACAGACATTAACTCCCTAATCTTTTCTATCGTATTATTTTGTCAGATCTGTTTTAAGTGCATATATTTCATTATCTATATAAAACACTTTTATATAAAATAACACGCTCGCAACCAGCGATACATATATATGAGACTTTCAGATTGATTTAAATTTTGTTTTAAGGTGCAAAATGAGTGAATATACAAGTACATTTAACTAACACGCGGATTGACACTTGCACAGTTGATTGCGATTTGTTTGTATCTTCGTTTTTAAAACAATATCGCCTTACATACTTCGTATCTGTACTTTCTCCATTATTATTTGGTTTAGTTTTATTATATTACAACACTATTATATATGTAAAAAAATAAAATTTCCTAACCAATCGAGTACTACCATAAACAAAATCACTCCATTTTCTATAATAATTCCTATAAGAGAAATAGGAATCAAAGAACTCGGAAATTAGTTCCAAATGTGGAACCGGTTTACTTTTGCAATAATAGTTGTGTTCTGACATTTGTATTTCTTTATTAACGACGTTTAATATCAATGAAATTGATAATCGTATAATATCAAACGATACAATACAAACATTATGTATATGATTAAGTAATTATATCAGATGAAGATTTGCTAATATGGCTTGCGTGTGAATAGGATATCTCTTCCATTGATAATTAATCTCTGTTTGTATAATATAAAATAATTTAAATTAGTCTTAGAAATACAACCTGAAAAAAAGAGAGAGTGGAGAAGATTGAATAAAATCAAATATTTAAATTTAATTTCTCAAAAAATATCTACATATTGGTACAAATATATAATTTGTTAAGTCTTTCTCTTTACAAATTTTTTCTGTTTGAATGTAAAACATGTAGTGTATACGTTTATAAAATTAGTTATACAAATAATAATATTTAAAAATATTATTGTTACTTGGGAAATATTGGAAATATCATTTAAAGTGGAGCATCTGTTTTAATCCACTTATCAGCATCAAAGGAAATGTATGTTATACCTTCTTTACGAATCTAAAATCTAATTTCATTTAATGTTATCAAAACACGTGTCAAGCTTATTTGAGCAAATGTACGTCCCACATATATTTACTGTAAATTATATCATTGCTGAAGTTTATTGCCTATAAAATAAAATATTGTCATGTCGCTAGTTGCCATTGATAGTGGCACAATATAAAAAATTTGAAATTTCCTTTTATTGAATAGAAGGTCTACATGATGTTTTTATTTTTATCATGTAAAATGATATATTTATAATTCCATTAGTTTTGCCTCAATGGGAAAAATTATTACCTATGCCGCTATCAACCTGGTTTTAGTTTTACACCAGTGACATTTTCAGTTGTTTTGTGACACTGCAAGTGAAAGGTTTTAGTGCTTTCGCTAATAGTGGCATAGTTTGTGTTAAGTTAACTTTATAATGTCATTGAAATGTCCCACAAAGATTTCTTTGTAAAATTTAAAAAGTACCTCCTGTAAAATATACATTTTTTGAGTTGTAACATTATCCGTGCCAAGCAGTGATGTTATAAAACAAACTCATTCTTGGCGACAAGTGTGATACATAAACAAACATGAATAATACAAGTTGCTATCAATGAGTGATTAACTTTTATGAATATTTACGAAATTTTATGAAATACAGTGTTTCGTCTTGAATTATGTCCGATACTTTTTACAATTTTTGTGTTTTCTTTTTCTGTTAATATCTGCTTCACGAGCAACTTGTTGAAGAGGGATAAATCTAGCGCAAAAATGTAATAATGATGTGGGGGGACAATGCATTCATAGGCGCACGCTTTCAGAAGTTTGATAATTATTCCTGTGAACCTATACTGTATGATTTATACTGTATGATCTACTTATAAATGGTTTTTAGAGTAGAAAAACGCGTAGATTGTTTTTTCACTTTGATTATTACATACATATTTATTAATACAATGATATAAAGAATATACAGAATATTATGAGGTGTATTTATCTTAATTATCTCCATTATTTCAAGTAATAAATGAAAACTCTACGCAATAAAAAAATTGCATGATTGCGGGCAGGATGTAACATCATGACCAACGGTACCAAGTTATTCGATATCGAATTTTACATTTTTATTAATTTCTTTTTTCGTTTTAACTAGATTTGATCTTATCGGGCGTAGTTTCGAACATGCTTCATAATGAAAGGAATATAATAAAGAAAGTCGAATATTCCTGAAATGCGGTTTGAAATAAATAGCATGCCTTTTTAACACGTTCAATGCTTATGGTAATAGAAAATTTTCATACAATATCTACCCGTGGTTATATTGGGAAATATAAATTATTATAAAACACTTTCCCATAAATTCGAGATTTTTAGTTCACGTGCTATATTTAAGTTGATCACATGTATAATTTAAAAGTATGTATCGACGTGAATAGGTGTGAAGTAGGGGCAACCTGACCGATTTCAATGATCTTGGAATATGTTGTTACAGTCAAATTTCTGAACAACTTTTCCCTATATGCACATATAACCGCCACAACGCGCCCCTTGGCTTTAATTTTTAGATACTGGTCTGGTCCAACCTATAATCCATCGATTTTTCTTTTTTATTTATACAATATCAAAAACGATTATATTTCTCATTAATGAATTAAGCTTAGGTTGGGCTGTATAAAAATGTGGACACCTATTCCACGATAAAGTGGAATCATAAGTTACATTTAATTGAAAGTTTTTGCAAGTATCTTGAAAACTAAGATCCAGCGGCGCAGCGGTTATACGCATGTAGTTGTAGGAAAGTATGGTTCAGGATGTTACTCATGATAACAATTCAAGGTCATTGAAATCTGTTAATAATTGTCGAAACAATTTTGATTACTTTATGTAAATATTTATTCCAAAATTCAACTGATGAGACGCTTCACATATACATCGAACAAGAATGGAATTATATAGTATATCACGGAATTTATTACAAGAAATCTAAAACATTTAATCTAATATTACCCACTATCATCTTCAGACAACAAGCAATTTTGCAATACAAATGTAACTTTCTTACTTGGCGATGAATTTTACGATAACACCCATTAAACCCATTAAAGTATTTTCAATACTTAGCACTAAATAATGTTTAACATTCAAATAATTTTGCACGTATAAATTCATATTGTATTTGTAGCTACTTTCGTTTCGTATCACCATTAAATGCCTTTGATTCTAAATGGCTTCAGATTTAAACTGAAAGATTACAATTTATTTAGCAATAGTGTAAGATTTATTAAAGTTTTATAAAATATATTTAAAGATTAGATACAAGTCTTCTGGCACATATTCTTTAAAAAATTTTAGTTCATTAACGCAAACATTTTTCAGATTAAATCAAATTTCTGGTGCTCTTGTTAATAAGTTAAAAGATATCTATCTACTTCCACATATATATATCAAAAGTATTTATTTCTAAAAGAAAATTTAAAAAATAAACACAAATATATTCACACATATAAACACAGAAAATTAAGTTTCTAATTTTTAAGGTATGTTCAAAATTATATACATTGGAATAGAAGACGATAAAAATTAATTTTAAATTTAAATACTAACATACTGGTTGACATTGTACGATATAAATGTAATTTTATTACTCTCGTTTATAATCGGTTTCCTGCTGAGTACTTTTCGAGTTACGTCACGGAAGATAACCATAGGTCACGTACCGTTACTTACAAAAGTGGAATTACTAATCATATCATTTGATAACCGATTAACTTATATGTTTGAAGTAATTTTATTTAACTCAATGGCAAGTCACGTCTAATCGACAATGGAAAGTTTCGTGATACTTTTGTCCTAATTCTATCCTTTTAATATTTCATCGGAATTTGTTTTTTTTTTAAGATTCTAGTAATAAATTACTTTGCAAGATTTATGTATACGATACAGTCGCAATAAACATATCGCATATCACAACAAACATTTTGCAATTATTTTGTAGATGTTGTTTTGAAAAATTTACAATTTAATTTTTCCATCTACCCGAAAAATAGAATTTTTTATTCTTTCTACTATAAAAATGTTGGTATATTATTGTTTGGTATCATTCAATTCAAATAACTTTTATGGAAAATAATGGTTTCAATAATATTAAACGCACATAAATTATACTTTGCCAAATTTAAATGAATCCTTTATTAGATGTTAAGAGTATGAATGTCATTTTATTTACTATGATAGGTATGTTACTGAAAACTATGAAAAAATTCATTTGTAAATTTTTACAACATTCATTTCTTTGCACATTCTAAAGTACTTATCTAATTACATTAAATATGTAAATACATATATATTTATTTTTCTGTACTTTATTACGTAACAATGAAAAATTTAAGGATATATAATCAAATTACTACGGTATTCCTATATTACATATTTCAAAACTTTATTCACAGTACTAGTTAGTCAAATAATGTGTTTAATGTAGTATTGGTAGATAGTTTGAAAATAATCGAAGACAAAGGAATTAAATAATAAATAATATATAATATAAAACAAAATTTAGGAGATATTATGATTTATAGAAATCAGTACGGAGTACCAAACAAAAGTCTGAAACCTACCAAATAAAGATGTTTCATTTTTATCCTCATTTTCAAAATAGTAAAATGTTAGTATCATGAATAAATAAATAGATTGCAAATAAAATTTGTTTTCTATCGAAAATGCTATCGAATATTTTTTTGTACTTTTTGTCATTCTGTTTTCACTTTTCAGTATTTCAAAAGAATGATTTTTAATTTTTACTTGATTTTCTCTTCTTGCGTGTTCTAAATAATTTCATACATATTATACAATATTTATATCAAGGCTGTATCATCATTCATAATACCATTGAATAACACTAACCATACAAGTGAATAACACTATGAAATTTCTAAAACCAAACTTCTATTAAGGACATCATTCACAAATTTTGGAACAATTCGTTTTCATGTTATAGTATTATATCTTAGAAAATTCAGTTGGGATTATATGACCAGTAACGTAGTGTAATTGTAATCAAGGCTTTTGCACAATACTGTAGGTTCTTCATACATACACGCCATTCTTCGTTTTTTCTTTGGCGTATAATATAAAACACGATGATATTAAAAAGAAAAATTCGTAGCGATATCCTGAATACTCCGTTTAACCGAAGAAAAGAAATGTTTCATGGCGCTATCATTTTACATTCTTGATAATCGTCTTGGCTGCCGCATATATCATAGTAGTTACTGAAAAAGTGGAGCAACATGACATGTTGCTCGATAAAAATGAAATCCACTGTCTGATGCTATAGAAACTTACTTCGTTATTAAATCGTTTCAAAGAAAAACATATCTGTCTCGTCAAATTCTACGCTGTAGAATATGATGAACGCAAGGAATAATTAATTGTCGTGTGCAGCATTTATCTATAATTCTTATGTTTTTAACATATGACGTATATTTACTGTTTGAGTTTGAACGTCTAACAGTAAAATTTATTGTAAATTATTGTCTTTTGGAGATATGAAGCAATTTTCGACTATCAATTGTGTTAATGAAAATAATCTCATGATATGCAAAATGTAAATGGACAATAATATTATACATACAAAAAGCTTATTATAAAGATTTTACATAAAAAAATAAATTTTAAAAAGTGGGTTAAAATTAATGTATACGAGACTTTTTAACAGCCACGTTGAATACACGAAGAACATTATACATATATGTATGAAACTTAACTTTTTTACTCTCGATTGGACTAATAAGTTACTAATTATTTAAACAGCAAATGTGATTGTTTTTGGTAAAGCTTAATATATTATATATTCTTTATAAAATCATTCAGAAAAATATGTTTCTATTACTTATTACCTAAAAATTAAATTTTCTCAAACGGTAAACAAATTGGATCTGAAAAGGTTAATAAGTTAATCTTGACACACATGCATGACATTTTCGTGTTATATGTGTTATTACGCGTATTACAACCATTGCTAGACATCGATGGTAGATACTAAGACAAAATATCGCATTATTAAATCTGTTTAGCAGCTTAAAGGTTATTGATCAATGCCGTTTTTCTTTATTTCTAAAATATTAAAATAATCTGTCAACCATTAGTATCAATTTCATAAAAATCTGCAATAAGTTTAATAACTGTGCAAATAAAAGTGTAATGAAATCCGTCCGTGTAAATAAATAATTTATTAAATTTAGAAATATAGATAAATTAAAAGAAAAGATCGCTTTTAATTTTAAAAAGTGCAACGCCTTCAGGCCGCCCGATCAATATCCATTATTAATTCCTTTAATTTTTATATAGTAAAAGGTGCTACCTGTTCGAAAGCAATGACCGTTGAAAAAAATCTGTCGAAACGAAAAAGGACCTGAAAAAGTGTCGAAACTTAATAGGAGAGCAAAAGAAACATTATAAGAGATTAAGCGGAATATATCGATACTTCGCAGACAGTGTTCACCAGCTGGAGATTATAGCCATTGCCCATCCTGATGGCAGACTAGATTAAGTTACTATACAACTTTTTCATATATGTACAATAATGTACATATATGTATATATACGTTCTCGTATGTGCTCGTCGTTCTTTTCACCTTTCCTTTTACGAGTCAGAACATATTGGATTACAGAAACTTGCACGTAAACAGTGGATTCGATCACTTTCATACGGAAGAATTGCTTGTTCTGTAAGTATTAGTGTATGCCGCGTATATGCATCGAAAGAGAGAATTATAATAAAGTCCTGTACACGATATACGGGTAAATAACTGCTCTTGTTATCGTTTTCTGTTTCTTCGTCGTTGGTCGAGGTAACGAAACACAATGAAAACAAAGAAATGCAAGGAACACATGCAAAATCAATTGATCAATTATTGGAAATGCAAATTTTATGTGTGAAATACAAAATTGTATCGTATTATGTATTTTTCTTAAACTTTCATTTAATTTGATTGCTTTCTTATGTTGAATTTTTGCAATTATTCATGTTAGAAAAATATCATCGTTGTAATGTAAATATACCAAATCGTATTATATATACTTCTGTTAATACTTACTGGGTGTCATCAGCGTTTACTGTGAATTACGCGCGTCATAATAAGCAGCGATGTATGCAAAGTTAGAACACGAACAAGAAAAAATATTGTGTAGCAAATAGCAAACGAGTTCAGGTTTCGGCATGTGGTGAAAACGTGTGTGCCTCGACTTTGCCGTGTCGCATGTTAACTGATGCGTGCTCCTTCTTACCCCTTGTTGTAAGTAGCGCGTAGCACTAACATTCTAGTGACTAACTTCAGATAAGGGATTTCATCCATAATCAATCTTTCATCCGCCATCGGACACTAGGATGCACCGCTTATCAGTAAAACAAGAATATAATATATTGAAAATTTTATATACAGTGTTTTTAAAATGTTTCGTGATACTTTTAGGGGTATATTTTGGTAGCTAAAATGATGGAAAAATATCATGTAAATACAGGTTCAGTTGCAAATACTTTATTTTCGAATTATGATTTTTGAAGTTAAATATTAAATAAAATTTTTAAAGCAATTAGAAATATTTTTCTTATAATATTGCTTTGCAAATATGATCTTTGTAAATGACAAGCTTTTGCTATGCTTATATATTTATTAGAAATTTTAACGAATACTTTGTTTTTATCCGGTTTTATCTGGAAAATTGCGTAGGATAATCTATAAGTGAAAATATATAAAGAATGTTATGAGAAATTTAGTAAATGCTTTATTATAAAATCTACGTTTCATTCATTTTTCAAAATTATAAGTAGATATTGAACACAATATAAAACATACATATATAGTGTATAAATAGGAAAATGTTTACTTATAAATTCAACTAATTGTATTATGAAAAGCTTATAAAAATTATAAATATATAAAACAAATTCCAAACTTTTATTTTGAAAATAAAATAATTACAAAATAATTAAGTCGAATTTTGTATAAGGTTTTTCCTATCAATTTGCTTGCTAGTCAAAGTTTAACTTTTACAAAAGATATATTTTTATATTTTGTTGTAGAATATGAAAAATAGCTGCAACTATAGTTATTGAATTATTTTAAAACTAAGAACATAATATGAAGGTAACTTATTACAACAAACACGATTGATTTTTCGTATCCTATAATGAAAAATTTGTAGTTACATGTTTCACATAATATTAAATATTTACTGATAATTCTGTAATAACATGTTTGCAGCCAAATCTAATGTTTCTTTTATTTTCACTTGATAATTATATGTTTGCAGTTTCGTAACAAAAACGTAAAACATTTTGTATATCGAAATACGAAGAAATCCAGAAAATTCGATTTTTAAGACTTTATTATGAGAAACACTAAAATACTTATAATTGTGTAGGTTATGCTATGGCAAAATCATATTGATATTTTATTGGAATATATTCTTTAATGAAGAACTTAGAGAAGTTATAATTGAATAACCCATCCAAGCGCTTGATGCGACATTAAATAATACAAATTGAAAAAAATAAAATTTTTCACTAATATGGATAGTGCAATATAATTTTAAAATTGAATAAATTGTTTTAAAAACACTCTTAACTTTATAATTATTACCTGAGTATCGATAATTAATTTGTAATTCATATTCGGGGTCATCATTTCAATCAATGCAATCAAATAACACACCACCAAATACCGCATATTTTCATATTTCTCTCGCTACAGCAAGAATTAATCAGCTTGCGACTAATATTTAGAGATCTACTTACAACCTGGGTAGAGGAGCATGCAGTATTTTGTACCGTACATGTACGTATATACGTACTTATGTGTTACTATATAGTGTATAAGGCTAATTCCTTACTTGTGTGCACTTGTATGTTTATAAATGTGTATATTTCTCCCCCTACTTTTTTTTGTATTCGATCGATGATTAATACAGCGCATCTTGCCATTCGAATGTACATACCGAAGAACTATGTCGTTAAACCTTTATGAGAAATGTATGGTGTGAATAGAACTCATTTTTTATAGAAATCATAGTTGCATTTTGTTATTTGTTCTTTCGGCTCACGTTCACGTTTCACCTGTATCGTATCATATATTGTCCATCCTTCACTGTAAATATTGTAGTTCACCTAAAATCGATCAGTTACTTAAGGCTATATTCTCGACTACGAAGAAACTGGCAATTCTATTTTTTTGCTACAATACCTTCACTTTTGTATTTTATTCGGAGGAGTAGAAAATTTCTGAACTATACATTCAATAATACTTTTTTAATATGTTTAGTACTTTAATACTTAAATATAGCTTAAATATTTAATTATTTACGAATATTATAATTTATATTATAATTTATATTTATATTATAATTTTAAATACAGCCGATACGATGTAACTGTCGCCACGACTTTTCGGATACTAAATTTGTCAAAAAAATATTTTGGATAAAAGTTAATCAACTTTCAATCAGCTACAAATTGCGATATAAGAAATTTTCAACAAAAATTGTTTTTTTGACGAAAACTCAAGATTACCTTCAATATTTTGGAACGATGTTACGTATTTTTGAATCGATATTGTTGTAGCTAATGTTAAATTCAACAAGGTGAACAGCCTACTATATCACGACCTAGAAACAACATATCTAAACCTTGAAATATTGGCATACTCAAGGGAAATCTTATTGTTAAAAATTATTTTACGTCGACCAAATTGTACATTTCAAACTGGTGAGCTTCGAAAAGAAAAATGTTAGTCATACGCATATTACAAAAAGAGTATAAACAGCGCGTAAATTTAAACATACATTGTATAGTGTAAGAGTGCGGTCAATTATGATGAATATTCCAATTATGGTTTACAATTTTCTAACCACAATTCTGAACTATACAGTACTTTTGTTTTTTTTTTCTTTGTACTGATTACTGCTGCAATGCCGTCACAACGAATTTCTTGGCATGTTTTGCGACTACGCTGATGTTTATGCCCCTTTTGTGATATACGTATGATTAACATTTCTCTGTTTGAAACTCACCATTTTTGAAATGTGTAATTTGATTGAAATAAAATAATTTTTAACGATAACATTTCACGATTCATGGTTATTGCAAAGACAAAGTATAGTAGGTCGTTGAACTCGTCTTAACATCAGCTACGGGAGTATGGAATCAAAAGTACGTAATGTTGTCTAAGAAAATCAAGGTGGCCATGACTTCTTGTTGAAAAAAAATAATTTTTTTGTTAATTTCTTACATCGCAATATGCAGCTAATTGAGTGCTGATTAACTTTTATTCACAACGTTTTTTTGTCAAATTATCAGCAGTGCCTGAAAACTCGTGACGACAATTATATGGACAGCAATAGTATTTTAATTAATAATATTCTACTTTATGTAGTGCATTATTGAAAATTTTGAAAAAATTATATTTGGAAATTTGCATTTTTCGTTTACATAATGTACATAAGAGACAAATTTCTACTAATGAATAATGTAAAAATCAATTTTGTTAATAATATAAAATTCAATTTTATGTTACATAATTTTTTATTCTTTATATGTTTGAGGTAATATCGTACAAAATATGATATAAATCATATATATAATAAAATAAATCGATAGCCGGTTTCATAATTTCGACAAACAAAAGAAAAGATACAAAATAGTTATTCTAATCGTTCAATTCTAATAGTACGATATTTGTGTATAACTTTCTAATAAAATGTTTGCAACCAAACTTACTACTTTTTTTTTATATTAGTTTTGAAGTTATATGTTAGCAGTTTGTCGAGATTCATATATAATTTACGTATACGTTCAGGATTATATCTCAGTGGCCTTGAAAATTAATTGATTTTAGACAGACTGTAGTCATTATTCAACTCCAACCTGTCCCGATACCTATCGTTTACCTTCTCTCTTTTTTTATTCACTCTCGCGTCTATGTTCGCACTCGTGCACTTAGTTTATGTACATATGCATATTAGTTTTAGAGAAAATAAATGCACCTCACATGCGTGTGGCAACCTTGCTAATAGCTCACGTACATATCGTAGTACTATAGTTCATGTTATGGTGAGTACATTTTGTTTTTAACTCCATCAAGAAAAACTCGGGTCCGATATGTAATGTTCATTATCATCCTTCGAAAGTACATTCAATCAAAGAGAATAGTAATTTTTAACTTTTTCGTGGATACTAACGAAACCAAAGTTAAAATATTTCAGGACCACCAAAAAAAATATAGTAAATTATTCGAACACGTACAAAGACCTTTTATGAATGTGTTATGTGTAGTATACGAAACATTTCGAAATTTCATTTGCATTGCAATCAGTCCGAATTATTATGATTGCGTGGGTAAATATATATATATATATTTATATATATATATAATATATATATAATATATATATATAATATATATTATATATATATTATATATATAATATATATTATATATATATATTATATATATATTATATATATATATATATATATATATATTTACCCACGCAATCATAATAATTCGGACTGATATATATATATATGGTTTTTAATTATTTTTAATTTTAAATTATTACAATAATTGTGATATAAATATACACCTTATAATAATTTGAAGTACTCTCAGAACTATTTTTGGATGATAACATTTTTATAACCATAGGACGCGTACCACTAGTTCAAAACCGCTGAAACAGGTTATTCTAGTCTTGTTCTATCATTTTTTAAAATTAAATATGATGACATGGAAATTACGGAAGCTGCATTCTATATCGGACTTGAGTAATTGATCAATGAGCTACAGTTTTCTCGTGATTTTGCCGAATGTTTGCATATGTAAATGTATCTTTGTATCGTGCTTGCTTTGCTTTGATCTTACTAACGATAATGCTATTAATGAATTAATTTATCTTTTAGTTTAGAGTCACTTATCATGGATTATCTAAAAAATTTAAATATCGTTTGTATTGACGTGAATATATAATATTAGTATGAAAATCGAGAAGATGAATTACGAAAATAATAGTTTTTTTGCAGTGAATCGAGACTGACGGTAATATTTATTAACGGCAAGATTTTGCAAAAATTTAGAAACAAATAATACGTGCAATTTGTGTAATAATTAGTATCAATTAAGCGAATGTCTAACAAGTAGCGTATACGATCTAATTCTATTTAAAGCTTAAGAAAGATCTTCTTAAGTTTTATTCAAATTAGCCAAATTACCTAAAAAACAACTTGAATATAAAATTTGTTATTTAGTTGATTTGGCCTATTCTTTCAAGTTTCCCTGCTGTTCTCTATTAAACAATTTTGTCTTCAAGTCATTTGTATTTCAATCACTAAGTCATTTAAATTATGAAAACGTGTTATTTTGCTTGACTTTACACATACTCTGCAGTTTGCAATGAAATTTTAATTCTTACAACCATTTCTTGACTTGAAGAAAACAATTCTTAGATAATGTGCAGTTTATCGTATAAATTATATTTATCATACATTTATACATACAGAACTTCGTCTATATGAATTAAACGAAATTGTAATTAATGCTTTATTAATTATACCTTTACCGATTGATATCTGGATATAAATTTTTACTATACGAAAAATCATAGATAGTAAGGAGAATCAGTAACCTATTATAGTAATTTCATTCATATAAACTCCTTGTCTCTCGATAAATTCATGCAAATGCAGTTTTACTATGATGTTATTCCTATTTCATCGTTTTCCTACATATCCTTCAGCGTAATTTTAGGTATTCATTTTTAATTACATGTACACGTACAGTAAGGATATTTATATTCATATGCCCCTAAGTGAAGAAACTTGATTTATATACATTGCATCTCATAAATATAATTTTTAATTCTGTACAACATGATAAAATCTAATTAAAACTATATAACTATAAATTAAAACTAACTATATAAGAAAGTCAAATAGTAAAAATTATTGAAAATTAGAAGATAATTAATAAAATATTCTGTTATGTTTGTTCTATTATGAAACGAATATAAATTAGATTTCAATCGCTTTTGTTTGTCTCAGTCGATAGAACTTATCCCTTAAAGAAAATGTGGAGAAGAAAGAAAAAAAAATTGTTTCTCAATACAACTTCAAACATTGCAAACTTCGTTCCTTATCACATTAATCACGACACACAAGAATTAAAAATTTTTTGACGATTTTATATCTATGAGACGCAGTGTATGTTATATGGATTATTTCTTTCGCGACAGATTTATACAGGCGAAGTTCTACTGTAATGTTATTCCTATTTCGTGTTTTTTCATCCATCTCCTCCATTTTAACTTGACTTTAAGTCAAATAACTTATCATGCGAAAAGTTTTTGAAGAATTGCGGCATAAAAATGTAAAATAATATCGAAAAAGCTTACATCTATACACAATGCTTTTTGTCTATACACAATTATTGTAGATACTTATATGTATAACTAAAATAAAATTCGCATGAAGTTTCAAATGCTTAATGATAAAAAAAAAAATACAAGCTTGAAATTAGATTACTCGAATTCAAATATTTTGAATAATTATTAATCTCAACTACAGCAAGGCGTTAATATCTGCAAAATTCTTATAATTAATCGTTAGATAATACAAAATTAAGCTAAATCTCAAATTGCATTGGTCACGAATAAGGGAAATGATTAATTATTTTGTTCCAGACAATACACTATTGGCAATAGACTCGGTGCCTTCTCATGGGATAGTCCAACCTCCACCTTATATTTCACCTCCTAAACTTGATGAACCTCAGAAGCAGAAAATCCAAGAGATCTTGAAGGCCCCTCCCACATGCCAGAAAATACAAACGTGTGATAAGCAACAGACGACTGTCAGCTATGGCCAACAGTCAGCTCATCCTCCGAATATTTACGCTCATGATATTCGACGAAATCTGTGCAACAGTAACGATAAATTTTTCGAACAGAGTAAAACATCACATTACAACGACTTGCAACACGACTGTGACCAACGTCAGATCGTGTATATGCGAAATGCCAGAAATCAGCAATACTATGCGTCTGGAAAAGACGTTAGTCGACAATTTTACACGCTACCATCGAGAAGATTACAGAGGGACGTCGAACCACCTCGAAGTGTCACGCCGGATATCACGAGGGGTCTTGGACGGAGTTCGTTGAGTACGATGCATGTGATTGCCAGGCATGGCCAGAAGGTAGAACAGGATCCTAATCGCCATGGCTCTCAGATGGAATTGAGTAAAAGAACACCAGAGATCATCGAAATGGAGAATAGATTAATGCAAAGTCAGGAGCAACAACAGATTGTGGATTTCAGAAATAGGTGGGTAACGGTTAATTGGGTAAATAGATGTGACAATACAGCAGAGTCTTAATTAGCGGAATGAAGAATTCACTGGAGATTAGCTCAGTTTGACACGTTATATTTGACATTCGACAATTGAACAAGAATAAGAATTGAAACGAATTCTTACATCTTTATTCACAAGTTTTTATTTTTGCCGAATACCGATACTTACCAAATAGTTTAGAATAAACAGTTTTCTCTCATACGAAAACAAAATTACTCGGTTATAATCATCGGAAACGGTCGATTATTTAAACGGTGTGTGTCATGCTTACTTCGGATAATTTCGAGATTCTACTATAAATGTGGCAACTAGTACGGAAAGTACAATAAATAAACAATAAATTTACTGCATAAATAGATTTCAAAGTGAATGTTATGATCAATGCAGGAAACACAATTTTCATGAATATCTTTATTTTCTATATTTTATATAGAAACTTTTATGTTTATTTTGTTATAATCTAAGAATAAAATATTTTTTATATTTCATAATATTTTTAAGTTTCTATATTTTTATAGAATCTTTTTAAGAGTGAATATTTGAAAATGTATATTTTCATTCATTATACACAATGAATGTGACATTATATTACGTGTGACATATTATAACGTTATATACGTTATATAGTTCATTAAAGAAGTAATTTATACGGAAGTAAAAAGGATATGAACTATCTGAATGAAATGACCAATACTAATATAATATTTCACTGTATTATTTTCTAAAAAACAAATTAGCAGATAATTTTTAACTTATATCGTGAAAGTAAATAAGAATAAGAAACGTATTGTTTAAAATTTGTTTTAAATTGTAAGGGAAATATGTAATATGATATAAACAATGTGAGATATAGCAATATTGTAAGAAACAGGAGTAAATTTTACTTTCATGACATGTTAAATTTATGAATCGCTTTTTAATGATGTCTTTTAAACATTTATTTAATTAATTATATATATATTTTATATGTACATATATACATATTTTATTTTATCTGCATTTTATATATTATATATATACGAACTATACATATGTACATATATGTAGTGATATATACGTATATGCAAACTTTTCCTGGTCTTTCGCATCTCAGCTCTTTTACAATATCATCCACCAAAGGATTGAAATAACGCAGTAATATTTCCCTAAATTTCCAAACGTATGTAGTAAATGTAAATAAGTTCGTAGTAAGTGTAACTTATCGATGTTCATAACAAAATAATTCAAAGATATCAAAAAGAAGCACTAAAAGGAATTCATTCTAAACTTGAATCTTCTTTTTCTTCACCCAGATTCGCAACACCATTAGGGCTAACAGCGCTTGGATATCGATTCTTTGCGTCCTCGCCTGTTCGTGATCCCGTTACGAAGTCTCCTAGTGCTGATGCGTTAAAGTACAATCCAATTTCTCCGATCGGGCACGGCTACGGCAATAGTTTCAAGTCGTCCACGCCGACTGGACGTAGTATGCCAACTGTTGCCGAACGTTTGGCTCAAACCGCCAATAACTCGTTGTCGATGCCCAACTCCGGAAGAAGCACTCCTGTTCAAAGTTCGTCTGGTCGAAGTACACCAACGAACTTGATCCTTTCGCCGACGAAGAGTACCATGTCCAACGAAGAATTGTTCGCTGCAATACATAAATCGAAGAAAAGGTTGAATATTAAGGAAGATAACGAAAATTCCTCTCCCTACGGATCGACCAATTCGTTGGTAAAGATGATATCTGGAAGTGGTAATAGCTGGAGTTCCGAATCACAAAAAACGTCGGTATGTAGAAATATGAAAAATTGTTTGATATAGTTGATATACAATATATATATTAAATTACCTGGAAGTTAAATCGATCAACTCCATTTCTTACCATTATAATTTCATTATATAAGTACACGATTAATATTCAATTTTCAGGAAACAAATTACTTACTTTCAGAAGTTCATGTATTCCAAGACGATGAAAACTAAATTCTTTGTATTGGATAATGATATATATATATATGATATATAATGATATATATATATATATGATAATGATATATAATCATATATTCCATATATATATATATATATATATATATATATATATATATATATATATATGGAAATTTTTAGTGATGACTATGATCTTATTACTCGTCGTTAATAAGGCCTGTTTACTAAAATTGACTCATTTATTGAGTCATATTGCGACATTTCTTCTCAGACATAGATGAAAAAAAGTTTTGCTAATCATTTTTTAAAATATTAAACTAGTCTGATGCACTTTGAGGATCATTGAAATTGCGGTTACAAGTTATAAAACAATTTCTTGGAAATACAATAATCTTACTTTTGAATCCAAAATATCTGTGCGATATAACAAGGATGCATAATATAGACAATACGTGAAAAGTATCGTTACCAAATTTATTTTCTCATATTTGATGTTTTTTCATTATGTTACAATAGTATTGTTTTACCCCAACGTTTTATAAGATGAATTGTTTATTCTAAAGATAAAGTTACGCACAACGCACGATTTAAGCTCTCAAAAAACTAAGTCAATATAATTAAACTACATATTAGAAAGTTACGTGTCACTTTTATTAAATCAATACACCCTATAAAAAAGTCACGGTATTACTGAGAATAGGAGCAACCTCGTTGGTTTCACTGACTTTTAAATATGTTGTCACGGTCAACATTTTGAACAACTTTTATTACATTTACATTTATATTTGTGACTATACATATAACCTGCGCACTGCTTAGCTGTAGCTTTTAGATATATGCTACTCTGGTTCAACCTATAATCCATTTATTTTTCTTCTTATTTAGTTTAGGTCGGGCTGCATAAAAACGCGACCGTCTATTATGAGAATGAAGTGTGATCGTAATTTAAACTTAATTAAAGTTTTCTGTGAATATCTCGGAGACCAAGGTGGAGCGGCGGTTTCATGCATCAGAAAAAGTTATTCAGAATGTTGATCTTGACAACATATTTCATTGAAATCAGTGAGATCGTTCTTATTCCTAATAATTATTACATCATCACATCGTATCTTTGTGTGCAATATATTCATTTACTAACATATGAATAAGTTGTAATAAAACATGTCATCCTGGTAAAATATCAAAACAACTGCAAAGGAGAAAATCGTTTAAATAGTTTCATTATTTTAAATAATTCTGTCACAAGATTGTTTTATTTTTAACGTCGCTCCTGATCATAGTCTTTTTGTCATAAAATACATTGCGTTGGGGGTAAAATTCAGTAGAATTTTATTTTAACAACAACCTTGTTATAGAATGTATGAAAATTTTTTGACTGACTTTATCTATTTAATTATAATCGTCATAATTACCATATGTTCGTACTTTGTATGATTTTTACCAAAAGTCGAATAGTAGAAATTTTTTAATTTACTATACGTGTTCCAATATCTGTATTGTTATTTTTAGCTTTCTTATTATGCAACTAATTTGTTGCTTTAGTTAAAATGTCCTATCTAATATTTTTTCTAAGATATGTTGAAATATTTGGAATTCTCTCCATGTTTTACCTTGGAAGTGATGTCGAGTTGTAATTCGTAGAAATTCGTAGAAATCGTATGGATTATTATGAACTAATAATTAAATATTTTTAATGAAATGATGCGAAACAAAGAAGGCATAAATAACAATACAAGTTTTCTGAAATGTTATGAAATAGTAGATAGAATGCTTTAACTAAGGAAGCCAGTGATATCAATAAAGATCAGTTCATCTCATTCATCCCATTTCAGGCAACACAAAACGTTCAACCATCCTCGCCCGCCACATCGCGACTGGACTTCAAAAGGCTGCTCCTTCAGCAGAGCGTGAAGACCGGGCCTGTAAGGGTCTCGGCGGCAGAGCAGTTGAAACTATCACGACAGCAGAACCAACAGCAGCAATCATCAAACGTCCAACAAACGACTTCGTTGGCCAAAGTCCTTAGTCCCCGCTCAGTCTGGAGGTTCCAAACGCCACGAACGGACGTACTGTCGTCTACGATAATCGAAGACACAGCTGCTGAGGAAAAGGCCATGAAACCATCTCCAGAGAATACTTCTCCCGTATTAAGACTGAACGTTAGGCGACAATTGGACCTCTGTAGCGATGAAAGCAATGAAGATTCCATCGTGTGTAACGACAGATTAAAATTCTCTAATATAGAATCTTCAGATACGAAAGCTCCTGATATAATAGAAACAGAATCTTCCAGTAAAAATGTACAAACAACAAACGCGCAACAAGCATTCACAAAGAATTCCACTCTGAATAACAATAATAATCGTGAGACCAGTGCTTCAGTTCCTTCATTTCCGAGTACTCTACCGTCCGTTTCAATTACTTCAGACACACATGCGCAAAGCAAGACTGCCAATTTCACGACTATCTCGTATCCTGTAAATTGTTCACAACTTACCCCTTCGTGTCAGCAAGCGATAAGCGCTTTTGAGTCAAGAAGAATCAGCAATCAACTAGCTAGGGCCCAGTTCTTATCTGCTACATCGACCAATCAGGAACAACACGCTTATACGAAGAATATGTTCCGCGCGAGATCAGAGTCCCCTCAGAATCCTACAATGCAAAACGTCGCTCGTAGTCCTAGTGTTCCGACCCTGGAAACTGCTCTGTGATCGCAACATGCGTATTACGTGTTTGTGTTAGAAGTTTGAAATATTTTGGACTAGACTATATATATAAACCGTTCCTTTCTGTTAACCCTTTGCGTTTGGAAAGTATTTTAACATCTCTTTTTGTCAAGTCGATGATTAAAAATTTCAGAATTTATGAGAAAAAATGTATAATTGCTTTATTTACGTTTGCGTCAATTAAGAAATATTAATTAGTATCATTTATTCTTCAATATATTAATGTGTGTATACTATTGCCCGTAGTTCACGAAAAGCTTAATATACAATACTTAGGATAGATATAAATGAATGTTGTAATTACGAAACGAATTTGATATTTATTAACCACGTGTACTATAATGAAGACTAAATTATATTCTTTTCTGAAGATTTTATTAAATACGTATTTTATTAAAACTTATGTTAAAAGTTTGTAAGTGTCTTATGACTCACGGAAGGAAGTGTACATTTATATTTTATAGTGTCTTAAAAGTAATATTTTCTCAAATTGCCTAAATGATTACGCGAAATAATTATGGAATGAAAATTACTCCAAAATAGATAAATACAATGAAATTTTCTTTGAAACTTTTATTTAAAAAATCAAGATAATTATTGATTGTCTTATCGTTATTTGCAGACTTGATTTCTTGTTAAAGTGCTTGTAAAATTTACACAAGGAAGAACATATTTTTCAGAAGGAAGAACATATTTTTCAGAAGGAAGAACGTATTTTTAAATATAAAATTTGTGATTAATAATTTTGTGAACTGAATACATTTCAACTCATGATATTAAAACATTTGTAAGTGCAAAACGTTAATAGCATCTTTGGAATGTACCTACAATCAATAATTGGGTGATATCGTATTGTTCGTCGATTGTACTTCTGTTGCTAGATGCGAAACTTCATTAAATTTTTGGAGTTATTGTCGACTTAATCACGTTTTTCTATTGTTAAAGAATATTTTATCAATATACAAGTGTGATTGTTTAAGGTGTCATTGTCAACATTGTTAACATTATGATTTCTTCTGTCAATTTTATGCTAAAGTATTTCTTAAAACATTGTTATATATTATATTATTGAAACGAAAGTAGGATTGAAATTGAGATTAGCTGTAGAAAAAAATTATGTGCTTTTATAATCGAAATGTGTCTTTATTTTTAAAAAGTTGATAAAATCTTGATCATTCAAGTATTTCTCATTTCGATTAATATTTATTTCTTTTGTTCCGATTCTTTCCCATTTTGAGCATATCGATATAATGATTATTCTTGATGATTTTAATAGTCTAGTGATCATTTTCGATAATGATGATACAGTTAATATTTGGTGCAGCTAGAGTTCGAAATTTTATTTTCGCCAAGGGACGACTGGTTTTTGTAGTCAAAGTATCGTTTGAAATATCTCTAACGATGATAATGGTTTTTATAAATTTTGTAAGAGTAAAAGAATAATTTCAGTAATTTCTGTGTAATTTTTGTTAAAGTGAAACACGAAGAATACGTAATTTTGAGTAGAGCTCTTCGCTGCCATTGTATTCATATAGAAATTTGAATCATACAAAACTAAATTAAGTGATAATTTAATAATTATTTACCTATTTTATATAAATATACAAAAAAGAACACACAGAGATGTCTTAATTCGAAGTACTTCTGTAATCTATAGAAGTAAAAGTACCATTATTTTCTAAAGCTAATAGCATCGTTATACTTGTTTCTTATACTTCTGCAAGGGTATGTTTCATATATGTATCTGATTTATTATAACTTGCATTAAATGAAAATTTCCCTGCAGATACGATTCAGAGCTATGACTAAAAACATAGAAACCAATTAATATAGGTTAATGCAAAAGTTCATTTGTTTCTGTAAATGAAGTTTCGAGTAAGGAAGAAAGTACTCATACTTCAATTTGTCTTAAGAAATATACTTTACTTTGCTATCATTTTGTCACATAGATCATATGGCACTGATAATTATTGCTATTCTTAATTTTTTGTTATTTGAAAAAAAAACATACACCTAATAGTGCGTTTAGAGTTTACATCGATCGAACAGATGCCCGCCCTTCTCCCACTCTAATAAAATTAAGAAATAAAAGTGGAAACGTGTATCTGTTCATGCTTTCTTGACGTACGCGTGCGAACATTTATGAAGATTGCACGCATACATCATGAAAGCACGAACAGATTATATATTTCTACTTTTATGTTTTTATTTTTCTAGAGTGGAAAATGATCGAGCATTCGTTCGCCTGGTGTAAATATACTATAATACTTTCCACACGACCGAATAAATGAGCAAACGAACTTTTACGTTGACTTAATGTAATAAGTGACCGTCCGTACTGCACTTGACTAAGAATTCCTTTGTTAGAAAAGTTAGAAAAAGGACAATAATTTATTAAAATCTATTAGTGTGATTTCAAATTTAAATTAGTATTATACAGTATTGGATAGCTTCATTGATGCGAAAATAGCACGTCGAAACATTGAAAGTTGAACAGAATCGCATAAGAATTGATAGAAATACTATTGATTCGTATCGTTGATATTGACTTAAGCTGTTAATATCATGTAATTGATATCGGAAACTTTCATAAAACTTGGATTCCTATAAATTATTCTATTAATATATTAAATGCTAATTCGCTGAAAGCAATAAATCACAACGCAAATAATCTTTTCGATAATTTAAAGTGTAATATAAGCACATACATGTATCTTATGCTTTGTGTTGACTGTATTGAAGAACATTGGCTGAAGGGAAGCTCATAACTAATATATGAAATAAAGACTATCATAAACGTTTGTACATGAACAAATATTTAAGAGAAGCAATCTTAATTCGCAATATTCTTATATTTACAACTATTTGCCATTTAGAAATAGGCTGTATATATTTATGCAGATTCATATTTTTTCAAATACAGATAAAATATCCCAATTTGAATAAAAGCATGTTTTATTTTCTCTATGTATATACAGTCTAATTATCATCGCGCATTCATCATTTTCCTGTTTTCTCTTAAATGAAAAACCATAAAAAGCCCACAAGATTTTTGTTTCCTTTTCTGTTCTTTTTCTAGGAACAAACATATTACAGGAAGTTCATAATCACTATTTGGTCATTTAATGCAATTTATTCCTAATATATTAATTTATTCTTTATAGAAAAAATATTAGCAAGACCCTAGATGTACGTAGAAGGAGTCTGTAAATAGTACATAATATTTGTAATACAAATAAACGCATTCTGCTTGAAAAAATCGCTTGCTTATCTAGTCGGAGTAGTTTGTCATTCAAAATTCCGAATGTTCTTCGCATTTTTTCTTATTATTCGTAATCGTGGAAATAACGGGCATATAGAAAACGTATTATAGCCAGTCGGCATATAACAGGAATTAAGCTTTATGATTTATCGGATGATGAATAGTAATATATTTAAAGAGGACTAATGCATAGATTTACGACAGAGTTGCCTTAATTAAATTATTGTGAGCTATGTCAAGATGCTCCATCGAGCATTCATGAAATGAACAATGATGTTAGATTTTAAGCTGAACTTTTGTACTTTGCTCAGAATAAAAAACAGAAACATCCTGTATTGGAGTATGTCATAAACAATTTTTTTCACCAAAAAACTCTTTTTTCTATAATTAATATTATTTTTTTTACCTCTTCCACTCTTTCCTTTTTCACAAATAATATTATAATACACAGTGAATGAATTATTACTTCTGACTTTCTCTTCTCTCTTTTTCTTATTTATTACAGTTTAGTATTCCATCAAAATCCAATCTTTGATAAAATCATTAAAGGAAAGAAAATATAATACTATATGTAGCTATGTATGTAGGAATGTAGTATAGTGCAGTATCGTAAAGGGATTGCCTGGGAGACATCGGGTGTGTGTTGTCAGTGATTGACGGAACATCAAACGATATTGTAATAATCATACCGTTACGAAGCCTACTAACACTATACCATTTCCTACATGTATATATAAGAAAATATACTATAAAAAAACATATTCGTCGTATTATATTAATAACAATGAGTACTATTTTAAGGTTTTAAAATAGTTTTCTACTTTAAGTAATAGAAAAAAGAAGAGATAAAACACTTTTCTCTTTACCTTAAATTGTCTTCTTGCAACATTATAAGTTGTTTATAATAATAAAAAAAATCATCATCTTCAACTATTTCCAAAAATCACTTTATGAATGAAATATAAAAGTAATTAAAAACTTTTACTCGTAAAGAAGCAAAACTCATATGTATAATACCTGCAGAAATAAAGATTTTATATGAAAGCAGGTTTTGTAAAAACTGGGAAAATCTAGCCATTTGGAAGGTTTGTACTTTTTAAGTAATTGAGATATCAGCAAAATTATGAATTAACTTTTTCCTCCTCTCTTTGAATTTGAATAAAATACAAGTACAAAAATGATCGATTTAGAGTAAAATAGTCCATCACGTCGAAAAATATTTGTATCAATAGTTACTTATTAAAACAATTTAAATTATCATGTATTTTGTCCGTTATGTTTCCTATTTCTTCAGTGCCATTGTTGAACTTGTGAAAATCTTGCGAAATGTATTTTTGGTAAACATGCCAAACATACCAACCAACCAACCAATATCATAGTAGTAATGAGATGGTAAGGACGTATTGGGTGTTGTTACGTCGCGTGAGACGGTCCGTGCAACGTCCTTCATTGTCTGACCGTCAAAGGCCCACGCACTGTTATACAGACCCTTAATAAATCTAAGAAACCACCATAAACAGAATCTTTTTAACGGAATCTTTAATTCTGCAAGTATTTTCGGTTTATGGCTGGTTCTTAGAACAATCCTTAGGTTTATTATTCGCTCTTAAAAATCACGGAGAAAGCGGGTAGTTATCAAACGGGAAAAGCGAGTATTTACCTAACGGGAAAAGTTGGTTTTTCCGATGAATAAGGTCACCCACGAGCTACGTTGGTAGGAGGCTTCCTCCTCCTATCTTCGTTTATTAACGTTGGCTATAACCAACGGGCATCGCGGATCGTTACTCTCATTTTTATAACGAAAAATGTGAATAACGAATCCGCATGCTTAGTTCAAAAGATACACCCACACCGAGCTTTCCTCCGTGATAACATGAGAACGAACTTCACTTGTGCTCTGGACTTGATTTCTAGACTTGTCCTCTGGACTTGTTCTCTAGACTTGATCTCTAGACTTGTTCTCTGGACTTGTTCTCTGGACTTGAGCTACACTACAGAACAGTCACCACATCTCTAGACTTGTTGCACAAACAGTTCGAGTAACAGTAACAGTCAAGCTCAGAAGTAACAATCAGTCATCACAGTCGCCAAGTCGAAGACAGTCAATCGACAGAAGATACATCGACAGAAGATCACAGTCGCCAATACGAAAGGAGTCTCAGGCCGTACTCAGTCGTAGTTTGGCAGTCAACATATGCATCATTGTATCAAATATTGAAGTTGTTGGATTGATGAAAATATATATTATAATCTGTTAACATCAGCGTCATACTCATTCAGCCACCCTTATTATCTTAATCGAAATAAGGGATCGATCGATTCGTGGCGTCGATTATTCGTATCGTAATGGGAATTTACGACTCCCTTTGGCACGCTTCTTCGAGATCGCGTATCCCCGCGACTGGTCGAACAAACAGATATAAAAGGACTAAACACAAACAAATTAAAAATAACACCCAGTCTTGAGTTTAGCTCCGATCATGCACCGATAATAATAGAATGCACAAGCAAACCAATACTTTATAGCAAATCAGAGCCACTTTGCAATAAAGGCAAACATGCAAAGAACTAATCGAGAACAAAATTAACTGCAATATTCCACTAAAAACACCCGAACACATCGAACAGGTAGTAACATTGACAGAAATTATACAAGAAGCAGTATGGGCAACTACTATTCATGAACCTGAAATGTATGTGTGTCCGTGATAATTGTAGCTGCTGGAGTACTGCTATTTTTCTTCTAATTTAGATGCGTGAAAGAAAAATAGGACACCGGCACCGGGATTCGAACCCGAGTCCCGAACGTTCGTAACCTAAGGCGCTAACCACTGCGCTATCGTCGTCCGGTAGTAGTTAGTATCGAGTGGCGGTATTTGTTGTCGAGTGTCGCCACAAACTAAACAACAGGCAAACAAAAATAATTCCAACAGGTATCCTTGACGAAATCAGAGAAAAAAGTAAAGTGAAAGCAAAATGGCAAAAACATAGAACACGTGAAAACAAAAAACACCTAAACAAACTTGCAAAAGAAATAAAAAGTAAAATAAAAGATCATAATCATAACGAATTCTCAATATTCATAGAGGTACTCTTTGCGCACGAGAATGCCAACTATTCTCTATAAAAAGCCACGAACAAAATAAAGAAGCCAATAAAACTAATCCCAGCAATCAGAAAAGCAGATAACACATGCGCCAGAAGCAAGGAAGAGCAAGCTGAAGAATTCTCCAACCATTTTTGTAACACATTTACTCCAGATAATATTAGAAATAGTAAAACCAAATGTCATTCAGTTCAAGATACACAAAATACTAGTACTGCAATTAACAATCACTTTTTTCGTGGAGGAAACCTTCATAGGCGCCCCGTGCCCTCCGGGAAGAGGGCGCCGGGTAGTACCGGATTCGTACCGGCTAAAGCCTCCACGGGATCGTCCTGACGATTGGTAGGGAAGCGCCGGGACCATCTTTTCGTATTGCTGCTGGGGCACTCCTTCATCTTCTCCCTGATGGTGCAATCGGGAGTCATCCTTGGTTGATTGGGCCGTTAGGAGGGACCACTCCTCCTGACGCCAAACTGCCTGGGACGTTGTGCAAGTCCGAAGGAGAGATCAGACTCTCTTCGGTGTGACAACACTCTCGATGGGTGTTGTCCTCTCATCCTTTCTCTCTCGGCGCGGACCTTTGCGAGCATGACTTGCTCGCAGTAGGAGCGGACGGCGATGTACTCCTGTTGCTCCCTCAGCATGGCTTCTACGATCGCCTCGGGGGCCAAAGTCTCGCCGATGGCGAGTTGTAGGACACGGCGCGGTTCCTCCGACGCCGGACAGGACTCCAGCGTGTGCTGTGCCGTGTCTTCCTTTTTCTCGCAGCGGTGTCACGTGCTAGTCACCACCCGCCGAATCCTTAGCAAGAACTTCCTGAACGCTCCGTGTCTGGTGAGCATCTGCGTCATTCTGTACGTCAGCGGGAGCCCGCCACGATCCCTCCAGGTCTTCCAGTTCGGTAGAACCGCTCCAACATCCCGATGAGGCCGTACCGTATCCTCGGGGGCGAGTTGACTGCGCTATACTCTCTTCTTCAGACACCTTGTAAATAGGTGACATAGTCTGGGGGCCATGACCGTCATCGTCTCCGCTCATATCCGTCCAGAGACTCCGTCCGGGCCCGACGCCACGTTGCGGGAGACCATCTTCTTCGTCGCATCTAGCATCTGCTCGTCCGCAACCCCTAGTTCCTCTTTCCACTTCACTGTCCAAGTCGAGGTAGTGAGTGGCTGTCCCGGGCTGTCCTCCAGTGACGGGAACAGTGTGCGAATGACCTCTTCCAGCACTGCCTGATCCATATTTGCCATTAGTGGTGGAGCCCTTGGACGCAGTTTCTTCATTACCATCCTTTACGGCCGCCCCCCACGGGTCGGATTCGACTGACTGGACGAGGTCCATCCAGGCTCGGGTTTTAGCGCTCTTGATCCTCCGCTGTAAGATATGTCACGACTCTCTATATGTCTCGTAGCAGAGGGAGGTCTCTTCCTCGTGATGAAGCCGCCGATGACGGGTCCTCTGGAACCGCCTGCGCGCCCGAATGCACCTCGCCCGTAGCTCTGCGATTTCCGGGGTCCACCAGTACACATTCCCGTTCTGTCTAGCCCCAGGTACGCAGCGCGGCATTGACGCATCACATGCCACTTTCATGTTCTCCGCCTCCTCGTCCACGCTTGTCTCCTCTGTACGGGCGTCCCAGTTCCAGGCCATGACAATTCCTGCTGCCTGGAGCATCTCGTTGTCTCTATCCTTGAGGCGCCATCTTGGTGGCGAGCGGGAGCGTTCCGTTCTCCTAATGCCTCGCGGGCACTGTCTCCGGGCCAACCTCCATGAATGATCACAGGTGGTCTGAGAGAGTCTCAACCCCTTCGGTCTCCAGCCTGAGACCCACCGGAAGTCACATGTAATATCGACGATGGAACACCTTCTCCACGTCACGCATGTGCCGGTCGAGCCTCTGTTAAGTAAGAGGAGCCGGGGCCCGCAGCCCAGCCTGACAGCACCCGGTCACGGGCATCTGTCTTTGTGTTCCCCCATTGCAAGGAGTGAGTATTAAAGTCTCTCAGGACGAGGACTTGACATTAAAGATATCGTCTCATACAATCGCCAACCCCGTCCAGGAACTCCTCAAACGCGACCAGGCCACTGTTGAGAGAGACATATACGCCCACCACCACCATCCCAGCCCACTCGATCGCGGCGTACCCCTTGCCCTGCTCAATCAGGTTCCCTGGGGCGGGTGTGCCCGGTGCTGACGTCCACGTCATTGCGACTAAGCCGTCCAGGTCTCCGATCCAGTTAGGGGTGTCTAGTATACGATAGGGCTCAGCTACCACTGCCAGGGCAATCCTGCTGTACCTTATCGTCTGGAAGAGCAGGACTTGTGACCGTTTCGATCGCCCCAAGTTGGTCTGGAGGAGCCTCATGAATCTACTTTACTAAGTCCATATCCATGGCCTCCCCGGCCATCTGCCCCATTCGTGATCCTTTCCTTTTCTTGCGGTAGGTCTCTCGCGTTGTCGCCCTCTCTTCTGTCCGTAGCAGGCTCCCGAATCCGGCTCGTCCCTTTAGTTTTCGGCGGAACGCATGCCGCCCCTCTCATTCTGTGAGTGGCGGGCGCTCCAAGAGACTCATAGGGCGGGCACCAGGGCACGGAGGCAGAGCACCTCTTGGCCTGATGACCGATGCCTCCGCACCTGTAGCATAGCTGCCCCCGGTTTACCGTAGATCCGCAGATCACTCCCACGTGTCCCAGCTCTAAGCATCTATGACATCTTAAGGGCTTCTTCGGGATGGCTTCGACACTCGCCACTGACCAACCCACAAGAACTCTTCCAGCTTGGCTTAGTTTCCGCGCTGTTGTTGTCGGGCATCTTATCCATGCTGACCCAAGGCCACCTCTGGAAGTCCTGATGTCTCCTACTCGAACTTCCAGTGCCTTGCGTCCTCCGGCCTTTGCCAGGATGTCCCGAAGTGCTTCCTTGCCGACTGAGATGTCGATCTTAGTTACCCTCAGCTCCGCCGTTTTTGTTGGGGCCGCAACTTTCACCGTGGTCGGATCCAGGGCTTGTGTCAACTGTGCTGCAAGCGCAGGTGCCTTCTCCCTCTCTTTCTCCCCGGGAACTTCTAGAATGATGCTCCCAGTCATTGCCTTCTTGATTTTAACCCGTTCAATGTCGAATTCGACTAGCGGGACTTTGTGTCTACCTGTCGCCAGAATTTCGGCATATGATGTTTTCGTCCCTTCGCTCAGCGTTAGGGTCACCGCAGATGACCGCGGAGGGGGAGGGAGCACCATCATCATGGTCTCTTGCACCGGCCCTCCTGTTGGGGTTCGTTGTGCGGTCCTATGCACCTTGGTAGCAGCTGGTCTCTTCGCATCCTTCCTCTTTCTCTTATGTTCGACCACCTTCCATTCACCACCCTCTTGCCCCTTTGAGGGCGACGATATTTGGGTGGCATTGCCCTCAACCGTGGTTGCCTTTCTCTGTTTTGTTTCCGGACTATGACGCCAGTCCTGTAGGCGTTCTTCCAGAGCCCTCATTAGTGAAAGGCCCGAGCTCCTCGAATTTCCTCTCGAGGGCAGAGAGACGTTCCTTCTCTCCTCCGTCATCCTCCTTAGGGTGTCCTCTGAAGTGGAGGCGTGACACCGTGTGTTCTCCTGACGGACACCCCTCGGCCTTTCCTGCTTGCTCTTTCCGGAGGACCTCAATCTCCTTTTCTAGTACCTCCGCCCGCATCTCCGCCATCCTGGCAGCTCCAGTGCCATAGGTGGGCCCCGTTCTCCTTGTCAGCTCCACCATGCCGGCGGCAATGGCGCTTGCTGCCTCCTTTAAGGTCTTAATGTAGGTGTTTCGACAATTCGACAATTCGACGATGTTGTCGCCACCTTCATTATCTCCTCTACTCGCCGAATTAATTCGCTCTGAGGTGATATGTCGTGATAGGTTCGGAAGGAAAACTCAGATGCATTCAACAATAAATGTTTATTCACTGTAATGTCGATGAGTACACTTGACGCAGGACTCGCGGTTATATTCGGTTCGCGGATGCGCGGTTACAAGTTAGAGCTCCGATAGCTATGGTTCGAGATGCGCTACGATGATTGCACGAGATGTCGAGGGCTTAGGTAAGTATTCGACTCAAACCGTGTAAGTGTAACGACCGTTGTGTTGACTCCCTGTAACAGACTGACTTTCCGTCACGATGCTGCTGCGAAGGAAAACTGTGTTGGGATGTGTCTAAGGATGCGAGGACATCGGATTCGTTGAGAAAAGCTTTGGTTCGGAAAGTGAGAGAAATGTACCTTAATGTTTATTGGCTAATTCGTGTTGGTCGTTGGAAAAGGATGCTAGCTGCCCTTGAGAGGGTGTTGCTAGCGGGAAGCGTCGTACGTGAGAGAAAGCAGATTTCTCGTGTGTTCCCGTAGTAGGTGGTCGACTTAGAGACTGATAGACAAAAATTGTTTGTCTCTTTGGAGGGCCTTCGCTATAATAAATCCTAAGGTTTATGGCGGGTCCTTAGGCTAGCTAGAAAATGCTCGGTACGGATGTATCGACATCTGGCAATCATCTTGTCCGCACGTATAGGGTCTTTGTGTCGTGCGTCACGCGACATAAACTGTTGGGAAGTTTACTGTCAAGTGCCGCCACAGCTCCTATGTCCGCTGTGCAGGATGTTCTCATCTCCCAGATCAGTTCCATAGGTATGTTTGGAGCTGTGGGTGTCAGCTTCCTTTTTCTTCCCCTGGACGTCTCTGATGAGGATGGGACCCCATAGGCCATCAGCTCTTCGACGTTCGAACTCGCACTTCCCTGCTTGTTTCCTGCCGTAGTGTTTCTTGCATCTGATTCGGCCCTTGGAGCCATGACCAGATCCATGCCTGAACCCTCTGGTTTATCCATCCTACTTGCGAGCCTCATGGATTTTCTGGTTACCTTTAAAGCAGGCTCCATTCCTTCCTCCATATCCTGCTTTCTACTCGCAATTAACAATCACTACACCGCATCTAATACAACAGCACAAGCAATTAGAATCATAATCGGGAAAACATAAAACAATAAAGTACCAGGAATCGACCTAATCAATGGTAAAATCTTTAAAAACCTTCCTCCAACAGCAGTACGTTTAACAATAATATTGAATGCAATTTTAAGAATCCAATACTTTCCTAATCTGTGAAAGCTAGCACAAATCATAATGCTATCTCAGCCCGGCAAAGATCCACACCAAACTGCACCTTACAGACCAATATCATCACTTTCTGTGTTTTCCAAAATACTGGAGAAATACTAGAGAAGTGCCAACAACAGGAGAAGAAAAGATTAATACCAGGTCACCAATTTAGATTCAGAAACAAACACTCCACGATAGAACAAATGCAGGTTCGTCAACGAAATTTTACTAGCAATAGAAAAGAAACAATACTCTTCGTGGACATCAAGAAAGCATTTCACAAAGTGAATCATGAAGGCCTCTTACAAACAATCAAAAAACATTCCCCGGAACAAATCCACTACTTACTCAAATCATACCTAAGCAACAGAATTTTTGTAGTAAAAATAAAGCATATATATTCTGAAGTAAAAGACATGAAGGCAGGAATACCGTAAGGAAGCGTCTTAGGACCAATATTATACACACCATATATGACACACATACCAACGACTACCAACAGCAAAATACTGACATTCGCGGACGACACAGCTGTACTAGTCAAGCACACTAATCCAGAAACAGGAGTCACATTATTACAGGAGCACAGAAATAGAAAAATGACTACAAGATAAACAAATGAAAACAAGCCCCAGTAAATGCAACCATATTACATTTACACTAAAAAGACGGAAACCACCGAATATCCAATTGAAAGTATAAACTAAGAATCGTAAGAGTGCCGGGGAAGAGAGAAAGAGAGAGAGTGTGTAAGGAAGAGTGTATGCCTTGGTGACGTCAAAGCTAAATGAGTAAGAGAGTGGGAGAAGAATGCGAGGGTTGAGGGTCAGCATTTTTTGACCTGGGGAGACAGAAGTTGTGAGCCGAGTGTGAGGATAAGACGTACGACGATATTGTAGTCAGCTATTGCATTGGGTTGTAGCGACACTCAACAGCAAATACCACCACTCGACACTAACTAGAGTCGGACGACGGCAGCAGTGGTTAGCGCCTTAGGTTACGAACAGCCAACAGCTACAAGTATCACGGACAACACTATATCACCTCAGGGTATTGCTTGTTAAAATAGAACTAAACTTCACTTCAAATAGAACATCCTTTCTTGTGCTTACTCTAGACCATTTAAGATACTACAAACATACTAAATCAATTATAGACGAAATACGAATAAAAAGAAGACAAATGTATTGGTTAACTAGTCGAAATTCTAAACTCAGCATAGAAAATAAATTAAAAATATACAAAACGATAACAAAACCAATTGGGACGTACGGAATACCTCTATGGGAGACAGCAGCAATGAGCGACACAAATAAATTAGAGTCGCTACAATCAAAGACACTGAGAAGAATAGTCAACGCGCCATGGTATGTCAGAAACGAGGATATATGCAAAGATTTCAAAATGCCAACGGTCAAAGATGAAATCGGCAGGTATGCAGAAAAATACAAGGAAAGAACGACAACACATCCAAACCAACTAGCTGCTGATGCGGGCAAAACTCTCATAGAAAGAGGACTAAAAAGAAAACACCAAAAAATTTACCAATTGTCCAGCTAGACAAATTGTAAAGTACACATTAAATAATAATAATAAAAAAAGGGTTTGAGTGTAATTTCAACACAAATCAATGTCAGATTCACGGTTTGTGTTGGGCTTGGAGTAGTGCTTTTGTTCAGGCGGTTATAAGGCGACCAACCATCAGTTACCTGCAGCTAGTTAGTTACCTATGCTAATCGTACCAGTCAGTTAATGCCTATGCTAGTCGTACCAGTGTTGCTAGTCAGAGTTGCTGTTGTCTGTCAAATCTTGTATCGATCAAGCCTGCTGTTGGTGAAATCTGATTTGAATACGATCCATCAGAATAGGTTCATCGAACTTAGAATTTGCATGCAATATATATTCTTGTTTTATCAGAAATGTCTGCTTTTTGCGTGCTATGGTTAAATTTTCTTCTAAACATTTAATTTTTTAAATAAATGGAGAAATGTAAGCAAATAGTGATACGATGTCCTTTGCACTTTGATCATTGTCACGTCCGGTGATTCTGTACACAAACCGGACTCCATATCTCGGGCAAGATGGTTGCCAGATGTCTACACACCCTTATTGCGGACTCTCAATAATCTCAAGGGCCCATCATAGATCCTAGCATCTTCATAGTTAAGGTCCTTCAGATCAAACAAGTATCTTTTTAGTTGAAGTATTCTTTAGATTCATTGCCCATTTAGAGAAAACACGGGAAAGTGGTTTTCCCATGTACAATGTCACCCACGGGCGACTTTTGATTGGGGGCAACCAGCACCCATCCTTACTCATCAGCCTTCTTCTTATACAATTAGAAGCAATGACACTTTCCTAGCCAAAATTACCATCAACGAATCCGATAGTTCCATGCGCTAAATATACCCATCAATAGCTTTTCTCCGCGACAACATCGCTACCGAACTTCACTGATTTTTCATTCTTAGATCAGTCACCATTTCTTTGACTGGTTTTCCGTTCATTGACCAGTCATCAGTTTAACTTGTTACTTACACTTCGCTGAGAATACATCCACACGCATCACGCGTAACTACTTACATCTACTTCTACATCTACATCTACACATCTACTACATCTACAACGTTGTTGGAATAAAGTATATATTGTAACCTGTTAAGTGTTATAATCCATTAAACACTACTATTATCCTAACTGAAATAGGGAATCGACCGACCCGTGGCGTCGATTATCAAATCGTAACGAGAATTTACGACTCTCGTTGGCGCGCTTCTTCACGATCGCGTCTCCTCGCGAAACGGTCGAACAATCATTATTCAAACATATTTAAATCTTTATAATGCAATAACAATCTATCTCATTTTATCCAGAAAGAGTTCACAGAATCTTTTCGTGTCAGCAACAACCGAATAATTGTTGTTGGAAAAACACAAAACATCTCCAAAGTTGAAACTTTGCATTTTTTTTAAAGAATGGTTTGCAAATTCGTTTTTAGGTTACAAAGATCAACAAGAATTGTCTACTGAAGGATGTAAAATCGGAAAAAGGTCAAAATTTGGTGATCAGTATTATATAAATTAGTACTCGAGTAAATGAATTTCTATTGTTTATTCTACTCATTTAAATATGAATTCTTATTACCTGAATGAAAGATCATCAATAATAAAGAGAATCAATGAGTTTGTATTATGTAAGCTCCAGTTACATTCTTGCGCTCTGATAAGTTCATATAAACCAAGTTTTCCTGTAAATTATCTGTGTGACTAGGATATGTCTTAATCTGCTGTATTCTTTTGATCATTCTCGACTCGATCATCAAATATAAAAGTATGAAAGAATTTTCCGTATAATTTTTCCTTTCATCTGTATACTATAGATTTACTTAGAATATTAAGTCTTCCTTTATTTGCTACAATGAGAGCAATATTGAAATATATGAGAGAAATTCTAAAATTGTAGTAGACTTAATGTAAAAAATGTAATATAATGTAAAATGGAGATAATAGCTAAGAATTTTTAGAGCACATATAAAATTCTAATAAACTTCGAATCGCTATGTGTTTTATAGACTTTAAAAATTTGAAAAGGAATCAATTTAGAATTCTTTTATCTTAAAATATTCCTTAGTCAAAAATTGATTGAAGTAAAAGAAATTATTATTGATATCTGTAACATTAAATTCGAACTAATAACAGAATCAGTGTAAGACTCATTATAGGTACAACTAAGAAATTGATTCTAAATTCTTTTGAAATCAATGTATTCATATGGATAATAGGGATGAATCACGGATATTACATTAAATGGACTACTATATAGTATAGTATACTATACTAAACATATATTAAAAAAGCTAAAATTTTTAAAATTTCCAAGCATGCTATGTTGCATATGTAACGTCAACAAATATCTACAACCGACTCAGGAAACCTGAACCGTCTTGCACACGACACGAACTCTCAAAACAAAGGAATATGAATTCGACACGTAGGCATAAGATAAACGAACATCTAGAAGGGCTGGGTCTTGATTGAGACTTCAATCTTTCGGTAACGATCTAGTCGTAAACTTGTACTCTTATTATAGAATAAAGGTATCTCGAACTCTGGTTCAAGAATCCAACATTTTTTATTATTATATTCCTATCATTTTTACGTGACATTTTGGCGATTCTGCCAGGATCCATTCGCTTCAGTGTAAACGAAATTACGATTTCGGTCTACGGACATCATTGAAGATCGAAGGATTCGGACCACTTGTGTTGTGAACTCTGTTACCAATAATTTACCACAGAAAAAAACACTGTTTGGCGGAGGATTAGTTGGAGCTAGGTGAAAAGAGAATGCGCGTTTCGTCCCGGGACTACCGGTGGACTTGTCAGTAAGGCTATGCCCGGTAGTCCCTGCCTTAGACATAGAGGGAGTCTCGCTAGGTGCGATATTTGTATCGTGCGCCTGTATATTCGACCGCTAGCGAGATAGACAGACTCGTTGTCGTCCTAGCCCTCTGGTGTTGGCGGTTGGTACCCGCGGATTGCCCGGGAGGTGTTGCGCCGCGTTGATGCCTCGACCTGTCGGCGTCCTGTTGATACCGATCCGCCACAACTGCAAAGGAACCTCATTCTACCAACTTACGTATCAAGGTGAGAAAAGTCTGGATTCTTTTAAACAATATAGAATGCGAAAAGTTAATTTCTCTAACAACTCTAGCGAAGAGACAATATTCATAATGAACAACAAGAAAGACTCAAAAGCCGGACAAGTTTACCCTCTACAAGTGGAACTCAAAATAAAACGGGATCACTCGATTCCTCTACCAGAGCAATTTTAGACTTAGTACAGAGACAGAACGAAGAATTTCGACAACAATTTAACAAAATAAAGAATGCATTAAGATTAGCCAACGAAGAAAATAGAAAACGCGCTAACGAAATAGAAATATTAGGTAGAAACCTCTCTCGTGTTAAACTCTCACAAATAGACGTAGAATCAACTGAATTCGGTTCTATGATGACTAACGATGACGATAATATATCAGTATTAAAACACGATACTAATCCACCTCCACCTATGCCACAAAAATCACCAACATATGTCCAACTATCCAATCCAACAGCTGCAAACTCTGGAAATCTAAAAGCTGAAATTGCATTAAAATATATTCCGATACTAAACGGAGAAGATGATATAGGTGTAGAAGATTTTATTCGCGAAATAAAAGAAATGAGAATGATGTGCGGCGAACAAACGTTATTGTTAAAAATGATCAAAGTAGAGAAATTTATAGGAAAAGCCGCAGTGGCAATCCGCAATATCCATATTAACGAATTCGAAACTCTGTACGAAGCATTAAGACGTAACGTAGCTACTCATGCACCAGTAAGAGAACACCAAGATCAGTTAAGAGAAATAAGGCAAGGATTATCCGAAAGCGTGCAAAATTATAACATTAGATTTCGACGTGCTTTTAACAAACTTCAATGCGGCATTATCAATGAATATAAAGACGAACTAACTCGACGAGCGATGAACGATCGACTATACATGGACTCTGTGACTGACAATGTAAGAGGCCTTCGTTCAGAAATAGAACAAGTGCTATTGGTTAATCCCCCCCTCCCCACACACATCCTCGATGCAGAAAAAAAGCAATGGACGTGGAAAGATATTTCGCGAAGACAACGCTTGCAGACGGATGACACGACAAACAACCGCTCCGCCATCTTATCGTAACCAAACGTCTCGTCCAGTAGGTAACCGCTTCACGATTACAAGTAACATAAATAACAAAACTCCACCCACACAAAACATTCAACCAAGAATGAATAATTTTGCAAAGCTTGAGAACCGACCATTAAACGAAAGGACACAAACGAAATGTTTCAAATGCAATCGATTGGGACACCTTGCCAATCAATGCCAAAATTTTCGAATACTGCCTCAAACAAAAACCCCTCCAGGAATAAACCACATTCAAGAACAATCAGAATTAACAATGTTACCTCGGGAAGATTACCCACAATATGACTACCAGGACGACAGGATTGCGATTTCTCGTTGACTCGGGGGCAGGAATCAACTTACTTAAACGAAGATGCTACTGTGGCGGATGGGTATCAACAGGACGCCGACAGGTCGAGGCATCAACGCGGCGCAACACCTCCCGGGCGATACCAACAGCGGGTACCAACAGCCAACACCAGAGGGCTACGACGACAACAAGTCTGTCTATCTCGCTAGCGGCCGAATATACGGGCGAACGATATAAATACGGGACGAAACGCAAACTCTCTTTTCAACCGCTACACTACCCAGGAAGAACTGTTAGAATTTAATCTTGAAATTAAGATTAATAATACGTGGAAGACACAATATTTGTGTTGAAATAATATTATGTGATATTTATTAAACAAAAATTACAGGAAATATAAGTGAGCGTTGTAGAATGTTGACAGTTGGCTAGTTATTCTCAGACGGACTAACTTAGTGACCCATGGCCCCTGAAAAGATTTTGAACCCCGCTCTCTATGCAGTAATGAGTGTGACCTGTGTAGATGCCTGTGTGGCGGCACATGCCACGGAACCTTCCAGCGGCTTCGCGATACGAAGCGCTACGCCGTCAAAGCGCGACACCGACGTGCCCGATGTGCCATCCATATCCTTACGCTTCTACCGCCGAATTCTCGGAAGAGCATGCACGCGCCAGCCGCCGCGATACATCTAATGAACGCACGCTAGTGGGGATATCGCTGGGCAACGAAGGGAAGAATCCGTTCGATCAATCACCTCATCTGTATGCGATTAATATCGTTGTATTCCAACAAGAACAATAATACCAGACACCAAAGAAATTCTCCATGGGACATCTCAAATACGAATCTAACTCCAAAGTCAGGTTGAATTTATTCAACAAAAAAATAGACTTTTCATTAGTAGACGATAATTTCCCTATTATAGAAGATGGCATATTAGGATTACCCGGTTTAGATCAATACCAATTCAAACTCTCCAATAAAACTTTGAAATTAGATGATAACACCCTTCTGCTAGAGCGAGAACAAACCCTCGTACCAGGAGAAACCGTTCAAAAGGTCGTATACCTTGAAGGAAAGCCAACGCCAGTATGCCTTATCAATGGTGGTAAGTCCTCAGTTCAAGTTTCTAACATTATTGAAAATACAAACACCATAGATCAAATTCAAAAATTCAAATCTTTGATTCGACTATCGCACATAGAAAAACCTCTTAAAAGATTATTCTTTATTACATGGACGTATTTAATTTAGACAGCGAAACATTACCATGTACATCTCTTGCCAAACATTCCATCAAATTAAAAGAAGATAAGATCATCAACGTAAAATCCTACCGTTCTGCCGATCATAAAACCGAAATAAATAAACAGATGACTGAAATTTAAACAAAAAGATTATAGAACCCTCCGACTCCCCCCTATAACTCTCCTGTCTGGGTCGTTCCAAAGAAAATCGACGCATCAGGGAAACAAAAGTGGCGAATAGTGATTGAATTTAGGAAGTTAAACGAACTAACAGACGCCTATCCACTACCTGACATTGATGATATACTATCACAACTAGGAAATGCGAAATATTTCTCCGCTTTACTTATCCTCAGGGTTCCATCAAATACCCATGAACGAGGATTCAAAGAAATACACTGGATTTAACACACCACAAGGACACTTCCACTACAATAGAATGCCATTCGGGCTCAAGAACGTACCCGCTACCTTTCAAAGAA
This sequence comes from Bombus vancouverensis nearcticus, assembly GCF_051014615.1. Lineage (NCBI taxonomy): Eukaryota > Metazoa > Arthropoda > Insecta > Hymenoptera > Apidae > Bombus > Bombus vancouverensis. Next base: position 749,850 of record NC_134911.1, on the reverse strand, counting down.
TGATGGATACCACGTTAAGAGGTTTGATTAACAATCATTGTTTCGTTTATCTCGATGATATCATTATATTCGGACAATCGATTGAAGAACATAATAAAAACTTAGCCATAGTATTCCAAAGTCTCAGGGAACTAGGTTTAAAAATATAACTGGATAAGTGTGAATTCCTAAAACCCGAATTAGAATATTTGGGACACTTAGTGACAGCATATGGAGTAAAACCTAACCCTGAAAAGATAGAAGTAATAAAGCATTACAAACTACCCAGAAATCCTGCAGATGTAAAATCATTCCTTGGGCTAGCTGGATACTATAGAAAATTTATTAGAAACTTCTCAAAAATTGCCAAACCATTAACAGAACTAACTAAGAAGGACATACAATTCCACTGGACTGACAAAACACAACTTAGTTTCGACACATTAAAAAAATGGTTGTGCCAAGCGCCAGTACTAAAATATCCCGACTATATGAAAACATCTACGTTAACAACGGACGCCAGTAACGAAGGTCTAGGAGCCATCCTTTCACAAAACGGACACCTTTGTTGTTTCATTTCAAGGACATTAAATCCCCCTGAACGAAATTATACTGCAACAGAAAAGGAATATTAGCTATCGTTTGGGCAGTTAAAAGACTTAGACAATAATTAATAGGCCGCAAATTCAAAATTCAAACAGAGCATCAAGCTCTTAAATGGCTACACCACTGCAAGGACCCCTCTAGCCGATTGATTCGATGGAGATTAAGGTTAGAGGAGTATGAATATGACATAGATTACGTAAATGGAAAGGAAAACACAGCCGCTGACGCCCTATCTAGGGTACACGCCATAACACAAACCGACGTTTTATTAAAACAATTCAGAGACTGGGAAAAATCAGAAGAAATACCAAAATTATTGAAACTAACATGTAACAAGGACAACTTTTTCCAATTAACAAAAACATATCTGGGCCCATATGACTGTATATGGTTACAGAAAATATCAAACATACTTAAAACAAATAGAAAGATAGGAATAGGAGACAACAGCTTAATCGCACAAGACAAAACACACATAAAAAGACTTCTTTTATTTTTCAATGATCAACGCGACGACATAGAATTTGCTTACGAACCAATACAGAGTTTAAGCGAGAAAGAGATAGAACAATGATAGGACATCCCGGAATATAAAAGACGTACGACAGAACTAGAGACAAATATAAAATTCCACACTTAATGGACAGAATAAAAACTAGAATAGAAACTTGCGCGACATGTCAAACATCAAAGACTACTCGGGTAAGAGGAAAGGAAGAACCACAAATAACTGACACTCCATTAGAACCTAATGACAAAATCGCTATGGATTTGATAGGTCCGTTGAAAAAGACCAAGATAGGAAATCAGTACATTCTCTCTATACACGATGAACTAACCAAATATTTGATACTTGTACCCTTAAAAACACAACAGAGCCAATCAATCTGGAACGCTTTACTGAATCATTACATTTATATATTTTCCGCACCCAAACGTATATTAACTGACAGAGGACAAAGTTTTATTAGCGAACTAATGCAACGATACGAAGAAGCATTTAGAATCAAACACATAAGAACCACTTCATTCCATCCACAATCCAAGGGAAGCCTAGAACGAACACATGCTGTAATATCCGAGATGTTAAAGGTATACAAAACGACAATGAAACAAAATGGGATCAAAACCTAAATTTTGTGTGTCTAGCATATAACACTATGGTTCATGATGCCATTGGATATAGCCCTTTCGAACTAACATTTGGACATGAGGCCAATCTCCCCTGTTACGACCGTTCGCGGAGAGACGCGGTCGCTAGGAAAACGCATCAGCGAGAGGCGTAAATTCTCGCTACGATTATGTTAATCGGCGCCGCGAAATAGTCGTTCCCCTGTTTTGGTTATGACAATAGAGGTGGTTTAATGAATGTAACACTGTATTAACAGGTTAACATAGAATGATATATTTTATAATATGATGGATATGTTACAGAAAATTGACTCGACTTTGCAATATCTCTAGATAAATTCGTTTGCTCGTCAGATTTGTCGAAGTGTCACGTTTGACTCGTCGGAAGGAACTCATCGCCCTTCGATTATTCCTTTGTCTCATTTGGAAGACGACCCCCACTATGCTCGGGTCACGCCACCGCTCGCGCCTATGATCACGTATGCCTCTTCTTGTGTGAAAAACGTAACGGTCAAAAAGCGACGTTTCTAGAGCTCGCTGCTTGGCGACAACTATGCTCTCGTCGATACATTGTATATGATCTGGCGGGCAGATAAGACGGTCTGCCTGCGACACTGTAGGACCGCGAGCGACGGTTAGAAAATACAGCCTGTGGTAAGCCTCGTGTTGTAACATCTCCTCTACCATATCCCAAAATCCCTAAAGAACTTACGCTGATGAGGTTAGCTTTAGGAAAAGAGAATGGGATGCCAAACTACTTAAAGCCAGAGAAACTCTAATGAAGAGTAAACAAAGATATCAAAGAGATCAAAGAAGAAAAATTATTATACCTCAATCTATTTTTAAAGAAGGACATTTAGTATTAGTTCATAACGATCATAAAGAATACAAGTTAGATACTGAATGGCTAGGGCCATACAGCATTGAAAAAGTAAAAACCTCTTATTATGAAATAATAATATGACTCGATTAGGAAAATACATGGTAATTGTATTAAACCTTGCTTTCCAGGACGATCTTCACCTTCTTCATAGTTAGCTAAGCTAAACGTTATACGTCTTAAGTTCGATATATCTAGTACCTATATATAGCATATATAGTACCTCGACAGTTCTATATATCAAGAAACACTAGCTCATGCATACTTATATAGCGAATTTGCAAACGTAACTATGGGTTAGACATTAAGGATATACAAAGTGGTTGGTAACTGGTAGTACAAGCAGAAAGGAGGCGATTCTACGCGAAAAAAGAAGTCGAAAGTATAGAATAAAAACTTTAAAAAAAATTTTTTTTTTATTTTTCCATCGAGACAACGATCTACAGTGAGATCCGTTATAACGAGACGTGATAAAGTGCACGATTTTCTCGATTTTCTCGAAAACAAAGCCTCAAACGAAAAATTTTTATTCTATATTTTCGACTTCTTTTTTCGCGTAGAATCACCCCCTTTCCGCTTGTACCACCAGTTACCAACCACCCTGTATATGCAAAACTAAGCGAAATTAAGAGATTTAGACTAATGTTAACAGAGCATTGTAAAAGTGAATGCCCGTATTTCAATGAAATGATTGCACATCGCGCTCGCAAAAGAAATTTAGATAATTTAGTAGTGCATATTAAACTTATGACACACACTCGTTATCGAAGAGGGTTATTGAATTTTGTTGGATCCATTTCTAGAAGTCTATTTGGAACTCTGCATGACGATGATTTAGAATTAATAAATAAAGATATAGATAAACTTTTTGATGAAAACAATAAACTAAAAACCAATATAACTTACAAAATAAATCTCAAAACTATAACTTTACCCTTAAATGACAGTCTAGAAGAAATCCTAACAAAAACTGAAAATGCTCCAAAAATCATTAATAATGTACAATCGTATAGAATGCACCTCAATCAAATTTCCAACGAAGTAAACTCTCTTAATTATGAACATAGAATTAGAAGTTTTAACAAAGAGGAATTAAGTGCCTTACAAATTATTAGTTATGTTGCTCTAGCATTACTAGGAATATACATGTCGGGTTCACATTATGATTAGGGTTAGGGGCGTGAAGCGAATCTTCATTTGGATTACACATTGTTGTTATGCAATAGAGAAGACATTGACTAGTACAAATACGATTATTGCAGAATTTCACAACTAACCGTGGTAATTAGATACTTGAGCAGCCAATGACAATGATCCTAGGTTCAATAACGAATCCGCGACATATATATCGTCTTGCCCGATATATATTGTGGTATAAATTACGGCCCAGTATCCTCCATCGTAAAATACAAAGAAGAGGCAGAACTCTCTGCTTGCCCATTGTCCCAAGAGGTTTTAGGTGGTCTGTTATTAATCATGTGCGCCAGTTAATTATGCACTTAGGTTGGGATAAAACGCTTGAGAAACTGTAAAAGTATTACTGGTTCGAAGGAATGGCGAAATATGTTCGTAAATTCGTAAAGAACTGTCATGCTTGAAACGTTTCTAAGGCTAGTTTAGGTAAAATACAAGCCGGACTACATCCTATACCTAAGATCAGCATACCTTGGCATACCGTTCACATAGACATAACTGGCAAGTTAGCTGGTAAGAGTGACCTGAAAGAATATGTTGTTGTCTTGATCAATGCTTTCACTAAATTTGTATACTTGCATCATACGCGTAAAGTAGTTTCCCTTAATACAATTAAAGCGCTAAAGTCTGCTATATTTTTATTCGGGAGTCCTTGCCGGATAATAGCGGATCCAGAAAGATGTTTTACCGATAAAGAATTCCAAGATTTCTGACAAGGTCAACAAATTAAGCTCCACTTAATAGCAGCCGGTGCTAGTAAAGCTAATGGGCAGGTGAAAGGTATTATGGGTACGCTGAAAAATATGTTTACAACAGTAGAAACGACCGGGCGGTCATGGCAAGACGCGATTGGCGAAATACAATTGGCTTTGAATTGCACCACCTGTTACGCCGGGCGACTCTCTGCCTGGCCCAGGTCACACACCGCGGGCCAGACGGACACCAGATGTCCGCTCTTCCGTACGGCGTACCCTCAATAGCCTTAAGCATCCGTCATAAACCCGAGTCACTTGCCTGCTAAGGTCCTTCAAACAAACATCTGTTTCCGAGGAATTTCTCGAGACTATTGTCTACCACGGCTTAACTAAGGAAAGTTGGTTTTTCGCACGTACGCTGCAACTGTCCTCCCACTAACCACTTTCTCTCGAGGGCGGTTGAGACCCTTCGTTTAACCAATTAGAAACGAAGCCTATTCCCTCACTCTCCTAAATAACATCGGCACCAACAAATCCGATGGTCCCGTGCGCTAGACACACCCATCCTTAGCTTTCCTCCGACACATCATCGTCTCCCAAGACGGTACTGATTTTACATCCTTCGAACGGTCAACATCCTTCGAGCGGGTAGACACACCCGCAGATCAGTCACTCATTCATCTCGTACATACGCACCAGTGTAACTATCCTCGTTATAAGTTGTGGAATAAACGGTGAAATATAACTTACTACTGTGTCGTATTCATTCAACCACCTACAAAAGCAATACCTGGGGCTAATAATGTTATTGCTTTTTGTTAGTACTTTGCGTCTTCGCCTATTTTATTTTGATGAAAATATATGATGAAAAATCAAGGATACTGCGAATTTATACGTAGTTAAAATACTATGTGCTTGAAGCCACTTACTTAAACATTTTAGGAGACTACTTCTTGTAGATTCATAAAATTCAGAATTAGCCCCTTTGCAGAATTGTACCCATACTCGCAATTCTGATTCATACTGTTTAGTCGTCCTAAGAGCTAAAAATTATAAGATAATGTCCATTGCTGTGATAGGTACATTTTCTTTTAGGAAAGCTTCCCCGATAGTTTACTCACTATTAGACGCAGATACTCGGCCCGAGGATGCGTTTCGTTTTGCACGAAGATAGTATAATTGATTATAACAAATCAATATTTGGTTCAATATGAGGAGCTTGACTACAAGGAGACATATAAATAAACGGTACCATGGGTATTAAGAACTTGACGTGGCCAATCAGGTGCAATAATAATTCCTGATGCTTCGTCTCGTTTAATTACTTAAAAAGCGTTTTCAAAATTAAGCTAAAAGACGGAAACGCATACCAATCCAATTTTGTCCACCTGACAGTAAATAAATTTGTCGGTATGAAATCCGAATCTGTCCCGTTTTCAAGCGCAAAATTTGTTACATTTGGCATTCCTTTGTAAAGTAAATAAGTCAAACGTCGGAGTACCAAATTTTCTTATAGTAATCCCAATGTAATACTGATTTAGTTATCATTCGCTATCGTCATTTTTTATTCTTACCAATCGGTCTGCCTACTTGCTAATATTGCTGCATTATAGGATGCAAATATAAACATTTTTCTTTTCTCTGCCCACTGCCAAATATCCTTAGCTAACTTATATGATGTGTAACATACACCACTCACTATGACATATTATTTATATGTAACAAAGCTGTATTGTTTTTAAGAAGATTTGACCATTTTTCAAACAATTCTTTAACGACTGTAACACCAATTTAACTGCTAGTAATTCTCAATAACGTATGTGATATTCTGTTTATGTATCGTCTGAAAAACCGTATGTTTCCTCAAAACCATTTGTAGCTCTCCAGCCAGTGCTTGATACATCTGTACTACATTGAAATCCGCTGTTTTTATAGTATTAATTGTTATCGGTAAATTTTGCAATCGTGACGTCAGATCTAGTAAAATTAATTTTGGAATTAGCATTTTTACGTCATATAGTTGAAATTATCAGGCAATAATAATATTTGACTGCTGGACAAGTTGAGATTAATTTCTCTATGAATTCTGCAAAATCATATTAAACACAATGTTTTCAACAAAAAGGTCGTTATTCTTCTTTTTTCCTTAGTCAATTAAATTGCATATTCAATCAAATCAATTTTAAACCTAAGAAATTTGCATGCAGTTGTAGGAATTTAATAAAAATTATAATAAGTTAACAGTTTCCTTAACATTCATGTAGCAATTTTCATAATCTTTACTAATGCACATAATATCATTCAGATATATAAACAACATTAAACCCTTAGCTCTTACGAATCGAACTACTGATTTTAGTAATTTTGTAAAAATATATGGACTTAAATTTAGCTCAATAAGCAAATACGCAAATTGGTATAAAGTTCGTAGAAATTCAAAGCTTAGGAATTTTCAGCTCTTTTGTGAATCGGTACTGGATATAATATGCGTCTTCTAGATCTATCATGCATATGAAGAAACCTAAGAAAATCAGTTTCGCAACCGTTCGAATATTCTCCATTTGAAAATTGTTAGTATTGATAAATTTATTTAGCTTTTTTAAATTTAGTGTAAAACGGAAGAATCTGCTTGGCTTTGGGACCAAAAACTGATTTAATAAGAATTGTCTTTTGTTCGGTTTGCAATTGTCTAGTACTCCTTTCAAACATATTTTATCAATAGCTTGCCTAAATCTTTAAATTTCTTCCATTGACCCAAATTCTACTGATGGAGTTTTAGTCCGTTTTACTTTTTTATGAAGGACTATTTGGTATTCTCTAACAGAACTTAATATCAATTTACCAGCAGTAGAACCTACATTTATTTGAACCTCATTTGACGTTTCGCTTTATTGTATCCCTGATATTGCATCCTGTTGTTGAGTAGCTGTTTCGTTCTGGAGAACAACCGCTTGATCTGTTCCGCTGAATCCCTGTTGAAAGTCTGACTCATTTAGAAGTGACTTTATTTCCAGCACGCTGTTCGAGTTTAAAGGCTGTCCGGATGTCGCATCCTCTAATACTTGAGACTTAGAAGAGGATTGCTTTTTAATAGAGTTGGTTACTTTATCCATTATTTTAGCTTCTATGATTTTTTTTGGATAGATTTTATCCAAATAGAAACTCTTCTGTTTTTGTCTTCGAACACGGTTTTCGTTTCTTTCGCTACTCCTGCTTCAATGAAACCTCTTCTTCATTTGTTCTGACTATGCATAATTTGTGTGATGAGCTTACCTGTATCATGTAATTTTCCCATGAATTGAATTTTATCGAGCTGATACTTCGATCAACCTTCTCATAGCGAAAACGAAAGCTACTAACACTGCATTTGCTAATCGTCATTTCTTGGTCATGTAGCTACCTCTTGATTATCAATGCTTTAATGATTTTAAAAGGATTTCCAAGTTTAACTTAAGCTAACAGGATCTTGATATTTCTCTAATAGGTTTTCTTGCTCCTGCTTTTTTTATTCCGTTTGAGAACTAAAATTTCCATTTGTTATGAATGCACGAATCTAACTTTATTTGTAAAACTAAAATTAGTTTTAACTTCTCTTGGTTATTAGCGTTTTGCTTAATCTCATTGGCCAATTTTAGTAAATTTCTTTTATTACTTACCATATGAGGGGGGGGAGGGATAAAAAGTTTTATGATCGTCTTAACGTCGCAAACGTGCATTTATCTTTAAACGATAAGTTAGTTTTCTGGTGTACCTACGCGTTGCGAATATATGTTTACATGTATATCTATAGTAAGATAGGAAAAATCTGGTGTTTTCTAATTCGTTATGCGAGCGTACATATTTTCAGAAAGCCTCCTTATTTAATTTTACTTTTATTTAATTTTCCTTGTTCTTTTGTGTGAACACTTCGGCAAACATGTATATTCTTATTCTTTTAACCTTTTAACTTGTTTTTGTAGTTACTTGAAGTTCACGAAGGATCGAGAGCTCATTTTTGTTCCTAAAAAAAATTTTACGTCATATTATGTTCGTGATACCAAATTCTGTCAGTTCGTATCCTACAAATGACGTAATATTTTTAAGTGTAGGGTTATAAATGACTCAAGTTGTAGATCGCATTAGTGTTCTAGTTTGAAAGTTTTGCTTTTTTGCGACTTTTGATTAGTTTTTAAATATTTATACACCCTAAAAATAGTTACTCAATTATTAGATCGGTATTTTTTGAAATGGCAGAAAAAATCACAATTTTTTGTGTAAATCATGTATCTTCATGACCAGGCGGTTCCGGCTTACAAGGCCACCGATAATACATAAAAATTTAACAATTTTTTATTGTTAAAATAATCATGCTTTCCTAAGTCGAAACTGCCTTGTCATTTTTTATTCGATGATCATACCTAATGGTGTATAAATCCAAAGCTACATTCAAATTTTTATTAGGAAATTAGTTATAAAATTTTAAGTAATTCTTCATTTTTCCCCAATTCATTTTCAAATTTTGCTTTACTATAAAAATTGAGTTCAAATATAGCAATAAAAACTACTGGATGATATTCTAAATACTTGAGAGAGTATCCAGAAAATTGATTGGTCCTTTTAAACTATAAAAACCTAAAAAACAGCTGTGTGGATTTACACGAAGCAGTATGCAGATGACGTCGAAAAATATGAAGTTGCAAACGAAGGGTTAAATATCTTTTGAACATTCCGTAAAGCGAATAAAGGAAGGGTTTTCCCTATCATGCGGATGAGTTATTTATAATAATGTATGTTTGATTAATTGGAAAAATTGGGAAATTAAAAGAAATTAATATTAATCGAAAGAAATGAAAAAAGATGGGAATTAAAAGAAAGCAATTTATTTTGTTCCTCCTTTGCTTCAGAAGGGCTTCCATTCTTTCTGCTTGATCTGATGCTATCTATTCTTTGTGAATCCTTACCGTTACTATCCGACTCGAGAGAACCTCCTCGAATGCTAACTCAATAAACCTTTTATAGTTCCTTCTACTATTTTATTCTTCTTGCTTAAGTTATCTAATAATTCTTCGTTACTATCTTTCTTCCGCTTATTCATAAACCCCAATTAGCTTAAAGATTGAAAAAAAATGTACTAATTATGGAAAGAAACATGAAAATGGAGCGAATTGAGGAGCGAAGACATGGTTCCTGTTTATGTTTTTCTTTTTCTCTAAACTTGAATCTGCCATTGACAGGCATCGAAGGAATATTACACTTGTAATCAAACAGGTGAGGTGAATGAAATATGATTATTATCTGCATGAAATATTTGACTAAAAGGAAGTTATTAGAATAATTATCTTAGATAAAAATTTATTCAGAATCATTTAAATAATAGGCAACTGATTATAATCTGGTTATAATCTGATTATAAAATGTAAATATATTACATGTAAATAATGTCAATGTACGAGCTAGTGGAACCTTATGGTCATTTTCCAAGAGAATGACTCACTTGGTTGGTTTAATGGTCCTTTTGAGGCTTCCCTTCTTTATGACAAACACAAAAAATTTGATTTTGAATTTCAATTTTGCGGTATCTTTCCTTAACAGATGTTCAGATATAGAATCATCTGTCAAAATCATGACATATATGTTCTGAACACCTTGTACAACAAGAATTGAGGTTAATTAAACAATTTTTCAGATATGTTTTTATAGGATTTAATTTAGATGTGTTTCTACATATCTAAATATTTAGATATTTTTATACCATCTTACATTTGAAATAACAAATAAATTTCAAATATTTAGGTATATTATTAGAGTATTATTATTTATATTGCCGTGTTAAAGTACTAGTATTACAGTAGCGGAGAAAAGATTAAGACGAAATGGAAAAAATTAATAATTGATTTACTTTCCATAAAAAACATAAATACAGTGTTCTACTTTTGGTATTAATTAATCAGGCATTTGTTTATACTTTTACTCAAAATTTCATTTTGATATTTTGCTCAGTAGCTAAGTTATGAAAAAGGAACGAAATTTATATAATATTTCGTCGGTCAAAATTTTAAAACTACACAAAAATTATTAATTTTTGGTAAAAAAATATACACAATTTTTGTTTGCATTCAATATTTTGTCTAATATCCGTTATTTCTTATCACTTCGGTATATCTTCTTGGCATAGAATCTATTAATTTTTTACATTGATCTACCGTAATATTACTTCAATTTCAATTCAACTTCAGTTTCAATTGTAGAGTAAAGTTCATTTAAATTTTTCGGTTTATAACCTTGTACTGTCTTTTTCATGATGCTCCACAAATTCTCAATTGAATTAATGTCTGGTAATTGCAACGGCCACGGCAACACGGTAATATTTGCTTCTTCAAAAAACTGTTTCACAACCCGAGCCGTGTGCTTCGGATCATTATCATTTTGAAAAATAAAATCATCACTCATATTGTTGCGTGCAAAAGGCAACGTTATGTTCTTGAGTATGTCCATGTATTGAAAACGGTCCATAATTTCATTGATATGACATATCGGACCAGGACTGCCTCGGGAAAAACACGCACACACCATAACGTTCCCACCACCATGTTTAAGAGTTTAAAACGCACTGTGTTTTCAAATTTTCGCCAATTCGATGTCTAACATGCCGTATCCCGCCAGAAGAGACGCGATTGAATTTCGATTCGCCTGAAAACAATATCTTTTGCCAATCTTCACTTGTCCAATGCTTATGAGCTTAGCAAATGCAAGTCGTCTTTTTCGATTCCTAGAACTCAGCAGTGGTTTCTTTTGGAGTTTTCACCTTCTTAAGTTAGTCTTCTAATCTTCTAACAGTTCTAGCACTAATTTGTGTATCGTTTTTGTAGTTTATCTCCGCAGCAATATTATTTGCACTACGAAAACGATCTTTTTCGCTCAATCGATGAATCTGGCGATTCATTTTCGGCGTTGTTTTCCGCGGTCTTCCGTTTTTCAGTTGATCGCCTGCCTTTAAAAATTTACACCAAGCTTGCTTACAAACCGTTTCCGATCTGTTCACTATATTTGCTATCTCGGTGAAGGTTTTACTTTGCTTTCACAGCCGTACGATTTGTTCCCTTTCGTTTTCAAGTAAATTCTCTGATTTACCCATAGTCTGTTCCTACCTAAATGAATTTTAAACAAAAAAAGGTGCACTAAACAGTGATTTTGACATTCCAGAATCAAAATGTTCAAAAACTGTACTCATATTTACATTTTACACAGATCGCCTTAAACTAATGTCCACCGTTTACAAGTGCTAAGCGGTAGCTAACTGTTGTAACTCCTACATTGTTTGTATTTGACAACTGACGGTCTGAGCTTACGAAGGTCAAACATACAGCTATGTTATTCCAAAGAGACAAACCGAGTAGAAGAACAATATGCGTATAAGATGTTTGTAATCCGGTTTACAAATCATCGTCTTAAACTTTTGTCCGCTTCTATACATATTTTCTTGAAACAATTTTTACATTTTGTAACAATGAAAAATTAAATAACCAACATTTAAAGTTAGATGTAGATAAAAAATTTAATTTCATAATTGCATTAAATTGTAATTTGCGTTCATACAATAACTTTAATTATACTATAAAAGGAACTCTTTTGTCTGTTTATTTTTAATTGCTTTATTGATATTCAATATAATATTATAAGGAATCAGTGTTCCAGTTGTTTATCATTACTAATTACAAGAATGCCAAGATAAAATCAAGTTCGCCAATATGTTGTAAAACCAAAGATATCTAATTTCCTATATATTCCAGTCGCAATTATACTGGGTACTGAACAAAAATTTACAATAACATGTGTATACGAGTACTGCATAATACCATACAGTCACAGGCAACGTAGCTGATGCATTTATATTTAGTTTAACTGTCTAGTAGATATGGATTTATAACAAGCCAAGATAAACGAACTTCTCACCGACCTCACTAACCAGCTGTTGCGCTGCTTCGTAGGTACATTACATCGATTGCAACCAATGTCAATCACATATATAATAATATTACTAAAGCTACAATATTATGAAGACCACAAGGAGAGAATGATAGGTTCATTCGTATTGATTTTCTGATTTTTATATCTCTTGAATAAAAGAAAATATTTTATTACAGCATAGTTAAATATAGGAATAACCTGGTAGATTTGAAAATATATATAAACATGACAATGAAATTTTATGCCAAAGAAATATTACCGATTTCGAAAAACGCTAGGAAGTATAAAACAATTTCTATTTTATTTGTATTTTATTTAGATACATATGCAACAACAGTTAGATTGCCCATTTACTTGCGAAATAGCATACTAAATACTATATATTACAATCTTCTCGAACGCCGCGCAAAATACCGTAAAATGCTTCTAACATAGTAAAAAATTTCAACTCGTATATTGTTTTATTAATTTAAGTATGTAAACGTCCATCGGACATTCCAGCTCGACTTTTTATTATTACTTTTTATGATATGACTTTTTTTATAGGCGTGATAGGGTGTGATTAAATTCATCCCTTGGAGAATTTAGTACAATTAACAGTAGTTGGGTAGTAACGTTCTCTCGAACTTTTTGCGAATATCTCAATAAGGCATCGACAAAAGATAGGTGGGTCTAGACGTATCATCTGTTTAGGATCTCCAAAGATTTATCTTTCCTCGTCTACCTCGATATACATATGTATATTCAATTTCGGTTCGTCTTCGTTCTCCCTACGTTTCTTCTAACTTTTGCTGTGTTTCTAACCATTAGATACAATTTCTTTTCTGGCTCTCTTTTTTGGGGTTTTACGCGTGATAATGTCAGTTACGATGTCTTTGTCTTACGTTCTATATTTTCTACTTTCTTCATATTATATCTTGGAAAATTTTCAACTTCTAACTCATATTGTTAAATCATAGAAAATTACGACAGTTTTGTTGAAGTTAATTTTGAAATATTTTATTGAAACATATATTTTTTATTACTCTGTATCCTATCGTGTCTGCGAATGAACATGAATATTTGAAAATTAAGCGACCTAATCGTATGTTATAAAAGATTTTAGGATAATTAAAAGTTTGTTTATAGGAAAGATTATATTTTTTAAACTTGCTTATGCTTATGAACTTTAACAAATGCAAGTCGTCTTTTTCGATTCCTAGAACTCAATAGTGGCTTCTTTTGGGGTTTTCGTCCTCTTAAGTTGAAGTCTTCTAATCTTTTCCTAACAGTTCTAGCACTAATTTGTGTATCGTCTTTATGGTTTATGGCGTTTCGCTCAGTCGATGAATCCGGCGATCCATTTTCGGCGTTGTTTTCCGTGGTCTTCCGTTTTTCGGTTGATCGCAATACATGTCTGCCTTTAAAAATTTATATCAAGCTTGCTTACAAGCCGTTTCTGACCTGTATATTTGCTATCTAGGTGAAGGTTTTACTTTGCTTTCACAGCCTTATGATTTGTTCCCTTTTGTTTTCAAGTAAATTCTTTGATTTACCCATAGCCTGTTCTTACCTAAATGAATTTTAAGCAATAAAAGGCACACTAAACAATGATTTTGACATTCCAAAATTACAAGTGCTAAGCGGTAACTAACTGTTGTAACTCGTACATTGTTTGCATTTAACAACTGACGGTCTGAGATTACGAAGGTCAAACATACAGTTATATTATTCCAAAGAGACAAACCGAACAGAAGAACAATATGCGTATAAGATATTTGTAATCCGGTTTACAAACCATCGTCTTAAACTTTGTCCGCTACTGTATATTAAAAATTGTGTCTTAAGAAAAAGTTATCTTATCAATTAAGAACCTAGATAAAATTTTTATAATATCTGTTTTATTATATCTGTTTTATGATATCTGTTTTGTTATCTGTTTTATAATATAGATTTTATAATATAACATAAAGATGCAAAAGCTACGACAGTAACGCTAATACAATTACGAAAACATCTTTGCTGAATTAATCCAATATCGTATGATACAAGGTATTGAGATAATTTCAGCTTAGACATGGAAAAATTTTGTTTGCAAAATTTGTAGGACGTTATAATCTGTCAGTAATAACTATTTTGTGGTAAAAGAATCTTTAACAATATTAAATTATCTCTATTTTGTTTTAATAATATTCTCCAACCTTTTATTTATTTATTTTTTAACTAACTATTTAAACGACTTTTAATAAGAGATAAAAATTTCTAATAGATTTCTAAGATCATTTAACACACAGAAGTAAAAGAACGAATCTCACACAAAAAATGTTTGATACAAGATTTCAATCATTGGATTCTTGAAATCCATACATTTCTTATTATTACCGTATTGATTTTCGCACGCGTTGCGCACGCGTGCAGGTGCGAAACTTATAATGATGCATCAACGAGCTCCTTTTATGTAGGGTATCTCTTACAACTGAATCAAGTTACAGCTTTAAAACAATAAAATAATAAGATAGGAGATGAAACAAATTCATTCATTAGACAAAAGTAAGTGGTTTTGCGTATTTTGTTTATACCTTTTCAGATATGGAGACATTTTAAAGATTTGGAACTTATGTTTGGTACATAATGGTATAATTATTACCTTCTTCGTTCCTTGTTCTTTACATGATAAATTTTACAAAATTAAGATTAACTGTCTAAGTTTAGTCAGAGTTCAGGATTCCATATTATTATTATGCATTCCAAACCAGGATTTTTCAAATCTGAAGTATAAAACAACCTATTTTAATCCTTAAAGAATTCTACGATGAGTTTAAAACACAAGTCAACATGAGTTAAAACAAAAGTCTTACTAGGACTTACAGGGTTAAAACATTTTATAAATTAATCATTCTGAACAAATATTTTATTACTATTGGAAAACTATGTACATGCGCTGTTCCCTAACCATGAAATTAAATATACAAATAAAATTTAAATAGTTGCAAAATATAATTTTACGACATAACAGCAAAGTAGAATAATTATTTCAAACTTCGCATAGAAGATGTTTTTTCATAGTATAGAATTATTAGAAGGTCCATCTATTAATTAATATATGCAGGACTATATAGTTTAAATTTACAAAATACAGAAGACGTTGGAATCTGTGAAACGCCTCCACTTTCGAATGAGGCATATGCATCATGCAGCGTTCACATTTCACTTTGTGAAACTTCTTCATTGTGTCCAATGTTTGTATCTATCTTTTATTATTCTAAAGCTATAGTTCAGTCCACTTATTAAAAGCATTCTGTATAATACCTTCTCTCGTAGGAAAAGGGTAGTATTTAGTGACAAAAAGTTGATACATTTTTTGTGTATTATAATAGTTAGATTGCGGATTTTTACATATTTCTACGAAATTTTAATGTTCAAAAATATACAGAATAGTACTCTTTATAATACTTAGTGGGTAAAACAAATCTTAGATTCCACTTGTTTAATTATGCTCATGAAAATATAAGTTTTCATAAAAATCCGTAGTCTCATAATGACAATAATAACTATTATTACAAAACTATGATTCTACTGTGCTACAAAAAAGAATTATTTTTTCACAAAACTAGGTCGTACGCAGCAGCTACTCCATATGACCTGTACAAACATTTGCAAAATTCTACTGATAAATGGGGTAAACTACAGATCAATGTGTCGATTAGTGATGTCATGGAATCCTGGATAAATCAACCGGGATATTCTTTGGTGACTGTCATGTGAAATTACGAAATGCAAACATTTACTGTGTCTCAAGAACGGCTTTGTTGGAGACAAAGACAGTCAATATTCGAATGGTGGATACCATTGAGTTTCACTACAGAAACAATCACGAATTTTTCTAATACGACCGCAACATACTGGTTAAAACCAGAAGACGAAAGTTTAATTATGCCATTCCATGTTTCTTCGGATGATTGGATAATTTTTAACATTCAACACATTTGATATTATCGAGTGAATTATGATGAAAACAATTGGCGAATGATTACTTATTACCTGAACTCGAA
Organism: Bombus vancouverensis nearcticus; assembly: GCF_051014615.1. Lineage (NCBI taxonomy): Eukaryota > Metazoa > Arthropoda > Insecta > Hymenoptera > Apidae > Bombus > Bombus vancouverensis. The sequence continues at coordinate 733,387 of NC_134911.1, read as the reverse complement.
ACACTTTCAGAAGATACGCAGAGTGAACAGAGCTGCCCTTATAGATGACGCATTCAACCAGAGCAGGTTATTTGGATTATTGAAATCCATTTAATCTTTCGAAATACTTGATTCAAGAGTCTGATTATGAACCGTTGGTAGCTTCTGTGAATAACTTCAAGTTTTTGAATAAAATGTTGAGCAGTGAAACGAAACAGCGAGCTTTTCAAGTAAGTAGTATAGGATTATTTAAAATATTCAGTGCCGCATAAAATATCGAAGGGAGTCCCTGATGGCAGAAATAGACTTTCCTATAACATGTATTCATTTAACCACGCGTTACCCCTAAGAAAATAGGAAATCCTGATGACGCGTACGTTCACATCTGCCGCATTAAATATGTTAAAGAACAGTTCGAGGTTCAATGAAGAAATAATGAAAATATACATCAATTGAACATAATTGATCATAAGATACACCAATAACAATTTGTCTTTATTAGAATTATTTTATATTAGAACAATTTAATATTAGAGACATGTTTGCAATATAACATATTGTCGCCTAGAGTTTGTTTGACAATTGTTAGCAGTTCATTATAGAACAACGTAAAAGCATCAAGGCATTCCATTAGTTTAGTCATAATAAATTAACAAAAAGATACGAAATTAAAATTTATTTCAAATCAGTTTGCAATTATTTTGTAAAATACTTTGACATTTTAATGGTAGCGTTTTGTTTTCATCAGATGATTTTTATGCGCTATGAATTTTTAACAAATGTAGATGAACCTACATAGTACCTATCGCAATTTTGTTGAACCAATTAACCACTCAATATGTGCTAAGTTTTTGAATTAAAATGTCCTACTTAGTATTTTCTCATTTTTCGAGATATATTTAAAATTTGAAGTTCCCACGTGTTTTTAAATGATATATACGAACTGTTGCTAAATAATAAGTGAATATTATATTTTGAATGGGGGAAACCAAAAATGGAACAAATAAAATAAGAACAAAGAGAATAATAAAACTTCAACTTTTTCTGTTTAAAAACAATAGGATATTTTAATCACGGAGGGTAATCTTCATCTCATATAAAATGTGACAATTGAATCAGATTATCAGAGAAGCACTAAATTGGTCAGACTTTTTATTCACGCATGGTAACAGTCCGAAATATATAACAAAAATGGGTAAAAGTTTTGATATTAGCTTTTCGGAATAAACAATCGCATTTCAATTTTGCATTTGCACTTTGCACATGCATTTCGGGCTGACGTTTCGTAGACATTGTAGTCTGTTTCTTCAGGGCAGACCTGAAGCGGAGGATTCAGATCGCACTATCACCTTTATGTCATGCGATGTTTCGGTTGGTTGATCAAACTAATGACTCAAATCGAAAGTTCTAACCAAATATTCAACCCGGAATATCTTATTGAAAATTCCTTAACTTAATTGGTTAATCGAATTATAAAGCTGGCAGGATAGGTTCCCAAATCGGATTGATATTATACCCTCTGTCTCTGTCCAAATTGTTCGAATGTTTCGATATTTCGATTACTTTGCGATGTTTCTTGAGAAAATATGCAGGTGTTTTTGAACACGGACGTTAAGGGATTTCCGATAAGATTTTCTTTTTCAACTTGATTGCTCAATCAAATTAAACGTCTTTCTGTAAGAATCTTTCGGGTTGAATCACTAGTTGGATCAGCCAACTGAAACATCGCGCAATGTAAACGAGACAGTGGGGCCTAAAACAATCAATTTCAAATCTATCCTGAAGAATTAGACCGCAATGTCTACGAAACGTCAGCCCAATATGGATGTGCAAAGGATATTTATGAACGTCGATGTATAATAGGTAGTTGTATGAGTAGTTGTATAGGTAATTGTGTTTTTGGGTTCAGAAGGGCTTTCACAATGTTTAACATAAACTAATATTTTATGTGTGTGAATGAGGCCTGACTTCTGGCCAAAATACTTTTTTCTTAAAAATTCCTGAATCACTCGCTTCGCTCATAGGTACGATTGGTATTGGGTTAGCTAGGCTTTTACGAGAAAGCAACGCCTGCTGTGTGTTAAATTTTCTAATTTACAAGTCTCTTTATTTGAATTCGTTTATTTAAATTCACTGATGACATAATTTCGATAACCGAATAACTATTTCAACATAATGCAAAAATATTTCCAGTTATATAGCATTAATAACAAAATGTACTAGTACTTTAAGAAAATGTAACTTAAAATTAATTCCAACGTAATTTAAGTCTAACCCAAACCTAACAAAAAGCTACATATCATTAGATATATACGTATTATATTAAAAGTATTTTTTGCATATATCTCGATAACTTAGCGCCGGTAACATCTATAGGAAAAAGTTATTCAGAATGATGGTCTTGATAACATCTTGATATTTCGAGATCATTGAAATCGGTGAAGTCATCTGTTTCAAATAATTAACTCTGATATGTACGACCAGGACGGAACTTAAATATTTTTTATTTGCATCTTACAAATTTGGGTAGATTAGGAATTATAAATTGTGAAACATTGAATATTATACACTTGATCTTTCACATTCTGTTTCTAATTGAACTTTGAATTTCAGAATAGCAGAATATGTCTTACATATCGCGTAAAAATTTGTTAGAAAATATAATTAGGAGTTACTGGTAATCTGTTAAGTACATACGTGTGTATAATATATGTGGGAGATGAAAGGACACCGGAGCCTTCCCTTTGGAACTTTGGGAAAATCCCTTAACACTGTAATCTAGATTCTACCATAGCCGTAATTAAGCAATTGTCGTCATTCAATCCGATAGTATTTGTTCGAGATTTATGATAGTGAGCTTGGGCTCGAGGCGACAACCAGTCGCCGAACGTAGTCGCTGTAACGGGATGAACGTTTTTACCTAACAGAGGTATGGAATAATTCTATATTTCCTCTTAAAAGAAATAATTGTAGCGGCACGCGACAGTAAACATTCGGACGGTTTCTGACACACTTTACTATACACACGGTTACTACTACGCTTTATTATTCAAGGAATTACAATCAGTAACAACGAGAAATTCTCGTCCATGTAAATAGTGGTGAAAAGGTTTAACGGCGTTTACAACTGCCAACGTTTCTAGTTCATACGAATGATACTTTTTTTTTTTTTTTTTTAACGTGGAGAAATCCTCATGGACACCCGCTAGCGGGTAGTGTCGGACTCTTACCGACTAAAACTCCACGGTGGCCTGTCCTGACGCCTGAGTCGAGATGCACCCGGGATCTCTCCCGAATTACTACCGGTTACCCCCGGGCGTCTATCTCTCCTTTCGTCGAAGGGAGGCGTCCTGTTCTTCTTGGACCGCTAGGGGGGACCACGCCCCCTAGCGCCTCGCTCCTGCTGCTTCGTCCTGGGAACCCCGTCCCCTGAAGCCTCTTCCTGGTTTCCACGCGCTCCTACGCCGGGCGCGGCGGCACCGGTGGTGGCGTCGCGCCCCTGTGGCGCGTGGTATTCCTAGGGCGCTGCGATGTCCTGGACGGGTCGCGAGCTCGTTCCCTGATTCTTTCCGCCCGCTCCTTCGCCAGCATGACCTGCTCGCAGTAGGTGCGGACAGCGGCGTACTCCTGGCGCCCTCTTAGCATGGCCGCGACGACCGCTTCTGGGGCTAAGCTCTCGCCGATTTCGAGCCGTAGGACGCGTCGTGGTTCCGCCCACGACGGGCAGAACTCCAGCGTGTGTTGCGCCGTGTCCTCCTCTTCCTCGCAATGGTGGCAGACGGACGTCGTCTCTCGCCGAATCCTTAGCAGGTACTCGCCGAATACTCCGTGGCCGGTGAGCACCTGCGTCATCCTGAAGGTCAGCGGTGCTCCGCCTCGATCCCTCCACGTCTCCCAGTTGGGAAGCACGGCGCGAACGGCCCGGTGCGGCCGCACGGCGTCCTCCTGGATCAGCTGCGAGCGCCATCGTTCCCAGGTCTCCTTCTTCGCCTCCTCCCGGATGTTCGAGGCCGGCTGGCCAGAGGTCGATGGCGTCGGGTTCCTCTTCTGGTGTTCGTATACGCGTTCGAGCGCCAGGGCTTGCAGCTCGAACGGCGGGGACGCCGCTAGCACGGTCGCCGACGCGTACGATGTCGTCCTGTAGCCTCTCGCTATGCGGATAGCGGTCGTCCTCTGCAGCCTCCGCAGCAAGGTCAGGCTGCGGCGACTGGTCGCCAGGCTTCTGGCCCAGACGGGTGCCCCGTAGAGAACTCGGGACCGGCCTACTCCCTCGTAGAGTCGGCGGACTCTCGATCCTGCTCCGCCGATGTTCGGTAGGAGGCCGCACAGGGCGTTGGCCGCGGCCGTCGCCTTCGGGACCAGTTGCTCGAAGTGCGGTCCGAAGGTCCATCCGCTGTCGATCGTGAGACCCAGGTACCTCATCTGGCGTCTCACCGGGACCTCTTCTCCGCCGATGTTCACCGTCGATCCTAGGGGAGGTGTTCCTCTTCGTCGCTGGTCGAAGAACCACAGCGCCTCGGACTTGGCCGGCGACACCGTCAGGCCGAGCCTCCGAATGGCGCCCATCGCGCACGCCACGGCGTCCTCCGTGCGATTCGCCGTGTCGTGCCACCATCGTCCCCCGGCCAGGACCAGGGTGTCGTCGGCGTAGCACACCATTCCAGCCCCCGGGGGCATCGGGCATCGGAGGACCGAGTCGTAGGCCGTGATCCAGAGTATCGGTCCCAACACCGACCCCTGCGGAACGCCGCGCTCGATCCGTCTTCTTTCTTCCCCGTCCCTTCCGGCGTAAACGATGTATCTGTCGGAAAGGTACGCTCGAACGATCCCCACCAGGTACGCCGGGACGTCGAAGTGTCGCAGGGCCTCCACGATCCTGGCCCAGGGGATGGAGTTGAAGGCGTTGGTGACGTCGAGCGACACCGCCACCGCCACCCCTTCTCGGGAGACCCTGTCCTCGGCCATGGTCCTCAGCCTCTTCACCGCGTCCACGGTCGAGCGGCCGCGGCGGAATCCGTACTGGCTGTCGTGCCATCCGGGCGTCCTCTCGGTCATGTGGGCCTCCAGCCGGGCGGCGATGATCCTCTCCAGCATCTTGCCCACCTCGTCCAGCAGGCATATCGGCCTGTACGCGGACGGCGAGTCCGGCGGGCGGCCCTCTTTCCGTAGCAGCACCAGCCTGGCCGTCCGCCATGTCCGGGGGTAGGCGCCCTCCTCCAGGCATCTGTCGAACAGGTGTCGCAGGCGGGGAGCCATGGTGACGATCGACTCCGCCCACGCTCGGCCCGGTATTCCGTCGGGGCCTGGCGCCACGTCGCGGGACGCCGTCCTCCTGGCTGCTTCGAAGAGTTCCTCGTCGCTGACTCGCAGCTCCTCGCTCCATCCCGTCGCGGTCGTCGTCGCCGCCTCCTCGTCGTCGTCGACGGAGGGGGAGGATGGCGTCGGTCGGCTCGCGTCCGTGTCTTCCGGCGGGAACAGCGTCCCGATGACGTTGTCCAACAGCGTCGGGTTCATGTCCGAGGTCAGCGGGGGCGCCGAAGGTCGCAGCTTCTTGGTGACCACTTTGTACGGCCGTCCCCACGGGTCGGATTCGACCTCCTCGATCAGCTCCATCCAGCACCGAGATTTCGCGGTCTTGATCTCCCGCTGAAGAGTCCGTCTCGCCTCCCTGTACTTCTCGTAGCGGCGGGAGATCTCCTCCTCGTCGCGCGTCAGTCTGCGACGACGGGCCCTTAGGAATCTTCTGCGGGCCCGAACGCAGTTCTCTCGCATCTCGGCGATCTCCGGGGTCCACCAGTACGTTCCCTGGTCTCGTCCACCCCCCGAAACGGAGCGCGGCATCGAGGCGTCGCACGCCGCGGTCATGTATCTTCGGAGCTCCTCCGCCTCCTCGTCGATGCCTCCCTGCTCGGTCGTCCGTCGGGCGTCCCAGCTCCAGGCGGACACGATCGTGGCCGCCCGCAGCATCTCCTTGTCCATCTCCTTCAGGCGCCATCGCGGCGGCGGCGGGCGGCGACGGTTCTCTCCCGGTCGTCGTCGTCTTCTCCCAGCGTCGTCCTCGGTCCCCAGAGTCACCTCCATCAGAATGTAGAGGTGGTCGGACAGCGTTTCCACCCCCTCGGCCACTCTCCAGTCGCGGATTCGCCCGAGCAGCTCCGGGGTAGCCCACGTGATGTCCACCACCGAGGATCCTCTCCACGCCACGCAGGTGCTCGCCGAGCCCCTGTTCGCCAGCAGGAGCCCCAGACCCGCTGCCCAGTCGGTGAGCATCCTTCCTCGGGAGTTGGTCCTTGGATTTCCCCATTGCGTCGAGTGGGCGTTGAAGTCCCCCAGGACGAGCACCTGGCGGGGGAGGCATCCTCGGATGCACTCGCCGACTCGGTCCAGGAAGTCCCCGTACGCGGCCAGGTCGATGTTCGGAGAGACGTACACCGCCACCACCGCCGCTCCTAGCCACTCGACCGCGACGAAGCCGCTGCCACGGTCCAGCAAGACGCACGAGGCCGACGTCCACGTTATCTCCGCGGATCCGTCCAGGTCCCCGATCCAGTTGGGCGAGTCGGGTATACGATGCGGTTCGGCCACCGCCGCTAGGGCCACCTCGTTCTCCCGGATGGTCTGGACGAGCAGATCTTGCGCTCTTCTCGACCTACCGAGGTTGCATTGCAGCAGGCGCTTGAACTATGCCGTCACCTCCATGGCCTCCTCCCGGCCATCCGCCGCTGCTGCTGGTTCGGCGGCGCTTCCTGGTATACGAATGATACCTGGATTCCGCGGAACTACTTTTCTTGGTATAGTATTCTATCACTCTGTTTTTACTGTCAACCTTATGCATTAAAATAGCCCCATATCCAACCGAACTAGTATTAGTATGTAATTCTATCGGATAATTAGGGTCAAAAAATTAACGCTGGCGCATCAGTCAGGACGGAAATTACCTTTTGCCTTATCTTTTCATGTTTATCTGTTCAAGTTATGTTTTTGTTACCGGAAGTAAGTGCATACAGAGGTTTCATTACTTGTGAAAATTTAGGAATGAATTTTCGGAAGTAAGAAGCTAAACCTATGAACCGTCTAAGCTGTGTGACGGTTGTTGGTGCAAGTAACGAAATCAAGACCTGTATTTGCCCCGGGTGGAGCGAACTTCTCCGTTTTGAGTTACATATCCAAGATAAAGTACCGATATCTTTAGAAAAAAGCATTTAGAAAAATTGAAAGAAAATCCGGCGTTTATGAGAGTATTTAATACAGTGTACAATCTTTCTAGAGCTTGATCTATCGAGTCGGCAATAATTAGAATATCATCGAAATAGACAACGACGTACGAGTAAGCGAGGTTGCCTAAGGCGTTGAGAATAGCCCTCTGTAAAACGGATGGTGCATTTTTCAACCAAACGGCATCGCTGTGTACTCGTATTGTCCGTCGAGGGTAACGAATGCTGTATACTCCCTACAATTAAGATGAATGGGGTTTGGCGAAACCCGCTGGCCATGTCCAGACTAACAAAGTATCTCGCCTTTTGCAATCTCGCCATTTTATCCGCAATAACAGGTAGAGGGTACCGATCCGCGACCGTATTCTTATTTAGCTCTCGAGAATCTACACGCAATCTGTCTGCGCCGTCTTTCTTCTTCGCGAGTAACATAGGGCTCGCGAATGGTGAATTACTAGGCCTTATGATTTTTGCTTTACTTAAATCGCTTATTTTCTCACGTACTATTCTTCGCCCTTCCTCGCTAAGTTTATAAGGACTTCTTTGTACGGTGATGTTAAGATCAATTAATCGTATTTCTAACTGGCCTGTATTTACGCGAGTACGTAGAAAACCCGTAGCGAATGAATCTTTGAATTTTTCGAGAAGAGAAATTATTCGACTTTTATCATTACCATGTACATCAGTGTCAACTTCATTAATATCGATCTCGTTTTTCAGCGGTTTTATTGCAAACATTAATTATTTTTGTTTTAGACATAGCGAGGCTATTTTGTGTAATATTACGTCAAAACCTTGACTTAAAATTTCACGATCAATCACGATATCATATTTTAAATAACTATCAGCAAGGACATGAAAAATTATTTCCAATGTAAAACCTTTAATACATACAATGGACAAGATTTGAGATGTACTTTTAATGCAGGTATTTCCTACTCCTCACATTACTACTATGTCAGTCGTTCTTTTGCCAGAAAATCTCGAGGCTACGGATTCTTCAATTAGTGAACACTGGGAACAGAATTGGAGTAAAATGGAAACGACTCACCCAGATGATTTGATCTACCAGTTAACGCTTCGACTACGTAGAAGTCGACTCGACACTCGTTATAGAAATTATAGTTTTCTTTCGGGCGCTGCTTTGTAAAGGATTTTCCTCCGTAATAAGATTGACAGCTGCGCACCATGCAGTGGGGTCGGAGCCCGCGGTTTCAGGATTAAAACGCGGTAGCGAAAAATCTTTAGGTTCCGCACTCGATTTTTGCACTGATGACTGAATTAACTCGCGCACGATAATCGTAAGCTCTTGCACTGTTATAACCGGCACTTATCCCATTTTGGATGTCGGGTTCACATTATGATTAGGGTTAGGAGCGTGAAACGAATCTTCATCTGAATTAGACATTATTGTTATGTAATAGAGCAGATATGATTATTACAGAATTTGACTCGAGAACCTAATGATAATGATCCTAGGTTCAATAACGAATCCGCGGTCAACGGGATAACAAAATGCAGTTCTGCTCGAACAGTCGAGCTATGCGGACGTATGAATCAGTGCCTCCGTAAGTGCGACAAGTGGGGAAAACAAAGTGACTCAAGACCGAGCCAATCTCTAAATAATGGAAAATAAGCAACAAGTACCACCAATAAAAATACTACACAAAGGCGAAACATATTTTATAAACAGAGCTGTAGATACAACAAACCCAAAACAATCAACGAAGATCATGACTGCTCAGTTATAAAGGAAACAGAAACGGGAAGTACACAAAAGAATGACGAGAAGAACAACAGCAACAACGATCTATCACACCAGAATGAAAGCTGGAAGGTTGTAACTCCCAGTAAAAAACGAAAAATGACATCAAATACAAATGCTAGGAAATGCAAATACAAAGGCAACAATGACTTCAAGAAATTCCTTTCCAAAATTCCTTCAGCGCACTGCCACAAGAGATTGAATCAGACCCAGCGGAAAAACCAAAAACACACATCGCCAAACCACCACCAATCTACACCACCACAATCTAGATGCCCAAATTATAGGCCCCCTAATTGAACTGCTAAACATCACGGCAGGTAAAGAAAATTACAGCATTAAGCAACTAAAACTGGACCAGGTAAAAGTCCAAACTAACACCCCGGAAACTTATAGAAAAGTGGTAAAAGTGTTAAAAGAGAAAAACGCCAGGTATCATACTTACCAGCTTAAAACTGATAAAAGTTACAAAGCAGTAATCAGAGGACTACACCCAAAGACAAATACAAGTAACATATGCGAAGAACTAGCCAAAATCGGACATCAGGTATGGGCGATAAATAACATAATATGATAAATAACAGATATGATATTAAACAACCATTACCGCCATTTCTAATATAATTCGAACTTAAAAATAACAACAAGGAAATTTTCGAAATTAAAAATGTTCTGAACACAATAATCACAGTCGAACCACCCAGACACAAAAAAGACATACCTCAATGTATGCGGTGTCAACATTATGGATATACAAAAAATTACTGCACCAGAACACCACTTACACAGCCAAGTTAGTAAGGAATATATACAAGCAACCACCGTTACTGTACAAACTAGCAGCAACCATTTATAGTTGTCAGCAGTATATGTACCACCCCGACACAAAATTACATCACAAATGTGGGAAGAGTACTTTCAACACTTAGGTGACAAGTATATCCAGCGGTACTAGTCAGGCACACTAACCCTGTAACAGCATTACTACAAGAACATATCACAAAAATAGAAAAGTGGCTACAAGTTAAACAAATTAAAGCAAACCCCAATAAATGCAACCATATTACATTCACACTGCGAAAACAGATACCACCAAACATCTTTCTGAACGGCACGCACATAATACAAACAAGGCAAGTCAAATACCTAGGACTCCACATAGATACACAACTCACATGGAAACAGCATATCAAATCAATAACAGACAAAATACAGACAGCAAGGAGACAAATGCATTGGCTAACAAGTCGAAAATTCAAACCTAGTATAGAAAATAAATTAAAAATATACAAAACGATCATAAAACCAATCTGGACGTACGGAATACCACTATGGGGAACAGCAGCAATGAGCCATATAAGCAAAATAGAGACAATGCAAGCTAAAATTCTTAGAACAATAGTAAACGCCCAATGGTACGTTAGAAACGAGGACATTCGGAAAGACCTGGAAATACCAACGGTCAAGGAGGAGATTAGCAGATGTGCAAGAAGGTACAGAGAAAGAATAGCAACGTATCCGAACCGGCTGGCAGCGGAAACGATTAACACAACAAGCATAGAAAGAAGACTAAAAAGGAAACACCCAGCAGATCTTACAAAGGATATAACCTAACAAACACGAAGATGGTACCCGGCTGGGGGTAGTCACCCACATGATAATCAAACAGCCAATAAATTCTACCAAATGTCCAAATCGGACAAATTGTGAATGTAAACAACTAAATAAAAAAAAAAAAAACAAAATGCGCATTGTTCCAAAGTCGAAGTTGTTCCTAACGTCCTTGTTAAACTCTTTGTTAAAACATAGAATATCCACTGGGCGTAAAAACATTACGTAACTCGTTAATGCGACCTCACGAGAGAATGACTTTGCAGAGGAAAACTATGATGGGGTGCGTCTAAGTGCACGAGATTGTCACGTAAACTTAAGGGTTGGTTGATGAAATGAAATAGCTGAGTCGTAACTCAACTATTAATTTTGTTTTAATTAAACTTTATTGTGAATTCAGCAATCACAACAGAATACACGCTGAATTAACATATTCGCAATTCACTCCAACCACGTTATTGAAAACTTAGTTACACTGATACGTTAAGTTCGTGACTGTTATAAGGGTAGATGCCGATAAAGATATGTTGACTATTCTAAGGATACAGAATAAGTGCGTCTTACTGACGATACTGTGTCTGGGGAAGGCTAGGGGTGGGTGTGTCTAAGGGACTATCGGATTTGTTGATGACAATTTTGATTAAGGAAGTGAGGGCAGTAGACACCGTCTCCGATTGGATAATAAGACGGTTGGTGGACCAAGAAGGGTTTTAGCTGCCCTTGCGAGAATGTTGCTAACGGAACATACCGGATGTGGGGAAAACCAACTTTCCATGTTAACACGTGGTAAACAATAAACGTAAAAGGAAATCTAAGACAAGAGATACTCGCTTGGTCTGAAGGACCTTAACTATGAAAATTCCAAGATCCCTGGTGAGTCCTTAAGACTATTGAGGGTACGCGCCAAGGATATGCAGACATCTGGGTGCCATCCTGTCCGCGGTGTGTGGCCTGGTTTCTGATGTGAATTGACGTTACATTCGCATCGTCAGTATCTGAACAATCTGATTCAGCGCCACCAATCGCCGTAAATCAGACAACTTTTCACATCCGCAGCTCGTCACCAAGGCGCGACCTGGCGACAATCACGATAGCGTCATCATTATCTGAACAATCTGGTTCAACAGCACCAAACGCCGTAAATCAGACAACCTCTCACATCCTCAGCTTATTGCCTACAAGCGACTTGAGGACAACCTCTCACGATCTTCTGGACCGGAAGAAACTGGATCCCGTCCAGAACAACAGAGTCGATTTCGAATCAAAACCTACAGTAGAGGTTTCGAAATCCACGATGATCGGATTATCTAGGAGCATTTCCTCCTCAATCAGCATTTCAACGTTCAATCTGTCTTATACCACGCCGCCTGTATCACCTGAGAGCAGGAATATTATATCGGAGAGACATTTTCCTGGACATAATGAGAAGACGCCACCTTCGTCATTACCGAAAGGGGCCACACCTGCTAGTTACCCGAAGCGGAATAATCTTCACGTTATCACCACCGTGATGAATTCCTCAAATGAGATCGATAGTTGTCAGAACACCCCATCAGCTCTCAACATTTGTCCACTGAGTCCACAGACTGCTGCATCGGTCAAGTCTCGGACCGCAAACATCTCACTGAAATCACCCTTGGCTCTAACAACGCCGACATACTCTCCAATACCAAGGCAAGTTACAGTCACGACGTCCAACGCTCATTCTCCACCAAGAATCATCACTAAGAAAACGCGATTCGGGCGGGTCATCGGGGGGAGCCCAGCCTCCCAATCAACTACAAAACTCCGCGTCGTGTTGGACGAATCAGCACCAAGCAACACCGGAGTTCCGTTCAACGATGCCTCTTGGACAGAGCTGGTCCACTACATTTCGTGTAGTGTTCTATGATACTTCATGGGCAGAGGTGTTCCATGACACTTCCTGGGCCGATGTGTTCCATGACACTTCATGGGCAGAGGGGTTCCACGACACTTCCTGGGCCGAGGTGCTTCACGACACCTCTAGAATCGAGGCATTCAACGACACTTTCTGGGAAGAGATGTCCCATAACACTTCCTGCGACCAACCATTTGGCAACATGGACCGGAATGGCTACAACAACCTGAAGGATACTGGCCGACGTGGAACCCAGTACCATTAATCGAAATACCGGAGCAGAGGAAGGCCACCTGTCTGTCCGTGACTCCGGCTGACCACAGTCTACTAGAGAGATTTTCTTCTTGGCCCAAGCTAATAAGAATTACCGCTTGTTGCCTTCGATGGAGACAAAAACAGTATCGAGAGAGACCTCTAACCACGCATGATTTAACCAATGCGCATAACAAACTGGTCAGATTATTACAACTCTGTTATTTTTCAGATGAAATCCGTACCCCCCGAACAGATCGAAATTCTGCAGTGAAGGGGAAGCTGCAACGACTCAATCCATTTCTGGACAAGGACGGGATGTTGCGAGTCGGAGGCCGACTCAGCCACTCACCAATGTCTTTCAATCAGAAACATCCAATCATTCTACCCAAATCCTCAGTTACAGCGCTCATAATCGAGCATGAACACCTCCTGAATCTCCACTCCGGAACTCAAGCTACCTTATATGCCCTAAGAAGATCTTATTGGTTTATCGACGGCCGTAGTCAAATTTGGAGTACGCTGAAGTGGATAGTCAAGTTTGGAGTGGTTGTGTCCGTTGCTGCTGCTTACGTATTGGGCGACCTTCCAGCTGCACAGATAACGGAATCTCGGCATTTACCAACGTCGGAATCGATCATTGCGGACCGTTTTACATCAAAGAACGAAAGGATCGTAACCGACGCAAAATCAAGGTATATGTAGCAATCTTTGTATGTCTTGCAGTTAAAGCAGTCCACATCGAGCTGGTCAACGGCCTTCATTGCTGCTCTGCGAAGATTCATCGCTCGCCGAGGAATCTGTGTAACAATCTACTCTGATAACGGTACCAACTTCGTTGGCGCCAACAACGAATTACGAAAGCTCCAAAACCTCCTGCAGTCCGACGATCATAAGGTAAAGGTTCAGTCCTTTTTAGCTGATCGACGGATCGAATGGCGCTTCATTCTTCCCAACTCACCTCACTTCGGCGGGTTGTGGGAGGCTGCAGTGAAATCCTTCAAACGACATCTCAGACGTGTCGTAGGTAACGAGCTTTTAACATTCGAAAACTTCAACATACTTATCATTAAAATTGAGTCTATCCTCAACTCCCGTCCGCTGACTCCAATATCATCAGATCCAAATGATCTCCCAGTCTTACTCCCAGTCACTTCCTCATCGGAGATTCACTAACAAGTTTTCGAGAACGAGATTTCAGAGACACTCTATCCAATCGTCTCTCCAGCTGGCAACATATTCAAAAACTCAAACAACATTTCTGGCTCCGCTGGCATCGGGAGTATCTGAACGAGTTGAATACCCGAAACAAATGGAGCAAGGGCAGTCACGGCATACGAGAAGGCACCATCGTCATTCTCAGAGAAGACAACGTTCCTCCAATGCAATGGCCATTGGGCAGAATCATCAAGGTTCAACCCGGCGCAGACGGCATCATACGGACGGCTACCGTTCGAACGGCAACGAGCACTCTGGATCGGAACATCAAGCGGATGGTACCACTACCGAGCAGATCGACTCCAGATGACTCCGAAACAATCAACAGTACAGAAATCTGACAAGAGATCCACCTCACAACATCACACCATACCACTTGATCGGTACCCTCTCAATGGGGGGAGTATGTTACGCCACGAGGCTTACCACAGGTTGTATTTCTAACCGTCGCTCGCAGTCCTACAGTGTCGCAGACAGATCGTCTTATCTGCCCGACGGAACATATACAATGTATCGACGAGCGCATAGTTGTCACCAAGCAGCGAGTTCTAGAAACGTCGATTTTGGTCCGTTACTTTTTCCACACAAGAAGGCGGTATACGTGATTATAGGCGCGAACGATGGCGTGACCCGAGCATAGTGGGGATCGTCTCTCAGAGAAGACAAAGAAATGATCGAAGGGCAATCAGTCCCTTCTGAAGAGTCAAACGTTATACATCAAGAGGTCTGACGATTAAAATTAAGGTCGCATAGTCTAACGAATTCATTGAGAGATATCGTAAAGTCGGGTCGACTTTCTGTAACATATTTACAGTATTCATTGTTAAACAATGTGTGGCGTGTTCATCATATTATTGTTAAATATTGTCAAATATACCATTTTATGTTAACCTGTTAATACAGTGTTAAATTCATTGAACTACCCCTGTAATCAAAACAGAGGAACGACTATTTCGCGGCGTCGATTAGCAGAATCGTAGCGAGAATTTACGCCTCTCGCTGACGCGTTTTCCTCACAACCGCGTCTCTCCGCGAATGGTTGTAACACTACTCTCTTCGTAACAGCGGTCTCTGTATACAAAAGGTCACGTGTATACAAAAGAGAAGATGTAAAGTTTTTCTTATAGTAGTTACTTCAACATTTTCTTTGCCATTTCAATTGCTACCTAAGTACTATTAGATTCTACAATTTTGAAAAATTTTAAAAAGTTTAAATATTGATAGCACTATAATAAATTCTTTTTCCCATATTATAGGATTTCTTTTTGTGCTTTCGAGTTTTTTAAAGAATGATTGTTGAAAATATTGCGTTACCTCATTTTACTGATTGTTGCTCAATCGGTTAACTCGATAGATGAGAAATTAATGACTCAAAACCCGACCGAAATATTGTAAGAATTAAACATTAGTACGTACAACTCGAAAAGTAAAACATATTTCTTTCATAGAATAATCACGATAGAATTTATTTACATTATCTACTTTACTAAATCAAGATGGAGAGTTACCTAACATAATGTAATAATTCAAGCGATATTGACGATAAGACAGAGCCAAACGAACTGAACTACTAAGAACTTGCTCTTATCTTGCTAATATCAATGCTTGTACAAACAATCATATTAAAGTATTGCATTGTAATCCATTGCAGTATCGGCAAAGCCTTAAATTAAAACGCGCGTTTTAGATTACAATTGAACGTTTCGAAGAAATTCCGTGAATATAACAAACCATTTTCTGGTCACTATCCGACGATATAATAACTTCGATCGGGACAACACGTCAATTGATAAGATTAGAAAAATTAGGTATATTTTTGATAATAGCGCGTCCATGTGTACCTTATAAAGCATGAACACTTGCAGAGGTAGGCTTTCATAAGGCAATCGTTGACGTGTAACTACCTAGCTGACATTTTACGTAGCCGACTGAGCGATTGATTTGTAAGGTATGTTGAGCTAATGACTGACGTATTTTTCCGACGATTTCGAGACATTGCTACAAAAATATCAATTTCTATATCGATCGAAATATGAAAGTCATAATGATCAGAGCTATTAAGGAAGCTATTACGTTTTCTTCTTATCACTAAATCATTCGATGGATTACGCGTATACGATTCCATCTATATTTCTTACGGTATTATCTTCTCATTCGTATCTCATAAATATTTGCAAGCGAGCTGAAACGTTAGATACGTGTGTACATTGAAAATCTATGGCAAGTTACAAACGATTCTGGCGTAGTATTTAATTACATACGCCCAAATTAACGTTTCGCGTGATTTACAAGTAAAATCGAGTAAAGAAATTTCATCAATATTCACGAGCCGAAATAATAATATATAAATAAATAATATACTTTACAAAATAGAAAATAAACGAACTGTGGGTCATCCAGTGGATGCGCTTATTTGCCGAATCGATCCAAGATGGCAAGAATATTGATACTGTTCCTTATCAATCTGATGTTCCCGAATCTTCTACTTGGAGACGTGATCAGCTCTCAAGTCGACGATTTAAGCTATAGACTACCAGTAGAAATCAAGCCAAATTTTTATGAGCTAAATTTGACAGTGAATTTGAATTCAAATTTATCAGAAACAGACTTCAAATTTACCGGTGAAGTGAAGATCGACATTGTAGCTGAAATACAGGATGTCCGGTCAATAACACTGAACATGAAGAACCTCACTGTAAAGAATATTAGCCTGTACCATTCAAATAAAACCGCTATTAAGCTGAATAGTACTGTATATGACGACGTACATGAATTTTTAATTATCATGCTTGATGACAAGCTTAAGAAGGGAAACAACTACTTGCTTACTGTGAGCTATTCCGGAGTCGTGAACGATCAATTAAGAGGATTTTACAGGAGCAGATCTGCCGACAAAAATGGCAATCTAATGTAAGAATACCTTCTTATATAGTTCGCAAGTCATCTCTTAGATAAATTTTTCACTTTGTATTCATTTTGCAATTTTTCATTGATATTCAAAAGAATTTTGATAATATTGAGTATAAGCGCATGATAAATAAAAGAAACCAATACAAGAAATAAACGCTGTTAGGTAGTTATGTAATATTATTTAAAATTAGTTAAATTATTCATTTTGAATCTAATTGGCCAAAAAAATTTTGCACATCATCATTTCGCTTAACCCCTTAACCTACGATTTACGTTCGAGAATTTACATTTGGCCCGATCATCGTACTACGGGCTATACCTGTAGTTGTAGGTTAAGGGGTTAATAAAGCGTAAAGAAAAATTACGACTGACTGTTGCATTTCGAGAACTTTATTTTCATGTTGCAGATATGTGGCTGCGACTCATTTCGAGCCAACAGGTGCACGGTTAGCGTTCCCTTGTTGGGATGAGCCTGCTTTCAAGGCACACTTCAACATTTCTATAACCCATCCGAAATCTTACCATGCGATTTCGAACATGCCAGTTGAAGAACTAAAAGTGGAAAACGACATGAAGACAACTAAGTTCAAAAAAACTCCACGGATGTCCACTTATTTAGTGGCATTCATAGTCTCCAATTATGAATGCAATGAAGATGGCATGTTCAGAGTGTGTACTAAGCCACAGGCAGTGAATCAGACACATTACGCCTTAGAAAAGGGTAAAAAATTGCTAGACGCTTTAAATGAATATACCGCAATCAATTTCACCCATTATGTACCAAAAATGGATCAAGTATCGCTGAAGGACTTTTCGGCAGGCGCTATGGAGAATTGGGGTCTCGTCACTTACAGGTAATTGTTGCAGCCCGTAATCAACGTTGGTCAAGATCACAATTCGATTTAACAGGTCAAAGTTCAAATTTCAACGGCGAACTCATCGAATGTTCGACCAAAGCGTATAAGAGTTTTTAGGATCGGATGATGAATCAAACATATAACATATCAGTAGAGTTTTAATAGTATGCTTTCTTAAAATTAGAAATTTTATTTTTAAGAAAACCAAATGTCATGGCTTTTTGTCTACATGAGGTTTATACATATGCATATCTAGTTTAGAAATCTGTTTAGAATAACGTTTATAATTGCTAAGCTACCGTTAAACACATTCTTTTAAATTGTCTCAAATATAAAGAGCCTCGCCCTAAATTCCAGATTAAGAAAATTCTAAGTAAAAATCTCAATGACAGTAAATAAATTTTAAAAGTAATCATATCTCATGTATAGATCTGCAGTTAATGCAATATTAAAATCTATTTAAAATATATTATACTTTTGATGGCAGACTTTAATCGAAACTTTTCATTTCAGGGAGTCCGCTCTCCTTTATCAAGACGGTGTTACCACAACTCGTACGAAGCAAAGTATAACTACGATTATAGCCCACGAATTTACACATCAGTGGTTTGGAAATCTAGTTAGTCCAGAATGGTGGACGTGGATTTGGTTGAATGAAGGATTTGCAGACTACTTCCAATACATTATTACTCATAAGGTAAGTGTAATAAATAAATCTTCTACTTATATTCTATTAATTTGTTATAAGGGAATTGCTATAAACTGGATAATAAATTTTTGTTGCATTCAAAATTTTAATTCTCAGTTGCTCATATTTTATATGACTATTAATATAGCTACACATTCTATGTATGTTTCTGACCTCTACATCAATTAACAACTAGTATATCTTTTATCATTAAATTCTCGCCGAGTACTTTAAACGTATTCTTGTATCATATCTAGTACATTTGTAATATATTTGTAGGTACTACCCGAATGGCGATTAGACGAAGTGTTTGTCGTTGACAACATACAAGGAAACGCTTTCATTGCAGATGCAGGCGAAAATCCGCGTCCCATGAACAAGAACGCGAAGACGTCTCAAGAAATTAGTAGCTTGTTCGACAATATTGCGTATCAGAAAGGTAAGAGATTTTCTCATTGTTATTAGAAGTAATTCCCAATACATATGTTCGAGAATATTAAGAGCAAAGTTCGACGCAACATTTTTAACATCAGATAAAAGATATAAACGAATACGATGTGAGTTTCAACAGTTTCTACTTATTGGCTAATGTCAAGGGTAAGAGATAATAGGTACCTACGTATCTTATCAATTAATTCATATATTAAACCTTAGGCCTAAACATTATCAGGCAAAAGATAAAAGGTGAGACTTTCGACGATAAATAGTTAGGAGTCGTCTTATAACGGATCTGTTTGTAATTTTTACAGAATTTAAATTTTTCATATAGAATCATCGAAATAAAATACACACACTATTGCTCATGAAGTACAATACATACACTATAATTCGCGAAAGTATATGAATTCGTATGAATATATTATACAAAATAATATATTATACATTTGAAATTTCTTTAAACATTGTCATGAGATACGACTGTCATTATTATATTGGTACGATTTATAAAAAGATCTTTTGATAAAATATTTAAATAGAAAGTTACAAAATATTTATTACAAGTATAGGCTTCGCAAAGATTAACCAAGTATTCCAACAGTCAATTATTCATTACACTGTTTACGCTGTTCATTAATTTTTTACTAGCAATAAGTGTATTTCTTGCAATAAATTACTGCTAATTATACTTTTGAGTTAATTACAAATTTTACCAACATAATCAGGTAGTTATGTTTCATTAATGAAATTTTAAAAAGTTTCGAGTAACGGACACAATATATCCATCCATAATTTTCAAAAATTTTCTACGGCAAGTGTTCACATACTTTCATGAAGCATTTTAAGTGTTCGCACGCCTTAGCCGATTTGCAACAGAAGAAAATTAATGTTAATAAACTAAGTAAGTAAATGAGCAACTTATGATCAAAAACAGCATATATCATCTTCTCGTAAATATCTCTCAATAAATAGTAAAATGTAATTATTCTCCTTAAAGTTCACCAACAGTATTGTAGGATCTTTACTACAACTAATTTACTTACAATAAATGGATTAAACAGATGTTGGTTAAAAAGGAAAGGATGGTTATTTAACGTGAACTATATACAATAATGTATACTATATACCATAATTTAGACAACTAAATAGTTAATTTGCAACTCTCGTCATCACGGATACAACGTTCTCTCTTACGCGGACCACACTCTCTCGACAACGCAATTTGCACACTGACTTCTCGATTGACACTCTTTGACTTCTCAACTCACACTTTCTAACTTCTCAACTAACACTCTGACTGTTAATTCGTCTTTCTCCCTTAGCATCGCGTAAAATCACAAATCACAACTCACAACAGATTATATAAAAATAACAAGGTTGAGCCGAAACACAACTATTAACTTTCTTTTTATTACACTTTATTATGCACTTAATAGTCACAATTTAGTATACACTGAATTAACACATATATATTACACTTTACTCTAGCAACTTTATATAAATTAAGTAGGCGACTGATCTAAGGGTAGAAACCCGGTAAAGAGATGTTAACTGTTCGAAAGATGAAAAATCAATCAAGTTTAGTGACGATGTGGCGGAGGAAAGCTAGTGATGGGTGGGTCTAAGGACACGAAAAGAGTTGATTTGTTAAGGGCAAGTTTTCATTAGGAAAGTGAGGGAAATAGACTTCGCTGTCAATTAACTGATTTTCTAGGTTGGTGGATGAGGAAGGGTGCTAACCGCCCTTGAGAAAAAGTTGCTAACGGAAGATACCGAACGCGAGAAAACTCACTTTCCCGTATCTTCCCGTAGTAAACAAAAATGTAAAGAACACTCGGAATAAAAGATGCTTGTTTTTGATCTGAAGGACGTTAACCATGAAAATGCCAATATTTATGGTGGGACCTTAAGATTATTGAGGGTACGCAGTAAGGATGTGTAGACATCTGGTTGCCATCTTGCCCTCGGTGTGCGACCTGGTCTCTGATGTGGAATGATGTTACATGGCCAGGGCCACGCAGGCCTTTTCCGCGAAACTACTCGATTGAAGGATCGACGGTATGTCACGTAAACTTAAGGGTTGGTTGATGAAATAAAATAGCTGTGTCGTAACACAACTATTGTCATTATTTCACAGTACAGGTTTACACTGATCAGAGAGATGTTCACTGTTCGATGGTTTTGTCTATTTTTCCCCTAGGTGTTCTCGTCTCATTATGGAGGAAAGCTCGGTGTGGGTGTGCCCTTTTTAATTAACAACGCGGATTCGCTGTTCGCATCTTCCGTTAGAAAAAGTGAGGGTAACGATCCACGATGCCAATTGGTTATAGGTCATGTTAATAAATGAAGATAGGAGGAGAAAGCCTCCTACCAACGCGGCTAGTAGGTAATATCGTTTATGGAAAAAACCAGCTTTTTCGTTAGTCAAGTATTGGGTTTTTCCCATTAGGTAACTACCTGCTTTCCCCGTAATTAGTAAGGATAACAACCTAAAGGCTGTTTCAAGGACCATCCATAAACAGATACCAGAAATAATAAACTTAAAAAGTTTAGGTTTATGTTGGGTCTCTGGGGTAATTGAGGCTGCGCGGTGGCCTCTGATAAAATTGACGTTATAGGTACATTGTTGGGCCTATCGGCACTTCGGCTTTCTCGCGACATTGTTTATATTGTAAATTCGCACGTTCGTGGGGAGACGCGATCTCGAGGAAGCGCGCCAACGGGAGTCGTAAATTCCCGTTACGATTGACTAATCGACACCACGAATCGTTCGATCCCTTATTTCTTGTGGGATAATAAGGGTAGTTAACTTGAATATAACGCTGCTGTTAACAGGTATTATATATTTGCACACTCCAACAACTTCGGTGTAATACAATTGAATGGTTCATATAAACTGACGACGAATGAGTACGATCTGAGACTCTGTTCGTGTTGTAGCGTATGAAGATATGTTGTGTCGACTGACTGTATTCGACTGACTTGAGTGGATCTTTGGTGACGACTGACTTGTACTGACTTGAACTGATCCTTGGTGAAGACTGACTTGCACTCTTGATGTCGTAGTAGAAGTAGTTGACTTGACTGATGTCGCAGGAGAAGTAGTTGCTGATCTACGGGTGTATACCCGGTCCAAGGATGTTGACTGTACGAAAGATGGGAAATCAGTCCTGTTCGGTGACGATGCTGTGTCGGAGGAAAGCTAAGGATGGGTGTGTCCCTTGAACGAAGAATGCGGATTCGTTATTCACACCTTTCGTCAATGAAGTGAGGGTAAACGTCCGCGATGCCGATTGGGTATGACCCATGCGAATGCAGAAGGAGATGAGGAAGTCTCCCACCAACGTGGGTCGGGGGTGATTTCATTCCTGGGAAAAACCAGTCGTTTTCGGTGGACATGTGTTGGGTTTTCCCAGCCTACCTGCTTTTTCCATGATTTTTAAGAGCCTAATAAAATCAAGGACTTTTCCTAAATCCGGACATAAACCGAAAATACTTCTAGACAAATAGATTGCTTGGCAACATGTGGAAACAATTAAGCTAGAAGTTGATGATTTATGGTGGGTCCTCGAGTTTATTGAGGGTCGGGAAGAAGGTAGGTCGGCCGCTGGCTGCCAGGTAACGTCGACTAGAATGCAGATGCTCCATGCGTCGTAACATATATTATAGTTCGCCAGATATCTCTTAGGCCTTTCGTCCACGATACTACAGTATCATAAAATTTGAAATAAGATAAGAACTATTAGATTCGAATAACTATTGCTTGAATAAATTATATTATAAGCTTCAATTCATTCAACTATATTGTACGAAAAATCTTTTCTATTTCATTTACGACTACAGCTACGGACTACAGACTACATTTACATATGTATATAGTTTGAGGATAAATAAACTCTCCATAATGTCTTGGTAAAAATTTTGTTGAAACATTGTATCATAACCGGTTTCACTCTACAAATCAAATTAGTTGATTGCATATCTATTAGTTATTTATAAGTAGCTTTCCTGTCATAATAATATAATACTAATCCAGAATGTCGTCATTATTTATTAACACATAATTATCAATTGTGATACTCTAATTAAATTGCAGGATATTTTTGAGTGCTAGTGAAGATACATTAGAATGGCGTTGATTATATTTCTTGAATATATTACTAGTATGACAATTAATTGATTAATTATTAATATTAACAATTTCTATGAAGAATAAACATTCAAAGAGAAGAATAACAACCTACATAGCGCAAATCATTGAAACAAATTAATATTTTGTCAATAAAAATATGAGAAATATTTTTAAAAAATAAGTACTTAACTTGTCTACATCAAAATTGGAAAAAGTAGGTTTATTGTATTGCATTAAATAAATTATTTTGATGATAAAGTCGAAAAGTGTTTTATGAAAATGTAATACTAATAGAATATTTAAAAACAACAATCTAACAGTAATATAATAAAGTAACATTGTAAATAGCAAGCTAGCTTTTTAATGGAAAAATGGACTTTAGATGTAGAATTTCTTGAGGATTGTAGATTAATTTATTGACTATCTCTCTGTCCTTATGACAACATTTTCTCTAATCTAATGGAAATAATTTTCCAAGCTCAAGACGTCAATGTAATGATGAACATCACAATCGCTGGATCTTCCAGTTTCAAAGCATTAGAAAAAATAAATATATTGGAAAAATCATTAATGGTCAAAATGCGTTATTTGTTAATAGTATTTATAAGTTAAAAATTTGTTGCACACATCGCATACAGAGTTAACTGGAAAAGAATCCTACCTACTGTTTTATTGCAATATATTGATATTATAAAATCTAAAAAATATAATTATTATAAAAGATTTTTTTTATTTTATTTAATTATTATTATAATTATATTTTTTTAATTATTATAAAAGATATTATAAAATATCATTTTTGCTTTCCAAGAAGTGTAATCGAATTTGAGAACAAGGATATTTATTCAAAGACTAAAATATTATTATAAATATAATTTGCTACCTTACATTGCTCCTTGTAGTTAGAAGATTATCGTGTAATTTAAAAAATAATGGTATAAGTCAACAATGGTCTGCGTAATATACATATTTGCATATGATGGAACAGTGAAGGGTCAAATTGTATATCTTTTATTGGTGAATTTATTCAAAATTTTTAAATAAAACATATGAAACATACGCGACTCATTTGGTGAAGCATTTCTTAACATGAGAAATGCTTAAATTGAAAAGAATTTTTACTATTTCTCTTTTGCAATCCTTAATAACAATGTAATTAACAAAACTAAAAATAAAAAAGACAAATTAGATGCATATACAGATGTATATCATTTGATCCTTGAATCTAGATATTGTTTACATCTGCATGTTTTGAATAATGAATAATAAACATAAATAATCACTATTGAATAATAATCATGAATTATTAAAAACCAATCTCTAATGTATATCCATGTCTTTGCAGCGGGGTCAGTTATTCGAATGATGTCACACATCTTGACAGAAAACGTTTTCCACGAGGGTTTAAAGGAATACCTTAAGCAGAAGTACGTATATTTAAGTCATTTATATGATATATATGTCGAGTTCTCGTTGTGGTTAGGGGCGTGTAACGAATTTTCATTTGAATTAGCCATTGTTGTTATACAATATAAATGATATTTACTGGTACAAATATGATTATTACAGAATTTGACAAGTAACTGTGGCGATTAGATACTGAAGATGCTAATGACAATGTTCAATAACGAATTCCAAAGTCTAAGTCAAACTGAACTTACGTGTCCGCAATTCAAGTGTAACTAAACTTACTTGTCTACAATACAAATAGAACTCAACTTACTGACTTCTCTGTACCTTTCTGTACCCCTCGGGTCAACTATATTTTTAAGGAGAGTTATACAACTATTCCATACCTCTGTTAGGTAAAAACGTCCATCCCGTAACCGTGGGTATGTTTAGCGACCAATTGTGTCACCTCGAGCCAAAGCCCACCGTCACAAATCTCGGGCAAACATAATCGGATTGAATCATAAACAACTACTTCTAAGTTTTATTATTTAAGTACAGCTATAATAAATAGTCTAGTCTAAAGTATTGGGGATCTTCCCAAAAATTCCAAAAGAAAGAGGCCCCGACGTCTTTTCATCTCCGACATATATATATATATATATATATATATATATATATATATATATATATGTATATGTATATGTATATGTATATATATATACATATGTATATATATGTATATATATGTATATGTATATATATATATGTATACATGTATATATATATATATATGTCGGAAATGAAAAGACGTCGGGGCCTCTTTCTTTTGGAATTTTTGGGAAGATCCCCAATACTTTAGACTAGACTATTTATTATAGCTGTACTTAAATAATAAAACTTAGAAGTAGTTGTTTATGATTCAATCCGATTATGTTTGCCCGATATATATATATATATATATATATATATATATATATATATATATGTCGGAGATGAAAAGACGTCGGGGCCTCTTTCTTTTGGAATTTTTGGGAAGATCCCCAATACTTTAGACTAGACTATTTATTATAGCTTTCTTTTGGATTATATATATATATATATATATATATATATATATATAATCAACTCTTGTACATATCACTGTAAATATAAACCTCTTTGAACAACTACAATGGCTTGTCCTAATAAAGAAACGCAACGCGCTCCAAGAACGGCGCCAACCCGACAAACCCGACATATATATATGTTGGGTTGGCGTTGTAGGTAGGGTTGTGGGTGTTTGATGAATCTTCGTTAAAATTAGCCCTCGTTGTGGTATAAAAAAGATACAGTTTATTAACACAAGTACGGATACTACAAACTTGACAATTAATGGCGGCGACTGGGCACTCGCGACCCTAATAACAATAACCTCCGGTTCGATAACGAATCCGCAATCAACGGGATAACGAATTTATTGTTTCGTCAAAGTCTAAGTTGGACTCTATGTTAGAGCGTAAGAAATTCACTGATCAAAACGCTACGTAACTAGTTGCTGAGAGTGCACGAGAGAGTGACTTTCCGTCACGATGATGCTGCAGAGGAAAACTATAATGGGGCGTGTCTAAAGGCATGAGATCACCAGATTCGTGGAGAGAGGGCTTCGTTCGGAAAGTGAGGGAAATTGACGTTGTTATTAATTTGTCAATTTCCATGTTGGTGGTTAGAGAAGGATGCTAGCCGTCCTTGAGGGAAAGTTGCTAGTGAGAAGCGTCGTTCGTGACCGGTCCTAGCTGAACATAAACCGTGGAGATGCGTTGATATCTGGTGATCATCTTGCCCGAAGAATGGGTCTGCGTGTGGCGAGCCACGGGACAGAAACCGTTGGAATGTTTACTGTCGCGTGTCGCCACGAATATTTCTTTTAAGGAGAGCTATAGAACAACTCAACAGGACGAAAGCTGGAAGGTAGCCAGCTATAACAAAAAAAGAAAAATAACAGCCAACCTAGATATGGAAAAGCAGCGATGGCTGCAAGAATTACCGCTAAGAAACTCCTTCAGCTCGCTAACAGAAGAATCAGACGACGACCCAACAAGCAATACCACAACCCAATCAACACACGTCACAAAACCACCACCAATATTTGTTGAGGCGCAAATAATAGACCCGCTTATTGATCAACTTAACAATATTGTTGGAAAGGATAGTTACACAATTAAACAAACAAAACTAGAACAAATAAAAATCCAAACAAACATACCAGAAAATTACAGGAAAGTTATAAAAGAATTATGGGGAAAAAATGCCATATACCACGCGTACCAGCTCAAAACGGAAAGGAGCTACAAAGTAGTTATAAGAGGACTGCACCCAAAAATTAACACAAAAAAACTAAGTGACGAATTAGCAAAGATGGGCCACCAAACAAGAACGACAAACAATATTACAAGGTACGATACGAAGCAACCACTACCGCTATTCCTAATAGAAATAAAAATGACAACAAGGAAATTTTCGATATTAAAAAAATCTTAAACACACTAATCACAGTCGAGCCACCCAGGCACAAAAAAGACATACCACAATGCATGAGGTGTCAACAATATGGACACATTAAAAATTACTGCAACAGGAACCCGGCGTGTGTCAAATGCGCAGAAAAGCACCTAACAGCGAACTGCCCACACACGGGAAAAATAAACGACGTAAAATGTTACAATTGCGGTGGAAATCACCCAGCGAGTTACAAAGGTTGTCTAGTAAGAAAGCAACTCCAAAGCAAGCTTCTTCCGCCGCTTCGTAACAGAACACACAACAATCTCCACACGCAACAGGACAACACAGAATCTACGCCAACACCAAAAACATAGCACGCAAGGAACAATAACCACACTAACACCAACACCGCTAGAAACCGAAGCTACGCGCAAGTCGTCACCCCCAGACAATCAAGAACAGAACAACCACAGCAACGACGCTACAGAAATCAAAGAGCTAATAAAACATTCCATAAAAAACACCGAAATACTCACAAAAATGATAAGCGAGCAAAACGAACTCCTCAGACAGCAAATACAGCAGATAACAGTCATGTTATAATTACTTACTAACATGATGAGCAAAAAATAAAAATAGACACGCTTAAAATAGCAGCCTGGAACTCTAACGGCCTACAACAAAGGGCCCTAGAAACTAAAACATTCCTGTACAGCAATAACATCGATATACTACTCGTCTCAAAAACACACCTCACAATAAAAAGCTATATAAAAATACCGCACTACACCATATACGACATCAAGCATCCCTCAGGGAAAGCACACGGAGGGACGGCAGTAGTAATAAAAAACGACATTAAACATCACCTACACAGCCAAGTCAGTAAGGAACATATACAAGCAACCACCGTTACCGTACAGACTAACAGCACCACCTGCAGTTGTCAGCAGTATACGTACCGCCGCGACAAAAAATCACAACGCAAATGTGGGAAGACTACTTCCGACACTTAGGTGACAAGCATATTGCAGCGGGAGACTATAACTCAAAGCAGACACTATGGGGATCAAGAATCACCATACCTCGAGGCAGAAGCTTGGAAAAATACATCAGAAATTATAACCTCAATATATTATCCACAGGAAGACCGACATACTGGCCGACAGACCTGAGCAAAATACCTGACCTGCTAGACTTTGCAGTTACAAAGGGACTAAACGCAAATAAACTAAACATAGCACCCAGCCTCGAGCTTAGCTTCGACCATACGCCCATAATAATTACATACAGAAACAAACCAATATTTTACGGCAGCACAGAGAAGCTATGCAATAAAACCACCAAATGGCAAACATTCAAAGAAATAATAGAGAGCAAAATCAGCTGCAACATCCCACTGAAAACACCTGAACACATCGATCAAGCAGTAACAACACTCACAGAAACTATCCAAGAAGCAGCAAGGGCAACCACTATACCTGAAACAACCAACAGACAAACAAAAACAGTTCCACTAGACATCCTCGAAAAAATTAGAGAAAAAAGAAAAGCGAAAGCAAAATGGCAAAAACATAAAACAAAAGAAAACAAAAAGCACCTAAACAAACTTGCGAAGGAAATAAAAAACAAAATAAAAGAGCACAACAACAACGAGTTCATAAAGTTCATTGAGTCACTATCTGCACACGAGAACTACAACTACTCACTATGGAAAGCCACAAAAAAAAAAAAAAAAAAAAAAAAAATAAAGGAGACAATAAAAATGGTCCCAGCAATCAGAAGAGCAGATAACACATGGGCAAGAAGCAACGAAGAGCAAGCTGAAGAATTTTCCAACCACCTATGCAACACATTTACACCACATAATATCAATAACAGCAACCATAATAATCATACAGACGAGGATGCGCTAACCACTAGTATATCCACTGACAAACACTACACCATACCTAAAACAACAGCACAAGAAATTAGAAACATAATCGAGAAAACAAAAAATAATAAAGCACCAGGTATCAACCTAATCAATGGCAAAATCTTGAAAAACCCCCCGCCAAAAGCGATAAGACAAATCACAGTAATATTTAACGCAATACTAAGAATTCAATACTTTCCTAAACCTTGGAAACTGGCACAGATCATAATGTTACCTAAACCAGGCAAAGACCCACATCAAACTACATCATACAGACCAATATCATTATTTCCTGTGTTCTCTAAAATACTAGAGAAAGTAATTTACGACCGCATAAAACCAATAATAGAGAAGGAAAAATTAATACCGGATCACCAATTCGGATTCAGAAACAAACACTCCACTATAGAGCCAATGCACAGACTGGTCAACGAAATAATACTAGCACTAGAAAACAAGCAATACTGTACAGCCCTCTTTAGGGACATAGAGAAAGCATTCGACAAAATAAACCATGAAAGTCTTCTACAAACAATCAGGAAACAATTCCCGGAGCAAATATACCAATTGATAAAATTCTACATAAGCAGCAGAAACTTCGTAATAAAAATCAAGGACACATACTCCGAAGTCAAAGACATCAAGGCAGAGGTTCCGCAAGAAAGCGTCGTGGGACCAATGTTATACACAGTATACACGGCCAACATACCAATAACTACCAACAGCAAAATACTGACATTCGCGGACGACACAGCGGTACTAGTCAAGCATACTAACCCTGCAACGGCAATTACATTACTACAAGAACATATCACAAAACTAAAAAAGTGGCTTCAAGCAAAACAAATCAAAGCAAACCCCGAAAAATGCAAACACATTACATTCACACTGCGAAAACAGAAACCACCAAACATTGTACTAAACGGCACACGCATAATACAAACAAGGCAAGTCGAATACCTAGGACTCCACTTAGATACACGACTCACATGGAAACAGCATATTAAAGCAACAATAGACAAAATACAGATGGCAAGGAGACAAATGTACTGGCTAACAAGTCGAAAATCCAAACTAAGCATAGAAAACAAACTAAAAATATATAAAATGGTCATAAAACCAATCTGGACTTGCGGAATAGCACTATGGGGAACAGCAGCAATGAGCCATATAACCAAAATAGAGGCAACGCAATCTAAAATACTCAGAACAATAGTAAACGCGCCATGGTACGTTAGGAACGAAGACATTCGGAAAGACCTGGGAATACCAACGGACAAGAAGGAGATTAACAAAAGTGCAAGAAGGTACGGAGAATAAATAGCAACGCACCCAAACTGGCTGACAGCGGAAACGGTCGACACATCAAGCATAAAAAGAAGATTAAAAGGGAAACACCCAACAGATCTCACAAAGGATATAACCTAACAAACACGATGATGGTACCCCGCTGGGGGTAGCCACCCACATGTTATATTAGTATACAGCTACAACATTTTACCAAATATCCTACTGGACAAATTGTAAAATCCAAATAAATAAATAAAAAAAAAGAGAGGGAGTGCTATAGAATTACTCCATACCTTTGTAAGACAAAGCGTTCATCCCGTGACCGCGGCTACGTTCGGCGACTGGCTGTCGCCTCGAGCCCAAGCTCATTATTACAACTCGCGAACAATTACGATCGGATTGAATAACTACAATTGTTTAATTACAGCTATAGTAGACTCTAGATTACAATGTTGCGGGATTATCCAAAATTCCAAAGGCTCCGGTGTTTTTTCATCTCCGACATATATGTATAGATATACATATTTATAAATCTATCATTTCTTATTATACATAATATTTTGTACAGAATATTTTGCAAAGGGGAATCTCGCAAGTCAGACAGATTGTATTTGTCCTTTGTTTTGACATATTCCCATATTCTGCTTTCATACATGTTGTAGATATGTATGTATATTTAGCATTTTTCGCAAGTCTTCCGATACTACTCCTTTTTTAGTACCTTTTTGGCGATTAAAATATACATTTACAACCTCGATTTAAGCATAAAAATGACAAACCTAATGGGATATATGTATCCAAAAGAAGCACATGTATTTTCTGTGCTCAATAAGATCAATAAAAAAATGATTTGATAGTATTTAAACAAAATAGGTAATTTACGCTATGAACTGAAAGAATACGACAAAAATTTTTAGAGTATCGTTCAATAACTTATAAAAATAAGATTTTTGTCATTGTGACTCTACAGTCATATACACTTCCCAAATAAAAATTAAATATTTGTAAACATTTTTCATTTAGAAGATATTTACATATGTTTGTTATTGGTTTTTAAAGTTTTAGTCTTTTATTTTACCTACAAATCATATTAACGGGAGATAACAATTTTTCCAGTGCACTGCATGTTGCTAATTCGACAAATCTTTTCGAGCATCTTGGAAAAAATAAAAAATGGGATGGAGCTTCGTTCGGGAAAATCATGGACGGATGGGTGAACAACGCAGGATATCCGGTTGTGAATGTAAAGCGAAACCATGACGATGAACTGCAGTTAAGTCAAGAACGATTTTCATTTTATGAAACTAAAAATGACGCAAACTGGTGGGTGCCTATAACTTACGTCAACTCGTCTAGCATGAACTTTAATAATACAACTCCAATTATATGGTTAAAACCAGGCCGTAATGAAACGATAAAGTTTAATAAGGCAGAGGGATGGATTATTGTGAATACACAACAAGCAGGTGTGTAATATTGGCTATATTTAAAAATGTCTAGTACAGTAGACTATGATTATCATCATCAATTAATGGGAGATTTTGGGGTGATTCCTTGTAAGATTAAAATATAACAATGAAATCAATACATTTTCATTGTAGGGTTTTGATCCTATTTAGTTTTAATATTTATAGAATACGTAGTTGAAAATATAACCCTGTTAAAAAGTATGAGGCCATTTCCTTCCAACTAATAAATTACAACAACTAATATTAATACAGCAGTAGTAATACATGAAATAACATATTTCATTTTAGGTTTATTGGGCACTATATTCGTCACATTATCTATGATTTCGCATAATTTCTACCCAACATAACATATTTTCGAACTCGTAACAAATTGAATACGTAAATAGTTCCAAAGCGGAAATATACCATATAAAACAAACTATATAAAAATTCAAGTATTCCAAAGATCTAATGAATTTTTTTATTTATATGGATGAAATATACTGAATATACATATATTAAAATTTATTACTATAGGTTTAACATCAATAATTTTCATTTTAGGATGAAATATGCTTAAAAATAATAAATATCCTGATACGATTAATGTGAGAAATAAAGAAATGGCGCGTTTCATGGTTATATATTTCGAATAATCAAGCTTCTGTAGTATAACTATTGTAGTACTAGAAAGACTGAATTAAAAATTCATATACTCATATACACGATCAAATTACTGATCTTGAAACAAGAATTTAGGAAGTAATATTTAGTCAGTGAATCTTCTAATTCTTTATTTATTTATTGTCTATTTTTCCTCTAACAAAAATTAAATTGTCCATTTTTAATATCATCTTTTGTCCTGTAAAACAATAAATAGAATATAAGTGTTTTTTTAATAAATAGATTTGAAGAAAATTTAATACATAACTGAAACTATTAACCTATTATTAAATAGTTTTGAAACTATTAACTAAAACATATGTAATACAAAATAATTTTAACTTTTTGAATGATAAACTGATGCTTAAGTTACTGCGTAGAAAAAACAAACTATTTTTATGCAGGAACTTATAGTGATTTAATTACGCACCAATAATTGCAACTTAAATTGAATGAATTTTCAATTTCGTAAAATATAGTTGCTGTGAAAATTTATGAAATCTTTACATAGTTAGTAACAACATGTTTATGTAATAGTTAGAAACAACATGTTTATTATTATGTAGCTTTGTAAGAATTGCAAATTTAAATTTCGAGCTAGGAAGCTTACAAATCTTGAAAAAGTATTCTTATAAATATTTCAATACAATAATAATTATCGTAGCTTTAAATGTCATAATAATTTAATATTTTAATATATAAATCAAACAATTACAACATGTTCTTAATTTATAATTGTATTGTCTGAAAAATCATCAATTTTTAATGGTTTAACTATTTTGTAAAAAATTTCAAATATTTATTATACCGTAAAAGTATATCTCATCGTTATAAAAATATGTGTATGTATTATATTAATAATTAATTAAATTTTTTAAAAAGCGTGCAAGATAATTAAGCCAACCGTTATTATAAATATATCTGAATTGGTCTAATCTTTTGCAAGATGAATAACACATACATACTTTTATTTTTTAATTAGTAGTTGCTCGGTTTCTTTTAGGTTATTATCGCGTGAACTATGAGCCAGAAATGTGGAAACTGTTATCGATGCAGTTGAATTCGGATAACTATGAGAATATCCACGTCGTAAACCGTGCTCAGTTAATCGATGATGCCTTAAACATGGCTCGCACTAACCGATTGAACTATAGGGTTGCATTGACACTCACACTTTACCTTGAGAGAGAAACAGATTACGTGCCTTGGCAAACGACCTTCAGGAATATGCAATTTTTGCACAACATGTTACGTACTTCTGTACAATATAATAATTTTATGGTATGCATATATAATACGACTTAAAGAATCCAAATATTTCAATTCATAATTTCAGATATATGTATTACTCATATTGGTAATTATATAAGTTATTATATAAGTCCAGTAGGTATGAACTATTTTTCCATAATAGTTATATTAATAACGGCAATTCTATTGATGATAGAGAAATTTTTAATTATTTCTAATTTATAGAATTATTAATTTAGTTTATTTTAAAAATTAAGTTTTTAATTGACTAAATAATATAGTAGTCATATATTATTATACACACGATAAAAAATACCTACAAGCGATCTTTTCTAGTGTAATTTTTGTCCAATCATTCTATGATAAGCAGACTCCGAATATTTATGCAAATTCATATTTTTATGAACACAACTAAAGGATTAAGACCCAGACAGAAATTTAATTTACCTATTAAATACTAAACCGAGTACTGTACTTTGGATATTTTATAGATTTTTACATATCATGTTCATTCATAATATTTACGGTCTTGCACGTTTTCTATTTTAAAACAGACAGTAGGCAATTTTACACAAAAGATAATAGGCAGAAAAAATCGAATGTACGTAATAAAAAGGATGCACATATTATATTCCTTCCGAAAGATCTTTTTACTCTAATGTAACCAATTTTTCTATTTCTGTTTAAATAAAAGTTCAAACTCGTTGCAGAGTTATATTCGAAAAATAATGAAATCCGTGACGAGTCAAGTGAGGTATAAGCCATATCAGAAAGGCGAAGAACTTGATATTGTGAAACTTCTTAGGATAAACGCAATGGAATGGGCCTGCAGAGCTGGCGTTGACGAATGCAAAGATTATACCAACAGAGAGTTCAACGCATGGTTAAGTAATTCCAGTAGATCGTAAGTTGCTATATTTGCTCTCATTTGTTTCTTTTTTAATCTTCCTTACCTTTTATCGTTAACTTATTCACAATAAATGAAGATTTATCGATGGTGTATATCATTTTCAAATCTTGCGATTATATTGTTTTCCAATTGTTAAACGTAAATGCATTTTATTGAATCATGACGATTGCTATAATTATACGAAAACTTATGTACCACGCGATAGTAAAAGAAAATTAAAGAATATATATGTATATACATAACATATAAATATATAATATATGTATATGATATATATATAATATATGATATGTATATAATATAAATTCCTGACTGTATTCCGTTTTCTATATCATTTCCGATCGCTAGAATATTTCTTATGATTGAGAGAAATAATCGTTAATTAGTATGCGTTATTCCAGTTTTCAATTGCATGCTAAAAGTTTCTTTGAAACATTAGAAACCCTTTTTTTCGATTGAAACGAAAGCAAGACGTTGAGTCACAAAAAATGGATCGAAGCAGGATTAAATGATATTGCCGATATTGAGATAGTCAGTATGTATAGCGCAAGATGAATTATTTAGCAAAAAAAGTAATTACTTTATTTACAGATTTGACATTGACTTGAAAAACAATATTCTTTGCGATGGAATAAGATCTGCAAATAAAAAAGTGTGGAACTACACTCTGACCGAATTGTTGAAAACAAAGGACGAAGACGAAAAAAAGAGTTTACTTTCTCTCTTGGCTTGTTCCGAGTCAGTAGATCTTCTGAAGGAATACTTGCACATGTCCATTCAGGAAAATGCAACTGTGACATTTAATAATGCAGTTCTAAATGTAGTGTCTCAGAATGCAAAGGGTGTCAGCATTGCTCTGGAAGTGCTGACTAACGAAATTGAGAAGATAAAAAAATTGTAATTGACAATTGGATTTGTTTTCATCGTTGAGAATCCGATTAAATAATATCGAGGTGTGATTGATTCGGTATAATCTACAGAACTTTTTGATTTCAGGAACAAAGCCGAAGACGTCATCAAATCGAGTGTTGACATAATTGCAAGCGCAATTACAAATAAGGATCAATTTACACAGGTACGTTTAATTAATTAAGATAACGTTTAATTAAAATATATTAGCTTTAAAACTTTATTTCTATTCCTATCTTATTTCTTTTTACTTTAATTAAATGCATTGGTCGGTCTTTATCACAAAATGAATTTTAACAAAGCCTCTAATATAATTTTTCTTTTTCCTTATGGAAATATGCTCTAATTGTCTTTCTTCATGCACTCATACGTTTCCTTTGTCTGATCTAACTTATAAATGTTTTCAATCATTTTTATATGATAAGAGTAGAATTGAAAAGGACAAGATGGCTAATCAATATATTTGACGTATACTTTGGTTATTATGTTCTTACAAAAAATCGTTATTACAATAGCCAACAGTGAAAAGAGATACATAATGAATCCGAAGAAAACTTATACGAACAAATGTTTAAACGTGCTATTCACAATTGTCGTAGTATTAGAAAGTTTCATAATTATAACGTAAAAGCACATGTAAAAAATATGATGAGTTGATATATCAAAAGATATAAAGGTCCTCAAAATAGGTAACAGATTTATGAAATATTATAAATAATTA
Source organism: Bombus vancouverensis nearcticus (assembly GCF_051014615.1). Classification (NCBI taxonomy): domain Eukaryota; kingdom Metazoa; phylum Arthropoda; class Insecta; order Hymenoptera; family Apidae; genus Bombus; species Bombus vancouverensis. The sequence continues at coordinate 697,461 of NC_134911.1, read as the reverse complement.
TAATCAAGGATATATTCAAAATTATAGCATTCAACATTTTTTAAATATTCAATAATTGGTTATTGAGATTTATAATTGCTGATTATATTCCTTCCTTGTGGTTTTCCATTATATAGTCGTAACTTAAACTTCATACTAGTAAATATATCTATAAAAATTATGAAATTTGCTTAGTACTTAAGTAGTTAACAATCGTTCGTTTATTAACTTTTGAACGAGTAACTTGTATATTTGCCTAAGCAGTATGTATCATTTTGAGTAAGTTTCTCCAGTTATTGATAATTAATAGTATGCAATCATTTTTTACTTGACAGTTAATTATGTTTTTGGCGAAGGAGAGATTGAAACCAGACACTCTTCAGACTATCTTATTGAAGGCAACCAGAAATTTGGAATGGCTTAACGTCCATCAAGAAACCATTGAGAACTGGTTGTACACTCACAGGAACTATTTCAACTCCTCCAGTTCGCTCACGTTTGCAACGCTTCTCATTATATTCTCAATATTTATTACCAGATTTTACTAAAAACTTATTCAGTTGAACTGTAGTTAGAATGTATTCAATTGGTTCATCGAACAACCGAGTCACATAAAAATACAATTAAGTATTAGAACAAATCGAGAATGATCATCTGTATAGAATGCATTAATACGATCATGGAATCAATAATTCGATAGAGAGATGTAATATACAATCCATGAAGATGTGGAATATTTTTATAATTTAATGTGATTGTAAGGAAACCTATTTGGTCCAAACATATTTTTATATTACGTTAAAAAATATTTAATAAAGAGTGAAATCTGAATGTCGTTCCGGATTTTCTTATTTGATTCGTACAAGTTAATCTATTTACAATAATATTAACAAAGAAAAGGAATATCATTATAACATGAAATATAAATAGTAACTTTAATCGTATGAAGCTGTTTAGAAATATGTTACATATTAATTAAGATGCATAATTTGTATAGTAAATGTTCTTACATGCGTTATGCATTGGTACAATCATGTATGTATATAGGTATTATGTCATTTACTTAAAACTCCAGTTAGTGTTTAATAACTTAATATTTTATAATATTACAAATAATATTGTAACTGTATGAATATAGGTATATGATAAAGAGACTTAAGAATAAATAAAGTATTGAGTGACTTTTATAATTTCATATTTTCGCTCGGAATAAGACAATGTACATGTATAATTTTAACCTTTTGCCTTCATCAGCCTTATTAACTCTGGCTGATTCCAACTTCTTAACTCTTCAACTTGTCCGGGTACTACGTCTTTTCTATGTGATTCCCGAGATATCTCGCAACAATGATTATGGTATAATTGCTAATGTAACGATCTCTTATACAGAGTGGATCGGAAATCATAAAAATAACCGAGCACGGGATGAATCTATATGAAAAAATAAGTTAAACATATAGAATACAAATTTTGCATATGACGCTTCGTTTCAGAGACAATCGAGTTTGAAAATTTGTCAAGTATACTTCAACTGGACTAATTAATACGAGATTATCATACATGTAAAAATCAGTTTAATATATTAAAGAATACTTTCCGTTTAAAATCTCATTTTCAAGAAAATAAATTTTAAAGATGTTTAATTACGAACTGATCTGATACACACGCATGACATATTTTCAAATTTATCTTTCTTGAAGAAATAAAGCATCAGACGAGAAAATTTTATTCTACATTTTTTACTTATTTTCACATGTAGTTTAAACTCCTATCGACTATTTATTCTTCTTTAATCCGAGAATTAGGCCAAATTTAGATATACTTGTCAAATTTTCAAACTCGATTTTCTTGAAAACAGAGTCTTGGATGAAAAAGCGTTATGTCAAAATTTTTTCTTAGTATTTTATGTAGAATCACCCCTTGCCCCGTAGTGTTACGATTTCCGCCCTAACCTGTATGATAATAATTACAGCAAGATATTTAAATGAGAAAAATTAAATTAAAAATAAATTAAAAAAAGAGAATTATAAAAACGACAATAAAAAAATTGATATTTTTAAAATAATAATTTGCGGGAGAAATGGATAAAGCGAGGGGTGAAAGTGGTACTTACCTTTGACAGGTAGTTTCTTAGTTTATACATTTTTTTCGTTCTGCAAGTGAAATTGATTAAATTTGTTATAATTAAAAAATAACTATAATAAAAGTTATATGTGTATAATATATCTTTAATAGAATATGGGAATTGAAGGAGTTTCTGTCGAACCTTCGTAGAGATAAAACGTGTTTACAAGCAAGTGTCAACAAGTAATAACGGAAGTACAAGCAAAGGTGTTTAAACTCCCAATAACTAATCTTATTAGAGCAACAGCTTTTTAATTTCATCGTTACCTTAAAAAGAATAAAAAGGAGAATTGCAACTGTCTCTGATTACGGAGACATTTGCAGATATGTTTTTAGAAATATAGCATCGGTGATAGCAAAATTTCATCCTACTACATCCTATGAAAAAATGATGCAACAAGTCCAATATCCTACAAAAGAAATTGAAAGACCTTATAGTGCAACAATATACAGTGGCGATAAATAATATAGTCTGCTCACTAGAGCTATTGGGATGAATTTGACCTGATCTAACGGAACGTTCTTAGATAAATCGCTGCCAAATATTGTAGAAAATAAATATTTCGTATTGCTCTACCTGAAAAGTTTATGCTAAGTGCGTGGAAATTCAATATAGCAAAAATTACCACTTTTTTGGTACATTTTTTAAAATATCTGCTCTAAAAACTCACTTTTGTACAAAAAGTTTCATATATTTTTTGTGCATAGTGACTATAAAGTTAAAACAAGGTCAGATAGAACACATGTTCATATGAACCTTTTTCATTATGCCTCTTCTTCACTCCTGAAGTCGGTCCCACATACTATGATACATTCTCTATAGAGATAATAGAATATATGTATTCATACTATGTAAGAATATGATAAAGCATAAAGTAAATTAACGCCACTTTGCGTAAAATAGTAATAAATCATCTAGTTTATTTTCATGAAGTTAATACTATTATAGATAGAAGTAAATCACAAAAATTGAACTAATTCTTCTTGTTCTCAAAAGAGAAAGACAATGAAAAATCTAAAGCACTATTTTTATACTTGCCTTCCTTTATACTTCGTAGACTAAATTTTATAAAATACAAGTTAACATATCTGCTAAATTATTAATTTTCCAACATAAATAGGTTGATAACTTTTCACAGGGAATATCAAGACGGAACGATTCATGTATTAAAGAATATATAATTTCATTAAAAACAGTAAAGGTGAGCTTCATATGTCCTCTATGTTTCTACCTACAATAAACTATTGACATCAAATTACGCGTCCCCAATTTAGCTTTTGTTTGAAACATTTTTCAGTATTATGAATAATCTCAGAGATATTTATAAGTATCGATTTAAATGGAATAATAGAAGCCTTAGAAATTAGTAAGGTTATACTTAAGTCGTAAATTAGTAAAATGTGGAAAAGTTTTTAGTGGATGTTTGAATTGTTCTGCGCGACATATATAAACGAGAAATTATTTTTGATAACCTTATCTGGAAAATCAATAGGCAGGATTAACTAGATGAGGCAAATCTGTTAAGTAGATAATACTTTAATTATCGGTACAATATGCTGTCTTACATCTGGATTAACCAGATTATAAATATCCCTTGTTTCTTTTCAATTAAAAACCCCAGCCTAGAATCAGGCGGTACTCTGCTGGAGAGGCCCCGTGATCGGTTTTCTCAAGGGACAGCTCCAGCCCCAATCCTCTGATGGAGGCCACGCATGCCATTTCTGGGTAGCACGTCAGTGCCGAGTCCAGAGGCATCACCTCGTCATATGCGAGGTCCCAGAGGAGTGGGCCTAGTACAGACCCTTGCGGGGCCTTGCTAACCACTTCTCTACCCCGGTCAGTGTAGATAATACTCCGGTTCGTGAGATACATCCCAACTACGCCCTGGAAGTAGGAAACGCCAGGGCCCCCTCTATCTTCCCTCAGGGCAGACATGACAGACCTTAAATATTGTTTAGATTCTGGACACTCGAAAGATGGTTACTTTGGCTTTCACATCAGTAATCTAACACAAATATCACAATGAGACCGTTTTATTTTAAATTTGTAGTTAATATAAATTTCATTAACATATTAACGACATTTTCCTAATTAAAATGAGATCAAACACAAATTGTTATAAAATTTTATAGTAAATTTTATATAAAAGTATATATATGAATACTATTTCCAATAGTAAATTTTTAAATATGATTTCAAATAGTCACATTATCCGATTTTATAAAAGTATTATATTTGGTCTCATTTTAATTCAAAAAATCTCACCAAGGCATAGTGTGTTGGTCAGTGAACAAAAATAAAAAATTCTGAGTGTCAAATCTCCAAATTATCCTGTCATAAAGTACTAGTAACAAACTATTATTCGTAATATTACTCATAATTTTTACTGAATCTACCAATTTGTAGTTAGAGTTGATACATATAGTTTATTGTAAAAATAAACGCACTTTCCAATTTGATTTTCATAAATTATCTTTAATATTGTAGTACCTTTAAAATGGGTAAGTAATTGCAATGCAATAATAACAAGTCATCCTAATTGTTTATATAAAATAGTACCTTATAGTACCTTAAATAGTACCTTACAAAATAGCACATAATGGTACTTTGTAAAAGTACCAAAAAAGTACTGCTTTCTCCGTGGAGGAAACCTTCATAGGCGCCCCGCGCTCTCCAGGAAAGGGCGTCGAGTAGTGCCGGATTCGTACCGCCGTACTTGGTGCATGGCGAAAGGGGCCCTGGAACCGTTCATAAGCCCCCTTCGCGCCGAGTTTACTTCGAGTTATGTGAAAAAGTACCTCGCGAACCGAAACGCTTCGAAATTTACCGAACGCTTCGACTCTCAGTAATTTCTTCTCTTTCACTCGCATTGTCTTTTTCTACGTTTGGCATGTCTAAGATCTCACTTTCGAAGAATAAAATCGTTTCTACCTCTTCATAATTGCAGAACTTGGGTCCCAAATTCCTGGCTATTATCGGTATTGTTTTTTAATTCCTAGTACACTTGGTCATAAAATATATTCCAAGATATCAAATGACAGAAGGATTAAAGTTAATCAATATTGTTTCGTACGAAATTTTTATTTATGTTATCAAAGTATTATTGTATCTCAATAAATGGTAAAGAACATTGTGTTATTTTATATGGTGGCCCAATTTATATGTCGGAGAGGGGACAGCAATAGGATTGTGGGCGTTGGATAAATCTTCATTGGAACTGGCCATCGTCGTGGTATAACAAAGGTACGGTTTGCTAACACAAGTATGGATAATACAGGCTTGACAATCAACCGTGGCGGTTGGACACTCGCGATAGTAGTGATATTGGTCTTAGGTTCAATAACGAATCCGCGGCCAACGGGATGATAGATCTACTTGCTCACTACACTAATTCAAGCGTGTAACACTCACGAACCGTAAGGCGTTACTTTTCGTCGATGAGATCGCAAAAAAGAATGAATCTCCGTCCCGATGATGCTACCGAGGAAAACTATGATGGGATGTGTCTAAGGACACGAGATCATCGGATTCGTCGAGGACATCCTTCGTTCAGAAAGTAAGGGAAATTGGCGTTGCTGCTAATTGGTCAATTTCTATATCCTCGAGAGAAAGTTGCTAGTGGGAGACGTCGTTCGTTGAAAAATAGGTCTCCTCTATCTTCTCGTAGTTGGGACAAAGACTGTTTGTCTGTTTGAAGGACTTTAGTTAGCTAAATCTTAAGATTTATAACGGGCCCTCAGGCTAGCTGAACATGTACTGCGGAGACGCATCGACATCTGGCAATCATCTTACTCGAAGAATAGCGTCTGCGTGTGGCGAGCCACGGGACAGAAACCGTTGGAATGTTTACTGTCGAGTGTTACAACTATTTCCTTTTTAAAGAGAGTTATAGAATTACTCCATGCCTTTGTTAGACAAAGCGTTCATCCCGTGACCGCGGCTACGTTCGGCGACTGACTGTCGCCCCGAGCCCAAGTTTATTATCACAAATCGCAAACAAGTACAATGATAGCAAATCGCTTAATTACAGCTGTAAACTTTAATTACAATTTTACGGATTTTCCGAAGTTCCAGAGGGAAGGTCTCCGGTGTCCTCTCATCTCCGACATATATATTATATTTGTTAAATGCTTTTGCGTTAATCTTTCGTTACTCCAAATTGAAAATTGGAGTTAATTCTAGATTTTGCACAGGTTTAAGTTATTCTGTTGTACATTTTTCTCACCTTTCCATTTTTAGTTCTTTGAATCTTTTTGTTTCCTTTATTTTTGTATTCTTTATTATCTTTTTAATCTTTTTTATTTAGTTTCAACCGCGAATGATTTGGATGTGTACTGTGTGCAGTGTGTCCAGTGCATATTATATGTGTCGTGCTTATTATGTACTCTGTTTCTATGAAAATCATGAAACATGTTCGAATTGAGCATGTGTCTACTCCGATGCTTAGACTGATCCACAATAGTTGCGTTTGTGTAAAGAACTTTCCTCGTTCCCAGCAATATTTTGGCTAATTTTTAATTGTCAATAAATAGAAAACAAAGCCGAAAAAATTTTTTATTATTGACTTTCATCTTATTTTAACTTCAAGAATCACCAATTAAATTTTTTACGCCTGTATGTTCTTACTACAAGTCGATAAAATTCTGTCTGATCTTCATTACACTCATTTTATAATGTTGAAGCATAAATACACATCGAATTATAAAGTACTTGTAATCAATGAACGTTATTAATTTGCATTAAGATAGCTTCTGCATATATATAGGATGAACAACATAACCTGATCGCCTTGAATATCTGTTGTTTTGATGATAGGAATCATCATAGCGTGATAGCAAAATCATAACGAAATCACTCCAATGATCTGTAACCTTCATGTGACCTGAAGTACAAAAGAGTTATAAATATTTGGGAGTAGATGCGAATAATGAAATACTACGGTGGAGAGATTGCTACAGGAAAATTTATAATTCTTCGACAAGTCGTATACTTTTCTTTTGTACGTGGAGAAATCCTCTTGGACACTCCGCTGTTGCTAATAATCACGTAACAGCAGAGTAGTGTCGGACTCCTACCGACTAAAACTCCATGATGACCATCCTACGCGTATGACAGGAGTGCTCCAGGAACCTCTTATGAATTAACTTCTGTTGCACAACCTAACCTCTTCCCGCGTCCTCTTGTTCGAGCCAGTCCTAATAATTCCTGACTATTCAATTTGGCGTTAGGGGGGCCATTGCCCCTAGCGCTGTCACCCCTTCTAGACGTGGTTCGTTGGGACGGCGATGGAGCGGCTCTAGGTCGCCTGACTGCCATCCTCCTCCATCGTCTTATCCTACAAGGGTGAGAGTTTTTCTTTCTCTCCCATTCTGCTCGCTCCTTCGCGAGCATAACTCGATCGCAGAAGAGGCGGACGGCCTCGTATTCTTGTGACCCTCTCAACATCGCTTCTATAATCGCTAAGGGGGTCAATCTTTCTCCTGTGGCGTGTCGCAGAGTGTAGCGGGGCAACTTCCACGCCGGTGTCCCTGCCCTCTCCGCAGTGGTGACAAATGTCCGTCGTCTCCCGTCCGATTTTCCTTAGGTACTCGCTGAACACGCCGTATCGAATGAGCACCTGGGCCATCCTGTACCGCGCCTCGATGTTCGCCTCCCTCGTTGATCAGCTGGGATCGTAACTGGTCCTACGCGTCCTCCTCGGCGGTTCCTAGGTCGTTTGGGGCCGCCTGCTCAGTCAAGTCTTCTCTCGGGTCTCATACTCTCCAGCGGGCGTATCTCCTTTCGAGCGCCAGTACCCGAAGCTCCTACGGAGGGACGCGCCTAGAGCGGTTGCCGACGCGTGGGACACCGTCCGGTATCCCCTAATAATTCTGATAGCGGTTACCCTGTGCAGCCTTCTGAGAAGCAGGATGCTGTGACGACTCGCCATTAGTTTGTCCGCCCATACCGGGGCCCCGTACATCACTTGGGACCGAACGACGCCCTCGTATAGTCGGCGCACCGTAACTCCCACCACGCCGATGTTCGGCAGCAGGCCGCACATGGCATTGGCAGCTGCCGATACCTTCGGAATCAGGGAGTCGCGATGTATTGCTTCGTTGGTAACATACCAGGGTGCATCTATTAGGGATCTTAGAGTTTTCGATTGGATGCGTTGAAGTATTTTAATGTTGGAATTACTTGCTGTTCCCCATAGTTGGATTCCGTAGGTCCAAACAGGTTTTATTATGGTCTTATAGAGCGTAATTTTGTTCTGCGTGCTTAAGTTGGAACGTCGGCCAATGAGCCAGTAAAATTTTTTACAGTATTTTGTACAGTATTGTTTGTTTTCTAGTGCTAGTATTATTTCGTTGACCAGTCTGTGCATTTGCTCTATAGTGGAGTGTTTGTTTCTGAATCCGAATTGGTGATCCGGTATTAATTTTTCCTTCTCTATTATTGGTTTTATGCGGTCGTAAATTACTTTCTCTAGTATTTTAGAGAACACAGAAAGTAATGATATTGGTCTGTATGTCTAAGTATTTAACCATGAATTGTCTATTGGTTAGGTACGACTTTAGGATGGAATAGTAGGTGTGTGGTAGGATTTTCTTTAGTTTGTATAGAAGCCCTTCATGTCATACTTTATCGAATGCCTGTTGAATATCTAGGAATACCGCTGAGCAATATTTTTTCCTTTCTAAGTTTTGGCTGATATTATATGTTATGCGATGGATTTGCTCTATTATCGAATGTTGCTTCCGAAAACCGAATTGATGATCTGGCAGTGTTTTCAAATCCTCTAAGAGTGGAAGGAGTCGATTCGTCAGCATCTTCTCGAATAGTTTCGACAAAGTGGGTAGAAGACTAATTGGGCGATAGGAGCTAGTTTCGTGTATTGGTTTCCTAGGTTTAGGGATGAGAGTAATATTTTCCAAGACTTAGAATAGTATTCAAGGCGAAGAATTGCATTAAAAATTGATGTGGTGAGTGCAATCCCTTTTATGGGAAGTTCCTTGATTGCTTTATTACATATTTGGACATGCCCCGATGCTTTCCTGGGATTTAGGCGACGGATTAATTCTGTAATTTCTACAGAAGTGAAAGGTTCAATAGGAGGAGACATTTGGAAGGGAGAGTGCAGGTATTCCGTTATTTTCGCGGCAACATTGGAGGAATGAGGTTTAAATACGTTACATAGGTGATTATCAAACAGGTTGGCTTTTTCTATAGGGCTACGCGCCCATCCACTTTACGAACAGTGGATTTGAGGTATTATTTGCGGGGGATGCGTGAGTTTCCTGGAAGCCTTCTATAGTAAGTAGTTGGAGTTGTGGGAGATAGATTGGCGAGATATTTTTCGAAACAGTCATTTTTATAGTTTTTAATGATTTTGATTAAATTCCTAGTTGCGTTATTTAGTTTGCGTTTATCGTCAGGTGTTCTATGAAAATCTACGTTTATCTGCGATTTTTTTTAATATGTAATGGGGAAATTCATGTTTGTTGATAAAAGTCAAAATGATAGTAGGTGTGAAGGAGCGGGTAGCGTCTATTATGTTTGTGTTTAAGTTTTCCGTGGTTGTTTCAATATCTTCATTTGTTTTTAGGGAAATTAAGGCTGATATTGAATATTTAAAAACTTCTCTAAGGAGCTGCCAGTTGGTGAGTTGTTTATGAATAAAGCCATTAGGTGAATTTTCGATAATTGTTGAGCTAATTGTTGCAATAACGAGGGAATGGTCTGAAGAGAGTTCCACCGAGGAGTTTATTTGGACATATCTTAGCGAGATATTTTTAGTTATAAAAAGTAAATCAGGTATTTTGTTAGCGCCAGTGGGCCAGTAAGTGGGTTCATATGTGGTGAGGTAGTTGAGTCTGTTGGTGTTTATGCTATTCAAGAGATTTTTGCCTTTTACTGTGATAAGTCTGCTGCCCCATTGAGTATGTTTGGCGTTATAGTCTCCTCCAGCTATGCATCTATTGCCCAGAGCATCAAGGAAGCTCCAAGTCAAGGAGGATCAGTCTTCTTTAGAAATGGAGTGTTTAGGAGGACATTATTTTTAGTTTGTAATCCTTTTTGTTGATATCTTCCTCAATGGACTTTATCATTATTTGAATATCGATGACATCATCAATGAAGATAGGTGGGGGAGGGATATTTTTTGTGTACATTGGTTAGTTAGTGTTTCAGCACGTCCATGGAGTCGTTTGTGGATTCTAATATTGCGAATCTATTGTAAGTGGTTACACGGCTTGTTGACTGTTCGTTCTGGCTAGTGTTTGCGTTTGTTTTAACTGTTTCAAGATTACGTTTTTTTATGTTTTTAGTGTCGGTTGAAAGGAGGGATATATTGTCCTTTTGCCACGGAGAAGGTAGAGCGGTGCAGTTATGGTTTTACTCAAGAGAGCCTGATCGAGATAATTCAATTAAGTTAATTCAATTTGAAATAACTAGTCGAGAGGCTATGATTCGGGTCAGAGATTAGGAGTGTTGGATTTTCCACTTGTAAGTTTAGAAACACTTGGTTTATATCTATTTCGATTCACTTTCGACGGATGGGTGTCATGTGTTGTATTGTGAACTTCACAGACCACTAGACACACATCTGCACGCTTCGGCACTCAACAGCAAACTGACGAGAAATATTCAAGCTCGATTTTCTTGAAAACGAAGCGTCATATGAAGAAATATTATTCTCTATTTTCTTCTCATTTTTCATAATTGCTTTGTGCTTGTTTGTACATATTTTTCGGCCGTACCACGTATACATATACGTATAAATTCATATTTTTCAAATTTTTACCATCAATACGTACGTTGCGTCACGTAAACTTGAGGGTTGGACGATAAAATAAAAATAGCTGAGTCGTAACACAACTATTAATTTTATTTTAATTAAACTTTATTATGAATTCAGCAATTACAACGGAATACACACTGAATTAACATAAATCACAATTTATTCCAACCACGTTATGTAAAACTTAGTTACAATGATACGTTAAGTACGCGACTGTTATAAGGGCAGAGACCGGTAAAGATATGTTGTCTATTCTAAGGATATAGAATAAGTGAAGTTTTACTGACGAAAGCTAAGCGTGTGTGTGTCTAAGGACACGGGACTATCGGATTTGTTGATGACAATTTTGGTTAGGGAAGTGAGGGCAGTAGACACCGTTTCCGATTGGATAATAAGACGGTTGGTGGACCAGAAAGGGTTTTAGCCGCCCCGGTCTCGCCTGTGACCTGGTCTCTGATGTGAATTGATGTTACAGTTGCATCGCGTCGTCGCGTCGCATCGCATCAGTTTAAATAAATATCCCCACAGAAATCAACATAAGACAACAATTGATTGAAACGTCCGTAGTTTGATATGAACTATTTTGTAATTTTCCTACTGAATCAACACTTTAAAAAGTATGCTTAAACATATTATCTCTAATGCTCATATTGTATTGAGACTTTTTATCTAAATGTAAGCGTTAATTAATTGCCATAGATATTTATCACGTTATTTATTCAACGTCAAGAACACACATCTTAATCTAGTGATAAACGTGAAAGAACATTCGAGCTAATAAAACGGCATGATAATACATTTGATTTCATTATTGACGTAAGAATACACATTTTTCTTGGTACAATTACGTTTATATAAATGACGCAACTTGAAACTTGATTTTATTAATGGTTCTGTCAGATAAAACTGAAATTTTATTGTCCATAATCGTCAGAAAATTGATAATGTGCGTACATTTGATTATGAAACAATTATTTTCAATCTAAAGTGCTTTCAAATTATATCATTTAACTACGCATTTTCAATATGATTATGCAAGCAATTTTATTTGGTATTAAACAGGAGATTAGTATTGATATCGATATAAAACGAATAACGCAGTAGTAATCTATCTCTTTCATCATTATGCTTTCAAAATTGAAAATACTTATTGCAAACATACTTTATGTAATACATTTTAGAATGAAAATTCCATTGTTCTCATCATCAATCTTTTAAATCTTTTTTTGTATTTTCTGGTACTACTTCATGAATGTAATGGGAGTATAACAGTTTCGAATATAGGAATAACATGGTTCAAAAGTTATGCCAACATTCATGAGGGCGACAGCATCGACAAGTTGAACGGGAAGAAAAAAGTTCCAAACGAATTTGAGATACTACATACGATTATAAGTACTTACATATTCAGCAAGTAACGGTAAAATTAATTATCCATTAAAATCCGTATCGTTTCGTTCATACAAACAAAGAATCTAAATAAAATTAAATAAATAATTTTTAGTATTTATATACTTATAAATAATTTCAATTAAATGTTAAATCTGCATAACAAATATTTTTTATATCTGAAGATATTTAGCATATCTTGAATATACGAATTTTCTAGAACAAACAAATATAGTATTAGAATAGGGGGGTGAAAGGTATTGATTTGGCTAAATACGAAATTATGGTGTTATTATGTGGACTTGTTTGTATGAACATCATGCAAAATGATGGTCTTATTATTATTAAATATTTTCTACTTTATTATTTATATGTTACTCAAATTAATGATGAACTAACTGAATATACACGGTGGCTCACGAATTGGTGGCCATGATATTGCAGGCACAATTTATCAAACTATAATTTAACAACAAATTGTTTTGAATATTCATTGAAAAATAATTTTTCCTTGGTGATTAAATCTTATATAAAATGTTTTTTGTCAAATTGTCACAAGTGCCTAAAATATTATAGCGACGGATTCGTGAACCACACTGTATACGTAACTAACGTGCTTGGTTAAAATAAATCTTGAATAAATAAATCAAATATAGGTAGCTACTGTTTGTAACAAAGGTACATTGTGTATTGTATATCAAATATGTCTTACACAAATACTAAAAACAGAGTATCATGTGTAATGTACTCTTTCTTGACGAACTAATTCATTATTAAAATTCACGTTATCTTTAATAAAATAATTTCTATTCATATATTTCATTCTTTATCTGTTTTTATCTGCCCTTTCTTTTATATTAATTACAGACAAATTATGTTACATTTACATGTGCAAAGATCAAATCCAACTTAATTAACATTAATTGAGTTTTATTACATTTTAATTCTGCGATTATAGAAATTTCTAATTAAGGATCCATCCATTTTGCAGGTATTCTTTCAAATTACTTAATTTATATGAGTTTAAGCAACTGGAAACTAGGTTACCGGCATGAACTTGTTACTTAATTGTTACGGCCGATGAGTGATGAAAATCGGTATAACAAACAGTTGAAATATTGTTCATGATTTATTAGAATATTAGTTTGCAAATAATTATTACAATTCAAGTTTAGGATTATTTCTATAGGATACGTATTGTACGGCTACATCGATGAATATCACTTATTAAAGCCTTCATTTACAATTACGCTATATATAATATCGTTCCCTCGTGAATCCTGACTTGTGTAAACATTAGCTTGATTAATTGAACGAGACGTTATAATTCAATAAGAGTTAAGTATAAAGTAGAATTACGTCATTGTAACCAGTTACTCGATAAAAATTCGTCATGCTAATATAATACTAGAAAACGATTTCATACGCGAGAAAGCTTTATACCTTTATCGTTTGAGTAAATACAATAGTCGATTGTATAGCTTTAAGGCTTAGGAGATATCATTTAATAATAAAGCTTTTCTTTCTATATAGAAAATCAATTGGCAGACATAAAATTCCAGATTATTAATATTTTCCCTCATAATTCGTTGATAAGTCATTCCTCGCATTATAGTTACAAATCATTTTTATTCTGATAACTGAGTGTTCCTTTGATCAGAAAGTTTTATAATCACGGAATTAAAAGTTTATAAAGATTATGTATTTTATTTTATAAATCAGTAAAGGAACTTTCTGGATTAAGAGTTTATAATAATAAATTATAGAGATTGCATTGGAAGTTTTAGTTGTAGTTTTTTAATATTAGCTATCTTTGAACTAATAATTACAATAACTTTTGAAAGACTTTGTTCTCTTCATATTTTAGAAAATATAGTCGGCATCTATTCAAACATATATATATTGATTATAGACCAATAGTCCCTTCTTACACAACGTTCTCCAATTTTAGTTACGTCAATCTAATCCTTACAAATGCGTATAAATATGGTACAAGTATAGGTAATTTATTTTTAAGAAATGAAACGACGACAAAAATTGGGAAATCTTTAATTTTTAACTAATACGCTCTTTTAATGTCATACTAATACATACTACTATAAATAAATTTTTATCCACACTACAGTTGTAATGCTCTTTTTATGTTATTAAAGTAGATATACAATGAAAACTACTTTTCCTCTAAAACACACATTTATTACTGTAAAGACGTTAGATACAGCAAAGTCTTTGGATAAATTTTTACCCATGATACTAATTGATTTTGGTGCATGATTTCAGTTTTTCAGTAATGTTGAGAGATATTTCAAATTAGAATAAAACATAAAGAAATTCTTATTGATACACATAATTTCTAGTTTCAATTTTTATGTTAAACACCTTCTTAAAACCACTTTAAATCCTTCTTGTTTGTTAAAGCGATAATGGGATTGAAATATAAAAATTCGAGAGTTGTTGTAGGAGTAGTAGTGTTGAGGATAATATAATGGAATTATTATGTCCGAAAAATTGACGAGTTGTTAATTACATGTATATATAAGTTACATTGAATGGAGCACACCTCACCGATTTTAATGGTCTTGTAAGGAATATCATCATACCAAAAGTGTAGTAGAATTTTTCTTTCACCGACAATACTCTTGTCACAGCTACGTCATTTGGTTAAACCACACTTTAGGGGATGCAAAATTATTGACTTTGAGACATACTGTTCTACGTACAATTATCGACAAGTTAACTTATTTTCTTTAATTATTAATTTAAAACATCCTAATGGTAGATTGTGTAATAGAAAAAAGAATAGAACGTTTGAAAAATCCTCAAAATATTTATATCTCTGTTAGGTAAAGTCTATAAGATGATATCAAAACGAGGATATTATCGTAAAATAAAATACCAATACCGACCATTGGTCAGGTCGTCGATAAGATAAGCGATGGTGCTACATAACAAATGAGTACACGATTGGTCAAACAAAACAAGTTGATAACGCAAGAGAGAATAGAATGCAAAATAGCATAGAGCCGAAAGATTTGTAGAAATATCACACTTCTTCTCGAATATCGTATATTGATAGAAGTAACGTGTCGCGCATCGCGTCTGGTCGTAAACTGTGTAATCTGTATCCGTAGAGAAGTTGCGATAAACATCGTTATAGCACCAAGTGATTTTCACTTTTCGAAACGGCCACTTCTGCTATTGTCGTTGATAGTCTCTCCACGGGACGAATGTGACTATGAAGATTTACCGGTGTAAACGTTAGACAAAAGTAAAACATCCAAATTCGTCGGGAAACGTAAGTTAACAATTTCTTTTTCTTAATTCACAGTGGCTCACCAACGAACAATACGTATACGAACAATTACAGAAATATTTTATGAATATATGAAGATGTGGACACATATGATTTTTTCGGTCATGGAAAAACCCATTGGTGGTATTGTTGATAAGCAATAAGTCAATAATAGTAATATTGTAGAATTATAACTATTGCAATATATAAATGATAGAGATCTGCAAATTCAAATCTATCGCAAAATACAAATACATGAAACAGTTTTCTTTAAAATATAATACGCCGATTCCGTCGTCTACTCCAGTTGAAAGATTATTTAATTTCGCTGGATTGATTCTTTGTCCGCGACGGAGTAGTCTAATGATGAAAACATTGAATGACGCACTTTGTTACATGCGATTAGCCATGCTAAAAAAAAAATAAATAAATTCAATTTGAAGGTATTGGGGATTCTTCTCATTTTAATATTATCACTCCATAATCTATATTCATTATTAGAAAATATTTTAAATAAATACATCTATAGTACAGATTTGAAATATTTTGTTTTATACTTTATTTTGAAAAAATAAACATATTTTATTTGCCGAAATTTAGCTTCCTATCCAAAATAATATTTTATTTGAACTTAAAACCTATTATCACGTTCTCTTGTTTCCATAAGATAGATATACATTCCATAAAATATTTCTCTTATTTTCATTGCAAGTTGAGTATATTTTGTAATTATTTGTGTATTTGTGAAGAAAATATACTGAATTTTATCAACTATATTTTATTGAGGTGGTCAGTTATGAATTTACTTCCATCTACGCCACCTATTTGTTATTAATTTTGTGAGTGGTACAATCAATATTGTCAAAACTGCCGAACAAGATGAAGAAAATAATTCCCAAAAAGGAAAAAGAAAATGTCCTTGATCTACATCTACTTAACATCTACTTAAAATTGCAATATAACGTATACACAATTACTAATTAGTTCGATTAATAAATTTATACTGTACAAGAAGTTTTTTGTATTCGTAAGAAAAATTCCACGATGAAAAAAAGATTCACTATAAAAATTTAATCTACGAATTCTGTAAAGTCGTTTTTATTTATTTAGGAATCTCGGCGTTACAGTTTTGATAAAAAAATTACGTGATACTTTAGACGAAGTACTATGTATCTAGGAACTTGAACTTGTTAATTTGACTTAGAGGAAATATGTATCGTTTTCTCGTTGCAATAATTGACGATTAAGATAGAATATTTCGCAAGTACCCAACTATGAATAAGTGTATTTGGATATAAAATTTTGTTCAAACAAATCGCCTTAATCTAAGTTTTGCATTACAGTTAGTGAGTATCGATAAAAATATTGGTTAATATAAATTAGTATAAATAAAAAAGCAGTAATTGAAGATGAATGAAAATCGCTTCTATGGTAGCACTTAAGTTAAGTGACTTTTAAGTGTATTTGTTCGATATTGATACTCTTTTTTTAATTAGCCCCAGTTGATGTGGAATTTATTTAGAAAAAGCATTAGATAGATTATTAGATTGAAATCTTAGAGTCGAATATGTGTTTCCAACCACATTCTAGGGGTTCATATAGATTCTATGAAGTGTCAGCTATTTATTACAATAACATACATAAATATGGAACTTGATGTTGAAAATACATGTAATAAAAATATCAATGGTTTGATTGGACTGTCTAAGTGTCCGAATACTTAGCCATGGTAATATGTACTATCAATGCGATAAAAAGCAGAAAATACTTCTGTTTTAAATAAATTTATTATTTTATTCCTATTTTACGTAAAATATTCCATGATAGAATGGCAACATGTACTCCTACTCAAAAATCTTGGAACAGTTATATTTGCTTGAAACTGAAGAAAGGTAAATAATTGCTTAACAATATAAAGGGTTTAAAAAGATGTGAAATATTTCGTGCAAAGCGTCATATTAAAAGAGTCGTATGATACCAAGTTCTGTAAATATGTAAAAATGAACTCGTGAGTTCGAGATATTTCTATTATGAATACAAAGGTGTTAAGGTAATAAAATCTACCAGATTATTTGTCATCATTGTGCATATCTATTCTCTTTATCTTTATTATACATGATAATGCTACACTTATTTTTTTTTTTTTTATATAGATAAGCGCGAATAAATGTAATTTGTCCTGAAAATGAGAAATAATATTTTGAAATGACAAAATATCAATATTTTGTTATATATCATAGTTGTTGCTTCAAATTGTACATACATAATTTTAATAATATTAAATCATAACATGTTGTGTTGGTCAAAATAATTGCGTTTAACTTCATTTATTACCTAAATTAATTGAAATATATTTAACCTAGAAAAATTTGAATATTTACCATGAGTAAACTCTAGTTTAATTAATCAAAGAAGATTTTTTTTTAATTTGCTTGATTGATTTTTAATTTCCTTAATCTAACTAATAAAGCCTACCATTGTCTACCGTACACTAATCATTTTTTTTTTACTGAGAACACAAATTCAGGATAGTTTTAATGTTAATGAATAACCTGAAATTTCCAGAAACTTAGATATTATATTTCTAGTTCCATACTAAATATATTTATAGAATATTTAAATTTACGTTAAAAGTTAAAATTTTAACAGGCTTTAACAGACAATATAAACGTTCACAATAAAGCAGTAAATCTTTTCGATCTATTTGTTGTAATATGTTTCATCATATACATAAAATTAATTATTATCAAAATACCTTTTTTATTTCGTGAATAAAAATTCCATAGAAATTCCTAATGTCTAATTACTAAAATGTTAAGATATTTATACCTACATAATAAATATCTTAAAACAACAGAGTAAAATGAATTAGAGTCTTTGTAAGTAATTCGTCAAAGAAAATATGCAATAATTGGATAATAATGATAAGTACCTATATTACATTTTATTTCGACAAAGTGTTTCTTATCTAATACAAAAAGTTTCTCATTCTTAGCCAAAGTTTTCAAGTTTCCTTTATTAGCGACTCTTAGATAAATTCACAGAAAGGTTTATATCTTTCTTTTCAAATCACACAGATATAATTATGAAAAACTGCAATTTGTATGTTTAAAAGATAACTGAGTTAACTATGAATTTTAAAAATGAATGCAAAATATGTAGAATTTACGTAGTTTATCTTCCTCCACAAGTTTATGAATTGACGTTACTTCTTCATTTATTACAATAATAATATCCAAACAAAGTAGAATTAATTTTTGCAATATATTATTTATGTGCTATGTTTTATTATTTTGTACTTGTCACGTTGATATTTAAATATGTATGTATAACTTTCAACTAATTATGAAATGTGTCATTTGTTTATTCTTATCTATTATGATAAATTGCTTTAAATCGATGATAAAATACACATGTATATCGACATGTTCTGATATTTGACATAGGTTTAATAACAAGAGAGGATATTGTCACGTCATCATGAATTTATTCCGAGACCAATTTTCGATCGTTGTCTTTTTTCTACTTTATGCTAGATATCAAGCAACAAACACCGTTGATAAAGGTAATTGAAATTTAAATAAATAATTTTGCAAAATTTGCACTTTATACAATTTGTTATAGATTTCTAATATTATTGTATGTGTTACTGATATGAGTAAGCTTTTATATTAAATTATACAAAAATCCATTTTCTCATTGTAATAATTTGATTGTTATTATATTACATTTATATTTTACATTCCGACTATTGCAAGTCTATTCTAACTTATAATTAAACATCAAGATTTATATATATTATATTATGTATTACCATTACTACACTGTAATTACTAATTTAATTTTAAAATTATTTTGTAATACATGAATAAATCATTTACATGATTTCCTGACTAAATACTTAACATTTTCACTATTTTTTCTGTCTGTAATATTTCTTCTCAATTAACTATTAATGCTAATAGTAATAAAATTATTTTTTATTGTGTAGCAGAATATGCACAAGATGATACAAAGGAACCTACCATTCTTGACTATCGACTGCCAAAAACGATCATACCTACGAACTATGAAATTATACTTATTCCGAAATTAAAAGATAATTTTGAATTCAAGGGAATTGTACATATTAGTGCATATTTACAAAAGTCTACGGACACTATAACACTTCACCATGGACGAATGCAGATAAATTTGGTGACCGTTACGATTGATTTTGAGAAGGAAGAAATTACGCAGATCGCGTATGATAATAAAACGGAAAAATACGAAATTAAACTAAGCAAAGTCCTTAGTGCAGGAACAAACATTACGATCAATTTTGAATATGTCAGTGCACTTAGGGACGACATGACTGGATTTTACAAAAGCTCCTATGTCGATGCTAATGGAAAAATTAGGTAAAGTTTTATTGCGCTTCAAAATATATTAATTATCACATTAAAAAATTATTATATAAATAGGTTGAACGTAATCTATTATGTAGATTTCAAATATATCTCTCCATTTACAAATTAGAAAAAAGTAACTTAAAGTTATAATAATACAGAATTTAGTTTAGATTCTACAAAAGCTATTTTCTGTGCGATATTACTTTCTGTTTTAAAAATTTAGCTTTCCGAAAAGAAAAATAAAGAGAACTAGACATACATCGAAGTTGACATTAAATGGTTTTAGGTGGCTCGCTTCCACACAATTCCAAACAACGCATGCAAGACATGCTTTTCCCTGTTTCGACGAACCAAGCTTCAAGGCAACATATATAGTCAGAATTTTGAGGCCTGCAGAATATTCTTGCTTGAGCAATATGCCGCTAAACAGAAGCATAGAAGCGTAAGTAACATTTGCAATGTTACAAAAAAGTATTAAATGCCATAAGATGTTGTTCATTTACACTACCATCTATAAGTCATGAGATACATGATAAAGATAATCTTTAGGAAGAACATATTCAATATTCACTTAATTCACTTTTCCTTGTAATTCATAATTGATAATTATAATATCAATTCATCCACTGTATTAAATATTTCGTCACCTGTAAATGATTGTGATTCGACTGAATTTTTCTAAGAAAAAAGTGTAAAAGAGTAATAATTTTGTTAGGTTTTGAAGTTTGAGTTTAAAAATAAGTTTGTTTGGCTTTATTTAATGCTGATCACATTACATATATATCTAATACATAATAATGTAACATTATTAACTTACAATTAGTCATTTGAATAAAATTTTCTATTTTTCTTACTTCCTAACGTTATATAACATGGTATCATATTTTATTAGAATACCGTTATAGTTTTCCTAAAAATTGTCAATTCTAATAAATCATAATCTTTTCTACTGAAAAGCGAAAGTAAATTCTGGTTTTAGAGGATTAACCCCTTAACAATTTAAGAAAATAACCTAATATTTAATAAAACAGTGTAATGAAATTACGAAATCCGATCACAAAAATGTATAACATTTCATGTTCTAAAATACTTCTATGCATGGTAAAAAATGTTTAAAAAAACATGTTGAAATTCACAAGTACCTTCCTGATCGCTCCGCTCGAATTATGCTTGGGATAAACCGTTCACTTTACTAGAATCTCAGTGAAGATAAACTATTAAGTACTATTAAGGGATTAAACGTATATTAAATGTAACGTGATATTAATAATCTAAAATTGAAGAATTGGTAACAATAAGGAAACTGCTCCAATAATTAAATTGTATTTATTCGAAAAGAAATAGATGAATAAGTTTCATATTTAAAGTTATTATATCCAAACGTGAAGAGGTGCTTTACTGTAAATATTAGTTAATTATAAAATAGCACATTTTAAAAAGTGATTTGATTTTGATTAAGGTGAAGTTTCCTCCTTACTGCAGCAATTCCTTCAATTCCAAGAGAATATGTGACAGTAAATGTATTTATAAAGGTGGATACTGAGGAGTTAGTACAATTTATTCACATAATACAATTGATGATTCCAGAAATGAAACATTTTGGGACGAATTCAAGCAAAGCATCCCTATGTCGACCTATTTGGTAGCTTTCATTATCTCGGACTTCAGCCCCGTAAAAGTAGACAATTTTAAAGTGTGGGCTAAACCAAACGCCATTGATCAAGCTAAATATGCTTTGAACATTGGCATGCAGGGTCTTGATTATCTCTCGAAGCGATTCAAGCAAAATTATCAAATTTCAAAAATGGACATGGTGGCTGTACCCGATTTTTCAGCCGGTGCAATGGAAAATTGGGGTCTTATTACCTATCGTGAATCCAGATTGTTATATGATGAACACTCGACATCTGATGTCGCGAAACAAAGCATCGCCTCTGTGATTATACACGAATTAACGCACATGTGGTTTGGAAATATGGTTACACCAGAATGGTGGAGCTACTTGTGGTTGAGCGAAGCGTTTGCAAGATACTTTCAATACTTTGGCACAGCACAGGTAATTGCAATTTTCCATTAGTTAAATTAGTCTTGCAGTTAATTAAATACAATGACTCCAAAATTGATTAAATACGTTCCCAATATGACTGTTCTTATAATAATTACTATAAGGTTCTTGTAACAAATAAAGGAGGTTAGTCTCTGTGAAATTTTCGTACTTTCTTCTATAAATTGCAGTCTTAGTTTTCTACGACACTAATCATAAATAAGCAAGGGTTTCTTCATTTTCTCACTCATACCGAGTGTGTACTACTTTAGTGTGCTTCAACTAACTTCAAGCACAAGGTGACAAAAAAATTACATTTTGAATCAAGACCCCAAATCGGGTCGTGAAATAACGGGTACCCCAATAAGTTTATAAGTCGACAATCTTTCGGAATCCCAACCTGACCCGAAATTCGAGTAAAGCTTTAGTGTGAAAAATAACTATGTTCTTAATAGAATTTTCTACATCTTTTAGTAATACAACTTCCTTACGATAAATATCAAATAGTCAAATGAACAAATTTTATTATACTGAGATTTAATTAAACATACGTGTAATCCAAAGATCGAAGAAATTTTTTCAAAATTTAATTTAAATTGGAATAGAAAATATATCTATTTACTAGACTTATCACTATCTTTAATCGATATGTTATTAGTCGTAAAGTAACAATAGTAAAATGTAATAGTTTTATTTACAAACAATGTAAATATACGTACATGATGATCAGCAGAGTATTGACTGATTTCAATTGAACAACATAGAGTATATATATGCTAAATCATATTTTCAGCCAACTAAAAGAAAGCAATTTTGAAATTTAAAATAGACTATCAATGAATCCCATTTAAACAGACATCTCTCATTTCTACTTGATCTTTGAATTAAACATTTCAAAAATATCAATTAATGACCAGAAAGGTCACAACATTAAGTAACTCTTTGATTTTTCACAAAACTATTTTTCAAAAAACTGAATCTATAAAGCTAACAGCTTGTTCCCTGTTCTAACTATGTCATGTTAAAGTATATGCTTCTTTTTAATATCAATATTAGAGAAGCAACAAGCCGTACATTATCATCCACTTCTCGTGAAACCTTCAATTCTCTAAAATTTTGTATTGAAATTAAATAAAGGTTTCAGTTTTGCGTGTTTGTCAGAATAAGTTTTAAAAATGTTTTGTGCCACTCAATTCTCTTCCATATTTTCGATTTTGATCATGCTACAATATCTAATAAAAATAAGAATTTGTTTAAGATTTGCTCAAATGAGAATGTTCATAAATAGATAATAGTGAGCAGTATAATCAAAAAGTTTTAGGGGTCTAACGGTCGTGGTATCTTTAAACCATTATATCATTATATCTCATATTTAACTTGTATTATGAAAAATATAGATGAAACTTTTTTTTTCATTTCCTAGTTGTTAAATCCTTTCATTATTCAATAACCTGTTGACTATCCTATACTATTCGTGATATTAGAAATAATCCATTTTGTAGATCGAGAAATCATGGAACATGGAAGATCAGTTCCTCGTGGAGCAACATCAAACAGCTCTTGCAGCTGATGCTATCGAGTCTTCTCAACCAATGACGCGGAACGTCACAAATTCATCGCAAATTAGCGGAGTGGGAGATACTATTACTTATAACAAAGGAGCCAGTATCCTACGAATGATGAATCTCGTTTTTGGATCCGATGTATTTGATGCTACGCTACAAAATTACTTGAACAAGTAATGAGCAATTTCATTATAACAAGTATGGTAAACTATAAAAGAGACTATATTAAAATTATAAATAGTTGCATAAAACTATTAAATAATTATAACTTTGTTATCAATGAAACACGAAGTTTTTAAACTGAGGCGATGGGCGTGATAGGTACTGAAGAAACACTCGAATATATTTAACGACAAATATTTATTAACAATATATTCTGTGTGTACACGTGGTGTAAAGCTCGCGGTTACTAATTCCGGTTCGCGGTTCGCGATTGCAAGTTCGAACTCTGATCGATGCGTTTCAATGCGATACAAGTTCGGACGATGGTTGCCTAAGATGTCGAGCAACTCGAATCAGTGATAGTTGCCATCTACTTGCGTCAAACGACTGACTTTCCATTACGATGATGCTGCATAGGAAAACTATGAGGGGGGGGGGGCGTGCGGTCATAGGCCTCTGTTCCTCTTTTTTAGTATGACGTGCTGGTGGTGATGCCCATTGAACTTTGCAATGGCCACATCACTCCTGGCTTGGTCATCGTCTCGTCTCCAGTCACCTGCATCGCCGATCGGAAGTGAGGTGTCGAGGTTTTGCTGAAGATGGTTTCGCTCCAGATTTCCACAATCTTAGATTCGCGATGATCGAAGTCCCGGTAGCGCTATCGTGGTCACACCTCTTTTCGCTGCCGATCACGTCGGGGTCACCAATTTGAGGGGTTTTGGCGTTGTCCGTGATAATTGTAGCTGCTAGCTGTAGATGTCGCTTGATGGGCTACTGCTGTTTTTCTTCCATTTTTGATGCGTAAAAGAAAAATCGGACTCCGGTCGACGGGATCCGAACCAGGGTCCCGAACGTTCGTGACCTAAGGCGCTAACCACTGCGCTGCCGTCGTCCGACACTAGTTAGTGTCGAGTGGTGGCATTTTCTGTTGAGTGCCACCACAAAACGATAAGAGATAATCACAAGTAATAATGTTTCATTATGTCATTAAGTTCAAGGCTGTATCTTTTATTATTTCCGAAATTAATTATACAATTTCAGCGAAGAAACTTTAAGATATATTCGTTTTTATAACATAACATTTTTTCAGAAATGTTTATCGATTCTTCCTTCGTCTTTTTTTTTTAACGAATGTCAAGCAATTACAGTTATAGTAGATATTAAGATACATTCATAACGTATATTTCAACATATTTCAAACAATTTACAGTTGTAATAACTTATATAAGATCAACTAATAAAATTTAACACTTGCAAGTGCAATTAAATAGAAATATGAAATGTCATTTAAATAATTTATAGTTAATTAATTAAATTTCTTTTACTCGTCATGCTCTCATGTCTATTATTAGTTAAAATTTTTTTCGATTTAAAGTGAAAAATCTACTTTGTTAGTAACTTTTGTACACTGCTGTAAATATGTAGCGTATTTTAAATAGAACATCCTATATGTTCAAAACGATAAATTCGAAAATATAGTTTCAGAAATCTCACATTAAAATATTATTACTAGTTTTTCTATAAATACGAACGTGTAATCTAAGTACAATGATTTGCATTCATTCCAGTAATGCAGAAAAAAAAGTGGCGCGACCACAAAATCTCTGGTCGGAACTTCAAGCTGAAATCAATCGTAATAATATACAACTTGGTACTTCTGTCGAAGAAATTATGTCCACGTGGACAGAACAAGCCGGATTTCCGGTGGTAAAGGTCTTCATTGAAAATGGTCAGGCTACTTTGCAGCAAGAACGTTTCTTGTTGAGGAATATGAAATCCACACCTATCAACGTGAAATGGTGGATACCCATTACGTGGACTACTCAAGAAAATATGAATTTCAATCAAGTAAATGTGGCATATTGGTTGAAACATGAAGGCGAAAGAACAATTAAACTTAATAAATCTTCAGGATGGGTGATATTCAATGTTCAATCAGCTGGTGAGTATTGCTTATTTAAATTTATATTTTATGTTTTACTAATCCTGCTTCCGAGTTCTTTGTTCTAGTCAAGATACTTCTTTAATTAAAAAATATATTAACAACTTGTACTTTTTCATTAGTTTTTGGTAAAATATTATGTAACTCTGCTTACGTAGACTATAAACTAAACTAAAAAATTTGTGTATAGATACAAAAAAATTAGAATAGAATAGAATAGAAACTAAAAAATTTGTGCACAACTTTTAATTATTACTTCCTTATAAAATGGGTAATATATCATATTTTATTTTACATAATTAGTTATATTTTAATGTAAACAGTTCTAACGTTTACATGTTAGGGATATTATAGCAAAAAAAAAAAAAAACAAAATAGATACTTTCCAGGATTTGCGTTTAAAATGTCTTCAATATGCACTCATGTATAGATCTATCTCTTTATAATAAACCTGTTCATTATTAAATAAATATAAAATATAACAGGATGTTATATACATATATTTCTAATAACATATCTAAAATTATAATTCATTAAAAAGTCACAAATGCACTTACTTTCGATAAAACTACGATAATACTTCGATAATCTTACTTCGATAATCTACGTAACTTAAATAATATGACTGAAGAAATTCAAAGTATAAAACTGATAATATATAATTAGTTCGATAATATATAGTACAAATTATATTCACTTCCTTTATTGAAATAATATTTCGTTTGCAAAGACTTAAACGATACAAAAGGAACGAACAATACTAACATTTTGAGATAGCATTCAGCAAACTATTTTGTAAAGATTACTTTTCCACTTCATTTATTTTGCACTTTCTGTGATTGTTTCCTTCTTTGTTTCGTCCATCTGGCGTATTGTAGTAACATCATTCAAATAGAAAGTATTATAGGATTATTACGACGCGTTGATAAAATTAAACTTAATTTTATAGGAATATTTGACGTGAGACTGTTATCATGATACCTTATTTTCACACATGTATACGTAAGATATGGTTCAAAAGATAGTGATAAAGAAATTTGTTTTAGCGAAATTAGTGAAATATATCTCAAATTTTATAAAAATAGAAATCCTCAGAGATTTGTTTTTGCTAGGTAAAATATATCGTGTTTTATTTATATAGTGATGTTATGAAAATCATAAAATAGAAAACTATAAATTTCTGCAATTAATTTGCAAAAATAAGGGTTCGAGGAGATTATTTATAAATATTATTCTTTGTGCTGTTTATTATTATTAACGCAGATATAAATACATAAAAATATATATATAAAGAAATATTTCTGTGCTTAAAGATATTGATAATTAGCCAATCTGTGTTCCCTTGTACAATATAATTTATTAGCTAATCATATTATATGCTTTCATTTCACAATGTTGCAATTTTTTATCAAATGGAATAATCGAATTACGAATTGAAATATTTATTTGTAAAAATTAGTTTCTTTTATCAACAATTTCAATACTGTTGTAGAAAAGAATAGTGAAATTGTAGAGACGTTCCGTTATCTCTGATTTCTATAATATTTTGAATATGTCGTAGAACTTAACATTTTATACACCTTTCTCTAGCTACTTCACAAAAAACTATCGGTATCACTACAGTGAATTCTGCAGATATTTGTGAATAGGTGGCAACGTATGGCTCTGTTTAATTGTCAATAGTCGGATAGAATGACTTAGTCGAAACCTATCATTTATTTTCGATTTATATAGACAAACGAGGGAGGGGTGGGTTTGAATAAAGCTCCGTGCACAATTGCATATGCGAATCATATCCGAAGCATAAGAAATGTCTATTATAATCCAATTAGGAACGAATATCATCAACGTATTGGGCTTAGGATTACAAATTAACTTGGAAATATAGTAGGAGATTGAATAATTGATATTATCTTATGAAAGGAATAACCGTTACTATTTTATGCAAGCGTTGCAGCCGCCTCGAGGCGGTCGAGTTAAAATAACTCAACCGAAACCAAATACATTGGTAATATCCATTTTAATTGAATTACGAGCAGACATTTCTTACAGTCCCGCACATATAGTTGTGAACGGAGCTTTACCCAAGCTCGCCCATATGCAAAAAATAAAAACTAGATTTCGGTTAGATCATTATATCCGTCCGCCTCTAAGCTGCCGCCAACCAATACTTTAAGTACACTGGCATGGAAGCGCAACTGTAAGACAGACTTCACTGTATTCGCTGTATTCTACCGATAGTTTTTTGCAAATTTTTCGAGAACTATGGCTGACCAACAGTTATATGTACAAGAAACAGTTGTTCAAAATTATGCCCCTGATAATATATTTAAAAATTATCGAATTCGGAGAGGACATAGTTTTTCTATAGTTTCATTTGCATTGCGTATCTCATATAACTCTATAGTATATATTTTATTTTATTTTATATATCATGAACATATTTTATATTTATTTATCGTTTACATTCAGTATCAGAAACTACATCGTAAACTATACTTTAAAAACTGTACTTCATGGAAGTATTTGAACACTTATAAAACACATAAAAATAAATAGAAATACATAAAAATTACGAGATATTTATTGTAGATGGTACCGCTAAATATTGGGGTTTACTAATACAGTAAATGATTGGCTATTTTAATACCTTTGCGATACTTCTGTAATATATACTTCTATTATATTTAATACAATTTAATATCCTGTAATTTTTATACATAGTTTTAAATTCGTTTCAAACTTTACTAATACAATCATGATACTCGAGTCTGAAAACAATATTCATGAAATTTCAAAAGTTCGTATAACGTACATAATTCATTAATAGTATCTATAAGTGTTCAAATACTTTCATAGTGCTTGTAAGATAATTAAATGAAAAAGTATGTATTAAGTATGAGTATACGAACATTGTTAAGATCGATAAGATCATTGATATGGTACATACAAAACTTATTGAACCATTATTTCACAAATCAAAATTATTTTTTCAGGTTTCTATCGAGTAAATTATGACAACGCTTCCTGGTATCGCATTATCGATGTTTTAAATAGTAAAAACTATCAGAACATACATGTCCTTAACAGAGCCGCTCTAGTTGACGATTTGTTGAATTTAGCAAGAGCTGGTTTGCTTAATTACCGAACTACTTTGGATGGTTTGCAATATATTACACGAGAAAGGAATTACTTGCCATTCAAGGCTGCATTCTCTGGGATCACGTATCTTGATCAACGATTATCTGGAGATAATGAGTATTATAAACATTTTAAGGTTTGTCAACGTACCGTATAGTTATTCTATATTTTTAAACGTATTCACGGCATACTTAAAATATAAATAGCAATGTTTCATGCCTGATGCGTTCTTAAGTGGATAATAATCTTTAAAATAATCTAAATCTCCTATCTAAGTCTCCATAGTAAATATGTAGTATGGTAATTATTTAGAAAGCTGCTGGTATCTTCGACTTCGATGATTTTTAAATATGTTGTAGAAAACAACTTTTCCTTTGCGTATTACCGCCAAATTCTTCTAATTTTCGAAATATTTGCAAAAAACTGTCAGGATCACTACAGTGAATTCTACTCATGTATGTGTATCTGTGACACAGTACACAAGCAGAGCCGAACAAAACTCAATTTGATTCTTTTTAATATAACCATACATGTAGGAAACGTATAGCGCTAGTAGGTTTACTAACAGTATGATCGATGCTCCATCAATCTATATTTACGCAGTCACTATTCGTTACTAATTACTCTCGTTACAATGGTTCTCTTTTAAATACATTGACCACACTTTTTGACAACGCTGACAGCACTCCTTGACAACGCTGACAACACACCCGATATCTCCCAGGCAATCCGTCCACGATACTGCACTATACCATATTTCTACAATAGACCATTCTGACAAATACATCTAACATCAGATGTACTCATCATCACTGATTTCGCTCGCGCCCCAGTCTTTCTATGGCTGCCTCGGGTGACAGTCGCGTCACAGGATCCTCCTGATCCTCTTCTTGGGCCTTGTGCACTCGATCGATCAAACCGCTTCGGCCTTCCTACACTAACAACACTTCTTGGAATGTTAGCGATCCTGATAGCGGCCTGTATATCGGCGTGTCTGCCTCCTCCTTGTACCAAATAACTAGAAGGAGGTTGTCCCCAGGGACCGGCGGTTGCACATTGCATGGTAACTGAGAAGTTCCACCTGTCACTGCCTCCGCATCTATCATAGTCACACTTCATATGATCATCCGCCGTGGAGGTCGTTTGCGGCCCCTCGTATTCGCCTTCCCGCTGCACTATGTAACGCCTATTTCCTAAAACTTTCACCGCGCGGTACTGCCCAAGGAACTTCGAGTGGAGCTTTGGCCCAGGACCGTCCTGCGTCCTCTTAATCGCCACCAGAACCCCCGTCTTGTATGTTGTTACCTTCTGTTACCCATCTGTTTTCAGCCCGAATCTCCCAGATTCTTCTCTTTCCTTCTATGCACGACTGATCTCGCTCCTTAAAACTCTTGTTCTCGCCATTCTTCATCAGTGTATCAACTATCTTACACCTGAAAGGGGTTTGCTGTTGCATGACATTTATGGAATCGCAGACATCAACCGTTTTCCCTTGTTTCAGCGTCGACATTTCTGAGTCGCTTCAATTGCGCACAAGAATATCACCCCACGTGTTACCTAGCTCTTCATCACGCAGTTTATGTCTACAAACTTGAATGATCTCGTCACCGATTCGAAATTGCTTCGACTTGGCTGCTACTTCATTTGCATCTATCTTCGAAATCACGCTCAAAAATATTAAGGAATCTTTGACATTCCACCGTCACATTTTTCTGACGTGCTCGTGCTAGGTCTTGTTTGTTCGACTGTATAATTCGCACAACACTCTGTGAATCCTACGAAAAACTCATCTCAACCGTCTGTGTCGTCTCCATCCGACAGTCTATTACAATCTTTTTTCTCCACTTTACAAATAGAAACGTTTCCTTTCTTTATGTTTACTTCGACAGTATTCAGGAAGTCTGCGCCAATAATAAACGAATGTTGCATTAGGGTATCTGAAACTACATGTACCGTCATAACATACGGCTCATCGACTATCAGAACATTCATCGAAAATTCTCCGGGTGTACAATTTCTTTCGGACCCGAAAGAAATTTAACAATTTTCTGATCTAATTCGCTATCGGTGTCTATTAGCGCAGGCAATTCGAAAGCTCCGATCTTAACGTCTTTACCACGCTTCGTCTGTAACAATCTCCACGCACTACAAACCTCTTTAAGGGACTCACTCAGGTTGCTGCACTTCTCTGCGATATGTCCATGCCAACAACATTTAAAACACCTAGGACCTTCCGAGTTGCTCGGTCAATCTGCACTGACATGTTCTTTATCACCGCAATTATAACATCTTTTATCCTTCACTACATTTCCAGATTGACTATGCTCCTTGTTGTTTTCGGTTTTGACCGGCTTCGCAGTCGACTTTGTTTTGCGACACTTTTGTTCTTCGTAGTGTAGGAAGTGTAGTTGGAGCTAGGTGAAAAGAGAATTCGCGTTTCGTTCCGGGACTACCGGTAGACTCGTCAGTAAGGCTATGCCCGGTAGTCCCTGCCTTAGACGTAGAGGGAGTATCGCTAGGTGCGGTATTTGTATCGTGCGCCCGTATATTCGATCCCTAGCGAGACAGGCAGACTCGTTGTCGTCGTAGTAGCCCTCTGGTGTTGACGGTTGGTATTCGCGGATCGCCCGGGAGGTGTTACGACCGCGTTGATGCCTCGGCCTGTCGGCGTCTTGTTGATATCGATCCGCCACAGTAGATAACTAATCTTAGCCCTTTTCTACCTTTGCTTCCACTTCCATATCCACATGACTAGCTATTTCGAACATGCGGTACATATAAGCCAAGCATGCTTCATCGCTTCTTCTTTTCGTTTTCTCAATTCTCTTGTGTACTTGCAAACTATTAATTTTTTTTAGAATTCTTTAATTGGTCCTCGCTTCAACTCATGCCAAGTCCTAGCATTGCATTCGATACTCGCAAGTATCCTTGTTGATCCTCTCAACATAATCACTCCTAAACTAAACAACTAAACTCCTCAACTAAACAATCCTCGCATAAATTGCCTTTTGTGCTTCTGACCACATGCACATGTTTACAATTTCTTCGAGCGATTCGAATCATCCATTGACATTTTCACTTTTGTCGTCACTGAATGTTTCTAATGCGTCCTCGACGTCTTTAAAACTCAATGTTGATCCAACCTGTGCTTTAAGACAGTATTTGTCACAATCTTGGCGCACATCTCGTGTGCTTCTCCTGCGTTCTCTTATGTCTTCTTCATCGTCTTCAACCTCACTTTTTCATCCATGTTTGTATTGTTTTCTTCCATGACCGCCTGCAGCCGTGCACGTAGTGCGGGTTTTCCCGTCGTTTCTAATCCCAAACTAGCGAGACGCACTCTCAACTCTTTCGCCTTCAGCTTCTCGAGATTTTCGTCTTCGACTCGATCGCACTTAGCTCTTAGCACGGTTGCTGAGCCTCGCTGGTCCGTCGACCCTTCACCGCTTGTTGATCCCTTAAGATTCGATTGTTCAACACTACACGCTCGACTCAGTCTGGCAATCAACACTGACCTCGCACTAGATATTGGTAAATTCATCTTTGAGAGCTTACTCCTCAATTCTTCCAGCGTCAAACTTTCTTCACTTGACAATTGTCCGTCTTCAACATTTGCCATTTTTTATTTTTTCAACACTATTCTTCAAATGATAAACTACACTAATGTTAACTGTCTACGATATCGTCACCGATATCAGACCGCGCACCGGAAAATTTAATACTAGCACGAGTTGATCCCGGCTGAGCCCCCAATTTGTAGGAAATGGTATAGTGCTAGTAGGTTTGATAACAGTATTGTATTTTCGGACGTTCGCGGAGAGGCGCGATCTCGAAGAAGCGCGCCAACGGGAGTCGTAAATTCCCGTTACGATTTGATTAATCGACGCCACGAATCGTTCGATACCTTATTTCATATGAGATAATAAGGGTAGTTGATTGAATATAACGCTGCTATTAACAGGTTACTATATATTTTGAATGATCCAACAACTTCATCAGTGTGATACAAGCTTAAGTATTTGAAATGGCAACTCCGAATGAGTACGACCTGAGACTCCTTTCATGTTGACGATAGTGGTGATATATCTCATGTCGATTGACTATTTTCAACTTGTAGATTCTTGCTGTTCCTTGCACTGTCCTCTGACTCGAGTTGATGTAGACTCACTGGTCACTCTTATGTTGGTACGGAGGAAAGTTCGGTGTAGGTGTGCCCTTGGACGAAGAATGCGGATTCCTTGGTCACACTTTGCGTCAGGAAAGTGTGAACAAGGAATCCACGATGCCGATTGGTTATGACCCACGTTAATGAATGAAAGTATGAGGAGGAAGCTTCCTACCAACGTGGCTCGTGGGTGACCATGTTCGTGGGAAAAACCAGCTTTTTCGTTAGACAAATATTCGTTTTTCCCATTAGGTGGCTACCCACTTTCTCCGTGATTTTTAAGAGGGCCTAATAAACTCAAGGACTTATCTAAGGACCAGCCATAAACCGAAAACACTTATAGGATTAGAAAATCCTTCCGGATAAGCACATTAACTTGAAAACATGTGTTAACAATTAAGTTAAAAAGTTAAGGTTTATGGTGGGTCCTTAGGTTTATTGAGGATTGAAATGACGGTACGTAGACCGTAAGCTGCCAGGCAATGAAGGACGTCGCACGAACCATCTCATGCGACGTAACAGGTATGATTGTTACAATATCGTTTGATGCTTCGTCAATCTATCTTTACGCAGTCACTATTCGTTACTAATTAATCTCGTTACAATGGTTCTCTTTTAAATACACTGACCACCCTCTTTGACAGCGCTGATAACGCTCCTTGACAACGCTGACAATGATCCTTGACAACACTGACAACACACCCGATATCTCCCAAGCAATCAAATCAGAAATAAAATGTCTCATCATTATAACATTAATTATTTATATTAAAGATATCATAAATTATAATGTTATATATTATTATAGTATTATTGTTATTCGGCCATAATTGAACTACAATATTGTAGTATCGTAAACTATCACAATTAGTTTATTAATAATTAATGGATTAAACAGATGTTAATTAAACAGAAAGCAATGGTTATTTAACATAAACTAATCGTAGTAATGTATTATAATTAAGACAACTAGATAATTAATTAACAATTCTCGTCAACGCAAATTCAACTCTCTCTTAACAACGCTAACAACACAGTTTATTGTCCCCTAGCAACCCGTTGTCTTTTGACTTAGCCGCACTACGTACATGCTCAGCAACCGCTTGTTTATAATTCACACCTCAGGAACCGCTTGTTTACAATCCACACAACACCCCCTCGTCCATGATACTACAATATTATTGTTAAGAATATTATATTATAAGTTTATGGAAAACAGTATGATAAATACAATATTTGCACTCTCACGAAATCGAATATAATATCGCGTTTCGCGTATTCGTTTCTCACTAATTCTACGACACATCAACACAACGAACTTCACACGACCACGATAAATTCAACTCTGACAGCATTTTCCATTTTCATTTTCATTTCCAGCATTTCTCATTTTTCCCTTAACATACCTTTGTAACGCTCACAACACTCCTTGACAACATTAACATATCTTGACAACGCTAATAAACAATTACCCCTCACGCCACGTCATTCGCTAACATCACACTATCTCACAACTTCGGCCATTCTGACAAACCCATCTGCCCTCAGATATGCCCAATATTACTAATTTCACTTGCGCTCCTGATTTCTTGTCTTTCTGCATCGACTATCAACCTCAATGAATGACGATTATCCTTCGTTGTCTTCAAAATCGTCATCATCTTCAGTATCCTCGTCAAATTTTAATGGTTTAACCCATGGCTTCTTATGATCAGCTGCGGTGCTTGTTTTCTGCGGTCAGAAAACTTGCTCACCCACTTTGATAACTTCGTAACGGTCCTTGCCCTTTACCGATGTTACTTTGTATGGACCCAAAAAACTTTGGTAGTAACTTTGTACCTGTTTCGAACTGAGTACGTTTCATTGCTACTAAATCACTAATTTTATATTTCGTGGCAGTTTTACGACGTTTACTGTATGTTCTTTTGTTTTCTTCCTGGATTTTTGCAATATTTTCCTTGGCCTCTAATCTCATCTTCGTGCCATCTTCTTCAAAAATATTCGCCAGTTCTTCATCTATCAGTTGCTTTATTTCTTGGTCTCCCTTAAGTCTTATTTATTCTCCGATTAGTAGTTCAAATGGTGTCTTCTTAATACTCCGGTTATGGCTTGCATTTATAATTTGTTGCACTCTGCCCACGTGTTTCCACCATTCCGCTGGATTGCTTATAGAAACTTTCGTTAGAACAGGTATGATTGTTCCGTTCATTCTTTCCACCTGACCATTTCCGCGCGGTATACCCGTAGTAATTAGTATGTGCTCGATGTTTTCCTCTTGACAATACTCTTTAAATGCTTTCGAAGTGAACGCTGAACCGCGGTCTAACACTAAGTGTCTTGGATTTCCAAAAATTAATGCCTGCAACTTTAGTTTACTTAACGCCTCTTCCGTTAGTAGTTCTAGTAGTTTTGGTTGGGTGTAAACTTGGTGAACGCATCGATAATCATAAAAATA
Source organism: Bombus vancouverensis nearcticus (assembly GCF_051014615.1). Taxonomy (NCBI): domain Eukaryota; kingdom Metazoa; phylum Arthropoda; class Insecta; order Hymenoptera; family Apidae; genus Bombus; species Bombus vancouverensis. The sequence goes on along the minus strand of NC_134911.1, from coordinate 662,029 downwards.
TGGTTATAAGATTTTTTCGTCGACGGCATCGGTCCTAGGTAATTAATATGATATGTATCTAATGGTACAGCTCTTTTTCCTATGGGATATAACACTCCCTCGCCTTTCCCTTTCTTCTTTTCTGCCAACACGCACTGTATACGGTTGTTAATTATTCTTTTAACTTTCTCTTCCATGTTGGGAAACCAATAATCTCTTTTGAGCATTATCATCGTTTTGGCACTGTTAAAATGTCCTTGTTCATGTGCTAATTTGATAATGTCCCACTGCATCGATTTCGGCACAACTATTGTCTCACCACCCTCAGTCTCGCGATATAAAAATCCATTTTTCGTTAACGTAAAGTTATTTTTCTTCTTATCACGTACTGCCGCAACTATTTTCTTTATTTCCTGATCTCCTTCTTGTGCTTTGCGAATTCGATCCATCAAACCGCTTCGACCCTCCTGTACTAATAACACTTCTACTGTATTCCGACTAAGCGCGTCCACATGACGCATCGCCGTACCTGGTCTATGCTCGATTATATAATCAAATTGTTCAATTAAAAGTGCTCAATGCGCCACTCGCAAACATACATCTTTCTTTTTTAATGTCCAAACAAACGCGTTACAGTCTGTCACTATTTTAAATGGTATATTTAGTAAATAAACACGGAATTTCTTTAATGCTTTAACTACCGCTAATATTTCTAACTCGTAGCTCGTGCATTTTTCTTCCGTGGAGGACGTCTTCCAGCTGGCATAGTATACAGAATGAAATTTACCGTCATCAGCACTTTTCTGTAACATTATTGCCCCTAATCCTTCTTTACAAGCATCAGTATGAAGTTCGGTCTCAGCTCCTACTTGATACAATCTAAGTACCGGGTTTTCAATTAAGGCTTTTTTTAGTCTTTCAAATGCCTCCTTCTCTAACTGTCCAAATTTAAATCCAACGTTGTTTTTTAATAATTCCGATAATGGTCGCGCAATCACGGCATACGATTCTATGAATTTACGGAAATATCCTGCTAAACCCAAAAAACTCTGTACCTGCTTGGTCGTCTTAGGTTCTGAAAATCTTGACACTGTCAACGTCTCCTGCTGCGATGGTCGAATTTTTCCATTTTCAATGATGTACCCGAGATAATTCACTTGTTTGACTAAAAAACTACATTTTCGCCAGTTTTAGTCCATATTCACTCCCAGTTTTTAATACTTGTCTCAGTTTTCCAATTGCCTCACTCTCGGTCTCTGCAACTATAAGATCGTCCAGATACGCTAACACGATTCCATCGTTGATTAAAGATCGAAACACTGCACGAACATGTCGCTGAAACACAGCAGGTGAATTGCACAAATCGAACGGTGCTTTTAAAAATTCATAATGTCCATCAGGAACCACGAAAGCTGTGTATTTAACATTATTCTCGTCGATTGGGGCATGGAAAAACCCGTCCTTTAGATCTAATGCGGAAAATATTTTCGCTTTCTGTAGTCTACCTAACTGGTCTTCTATTAATGGTTACGGGTTCCTATTTTTAACAATTTTTCTGTTTAATAATCTATAATCTACACACAGTCGCGGTTTGCCATTTTTTTCTCCACTACCACAATAGGACTTGCATATTCTGACACACTATGACGTATAATTTTTTCACTTAACCACCGATCGATGATTTTATTAACCTGTTTCCTTTGTTCTGCTGACAATCTCCGTGGGTTTTGGTATACTGGTGCATCATCTTCAAGTATGATTTTCATGCGTACACCTGTGTCCTTTTTCTTCGTCACTGTATATTCACTAATCAAATTTTTAATATCGTCTCTGGTTTTTTTATCTTCAATATGGTCCAACTCGACCAGATCTCGGTCGTTTTGTTTACTACATACGTCTATATTTAACACTTCATTCCATTCACTACCTTCGGCAGCACACTGGTTCTCACGTATTTCTTTTTTAATTTGTTTAAACTTTACTTTTTTTCTCTCTTACTTGCATTTGTTCAGTTAATTCAATACTTAATAGTACATCGTGTCCCAAGAAGTTATCGGGAACTACATCAAAATCTAGCGTTGCCTTTAAACCGTCAATCATTATATCCGTTTTGAATCGTCCCATGGTGTGTACGTCAACGGCGCCTATACTATCGAATCTAATAATTCTTTTCTCAAGTTGTGGTGCTCCTAAACGCAAATACATACTCATTCTTATTAAATTAAGATCACTTCCTGTGTCGTCTATCTTTGCCACTACATTCATGTTCATAATCTTTATTTGCTTGACCCCTTTTTTATTTTCATTTCTCCACCCATCATAACGCGTTTTATCCTTTAGTATATTTGCACAGTTTGATGAAATGCATCCGAATTCTCTACATTTAAAATATTTAGGACCTCTCGATATGTTCGGACAATCGGCACTCACATGTTCCCTATCGCCGCAATTATGACACCTTCTATACTTCACTACTCTTCTAGATTGCCTGTTTTTTCTGCTGTCCTCTGCTGTGACCGATCTCACAGACGACTCTGCTATGCGGGATTTTTGTTCCTCATAGATGATTAGATTTTCCTTTAGTTCTTTCATTGATTTAGCTCCATAAAGTATAAAGTCTTTATTGACTTCTTTGTCTCTTATTCCTTCTACGATGTACCGCATTTTCGCTGCTTCTTCCATATCCACGTGACTAGCTATTCCAAGCATTCGGTACATGTAGGCCGTACATCCTTCGTCATCTCTTTTATTTGCCAAGATTAAAGAGAGATTAAAGATTATTTGCCAAGGTGTATTTGCCAAGTATTACATTTTTTTGAAAATTCCTTTATTAGTCCTCTTTTTAATTCACGCCAAGTTCTAGCATGGCACTCACGATTCACAAATATTTTTGCAGATCCTCTCATCAGCTTTTTTGTATAAATTACTTTCTGTTCTTCTGTCCACATACACATGCTTGCCGTTTCTTCAAACGTCTTGAACCATTGACTGATATTTTCATTGTTTTCGCCCGTAGAAACTTCTAAGGCGTCTTGGACATCCTGAAAACTTAATGTTGTACGCCTACGTGTCTTTCTACAGCATTTGTCACAATTCTGATGTATATCTCGCGCGCTCCTTCTGCGTTCACTTTCACCTTCTTCATCGTCTTCCGTTTCACTCTTGTAGTCAGTTTCTTCCTCCGACGACGCATCTTCTACCAAGGCCGCCTGTAGTCGCTCACGTAATTCAGCTTTTCTTCCTTTCGTCTCTAGTCCCATACTAGCTAGACGTTCTCTTAATTCCTTTGTCCTAAGCCTCTCGAGATTTTTGCCTACATCTCGATCTCGCTTAGTTGTTGGTATGGTCCCCGAACCACGCTTCTCCGCAGACCTTTCACCGTTCGCTTGCTCTTTGAGATTTGATTGACCAGCACTACACACACGCTCGATTTAGCCCTGGCTACCAACATTGACCTTGCACCAGATATCGGTAGATTCATCTGAGCAAGCTTGTTTCTTAATTCCTCCATCGTTAGATTCTCCTCACTAGAAAATTTTTCCTCTTCACAATTTGCCATCTTAGACTTTACAATAATGTCTTTGAATACACACGATATTATTAGCAACAGCTAACGATCTCTTATCACACCGCTTCCCGAAATTTTAGATTGGCACGGTTTTAAAAATAAATCCCGGACGAGCCCCCAATTTGTAGGAATGCTATATTATAAGTTTATAGAAAACAGTATGATAAATACAATATCGTTGCACTCTCACGAAATCGAATATAATACAGCGTTTCGCGTATTCGTTTCTCACTAATTCTACGACACAACAACACAACGAACTTAACACGACCACGATAAATTCAACTCTGACAGCATTTTCCATGCTCATTTTTCCCTTAACATACCTTGGTAATGCTCACAACACTCCTTGACAACATTAACATATCTTGACAACGCTAATAAACAATTACCCCTCACGCCTCGACATTCCCTGACATCACACTATCCCATATTATTATACTATTACTGTTACACAGGGTCTTCGACTAGAGACTTAAAAAACTTAATGGCTAATCCTTGAAGATAAAATGAAATAAAAATAAAAAATAAAAAAATTACTTTTCGGCTTTGCTTCTTAGTTGCTGACATTTAAAATTTAGCCCTGTGTGATTTTTTTGTGGTCACCCGCGGGTGGGACAATTGTAGTGCGTGTGTGAAATTTGTATAAAAATTGTTTAGATATGCTGTTATTTGTTAATTAACTATGGAGGCAAAGGATTAGAATAAACATTAATCCTCTCTATTCGAAAATCTCATGAGACGGTTTTCGATATGCTGTTATGGATTTTAATGAGTAGGCAGGAATAACGTTTAATCAACGATTTTTCATACTTAAAATGGTTTAACGTTTTCAAATGTCATAATCTTCTTTTCTGCGACTTGTGCGAGGTAAGCTGCTGCTTATGCATCGTTCGATTTGAGCATCCCTGTGCACCCCGCTGCATAGGCTGACCTATCTAATTGAGTTCATGTAAGGAGGTTTGCTCGCGCACAGGGATATCTCGGCTAATATTTAATTGCCAATAATTAAAGAACAAAGCCGGAAACACAATTTTTTTATTCCTGATTTCTATCTTGTTTTAACATCAAGAATTATCCTTTAAACTTTTTTACACTTGTAGCCGAACACCATGCATACGTAAGAAAAAAATTTATATAGAAAAGTTATTCAAAATATCGACTTCTACAACATGTCCAAAAATCATTGAAATCGGAGGGTAGTTTATGTTTCAACCCGATATGTGTTATAATATTCGATTGTTTGGAAAATTCGTAGTTAAATTTTAAAAAAGTTAAAAAATAATGTACGTTTATATATAGAATTAATATTATTTTCCTGCTTTTTGCCAATGAGTTTACTATATATCATAATCGAGTTTTCAAAACTTCTTCTTCCCTTATTAGTGATGAATCAATCTAAGTAGTAGTATGTAAAAATCAAAATAAATAACATGCGGACCATGTTTTATTCGGTGGATATTATAAATGGGATAGAAGTGGCAGAACATCCCATTTAACCACTACTTTTTATTTCAACAATTTGCATTGTAATTTCTAGATGTCTTTCCTAGATTACTGTACTTATTTATAGTTCCTATTTGTTCAAATTTTATGTTTTGCTATATGATAGATATTCATAATAAATAATTCCCTCCCATTTTAGAAAAATATAAAATAAAGTTCGTCAGAAACAACAGGAACTTTTCGAACAACTTAATAGGTGAAATAAAGTTCTATTTACAATTAGATTGAAAAAAATTTTTAATCGTAATGGAAATATTCACACATCCTGCGTAACTCATGCCGATTTTTCAATGATCCCCGCAATTAAATCTTATAGGAATTTGTTCTCATCCTCATCAAAGATGTATACAAAGATATTGGGTATGTGGACCGTCCAAGTGACGATAGATTAACAGTATTATTGAGAGGTGAATTGAACAAGTGGGCTTGCAACTATGGTCACGAAACCTGCGTGCAGACATTCACTAGAATGTTCCAGCAATGGGCAAAATATAACATAACGTAAGGGAATTAAAGTTTGTCGATATTATTTAAGCCTGGTACAAATTTAATAAGCAATCTCAAAACAGGTATTTTCGTATAACACAGTCATTAAGTTCTTAAAAAATGTCATACTATATGAATTTGTGTTATATACACGGAATTACTGATATAAAATGTAGAATTGTATTATTATGAGAAAAATATATCGGTTTTGTACTTTCAAATTATTTTCTTCGTCTTTTTTGTAACTAAATGGATCATCAATACATCAACTTGCACTCAGTCACTTATTTTTAATAATCGATAATTAAATGTATAAATAAATCAATGTATAATGATATTATATATAATTGTTTCTATAATAATACTAAGATAAATACAGCTTAATACATTCATTTTTAACTATAGATCGTTTATATCTGAATCTGAATTCTTATCTTATGATTACAATCTAATAGAAAATTGTAAAACCTCCATTTCAATTCTAAAACATATTAACAGTCATATATATTCTTAAATAGAATAGTTATACTAAATTACTAATTAGGAAATAGAATTACTAACTAACTCGAGATTACAATATTTTACTTGTGGCGGTAGAAATAACAAAAATGTATATGATTGTAGTGGTAAATTAATAATTAATTTCGCCTATTACTATACCTTTTAGGATTAAACCCAACCAGCGACCTGTCGCATATTGCATGGGCGTGAAATATGGAACGAAAGAAGACTGGGAATTTTTATGGGATAAATATAATAATTCAAACTCCGCAACTGAACAAGTGGTTATACTAGAGGCACTCGGTTGTACCGAGGATGTTGTTCTCTTAGAGAAGTTAGAATCCTATTCTTGCTTATATTATTAGACAGCCGATGTTTATGCAAATTGATATTATGGATATCATTAAATAAGTGATATTAAATAAGAACCTAAATAGAAACTTGTTTTGTCCCCTAAATATTGCAACGTATGTTTTAGTTCGGATATTATACATATGTACATGCATTTACATATAATGATATTCTACATGTATATATATGCCCATACAAAAATATATACATGTGTAATATCATTGTATATATATACATAATCCGCATATATAGCATTTTGACATCTTTAAACATCAGAAATGCATAAACATTCGTAGTTTTTTTATTACACATAGAGATGTATCGTTCAGGGTTCACGATTTTGTTATATTACTTTTACAGATACCTGTTATACGCGCTAAAGAATTTCGAAGAAGGCAGAATTCGAATGCAAGACAATTCCGCCGTGTTCTCCGCAGTTCACAGTTCCAGTGCTTTTGGCGCAGAGTTTGTGTTAAATTTCGTCGCGAAACATTCCACTGAAATGATCAAATTGTATGTTCTAAACTTAACAAAAAAATGTATCGTTTCATATCTTCTATTAATGCTACTTACTTGTTGTTATAGTAAATATTGATATAATATAATTTAATTCTACATTTTACACGTTTGGAAAAGTCGTAGCGTTTCCAGAATTGTTAAAATATGCTAACTTGGGAGAAATATTTCTAGGATACTACAATAAATGTAGCAATTAGTGAGACAAATTTAAAACTAATTAGTAGAAAAGGCGTTTCTTAATAAGACATCATTAAACTATAATTGGACAATATCCTAAAAATATTGGATCTCATCCCCAGCTAAAATGTTCAACTTCAACAGTTGTTCAACTTTATCAAATTTATCATTTACTCTTTCCACATTTTTTTTAATGTCAAGAAATAAAATAATGAGGAGTACTGCAAAACCATTTGAATTAATCAATTACCAAAACGAATGAAAAGTTCTTTAGCAATATAAAATTTAAGTAACAGTATTACGATTTTATGAATTTTTTTTAAATACAAAGTTTTTTAAAAACAAAAAATTCTAATTCTACTACATTTAAGTCTTTCTTCATTTGTCTATGAATTATTCAAATTAATATCTTATCTTTAAATTTATCTTAAATTGCACTGCGAATTCTCCAAACAAGTACTTTTTAAAATAATTTTTCTTAAATTTCACCATGACTTTTTTAGCAGTCCAATAAATATTAATATTAATATAATAAAACACCTGTTTCAGTTATAATGGAGCAGAGACAATTTCAAATATCCTGTCATCAGCCTCCAAACGTTTCTCCACTCAAAAATTAGTGGATAAATTCGAAAATTTGATCAAGCAACGCCAAGCTGAATTTAAGAATATCTTAAATTCGTTGAACAATTCGTTAGAACTAGCAAAATACGAATTGTCGTGGTTGAAGAAGTACACTAGACCAATTATGTCATGGGTAATTGATTTCAATGACAAGCACCGCCAAGATACAGATTATTATCGTCTACCCACGAGCATTACTCCTAACTCTTATTCCATCTGGATAACCACTGATTTAAGCGAACTCGACAATTTTACATTCAAAGGATCAGTGAAGATTAAAGCAACCGTTACGAACAAAACGAAGAATATCACTTTACATTCAGCAGGCTTAATCCATGAAAATATATCCATAGTCGTAGACAGTCAGAATGTTGTTATTGTAAAAACTGATGTTTACGAAAAGTATGATTTCCTAGTCATCGAGCTAGGAAAAGAATTGCAAGTTGGACAAAAATTACTTACTACGATAGAATATAGGGGATATTTAAATGAGAAAGACATGCGTGGATTTTATAGAAGTTCGTACATTGATGAAGATGGTCAAACAAGGTAAATAATTTACTCACACTGTGTCCGATCGCGGAGAGACGCGGTCGCGAGGAAAACGCGTCAGCGAGAGGCGTAAATTCTCGCTACGATTCGAATAATCGACGCCGCGAATTAGTCGTTCCCCTGTTTCGATTAAGATAACAGAGGTGGTTCAATGAGTTTAACACTGAATTAACATGGTTAACATAAACTTGTATATTTGACAATATTTAAAAATAATATAATGAACACGCCACAAATTATTTATCGATTATACAATTAGTTTGTTAGTAATTTGACCCGACTTTATAATATTTCTTGATGCATTTGTTAGACTAATCGACTTTAATTTTATTCGTCAGAACTTCTCCATGTTTGAATCCTCAAATGACACTGATTGCCCTTCGATCTCTTTCTGTCTTTTCTCAGAGACGACCCCCACTACGCTCGGGTCACGCCACCGTTCGCGCCTATGATCACGTATGCCATCTTCTTTGTGTATATGAAATAACGGTCACGTTAAACGAATCGACATTTCTGGAACTCGCTGCTTAATGAATTATGCGCTTGCCGCTACATTGTGTATCTTTCGTCAGTCAGATAAGACTGTCTGCGACATTGTAGTGCCACGAGCGACGGTTAGGAATACGGCCTATAGTAAGCCTCGTAGCGTAGCATACTGCTATCGATAAATATTTAGACACTTGGTGCAATTTGATCGAAAAATTTATATTTTTGTTATATTGTGAAGGTTATAATGAAATAATTCTAAAACAAGGAACACACCTCTATTCTATTTATAAAAAGTATTGGAATATAGTCCTATTTTAATAAACAATTAAGTGTCTTTATCAAATACTGCAAATACTTATGTTTTATAATATTATTATATATTATTATTATACATTAAAATTATATATTGAAGCTACTCCTAATGTTGAATAGACGTAATTTTTGCATATTCGAAGTCATTCAACTCAGCTATCTACGTAGGACCAATTTTCATCCAACCTAAGTGTTGTTTTATTTATACTAGTTGATATATACTATTATACTAGTATATTTTTTTCAGCCTCTACTAGTCATTTAGCATAAAATCAGTGCTCAATCTTAGATTAAAGAGTTTTACTTGAAATATATTTTTATACCAACTTTGTAAAAAAGGAAGGTATCTCGATTCAACATTTATTTTCTTTTTATGTATGTTTATTTCTCCGAAACTGTATGACCAATGGGGATGTGTCTTTTTACATCTCGTAGGGCATGTTCTTCCACTGATCCAGCGACAACATTCTTTTTTGCATTTGTTAAACTATTTTTTTTGCAAAAATCCAATTTTTGTATATATTCATTGATTACTCAGGATTGAATTGCGCTATCGAAATGAAACCTTCCGCATCGCCTAGGGATAATCAGCCCGTTTACAAAATTTCTCCAATTTGTTCATAGTGAACTATTGTCATTGCAAAGAATTTGGTGTTCACCAATTTCATCTTCGTATATTCAGAGATGGCTCTACAATTGTTGGACTAATACCAAGATGAGTCCAAAGAAGCAATCTGGGCAAGCATTTCAAATTGCGTTTTTCAATATAGGCTTCGATTCGTGTTTCCGTCGCAAGAACTATTATTCTGCGGATTCGTTTTTGGGCGAATTATAGAATTATAGAAATATCCTTTTCTATCATTGTTCAAAGTATATCGCTGACGGAGTACAGTTGCTCTATTCCTTATTCACATGCGGGACTGAACAGTTTTTTATTCATCAATAAGAATTAAGAATTGAAATAAATAATAAATAGATAGAAATAAATTACTCTCTTCTTAATGACATGGAAATCGTTTTACGGTTGTCCTGTATTAGTATTGATCGCTCCATTAAGAAATATGAAATAACAATTTTTTCGAAAAGAATGTTACCAAGTTGGACATGCGCTAAAAATCATGAAATAATTTATACTTTATTTGTATTTTATTTAGGCACATACGCAGCAACGATTAAGATTACTCATTTAATTACTCAACGGCATTTTCAACATATTACAACCTTGTTGAAGACGGCGCAAAATTAAAAATGCAACTCAGTCATTGTAACGATTGTATTTTGAACTATTGGCAAAGCTGCTGTATATATAATTCCACTAACTTGTGCACTATTAATACATCAAGCATAATTTGTATCCGTACGTATATTACAAGCGGCGGTTTTCAATTTGCCCAGTATTAAAACATGTTCTTTGTGACATTGCGTTATAATGCAGTGTAATTTAATGCAATTAAACATGAACTTGTTGAAATTTGAATAATGCAAATACAAACGAGTTAAAGTTTGAATAATATAAATATAAACGAGTTGAACTTTTCCAGTATGGCGCTCAAGTATTGTTGTACTAGAAGCATTTTAAGGCGTATTGCGTCGCCTTCGAAAAGCTTGCAATATATTTAATATGCTGTTTAGTAAGTGATGATGAAAACAAGTGATCCTAATCGTTGTTACAAATACAAATAAAATATAAATTATTTCATACTTCTTAACACACGTCGAAATCGGTAATATTTTTTTCTCAAAAGATCTTTTACATACATTTGCAATAATATGGACGTGCCGAAACACTTATGGACGAGAACTTATGTACCTCGTATTTTTCTGTTTATGTGCGACGTTACGGAGTTTGAAAAATATTACAATATTTTGTGTAAAGTTGTTGGCTTTAAGTCACTCGATATATGTAAGATCTTTAGTAATATCCCCGATTTTGTTAGAGTTTTGTGTAATGAAAACAATTTTGTTTGTTTAACAGGTGGTTAGCTGCCACACACATGGAACCAGTTGGAGCTCGAAAGATGTTCCCTTGTTTCGATGAACCAGCAATGAAGGCAAACTTCACAATGAATGTCCTGTTACCACAGAACTACACCGCCATTAGCAATATGCCAGTGGAATATGTGTATCAAAATCAGTATGTAACACTTTTTCTTTAATACTAAAAAGATAGAAATATTTTATTTTATATAAACTCGTATAATATTCGTTTATGCTCTTCAATTGTTTCACATAAACTATAAATATACCATACTTTAATTTTAATCTATTTACTTTCCAAGAAATAATATGTGACATAAATATTACGGTACTGATCTTCTAAATCTTGATAAATATACTATATTAGAGATTATGCCTAATAAAAGTGCAATCACTGTAAATTTCATAAATAATTCATCTGCTATCACTTAATCGCTTGAGGATTCTTCTTACCAATTTGAATTGAAAATATAAAATAAAATTCGTTCTTTTATAGGTCCCGTTTTGAAGGAAATGAAGTTTGAACATGTTTAATTGAAAATTAGTTCGGTGCATGTGTAATCGATAAATTTTCAAATTTGCGTTTCTTCAAAAAGAAACTTCCAGTGCAAAGATTTTTATATGACCTTGGTTCTACTCTCAATCACCGAATCTCTTTGATTTGAGTCGTATCCTAAATTTAGGACCAAGATATTAAATATATATTTGATATTATAATTTTGATATTGCAATATGTTGGGGTGATCCACGAAACGGTTGCCACGATATATTTAACTTTGTGCTGACAATTTAATAAAAAATGTTTACATCAGAAGATGATTAGTATCAAACAAAGAATTTACTGATGTAAATAAAGTAGTTAAAAGTGACATTTCTTCTTGAAAAAACGGAACAAAAAAAAGGGTATTTTGTAAATAGCAGTATATACATGTACATGCCTCTTGTTATATTTTTATACTATACTATAAAATGAATTCAGTTATGTGGTAACATACAGAATGTCCCATTTGAAGTTATAGCTCATTTAGAAAAAAGTTCCAAATGAAACTTATCCTCTTTCGGGAGGGGAGTATCTTATGGTGGTCACAAATCTCCTTTAGGTGGACGTGCCACCGATATTTCAAGTTGACCGTTTTCGTCCGTTTCGTGAGGAATTTATCGACCTATAATATATGTTTATGTTCCAAGATCATACAAAGTCATTTATTGTTGTTTAACGCCTACCTTCGTCGGATGTCCGGAAATTGTCTTTTATCTTCTGTATTCAAAAGAATGACCCTGGACATTAATATAATTATTTACTCTACCCCTAAATGATAAATCTATCCTCTCAGAAGCGATAGAACTAATTCTCCCAAATTCTTTGCGCTCACCCAAAATCGTCACTTTGAAATCTCGGAAGCATGTCCACCTAGAGAAGATTTGTGACCACCTTTTCGAAACAGAGTAAGTTTCATTTGAAACATCTTTTTAAACGAGCTATAGTTTGGGAAATAATTGCGAAAAAAGCTTCAAATGAGACAGCCTGAATATTATTTCAATCGTCTGATGCTATAATAATTTATAATTTGTTTTTGTATTACCGTCTACGACTATCAGATAACTAAAATGATATTTACCATATCACATATCATATAAATTACATAAAAATATGTTAAGAAAGGCACATGGTGCTGTTTGAAAGATATAAAATGTCATTTATCTTTTTATGAAAAGATGATGCTTTTGAAAGTTACTTTTTACATCAGCAAATCCTTCGATTGATACTAATGGATTTTTGCTCGACAAATATATATTTATTAAACTAACAATAAAAAGTAACTCAGATAATGGTGACCGATTTGTGAACCACCTGATGGAATATTATTAATTTCACGAAATCAAATAGGTACATAAAAATATTAATATAACCAATATCGTCAAGTATTATATGAAAGAAATTGTTCTCGTCATTCAAAGTGCAAAACCAATCAATTAATAGTTGACTAGTTCATAATCGTCAACGATAAAACGAGTCACTTGATCAAACTTTTGCAGGAACACAACGAAGACAATTATTTTTAAAGAAACTCCCAAAATGTCGACGTACTTAGTGGCTCTGATAATTTCCGACTTTGTTTCGGTGAAAGACGCCGGGGAAATTCATGGAGTATGGGCAAGACGAAACGCAATCGAAGATGGAAAATATGCTCTATCTGTTATGACTCCTCTCGTTAATTTTTACGAGATAGCAGTGAATATCTCATACCAGTTGCCTAAACTCGACATGGTTGCGTTACCCGATTTTGTGTCAGGTGCAATGGAAAATTGGGGTCTATTGACATATAAAGAAAGAAACATACTATATGACCATGATTTATCGACCACAGCGTCAAAACAGAGTATAGTAAACGTGATATCACACGAAATCGCTCATCAGTGGTTTGGAAACCTTGTCAGTCCAAAATGGTGGAAATATATATGGTTGAATGAAGGCTTTGCAAGGTATTTCCAATATTTTGGAACTGAACATGTAAGTATACTTATATGTAGGAATTATGTTGTAAACTTTCGACAATATTGATGTTTATGCTACACTTTTAGTTCTTGGAATATATGTATCATATACTAAGTTGATGCACTGTTTTTGACGAGGTCAACTATTTGTTTGTTTCAACTTTTTTAATTAATATAAAATATATCGATTCAGATAATCTAAGATCAGAAATTTTCATATTAAAGTAAACTATATTTTTTGCTGTTATTTATCTTGAAGCGACATTTATTATACAACAATCTAATATTTAAAAAAATGTTTATACATGTAATATCTTGGACAGACTTCATTTTATAGATAGATATCAGACAGTTAAATCTATTATAATTCTTTTAAATTTAAAGTTTCTTTCTATTTCTACGTCTGACAAACAAAGTATCTTATAAAACATTGAAACAAATTTTAGTCATTATTTGAAAATTGTTCTAAATATTGTGAATGTGTTTCATGTTATAAGGAAAGTTTTTCCGTTACATATATACATATGTATGTAACATTCTCCTGAGGAAAAAGTCTTGAAATTCGATAAAAATTTGTTCTAAATTATATATGATATTATACTTAAATTTTTCACATATATTTTAAACAATGTTTTGAAAGTATTATGTTAATATTTAACTCTACTCAGTTCTTTTTATCTTTTTGTATAATTTAATTAGTTAGGCAATTTAAGTTTCAAAAGATCATTACTTCATTGCTTTAAAAATATGAATTGCAGTATATTGGTATAATTACTAATTATAGCAATGTCCCAATTATAATTCCAAATGTACTTCTATGAATTCGTACAATATCAAAAAGTTTTCTTAAAATATTCGTCATAATAGTAAGCTTTTAAAATCGAATTCTGACATTTCTTAAAACTTCTTCTTAATTTATCAAATTTGATACTTCCACAATGGTACTTTTGACAAATCACACAATGAAAGGAATGATTCAGAATTAAATATAAAATATATCTCTTTTATTAGATAACATTAATCGTATTTTCTTAATTGTCAATATTTAAACTGCACAAATATCCTGTCTTCAATATGTGTATGTTGTACATTTCCCAAAAGCTAAACATATAAATGTTTCTTTAACAAATTTTTTTTTGTTATCTAACTGATTAACTTATTACTGCATTCCATACTTTTATTTTAGTCATAAAAGTGATACAACATTATTGATTAAAAATAAAATTTATTAGGTGAAACTTAATAAATGGTCTTTGGAGGCTCAGTTTGTCGTGGAACAGCTTCATTCAGCTTTTGAAACAGATAGTTCAATATCCACTCATGCTATGACCCATGATGTCTGGAGTCCAACACAAATTAGAGGAATATTCGATTCGATATCTTACGCAAAAGCTGCTAGCGTGATAAGAATGATAGAAAAAGTATTGGGTCGTCGTCCATTTTACGCAGCTCTTGCGAATTACTTAAAGAAACGGTAAGATTTGGACTAACAATAAATAAAAGATAAAGTAATATAGTAGTTTCAAAGACATTTCTTTCTCACATACAACTGAATCTCTTAACTCGTTATTAGTCTAGCTTGAGGGAGATTCGAGCAAATCGATTTTTTGTATTTAACACCAGAGGTGCAAGAAACCTTAACACTAATATTTGTACTAAACGATACTTGTTAATGATCGAGCTAATAAATTTTTCCCTTTGCTGAAATATGTCGAAAATATCACTTGCGTTCCTTTGGCGCGAAGTGCCTCAATTAAATCCTAAATTACCCGTAATTCAATTACATATGTATATATGAATGGACTGATAATTGTTCTCAAGAAAGGAATATCAATGAATACAATCAATCACATATATACATATAGCCAAAGCTTCATAATTTTGGGGCTGGGAATCTACCTTCGCCGATTGCTAATCATGAATTAAATGAAAATATAATTAAAATAATATAATAAAAATAAGCAAGTACATTAACATTATCGAAAGTTTCTATAAAGCAGAATTTTGATAATATAATTATTCTTTTAGACAATATGATGTAGCTACGCCAGATGACCTTATTGATGCAATCAGAGAAGAAGTCAAAGATCAGAAAATAAAAGATTCAATTCCCGACATTATAAACAGCTGGACTACTCAGCCTGGTTATCCTGTAGTTCATGCTAACATAGATAATAATCGTTTAACGCTGAGACAACAGAGATTCTTCTTGAATCCAGAAGAATCGCCAACTGATCATATTTGGTATATTCCTATCAGTTGGACGAATCTTAACGATTCAGACTTTCAAGACACAAAACCAAAATACTGGTTCAAGAGTGTTCAAGAAAGCATTATATTACCAAGTAGTGATTTCTACTTGCTAAACATTCAACAATCAGGTAAATAGTTGTACAAATATCCTATTTTCAGAACAATTTTTAAAGGATTGTTTTGGAACTTACTCTGAACAAAATTTATGCTTAATAATAAGCAATTTTAAAACCCTGTTACATAGAAAAAGTTTTATTTCATAAAGTATGACTCAGAATCTTCAGTTATAAGTATCACACCACTTACAGAAGAATAAAACAACTCTGAAAAATTTTTGGACAATTATTAAAATGAATTGTGAAATAATTATTATCTCGTTTAAAACCTTAGAGTGTAAAGAATTTAATAATGTAAAAAATGCTGAAAATCATACTAAAAATCTACACCATTACAAGTAATAAAATTGAATACTTATCTTGCTTATAAAACCTAATATAATATAATATTGTAATAAAATAGTATAAGTATTATACTATTTTAGTTTTACCACTATGTACACCATTATACATTACTTAACTATTACGCTATGTAGATTATGTAGACTGTGAATTGTGGATCTTTATACATTTATAAAAAAAAGATCGCTAGAATGTATGTGAATTGCAAAAATATAAAAAATATCTAAGGTAGACTAAGGTACTTGTTACTCAGTATACAACATATTATAATATAAAATAAAAAATATTAAAAAATATTATAATAGATAAAACAAATCCCCATTTTAAATTTAATTTCTTTATTTATATCTATTTACAAAGACACGTATTTCTTATCTACTAACACATATTTCATTTTTACTTAATAAAAATATAAAGTAAATCGTTTTCAGGGTATTATCGGGTAAACTATGCACCTGATAATTGGAAAGACATAATTAAGTTTTTGAAAAGTGATCGATTTAATATAATACACGAAATTAATCGTGCAGCTCTCATCGATGATTTGTTAAATCTTGGCAGAGCAGGATATGTTGACTACCCTACTGTTTTAAGTGCAACACAATATTTAAGCAAGGAAACCAACTACATTCCATGGCGTGCATTTTTCAACGGCTTGACTTATTTGCATAAACAATTTGAAGGAAAGGAAGGTTACAAAGCGTTTGTGGTATGTATTACAAAGTAAAAAGTAAAGGAAAAAAGCAAGAGATGTCATAAAATAATTGAAGGTACAAGAGATAAACATGATAAGCCACATATTCATTTTTTTTATGGTAGAGTGCTATTTAATACGCTATTAATTAATTGCATATTATTAAAATTGTTCTTTTGTATGATTTTATGATGAAATGTTTATATACTTATCCTAGTCTTATAATATTGCACATAATGTTGCATAATATGCATTTGATTCTTTTTACAAAACTTTGTAGATCTATAATTTGATTTTTCAAGGCTTAAAAGGTTATTCACTTTTCAATTTTATGCAGGCATCTATATATAGGAGATCGTAACAGTTTAAATAAAATTTGTGCCATATTACTTAATTATAGGATGTTTAATTTTAATTTGTAGATTTTATGTTTTACGTAATAAATAACATCTGTAATTTTTGCACGTACAGTACAGAATACAAATTAAAACGAAGCAAATTCTGAAATTCTGAAAAGTAATAATCTAAATTCTTATCCGCCATCTGTGAAATGAAAGTTAAAAATTTAGCAATAGAGCTAAAAAATTATCACTGTCTTGCATGATCTTTAGTTTTCGTTGAGAAAATCAAATTTGTAAACGTTAGTCTTGTAGTAGAGAAAACAAGGTCCATTGAATTTAAAATTGGATCGTTTATATCAAAGTTTACGCTAAAGTTCCAGTTATTTGGATTCATGGAAGAACAAATAGTTTCTATAGCTGGAATTCATATAATATGAATTCACGTTAAGAAAAGTAGATTCGATGCAAAGAAATCTTGAACATTTAATAAATTGTTCACTAACTAAATTTCCATTCCAATAAGTAAGGTTTAAATAAATGGAGTTTTGCTATATATTACTCTAATTGAGTATCAAAGATAAATCTACAAGAAAAATAATTATGTATTTATATTATTTTAATTTTAAGCTGAACGCGGCTTAAGTTGTAGCTTACGATATTATAATTTACGATATAAATTAATATCTTTGAGAAAATAAAGAAGATTTTCATAATGTTTTTTTATGATTTAGATATGTCTAAATCTCATTTGAAAGAGCTAATTTAATTTTGTATTGGGAAACGTTATTATAATTAAGATCTACGGACAGAACACAGTTACAGTGTTTGCACTTATCTGGCTTATTTTTAGTTATAAGAGTGTATTAGTTTAGTGTATCCAATTTTAAGTTTTCCTAATAAAAAAAAAGTGCTGGACTTTTATCAAATATATTTCTACCTGTATTGAATGGAGATGCATTTCTCTAAAAATCGTTTTTCTTCACATATCTTCAGAAATAAAGGTCAAGAGGATTTAAATCAGGGAACCGAACAGGCCAAAGTGTAGAGCTTCTCTTCGACTGATCCATCTATTTCTAAAACAGCTAGTCAAGTGCTCGTGCACTGCGTTGGTAAAATATGGTGGTGCACCATTCTACATGAATTATCTCTTAATGGGTGTGGATTTTCACGTTCCCAGAAACGTTCGTTACGTATATTTGTTATTCCATATTTATAAAATGTTTCCACATCGGTAAATAATATCCTGGCGGAGAAATTGAAGTTGTGTTGGATTTTCCGACTCATTCATTTGCGAAATTCTTTTCTTCAAAGAAAATTTTCTATTTTTAACTCCTGAACTTTCTGAAAGCTATGCAGGTGTGGATTTTCCCCCTTCAATACAGACCATGCGGTGTTGTTGCTGATATCTTCTTCAACAGCACTAATGCTTATACTTAACCTTTTTTTTTTCTTTTTGTACGTGGAGAATTAACTTCAGTTGCACCCCCTTCACGCGCGTTCTCTTGTTCTAAGCCAGTCCTAATATTTCCTGACTATTGAATTGGCGTTAGGGGGGGGGCATTACCCCTAGCGCTGTCTCTCCTTATTGATATTCACCGGAGGCTTGCCTTGTGTGCTTCGACCATCCAGCGCCCCAGAGGGGCCCAAAACTCCAAGGGCGAAAAATGGCTTCGGCGCGTCTCCTCTTCGTCAACGCCTCACGGAGCGGCACCCATTCTAGACCGCTCCGTGATCGCTGCTGCTTAACTTTCGTGATCGGCCGAGAACGAGTGTTTCCAGCGCGGCTAACGGCGTTGACTGCTTATACTTAACCTGAGATTTTCTTGAATACGATGCAGTATTCTATCTCCCAGATCCGGATCGTCGTGTTGAATTCGACCGCCAGATTTTGCAGGTTTCAATGTACTTGTATGTCGCAATCGTTGGGTTATTTTTCAAAATATCTTTACACGGTATAGTCCTATCTTCCCCGTATAATCCCCGTTGCGCTTTTGAACTATTGCCGTCTGCTGCACCGTAACAAAAGTGCATATCCAAAAGTTTTCCAAATGTGTATGACATTTTGTAATAAAAATGGCGCTATAAATAATAAACGACGAATAGTACTGCTACACTGCACACAATACTTACTATAGTAACATACTCCTTTCTGGATTTTTTCTAGTTGCTTTCTTCTTAGTTTGTTTGATTGTTTTTATGTTTTTGATTTGCTCAATGTATCCTGATTCATGTTTGTACTGTTGATGTCGATGCCAGAGAAGCTATTGGAGCCTTCAGCCTTATCAAATTTTGTTCGTTTGATAGATTTTGATTTATTTCAACTAATATCAGTTTCGAGGACTTCATTAACTGTGTTTTCTGTATTTTGGTTTGATTGGTAATTTAATTTGGTTTGATTGTGGCTTTGGCTAAATGCCACATTTGTTTGCATAAAAAATATAAGTGCTTTGGAGATTGGATAAATCCAGTAGGTCATATTTTCGTATGCTATTTTGATTACTTCTAGTTATATGTAAAATCTAATTACTGCTTATGTGTGGAAAATCTTCCTCAATCACACCTGCTCTTAAGAATGTCACTGATGTTTTCTAGCAATGCATGTGAAATCGTTGAATAGACATTGAACAATATGATCCTCTTGTATCTGTGTACCGAAATCAAGCTTGAAGATTGGAACCATTTATTTATATCGCATTGTAGTTGTTGGTAATTTATTTGGCTAGATCTTCAGTAGCAAGAAAAACGCAAATTCCACCGCTAGAAATTCTTCAAATAAAACGTATATTTCTTGGATTTGTAATTTTGTCAATTACAAATGCATAGTCTTTGATTTGAATTCCATGTTTGGCCTCGATAACAATAGCTTGATCTTTTCTTGGAAAGCAGTCACTTAGAACATGACTTTTGCAACTGGAGAAATTGACTGTTGGACATTGAATGGGAACAGTGACTATAGGTAAATGACTTCCGTAGTCAGAAACCATTTCATAATTTTCCAATACTGAGGTGCAATTTATCTTGTACAGTGTATTACTTTTAACCATTCGCTGATCATTAATCACTAACATTTTAGTTGAAGAACCATCTATTATTATAAAATCACTTCGACAATTGACTGAATGTATAGAACTCGCGGAACGGTTTGTTAATACATTTCGATTCAACACGCTCTCCTCGAGACTTCTTTTTGCTTATTTATTATGGACCTTATCGTTTTTCTAACGTACAAGTAGGAAAATTGAGAATATTTTCTGTCTTTATCCGGTTATCTGATGTAGACATCAGATCATACCATAAATAATATATATCGTCTGTTATTTCGACCAATCGCGTCGTCAACGGGAGTCGTAAATTCCCGTTACGATTATAACAATCGACACCACGAATTGATCGATCCCCTGATTTCCGTTGAGATAATAGGGGTGATTGAGTTTGTATAACACTGTGATTCACAGAATTATAAATTATATATTTCCAACACTTAGATTACACTGATGAGTATAGATAAATAGATAATCACTTATCGCACGAAGATAAGATAGATATGTACTCTAGAGCAGGGCTCTTATAATTGGATTTAGTGTATTAGTGGACGTAGCACTATAACATATTTAATAGAGGAGATGTATGCGCGACAATACCGAGAACCGACTCTCGCGTTATGCTTAGACTGCCACGATAGGCGTTAGCATTAGACTTAGTAGTTGACTTTTCCAACGATGTAGAAGAAGTGAAGTTGAGTGACGATGCTGTGTTGGAGGAAAGCTAGTGAAGGGTGTGTCTAGCGCACGGCACCATCGGATTTGTTCATGCCATTTTAGGGCAGGAAGTGAGGACAGTATACATTGCCTCGGATTGGACAAACGAAGGTTGGTGGACTAGGAAGGGTCTTAACCGCCCTCGATAGAAAGTTGCTAGTAGGAAGCATCGTACGTGAGAAAAACTAACTTTCCCGTGTCAAGCCGTAGTGAACAATAGTCTTTAGAAACTGATTTAGAAAAAGACATTTGTTGGGTCTGAAGGATCTTAGCAGGCAAGTTACTCGGGTTTATGACGGGTGCTTAAGGCTATTGAGGGTACGCCGTACGGAAGAGCGGACATCTGGTGTCCGTCTGGCCCGCGGTGTGTGACCTGGGCCAGGCAGAGAGTCGCCCGGCGTAACATCGTCTCTTACTTTTTATTTTAAATTTATAAGTTGAAATCAAATGGCCGAGATCTACGTATGAGTATACCAAAGGAGTATTACACATAGCATCAATACAAAAATCATTGACACTAACCAACATAGTTCTGGAAAAAAAGATAATATATACAAAAGATATGAACAAATATGATAAAATTTTTTCATTTTGAAATTACATACATATGTATATAAACATTACGTATAAGAATGTTTCTTATGGAATACTAATACTTATGCTTTATTAATCTTTACGATTCGACATTTCTGTAATCTCAACTATCAGTTGTAAAATACTCTATACACCTTAAAATCAGTAAAAATGTAAAAATGTAAATACTTTATTTAATATAAATTTATATAAAATAAAGTTATGCCACGTTCAAAGTATATAAATTATAATTAATATATTATTATAAGTATCATATTGTATATATTACTTTTATTGCTATTACATTCCAGCGATATCTAAGCTCGCTCTTAACACCGGTATACAATAAACTTGGATTTGAGGATAAGGAAAATGATGACCACATCACCTTGTTGTTCAGATCACACATTCGCAAGTGGGCATGCCAAGTAAACATAGCAAACTGCAAATCTCGAGCTTTATCTTATTTTAACTCTTGGACCAACAATGAAATAACAATGGCAAGGTCAATATTATTTCTAATTAAATAACGTAATTTTCGAAGAAAGTTTTCAAGTTTACAATAGGATTCCTTAGTATTTAGAAATCCTACATATCTATACAATATATATTACTATATATTACCATATATTAATGAAAATGTTACATTAACGAATAAAAGTTTACTTTATTTTATACTTGTTAAGTTTTATATCATATAAGTCATTAATAGAATCATATATTTAATGTAAGATTATTTTTATTTTTATATAGTTCAATTTTATTGTATATAGTTTTCATAAAATGCTCGCACAATAGGATTTTTTATGGCACTTACTTAAGTATAGATTAACAAAATATTAATATTTCAATATTCAACCTAAATGTGCCACAATTGCTTTCTAGAATTTTGCAAATTAAAGCTATAATTTTTATTTGAGATTTAAACTAAATCAATTAAAATTCTGTGTTACATGTATCATTTGATAATTAAAAAGGAATAGAGTGGACAGTATCACAAAAATTGTAAAATATAATGAAATTATCTTAAATATATAAAATATATCTTAAATTAAATTATCTAGAAGTTATGAAACGTTGATAAACAAGGTTATATGTATTAAGGATGTTATATTCTTTGGATTTCTGAATTACATAAATTTTTTTATCATAAATAACTATGCAGAGTTACATTGTTTCACGCCTTAAACAATTGAAGCTCTTTTTCAAATATCTCAAATACTTTGACATAAGGAGTCTCATTTTGATTATTTGCATTTATTATTTCAATTTGTATAAAAGTTATATCTGCAACATTCTCACTACTATTAAGCAAAGTGTTAATTTATCGCAGAGCTAAATATAATTTCTTAGATGTGTTCGGTACAGTACAATACATAGTTCTATAATAAAATCAATACAGTACTATAATAAATTTTCCTATCTCATATCTTATTAAGTTTCTTTTTTACAAATACATATAAGGAGGTTTGCGGGAGGTACTACTGTATTTACAAACTATGCTAAAATAGATGTTTCATGGATATTATTTTTCAGCTTTCCACCCAATATTCGTAGTGTATCATATTGCACGGTTGCTGAACAGAACGATCCTGAATCCTGGAATCGTTTGTGGGCACTTTATTCAGATACGACATTTTCTGCACAAAAGTTAATAATTCTCCAATCTTTAGCCTGTGCTACTAAAGACGAATTTCTTGACCAGTAAGTTTTTATTTATTAATTTCTATATATAAAGCATTGAGAACAAATATGGATTGAGCCCAGTTTTTTCGAATTTGAGTTTATAGTATCAATTGACTTTACTAAGCTATATTAATCATGCAAAAATGGAGTAATTTATGTTTCACAAATCAAATAATAGTATATTAAATAATAAGCATATTAAATAATAGTAATAATATAACGATAATATAACGGAATCATTCAATTTAATATTACTCAATATTTTGATCTCGCGTTTATTTTAATCAATCAATTACTCAGTTTCATTTTTGTCCTCATGTAATATGTAGAGTATTACAAGAAGTAACGTTTAAGACATTATGATCATATTCTCATTTGACTCAATAAAAAAATTAATATATAATACGAATAGTTGGTTTAAAGATATAATTAATACTAAATAATGTAATAGGTAATTGGCTGTTTAAATAATTTTGTGATTTTTGTGAAGTATATGTTTCCAATGAATATTTTGCAACTCCTGCATACATTTTCAGATTTGTGTCAAACTATACAAATGTGACCACGATAATTGTACCATGTTATACAAAATCTTTTATACAATACACAATATATGTATAAGAAGAGTTTCCATAAGTTAACATACGTGTGGTTCTTCGGCATTCGAGTGTATTTTCAATAGTACATTGCGTTATGTTCTAACGCGACATATCAAGAAGATTCCGGTTCACTTTTTCAGGCCAGACCTGAATTTCCTGAAAAAGTTTCAAGAATTTTCAATGTTCACGAAACATCGGAACAAAGGCCAGCATACTATCAAAAACACGTTCGAAATCTAGAGAACCACAAATATGTCATCTAATAAACAAAGTTCTCATACGTATACAAATATTTTCGTAAGTCATTATTAGTAAGTCTTATAATCAATAATGAGTTCGTAAGTTCTATAATCAATGAAAAACACAAAAATTTATTTTCACGTTTGTAAAAGATATTCTCGATATCTCAACATATAATATCCCATTTTAATCCCATTTCAATATAACAGTGTTATAAATTTGTACTCTACTCTATGTACTTTTTCAAAAGAAAACATATTTTTCATGTTTTACATTACACGACATATATGAGAATATTGTAGTAGTATGTTTTTTGTTTCATTATCGTATGTTCACAGTTATTATCTGTTGCTGAACCATGAATATTCATGCAAATGCATAATTTCGGAGAATGCGAGTAGAGTAATGAAACCTCGATAAAAATTTATATCAGATGATTATAAAGCTGTGTTCTTTATTTCGCATCTTTTGTATTTCAATAATTGTTTAAGTATATGAATTTTTTAAGAAATGAGTTTTGTAGTATATTTTCATTTACAATACAAAATGTATTGTAAATGATTTGATTTTCAATACATAGTAATGTGCCTACGCGATTTTATTATACATTGAACGATGTTTCTTTCACTTTCTGTTTTCTTCTTTCTAGTATAACACCGAAAGGATTGAAATTTAGGATACGTTCATTGGATATTTTTTATTTCTTTAGAAATATATTTGATATGTAAAACCACGGGGCAATATTTCTATATATTTGAAAAAATGAGCAAATGCTAAACATTTCAGTTAAAAATACAAATAGATCGTAGTCAATCGAAGATAAATACGTAGTACATATAACATTTTAGATATTTTGTTGTAAAAGCTTGTACAGGATGTTAAAAAATTATTTGCCATGGCTGTCAGACTTTTATTCCTCGTAACGACTTCTACTCAATGCAATAAAATGATTTGTCCTTACACTTCAAGAAGCAGGTCAATTTTGTAGTAACTCTTTTCAAGTGTGAAATAATTTTTGAACACCATATACATATCTCATTGTTAACGCTTATATGTAGAGTGTATTACGTTTACTTGTTTATCTTTTTCTTTCTAAGGTTACTTCACACAGTACTCTCAGATAAGCAGGTACGATTTGAAGATAGTTCGAGCGTTTTCACTTCCGTTATCAATTCGGGCCCGAAGGGAGTCGAATTCGTAATAAATTTCATTGTAAAAAATTACGAAAAAATGATCAGCTAGTAAGTAAAGTATTGTAAACTATACAAAAATTATTGGGCTTTCGCAGTAATAATTAAAATCATTTTGCAATATTTTCCCTGCAGCTTCCAGCAAATTTCCAGCGTCAACAGTATCGTAAACGCGATTGGAAAAAGAGTATTCACGAACAAAATTTATGCAAAGGTAATTTATTCTTTTTGTATAATCATTATATTCGTTCCAAACGAAGCATTCTTTTCAAAAGATTATTATACATAAATACAAGATTTTTATTATAATATTGGATATGCGAATCTTTTATTTATCTTAAGATTCTGCAATCTGTAGCATAAAGTTTAAACTAGAGCTGTCTTGCATAATTGAGGTAATATTATTAGTGCCATTCTACAAATTACAAATTACCTGATTATTTTATTTAAGAAAAAATTATAAACTTGTAAAGATTTGTAACTTGTCAAGAATTGTAATTTGTTAATTTATTAATATTATTAATTACATAATATTAATAATTAGTTAAATTGGTTATGCAAGAATGCTCAGATAGTAATTTTTTATAATTATTTCTGAGATTAATGTCGCTTTCTATAAGTATGCCTAATTCTATATATATTGTAATTTCTCAACAAATTTAACATCGTTATTTCACATTCTCCGAATGTTATCGATTAAATTTTAACTATTTTTATTTATTATTACTTAGTCCGTGCCTTTCGACTTTGGATGAACTTTCGGTTTTACATCTCTTATACCTATTTCGTTTCTTATATATCTACCTCCCCTCTTATCCGCTCTATTATATTGCACTCCCTTAATTATTCTATCTCAAAAAACTAAAAACTAAAAAAACTATAAACTAATGACTAAAAAACTATTACAACTTTGGGCTTTTGCCTCCTTGTTGTGCTTCCTTCTTGTCGTTCTTCCCCGTCTTGTATTGTCCTTCTCTTCTCTATTATTGCTTTTAATTCTGTTAGTCCTTCTCCAGTCTCCTTTAGTGTTTCTTCTATGTCCTTTGGTCCTCCCGTTATTTCACATTCTTCTATTACATGTCTCTGGTCTTCTTCTTTCCTTTTACATAGTCTGCATCTTTTTCTCCCTCTTCTTTCCATTATTCCCTTGTTTTGGTCTCATTTCCACATCTAATATTTTTCTGTCCTTCCACTTCATCCTCCCTTCTAAGTACTTTAGTGACTCTTCTTTGGCGATTTTTCTGTAATGTATGTTATATTTGGATTCCCTTATCCTTTTCCCCCTCTCTTCTGCTTCTCTCTTTCTTCTTTCTTCTACAATTTGGTCTGCTGTCGTCCTTTTTTGCTCTTTTCTTGCTTCCATCTGTATCCCTCCATTTCTCCTCTAGTCCCTTCTTTCTCCTTCTTGCTCTTTTCCCTTCTTGGCCATTTCCCCAGTTTCTCTCTCTTTCCTTCATACCTTGCTGCTCTTTTTAATACTTTTTCTTTGATTCCTTTTAGCTTGCATTCTTCTATCAATATATAATTTGGTGTTGTCATATCTAAACCTAAGATCCATTTCACATATCTTCTTTCTATTCTATCCAGTCTTTCTTCCATGTTCCAGGCCCATACCTCTGACCCAAACAGCGCCACGCTCCCTACCAGTGCTCCAAACATCTTCACTCTCGTCTTGTAGTCCTGTTTGAATATTCTTTCTCCCACGCTGCATGTTTTCTTCATTGCTATTGTTGCTCCCTTTTTCCTGTCTTGTATGTGTTTCTCATCACTGCCGTTTTTCTGTAGTATGTGCCCTAGGTATCTTATCTCGTCCACTTCTTCTAATTCTTGCTCTCTCCATTTCCACTTTCTTTGCCTCCTTTTGTTCCTTCTTTTTTTGAAAACTACTATCTTGGTCTTTCCCGTGCTCAGTTCCAATTCGGCTTCCTTTAAAAATTTTTTGAATCTCTTTAGCATTTCCTTTAGCTCCTCTTCTCTATCCGTCATCAGCACAATATCGTCTGCATATGTCACTGGCCATACTTTTCTTTCTCCTACCACTATGCCCCCGGCTTGTCCTTTCCTTAGTTTTTCTTCCAGTCCTGCCACGTAGATGTTGAATAACGTCGGGCTCAACGGGCACCCTTGTCTGATTTCATTCACTGTCCAAAACTCTTTTGTGTTATGGTTCTTGATTCTCACCACATTCTTTGTTTCTGTGTATATCTCTTTAATCCTTCGGGTTAGTTTTTTGCTAATCCCCATTTTTCACATTTTCTCCTCCAATCTTTCTGTCTAGTCTGTCGAACGCCGCTCTTAAGTCCGCAAAGCAGGCATATAGTTTCCCTTTTTCTCTACTCAACTGTTTATCTATGGTATGGTTTATCACAAATACCGCGTTGGTCACTCCTCTTCCTTTTTGTAAATCCGAATTGGCTCTCTTCCAGTTTGGTTTCAATCTCTGCCTGCAGCCGTTCGTCCAGAAGCCCCCAATAGATCTTGTATGCTGTGTCCATTAATGTTACTCCTTTGTAACTCTTCGCTACTCTCTTGTCCCCCTTCTTGTATATCGGACATATATCTTTATATACCTTTCTTCCGATTTTCTAGTATCCCCTCCCCATTCCATATTTTCCTTAACAACTCCCATAACGCCTCCCCCACTTCCTTCGGTGCATACTTCCATACCTCATTTTCTAACCCGTCTTTCCCCATTGCTTCCTTTTCCTTCAAGTTTCTTAGCTGGTAGATTACCTCTTCCTTCTTTATATTATCTTCTCTCTCCTCCATTATTTTCACTTCCGCTCTATGCTCCTCCGTTTTTCTGCCCTCTTTGTGTTCTGTTCCTTCTAAAATTTCCATAAAGTGACTTTTCCACTCTTCTTCGCTTATATCTTCATCTATGCCCTCTCTTCTTCTTCTGTATTTATTTATGTATTTCCACGCTTCTTGTTCTGTTTTGGTCTTCTTTATTTTATCCATTTCTTCTTCTTCGTGTCTTTCCTTTCTTTGTTTGCACCACTGTTTGAATGCCTTTTTTCCCTCTATGAGTGCCTCCCTGTTGCGTTTTCCTTTCATAAACTTTGTCATCTTCCTTCTCATCTCTCTTTTTCTTTCTTTCTACTCCTTGTCGTAACACGCTTTCTCTCCCATGCCCTATTTCCTTATCTTCACTTTCTTCTTTGGCATTGCTTCGTTTATCTTCTTTTTTATTTCTGTCCACATTTCCTCTACTGTTCTTCCCTTGCAGGTCCAGTCTTTACATTCCTCCAAGTATTTTTCCACACTTTCGTTTATCCATTCCCTTTTTTCCTTCTCTTCTTTCTTTTCCTCATTTTTTCTAATTCCGGCCCCTCCATTTCTATTTCTAACGGCATGTGGTTCGACTCTGTTCTTTTTCTATTCCCTTTTTCCTTTCCCATTCTTCTTTCTCTCTGGCTCTCTCTCTCTTTCCCTTCTTTCCTATTCCTCTTTCATTTCCCTCTTCATCTCCTCCACTTGCTTTTCGAATATACCTTTTATTTCCTTATTGCCTTTATTGCCTTACCCTTTATTGCCTCGTATCCTCTTTCCATTTTCTCCATTTTTTTCCATCATTACCTCTATTCCTTTCTGCCTGGTTGGCGTCTCTTTTTTTGACAAGCTGTATTTATCCAGTGTATTTTTGAAATGTGTCTTATCTCCAGCTTTATTCGTGTTCCTTGGTCTTCCTCTATTTGTCGCCATCTGTCATTTCCCTACCTTACTTTTTTGCCGCACTTCTGGCTTTCTAACTTCTTATTTTTTAGTTTTTCTTATTTGTATCTCTCTCTCTCTCTCTCTCTCTCTCGTTCCTGTCTTCTTTTTCGCTTCTCTTTTACTTTCCCATCCTATGCTCATCCTTTACTTTCCCTTCTTCGTGTTACTTTGTGTTTCCTTCTCCTTTTTCCCTTCACACTTCACTTTTTCCACAGAGCTCTCCGTTCGCGTGTTACCCTCGCCCCGAACCAAACCGAAAGTCCCTAAATTTTAACTAATCAATCTTTTCGCAGTATGTCGAGTTACTCAATTTCCTAGACAAGAAACAACCAATGGAAAACTTCAAGGCTTTCTCGGATTACGCAAAACACGAATTAAAATGGGGCCAAGAAAATATCCCAGGGATATTCCAGTGGATCGAGGAACAATATCCATCGATGAATTATCGTTTGCCAATATCATTTTCTCCATTAAGATACAATATTACATTGTCTCCATATTTTGCCGAAAACAATTTTATATTTACTGGCAGAGTACAAATAGAAATGGAACGTAACGTAGATTATATATCCCATATAGTCCTTCATTCCAGCAAACTTGAAATCACAGGGCTCTCATTGCAACCGAAAAACTCGACTTCAAATAATGAAAACAGCGTATGCAGTCTACGACAAAATTATGATACTGAGACGCTCACAATATTCATGAAGAGATTCATTCAACCTAACGAACTTGTTCTTGATATCACATTTACTGGTAAATTGAACGATAATATGGAAGGATTTTATCGAAGTTACTATATCACCGATGAAGGAAACATTCGGTGAGTAAGGACTTTAAAGTAAGATTTTAAGACAAACAATTAGATTCTGGATATTTATACAAATACAAATAAAGAAATAAAATCTAAATATTCTAAATCGAATAATTTTTAATATTATCTCTGCTGGATATATTTGTAACTATTGAAATTTTATACAATAATTTTATACTGTAAACAATACTTCAATTATTTCATGTTAAATTATTTCTTTTTAGTCACTCAGACGTCAGAAAATGAACAAAAATGGAATAAGAGTTTCTGTTTCACAAATAAGTCCACAGTCCATTACAATATAATATATGTATATACAGGGTGGTTGGTAACTGGCGGTACAAGCGGAAAGGGGATGATTCTACGCGAAAAAGAAGTCGAAAATATAGAATAAAGATTTTTTTTAAATTTTTTTTTTAATTTTTCCATCGAGACAACGATCTACAGTGAGATCCGTTATAACGAGACGCGATAAAGTGCACGCGTATCGAGCGAAAATTCAAAGTCGATTTTCTCGAAAACAAAGCCTCAAACGAAAAATTTCTATTCTACATTTTCGACTTCTTTTTTCGCGAGAATCATCCCCTTTCCGCTTGTACCGCCAGTTACCAACCACCCTGTATATTAAAATATTTATATACATATTAATTAATTAAATCCAAGTATATTAAATTATGTATTATTTAGTAGTACTTTCAGATTACAAAAATCACAAAAATTTTATATATTATTATAAAAATGAAATGTGTAGAGTCATGTAAAGAAACACTTCACTGGAAAATAAGGGTATGTGCCAATACATCTTATAGCCACTTTACACATGAAATTAACTTTTTATTTATTTCATATAATTATTTACTTCTTGGGTTTATATTGTAGTTTCCTATTTTTATTTTAATCTCTAATTTAAAAGATTCTGATGTGTAAACAAACAACTCATATAACGGAATTTAAACTGTTGTGGAGTTACTAAAAGAAATAAAACGTTATAGTCAACGCAACGTTTATTTTTAGTAATTATTTGTTTAAAAAAACAAAATGATCAATTATTTCAATAAGATTAACAATTGATAATTTACGTATTTTATATCCAATGAATTATATTTATTTATTTTCCCTAAAATCGAAACGATGTAATGCACATGAAGAATTTATTCAATTACTTCTGTTTATATTTTCATGAAGAATCAGTTGTTACTTGTAATTAATTTCTCTAGTTTCCTAATATCCTTTCTTGATTTTAGTTGGTTGGCTGCGACTCAGTTTGAAGCAACTTATGCGAGACAGGCTTTCCCTTGCTTCGATGAACCAGCTTTCAAAGCAAAGTTTGTAATAAACATGGAAAGACCTAAGGATTATAAGGTGCTGAGTAATATGCCTAGAAATTCGCTAATTCCACTGACGTAAGTATGCACAGAAAAATATAAACATCATGATTGTTAAAAAAAAAATAGAAGCAATAATGTACTTTAAGAAAAGCAAATATTAAGTCAAAGTCATTTATATAGAATAATACTATTATAATTTATTAATACAAAAAGTTATAAAATTCTAATATTTTTGACAATGAAAAGTTATAAATTAGTTTCATTTTCATGCATCTACATTGTTGTACATTTCTGTAAATCTATACTCTCCTATATTTTTTATGTAAATATGCATATGCTACGTCGCTAACTATGAATTACATAGCACCAAACAGTGCAATCTCTTAATACGCATTATGTTTTTTTTTTTTGTAATACTAACATAAAAACAGTTTTGGTAGTGTGAGATTGAATGAAAGTGTAGTGAATCTTAAAGCTATTTTCCTGTAAAATAACAGGAGATATGATGTAATAAAATATCACGTTCTCTTTTGTACGTTTTGATTAAACATTATACGTTAATATTATTAAGATCTACATTAAAAACTAACGTTGTCTTAACACAACATTTAATTTCCAATCTTTTTCAGTCAATTTACATTACCGAGTATTTCTTTAACAATGTAATTATAACAAGGAGTTCCAAGGATTTTTCCATATCTTTTTCATCGTTTTCTTTTTTCACTTACCGCTTACAATCATATGAAGTTTTGTAGAAATCGGTGCATTTATAATTGCACGTTATGATTTTTCTAAGTCATACAAATGTTGTTTATATACAACAGCTCATAGAAGTACATAAAATTTTATTAGCATTTATACGGCTATCCTAAATATATGGATGAAATTTAAACCAATCTAAAAATGTATATAGACGTTATGAGATATTTGCTGTAAACATATATTTAATAAAAAATTACAATCCATCATGAATAGCCTTAATATATGATAAGTATTATAATAATGAATAAGTGATAGTTTAGATATTTTTGTGGTTTTTGCGAAATACATATATACTTATACCAAATATTTTGTAATTTATAATAACAGATTCGTTTTAAACTTTCCCAATATAATTATGATAGTCGGGTTACATCACAATATTAATAAGAATGACCCATATAAAACGCATAAAAGGTGTTTACACGTGTCCTTTACTTGCGTGACCCACTGTATATCTCTGATTTGTAAATTAGCTCCTGTAAAGTATCTGCTATTCCAATACATTTTTTATATTTAGATGAAACAACCTGTATATTACTTCACGTTTCTAAATAATATTCGTTTAAGCAACACATTATTCTTGTATTTGGTCTTTGGGTTAATGGGTTAATAGATTTATATTTGTTATAACAGGAACATTTCACGAAAATGTAATATATACATTCTAACTTGTACTTTCAGTACATCAGATCGTGTTGTAGAAACTTTTAAAGAAACAGTCAGTATGTCAACATACCTGGTGGCATTTGTAGTCAGCGACTTTGATCCTATGGTAAATGCATATTTAAGCGTAAACATATGGGGTAGACCCAATATTGTTCAGAAAGACTATTTAGCGCAAATCGCAGCAAGGAGAATCCTTGATTACCTTCAGATGGAAACAAACCATGAATATACATTGCCAAAATTGGATTTAGTCGGAATTCCAGATTTCTCAATGGGTGCTATGGAAAATTGGGGCCTTGCTACGTTCAGGTAAATTGTATTGAGTTATTTTAAGAGAATCTATATCTAAATTAATCATTTATGAAGGGTTCATTTTGTTTAATTTCTAACTGATTCATAAATGAATATAAAGGAATTCATTCAATTCTTTGGTTTAGTGGATATCAACTTGATCTTATTATCATTAGACTAGATACATTTATAGAAATGTGTAAATTACTTTCACAGAGAGTACGGACTCTTTTATGACAAGAAAGTAACATCAGCTAAACAGAGGGTCTATATAATTACTATAATTGCTCACGAGATCGCGCACATGATGTATGGAAATCTGGTCACCTGCGATTGGTGGGAACACTTATGGTTGAACGAGGGTTTCGCCGAATATATGCAATGGCGTCTTGCCGAAATGGTAAGCCTTTACTGAACATGTTAGATCCCTTTGACGGTAATAAACATTGGACATTCATACACGTTGCTATGAATGTTTCTGATCTGTTGAATATTATGTGGTTTGGGGGTGTGTTATTTTTTTATACAAAGTGAGTTATAAATGTTTCAGGGGATGAATCTATACATTAAAATAAATAAAAAACGACATATGTAGTTTTCGAGTTATAGATGACAATTCACTCCCTGACGTAGGGACATACATTTATACCGCATCCTGTATATAGCTAAACTGCCATTTTTCTTTGATAGTTATGCCAATATTCAACATATCAACGTGTTAAACTGTCTTATTTTAGGTTATACTTGCATCTGTAGGACCACGACGGTAAAATTTTTTGTTAAAAATGTAGTCTTTCAGTTTATAATATGAAGCAACTATTTTTTTTAACTATTATATTATATTCTTTATTCATTTTATTGTACACGAAAGTATCTGTGCGTTTTTGGAAATCTTTGTCTCTACATCACTCACACTTCATGTCTCAGTTTGAGATTATCAAATCGAAACAAACGACAATATAACTTTAGCTGCTATTAGCGATTTAATTGCACTCTTTTTTCAATAGCCTTTATAATGGAACAAGCAACCAATATTTCTATACTAATTTCGGAGGCGATCTGTTCTACATTTTTTTTGGTACAATAAACCCGCAGATAAAATAAATAATTTAATTAAGATATATTTTGTAAACCAAAGATATGGCATGCTCTACTAAAAAATATAACAGTTACAAAATTCATTACAGTTCGAATCAGACTTTGGTTACAACGACTTATTTGTGGTTGATGAACTACAGCCAGCGATGGAAGAAGATGCCTTGCTGTCAACGCATCCCATGAATAATGCAGTTACTACACCTGACGAAATTGAAAAAATTTTTGACGCCATTACTTATGGAAAATGTAAGTAATTGTGAGATTTTTATAGTTTAGAACACGATGAATTGATATTTTTCAAATAACCCCAAGGAATTCTTAATCGATACATATTGACCAAGCTCATCTGTCTTTATTATTTTGTTTTAATTAACTAACGCCTGAATATGATAAAAATAGGTAAGTTGAATTACTTACTAATGAAGATAAGCATGACATAGAGTTTTACTTTGGTACGCAGTTTTGTATAGATCCCTCTAACAGTACTACGCAAAAGTCATGTAAACTGTACTTTTAAAATAAGCTTTTAAACAAGAAGAATTGAATAGCCCCGAAAAGAGCACAATTCGATGTCATTAGCTTTTTTGCACGCGAGTGAGGAAAGGACATATAAAGATGAATTATGATTCTTTAAGTAGATTTTTGCAGTTCACTTGTTTAAATCTCAAACATTTGAACAAATAATCCAAATCCGTGTTATATTAATTATAGTAAAATGTCTGTGAAAATAGTTTTATCTCAGTAGGATTAAAGTATTCTAAATTGCAACACCTAAAATTTAATTACTCATTGTCGTCACTGATACTTTCAAATTATACTGTTTACTTTTTTCATTGTTATATACTTGCAATTATATTAACTTCTGTTAGCTCCACCATCGTATATAAATTGAATTTAATTACTTCTAATAATTAATAATTAAATGTGCAAATAATTAATACATTATCAACTAAAGATACAACATAAAAATTCTCATACTAAAATAAAATATAATTGTTTCTATATTTATGTACATTAGGATGAAAAATAATTTGTTAAATATTTATTGAGGTAGGATCTTTATTTATTAGTTTATTTAAAATGGATTAAACAGGTGTTGGTTAAACAAGAAATGATGGTTATTTAACGTAAATTAAATACAATAATGTGCTCTATAATTAAGACAACTAAATAGTTAATTTACAATCCTCGTCACCCTGGTTCCAACGCTCTCTCTCACGCGGACCACACTCTCTCGACAGCGCAATTCACACTCTTCGACTTCTCAACTCGCACTGACTGTTAATTTGTCCTTCTCCTTTAGCATCCCTTTGTCTTTTCTCATAATCCCACCACACACATATTCCGCAACCGTTCGTGGCCAGGATCATGTCACGTAAACTTGAGGCTTAGTTGATAAAAACAAGAAGGTTGAGCCGTAACACAACTATTAACTTTCTTTTTTATCAATGTTTATTATGAATTCAATAATCACAATTGAATATATGACACGTATAAAGCACAGTCCAACAACTTTATATAGAATCTAGTTACACTGACGCGTATGTATAAACTAAGTACGCGACTGGTCTAAGGGTAAAAACTCGGTAAAAGATGTTGACTATTCTAGAGATAGAGAATAAGTAAGGTTTAGTGACGATGTTGTACCGGAGGAAAGTTAGTTATGGGCGTGTTTAAAGACACGAGATGAGCTGATTCGTTAAGAACAATTTTGGCTAGGAAAGTGAGGGCGATAGACATTGCTTTCGATTGGATCATAAAAAGGTTGGTGGACTAGGAAGGGTCGTCCTCGAGAGAAAGTTGCTAACGGAAGATACCGAACGTGAGAAAAACCATGTTTCCCGTATCCTCCCGTGGTAAACAATAAAAGTAAAGGACATTTGAAATAAAAGATGGTTGTTTGATCTAAAGGACCTTAGCTATGAAAATGCCAAGATTTATGGTGGGTCCCTAAGACTATTGAGGATCTCCAGTAAGGATGTGTAGACATCTGGCTGCTATCTTGCCCCTCGGTGTGTGGTCTGGTCTCTGATGTGGATTGAGATTTGGTTGATGTTACAGTCACGTAGGCCTTTTTTCCGCGTAACTATTCAATTGAAGGACCGACAATACATTGATGGGCCTGCCGGCACTTAGGCTTTCTCGCGACATTGTTTATAGTTCACCCGATATCTCTTAGGCCTTTCATCCACGATACTACATTTTTTTCTTTTTTTTTTTATTTGACTAGACTATTTGCAATCAATTCTCATTGAGCATTATAAGTAAATTCTTTTGGCGTGGTACTGTAACTTGGATTATAATAGTTTATAGTATGTTTGATTCTAGTTGAATCTAATGCTTCAATCTAGAGGGTATTGTCTTTTTAGTCTCTGGATCTGATCCGTCGTATCAAGTAGTTGGGTAACTAATGGGTTTTGGTGGTTGTTAACTCTTATATTATATCTGTTTCTGAACCTGTATATTTCTTCTTTAACTGTGGGTATCTTAACGTCTCGATGTATTTGTAGATGTTTATGTGAAGAGGACATAGGTACGTGAGGATTAATGACGAGTTTACTCGTTGTTGTAACCGTCGAATATATTTATAACAATAAATTAATATACAGCCGTAAACGTACGTCGTGAGTACGAAGTATAAATCGCAAAATAAAATCGCGGAAAAAATACTCGTAAATGCTCGTCGCGTAACTTGATAGACGCCCGTAAGATACTCAGTGATACTCTTGACGCTGTTAGATACTCGATATGTACTTGCTCGCGATCGTGTCCATTTATTTATACTGGTCGGGGGAGAGTCAGAAAATTTAAATTCGTCTTCATTCGGCGGTTGCATGTAGCGGCGACATTGTTTTGCCCGGAGTTTATTTGTCGTTATGTTTCATGCGTCAAGGCTAAGTCAATGTCCTGAGGCGAAACAACAACACGAGTCGCTCTTGACTCGCGTCGTCCTTTGACTCCTGTGCCGCTACATTACCCCTCTACCAGTGATAACGTTTTTATTATATTTACTTGAGCGTCGCTGTTTTTTTTTTTTAATTTTCATGATATATCCCGTGTCCGATAATTACAATGCCTAACCGAAGCCTGCCTGCAGCCAATCAGGAAAATGGACTCTTCGCCCTGACCGCGTAACGTTCCTATTGCTGGTGTTTCCTTCATTGTTTTGATTATTGATAATTGTGTCGCTTTCGTTGCGGGCGTTCGTCTGTTCTACCGGAATAAGCACGTCACGGGTTTCGACGGTTTTCGCTTCGAGGTCCTCTGGTACTACAAAGGCTGGCTTTAAGGGGGTATTCTAGTTTAGAGGCACGAATTTCGGGCGGTTTTTGAAGCTCTGTACAAACGAAACAAAAAATATTTTTTCTATCCTTCTTTTTAGCATTTGTTTATTGATATTTTAAGATTACGTAAAGAATTCAAAACTCAAAATTCATAAAGTTATAAGCTGGCAAAGTAAGTGGTGCTAAAAAAAAATGGTATCCTGGCGTGTATAATTTCAACCCTTTTGGTCATCTGAAACAATAACGCCGAACGGATTCTTAATTAGTATAGATGCGGCTATAGCATGAATCTTGGAAAAGTCAAAACAATATTTTTTCACAAAATGGCGGCCGTTTGAAGGAAAGTTTCTTGTTTCGCATGTTTTCTTAACAATTCCGAATGTTTACAAAATAGCAAAATTAAAAATTTTGATTTGAGCGTGGTTCCGGCGATAGAGGAATGTATAAAGAATATTCATACCAAATTTCAAATAAATCAGTTCATTAGAACGTAAGATATCGTGCACGCCAACTCGAAAAAGTAGTTTCGAGAAAAACGCGTTTAAAGTTTTGAGACAAGTTTACTCGGACAACGTCTACCGTCTACTGTTCATTTGTTCTGGTCGGACCGGAGCAGATGCTGCGTCACAAAAATGGCTGTAACTCATAAATGATTGAAATTTTGAAAAATCCTTTTAAGGACATATTCTTGAATGTCTAAACTTTAGAAATATGAAAAAAAAATTTTTCGATTTTTTCAAATTTCTAGACTAGAATACCCCCTTAACCGGTCTACGTAAACCGTTACGCCGCGATTGTTCACTGTAATTGTATATGTTTTTGCGCCTCTTCGCGTTACTTTAAACGGCCCGTCGTAAGGCGGCTGTAGAGGGTCTCTAATCGCGCCATATCGTAAGAATACGTACGGCAAAGATTCCAACTCGCGGAAAATGAATATTTTCTTTTCGCCGTGTCGTGTAACAGGCTATGGCCTGACTTCCTCCATCCGTTCTTTTAGCAGGTTCACAAATTCAGAGTTGGCCCGCTGATTGATTGGTAAAAAGAACTCCGCCGGCAATCGTATGCCGGTGCCGTAGATCATTTCGGCTGCCGTTGCGTTTAGGGCCTCCTTTATCGCGCTTCTAATGCCTAATAGTACGATTGGTAGAATTTCGACCCAGTTGCTCGTGTCGTGGCACTTGATTGCTGCTTTAAGCTGTCTATGTAAGCGCTCTACCATCCCATTAGACGCGGGATGATAGACCGACGTGCGTAGATGGGTGACGCCAAGCAACCGGCATAACTCTTTGAACAGACGTGATTGGAATCGGCGTTCCTGGTTGGTTGTTATTTTTACGGGGCAATCTTTGTTTACAGACGGCCAGACAAAGCGTGTCGTCACCAGTTTTTGCGTGGCTCGTATCCCCGGATGGAAAAGTCCGTATAACGACTGAAATACGTTGCGTCGTAACGGTCTCGGTACGAACGGCCGCATGGTTCCGATCGAAATGTCGTAAAATATTTCCACGTCGGAAAATCGAATTTTCTCAAGCCGCAGCGCGCGAGAGTCGGAGTTGAGGATTTGGCATAGTTCATTGTCGCTTTCTTACGTTGCTGCTAACGTTCGGTGACCTACCGAGTTTTCGACTGTCTCGATACGGGTTCCGCAGGGAGGATTCGCTTTTGCGAGTCTATGGGGGCTGGCAAACCCACGGTCCCGCAGCCAGGGAGGACCATCGGGACAAGCGTCCCGCTTACATGAGTCCTCTATGTACACCGCAAGGAAGGTTGCTGTGGTGTAAGACTAAGTCTTCCCCGCGGAGCCTTGGGTAGTAGCGCACCCACGATCCTGAAGCCAAGGGTGAGACCGTCGGGAGAGCCGCCGAGGTACATTTCCTCAACTCCCGCTTACGTGAGTCTCATCTGGGTCTGACTGCACGGTGTGCAGGTAAACCGTGCAGCAGAGACGTGGCGGTACATCCACACGCGCGGTCCCACCGTTGACAATGAACGGTACCACGGGCGGTCGAGTGTTAGCCCAGAGGGCGTAGCGAACCCTCGGCTCGACCAATAATGGGTATGGACTCGTGGTGGCAGTGGTTGTGGCCAAGTGCTGGCAAGAGGGCCGAGTTAAGGGGGACAAAGTCCTCCGAATGGCCTTCGGCGGGTGAGCAGCGTCCCACCTGCTCCGGATACCGTCCCGGAAGACGGAAGGGCTTGGAAAGGGCCCCGTTCGACCTGAGACGAGAGAGCCTCCTGCGGGCGATTATTTGAGGTAACCGGTACTGTGTACCGAGTGCGCTGGTTGGGCGTATCCCAACTCCGATGGCTTCTAGGGTTGCCCGGGTGCTGTATATGATATTAAATCTCAGGAAAGTACCCGACACCAAGAACCAGACTACATGTCCTGGGTCCGGCCCCGCAGGGAGGACTTGTTTATGTAAGTCAACGGGGGTTGGCAAACCCACGTTCCCGCAACCAGGGAGGACCGTCGGGACAAGCGTCCCGCTACGTGAGTCCTCTATGTACACAGCAGGGAAGGTCGTCGGAATGTAAGGTGTTTAAGTACGGTTACACTCTCTCTACGTGGCCTTGAGTAGTAGCGCAGTCAAGATCCCGATACTGTCGAGATAAGATTCCGGGTACTTTGTACCTTGAGGACCCCGCTTACGTGAGTCCCATCTGGAACTGCCGAGCACGGTTAGCATCTTAAGGTCGCGATGTGTTGTTTCTTTGGTAACATACCAAGGTGCATCTATTAAGGATCTTAGAGTTTTTGTTTGGAATCGTTGGAGAATTTCTATGTTGAAAATACTCGCTGTTCCCCATAGTTGGATCCCATAGGTCCAAATAAGTTTTAATATGGCTTTATATAGCATTATTTTACTCTGCATGTTTAAGTTGGAGCGTCTGTCAATGAGCCAGTAGAATTTTTTTAGTTTTGTGTTCAGTTCTTTAGATTTATCTACGATGTGCCGTTTCCATGTCATTCTTCTATCTACAATCATGCCCAGATATCTGACTGTATCTGGAACTGGACTGTTTGGAAGTGGAATATTATTTATGGTCACCTGTGGGCAGGATTGTTTTCGCAGCATGAAAGTTATATGACTGGATTTATTTTCATTTATTTTGAAACGCCATTTGTGGGACCACTTTTCCATAGAGTCAAAACCTCGCTGGAGAGTTGAGGAGGCAACTTTCGGGTCTGAGTAGGATGCTAATAAAGCTGTATCATCAACAAATGTCGCTGTGGTTATCTCTGTTAAATTTTGGTAAATCGGCAGTGTAGATGGTGAACAGCGAAGGTCCGAGGACACTGGCTTGGGGTATGCCAGCTTCTATTGGGGATGTTGCGGTTATAGCGTCTAAGTATTTAATCATGAACAGCTTATTGGTTAGATATGATTTTAAGATAGAGTAGTAGGTGTGTGGTAGTATTTTCTTTAGTTTGAACAAGAGTCCTTCAGAGCAATATTTGATTGAAGAGCTATATTTTTTCTTTTCTAAATCTTCGCTGATTTTATGAGTTAGACGATGAATTTGCTCAATCGTCGAATATTGCTTCCGAAAACCGAATTGATGATCTGGCATTGTTTTCAAATCCTCTAAGAGTGGAAGGAGTCGTTTCGTTAGCATTTTCTCGAATAGTTTCGACAAAGTGGATAGAAGACTAATTGGACGATAAGAGCTAGTTTCGTGTATTGGTTTCCCAGGTTTAGGAATAAGAGTAATTAATGATATTTTCCAAGACTTAGTATTCAAGGCGAAGAATTGCATTAAAAATGGAGGTAATGAGAGCAATCCCTTTTATGGGAAGCTCCTTAATAGCTTCGTTACTTATCTCATCATGTCCCGATGCTTTCCTGAGATTTAGATGACGGATTAATTCTATAACTTCCAGAGTTGAGAAAGGTTCATTAGGAGGAGACATCTGGTAGGGAGAGTGCAAGTATTCCATTATTTCGGCGGTAGTAGTGGAGGAAAACGGTTTGAAGACATTAGTTAGGTGACTTGCAAACAAGTTGGCTTTTTGTATAGGGCTACGCGCCCATCCACCTTGCGCACAGCAAATACGATACATTGATAACAATTCATTAATTTTGCTTTGTCCAGAAAATAAATATTTTATCGTTGAATCTCCTTCTGTAAATAAAAATGTATTCATTGCTTAATATAATATCTGCCGAACATTATCTGCAACCATTACTAATTATCTTTTATTACAATAAAATTCAATTATATTTACTTCAACCGTGTTCCTAAGAATTAACATTTTACTATTAAAAGTAAATATTTTTATAGCGGCTAGTGTCATACGAATGATACAAAAGTCACTGAAACCAGAAACCTTCAAAGAAGCTATGTACCTGTATTTGGACCGACATAAATACCGTACTGCAACTCCAAACGATCTTTGGAAAGCTTTCGATGATGCGATGATGAAAACAAACGATTTAAACCCCTGGTTGAATATGTCAAATTTCATGTCTGGTTGGACTAATACAAGAGGATATCCGGTTGTCTCTGCGAAGTCAGAAGAACATGCTATAATATTGTCTCAGGTATACATTAAGGTCCAGTACAATGGAACTTCATAATACAAACTCCATTTGCATAACGAAATTTTAGTAATGCCTGATTAACTGAACTTTAGTGAAGCTCCTATAAGTATACTATCTGAACTATTGCTGAGCGTCAATCCGCTTCTATGAACGAAAATGTAAACGGTAGGAGCACGCATTATGTTACACACTTCTATACTTCGCAGTCGATACAAGTTGGGTAATTATTTACAGAAGAGTACTGCCTGCCGATTTCGATGACCTTGAAATATGTTGTTAGGAACATGATTCTAAACAGGGTGAGGAAATTTAAGGCAGCCGAATTAAGACGAAAATCAAGAATAAAAAGATTGTGCTTTTAGCTTTGTTTTTTAGTTACTGATAATGTTTTTAAAAGTTACACTTCAGATATTGTGGCTGTCCTTAACTAATATCAAAAAAATTATACAAGGAAATGACAGCATCAGTCACGTAGGAGACACAAGAAATCACGAAATTGACATATCACCGGTGATCTTGCGTTATAGTTCGAACGTTTCACAAGTAAGGTAAAAAATTTGGACTTTAGATATGATAGTAAAATTTTATTGTACGAATCCAACAGAGTAACGATTCAGAGTGTTATAACAAAAAGGTGTTGGGTGCTGATTTGCGAAGGTTCTTATACTAAGGTTTGGTCTCTCTAGGGGGGGGGGGGTTATCGTCGGGTGTCTATCAGATGCGGCTATTCTGTTACTATCTGGTTATTGTTTCGATGGCTGTGGCATGCAGGATGTTTTGCCTACCCTGTTACTGTTCCTGAGCGTGTGACATCAACGTAGAATATCGTAAATTTTTTTTCTGTAAGAACTCTTCACTACTACCTTGTTACGTAACATGTTTTAGCGATTTTAGAAATTTGATAAGAGAGTAAAATAGTCGTAGAAGGATAGAATCTTTCCGAGAGCCAAAGAGAAACGTTATGACAATTGTATAAACATAAAGTTAGAGTTAATTCTAGATTTAGTATAGGTTTAAGTTATTCTGCTGTACATTTTTTTAGTCCTTTCCATTTTTAGGTCCTTGAACTCTTTTATTTCCTTTATTTTTGTATTCTTTATTATCGTTTTAATCTTTTTTATTTAATTTCAACGCAAGTGATTTGAGCGTGTAGTGTGTCACGTAAAATAAAAAAAAGGAAATCTCCGATGAAAAGAAAAATAAAATATAGAAAAATAAGAAGAGAATTTATTTTTGAACACTTGGTTTATACTAATTACGATTTGCTTCTGAACTCCAGCCGTGACTTTCCAAGACTGAAGCTCTTACAATTTGACTTTCGATCGGATCTGTTTCTTTTCTCTTTGTCACTCCTCAATATCCCCACTATCCACGCGTTTGTTAGGCGTCTACGACCGTTGCCACGCATGCCTTCTTCTATAACATTCGGCGGAAGGACTGTTGGAATACCCATGGCTCATTAGGCACTTCGGCGATATACATTGTCGCCGAGTGCCGCCACATCTTTATCTCCATCATCAGTCCATCGGATTTTAACTACATTGAACATTTACTGTAATATAAAATGCCTAGAATGCCATTTTCGTTACGACTTTTCTGTGAACAGTCTCGACACTTAAAATGCTACTCTAAACTGACACTTAAATGCCATTTTTCAATGACACTCGAGGACCGGATGATGTATGAATTCAAAAACAATTTACTTTCCTACGATTTGTACGAGATATGCTACTGCCCATTTATCGTTCGATTTAAGGGTATCTGCGCACCCCATTGATCAGGTTGACCTACTTTCATTCGCGTAAGAAAATTTGCTAGCGCACAGGGATATTTCGATTGATTTTTAATTGCCAGTAACTAAAAGCCGGATACGCAATTTTTGTATTCTTGATTTTTATTTTAGCTTCAAGAATCAGCCCTTAAAATTTTTACACCTGTAGCCGAACATCCTGTATATTATAAGGAAAGTTGTTTAGAATTATCCCCGTATCTCAAGGACATCAAAATCGGCGGGGAGTATTCACCTGTAAATAATTATTGAAGTTTGCAACATTATTATGTATTTAAGACATTTATGTAAGTGTTTCTTGGAATCTTCTTATATAAACATGAACTCCTATTCTAATAATGGCAGAGAAACATAGGCGGGCTTTTGTTATATGAACAACCTGGTTATATAAATCAATTTGTCCCTCAGCAAGTTATACAAACGGAGTTGTACTTTATCAGAAAACTTTTCATAAATATCAAGGCATTTCAAATCTTAAGTAAATTTCCGCTACTGGTACTTCTTATTCGTTAACATCTTTTTCTGCTCCTCTTCTTTTTCTACTCTCGCAATTATCATCTCCTTCTCTTTTTCTATCGCTTTCGCCCGCTCTAATTTACAAGCTACCTTTAGATCCTTATCTACAAATTTCCCTATTTCTTCTTTTATTTCTTTGTTATCTCTTTCATCTATATTTATTTTTTTTATTATGTTGCTCTCTCTTTCCCTACTGTTTTGTATTTCTATCACTCTCCCCATATCTTTTATTTTTACTTATTCTGCTCTATTTCTTGCTTCTCCCTGTATTCTTTTTCCTATATTTTTTATTATCTTAGAATCTACATCTTCCTTTTCTTCTTCTAATATTCTTAGCATTATTTCTACTGCCTTTTCCAAGGAACCAATTCTTCCATGTAATTGTCCTTTTCCCAGGTATCTTCTCTTTATTTCAGTTACCTTTCTATTTCCTCTCTCTACTTTCTCTCCATTTCTCTCATCTTTCTCATCTCTTTTC
The DNA here is from genome assembly GCF_051014615.1 of Bombus vancouverensis nearcticus. Lineage (NCBI taxonomy): Eukaryota > Metazoa > Arthropoda > Insecta > Hymenoptera > Apidae > Bombus > Bombus vancouverensis. Next base: position 617,413 of record NC_134911.1, on the reverse strand, counting down.
TCATTTCCACTAATACTAACGTGACCTCTTTTTCTTTTGTTCCTTCACCCCTCTCACATTCCTTTCCTTTTGCTCCCACACTTTTTTCTCCTTGATCTCCTAATATATCCTTTCCTCTCTGCCTTCACCCCGTCTATCTTCGTTAAATATTCCTCAATTCCCCTCTTTTCTACCGTTATTTTCTGTTCTATTCTGACCAGATTTTTCTCTTTACCGTTCCCTCCTTATCAACCTCCTGTTCTCTTCCTACGGCCATCTGATCCCTTTTTACCAACCTTGTGTCCCTTGTCTTCCTGCCATTTCTCTATATTTTCACCTTTTTTCACACCTAACCTTCCTCCTAAACTTTTTCCTTTTCTGCCATTTCTATCTCTTATTTCTATCTCTTTAACTCTATTCTCACTTTCACGTCCTTTACTTTTAATTTATTTAATAATACCTTAAATACACTTCATATGTTCGCACTTGAATTGACGCTCACTTCCCACTTTGAGGTGATAATAGAATATAACACTATAATTTCATTAATTGTTTGTATAATACAATTAATCCTTGTCTTATCTACGTTTGTCGCACATTCCGATCAGTATAAAGTAAAGTTATTTAAGACATACTAACACTAAGTAACTTGCCTTGTAATTGAACAAATTCAGTCATGAATAATTTTTGAGCGATTTATATTTGAAAACAAACTATATATTATTATTAGTACTGCTACATTTATAGGATCATTATCAGAAATATTAGAAATTAGGATTTCCAGTGATTTCTACTCTATATGATAAATTTATTAATAGATGGATTTATTTACAGTGGATTAAACAGGCAACAATGGTTATTTGACGCGAACTTAATGCAGTAATGTGATATAACCAAGACATCTAAATTGATAATTCACAACTCATACCTTTCTCTCGACTCAAAACTAACTCCTCGCAACTAGACTCTCCATTAACGACTGACGATTAATCGTCTTTCTCTCTTAAGCATTCCTTTATCATCCCCCCGTCTTCTCATATCCCCACCAAGTACGTATTCCATAACCATCCGCGATCATGGTCACGTACGCCTTCTTCCGCGTAACTATTTGACTGAAGGACTGAGGACATATTGATGGGCCGCTTAATATATTGAAGTTTCCCGACCCTTTCGGCCTGTCGGCACTTACGCTTTCTCGCAACACTGTTTATATTTTGTCGGGTATTTCTTAGACAATCTTTCCACGATACTACATATCGTTATTAGTATAGTATTGTATTGTATATTGTTATACATATTATTATTATTAGGGCCGTGATAAGTAGCCAAGTTTTCTACGAGGTTATAACTTCTAGGTACTCATCAAAAAGTAAGAAGTTTGTTCAAATACTGTTAATATTCTTAATTGTAATTAACATAATTCAGTAACACGTGAAAATTACCTAATTTTTGGAAATTATTTTGTTGTTAATATCTCTTCGCTGACTCAAATGATCCTATCATAAAGTTATTCGAATCATTTTTTCATTTTTGATATTTTCTTGCTGAGCATAAAGTATATGATATATAGACAGTTTGAGGTTAAATAGTTTCGCTGGAATATTTTCTTACAGATTTTGTTGAAAAATTATGCCATAATCTGCTTCACTTTTGCACGTGAAATTATTTCATTCCATACCTATTAGCTATTTGAAATCAATAAAATAATTATACTTATGATATTCCAATTAAATTATATTCTGTTAGAATTATGAAAATATTCGCATACTTTTGAGCGATAATGCCACTTATAGTAATTCACGATGTGATAAATATTTTTTGTTAAAAATAATTGGCGTACATCGCACAAAAATAAAAGACACTGGAGTATCTTATTTGCTTTCCTGGAGAAAGACAAACGTGGACAAAGGTCGTTTTTGTTATGATCTTTTTCATATTCTACATATGAATTCTGGGTAACTGGTAGATACCAAAGATCAAACACCTTTTGGAAATAATTTTTGCAGAAAAATTTCTTTACGCCAGAAATTTTCGAGGAATTCTGGATACCCATTACGATGACAACCGCTTCTAAACTGAATTTTTCGGTTACTACGGCCGATATTTGGTTACAAGGATTTCCAATAACCATTCCATACAATTCTCAGGAAGAATGGTTTATTTTGAATATTCAGCAGAGTGGTTACTATCGAGTGAATTATGATACTAAATCATGGAATCGTCTGATCAATGCCTTAAAGAGCGCTAATCATACACTGATACATGTGACCAATCGAGCTCAAATTATCGATGATCTCTTGAATCTGGCACGAGCTGATTGGATCACCTATGGCCTCGCGTTGAATGGGACAACCTACCTGCTAAAAGAACAAGATTACATACCTTGGAAGGCATTTTTCAGTGGAATGAATTTCCTTCTGCAACGATATCAAGGAAATCATGGAGAAAGTATGCTGAAAGAGTACATTAGGCTATTGGCAGCTGACAGATTTGAAAAGCTCGACTTCGAAGACAATAATGAAGAAGAATTCCGCATGGATCAATTGAACAAAGATTTGATCCTATCCTGGATGTGCAAACTGAATCATACAGAGTGTGTGGATAAGTCTATCCACCTGTTCGCCAAGTGGCGCGGAAATGATACATATACGTAAGATTTATTCTTATTGACAGATTATTTTTATTTTTATCATATAGGGAGAGACAACAATATTCGTACAACCGAAATGTAGAAATAAAAGAAGAAATATTATTTTATTACTATATATATAATAAATAAATAAATAAATAAGTATATTTTTTATAATAAATGTAATAAATATAAATAAAAATATATATATATTTATTATACAAACATTATATAAATATATATATATTTATTTATTTATGCTCATATTTTTAAAAATCTGATCGCGAGGTGATAAATTCTTTTTTTATCATTAGATGAAAAAGTTATCTATTATCTAACGTTTGAGAATCCTGAGGTTTCCACGGCTTGGATTGTTACTACTCATACCATTACAGTTAGCAGTGATACATTTGACACTGCTTTCTCTAACACTGTTTAAAGCTTCCGGAAAAAAGCCATGTTCAGAAAGAAAAGATGGTAGCTTGAAATAGTGTTAGAGGTAGGAATGTTAAACGTATTCAGTGCTAAGAGTAACAATGTGGATAATATATGATATTTATTATTATGCGACGAAACTAATTATTAATTTGTAAAACATAATGTTTGCATTATAGTTATTTTGTTTCTCTCCTTTATTTTTCTTGTTTTCGGCGAATACACAACTACCTGCAATCTAGTACACATAGATAATACCAAGTTCTTAACGAAATCTTATATTTTCTCATTCTGTTTTCAAAATTTTGTTCTTTTTATTTCTACATCTTAAATATATGAATTAATAATGTTTTTGTCTTTCAATGTATTCAATTAATAGGCTAATACGATATCTGAATGACGACTGAATGATGACATCTGAATGATATCATTATATTAAAGACCGCCTTAGTCGATAAATAATTAGACACTGTGTCCCACGATTCAGCAGCCAAGCTTTGTACATGTATAAATGAATATAATCAAATAAAAGTATTTATCTAAGCGTAGGCCATGTAATGCTTTATTGGAAAATTATAATAGAAATGCAAAATAGGATCATGTATTGATCACACGCGTTCAAATCAAAAGCCTATACTTCTAATTAAAAAGACAATTTACTTTTAAATTTTTATACAAATAATTAAATTCTAGAATAAATAATTCAATTGGACATTCTAATAGATTTAATAAAGTTTGATAAAAAATTGCAACAAATAGATTTTAATATTTCAATAACATTATAAAATTACATTAAAAATATATATATATATATATATATATATATTATAGGAAATTAAAGCAATGTATTAACAATGTATAATACTGAAGAGAAGCTTTATTAAATATAGACTCTACAATTATTTATTACTTTTATAAGAAATATTTTAAAAGTCGTAAAATTCTGCAGTTATTTCTGCTATTTTTTAATGTTTATTTGAATCCCTTTCTAGAAAATTTCTAGACATTTCACAGAGTACATTGTTTGATAAGTATTGTTTTATATATGCGATTATACAATACTTCGTGTTGATGAAATTCGTTTATCAACCTCTGGACGTGCTAAAATGATATAAAATATCATCACGATAAATCTAGATTGTGAAATAAGCTAGGTTATAGATTATAAAGTATACATTATGATATGCATATATTATAAAATAAATTAATATATAGAAACTATTTAATTACATCGGTAGAAAAATAGGGAAACCTATTTCATTCGGGATATAACTTTCAGAATTTCATCAAATGCCAGGACAGCTGTTTATTGTACTGCCATAAGAAGTGGATCTCTAGCAGAGTGGGAATTCCTATGGGATCAATATTTGAAGACAGACTTTGCTTCGGAGAAGAAAGTCATATTAGAGGCACTAGGCTGCTCCATGGACAAAGAAGTATTGAACTCGTAAGTTTAAAGAATATTATATAAACAATTATTACACAAGAAAACTACATAACGCTTAATTCAGCAAAGATCATAATACATATACATATAATTCAATAGGAGAGTAGCTACAAGCCTCTCATATCAAAATTATAAAATAATTTATCTGACGATTCTTAAACAAATCGTAAGTTAACGAAAGGAATGATATAACTTATGCTATCTGAATATATTAGAAAATGTGACAAGTCTATTTGCCTTTCGATATTATTTGCATTTGGAAGAGTATTGTAAACATATTGTCTATGTTAGTGGCAGTATACAAACATATAACAACTAGTATGCACAAATATTGCTCATACAGCAACTCATAAAAGTTTAAATATTATGGAAAATTTTTATGAATATATTATCCATATTATTCGAAGCATTCTGAGATTTCATTACTACTGTGAACATGATTGCTGTCATGATCGTATTGATGGAATTTGGAACGAATTTGCAATTGTATATAATATGTTAAATTTGTTATGATAGATATCATTATATGTAACGTGATTATTAATATTTATTACCTACAAAAAGCTGAAAGTATTTTTTGTAGCTGACACCAGAATTGTAGGATATCTTAACGAAATTATATTCTAAATCGCACATTTTCAAATTTCCACACTTTATCACACTATCAAAGGGTTAAGATGGTGTAAAATGTTAGATATAACATACAATTTCAAAATGTCTTATATAACATACAAATATGAAATAAATAGCTAAATTCCAGTTGAGTTTTGAGGCTATTTCTTTACGTCATCATACACGTGAATGTTAATAGTGATACATGAGGTAAGGAACTATTAGCTTTTTTTATTTATGCTGTATTTATAAAATGATTAAATCAAGGTTGTTCATCTACGTCATCGAACACAAGGCTGTACCAGGGCTCAAATGAAAAGTTTAGACACAATTCTGAACTGGTACAACAAGCCAGATTTCAGTATATGATCTGAGTGTATATGATTATACGATTATATGATTTGAGTATAAAAGGTTTATAATTTTTGGTAGTATAGTAACAAAGTACTTGATCTAATTTTTATTATTCATCAAATAATTTATGATTTACAATTTGTACTCAAAATATAAATATGTATATAATTTATGAATATACGAATTGTAAAACAACTAGATTTGTGCTATTTAGTAAATCATTTAATAAACGCTTTTGTGTGATTAAAAATTCATGTTATATACATATTTTACAAAATTAATAATTAAAGTTAATATAATTTGTTCATTGTTCGAATTAATGAGTCACTGTTGACATTAAGAACATTATATTATTATATATTATATAGAATAATTTATTATTATCTTAACATTAAGAATATTATACCTATTAATGATAATGATATTTAGATTGTTCTGCAATCTTCCGAACTGTTTCGAACTCACATCGGCTATCAATAAGTAAAAATTTTTAAAACATTAGAAATTTTTATTACAATTAACAATCTTTTTATTTTGCTCCAGGTATATTGAACATGCATTGACATATAACTATACCTCTAATATTCGAAAGCAAGATGTTAGCACCGTACTTGCTTCTGTCTACAATTCTGGAAAATTTGGAGTGGATGTGATGTTAGACTACCTAGTTAATAATTATGAAAAAATATATAATTTGTAAGTTGATAAATAATTACACGAAACAATACGCATTTAATTAATGTAGAAAAAGAGAATATTATATACTTGTTTTATTTTCAGTTACGAGGACTGGGATGGTGTAGAAGAATTAATTTCTAAACTGGCATCTCATATTTCAGTGAAAGATCAAATTACAAAGGTATATTGATTAACATATATATAACATAACAGGTATATTGATTATTATGAACATACAGCAGACGTTTATGCATGTAAAAGTGCAAAAATTCCTAGAATGCACATGAAGCTATTCTTTGATTCCATAAATAATGTCATTTTTATTTTTACACTTTGAATTTCTACGATATACTGCAATGGTGACTATTGAAACTTTAACAGTTAGGAAGATTGCAAATAATATTAACATTGAAATGATGAATATTAATGAATCCTAAAGAATTTTTTATCATGACTTGATTTATCATAATGAATTGTGTACATCGAAAACATTAGATAAAAATGTAAGACATGTAGTATAATTGGAAATTATTGTTATTCACTCTATTCTTCTAATTTATTGGTAGTACCGATAAATTTTCGTTTATTTCGATCACTACAAGATGCTATAGAATAGCGAATCTTAAAGTGATAACTGATATTTAGCATGAAAATGTTAACTTCTTTTTAAAGCAGAAATTAAAAAATTATAAGGAAGATAAAACATACTTTCAGAAAAATATACATAAATACTATATATGTCGGGTTCACATTATGATTAGGGTTAGGGGCGTGAAACGAATCTTCGTTGGGATTACACGTTGTCGTTATGCAATAGAGAAGACACTGACTAGTGCAAATACGATTATCATAGAACCGGACAAGTAACCGTGGTAATTAAATACTCGAGAAACTAATGACAATGATCCTAGCTTCAATAACGAATCCGCGGTCGACGGGATGATAGATGAACGTACTCACAAAATCTAAGTCGGACGCGTAATATTCACTGGTCGAAAGGGGTTACTCTTTTCTTCGATGAGATCGCGAGAGAGAATGACTTTCCCGTCCAGATGATGCCACAGAGGAAAACTATAATGGAGTGTGTCTAAGGACACGAGATCATCGGATTCGTCGACAAAAGCCTTCATTCAGAAAGTAAGGGAAATTGGCGTTGCTGCTAATTGGTCAATCTCCATATCGGTGGTTAGAAAAAGATGTTAGCCGCCCTCGAGGGAAAGTTGCTAGTGGGAGACGTCGTTCGTTGAAAAACAGGTCTCCTCTATCTTCTCGTAGTCGGGACAAAGACTGTTTTTTGAAGGACTTAGCTAAATCTTAAGATTTATAACGGGCCCTCAGGCTAGCTGAACATGTACGGCGGAGATGCATCGACATCTGGCAATCATCTTACTCGAAGAATAGGGTCTGCGTGTGGCGAGCCACGGGACAGAAACCGTTGGAATGTTTATTGTCGCGTGCCACCACAAATATTTCTTTTAAGGAGAGCTATAGAATTACTCCATACCTTTGTTGGACAAAGCGTTCATCCCGTGACCGCTACGTTCGGCAACTGGCTGTCGCCTCGAGCCCAAGCTCATTATCACATATCTCGAACAAATACAATCGGATCAAAAGACGACAATTGTTTAATTACGCCTATGATAGAATCTAGATTACGCTGTTAAGGGATTTACCTGAAGTTCCAAAGGGAAGGCTCCGGTGTCCTTTCATCTCCGACATATATTTATACAAAATTTGTACATATAGCTATAAAACTAAAGGAATAATGCTTGTAAGGATTGAAATACGCGACTAAATGCAAATTTTCCAAATCTTGGCTTACAACATTATAATTTTCAACTCACGACATAGTAATAAAATTGGATCAAAGAAGAAACAGTATATATTAATGTCTTTATTTATTCATTTTTATTTGATTTACTAACAAAATTTCAACAATATATGAATATAATTATTGTTTTAACAAATATTGCAGCTGAACGAGTTAAGTATCAAAGTGGGCAACATCACAAACATAGTAGTAAGCATCAAAGCTGCGAATACATCTGCTTCGAGCAACCTACAATGGTATCGAAATCATTCCAGTGTGATTAATGATTGGTTGAGCGAAATAATTCCTGTTATGCGAGATGCAAATCCAGCTCCTACAGTTGTTGCGAATAACTTAAGTATAATTTCTATGACAGTATTTTCGTTAATCGCTTACATAATGAGTCAATAGATATTACATACATACGTGTATATTAATAAAGGTATATATCATACGTTCTTCGAATGCACATTAATATATATGTATATTAAACAATTTGTAAACTATGTTTTAAATATATTGTGAAATTTAAACAATTAGTATTAACGGTACTATTTTAAAATAAAGTTATGTACATTATTTTATAAATATAACAATGATTTTTTATTTTCACCTGAATTCTAATTTTTACTCTTCATATTGCAGAACGCAGGATAAAGTAAATAACCACAGTTTAAACAAACAAAGACGATTATGAACTATATTAACGTATAACTCGAACAGGAACATAAGATATAACTTTTAAACAAATACGTGGTGAAATTTTCTCGTCCGTACGTAGCACGTAGCTGCGTCTTAGATAGCATTAATTACCGATAGTTGAATCGAATTAACATTTTTTCAGGAACAAATTGATAGTAGAAATGTTTTTGCAGAATCTGATTCCGAGCGATATTTAGAACAAAATAAGCAACTTTGGAAAAATTTTCCACCGGTACTTCTTAAACAAATATCGGTTAAACGTAAAAAACATGACTTTTTTTTGCACTTCGCTGTATACGTTAGAAATTGTTTGTCGTGAATAAAAGAGTTTCAGAGACAGTTGTATCTAATAAAATTATCTTTAAAATAAGTCCTATTATATTACGATAAGCCTATTTTTAGGCCGCAAATTCATAAAAAGTGCGAAGAAGTTCGTTTTCTTAAATCGCTTATAACTTTAATTAAAATAGTCGTAGAATATCGAGACTCTGTGATATACAGGGTGGTTGGTAACTGGTGGTACAAGCGGAAAGGGGGTGATTTTACGCGAAAAAAGAAGTCGAAAAATATAGAATAGAAATTTTTTTTTAAATTTTTTTTTTAATTTTTCCATCGAAACAACGATCTACAGTGAGATCCGTTATAACGAGACGTGATAAAGTACACACGTACCGAGCGAAAATTCAAAGTCGATTTTCTCGAAAACAAAGCCTCAAACGAAAAATTTTTATTCTATATTTTCGACTTCTTTTTTCGCGTAGAATCACCCCCTTTCCACTTGTACCACCAGTTACCAACCACTCTGTATAAATAGTCATACCAAAATAGTGTAACATATTTTGAATCGATCCGTTTGTTAGTTTTAAAACAATCGACTTGTCAACTTACGAAACGGGAAATTTTTACTTTGCAATGAAAATATACGATCCCGGTTTATCCTTCCTACGCTTTCTGAAAGACCTATATTTTGATATTCAAATGAAACAAAAATTTTTCATTCAATCTGTGGCGGATCGGTACCAACAGGACGCCGACAGTTCGAGGCATCAACGCGGTCGTAACACCTCCCGGGCGATCCGGGTACCAACCGCCAACATCAGAGGGCCACTACGACGACAACGAGTCTGTCTATCTCGCTAGCGGTCGAGGGCGCATGATACAAATGTCGCAACTAGCGAGACTCCCTCTACGTCTAAGGCAGGGACTACCGGGTATAGCCTTACTGACAAGTCCACCGATAGTCCCGCGACGAAACGCCCATTCCCTTTTCACACGGCAGGGCCATCGACGGCCAAAAATCGCTTAGTTAAACCACAGCGATAATCATTTCTACATCACTGTAAAATGCGACAACGTTCGCACTTTTCATCCTTCTACAGTGAAATACGTTTCAATAAAAAAAGACGTTTCTCTAGGACCAATTGTATCCAAGATAGGTTTTCTTTTAAAAATCGTCAACGCCAAACTATTAAACGCTAAAAGATGTAACAGACATCGTTTTACAGTTTATTACTTGTATTATATGCGGATTCTTTTTGTATTGATGTTTCATATTCATGTCCATAAAAGTTGGAAAACATACAAAGTTGTTCCATTTTTGCAATAGACGATCAGAGGGCTCTAGCGCAACGCGATAGGATGGAAAAAAACACGCTGTCCCGACAACTATAGTATCTAGAAACATAATTTTGTTTTAATTTAGGGCTACTAAAAAAAAGAAGACAATTCTTTACAATACTGGTTCGCCAGAATACGGAAATACGTCGTTAACGCTAAACCTACCAGCGGTTGTCAAATTGACCGCTCTCGAACTTCTACACAAAGTTAATCATATTTAAACTTTATCATATCGCTTCCTAATTTCTGACTTTTCCTAAAACATACATACAATATATTTTTCGGTGTTTACTTTTAGTTTGTTCTCTTATTTTCTGAGAAAAATTTGTACTCTGCCTTGCGTACCGTGAGCGGTCATTTTGACCATCCGACAAAATATTTTCGTTATTCTTAAAATAAATACAATCAGTACAAAGAAAAGGCCATCTCATGGTCAAATGACAAACAAAATCAGTAATAACAAATAATAACAGCTGTTACGTCCGTAATCTTGTCATAAAACAAGATCCATCCCTCGATCAAGATAGCCATCAAGACATATCAACTGAGGCCCATAATAATCCTAAGGAACCGCTATAAAATTTAGCATTTTCTACAGTCTATTGTAACAAACATTTTAAAAGTCGAGGAGTTTCTTAGGGTTATTGCTCATTGCGATAAAATACGGGAAAAGCTTTTTCCCCTGGAGTAACCGTTAATGGAGAACGGCCAATACTCACCAATATTTTTGTATATATATCGCCGTCACAGGCCATATTCTTATTTGCTATTGTTCTTTCGACTAGAATACATCTCAGTTTGTTAGTCAATTAGTCGACATCTAAACTTGTTATCTCTAAAACTCAGACAGAAAGCATCGCAGAGCGTTTTACGTAAAGCATATCAAATTGCACAATAATTTTGTATTCCGTACATGGTATTATTCTATGATAAATATTTACCCTAGAAATGTCAAGACTTTAAAAAAAAATTATAAAAAAAATTACGGACATGGAAGAAGACTGTTCGGTATGCGATGAAGAGGAAACTTCAGCAACTGAAAACGGCATGGAAACACATGAAAAGATATTTACAGCCGAATCAGAATTGAATATTATAAATAAGTCCAGGGCAAAAAGGAAAGAAATTATTGTTGACAACAAAGGGTGAGATTGCCGCAATCGAACGCAAGATGAAGGAGCTAGGACCTTCGCTACTCCGGTTGATGGAAGAACGCCTTCAAGACATAGAAAGAAGGAAAGAAAAGGAGGTCGTTCCCGACGAGAACACGAGAAGGATAGAGTCTGAAGTTCCAAACACTCCAGCGATCAAGGGAGGTCAAGTGGCTGCCATGGAATGGCAGACCGTAGAAAGAAAAAATAGAAGGAAAAAAGAGGCAGAGAAGAAACAACCGGCGAAGCTAACTCCCGGGACAGGAGCGAAGATCCTGAGAAAAGCCCCAGAGGGAAGATCGGAGAACGCGCGAAAATGGGGAGACAAGCTGCCCCCCCCCACATACACCACGAACATCGGCGGTAACGATCACACTGAGGGATAAATCGAGCCAATCCTACGGGGAGGTGTTGGCCGCGGACAGTGACAGCGTCTCCACGGACGAGGTCGGCATCAACGCGGTGAAGATGCGCAAAACCATTACGTTCTGGAGGTCCCCGAAGACCAGAAGAGGGAGAAGGCCGCTGCGCTCGCAGCACGGCTGACCCGGGTCTTGGATCCGAACAAGATCCGCGTGGCGACACCCTTCCGAGCTGCGGAAGCAAGGGTGACTAAGATAGACATATCGGCTACTAAGGAGGAAATCAAGAACATCCTGGCGAAGGGGGGGGCGGTTGCAAGGCGGAGGACGTCCGACTGGGAGAAATCCGCCTTGTCCTTGGATCGGCCTTGGATCTGTGTGGATACGAGGCCCGGCCGGTGCAGTGAGGAAACTAGCCCAGGCAGGCAAGGTCGCCATAGGTTGATCGACAGCGAAGGTCGAAGTCATCGAGCCAAGACCTTTACAGCGTTACAGGTGCCTGGAGATTGGGCACGTAAGCAAAACCTGCACCTCCAAGGAGGACAAGGGGCACCTTTGCTATAGATGCGGCAAACCAGGACACTAAGCGAAAGCATGCACTGCCGCGAGTCCGAAATGCCTGCTCTGTGAGGCTCTCGGAGCACCATCTGTACACAGGATGGGGGAACCGACCTGCCCCCCCCCGAAGAAAGGAACAAGAGGAACCACCCGCGGATCTACAGCCACAAGTGGCAACGAAAAAGGCTCGCCGTAGCAAGGCAACCCTAAGCCTGTGAACAAGGAAACTGGCACGGAGGAAGCCATGGAAGTGACGATACTAGGTGATTGAAAATGCACATCCTACAGACTAACCTCGGAAGGTCAAGACGAGCGCAAGACCTGCTCTACCAAATCATTCTGGAGAGCACGGTCGCCCTACCGGTGGTGGCCGAACCATACAGAGTTCTGGATGCTCCGGTATGGGCCGGAGATACGGACGAAATGGTTGCTGTCACCTGGACATCAACGCCGGGGGCGTTCGCCCACAGAGCCCTGCTGGAGCGCGGCAACGGATACGTCGCGGTCGAGTGGGCAGGGATGGTGGTGACGGGTGTGTACATGTCACCCAACAGCGGATGAGCAGCGTTCGAGGAGTTCCTGGGCGGGGTTGGCGACTGCGTTAGGCGACGACTTCCCCGGCAAGTGCTCGTCCTGGGAGACTTCAACGCGCATTCCACGTAATGGGGGAACCCCAGGACAACAGAGACTCGACCAGTACCTGCGTGGCGCGGAGAGGGAGTTCCATAGTCGACATTACATGGCATTCAGGCGGATTTCAGGCTGGAGAGTGGCCGAGGGGGTCGAGACACTTTCGGACCACCTCTACATATTCATGGAGGTGGACACATCTGGACCTGGAACGGCGACTGCGGGCGATGGTCGCGGTCCGCCGAGAAGAGGACGTGCGCGCCCACCGCCAAGATGGAAGGTAAAGGAGAGGAACGAAGATCTACTCCGGTCGGCCGCTATAGCAACAGCTTGAAGCTGGGAGGCCTCGACGACGACGACCGAAACTGATCGAGTATCTTCGCCGAGCCATGACAGCAATTTGCGACGCATCCATGCCACGAGTCCCACCGGGCACGCTGCGAAGCAGAGCAGTCTATTGGTGGAATCCCGACATTGCGGAGCTGAGGGCGAGATGCGTCCGGGCCCGAAGACGGTACCTAAGGGCCCGCCGCTGGCGACGACGCGACGAGGAAGAAGTCCCCTTGCGCTACAGGGCGCACCGCGTGCTACGGGGCTCGCTACAAAAGGAGATGAAGAACGCGAAGGACCGTGCCTGGTCCGAACTAGTTGCAGCAGTCGAGTCTGACCCATGGAGAAGGCCATACAGGATGACGCGAGAACTTCGAGGGAAGGGCCCCCTGGCAACGATGGAGATGGAACCTGCGCTGCTGCTGCAGATCATCGGAACGCTTTTCCGCCCGCAAGAAGGCAGTGCGGTAGAACAGTCGCGAGAAACGGCACGGCCGATAGAATGGTGAGATGACTGGGAAGTCACGGAGGAAGAGATGTGGGAGGCGACTAGAAGAATGACCTCCCGCGATGTGGCGCCAGGCCCGGACGGAATCTCGGACCGGATCTGGAGGGAAGTGATGGGGGTCATGGCCCCCAGACTTCGGCACGTCTACACAAGATGCCTGAGAGAGGGAGTTTACCCCCGGGCATGGCGGACGGCGAGGCTGGTCTGGCTCCGTAAAGAGGGCCGACCGACGACTTCGCCGTCGGCGTTCGCCGGCCGATATGCCTGCTAGACGAGGCCGGCAAACTGTTCGAGAGAGTGGTCGCCACCCGCTTGATGCGACACATGGCGGGACAGGTGCCAGTACGGCTTCCAGAAGGAACGCTCGACGATTGACGCGGTCAGACGCGTGCGGGCACTCTCAGAGGACATGGTTTCCCGCAACGGCGTGGCGCTGGCTGTCTCTTTGGACATCGTCAACGCGTTCAATTTCATGCCATGGGACAGGATAGTGGCGGCCCTGGAGCACTTCGAGGTTCCCAAGTATCTCGTTCGGCTTCCCACGCGGAAGACTTGCTTACGTAAATCTATGGGGGCTGGCAAACCCACGTTCCCGCAGCCAGGGAGGACCGTCGGGACAAGCGACCCGCTTACATGAGTCCTCTATGTACACCGCAGGGAAGGTCGCCGGGAGTGTAAGGAGTTTAAGTACGGTTACACTCTCTCTATGTGGCCTTGGGTAGCAGCGCACCCACGATCCTGATGCCAAGGATGGGACCGTCGGGATAAGTTCCCGGGTACATTGTACCTTGAGGACCCCGCTTACGTGAGTCCCATCTGGAACTGACGAGCACGGTTAGCAGGTAGCCGGCCGGCAGTGACGTGGCCGTACATCCACACAATAGTCCCACCAATGATTTAGGATGGTACCACGGGGGTCGAGTGTAAGCCCGGAGGGAATAGCGACCCCTCTGCTCGGCCAATTATGGGTTTGGACTCGTGGTGATAGTGATTGATGGCCAAGATGCCGGCCAGAGGGCCGATTTAAGGGATAATGGCTTGCGCCGAATGGCCTTCGGCAGGTGAGCAGCGTCCCACCTGCTCCGGAACCTCCCTGGAGAGACGGAAGGGCTTGGAATGTGCTCCGTTCGACCTGAGACGAGCGACAGCCCCTGCAGGCTTAGCTAATCGAGGTAACAAGGCACTGGGTGCCTTGCGCGATGGCTGGGCGTAATCCCAACCCCTATGGCCCTAGGGGTACTGTGTGGCAATAAATAGACGCCGAGGAAAGCACCCGTAACCAAAGACTGACAATACGTACTTACCACGTTCGGCTTCTCGCAGGAAAGTTAGTTCTGAAGTTAGTTCATAAGAGGTTCCTGGAGCACTCCTGTCATACGCGTAGGGTGGTCATCGTGGAGTTTTAGTCGGTAGGAGTCCGACACTACTCTGATGTTACGCGATTATTAGAACGACGGAGTGTCCATGAGGATTTCTCCACGTACAAAAAAAAAACAACAAAATTGCAACAAAAGTAGATGAATTTATTGCTCTGCCATATACTATAAGCTATATAAGAAATTTAGATGTCTCATATTTGTGGAATAAAATTTGGAAACCTGTATTTTTTTCAAAAACATTAAGCAGGAATGACTCTGCTGGAATTACTGAAAATTCTCAACGCGAGAATTGATTGTAATTTAGTAAATTAAAAAAAAAAAACAAATTTTGAAGCCCCATTTATGAAACCTCTTTTCCATGGAGTCGAGACATCGCTGGAGAATGGATAATGCAATTACCGGGTCTGCGTGGGTAGCTAATAGCGCTGTGTCGTCAGCCAATGTTGCTATTGTTATCTCGTTTGGTATAGGTAAGTCGGCAGTGTAGATGGAGTACAGTAGGGGTCCGAGGACACTACCTTGGGATATGCCGGCTTCTATTGGGAATGTTGCAGAAGTGGCGTCTAGGCATTTAACCATGAATTGTCTATTGGTTAGGTAAGATTTTAGGATGGAGTAGTAGGGACGAGGTAGGATCTTTTTAAGCTTGTATAGTAGCCCTTCATGCCATACTTTGTCGAATGCCTGTCGGATGTCTAGGAAAACCGCTGAGCAATATTTTTTCTTTTCGAGTGTTTGGCTGATCGTATGAGTTAAGCGGTGGATTTGCTCTACTGTAGAATGATGTTTTCGGAAGCCGAATTGGTGATCTGGGAGTGTTTTCAAGTTCTCTAGGATTGGAAGGAGTCGGTTCGTGAGCATCTTCTCGAATAGTTTGGACAGGGTAGGTAAAAGACTGATTGGGCGATAGGAGCAGGTTTCGTATATCGGTTTACCGGGTTTAGGGATGAGGGTAATCAATGAGATTTTCCAGGCCTTAGGATAGTGTTCAATGCGAAGGATAGCGTTAAAAATCGATGTGATGAGTGTTATCCCTTTTATGGGAAGTTCCTTCATTGCTTTATTGCCTATTAGGTCGTGCCCTGCTGCTTTCTTGGGGTTTAGGCGACTGATTGTTTCTATAGTCTCTGCAGAAGTGAAGGGTTCGATAGGAGGGAACATTTGGAAGGAGGTGTGCAAGTATTCAGTAACGTCCGCGGCAGCTTTGGGGGAATGGGGTTTGAATACTTTAGACAAGTATTTAGCAAACAGGTCGGCTTTTTCTATAGGGCTTCGCGCCCATCCACCTTGCGGACGGCGGATAGGTGGGATTATTTGTGGGGGGCGTGTGAGTTTCCTGGAGGCCTTTCATAGTGAGTAGTTGGAGTCGGCTGTGGGGGATAAGCTGGCGAGGTATTTTTAGAAACAGTCGTTTTTATAATTTTTTATGGTTTTAGTTTGCGTTTGTCATCCGGTGTTCTATGGGTCTGCCATACTCTTCTTAGTCTACGTTTTTCTGCTATTTTTTGTAGTATGTATTGGGGATATTCTTGTTTGCTGATAGACGTCTTTGTCGGTGTGGAGAGGCGGATGGCGTTTATTATGCTCGTGTTTAAGTATTCCGTGGCTGCTTCGATTTCTTGCTTAGTTTTTAGTGGAGTTAAGGCTGAAGTTGAGTGTGTAAAGACTTCTCTAAAGAGCTGCCAGTTGGTGTGTTGGTTGTGAATGCAGCCGTTAGGTGTATTCTCGATGATTGTTGAACTGACTGTTGCTATTACGGGGGAATGATCAGAGGAGAGATCAGCCGAGGAGTTGATTTGGACGTGTCTTGATGAGATATTTTTAGTTACGAAGAAGTCGAGAAGGTCGGATATTTTGTTGGTGTCAGTGGGCCAGTATGTGGGTTCATATGTGGTGAGGTAGTTGAGGTTGTTGTTTATTATGCTGTTTAAGAGGTTTTTGCCTCTTGCTGTAACCAGTCTGCTGCCCCATTGGAAGTGCTTGGCGTTATAGTCTCCTCCAGCTATGAATCTATTGCCCAGGATGTCCAGGAAGTTATCAAAGTCTTCTTTGGCGATGGAGTGTCTGGGAGGGCAGTATACTGCTGAAGTGGTGATTGTGCCATGACAGTCTTCTATTGCTACGTTTGTTGCTTGGAGGTAGTCTTCCTGGAATGATGGAAGTTCGTAGTGCTTAATACTTGCTTTGATTATTATTCCGATGCCACCGTGGGTCTTTCCGCTGGAGTGTTGGGTGTGGTAGAATTTGTAACCATTTATTTTCAGGTAGTTTTTGTCGGTGAAGTGGGTTTCCGATACGAGCATTACGTCGATTGGCTGGTGTTTTAGGAAGAGTTCTAGTTTAAGTTTGTGTTGCGCTAGACCGTTGGCGTTCCAAAGAGCTATGCGCCTTGGTTTTATTTTGCGTCGGAGCGTATTAATTTATCCATGATGAGTGTTAGTAGCGATAGCAAATTATTTATTTGCTCTGATTGTTTCTCTATTAGCTTTTCAAGCCTAGAGAGGTTGTCTGTGTTATGTGAATTGGTGACACTATTTTGAGAAAGATCCCTTTGGCTATTCAGGTTATTTTGGATGCCTTTTACTGCTTGGGCATAGGAGGTTGAGGTAGTGGTGAATTTAGTAGGACTGGGTGTTTGGTTGGTTGAGGGGATTGGGGTAATCGTGAATTTCGGCGGGCTCGTTGTTTGGTTGGATACCTCTTTTGCTCTGAGTTTAGGGTACCTGTTTGTGTATAGAGTTTTATAGGCTGAGCAGCCTTTATAGTTGGCAGGATGGTTACCTTGACAGTGGATGCATTTCGCTGGGGTTTCCGGTGATTTGGCGCACTGGTCAGTGGAGTGAGTTCCTGCACATTTAACGCAGCTGAAAGTATGGTTACGGTATTTCTGCGTATGACCGTACCTTTGGCACCTTTTGCATTGCACTATTTCTTTTTTCACAAACGGTGGTTCGAATTTTACTATCGCGTTCATTAGGCGACTGATATTGTAGATTTCCTTATTGTTCGGCTTTTGTTTTATGTCTATGAAAAATAAGGATAACGGGTCTTTCGAGACTCTATGCCTTATATTACTTACGTTGATGACTTCGTGGCCGAGTTTTGAGAGTTCGTATTTGAGTTCGTCTATGTCTGCTGAGTGGTGGATGTTTCGTAGGACCACCCGGAAAGGCCTTTCCTGTTTGAGTTGGTATGTGTGGAAGTTGGCGTTCAGGGTCCTAAGTATCTTGGTGAGTTTTCTGTAAGCTTCTGGGTTCCTCGGCAGTATTTTTACTTTATTGTTATTTATCTTTAGGTTGTAGTCCTCCTTGGAGATATCTCTCTCTAAGGACTTGATCATTGTCTGTATGTCGATGACGTCGTCCACAAATATTGGTGGGGGAGAGGGGATTCTCTGTGATTGTTGGTTTGGCGGCGGGTCTGCGATTTCCATGGCATCGTTAGTGGATTGCAGTACGGCGAACCTGTTGTGGGTGTTTATTTGTATCGTTGATTGTTCGTTCCGGGTGTCGATTGTGTATGGTTTTGCTGTTTCTATTTTCCGTTTCTTTGTAATATTAGCGTCGTTGGTGCGGAGAGTTCTGCTACACTTCTGCCACGGGGGAGGTAGCGCGGGGTAGTTGCGAGTCTGCTCCGGAGAGCCTGGTCGCGATTGCTGGGCCATCATCGAACTAGTTAATTCGAAATGAATAACTAGTCGTGAGGCTATGAGGCTAGTATTCGGGTTGGGGTTAGGTGCGTGGAATTTTCTTCTCCCCAAAGGGTAGGAAACACTTGGCTGCGTTCACTTTCGACGGTTGGGCGACACGTGTTGTTTTCGGACTACACTGTGCACTAGAGACACGTCTGCGCGCTTCGGCACTCCACAGCGAACTCTGGCAATCATCTTACTCGAAGAATAGAGTCTGCGTGTGGCGAGCTACGGAACAGAGACCGATGGAATGTTTACTGTCGAGTGTTACAACTATTTCCTTTTTAAGGAGAGCTATAGAATTACTCCAGGCCTTTGTTAGACAAAGCGCTCATCTCGTGACCGCGGTTACGTTCGGCGACTGGCTGTCGCCTCGAGCCCAGCTCATTATCACAAATCTCGAACAAATACAATCGGATCGAAGGACGACAATTGTTTAATTACGCCTGAGATAGAATCTAGATTACGGTGTTAAGGGATTTTCCCGAAGTTCCAAAAGGAAGGCTCCGATGTCCTTTCATCTCCGACATATATTTTTTGTGTTTGTTCTTGGGTGTAGTCCTCTAATTACTACTTTGTAGCTCTTTTCTGTTTTGAGCTTGTATGTATGATACCCAGCGTTTTCTTTTCCTTTAATGCTTGTGTCACTTTTAATTGCTTTATGGGGGTATTCTAGTCTAGAGGCATGAATTTCGGGCGATTTTTGAAGCTCTGTAGAAACGAAACAAAAAATATTTTGCTATCCTTTTTTAGCATTTGTTTATTGATATTTTAAGATTACGTAAAAAATTCACCGAAAAAACTCAAAATTCACAAAGTTATAAGCTGGCAAAATGGGTGATGCCAAGAAAATGGTGTCCTGGCGTACATGATTTCAATGATGACCTTCTGGTCATCTAAAACAAAAAATCCGAACGGATTCTTAATTAGCATAGATGCCGCTATAGCATGAACTTTGGAAAAGTCAAAACAACATTTTTTCACAAAATGGCGGCCGTTTGAAGGAAAGTTTCTTGTTTCGCATGTTTTTTTAACAATTCCGAATGTTTACAAAATAGGAAAATTAAAAATTTTGATCCGAGCGTGGTTGAGATGATAGAGGAATGTATAAAGAATATTCGTACC
Source organism: Bombus vancouverensis nearcticus (assembly GCF_051014615.1). Classification (NCBI taxonomy): domain Eukaryota; kingdom Metazoa; phylum Arthropoda; class Insecta; order Hymenoptera; family Apidae; genus Bombus; species Bombus vancouverensis. Next base: position 597,416 of record NC_134911.1, on the reverse strand, counting down.
AAATTTCAAATAAATCAGTTCATTAGAACGTGAGATATCGTGCACGCCATCTCGAAAATGTAGTTTCGCGAAAAAAGCGTTTAAAGTTTTGAGACAAGTTTTCGGCAATTTTACTCATAGAATGGTTCATCATACTCACATATTTTTAATCGGAGATTCCTGGTCCATACAAGAAACCTTCCTCTACTTCAAAATGCTTATTCTCCGAAGTTCTTTCATGGAGACGAGCAGTCCTGGCTTCCTTTGATGCCTCTGAAGCTCGGAGTTCAGAGCGCTCGATGCGAATTTCGCCTCGCCTGACTGCGAACGTATGAGCTTCTGGATCAATCATGATTCCCATGACACGTAAGATTTTTAATATGGGTATAGGACCTTCATTAAACATACATACTGCGAGGAAAGTGGAAATTAGAATTGTCTGCGTTCCTGCATGGATATGCTTCGGAGCAAAAATCCATATTAACGAATTTAACGATTCATTATTATTTTGGGTTTCAGAACCCAATCATCGTTGCAATAAAGTATCACTTAATTAGCTTTCATAAATTGGTTTTATTACTTTTAAAACGTCGTCATTTAGAGGAGGACGGCAATAGTGCCGTCTTCTTCGGTCTGCATGCTCGTTTATAGCTGAATTTAAAATGTTTTTTATCCATTTTACTTTAAAATCTCAATATATAAAACAATTTTATTTTAAATATTTATAAAACCTTGTCAGAGTTAGTACGTACACGTTGCTTGAAAGCTGGCTCAAAACTAACTTGAAATAAATACTAAGACAAAAAGATTCCGACAAAATACGTTTCTATGGCCTTGAATTAAAAATACATTAAAAAGGGATAAAATACAGTAAAGGTTTTATGAGGGTTTTCATACGTAGGTACTCGGGCAGCGTCTACCGTCTATTGCTCATTTGTCAAGGTCGGACCGGAGCAGATGCTGCGTCACAAAAATGACTGTAACTCATAAAATAATTGAAATTTTGAAAAAACCTTTTAAGGGCATATTCTTGAATGTCTAAACTTTGGAAATATGAAAAAAATTTTTTCGATTCTTTCAATTTTGTAGACTAGAATGCCCCCTTATACCGTGGTTTTCTTTTCCGCCAATGTTGTTTAATAAGGCAATAAGCCTTAATAGCTCAGTAAGGGGATCTATTATTTGGGCATCAATATAGATCGGTGGTGGTTTTAACGATATGAGTTGTGGTGTTTTCTTTTGAGTCCGTAGCTACATCTTCTATCAGTGAGCTGAGTATACTGAGGTAGGCACACTGATGTCTGAACATTCAGATTGCCTCACCTTGCCAACAAAATTGATTTCTTTGACGGTCTTATATTAGTTTTCAAACCTGGCTTACTTGAAGTTTTTCGAGACGATTAGTTATCCAAAGAATCTGCAGCTCACTTTTTATGTTTATACTTGTTTGATGCTACAAATTGTATATACTTATATGTACTTGGCGTCACCAGTACCATGTATGTACGTACAAAAGAAGAAAGGGCCAATCCAGTTAGATTGTTGAGATATGTATAATTTTCTGTGCTGGACTAGGTTAAATGCGTAGTAGAGATACTTGTATGTGAATATCAGTGTGTGGAAATATGTGTGCCGAAGCGTCTCGAAAACAGATGAATGTAAATGTTTCAGTCGGTTAAGGTCCGTCGAAGGGTCGGTTAAGGGTCGTCAAAGAGTCGGTTTACAGTCGGGTATAGAAGAAAGTGCTGAGACGCGTGCAAGTGTGTATCGATGAATATATAAGGAATCGTCCATGAAATAAATATATCATTGTTTTAATATTAATCCTCAGTATAAATTTAGTGTTCCTATAACATTATTTCGGCCTCAAAGATCCACAATTCTCAACATAGATAAGTATCTAAATAAATAATCATGGTGTGTAAATTTACATGTTTTAAATGTTCTCACTGTTTTATACATCAATAAAATAATTTTATGTTAATCTAAATTATTAGGATGATTTGACTATCCTTTTTTCCTTTTTTTTTTATCGTGGAAAATCCTTTCGAACACCTTGCCGCCCTCTGGAAGGCAACGGTGTAGTGTCGGACTCAAACCGACTAAAACCCCACGGTGGCTATCCTGACGTTTGGCAGGAGTGTCCCGGGGCACCCCTTCGTCTACTCCCCGGATATCCTGGGGAGCCCTTCCTGTCGATTTGGCCGCCAGGAGAGACTACGCTTCCTAACGCCACGGACAACGGGCCGTCGTGCAAATCCGAGGAGGTCCAGAAACTCCTTCGGCGTGACAACCCCTATGGTGTCCTAGGGCGGCTGCGGTGCCGCAGCTCTTCAGCGGCTACCGACCGAAGCCCCGCGGTGCGGAACTCTGGACGGATGACGCCGTCGCACCCTGACTCTCTCCGCCAACTCCGTCGCAAGCATGACTTGCTCGCAGAAGGAGCGGAAGGCGAGGTACTCCCGCTGCCCCCTCAGTATAGCGTGCACGATCGCCGAGGGGGCCAAACTCTCACACATGGCGAGCTGCAGTACACGGCGCTGATTTGCCCATGCTGGACAGAATTCCAACGTTTGTTGCGTCGTGTCCTGCTCTTCCTGACACTGGTGACAAGTGTCAGTCATCTCTCGCCGAATCCTTAGCAGGTAATCCCCGAACGCTAGATGTCCGGTGAGCACCTGCGTCATCCTGAAGGTTAGCGGGAGCCTGCCACGGTCCCTCCAAGCCTCTCAATTAGGGAAAAAAGCTCTCACACCACGGTGAGCCCGCACCGCATCCTCGGCGAGGAGATCGGAGCGCCACCGCTCCCAGGTCTCCATCCTCGCCTTTTCACGAGCGTCCGAGGCCACCTGCCCGGCAACAGGGGGAGTAAGCCCACTCGAGCCCAGGACTTTTATGTGTTGGAGCGCCAAGGCCTGAAGCTCGAATGGAGGGGAAGCCGCCAGGACAGATGCCGACACATAGGACATAGTTCGATATTCTCTAACAATCCTGATGACGGTCGTCCTGTGCAGCCTCCTCAATAGGAGTAGACTGCGACGGTTCGCCAACAGATCTTCCGCCCACACCGGGGCCCCGTAAAGAACACGGGATCGAACCACCCCCTCGTACAGCCGATGAACTTCGACTCCGGCCCCGCCGATATTGGGCAGTAGGCCGCATAAGGCGTTGGCTGCAGCCGTTACTTTAGGGACCAGGAGCTCGAAATGCGGCCGGAACGTCCACAGACTGTCGATGGTGGGGCCCAAATGTCTCATTTGGAGCCCCACCCGGACATCTTCTCCGCCAATGTCCATGCAAAGGTCGGGCGGAGGCGCTCCTCTCCGCCGAGGGTCATAAAACTAAATGGCTTCAGACTTGGCGGGGGACACGCTCAAGCCCAGCCTCCGAATAGACTGAATGACGCACACCAGGGTGACCTCGGCAAGGCGCAGCGTCTCGTACCACCAACGCCCCCCAGCCAGGACCAATGCGTCGTCAGCATAACACACCATGCCTGTGCCCGGGGGCAGGGGACAGCGAAGGACCGCGTCATAAGAAATGATCCAAAGGATAGGGCCCAAAACGGAATCCTGTGGAACACCTTGCTCGACGGACCATCGCTCTTCGCCGTAACTGCCGGTGTACTCGACCCATCTGCCATTCAGATAGGCCCAGATAATCCAGACAGGATAGGGAGGCACTTTGAAGTGTTCTAGGGCCTCCACTATCTCCTTCCATGGTATGGCGTTGAACGCGTTGGTGATGTCCAAGGACACAGCCAACGCCACACCAGTCCGAGAATGGCCAGCCATGGCCCTCACGCGATTCACTGCGTCCACGGTCAAACCGGGCCCGGAGAGTCTTGATATCCTGCGACATTTTTAACTTATTACTAATTTGAAAAATATAAACGATTTAGGAAAACGAACTTCGCACTTTTTACTAATGTAGCGGCACTCGATAGCAAACTTTCCAACGGTTTCTGCCCCGTGGCGTGCTACACAAAGACCCTATCCTTCGGGTAAAATGATCGCCATATGTCAAAACATCCGCATAGCATATTTTTAACTAACCTAAGGACTCGCTATAAATCTTAGGATTTCTGTAGCTAAGGTCCTTCAAACGAACAAATAGTCTTTGTCTTAACAGTCCTTAAATCTATCATCCATTACGGAGAGATATGGGAAATCTATCTTTCTCACGTACGATGCTTCCCGCTACTTTCTCTCGAAGACGGCTAGCATCGACTCGACTACGATCCAACTCTTATGAGCCACATGGATCACCCGTCTGCGATAATCACATAGCGACACTTGTGCTAATCAGCACGTGCAACTTGTGCTGATACTATCACGCCTCGAGTTCGTACTGGCACAGAATTATCTCACGGCGACTTCCTTACGGATAAAATATATATCGCATACGGTATCGTCCATGTAGAAATCCTTGAGGATGGGGAGATTGGAACGTACGTTGATGGGCTGTAGTTCTCACGAGACAGAAGACGGTACCACATAGATTTCTGATACAACAGTCGTCTGGGTAATTATTTCGACGGGCGCGACTTATTTTCAACATTGAGTTACTAAACATAATTAAAACTAACTTAACGAATGTCTTTAATAGCTTGCGGATGTCCTCACTGTTATATTATCCAAAAATTGCGAGTGGTGGTTCTCTCAGCAACTCAAATTCGCGAACACTAAATCTATAACTTCTACTTGTCTCTACTTGCTCGTCGCTAAAAGGAAATGGAGTTACGAACTGCATAGAATCTTTAACTCTTAACAAGAACTTATATTATAATCCTTGCATTCAATAATAAATAATCCAAGATTTATATGACTATTGATTATTACAAATCCTATATATTACGAGAATGGCAACGCAATGGAAATAGCAACGCACAAAAGGTTGCACAATGAAAGAATAAAAGCTGGTGATACTGGCTGATGATAATGGCTATTGATATAAATTAGCGATAGAAAAACCAAGGGGGTCTAGCGAACATCCCGCAGACCATCGAAACAACCATCAACAACGTAGAGAGTATCCAGTGTCAGAAAGCAGTAACAGTATTGCCATCTGTGACCTGGGCCCCGACGACACCCCCGGCGATGACCCCTCCATAGGAGCCGACCCATAGTATATAAAACTTCCTAAAATCAGCTCTCGACATTCTCTGTTCTAACACTCTGAACCGTCACTCTGTTGGATTCTTACAATAAATTTTGCTACTATATCTGAAGTTCATTTCTTTACCTTATTTGTGAAACTGCGACGCGAAGAGATCACCGGTGATTTGTCAATTTCGTGATTTCTTGTGTCTTCTACACTTGCGTTCGGATCCGGATCAGGGGTGTCAAATACGAAGAAGCGCTAAATACAATGGATTTTAATAATCATATCGGTAAAACAGCAAAATGCCAGTAGGCCGACATCACACTACTGATACTAATGATTAAGACGATCTATGCTGATGACCGATACTATAAACGACTGTGCTGATATTGTAACGCCAATTCACATCAGAGACCAGGCCACACACCACGGACAGGATGGCACCCAGATGTCTGCATATCCTTGGTGCGCACCCTCAATAGTCTTAAGTACCCACCAGGGGTCTTAGCATTTTCATAGTTAAAGTCCTTCGGACCAAGCGAGTATTTCCTGTCTTAGATTTCCCTTTACGTTTATTGTCTACCACGTGTTAGCTTAGAAAGTTGGTTTTTTTCACATCTGGTATGTTCCGTTAGCAACTTTCTCGCGAGGGCGGCTAAAACCCTTCCTGGTCCACCAACCGTCTTATTATCCAATCGGAGACGGTGTCTACTGCCCTCACTTCCTTAACCAAAATTGTCATCAACAAATCCGATAGTCCCGTGTCCTTAGAGACACCCATCCCTAGCTTTCCTCAGACACAGTATCGTCAGTAAAACTTCACTTATTCTACATCCTTAGAATAGTCAACATATCTGTATCGGGCTCTACCCTTATAAATCGCGTACTTAACGTATTGTTGTAACTAAGTCTTACATAACGTGGTTGGAATGAATTGTGATTTATGTTAATTTAGTGTGTGTTACATTGTGATTGCTGAATTCATAATAAAGTTTAATTAAAATAAAGTTAATAGTTGTGTTACGACTCAGCTATTTTTATTTTCATCAACCAACCCTAAAAATTACGTGACAATATCATGGACAGCGATAATTCCATTTTCCGACAAATCAGTCTCAAGCGTTGCGTCTGACGTTCTTATGTCCGATCATCAAAACTGAAGACAATTTCTCAATAACCCAATATTTTTATTGTTTTATTGATTATTATTTAAGGCTTGAAGAAACGATATATTTCCGAAACGCATTTGGTAAAGAGAAAGTCCACTTTTCCATCTGATAAATATGAAATATGAAGAAATCTTTAGTTATGGAGAATTTAAAGATTATACAAAATAGGTTTACGCTCCTTTAAATACATCTGGTTGCTTGTCTATTCGCTTCCTCAATACTACAGAATCATTATTAATGTACTTCCGATCACTCGCGGGGAGACGCAATCGCGAGGAGAGACGTCAACGAGAGTCGTAAACTCCCGTTACGATTATAGCAATCGACACCACGAATTGATCGATCCCCTGATTTCGGTTAAGATAATAAGGGTGATTCAGTTAGTATAACACTGTGATTCACAGAATTATAAATTATATATTTCCAATACTTAAATTACACTGTGAAACACTAGTGCCTCCGCGAGTGCGACAAGAGTGAAAGAAGGGACGAGCAACAGAACCAATCGAGGATGGGAAACACTCAAAAGATACCAACAATAAGAATACTAAACAAAGGAGAAACATACGCTATAAACAGGGCAGTAGACCAATAGAGCCCAAATAAAACAACAAGTGAAGTACAGGACTGCTCAAATACAAAAGAAATAGAGATGGAAATAATACCAAAAGACGACGTAAAGAGCAATACCAACAAGGATCTACCACAAAATAACGAAAGCTGGAAGACTGCAACACCCAGCAAAAAAAGAAAAATAAACACAAACACAAATGATAGGAGGACCACAGAAACAGAAAGACAACAATGGCTACAAGAAATTCCTACGCAAAACTCCTTCAGCTCACTGACAGAAGAGATGGACACAGACCCAACAAAAAAACCAAGAACACACACTCCCAAGCCTCCACCAATCTACATAGACGCTAAAATAATAGACCCCCTCATTGATCTGCTAAACAGCACGGCAGGAAAAGAAAACTACACTATCAAACAGCTCAAACTGGATCAGGTAAAAGTACAAACTAATACCCTAGAAACCTACAGGAAAGTAACAAAAGCGCTAAAGGGAAAAAACGCTGGGTATCACACTTACCAACACAAATCCGACAAAAACTACAAAGCAGTAATCAGAGGTCTACACCCTAAAACAAATACAAACAAAATATGCGAGGAATTGGTCAAGATCGGACACCAGGTAAGAACGATCAACAATATAACCAGATTTGATACTAAACAACTACTACCGCTATTTTTAATAGAGCTTGAACCTAAAAGTAACAACAATGAAATATTTGAAATTAAAAAAATCTTAAACACAATAATCACAGTCGAGCCACCCAGACATAAAAAAGACATACCACAAAGCATGCGGTGTCAACAATAATAACACACAAAAAACTACTGCAACAGAAACCCGGCGCGTGTCAAATGCGCAGGAAAGCACCTAATGTGTTTGCATTTATCGAGGTTTGCTTTAATTTGTTTTGCTTGAAGCCACTTTTCTATTTTTGCGATATGTTCTTGTAGTAATGTAACTGTCAGTATTTTGCTATTGTTAGTTGTTGGTATGTTGGCCGTGTATAATGTGTATAAAATTGATCCTAGGACGCTTCCTTGCGGAACTACTGCCATGATTTCTTTAGCTTCCGATTGTGTGTTTTTGATTTTTACTATGAAGCTTCTGCTGCTTAGGTATGATTTGATTAATTGGTATATCTGCCCCGGGAACTGTTTCCTGATTGATTGAAGTAGGCTAGTGTGGTTTATTTTATCGAATGCTGTTTCGATGTCCATAAAGAGTGCCGTGCAGTATTGTTTTGTTTCCAGCGCCTGTAGGATTTCATTTACGAGTCTATGCGTTTGTTCTATTGTGGAGTGTTTGTTTCTGAATCTGAATTGGTGATCCGGTATTAGTTGATTCTTCTCTATTATGGGTTTTATTCGGCTGTAAATTACTTTCTCTAGTATCTTAGAGAACACCGGAAGTAATGAGATTGGTCGGTAGGATTTGGTTTCGTGTGGGTCCTTGCCTGGTTTGGGTATCATTATGATCTGTGCCAGTTTCCAAGGTTTAGGAAAGTATTGAATTCTTAGTATTGCGTTAAATATTACTGTGATTTGTCTTATCGCTTTTGGCGGGGGGTTTTTCAAGATTTTGCCGTTAATTAGGTCGATTCCTGGTGCTTTATTATTTTTTGTTTTCTCAATTATGTTTCTGAATTCATGTGCTGCTGCTTTGGGCATGGTGTAGTGATTGTCAGTTGGTGTAGTGGTTAGCGCATCCTCGTCCTTATGACTATTGTGGTTGCTGTTGTTGATGTTATGTGGGGTAAATGTGTTCCATAGGTGGTTGGAAAATTCTTCAGCTTGCTCTTCGTTGCTTCTTGCCCATGTGTTATCAGCTCTTATGATTGCTGGTACCATTCTTATTGTCTTCTTTATTTTTTTGTGGCTTTCCATAGGGAGTAGTTGTAGTTCTCGTGTGCAGATAATGCCTCGATGAACTTTGTGAATTCGTTGTTGTTGTGCTCTTTTATTTTGTTTTTTATTTCTTTTGCGAATTTGTTTAGGTGTTTTTTGTTTTCTTTTGTTCTGTGTTTTTGCCATTTTGCTTTCGCTTTTCCTTTTTCTCTAATTTTTTCCAGGATGTCTAGTGGAACTGTTTTTGTTTGTCTGTTGGTTGTTTCAGGTATAGTGGTTGCCCTTGCTGCTTCTTGGATAGTTTCTGTGAATGTTGTTACTGCTTGATCGATGTTCAGGTGTTTTCAGTGGGATGTTGCAGCTGATTTTGCTCTCTATTATTTCTTTGAATATTTGCCATTTGGTGGTTTTATTGCATAGCGTCTCGGTGCTGCTGTAAAGTATTGGTTTGTTTCTATATGTAATTATTATGGGCGTATGGTCGGAGGTAAGCTCGAGGCTGGGTGCTATGTTTAGTTTATTTGCGTTTAGTCCCTTTGTAACTGCAAAGTCTAGCAGGTCAGGTATTTTGCTCAGGTCTGTCGGCCAGTATGTCGGTCTTCCTGTGGATAATATATTGAGATTATAATTTCTGATGTATTTTTCCAAGCTTCTGCCTCGAGGTATGGTGATTCTTGATCCCCATAGTGTCTGCTTTGAGTTATAGTCTCCCGCTGCAATATGCTTGTCACCTAAGTGTCGGAAGTAGTCTTCCCACATTTGCGTTGTGATTTTTTGTCGCGGCGGTACGTATACTGCTGACAACTGCAGGTGGTGCTGTTAGTCTGTACGGTAACGGTGGTTGCTTGTATATGTTCCTTACTGACCTGGCTGTGTAGGTGATGTTTAATGTCGTTTTTTATTACTACTGCCGTCCCTCCGTATGCTTTCCCTGAGGGATGCTTGATGTCGTATATGGTGTAGTGCGGTATTTTTATATAGCTTTTTATTGTGAGGTGTGTTTCTGAAACGAGTAGTATATCGATGTTATTGCTATACAGGAATGTTTTAGTTTCTAGGGCCCTTTGTTGTAGGCCGTTAGAGTTCCAGGCTGCTATTTAAAGCGTGTCTATTTTTATTTTTTGCTCATCATGTTAGTAAGTAATTGTAGCATGACTGTTATTTGTTGTGTTTTCTGTCTGAGGAGTTCGTTTTGCTCGCTTATCATTTTTGTAAGTATTTCGGTGCTTTTTATGGAATATTTTATTAATTCTTTGATTTCTGTAGTGTCGTTGCTGTGGTTGTTCTGTTCTTGATTGTCTAAGGGTGACGACCGGTTGACTACTTGCGCGTAGCTTCGGCTTCTAACGGTGTTGGTGTTACTGTAGTTATTGTTAATGAACAATGAGCATGTAATGACATGCTGTGTATTTGGTGTTGACACAGATTCTGTGCTGTGCTGTTGCGTGTGGAAATTGTTGTGTGTCCTGTTTCGAATCGGCGGGAAAAGTTTGCTTTGTAGTTGTTTTCTGACTACGCAGCCTTTCCAGCTGTCAGCCAACATGTTCCCACAAATAAATCAAATCTTCAGACCAAAAGGGCAAAACCCCATCCCACCTCTCAAATTGTCTCCAGAAAAAGCCTCCCTCATCCAAGAAGCAGGTATAACGATACACAACACCAACAAAGACACCGAGGATTACTTCATAATAACTAAAACAACAGAAAAACTAGACATTATCGACACCCAATTTTCCAAAACACACACACAAAACGAACACATGGGCCGAGAACAACTAAACAGAATTATCATCGCCGAAACAAACAAACTCAAAAATAAAATGGAACAAGACATAACACTAAACAAAACAGTCTGCATATTCTCAAACGAAAACACCGCAGATAACCCCAAACAACCAGAACCAGAAATAAACTACTTCACAAATTACAATCAACTAAACAAAATCTTCTCCAAACTAAACAACAAAAAATCCTCCGGCTTCGACGGCATCCCAAACATTTTACTCAAGCGCCTACTGAACAAAATAAAATGGTACTACACAACTCTTCAACAATGCACTAAACAACTTATATTTCCCCAGAAAATGGGAAAAAGCCAAATTGACAGCTATTACAAAAAAAATAAAGACGGCTCATCACCCGCAAACCTACGACCTAAAAGTCTCCTCCCCAACATAAGCAAAGTATTTGAAATAATCATAAACAACCCCTAACATCCTTCTATACAAAAAATGACATAATCCCAGAAAATCAATTTGGCTTCCGGCACAAACACTCTACAATTCACGCAATAAATAAACTGACGTCGGACATCTGCTGGGCACTAAACGCAAAACAACGAGTAACGCCTGCTTAATAGACCTCGAAAAAGCTTTCGACACAGTCTGGATCCCATGCCTTATATACAAATTGATCAAGGAAAACTTTCCTAAATACCTAATTAATATAATCTGAGACATGATCACAAGCAGAACATTCGTAATGATCGAAGGTTCACACACATCAAGCAAAGAATTCTCCATAAAAAAACGGTCTGCAGCAAGGTACAGTAAATTCCCCGTTACTTTTCAGTATTTATAATAGTGACTTACTAAATCTCTTTAATCTCAATACATCCGCCCATAAACGCTCCATAGCCTTCGCAGATGACCTAGTCATCTACGTAACAGGCCGCAAAACCAAAACAATAAAAACGGAACTCCAAGAACTTTTTGAGAAAATAAACGACTATTACCACGCATGGAAACTAAAAATCAACATAAGCAAATGCGAAACCATACTGTTTAGACCCAAGTCAAGTGAAATCGGCCCAATAGAAAGAGAATACTGCAAAAAATTTCAACTAAGAGAAAAAACAGACAAAGGGGCTCTCATACCACAACAAAAATTGTGTAAAATACCTAGGAGTAAACATAGACTATAAATTAAACTACAGGCAGCACACCGAAATTCAACTTACTAAGGCCAATAAAGCATTCTGGAAAATAAAAAAACTATTCCACTCCAAACATCTCGACAGCAAAGTAAAAATTTTATGGCATCAAGCACTAATCAGACCGATCATAACCTACGGCTGCCCAATCTGGTACAACATATCAGCCTCCCAAATGGAAAAAATTCGCATATTCGAAAGAAAATGCATCAGGGCTTGCTTGAGTACTTACAGATCCGAACACAGCGGATTCAAAAAATATGTAAAAAACAAAATAATATACGACCTAGCCAACATTCACCGCATAGACTGTCACATCCTAAAGCTAATAAGAAACCACTTTGCGCACGCGGCAAAGATAAAAGAAAATAGTTTAATTTTCAGTTGCTTATTTCCAAATGACGCATATTACAAAAACACTCTGACAACAGGCTTCATCCCCCCAGAAGCTTTCCTATACCTAGACGAAAAAACTACCTCCAAGACCAAAATAATATCCCAATAATCTATCACATAAAAAGAAAATTAGGGATCATGTTACGACCGTTCGCGGAGAGACGCGATCGCGAGATAGCACGTCAACGAGAGTTGTAAATTCTCGCTACGATCATGTTAATCGACGCCGCGAAATAGTCGTTCCCCTGTTTCGTTTAGGATAACAGAGGTGGTTTTATGAATATAACACTGTATTAACAGGTTAACATAGAACAATATATTTTACAATAATCTGATGAAGATGTTACAGAAATTTGACTCGACTTTGATCTCTAGATAAATTCGTTTGCTATTGGTCTGATATGTTCGGTGTGTCACGTTTGACTCGTCAGAAGGAACTGCCCGCCCTTCGATTATTTTCGTCTTTTCTGGAAGGCGACCCCCCACTACGTTCGGATCACGCCACATTCTTTTACGCGAGGTAAAATAACGCCCACGAGTCGACGTTTCTGGAGGTCGCCCTGCTTAATGAACCGTGCGCTTGCCACTACAATGTTTGTTTGCCGGGCAGCCGCGACGATCCGTCTGCGACGTTGTAGGACCGCGAGCGACGGTTAGAAAATACAGCCCGTGGTAAGCCTCGTGGCGTAACAGATCAAAACTATACTTTACGAAGAAAACCTAAATGGACAGACCGCAGACACTAGGTGGAGATACAACATGGCCCTCCCTCCGAAAGACACTAAAGACAAACATAGAAAAAATACAAAAAAATATTGGTGGATACTGAATCCATAATAAAATAAGAGAGAAAACCATTAAACCGACAGAACTCAATTCTGCCCCCGTATAACACAGGTGTAAACATTGTAAATATTGTACATTTTGTAAATAAATCTATTTAACATCCCTCCTCCCGCTCCCTCTCATCCCGCCCCTCCCCAAAGTTACACAGCACCCAAAAAGTAGACTACCGAAGCGTCCTGTTTTACGACCAAGTTTTCAGGACAGAAAAAACAATTAAAAACAAAATCACATAAAAGCTCCGCTCCCTAGCGGCTGAAATCCAATAAATATATTAAAACACAAAAATGTAAATCGCCGATACATAACAGTATGGCTACGTCGTACCGTCGCGTATCGATACTTTCGAGTTTTTAAAAGTAATTTAAGGGGACGACGGCTATTTATTACCAAGGACAATCGAACGACATGCAATTTGTTGGAACTAGTATACTCTTTTCCTTTCCTAAAGCTCTACGCGCTTTATTATTTTATTGTTTGTGAACCGTTAGTCGGATATTCCAACGTCGCACATGGTTATGTAAGGTTTATGTAGGGGTTGGACATTCTTCTTCTTTGAAACATATACACACCAATTACTTCTTCTTTCCACCTGCTCCATCTCAAGAAAATGCGAAATTAGGAAATTCGAGTATCTACCCCTAGCAACTTGTCTAACTTTAAACATCGTTTCTATCGTTATCTGTAGTAAAAATAAAATAAGATTTAAAGAAACACGAAGTTGTACAAATCATTCAAAAAACCAACACACTGCACAAGGATACTTATCTGGATCCTTCACATTAAGACATAACTGGAAATAAAAAAGCCGACACTGTGGCCAAAAAAGCAATAACTAATTAAACGAACGAAACTAAAGAACCAATCCCGTACCAAGATATGGACCACTACCAAAGAAATTAAAAACGACGACATTGTATAAAATTGTCTATATTATATCTACGATACATAACACACTCAAGAACAAAAACCGATATAATTTTATTATATTGAAACCAAAATACAGTGTTATTGTACAATATTTAAGAAGCAATTTTTCAGTGTGTAATATTCACATAGCGGAGGTCTTATTTTACAAATAAAAAAAATTACAAAAAAGAGCCATCGATTCATGATTTCATGTCGGATCTTCTAAAACTTACATGGCCAATGGAATGTACACGGCATTTTATAGACTCAGGAAAAGGAAGTTCTTTTAAGTATTGTGCATAATAAAAAACAAACGTTGAAACAGGAAGTGTGTAATAAATATTTTGTGCATAATTTGTCTCTATAATTTTGTGTTACATACCACAACTTTGGCGATAATTATTGTAACAAACAATTTCAGTTGTGATTTCAAAATTTCAAAATTTCGAGTGACTCGTGCTTGCAACAAATAACTCATTGATATTATCAAATTAAGTATAAATGAATAATTATTTTCCTGGAAATTGTTGCGTTAAAGTCAATCATACAGAAATTATAATTGTTAAGAAACAGTAATGTTTTGAAGCTACCACGATTGAAATTTCATTCCATATAACTTTTGCTTTAATATTATTGTCCTGTAATAATACCATCACAATGTTATCATTCATAATTACTGCAAGCAATAATTTTTCGATTCTTCACTAAAACATTTAATTCTTCTTGCTTACCTTTATTAATTTTTTTAATTCGAAAAGAAATGTTACAGTCTACTTATAATAACATGTAAAGGTCATAACAGCTATGATTTTAAATGAATAATAACAAGAAGCATATTTACGATACAAAATTAATTGCAAGAATCTTCGTTAAACCTTCGTGAAGAAATTTAAGTTGCGCTAAGATTGTATTTTAACACTGTATAACCAGAATTATGATGGCTTATGAGAACAAAAAATTATGATTTAATACGTTATTGTAGGCTTCCGATACTAATATTTTATATGCAGTTAGTTTTAACAAACATACAGTTCACGAAAGTATTTAGCATAGAATATTAAATATTTATCATAGAAGGAGTCTATTGTATGTGTAATACAAAACAATTTAACATTTTATTAACAATGCAATAAGACACTGCACAATCATAATTATATTGATAAAATGCAGAAGGTACCTGAAATCATGTGTATACAGAAGTTACAAAATATTTATAATATCATACATATCGCAAAAATCATAAAAGTATTTGAACAATTAATTACTTGTTAGTTATAATGAATGAAATTAGTAAAATCGCCATGAACATTAATTATATGTTTAAGGCCATTATTGCTTTATGCTAATTTTTTATTAAATGTTTGTTTGGGATAAAAGTGTTGCAATCTCTATATACATTTTCAGATTGGTTTCACATCTTACCAATATCATTACAATAATCGTATCTTAGTGTAATATAAAGAAATTTCGAAAAGTATCGTATAAAATACATAGTACATTTATAAAAATTTTTTATGTTAAGTGTTTAAATATTTCCGTGATGCTAATATCGTCGAATACTGTAGATATGTATGTATGCATAAATGATGTTACTTTTAAATCACATATGGAGGTTCAGATTAATTTAATGAAACAAACTATTACTAAAGATACATTGAAGTCTTATAAGGAAAAATAATTCAACTTATCCGTTAAATAATTTGAAGAGAATATTTAAATTATTACTATACACGAATTTGCGTAAAATACTATAACATCGACAGAATTCAACCTCTTCTATCCAAATACCTAAATGTTCCATTATACATACATACATTAATATTTAACACGTATTTACAAAATCATGAAAAAACACTTAATATTTGTTTCATAAATTTCAGATATAGGTCGTTTTTCGTGGACTACGTTTAACCATAGCGACAAAGCGATTATTTTCGTATGAGTAAAATGCTTTCGAATAATCGAACAATGTTTTGAAATATTTGCACGCGTGAGGATGGAGTCCTCGCTTCGACAATTTTAATTGCTCCATTGGATAACGCGCAGATATTACAATTATTTATGTAACACTAATCCGCTTCGTTTTATTGTTACGCGGTATTTCTTTTTAGCCAATCTTGAATCGTATTGTGATTGGCTTCCACCCATCGTATGTTCGCTTCAGCTTGTTCTATCGATTGTTGTATTGACCTCGTTGCACTTCCAAACTCCCCCTTGTGTTCATTAGTAAATTCCAGCAGCTAAATATCAAAAAATATATTTATTAGAATATGCTTATTTTTAAGAAATTAAATTGATGAACATACGAATACTTCATTATTAAATCTTTCTGCAATACACAATGCAATGTAACATTCCAACAAACTAACGAGACAAAACTATTGTGAAGGAAAATGTGAAGTTTGAACGCCTTGAAGGGCCGCTTGGCCTTCGTCACTCTCAGCTGTGGAAACAGAAAGCGTCAACACTTAGGGTGCCATAAATTCGGTCCTTCCCCGTGCGGCGTCGTGCGCTGGTGGGTCGCAAAAACATTTTGTGACTGCGATGCCTAGTATATTCTTTGTACAATCGTCGACGTGCACGAACGTCGAAATAAAGCTACGCGAGTTCGCGTACTAATATTTGTTAGTTTTATGAGATTTTCTATTAGTATATATAGAACACAATATTCAGCTGAACATGATAATATTTTTATGAGCTTGAAGTACTTAATTTTTATTTTAAAAAAGCCATTAAATATCAAATAAACTATTAAATAAGGCAAAAAAGAAACATTTACGACAAAATGAAATAGCAAAATAAAAGTGGGGAAGATCAGAGTAAATAATGCAATTCTTAGTTTTCGGTTTTTATAGCTGTTATTCACGAATTATCTTCTTTTAGTTTAATGGTAATTCAAGGGGAAATTTTCGAATTAAGCGTTTATTTATAATTGTAAATATTACAAAACGAATTCATTAATTAAAATAAATATTATCGTAATGTATCAAACCCTTTGTATTAAATCAAGGCTGAAGGAGAACTTAATCCTAATAAATATTTGTTAGCGGTAAAGCATTTTCGTAACGATAGCCCACTGCTATTTAGCGTTATCGTAATTAATGATTGGGCTCAGGACTCAATAACAATTATGGAAGGGTGTTTGAGTGAATGTCTGGAATGACGATAGCCAATGACACGAAATCGCGGAGTTATGAGGTGTTGATGATGTTTAGAGTTTTAAAAGATTTATGAAATAGTATGCCAGCAAAATGGCAAGCGAATTGACATTGCATTCCTAAGAAATAGAGACTTTGTGCAAAGGATTTCGAGTCGGGAATACAGTGATGCCTTTTGATAAGCGGACTGTGAGGAAGTGTTCGAAGGAACAAAAGTATGAGTATCATCGTGAATAATTTAAGACGCTCACTTTTGCAATCATGAGACTACTTTAGAGAACGGGATTTTAACAGTTAAAACGGTCTCTTTCAATATTCGTCGTAGTATTTTTAATTTTCTATGTCTATTGTAGCTTCGATGGCCGAGTGCGTCATAAACGCGGCATTTCCCGCTGAGGACTTCGAGCGCATCGAGCGCACGAAAGGCAGAAAATGCCTTGCGAGCAAGAATGCTGATTGGCAATTTTTTGCATTCGGTGAAAACCAATCAACGTGTGTTTTTCGGGATCTCTGTTTCGAGTCTTGTTGGATGCTCGGACGAGTTCAACATCATAAATATCAAAGAATCAGTCTCGTGTAATCGTTCAAAACGATTAGTTCTGTCTCGTCAGTGTCTTTTAATCGTTAACGTTTTTCCCAACAGATGTGGAGTAAGAATGGATTATTCTCTCAAGTTTCAAAGAGGAGAGTCTCACACAATCTCCCTTCTATGATAATATCTTCCCCTCCGGACATTGAACAAAGAATCGTTTCAATCTCTCAGCATTTGGAAAGGACAGTTCTATCTGTATTTGCTGACTCATCATTATCTCCAAATTTTTATGGACTCGACTTCAAGCATTCGTGGAGACAAAATCATTCCAGCAATCGTAACGATCACTTGGTAGTCTTCCCAGCTGTCTTTCCTCACTCGTCAATGCCTCCAATCATTCATAGAGTTCCATCAGTCGAAATGATCAGTTGACAGTCCAGTGCGAGATTTTCAAGCGCAAACAATATCTCCAAGCACTCGTGGAATGAAGTAATCGGAGAACAATCAATGAATGGCTGCGTGCGGGTCTTTCGATTGCAAGCGGCATCGACACGCATTCACGGACGAGTATATCATTAACCATTCGTAACGTTCAGCTGTACATCGCGTCACAATAGGCACTTCATATCACATAATTATCCGCTTTCATGAATCTTGTCTCAGCAGTCGGGGACAATTCAAAACCTGCTCATCGTTCGAAGAATAACCTTTGGCGTCGTTGGTCGCTGTAACTACCATGCAACCAATACTCTTCCTCGTGAATCAGTTACCCAAGATTAATTCGGCGGGTAACAAGTTACAGTGCAATGACATTGATTATCGAACGCGTGAGCACATAACTCGCGCACGTAACTCGCACACGAAACATATTGATGTCAAAGCGTGACCAATGTGGCATGCAATAGCACAAATATTAATAAGTATTAAATATTAATGAAAGGCAATACATGTTATCATTTGTCTGATGGATAATTCCACTTTTTGGGTAATTATTTAGAGGTTTGACCACATTTTTAAATATGTCATTAGGAGCACGATTCTGAACAACTTTACCTGACAGAGGTATGAAATGATTATATGGCTCTCCTTAAAACAAAGATTAAACCGAGAAGCGGGGACAGGAGTATATAAGGTCAGCCTCTTTTGGACTGAAGGAGTCAGAGTGAGAGTTAGAGTTAGTCAGTTAGTTAGTGAGTCGTTGGACGATTGAGTTATGGGGAAGTTACCCGAATCGAGTAGCACGTTGATACGAGTCCTCCCATGGACCGTGGATTCGTCCGGTGACCTGCCATGTCACTTCGAGCCCAAACCCATCGTCATAAAGTCAGATTGGAACATTAAGACTATTTCTTATTTTTATTACTTAAGGGCGGCTATAGTAAAAGTCTGGACTAGTGTATTGGGGTTTGTCCCAACATTCCGGACGGGAAATCCCGCTGTCTTTCCTTCTCCGATATATATATATGTCGGAGATGAAAGAACACCGGAGTCTTTGGAATTTTGGATAATCCCGCAATATTGTAACCTAGAGTCTACTATAGCTGTAATTGAACAATTGTAGTTATTCAATCCGATTGTAATTGTTCGAGAGTTGTGATAATGAGCTTGGGCTCGAGGCGACAGTCAGTCGCTGAACGTAGCCGCGGTCACGGGATGAACGCTTTGTCTAACAAAGGCATGGAATAATTCTATAGCTCTCCTTAAAAAGGAAATAGTTGTAACACTCGACAGTAAACATTCCAACGGTCTCTATCCTGTAGCTCGCCACACGCAGACCCTATTCCTCGAGTAAGATGATTGCCAAATGTCGACGCGTCTCCGCAGTACATGTTCAGCTAGCTCGAGGGCCCGTTATAAATCTTAAGATTTAGTCAACTAAAGTCCTTCAAACAGACAAACAGTCTTTGTCCCAACTACGAGAAAATAGTGGAGACCTATTTTTCAACGAGTGGCGTCTCCCACTAGCAACTTTCCCTCGAGGGCGGCTAGCATCTTTTTCTAACCACCGATACGGAGATTGACAAATTAGCAGCAACCCCAATTTTCCTTACTTTCTGAACGAAGGCTTTTCTCGACGAATCCAATGATCTCGTGTCCTTAGACACACCCCAATATAGTTTTCCTCTGTGGCATCATCGGGACGGGAAAGTCATTCCCGCTCGCGATGTCATCGATGAAAAAGAGTAACCCCTTTCGACCAGTGAATATTACGCGTCCGACTTAGATTTTGTGAGTACGTTCATCTATCATCCCGTCGACCGCGGATTCGTTATTGAACCTAGGATCATTGTCATTAGTTTCTCGAGTACCTAACTACCACGGTTACTTGTCCGGTTCTATAATAATCGTATTTGCACTAGTCAATGTCTTCTCTATTGCATAACGACAACGTGTAACCCAAACGAAGATTCGTTTTACGCCCCTAACCCTAATCATAATGTAAACCCGACATATATATATACATAACTGTATCTATTACACCTGCACTGTTAGGCCCTAGTTTCCAAGATATATGTAGAAGGCTGCTGGTACTACCACAGTGTATTCTTCTTACGATTGTGCGTCCGTAACAGCGTACATGTAATTTAGTATTGGTTAGTAACAGCGAGAATTGGATTGAATGTTATCAATGCATCGGGTAAGGGTCTGGGAAAACTTTTTTAACCCGGCCACTGCGAGGTGACCGGCAACGTTTACATACAATAGTAACAATTATTCTGTTTCATAAAATAATGTCAATTATTCACTCAAACAAACACTCTACGATAGAGCAAATGTACAGGCTCGTCAACGAAATTTTACTAGCAATAGAAAAGAAACAATACTGTACAGCCCTCTTCATGGACATTGAGAAAGCATTTGATAAAGTGAACCATGAAAGCCACTTACAAACAATCAAAGAACATTTCCCGGAACAAATCTACCACTTACTCAAATCATACCTCAGCAATAGAACCTTTGTATTAAAAATAAGGGACACATATTCTGATGTTAAAGACAATAATGCAGGGGTACCGCAAGGAAGTGTCGTAGGGCTAATATTATACGCACTATACACAGCCAACATATCAACAACTACCAATAGCAAGATACTGACATTGGTGGACGATGTGACTATACTAGTCAGGCACATTAATCCAGAAACAGCAGTCACATGACTACAAGAGCATATCGCAAAAATAGAAAAATGGCTGCAAGATAAACAAATAAAAGTAAACCCTAGTAAATGCAAACATATTACATTTAAACTATAAAAATGGAAACCGCTAAATATTCAATTGAATGGCAGGCATGTAACACAAACAAAGCAAGTTAAATATCTAGGACTCCACTTAGACTCATAACTTACGTGGAAGCAACATATTAAATCAGTTATAGACAAAATACGGATAAAAAGAAGACACATGTACCGGTTGACCAGCCGAAATTCTAAACTCAACATAGAAAATGAATTAAAAATTTACAAAACGATAATAAAACCAATTTGGACGTACGGAATACTACTATGGGGGACAGCAGCAATGAGCCATATAAATAAACTAGAGTCGCTACAATCGAAGATACTGAGAACAATAGTCAACACCCCATGATTTGTCAGAAACGAGGATATACGCAAAGACTTAAAAATACCAAAGGTCAAAAAAGAAATTGGCAGGTACGCAGAAAAATATATTGAAAGATCGGCAACACATTCAAACCTGCTGGGTGCTGAAATGACCAAAACCTATATAAAAAGAAGACTAAGAAGAAAACGCCCCACTGATCTTACTGAAGGAATAAAATAGTCAAACTCGAAGATGGGTATCCCGCTGGGGGTAGCCATCCACATGTTATTTAGTAATTAAGTTAGAAAAATTTATCAAATGTCCAGCTAAACAAATAGTAAAGTACAAATTAAATAATAAAAAAAAATTATTCATTCACCTATTATTTCTACAAATTAATTTCTATTATTTTATCCATTTTAAGTATTGTCGACTGTCACAGGACGGCCCGACTGGAAAATGTATCCTAAACTCAAACCCAATACATTGATGATTATTCATTTTTAATTGAACCATAACTGATATTTTTTACAATCTCACACATGCAGTTATGCACAAAGCTTCATCCCAGATCGCCTCACTCTCGTTTGTCTACATAAACTGAAGTTAGGTGTTAGGTTTCGATCGGATCATTCTACTTCGTCACTGGCAACTAATACAAATGTCATGGATGCACAATTGCAAGCAGAACTCACCGTAGTGGCATCGACAGATTTTTGCGAATATTTTAGAAACAATAGTAGATTGACAGTTATATGTAAATAAAATGTTATTCAAAATGTTAAGCTTTGCAACATATTCGAAAATCATCGAAATCAGAGGAAATGTACCCATTCTACAGTTTCTTCTACAATTAAACTATGATCACCTTGTGTTGGGTTTGAGTAACTTTTTTCAATTCGGCCGCCACGAAGAGAAGGGCAACGCTTGCGTAAAATAATATGTTGATTACGAAAATAATAGCGCATTGAATAAAAAATAATAACGGAGATCTGTGCTGAAATAAAATTTTCGGCGACATTTCATAGAATCACGCATATGCAGTTATAAACGAAATTTTGGTAGAAGCTGTTTGTTCTCATTAGTAAAGTATGATATAAAGGTAAAGAGATCGTTAGCTGATGAATGTAGGCAGATTATAAAGCGGCAAACATGCAGGCTAAACTTGTTTTGTGTCGCAGATACACACAGGTAATTATACACAATAGAGGATTGAATGGACTAGTAACGACAGTTTTTCGCGAATATCTCGGAAACTAGAGCTAAGTGGTGGTAACATATATAGTAAAAAGTTAGCCAGAATCATGCCCTCGACAACATATTCAAAAATCATCGAAGTCGATAATAAGAGCAAATTTCTAAATTGTTACCATATTTGTTTATTACGTTACTTATACTTCTATCTTTAAAGTAAAAGATATTAAAATTGCATATAGTTGTGTATGATCCTACTTCTAGGTTCCGCTTTAATTATTGGGACAACGACTAGTATGCCCTATGATACCTTGATCGAAAGCTTCAATGTCAAAAATTACGATGAATGTGGACGGAAGTATAGTAAACTCATAGTTTTCGAAATATGTACATATCATAAAAAATATATTAGTACTATTACATTGCACTCTCTCTATACATACATATACATGTAGTATCGCGAGCGAGGGGCCTGGAAGTTGGCGGGTGAACCGCGTAGAATGTCGCGAAAGCCGAGGCGTTCGTTTCGATCGTGTAGTTTTGGAAAGAGGAGGCCTACGTGATCTTGACCACGAGCGGTTGCCAAGGGACGAGAAACGAATCAAAAATGATTGCGAGTTGCGTTGCCGAGAGAGTGTTGATTGCGTTTATGAAAGTCGAGTCTTTGATTAATTATTTAGTTGTGTTGTTTATTATACGTTTGCTGCGATTAGTTCATGTTGAACAACTATCGTTTTTCTGTCTGATTAACACCTGTATCATCCATTCATTGTAAATATATTCCATCACGATATTACATACATATATAACTGTAAAGTGACGCAATAGTCGCTTCGCTGTTTTGTACGCAGTCATATATGTATATGTATGTATAGGCAGAATGTAACGTAGTAGTATGCACTAATATATTTTTCTTAATACATATCTCAAAAATTATGAGTGGCTACATGTCGAATCACTGCCATTATAATTCTTGTGGCATAAGCTACTCGTTCTCCCAATAATTAAAGTAGTGTCGAAATGATAACAAATAACAATACATACACAACAATTTCACGAGAAGATCTCGATTTAATATATCTGCCAAAAGAAATGAAATAAATGAAGAAAGTTACTCTTTAGAATCATATTAACAAATCATTACGGGCCACTTTTTACGATAATAATTATATTTTCTAGTGAACTGATTTGCAATGAATTTTTATAAACCTGGATCACTAACAAAATTGAAATTCGTTCAGATCTCTGAAATGTCACATTGCAGGCAAAAGCAGGATTTTATCACACTTTTTAAATTTATTTACATTATTCTATTTTTATTATATTGTGTTATATTTTTGGACTTACATCTTTAAGGTCATATTTGGTGTTAATACCGCTGGTTGCTGATTTTACTATATTGTTCATCGTCATTAATGATGTTCCGAAGCTAAAACAGAGAATAAAGATTTTATTGCAATTATACTTGTAAACTTACTTAATAAAATGAATTATTTGTAAAGTAACGGTTAACAGATATCAAAAGAAATTGATAAAATATGTGTTTAAAATATATATTGTAATTAAAAATTTCGTATGATTTAGGAAGAAATGAAATGAATGGTCATTATTAATTTTGTTTTATAGGTTGATTCACCGAACTCGAACAATGTAAATTATTTATAAATTACCTGTTACATATAAAAAGATGTATATAATATTAGGCATAATGAAAAAGTTTGAAACAAAATTAAAAGTCTACATATAGGAACTACAAGATATTTAATTAAAGTACAATATATATTTCATAGAGGTTATACAAATATTTAAGCAAGGTAATTTTTCATTATGATAATGTTCAGTAAGACTATCTTTAATACCTATCATAGACTTTATTATACGTTTTACTTATTACACGTTTAAGATAGCTATTTAGAATATGTTTAGTACCTAGGCCGGACTATACCCCTATTTCTATTGCAGATAGAATTTTTTCTTGTAGGGTTTTTTTTTTAAGCAGGGTATATGTTGTGTATACAGAATCTTTTATTTCAATAGATGACTTAAAGGAACAAATTAAAGAGAATTCTTTAAGTATGAGTGCTGAACAAATGAACATTATAATGGAAAATGTAAAAAAAGGAGCGCAAAATGTTTAGAATCCGATAATAGAGAGATTGAGTATTTGTTGTAACTGTTCAAGAAATGTTACATATTTCGACAAGCATTGAGTTTTTCATGACTTCACTCTGTACTTTCCTGGTTGAAACTGTAGAAAAGCTACAATTCTTTCCAATTTTGATGATTTTTGAATATGCCGTAGAAATCAATATTTCGGACAACTCTTTTCTGTACATGTAACTTCCGGTCGGCCATAGTTTCCGAGATATTCACAAAAAGTTATCGGCATCATTATAGTGAATTCTGTCGAGAATTGAGCGTCCCTAACTGCCAGATTAAGGTAGCTAACCTAAATCCAAACCCAATACATTGATGATATTTATTTTTAGTTTGATTATAGCAAATATTTCTTACAGCCTTGCATATGCAGCTATGCACAGAGCTTTATCCAAGCTTGTCTCGTTTATACATAATATGTATAAACAGAAGATAAGAGCTAGGTATCGCTTGGCCGTTATACCCGCCCGCCGCACGCCGCCAGACTTTTGGCAATCAATACTAACGCGCACGCTGCCACGGACCCACAATGATAGAACACTGTAATGGTATCGATGGATTATTATGAATATCTCGGAAACTCAACTCTCAGTTACATGTACAGGAAAAAATTGTTCAAAATGTTGAGCTTCTCATACTATTCAACATATTTAAAAATCATCGAAATCAGAAAGGACATAGTTTCTCTATAGTTTCGGCCTTTTTTATTCCAAATGTCACGAGCAATCAATTAATACAAAAGTTTGTAAGTTTAAATTTAAAAAAAGGTGCAATGGCAGTTTGCAATTTTTTATTATGACAGACACCATATTTTACCAAAATTTGAATTTACGTACTTACTTATCGCTATCAATATAACAAACGACTGAAAAAAAGGCTGTACAAGTATTATCATATACATTTTTTCAATATTTACGCTTTTCAATTTAAACTTCTTTCTGCAAGATTATTATATTTCTTGCGTGTTTTTAACAATGACACCTAACTGTTCCGAGTTTCAACACAAAACGAGTTTCAAACACATATATTTCATTTCAAATGATCTTACAAACCATTTTGTGCAAGAAAATTACTGTTTACAATTTTTCACGATTTTGGCTGTCTTGAAGACTAATTCGACGGGTCTTCAACTTTTACCAATATCATTATAATAGTATAATGTTTCATTGCTAATGAAATTCAAAATGATTTATATAACATATATAATATGTACATGCGATTTATATAGGTAATATGTGATATTAGTAATCTGTGATAAATGTTCAAATATTTTCATGTACTACTGTAGATAACAGTGACTTAAATGATGGAATAAGATATAATAAAAGACTTACTATTCTCGAAGACGAGCCCATTTATTTCTGAGGAAATTAAATGCTAGTGGCTGTCCAATAGGGTTGCTAGCAATAGAATTTAGAACATGTCCTGCATCTTGCTTCCTGATACCCGAATTTTCCGTAACCATCCAGTCCAAATAACGACTTAAAAGCCAAGTTTCTCTCGTACAACCAAGAGAATGCAGAAGTAAATCCTTCTCAGAACCGACATTAGTTTCTAAGTACCTTTGCCAAGCAAAGTCCCATTCAATTTGTCCTCCGAATCGAATAGCCGTACAGTAGACGACCAATTTCAGATTTGGCGAGATCCTAACAATATTTAAAAGTTTTATTAAGAGATATTACTTCTCTAATATTATCAAATTTTGCAATATGTATTATCATATTGAATCGGGCAAATAGATAATTTTTCTTTGAAATGTCATTTCAGATGGAGTTATCTTTTAAATGAAGTAATATAATGTATTATTTCTATTTTTAAAAGAAATTAATTCCTAGTTAAAATGTAACTTTAGAGAAAAATACATTCTTTTGTGTAAATAACTTTATAATAAAGGACCACACACTTTTAATTTTGAATATCAAAAAATATGATACATAAGATTTCACAATCTTGATTAAACTTTAGAGTAACTTAAAAATAGTAACATAAAGAAATAGAAATATAAATAAAAAGAACTTTAAATATGTTGAGTGTCCTGGAAAATGTAATACTATTGAGCAGTATAATAGTCTTCAGGAAAAGGTAGGTTGAAAATATAGAAAAAATGTTTTAAATATATGACTGATATATTTATTATATATGACCAATATATTTTTTAAAATATATAGAGGGTTATCCATTTAACTCGTAACCCGCGCGAGACTGTGGAAAGTGGCAACATTGATCAATGTTAACAATTGTCAATCGTTGAATTTGTAGAAAGTGATCGTTAATAAATTTTAAATTATAGCATAGAAGAAGATGTACATACTAAATCAATTATAGACAAAGTACGGATAAAAAGAAGACAGATGTACTGGCTAACTAATCGAAATTCTAAACTCAGCATAGACAATAAACTAAAAATCTACAAAACAATAATAAGACCAATTTGGACGTACGGAATACCGCTATGAGGGACAGCAGCAATGAGCCATATAAATAAACTAGAGTCGCTACAGTCGAAGATACTGAGAACAATAGTCAACGCCCCATGGTATGTCAGAGACGAGAATATACACAAAGACTTAAAAATACCAACGGTCAAAGAAGAAATCGGCAGGTACGCAGAAAAATACAAGGAAAGAACGGCAAAACATCAAAACCTGCTGGCTGCTGAAATGAGCAAAACCTACATAAAAAGAAGACCAAGAAGAAAACACCCCACTGACCTCACTAAAGGAATAAAATAATCAAACTCGAAGATGGTATCCTGCTGGAGGTAGTCATCCACATATTATTTAGCAATTAAGTTAGAAAAATTTACAGAATTTCCAGGTGGACAAATTGTAAAGTACAAATTAAATAATAAAAAAAAGAATATGTAAAAAATGTAAAATGTTGGTGGAAGCAGAGAAAGCGCCATGATGTTTGTACGAATGCGAATAGTAATATTGTATATACATACTTTACTTTTCAAATTACTTTTCAAATAATCATCTTGTGTGGCAGGAGGTGGTGACCACGGTGCCTAATCGTTCTGTATTCTTGGCAATTCTTGTTTATAACCTGTATAACTCCAGATAATTCTAGTTCTAATTCTAGCAACAACTCATAGATAGCAGATGTCGATCATACGATTGCACTAGTAAATACATGCGGGTTCCGAGTTAAGTGGGTATATTAAGTGGTATACTTTCAGCTCATATCAATAATAAACTAAGATGATAAATAGTAAAGTAAAAGTAAATATGGACATACATCACCTGATCATTATTTTAGAATAGTATTATACTAAATATACTAAATAGTATTAGGTTGTCCCAAAAGTTTATTTCATTTAATAAGGAAATACTAGATGCACAACATTTTTTGTTTTATATTATTCTATTGAATTATGTATGATCGATTTTGCTCTATTATTATAAAATTTCTTCTATTATTACAAAATGAATCATACATAATTCAATAAAATAATATAAAACAAAAAATGTGGTGCATCTACTATGTGCATATAAAACGAAATAAATTTTTGGGACAATCTAATATTATTCAGTATATTAATTCCAAAATAATAATCTGATGATGTATGTCCACATTTATTGCAGTAATAGAGCAAAATGGATCATACATAATTTAATAAAATAACATAAAACAAACAGTGTTGTGCATCTATTATTTCCTTACAACACAAAAGGAACTTTTGGGACAACCTAATATATAATAATTGTACTGATAATTGATTTCCGACTTTCTCGAAAACAGTGACTTACATATGTATTTAGAAAAGTTTTATTTTCCAAATTACATATGTTACTAGTACTGCGTTTGTCAAGGCATCCTTTATACCGAATGATGAAGTTATTGTTTATGAAATAATCAGAATATATTAAACACAATTAATATTATGTATAATATTCACGATGCCGTATGCATTCAAATATCAATTGAAAAAAGGAAATTATTTTCAAACAAAGTTAGAATGTCAATGAATTACAAATATTTTTTATTATTTGTTTTATAAAGGTATAGAGAATTTGTTACAGTACTAGTTTTCATAATTTGACAAATTGCTTAATACATAATATAAGAGGTACTTACGGATTATTTTTATCCGGGCTAGGCGTATTACGCCAATTATAGAACTGTCTGACTGCATTTTGCACACAATCATCATGGCCGAAGTTACATGCCCATGTTAGCACTTCGATCCGGGTGAGAACTGTCAACTGAGGATCCCGAGAACTATCCTTAAAACCAACTTGTTTGTACACGTTGTCGAGTAGCTTCAAAATGTATACCTAAAACATTACTTAATGTAACATAAAGAAATATATGTGTCGGAGATGAAAAGAACACCGGAGCCTTTGGAATTTTGGATAATCCCGCAACATTGTAACCTAGAGTCTACTATAGCTGTAATTGAACAATTGTAGTTATTCAACCCGATTGTAATTATTCGAGAATTGTGATAATGAGCTTGGGCTCGAGGCGACAGTCAGTCGCCGAACGTAGCCGCGGTCACGGGATGAACGTTTTGCCTAACAAGGTATGGAGTAATTCTATAGCTCTCCTTAAAAGAAATATTCGTGGCGACACGCGACAGTAAACATTCCAACGGTTTCTGTCCCGTGGCTCGCCACGTGCAGACCCTATTCTTCGAATAAGATGATTGCCAGATGTCGATGCGTCTCCGCAGTACATGTTCGGCTAGCCCGAGAGCCCGTTATAAATCTTAAGGTTTAGTTAACTAAAGTCCTTCAAACAGACAAACAGCCTTTGTCCCAACTACGGGAAGATAGGGGAGACATATTTTTCAACGAGTGGCGTCTCCCACTAGCAACTTTCCCTCGAGGGCGGCTAACATCCTTTTCTAACCACCGATATGGAGATTGACCAATTAGCAGCAACGCCAATTTCCCTTACTTTCTGAACGAAGGCTTTTCTCGACGAATCCGATGATCTCGTGTCCTTAGACACACCCCATTATAGTTTTCCTCTGTGGCATCATCGGGACAGGAAAGGCATTCTCGCTCGCGATCTCATCGATTAAGGAGTAACGCCTTCGCGATTAGTGATTATTTTCAGACTTAGACTTTGTGTGAACGTTCTGTTGTCATCCCGTTGGCCGCGGATTCGTTATTGAGCCCGAGAACATCGTCACTAGTGTCGCGAGTGCCGAACCGCCGTGATCAATTGTTAAGACTGTAATAATTCTATCATTGCAATAAACTACGCCTGTGTGTACTGTATCAATGGCTAATCCTCGAGAAGATTCATTTGACGCCCACAACCCCATTCCCAGTGATGATCCGACATATGTATTTGTTCTAGCACAAATAGAACATTCCATTTATTATCCAAAAATTTAGTCACACAACATTCAGTGTACTAGTTTCTGTATGTTATAGGTATAAATAAACAACTCTTACATCCATTTGAAATAATGAAAATTTATCCTTTTGGATTATGAATTATATATAAGGAAAAGATTGTGTAGAAATTTTATTTAACTGTCTCCGATCTTATTATAAATGAGTTAATGTATGTTAAAACATAATCATAAATATGGTCCTACTGGGATTAAAAATTCTATCCTTTTTCTAATATCTTTTCATATTCTTGTGTTCAGACTTTCATTCTATCTTAGACATTTTCCCGAGGCACATTTAGTTATATCTGTCTAAAACTTTCTGTAATCGTGCATTTTTCGTGCAGTTTACTTTCAAATAATCGGTCATCCCATGTGTTTGTAACATTTAAAATTCAGTCATAGTAAGATACACATCAAATTCCCGTTCATAAAATTATAAAAATTAATTTATTATAATATTTGAAATAGGATATATGACAAAATAATAATCAAATCTTTAAATAGCATCGTATATCATTTTCTAACTTACGTAAATTATGTTTGTGTTCAAATATGGAGGATTCTGCTATGAATAGCCAAAAAAACATGGCATATAGTGTTGTTTTGGGAAACTGGTATAGAAAAATTAATAAATTTTTGTATTTACCCGAAATTTGTCGTAACTCGGCGTTTTGACTAGCATGCTATCCAAATATTCCATGGCAGTGAAAGCAGACTTCCAAGGTAAATACTCAGTTTCGTGAGCTAAATACGATGTGACATCCAAAGCAATGGCGTAATCTAGCCTTCCGGCTCTGGCCAAATTAAGCGCATCATCTATTAACTGAGCACGATTGATCGTTGAAATATTTCTAAAGGAATCCTTGTTCAGTTGTTTGATTATCAATTGCCAATTTTTCCTGTCGTAATTCACTCTGTAGTATCCTAAATAGAGAAAAATTTCGAAACAAAGGATTAATCAATGTATGTGCTCAATAATTCATATAATATATTAGATATGTGTAATGTATTAAATATATTATATATATTATATATATTTATGAATTGCATGTACATAAATTAATTATATATTAAATATATTAAATTTAGACCAGTATAATATACATATAAAAAACGAACTTGATGTGAATCTTTATTGTGAGAGACAATGAATTTCGAGTGTCAAAGATGAGTGGAAGGGTTGTGCGCATATCTGTGTGTGTGTACTTAAGATTAGGCTATCAGAAGAATATGTGATAACCCATGTTTTGGGATAGGTGTAATAGAATATCTCTCTCAATCGAAATAATTGTCTCTCAAAAAACAAATTGATCGACTCTACCTTTCTTCAATTTTATTGCATAGATACTGTGCGGAGTTGGAAGATGAGCAATAAGACAGCACTGGGTGAAGGGTGGTACTGCTCTTTATCGTTCAATCTCACGCGTCGCTATATTGTTTCATTTCGTATACGAATAACCAATCACAGTCGTATTGCATATGCTAGTATTCTTTCTAGCTCCGCACAATACATGGTTATAATTAAGCAAATGATTTATTTCTTCATGCCTATTTATTGCAAGACAATTGTATAAGTAGTTGAAAATTCTAATATGAATTTTAAAAAATTCTGTTTTTGAAGATTTATTATTTTTTTCTGCTTTTTAATTTATGAAGTTGATCAATATCATATTGCATTGAAAATGTATGTTGTATAACAAAATTAGGTATTGAATAGTAGCGATAAAAGAACACATGAGAGTTTTTCGTTATTTCGCGTCGTGCTATTAAATATTTTATGCTGTGCTGCCTTATATAATCTTCACGTTTCAAAATTATTTTTAATATATTTAATTCTAATTTTATTAGATCGTGAGGTATTACGTCATTTTTGGGCGTGTTTTTATCAAATAATATATGTATTATTCTATATACTATGCCATTAGAATTCACATATTGTTAATGTAAGAGAAAATAATTCATACTTGATAATGTTGCAAACAGAATCCTAAGAATTTCCATCTCTATTTGAAACAAAAGATGTAAGAACCAAGAAAGCATAAATCGATATTTAATTTTATGTTAGGAGAGAGAAAGAGAGAGAGAGAGAAAGGTAATATACATTTTTATATACGTAGACTGATATTTGTTTCAAAATTATTTCAGAACATGTTCCTTACCAGTTTCTTGAATATTCAAGATCACCCACTCCGAGAAATTCCAGTTCAAATTCGATAGCGTAATCGATTTTTCTGCTTTCATCCATTGAGAAGGTTGAGTTGTATTGAAATTTAATTGACTTTCAGTCGTATATGTGATTGGTATCCACCATAGTGGTTCAACACTAGATGTGGTCACCATAGTACCATTACGAAGCATAAAACGGTCCTAAAATGAAAGAAGCGAACGAAAACATAACAAACGTTATTCGTGAACGATACATCGCGTCGATTCATTGTAATATTGTATTGAAAGCCACGGATGAAAAATATTATATGATAATTTACATTACCTGTCTTTTATAAAATTTTTAAATTCGCAGTCTTTGGTATAACTGGTTGCGTTATTAATATTCTGCGATAGTTCGAGTGAGAAATGAAGTGTGACAACCGATTTACTAGTGCTTTCTAATGAGTGAGAGTGCGATAGTGATTACGTTGGTTAAACCAATAAAAGGGCAGAACAACTGCCTTCAAAATCCTTCAACAATGACTTTCCAATTTAACAAATCGTACTTCATACTCTGCAGTTATCTCCGATATATTTCCCCAAAAAGATCTAACCCCAATCATAGAAGAAAATGGATAAACGATTAAAGACTACGAACAAAAACCACAAAGTTGTAACTCTACCATTATATGCATATTCCTATCCAACAGAAATATTACGGGCGGATTAACGGAGAACCACAAGGAAATTCACATATGATACAGAGGCATGCCCTTCAATTAAGATCCTTGATATTAAAATGAAAACAAATAATAATATCAAATGTACCACACAATGTAATTGTGGAATCATTAGATAAAATTGGTAAAAAAAAATTAGATAAAAGGTACTCAAGTACAATAAAAAAATATAAATTAAAAAAGTTTTTTAACAAGGTTTTATTCATAAAGGCACTAAAAATTTGAAAATAATCTCTATTTTTGTGACTTTTATGAGGCACATAAATCATCTGAAAAAAAATGAGCGCCCTACATATATTACGTATATGTCATATATGGCAAACAGAGATTATATTTAACATTTT
Organism: Bombus vancouverensis nearcticus; assembly: GCF_051014615.1. Taxonomy (NCBI): domain Eukaryota; kingdom Metazoa; phylum Arthropoda; class Insecta; order Hymenoptera; family Apidae; genus Bombus; species Bombus vancouverensis. The sequence goes on along the minus strand of NC_134911.1, from coordinate 564,493 downwards.
AATGTGTTCACGAATAAAATTTTCATGTGAAATTTTTAAAATTTATGTTTTTACTTTTTACTTTTTAGTAAATTCCCAGATAAAACAATTTTTAAATTATACTAATTGATTTCATTATTATTGTTCAAAGCACGGGAAAATCCTTGTAACGAATGAACAAAAAACCTCGTAACGAACAAATAAGTATTATTAATTTGACCTAGTTTCCTAGGGTTTCTGATAGAATATTGTGTTATCATATGTAATATCGTGATGTAATATGTTCACAAAGAGTGGACAATAGAGATGTTAATCAGACAGAAAAGACGATTGTTGATTAACTTGAACTATTCACACCAAACGTACAGAAAACAGCGCAATCCACACTCTCATCGGCAACGCCACTCGCAACCTCCGTCTCCGCTCGACTCGCACTCTGTTTCTCGACTCGCACCCTGTTTCTCGACTCGCACTCTGCTCCTCGACTAACTGTTGTCGCATTCTATTGCCCTTTTCCTAAGCCCACCGCACACGTGTTCTGCAGACGCTCGTGGCCAGGGTCACGTAGGTCTTTTCCACGAAACTATGCACTTGAAAAGACCGATGACACATTGATGGGCCCGACGGCGCCTCGGCTCTCGCGACACTGTTCATAGTTCGTCCGATATTTCCCAGGCCTTTCGTCCACGATACTACACATATGTTACATCGCGTGAGATGGTCCGTGCCACGTCCTTCATTGTCTGACCGTCAAAGGCCCATGCACGGTTATACAGACCCTCAATAAACCTAAGGAATTACCATAAACAAAATCTTTTTAACTGAATCTTTAATCCTGCAAGTATTTTCGGTTTATGGCTGGTCTTCAGAACAGTCCTTAGGTTCATCATTCGCTCTTAAAAATTACGGAGTAAGCGGATATTTACCTAACGGGAAAAGCCGGTTTTTCATGATCAATGTCACCCATGAGCCACGTTGGAAGGAAACTTCCTCCTCCTATCTTTATTCATTAACGTTGGCTATAACCAATGGGCATCGCGGATCGTTACTCTCACTTTCCTAACGAAAAGTGTGAACAACGAATCCGCGTACTTAGTTCAAAACGCACACCCACACCGAGCTTTCCTCAGTGATAATACGAGAACGAACTTCATTTGATCTTTAGACTTGTTCTCTGGACTTGTTCTCTGGACTTGAGCTACACTACAGAACAGTCACCACATTTCTAAACTTGTTTCACAAACAGTTCGAGTAACAGTAACAGTTAAAGCTCAGAAGTAACAATCAATCATCACAGTCCCCAAGTCGAAGACAGTCAATCGACAGAGGTCATATCATCACAGTCGCCAATACGAAAAGAGTCTCAGGTCGTACTCATTCGTAGTTTGGCAGTCAACATACGCACCACTGTATTAAATATTGAAGTTATTAGATTGTTGAAAATATATATATTATAACCTGTTAATATCAGCGTTATACCCATTTGACCACATCTATTATCTTAATCGAAATATCTGGGCGCAAGGTTTGAAGAAAATTGATTAAGTAAAAGTGTGTCAAAAATCGCTCGCAAGATTTGACAACTTCAAACAAACATAACAAATTGTATAAAATCTTATAGTAATAATAAGCTTCCTTCTTGTTGGCCTGGTTGATATTGGTTTGTCGTAACACGTATTAAGTTTTAGACATCAGTTATATATCAACCTTAAGGAGAAAGTTACTAAGCCCAAAATGCGCTTTGAATATCATACACCTTCTTCAAAAGATACAGAGAACTACACAACAATAAACCTAAATTACCAACCCCATCCTATACTAGACTTAATAAAATTCTATAATCACCCATAATCGAAACGTTTTCTACCATTGGACGAAAACAAACAAAAATAGCCCCCTGGATTATTAAGATTACACTGACAAAGACCAACCTTATTGATCTCCCGAAAAATCAAACAGGCAGAACAGAATACAATATCACATTCCTAGAATTAAATGCTAATCGAATAATAAATCGATCCATCGAGATCAGAATCAGGAGTAGGATATACCGTTATCACAGGCGATGAAATAATAAAACAGAACCTCCCGAAATTGACATCGATCTTCGTCGACATAAATTGCCATATGTTGCCATATTGAAAGCTCGGAAATTTGCACTCATCAATAACCTACAAAACTTTGCCATTTAACCGGAGTCCATAAGTGTGATCAAAGTCTTCGACAACAAAAAAGCCGATGATGCAGCTAAAAATGTTATAACCCTCTCACAGACTGAACCAACGTCCTAACCAACGTGGATCCTAATTCCACGTCAAGATCAAATAAACAATATAAAAATAAGCATAAAAGAAGGATGGTACAAAACCAAAGGAACAAGAGTTGACAATGTAATTCAGCATTTTGGTCAACAAGTACCATGTAAGAGTGAGAACAGAAAAGAAAGAACTGTAATTTCCTGGATGAGGACTGGACATACTAAATTAACGCATGAATGCCTAGTCACAAGATCAGCGCCTGCTCGGTACAATATACGCCAAAACCAAACATTATATGAGCGCAGAGGAATAGGACCACGGCATAAAGATAAACTTACAACATAGTACCAGATACAGTTCTAACACTATAACATTACATAAAGAATACAGTACACTACCTTAAAGAAACAAATATATACTTCAAAATATTACCCATCCAGGTGCAACATCGTGGCTAATGATCTTGTAATCTATGTGACATAAAGTGTAGAAAATGAAGAGGAAGAATTTTCTCATTTAACATATTGTCATCAATTTTCCACTAAACTATCTCCTCATTTAATTTTGGAATTATGTATATGTTTTGTTACTCAACCGAATACTTAAAGAAATATCAAAAATATTAGCTATGACTACTGAACATTAGACTAATACTAATTAAGTTAAAATCAAGAAATTGGGCTTCTTTCTTTCCTGTGTGGTTTCCAATCTTTTTATTTGTAACAAACCTGCGTTAATGTCGCTGAACCAGTGTTATAATCTCGAATAACTGTCACCACTGGAAAACCAGTCTGGAGAGTCCAGGTATCCATAATTTGCTTTATCGTTATCGTTGGATCGAGAACGTTGTCTTTGTGCGCCTGTTTTGTCAAAGCATCCCATAAATCATTTTGCTCGGCACTTCGGTACGCTCTGTTACAAAAGTATGAACCATGATTTTAGTTTAATATATTAATCCTTCGCTCCAAAACAATATTTTACAAGTATAAAGTATATCTAACATTTAATTAGACATTATTATCATTAACTGTTACGTTATGTATTCTGTTTCAGATTTAAATAGCGAGACCAAGACATTTTAAATATACAGCAAACACGCATACACACATACACACACATTACACTCATCCCATATACCTCAAAATTATGACCGATATTACAATCATTTTTAAGGAAGACGCGACTGCAGTAGCGCATTGTGTATAAGACACGAAATCTCAGTTTCGAAGTGAATTGTTTAACCCTTTCGCTTCGACAATCCAGTTCGCCGAAGTACTGTCACTGAACGAAAACGCGCGCCAGAAATACGCACAGTGTGCCTGTTTGCTGTATATATGTTTCTCTAAGTCTTTAATAACAATAATTCTTGCAAGAACCATATATGAAATATCGTTTCACTGTCAATGGATGTAATAAATTTTTTAGCATGAAACAGTAAACGATCGTTTGGATGTTTGAAATATATTACGTGAAACGTTCTGATGTCGTTTCAACAATGAGTAACTTTAAGAAGTGATTAATCCAATATGTCAATAAAATCAACAGAAGATGTTCTGCCGATAGCGGAAAAGTATATTATTGACTACAGATAGCACTTGTATATGCATCATTTGGATGCCGGATATATGGGGTGCCAGACCCAGGAGTCATCACGTGGTCGCAGCCTATATGCGACGCTCGTACCCATAGGTCATCTCGTGGATGCCGCCTATAAGCGGCGCTCGAAGCGAAAGGGTTAAACACTTTGTTTTGTTTTGTTTTCTCATTATCCATTTGTCAGATCATTTTATCGCTGGGTTAATTAACTATTTCTGCCTTATTCACTCTCAGACGCCCATAGAACCTATTTTTCACTTCAAATTCAATAAATTGAAATCGTTTTTGATATATCTATTATTTCTTAACTTTAAGATATATAATATGGAGTAAAAGTAATTTAAGATATTTAAAAAGGCATTAATAATATATAATTGATTATATATATATAAGATATGCCATATAACGTGCACCCGTGTTCAGGCACTTCCAATAATCTGTCAAAAAACTATTGGAAACAAAAATTATACAGCTTTAAGTCGACAACACATTGCAATGGACAAATTTCCAAAACATATTTTCTCGACAAAAAGCCAAGGATACTTTTACTGTTTTAGATAATACTATGTATTTCTGACTTCAAAGTGAAATAGCTGATGTCAGAACAAATTCAACAATCTTCTATACTATGATCTTGACATGACCTTGAATTCAGAAATATTGAGGAAATCAAGAAAAACATTATCGAAAACATTATAAGCTAATACAAGATCTAGATTGAAGACACATAAAATAAATCTTAATCAAAAAGGAAGTGGTTATACTAAATACCTTCTAATCTAAAGTACGTTAACTAACCTTTTGTACAAAAGTCATTGCCTTTTCTAATGCATCCTAATTTGGTCCGAAATCTGAATAATGAACGTGAAAATTAAATTATTATCCTTATACTTACTTTCCATTCAAATAATTTGTTAGACCTTGCTTGAATACTTTGTTAGTAAGAAAATGATCCATCATTCTTATTATAGAAGCACCTGTTCAAATATTAATATGATTATATTACCATATTGTATCATATTATATTACAAACAACACGTCTTTTATTTATACCTTTTTCGTAAGAAATTCTGTCGAAAATTTCACTAATCTCATCGGGATGTTCGACTTCGATCGATATCTGATGTGAAGATTCTAACGCGTCTAAAGCAAAAACATTTTGCAGATCATGTACAACGAATTGTTCCAAAACCTTCCAAGTTGGTTCCACCTAGAAGATTAAACCGATAAAATCTATGAAGAATTCTAATTATTTAATCCAAAAGGAAATAAGAAGAAAGTTGAAAATACGTATACTTCATATAGTACAATCTATTACCATCTATCAAATGGAAATATTTTACTTTTATCAAAATAGAGAAACTTCATATTATTTTAAATCCATTGTTATTACCTAAAAAGTATTTAATTTAAAAATTATTAATATAAAAAATATTAATTAATTTGAAATTATTTTCATAATGACTATTACGTGACCTTTTCTTGTTTTCTATATAGTAAGAGTTTTTCAAGAATCTTAACAAATAATTTTTCAATAAATGTATTTCATACTATTATTATACGCAATAATTTATTTATGTTTCTGATTTCCTTTTAGAAATAGTTCTATATGTGTTTTATATTTAATGTGGTACTTTATCTATTGAAATATTTTAAACAAAATTGTAAATTCAGAAAATCTGCAAACAAGCAGCACCCCGGAAAGAATATCTAAGAATAAAGATTTATACCTAGAAAACATTATATGAAAATATTTCCTAAAATTAGAGATTAGTTGCCGTTATGAGATTACCTGTCGAAGACGACAAAGTATTGTATTTTTTATTCGAAATAATCTTATGGTATTATATATTTTTTTCCGGTTTATCAACTTACTGCATTCACACCGATATATTCTACATAAGTAGCAAAGCCTTCGTTCAACCAAAGATCCGACCACCAACTTGGAGTGACCAAGTTACCAAACCATTGATGAGCAAGTTCGTGAGATATTACAATTGCTACACGTTCCTGATCACTGCTGGTCGAGACGCCTTCTTGATATAGCATAGCAGTTTCTCTAAAAATTCAATCATATCACTTACCAAATATCGTAACGAATTTTATTCCATAACATGTTACATGTAGAATGTGAAGAAATTGTTTTGGTGTACACAGAAAATTAATTTCTATAAGAAATAACGAACCAATTAAATAATTAACAATCTCCTTAACAGATTGTTTAGATTATAAGAGTTTAATCAAAAATACTTGGGAAGAATTTAAAAATATTATCGAATATTAATTAATCGGTTTTAAATACAATTCTTCGATATCACTAGAAATAACTATATCCATGCAGTAATTGTGTAATATGATGAATATTCTCTTATAAAGAAATCGGAATATATTGATAAATAAGATGAAGTAGATAGTTAGTAGACGTTTTAAGTAGATAGAGTATTGTTTCGTGTTTCTAAAAAAAGATAAACATGAACGAAGGTCACTTTTGTTATGAATTCTCCAACTGTCATTCAGAGTATATAGGATTAAAATCGATATGCTTTAAAATACCCTATAAAAATACACAATTTAATGATAAAAATGATTGTTGATAAAACTTACCTGCAAGTGATTAAACCCCAGTTTTCCATAGCTCCTGCTGAAAAATCAGGTAGAGCAACAGTATCTATCTTGGGCAAGGGAAACTTAATCTTGAAATAGTCTTCGTAATATTCGAGTATTCTCGGGCCAATGTCTAAAGTGTAGCGTGCTTGCTCGATAGCGTCGATCCGTGCCCAAACTCTAAAGTGTTCAGATTCGGATTTCAGTACCTCGAAATCCGAAACAATAAAAGCAACCAGGTATGTGGACATCGGCACCGAACGTTCATAATGGTCCCACACGTATGTTGGTAAGCCAGGCCTGATTACAATTAAAGAAGAAAGATGTATTATACGATACAAAATTTATGGAAAATATGAAAAAATTAAAAATAAACATGTGAGACAATAGAAATGAATTGTGAGGCACAATAAGATTGTCATGAGGAGAAATGTCACAAATGGATGCGAAAATGCACGTAAAAAATATATAAGTAAATAATTATTCATTTCGTTATAAATGTATAGTATTCAACATCTTTTTCTAGCCCTTCTATCAGTTAAATACTTTTTGCTTCTTCCATCTAAAATTTAGCAACGAACATTTTCCAATTAACATCATACACGAAAATTTGGATCATATAGTTAATATTATATTTTATATATTTTTTGTATTTGTTTCATATAAGATCAATTTACATTTATAGGTACATATATGAATAAAACTATACCTATATTTAACTTCCCCATGTATTCTATATTTATATCAGTTTAATCGTGTGATTTTATATTTATACCATGTCATTTTTATTATAATTATATCACTGAGCCCTGTTTTAAAAAGTTTAGCAACTGTAATGTTATATTTGCCATCCCGCAATGTTTTACGGGCTCAAATATTATCTGTTGATAATATTTGAAATTTAGTACTATTTTAATATAACATTTTTTATTTTTCTTGTTATATTTAAACAATCATACAACTTGATTCTAAGCAAGCATCTCACAACATTTTTAGATTGTTGGGAAATAACTGACTACTTCAAATTCAAAATTTACTGAGTAATTGTGATAATAAGTATCAATTATCTCACAATAATATTAGAGAAAAATTATATCTTATTGGAGAAAGAAATTATCGTATAGATATATAGTTATTATAATTATCATACAGGAGATACTTCTATTAAAGTAGTGAAAATGTAGATACTCTTCTATCACATATTGTTGTGGGCTTGTATCTACGAATTATTACATTTTTTAAGAAGACAATTTTTAACGCAGAAAAACTTTACTACAGGAGTCGTAATAATCTAAATTTTTATAAAATTTATTAAATTGTTGGGGTTACGCACTCTGCACGTTTCGTGAAAAGGACGCAGAAAATAGAAACGGTTGTATCCTAAACATTTATCTAATTGTAAGCAATAAGAAGGCACAGTCGCGATTATTCATTATATATATTCGGAGAGTTCCATTCTTAAAAATCTTGCAGAATGACTTTTTCCATATGCATACGATAAATTTTTGATCCATCCTTACTGTGAATTTAAAATTCTCATAATACATGTATAAGGAGTCAAAAAGTCATGATTCTCAGAGAGAACGGGCTGAACATCAACTGTGTGACATTGCGTCACGTCTGTTAAGGGTGCCCTCAGACGACCAACAATATTATCAATATTTCAAGGTTCTCTACGAAAATGTGGTTTATCAATAAATATTGACAATAGATATTGGTTCTTTTAATTAGGAACCTTGAAGTATTGACAATATATATTAAACGCCCGAGGGCCCCCTAAGACTGTTAAGAGTCAGTGCAGTGAAATCGGACTAAAGTTCTGTTTTCTTGATCAATCGTTAATTCTACAGAATACGCATGTCAGTATAAATTCTGTTCGACATTATTTTGGAATTGCTCTTAGTTCTCGCATTGTTAGTGCGTAAAATACCATCTAAATAGTCATGTAACGCGTAATTATACTCCTTTATCCACGACATATACATACTTGTAACAACCTTTCTGATTTCAACACATATACATATATAGATAACTGTATTGTCGCGTAAATTCGAATATGATTATTTAAAATCTAACATTCTACCCAGCAATCCTTTACATTATAGTTGGACAAATGCATTAGATATGACTTCGTGTCGACATCCACTAATTAAAATTACAAGGCCTATACTAATATTGTAATCGTATTCCCTAAAATACCCCAGTCTGTCTTTTGCGTTGTTCGAATCCAGCTCGTAATAAAATCAAGCACATCAGAATGTTTTAGAAAAAAAACGAGTAGTATCACGTTTTTTCAATATTCATTTCATTTTTTAATATTTAAATAATTTAATACGGTAGAAAATTCGCAATTGCTACCAAATTCATAATAATCGAAGCTTTCTAAAATTTTTCAAATCAAGAATATTAGAATCTATAAAAAAGATTCATGAAAAATATATTTGATATATGAAAATGAAATAAAATAATACGTAAGTAACGACCATAAGATTGACCAAAATTTATTTCCCACCAATACAAATTTTATTATAAAGTTTCCGCTATATCGAAATGTTAAGTTATTCCCTTACTTCTTGATCGTGAAGGAATTTTTTCATTGTCAATTGTATTATGGAATCTAATGGACAAAGAACAGTACAGAACAATTAACTTAGACAACACGTTTTGCGCAAGCAAATTGATTACACAGTTAATAGACAGAGCCTTTATTGGTTCTACAAATTACGTCTACGTTGAAATGCCGCAAGTAGTAAGAATGTTACATCCATGTCATGTTAAATTGCCAGTCATGCGCATGCTTTGTGTGTTCTATCAGTCACTATCAGAAGATTCGTATAATTGTTACTCAAAAAATTTTTATTTGAAATTTAGGTAATTAAATTATAAAATTCATTCAATTCAACGTAGTACCCAATGAAAAAAGATTATTATAATCTATTCAGATACCTAAATCATAATCTTTTAGATCCAATTTATATACATACCACAATCGCGCACACGCGCGCACACACACACATGCACGTTCCTACACATAAAACGTCCTGTTGATCTATAATAATTTATATATCAAAGATTATACCTTGAAACACAACATTGGGGATGACAAGAACTTATGATTCATTTTTGAAAGTCTAATTACGACACATCTCGTCTACGGAATTGGACAGTCTACATGCAAATAACTTGACAAAATTATGAACTTCTCGAATAATCCTATACATTTGATTCGATTGCGAAAATATCTCATAATATCCAAGTAATCGAGGTAATGTCAATCAACTAAACGGTCCAAATGTATCGCGTGTCTTGCGAAACCGTTTCCTCCATAGACGTGTTAAGTAGTTTAGTCACTTACACTGGCATAGGCTCCCCCGTTCTAGGCATGTTGGAGATGGATGACATGTTCTTTGGTCGTGCAATGCTGATCTTGAACGTGGCTTTCAGAGCGGGTTCATCGAAGCATGGAAAAGCACGTCGCGCATCTGTTGGCTGGAATTGTGACGTGGCGATCCATCTGTAACGCAAGATACAGAAAATGTTCACAATAAAGTGATAAATGATCATGTTCAATATATCAATACATACAAAGTTCCCTTTACAATTAGAAATTAATTGATAAGAGAATATCATGATTTAAACAGGCAAGAATAGTAAATGGAAACGCAACTTCGAAAAGGAAAATATAAATAATTATGATAATGTGAGTAGTATATTATAAAGATTAATATCAATAAATATGATTCAGAAAATAACTCTAATTATTGCTAATATAGATATATACGTATGTTCATCGCAAAGTCAAACATTAAGGCATATCTCTGTGTTCTTTATTTCTTCTATTTTAAGGATATAGATTGCGTACATAAAATATGTCTCTTCATATAATACGCTTTCTTTCTACGATTAAAAAAGATAATGTACAAATATTTGTTAGTTTTGTTATTTTATATTTTTGTTTTCATTTATGTATATATTTGTATAACTAAATAACTACACATATATACATATTTGAAATGCTTAAATAATGGAAGAAACCTAAATATTTGGGTTTCCAGTGAGATTAAAACTAGTTAGTACATACATTTTACATACATCTGCATATATACATATGCATATATAATTGTTCAATAACGCTATGCACGATTTTTCAAGCACTTCCGATAATCTACAAAAAGGTATTCCTAACAAAAGTCAGTAAGTTTTGAATAAGCATCAAAATTATTTCAATGCATTTCGTTGGTGTTTGCCTTAAGTGCTACCGAAAAAATTTCAGATTGAGTTCCCTAATAAGTTATTGTAGAAAAGTAATTGTATATTGTCCTGATACCGATTCAAATAATGGCTAAATAAACCTATATGGATTCGTCTAAAAAAATGTTACGTTGACATTTTATAGAGTGAAAAACCTTTTGGTAACATCTACTATCCCAATTTGTTGAGCCACACACCTGTGATTTAACGTCTTGATAAACCTTTCATACGTTAATGTTCCTATAAGTCCGATCTAGATATCCGAACTCAAGGATGAGTCGTATAGATTACATATATATACACCCGGCATATATATTTCGGGTTCGCATTATGATTAGGGTTAGGGACGTGAAAAGAATCTTCATTTGGATTACACATTGTTGTTATGCAATAGAGAATGTATTGACTAGTGCAAGTATGATTATTACAGAATTTGACAAGTAACCGTGGTAATTAGATACCTGAGAAGCTAATGACAATGATCCTAGGTTCAATATCGAATTCGCGGTCAACGGGACAACAGAATGCGCTTTCTTCCAAAGCCCAAGTTGTACTCAACTTGCTTGTCTACGGTACAAGTATTACTAAACTAACTCATTGTTAAAACGTGGAATATCCACCGAACGTAAAGACGCTAAGTAATACGACCTCACCAGAGAATGCCTTTCCCGTCCCGATGATGCCACAGAGGAAAACTATAATGGGGTGTGTCTAAGGATACGAGATCATCGGATTCGTCGAGAAAAGCCTTCGTTCAGAAAGTAAGGGAAATTGGCGTTGCTGCTAATTGGTCAATCTCCATATCGGTGGTTAGAAAAGGATGTTAGCCGCCCTCGAGGGAAAGTTGCTAGTGGGAGACGCCACTAGTTGAAAAATATGTCTCCCCTATCTTCCCGTAGTTGGGACAAAGACTGTTTGTCTGTTTGAAGGACTTTAGTTAACTAAACCTTAAGATTTATAACGGGCTCTCGGGCTAGCCGAACATGTCCTGCGGAGACGCATCGACATCTGGCAATCATCTTACTCGAAGAATAGGGTCTGCACGTGGCGAGCCACGGGACAGAAACCGCTGGAATGTTTATTGTCTCGTGTCGCCCCGAATATTTCTTTTAAGGAGAACTATAGAATTACTCCATACCTTGTTAGGCAAAACGTTCATCCCGTGACCGCGGCTACGTTCGGCGACTGACTGTCGCCTCGAGCCCAAGCTCATTATCACGACTCTCGAACAATTACAATCGGGTTGAATAACTACAATTGTTCAATTACAGCTATAGTAGACTCTAGGTTACAATGTTGCGGGATTATCCAAAATTCCAAAGGCTCCGGTGTTCTTTCATCTCCGACATATATATATGTCGGAGAAGGAAAGACAGCGGGATTTCCCGTCCGGAATGTTGGGACAAACCCCAATACACTAGTCCAGACTTTTACTATAGCCGCCCTTAAGTAATAAAAATAAGAAATAGTCTTAATGTTCCAATCTGACTTTATGACGATGGGTTTGGGCTCGAAGTGACATGGCAGGTCACCGGACGTAGCCACGGTCACGGGAGGGACATGTACCTGACAGGAGTATGAAATGATTATATGGCTCTCCTTAAAACAAAGATTAACCCGAGAAGCGGGGACAGGAGTATATAAGGGCAGCCTCTTTTGGATTAACGGAGTCAGAGTGAGAGTTAGCGCTAGTCAGTTAGTTAGTGAGTCGTTGGACGATTGAGTTATCGGGAAGTTACCCGAATCGAGTAGCGCGTTGATACGAGTCCTCCCGTGGATCGTGGATTCGTTGTCGAACCTGAATTCGCTGTCACCATCATCCCGACCATCCTATTACCATTACTCATAGCCTCTGGTAGTGTCCACATTCTTACTGATAGAGATTGGCTACATTCGCGACGGTAAAGTAAGTAAAGGTTCGTCGAACGCCCAAGTGCCACCCTGCCTCCGACATATATATATATAGACTAGATTGTTTAAAAATTTTCGATAATTTAATCGAGATTGCTTTTTGAATAATAATTACGGGACCAAGTTTCCAATTATATCTAAGTGATCCATAAATTGTTTTTAAAATATTTTTGAAGTACGAATTATTTATAAATTATTTAAAAATTGCCTATTATTTAATTAAAATTAATTATCGAATACTAATTACACGATTAAATTTAACGCAAATTAAACTGTCATGGTTTGATTGCATACGTTTTTGAAATAACTGACGTCTCAATGAACCGTTCCAAATAGATTAGTCAACTGGCAACTACAGATATTGCTTGATAAAGCAGTTTAAATTTACTGGCTACAAATAGCTGTCACCTACACTCTACAGAACAGAATTAAATTGCCGAAGCGTTTACCTCGTCTGACTGCCAACAGTATACGAGCTTCTATAAAAGCCTTGCAAGTAGTCATTCAGATAACCAACAAACTTTAGATGCACCACGTATTGCTTGCCACTCTTCAACGTGTCCAACGTTCTAATCACGTAAAACTGCCGTTCAGTGTCGTTTCTCTGTTCCATGATTTTGATTATCTTCTCCACTTTCTTGATTTCTGAATACTCCTTGATATTTGTGAAACTTTCATTGATATGCATATCCACCGCGTGCAGTGTCACATTTTTCGTGTCTTCCGTAACGTTCACTAGAATTTTTACCTGAAAATATAAAAATTATTTTAATTTCTGCAGTGTTTCCTTAAAAGTAACGCAGTGAGTCATGAATCATGAAAGTATTTCAACACTTGTAGAAAGTCTTCGTGAATGTATTATTTATAAAGGACATTTTGACATTTCATTATATTCATGACATTGTATCGAGGTGCGACTATCGTGATTAACATACTGATAAAATTTGAAACGAATCTGAAAATATATATACAAGTTACAAGACATTTATTCTAATCATACAATCATATTCTAATACTACAAAAATCATCCAAGTCATTAAATTATTCATTAATCATAGATATAGTCATTAATATAGTTATAAGTCAAAATATTTAGAGAAATCATCTATAGTGTTGATTATATGTTACATAATGGTTCAATTATATGGTATAAGACCTCCACTAATTGACAATAGAGCACACGCACATACATACATCTAATTTCATTGTTAATATGGATCCATTAATATTGCACTTATGTATATAATCATTAATAATGATCTAATGATATAAAGATAGTAGACTGTTTCCTATCTTTTTCATTTATTATTAAGATGATGAAATTAAGAAATTAATTCCAAAAGTTCCCGATATTTATGCATTATACATATATCTTGTAAAGTTCATTCGTTAATTTTTATTTTTGTATAATTATTATAAAGAAACAACACCAGTTCACCAAGGGGTGAACGAGCCACTGTAAGTAGAAAGTTTGGAGCGCCATCTACTATGAGTATAGTTTACAAAACTACAGTGAAAACTTGCAGAATTTTATGAACTACACTCATAATAGTTTTGTTTATGAACTTGTATAGACTCCCCTTTATTAGTATTTTTGTAAAATATATAATTATTAATATCTATTTTCCTCTTTATATTCATACGTTTAATCCTTTTTATTTATATAAAATTATTGGAATTGCTATTATAGTGTTATCTCTGACGTCTGGTAAATATGATTATATTGAAGAAGGGAAAATATGGCTAGAAAAAATCCCAAACTTTCTGTTTTTACAGGCTATTTCACTCCTACGTGAACTTGTGATCATCGTTCTAGTTTTTAATATTTGTTCTACATCTTCTGAATTAAAATATTTTCAGAGCATCGGGATTCGTCGCTCTTTTGATCTGTTAGGCAAAGAAGAAACAGTTCCTGTTTGATAGTTTCATGATCGTTTCACTAATATTTCAAAAAATTAATATACAGAAGCATTCTTGAGAATTAAGCTTTTTGTACAGAAAATAACTTTCACTGAATGCAATTCTTACTTGTTTTCCGATTCGTTAACGAGTTCACTGTTTGTTTGTGAGAATATCGCAGGAGAAGTACTTAGATTCATAAAAAGTGCAACTGCTTCATTTAAAAACACAGAAATAAACTCACAAATGCATGTTCCTAGCACGTAGTACGTTCCAAGCCACACTACTTCCTGTCATAAACCGCATTACAATTATAAAATGACTCAAAAGCTCCAACGTATTACTAGGATTATGATAATCCCTTACCCTAAATTGAAAGAATTGAATTTAAAATGAAAATTTCCTACCATCACCTTTATCAAATAAGACGTTAATGGATTTGATCTTTTTTACAAACTAAAAAACTAATCGGTTATATCTGTTTACTAAAACACCTATTTCCTTCGAAATCTCGACGTAGTTATCTGCAATTGTAATTACTTTTATGGAAAATGTGAATATTGGATTAGAATTATATTCTAAGAAATGTATTTTTAACGTATTTTCTTTACGCTATTGAAAGTGTTTTTTTATGTAAATGTAACAGACGAAATGCAGATTACTTAGTCTTTATTATACTAGGGCGTAACGTATGAAATATTTGTTGCCTGTCTTCGCTTAGAAAAGGAATAATTTTTGTTTTGTATTATAACGCATTTAATAATATAAGCATTAAGAAGTATTATATAGAAAAATTGGTTTTTCTAATATTAAGTTTGTTGGAATGTATGTTAAATCTCTTTATCAAGAGTGATTACTCTTTCGAGATTCTGAGGTAAATGCTATACGACCCCTCACAGTTCACTTACTAAACTGTGTCAATGCTTTTCTCACTCCATGGTCAAATTCTCCAGAGAAAGTGTCTATTTTTTGGCAATGCGATTAAATCCCAACCCACGTAAGGCATCTTTTAAACCAGCGCCGTCCAAAATTATCTCCCGAGAGACAAATATCGTCCTCATCAACACTTTAAATGAATACCTCGCGCTTTTTATTCATTAGGATTCGAGGTTCATGTTTGACTTCTTAGGCTGCATATCCATTTGTTGCTTACCATTGCTGCATATTAATGTGGATGGGCAAATATTGTATTATTGTGTATCGAAATGTGGTCCAAAGATACAGAATTATTTGCCGGTTTTTCGTCTTTATATCAAAGTCCGTGGACATACAGAAAAGTAATGTGGTAAAGCAGTTACGACTGATAGACAAAACAAGTGAATTATCCTTCCGTATATCCGCGGCCAAAGGGAAGGATGACGAGATATAGTCCACTCAAATCAGCCTCAAAGAAGGCCAAAATCAATTAAATTTTCTTATGCGATCTTATAGAAATCGTGTTCGGGGACAAAACCTATGTGTTTAGCACTCAAGATTTCTTGCATAAAATTTGTGAATATAAAATTTGTTAAAAAGTGTGCAAAGTTTCATCTTCAAATATTTAATATTTTGCAAAAAGCTATTTAACAACCAAAAATACAATGTTCGGAATTCGTACAGCAACTGGCGGGGGCTTTGTTTATTATCGAAAAGCTGTGCTATCATATACAACTAGAAACTAATCGATTTTTTAACTTTAAACTATTTAAAAATAGCACCAAAAATTATACATCATTTTACTTTTTTTACAAGTCTATTAACACTGATAGAACACGTTTAGATAACATAGAAGATTCATTTAGAGGATAACATTTGTGGTTAATATATATAGTATATATATAATACATAATAATAATATTTAATAACAAAGTAACAATTCCATTTTTTTAATGTTCGTTATAAAAGCATATGGAGGCAATGCTAATGATTATAACCAACAATAAATTAATGGCAGAAGTAATAAATTAAGCGTAAGCAACTAAAAATTTATGTATTCTGAAATCAATTTATTTTTAAATTATGCTACTGAATTAATAAATGTTTCAATGAAGTATGCTAAATTAAGCTGAAGATCCACTAAGGTTAATTTAAGCCAATCCAAGCTCAGCCCGTCCAAGCTGCACCACGTTGAATTACCATGGTTCTTGACACAGACCCTTTGTACATATCTATATCAAAAGGTTCGTCTCCGGTTTTACAATGTACAGCAGTGCACATGCGGTTCGGGAAAGCTCCTTGAAGGGCTGCTGCGAATTTATGAAGCGCCCGGCGCATCTGAGTCATGAGATGTGCCGAACATAGTACATTATAGTGAAAAAAACAAATAGATTTGGAGTTTTCCAATTGGTAGATCATGGGTCATAAATATGTAAATTGTTCGTTATTTACGATTAAAATTTGTTATCTATTATTCATTATGCGTGTACTCATTAAACTTTTCCTTTTAAAAATTAGAGTGTTAGGTGATTAAGGAATTACAAACTATTTTCTAGATAGATAGAAATACAAAGACAAAAAATACCGCTTCATGTCTTTCCTTGTCTTTTACATGACAAAATAAAGTACGGATACGTATGCAACGGTGATACGCAATGGTGGTACGCAATGATGATACGCAATGGTGATACGCAATAGTAATACGCAACGATCATACGTAACGATGATATGCAACGATCATACGTAACGATGATATGCAACGATCATACGTAACGATGATATGCAACAAATGGATATGCACCTTTTTAGCATCGTGCGGTTTCTTTGATGACGAACGAACACATTACACGAAATAAGAGATGGGATACCGTAGTTTTATTATCGACATCTCATAGCTCGATCACTTCGAGTCGCCGGCTACCTACTTTACATACGTTCGCTCAAATCTCATCACCGCCATTGCTTGTTAAACTCTGTAGTAATTACATTTGTATCAGTAAGATATCATCTATAATACATTACAACGATGTCCAATACACCTGAAGATTCGTTATATGCCCCTAAGTCCAATGATAACCCGACATATATATGAAACATCTGCCGCAAATAGCAAATGATAAATAATAGGATGTATCCTCTAAGATCAACTACCATTGTTTCAAACAAAAGTTACAAATGTTTCGAACAAAAATTAGTTAGTTTTCAGCTCAGTAGACATTTTGATATTAAACATTTTCAAAACTCCGTTATCGATAAAAAAAATCAGTTACCGTGATTTCTCTAAATGATTTATTTTGGATTTTATAGAGTTGTAGCTAACGTCAAGATGAAATCAACGACTTACTATACTGTGAACTCATTATTATTATGATGACTTTGAACGAGGTAGTTCATTATAACGCGTACTGCAAAAGAATAATATCGTTATTGCTGGATTTTGGAAATAAACTTATTAGTTTGACAGTCTTAATTAAATTACATATTTTCTGAATTCTGCATGTAATTTGACTGAAGTAAAGTAATTCTCCACGTTGTTTCTCGTGACTGCACTTAAATTTCTGAATTCAAGGTCATCTCAAGGCCATAGCATAGTAGGCAATCGCTAAATTCGTTAGCTATAACTTAGCTACAACTCTATCAAGTTCACAACATATAATGTCATTTAAAAAAAATGAAGATGACCTTGATTTCTTGTTAAATAAAATCCTATATACTACAGAGCTTACAGCATTCTCGTAACGTACACGAATCGATTGAAACCTAAGTAAAAATCAGTAAAATTATACATGTTATAAACATATATCTAATAAACACAAACATTGAGGCTAGACGCAATACCCTCCTCCTAGCATAGTGGGATAAAAATTGTTTTTTGTCCGTTCTTTATTTTCAGAACTAATATCTGTATCACATACCATTGCAAAAAAATTTAGAAAACCAACGACACATAATATATGCACTACGTCCATCAACGACTCTTTTCAAAGGTAATATTAATATCATAATATTCGATTTAACCGCAGAAGAACTCAATGTAAATTTAAAAAAATTACTCAAATTCGTGCGTATTCATCACCATTACAAAGAAAATACTAAAGAAATTCCATCACGTTTTGAACTAAAAAATAAAATAAAAAAAAATAAAAATACAAAATACACAGCACGCAAAGAGAATGGATGAATGTTAAATTTTATGCATATAAATCATGTATGCAAACGAATAATATGTGTACATTGCTCAGAATTATTAAAGAATTACTACTATGAAGGATAATAATAATATATAAAGATATATAATATATAAAGAATAATAATATATAAAAGAATAAAAAATAATAATATATAAAGAATAATAATATAAATGTAAATGAAAATTTATATTTTTGTGGATGCAATTAAAGCAGTGGAATCTAAGTAGAAAATTCTTTCGCTCATTAAATAATCTAACGAATAAATTACCTCGGATGTAATTTTATATATTTTTGTATATTATATGCATTATATATATTTTTGCATTTTCAAATTTTCCATAAATGCATAAACATCTACTGGAGATAAAGACCGACCTTAAAACGATTATTAAAAAACAACTGTATACATGGATTGGTTATAAAAATTAAAGACACGTGAAAAACGATCGTCTTATTATTCTGGATAGTGCAATTCTTCATATAATGTAAGTAAAGAATATAAACTTAATAAATGGGTGTTATGATTTAAAAAAAAATTGAGAAACGCTGCTTTAAACGATTCAACTTTCTTTGAACGTTTAATAAACATTTTTCCTTCATTTAAGAGGTAATCAATCAAATCTTTCTAAAAACAACGTATTTCGAAGAAACGTCAATAAACAGTATAATTTCTATACTGCAACGAAATTAATTCAGACGAACAATCAATCTTCGTCCAATCGGTAATACGTATGTATATGTTAATCGAGATGTGTTAATAGAAAGTTCTCGTTCAAGGATACAGTTGAAGACTAGAAAAGAAAGAAAGAAGAGAACGATTCGTACCTCGCCATGGAAAGTAAAATTTCCCACTTGTATGAACGGTATTAGCTTCAACTCGTACGAATCTGGCACCACAGATCTTGGTAATCGGACGTCCAATTTTTTCTTGTTATACGTGTCCTTATTAAACAGACCACGACCCTCGAATTCTGAATTACAGAAGTCACCGCATGGTTTAACGAGCTTTTCCTCAAGACATGGCGCAAGATGATAGACCAGAAGCCCGGTCACGACCAAAGATATAAAGACAGCAGCACCAAAAAGGAAAGCGCCGCAAGGAGAGACTGTGCAACCTCTTTTACGTCCAAACGTTGTTGTGTGTGCGTCCATCATCGCCAAAACCTCGCGGGACTGGGTCATATCACGTGTAAACCTGAAACGACGAAAAGAAAGTGATAATTTTGGTCTTGATAAGCATCCGATAATACTGTCGTATATAGTGGTACTATTTTTGGCAAAATTAAGGTTAATGTTAGAGAAGAAATCTAGAATTAAAATAAAATTTGAAGGTGAAAGATTATTCAATAATTCATTATTAATAAATATTAATAAATAATTAGTAATAAATGAATACGGATATTGAGAAATATTTAGAAAATATTAAATAATAATTTAAAAGCAGCATCTTTAACTTTATGTTAAAGTTATTATTGTGAACTAATTTATTGACAATCATAAAAGATATATTTAAAATTTTAAATGTGTCATTCTTGATTGGGGTTAGGCTACTATATGTAAACTTTCAATTTTTTTTTTTGTAACTAACAATTGGTTTCTGTAACTAACAATTGACATAGACGTAAAAATATTTTTTACTTTGTATACATATAATATACCAGACAAATAATGAATTAAAGATTTACTTTATTGCATTAGAATAGAAATTTACAGCAATTATATTTATTATTGGAAATAAGGGCGATCTCACCGACTTCATGACTTTGAAATATGTTATCAAGCTCAACATTCTGAACAACACCTCTTTCGACATATGTACATTACGACATGTGATTATAAGCTAAGAAAGCAGAATCGCCAATTAGTAATGTACACAACACCTGATAATTTTAAACTGTATCAAACTATATTAATTTATACATAATTAATTTATTATTGATTAGTATTCCTTGTTCTCTTATAAGGCAATATTGAAGCTAAATTCTACATTCGTTCATACAAGCTGTATTCTGTAAAGAATATTTTGAATGCATGTATAAAGAATATTAAGAAAGATTTTCGAAATATGTATTGTATTATACAATGAATATTCGGTGTCTCGAAAATATTCAGACTCTAGTATAATTTTAACTTCTATGTTCTATATCTGAAACAAATATAGACAAGACAACAGAAATGTTTAGCAACACATTGAATGTCAGCATTACATGAATGTCAGAAAGTAAAAAGCTTTTAATTTAAAATAAACCATTTATTAAATATTTAAAAAATTATTGAAATAAAGTGAATTTTCATATCCCAAAAATGTTCAGACACTTTATAAATTGAAAAACACTAAAACAACAGTTAAAAACACTAAAATGACAATTTTTGCTAAAAATTTTACCTGATACTCCTTTTGTTCAGTAACATCTTTTAAGCAGTTTAATGTGATGAAGATTATTTTTTGTTAGTAATCGACGCTATATTTTATTCCTCAATTACTCGAGTTTATCATTTTCCTTTACTGTTTATTATTGTCTTTTACTAATTCCCCAATGCAGTTCATTCCATAGGAATGATCATAATTATGTAAAGAAACTTGTTATCTTAATTTGATAACATAAATTTTCTAATATCACCCAATATCCTTGCAACTTGAAAATGCATATTCTTCATCGGTTTATCTTGTAATACTCGGGTAACATTACATAATTAATTAACAGATTTTTTATGTTTGATACATTTTAAATTAGCGAATTTTTTATTTCTGACATCTATAGACCGTATTGTAATATGTTATGTTATAATTTTTTAGAATATTTTATGTCAGTAGTCAAAAAAGGAAAACTATACTGATTTATTGTCGAAGTATTAGAACGTAAATGGAAAAAAATGAATTTTAAATTTGCGAGAATACCACAATACATTACAAATCAAAGATATTAAATTAAGTTAAGAAGTTTTTACAATATGACCGCCTCTACGGAATGGACAGAACTACAGGATTAGTAAGAAACAATAATAAACACTAAAGAAGAATGACAAATTCGTTTAACAGAAGAATAACATACAGCATTGATTACTAACAAAAAATAATCTTCTACATATTAAACTAGTTAAAACATCTCTTTTTGAGGATAAGCAAAAGGGGCATCGAATAAATTATTAAACCTTTATATAAAATTGCCAGTTCAGTTTTTTAGTATTTAATAACATTAATTTATAAAATGCTCGAACATTTTCGAGACACGAAAATTCGCTTCTTCTTTCAACATTTCTTTTAATATTTGAATAACGATTTATTTTAAGGCAAAAGCTTTTTGTTTTCTGACATCTATACAGTATATTTCAATATACTACATCTTTGTTGTTTTATCTGTATTTATTTTAGATATAGAACACAGAGTTAAAGTTATGCTAATAATCGGAATATTCTCGAGTATTATTAGTAGTTGAATATTTTTATGATATAACTAATTTTTCTTCCTTCAAAATATTTAAAAACTATTTGACAGTATTATCCAAAAGTCTTAAGGCATTTACGATAATAACCTTATAATGGCAACTAATCTATATCTTTAAGAAATATTTTCATATGATGTTATACATGTAGACAGTAGATATGAATATTTAGATATTCCCTTTATGGTATTATGTGTCTGTAGTTTTATCTGGTTCAAAATTTTGTTAGATAGTAAATAAACTCCTAATTAAACATAAGATTTATTATAGAATGTGCTATGAGAAGAAAGGAAGTTCACATTAAGAATAAATTACTTGAATCACTAATAAAGGGATGACACAGATATAATAAGTTTATTGAAACATTATTTAACAGGATCCTTCAAAAGGATTTGATGTCTAGCGAATAAAAGCATATTGCACAAAATATTAATCATTTCAATGATTATAAAAATGACTGTCTTAAACCATTATACATATATGTAGATATATCGGTTCTGATTGAAATAATTATGAGAACCGAACAAATATTATAACTTTTATGGATATAAGGGTTCTCGCTCATATCGATTTTGTTTTCGGTTCTTTGGTACCGATATTGCGTAAATTTCATATCGGTTATGTAACTGTCATTTTTCGGTTCTGCATCAGTTACGGCCCAGTTCTATAAGGTCATATAGTAGATATCAGCATTCTAATGCCGGTTCGATTTCGGTTCTTATTGATTCATTTATTGATTTTGCGAAAACATTGATATGTATTAAATACATATTACAAGTGTGGTATTACGTATCTTAAGATTGAAATTAAAAAATTTATTTCTATAAATTAGGAATTTTAATTGTAGTGGGGTCTCATAATTAATATATCGTTCATTATTTTTGCAATTATTTTCGAACGATATGCAGATAAAATAAATTCCCATCCCAAAAATTTATTTCGGCTTTCGGTACTACGTACGAAGTGTAAAGAAAGTAAGTATAAAGGAATCGTAGCGTTATTCCACATTGTACACTTTCGGATTGGAGGAATTTTGAAAAAGAAGTTACTGTGGCAACGACATTAACCTTGATTATTGCAACGCATTCTACTCATTACGAGGAATAGAAATTTAGAATGTCGGAAATTACCCCTTCTCTCGGAAAAACATGGTAAAATTTTAATGATTCTCAAATTAACTTTATTCGGAACAAATATATACAGGGTCATTGGTAACTGGTGGTACAAGCGGAAAGGGGGCGATTCTACGCGAAAAAAGAGGTCGAAAATATAGAATAAAAATTTTTCGTCTGAGGCTTTGTTTTCGAGAAAATCGACTTTGAATTTTCGCTCGGTACGCCTGCACTTTATCACGTCTCGTTATAACGGATCTCACTGTAGATCGTTATCTCGATGGAAAAATTTAAAAAAAAATTTTTATTCTATATTTTCAATTTCTTTTTTCACGTAGAATCACCCCCTTTCCGCTTGTATCACCAGTTACCAATGACCCTGTATATTTGTACTTATATTTACATTTACTCTTAGTAAGTGAAATAAAGTGATTCGCTACTCATGGGTCACATCATTCTTTAGATCACTGAACTTCCTTCTTTATGGAATAAGATACATCCTTCATGATTCGGTTCTATCTGTTCGATAGTAATGCCAAGTCGAGTATACTTTCTATTGCCTACGATACAAAATAAATATTTGCAAAATCAAACAGATTTTTGATATTTTATTGTGTTTTACTTAACTACGATTCCGAATACCTATCAGAATCATCATTGGCGGAAAAGAAACCGGAGTGGAATACATCGAATTAAACGTCGTTTTTATTATTGAAAGTGAAGAATTACACATAATTTTGGGGATAAGCTTGAGCGAGAAAAAGAAAAAGAAAAGGACAAAAAAAGGAATATGTGCAATACATAATGAGAGATTTGGAATATTAACCTGTATTAATAGATGCTACTTTTTTTACACGTCACTGGCAATAAAACCAGTATAAAGAATTTAAGCCAGCTGAAACTTTAACATTTTTTTTTTTTTTAAAGGAAGTGTCATTTACGCCTCATGGTTTCTTTCAGAATTTTGTTTCTTATGATGCGTAGAATACGTTGCAATAATATAAAATTTTGATCCTGAACTTCAAGGTTAAGGTCATTTCTCCACTAGCTTTTTTATAAATCTTTATCTTTTATACCCTGTACATATATCGATTTCGGTTTCGGTACTCATCTATTTCGGTATAGATTTGTCACCGTAATAGCGTAATGCACAAGCTTAGAGGTATCGGAATTTAAAGTCATCCCGTTCTCGATTTCGATGCTTTTCAAATATGTTGCAGAAATCAACATTTTGAAGATCTTCTTCCTACACATGTTATCCCGAGACTCTCTTAGGTTCCGACATATCCGCAAATAATCGTCGGTACTACTACAGTTAATCCTGCTCATACCTATTTATGTCTATTTTTGATACAGCGACAAGCATAGTCGCCTCGCTCAATCTTCATTTATATAAATACAAACAAAAGAATGGGGTTAGGTCCCTTGCGACTAGTCCTACAAATTCCATCCGAATACTTTAATATCAAACATTTGTTTTCAATATTAATAGTTTTTTGTCATAAATAGGATAATAATTTCTTTTGTAAGGAATTCCATGACAGATTGATTGACGTGTTAAAAAATGTGCGGTTCTATTAAAAAGGATAAGGTTGACCTTTATACAATTCTTGAACAATTCTCACAACACATTCACAGAGATTCAAGTGACACGAGATTTACGAGGCATGTTAGAAACTTTGGTATCGCGCGCGACACCGAACAAAGGTCAGCTTCATTTTTTTATTGGCTTTATATTAAAATGTCCTCAATGAGGACTCCTCACATTCTAGCAGCAAAACGACATTCAGCCGCGCGCGACTGTTGTGCACGCGGGTACAGCACGATATACTCCATATACTTTGTAGTTGTGCGCGACCACTGTCGCGGTGAATCGCGCCTTGACTTTTGTAGTCGCGGTAGTGCGAATGGGAATTATGCTATATACGATAATGGATTTTCTAATCGCACAACTGTGAGTCGCGTGCGATTGTAAATTGAAAAGAGGCTTAAAGAGAAAAGAGGTTAGATGTTTTTTGTCCGACCGCCGTAAGGTAAAAACCTGGGGAAATAGTGTATTCCTCTCCTAGTGGGGAAGTAGTTGTTCAAAATGTTGCTTTCTTCAACATGACTACTAAATAATTACCAACATCCGTTTTATTTGACTCTTCATAGAAAACATAGCTGGAATTTAGAATTTTAATACTATCCTATCACTAATTCTAAAATAATAAATAGTAGATGGTTATCATTATATTACAATTTAATTTTGAATGTAAATCTTAAAGTATTTAATGCTCATACTTGTAATATTTAATACATATGTATTAACAATTTCCCAAAATGAATAAGAGTGAAGGTCAGTAAGAATCGAAATCAAATTGATACATGTAAGAATACATATATCATGTATGTACGTATTATAGATTATACAATACTGCATCGTAACCAGTACAAAGCCGAAAAATAATAGTTACAGAGATATGGAACCGATATAATATCGATCTTCAAGAACTGAAACTGATGTGCGCGAGAACCGTTATATTCAGAACAGTTATAACATCTTTTCGGTTCTTTTAACTGTTTCAAGAACTGAAACCGGTATCATAACTGTTTTAATTAAACTAACTTTTTATAATAATTTTTTTGGCAAACTATGCATAATGTTTGAATTAAGTATTTAAAAAGCAACAACAAATATAAATAACTATCATCTATCTTAATATTCATTTATAAAAACAGAACATTTCCGTTTGATAGATGACCTGAAACTTTTGACATGGAATATTAATTATTTCTAGGTAATTAATACTTATTAAGTGAATTACTAATAATTTTTTAATTAAATACTTTTTAGGACTATCTGATATAAAGTAACATAAAGTAATACTTAATACTTATTAATAGAAACAAACCACAGATGCACTTCCAGTTAATAAGTGGCTAAAACTTCTGCATAGTATTGTATATAAACTTTTTAAACACTTGTATATAAACTTTTTATTTTTAAAAATTTAGAACGTTTAAACACTCATTGTTTGTCATCGAAGAAACGTGTCATTTGTTCGTAAATAATATTGATTTCAACCTGTTTATTCAAGAATTCAGTCACACGTTTTTTTCATCCTCACCGGCACGGCGCGGCGTTCCATCCTTCAGACCTACCTATATGTACACACTGTAATTAGCATCTGTGACGAAATACACGAAGGCTGTCATTGGAGCATTGTCCCGGAGAAACTTCCTCTCCGGCGTAAACAGGGTGAAGGCAAGCGATCATTAAAAGTAATTTCACGTTCAGAATAAACACGTCAAGGAAACGCGAGTTGCCTTTAAACGGACGGAAAAGTCTTTCTAATTGGCCGTCGCCGTCGCCTCTTATTGCTAACGGATCAGTTAATAGCAACTGCAACTTCTGTGAGATCGATTTATGGGAATATCGATTGATTCGGTCAATGTAAGCAATTACGACTTCATACTATCACTGTTATGATAAAATTCTGTTGTGTGAACTACTTATTCTACCATTACTACTGAACAGTCTGCTATTTGGATTTTGTTGACCGAGGTTGCGTTATTCAATCGTGTGATTTAAAAATATATATGGATAATTGCGTTATAATATTGCTACTTTAAAAGCGTAAATGCTTGGACTTAAGTTGCAATACATGTATACATACGTATGTAAATATATTATTATTATGTTCGAATATTTTCATCAAAATATTTTGGTGACATAATAAAGAGTTATTCTTCCATTACTCTATTATTATTTAAACAAGTATATGTAATAAATAAAGAATTTTTGCATTCTTGTTATCTTCGTTGTAAATATATCCCTGCATAACATAATATATTTCTCTTCTCTTCACTTATATGTATATTTATTTAAAATGGCTTAAATTATATAGGTTTCTGAACATTTTTGCGACAGATTGTAACTTTCACGCCATGTGATACCGATAAACTAACATTAATCGTAAAAAAGTATCACAATATATGTATAGTTACTCCTATTAATATTCGGAAATCTTTTAGAACAAAATTATCTTTTTAAAATTGGATCAAGCGACTTAATTTCTCTCTACTCTTTTTCTTTTTGAGAAGTTAGTTACCAGATGACGTACAAAAATGTTGAAAAAAATGTAACTGGTTGAAATTGTGAACAGAAAAAGAAAGTCACTTTCTACAACTTTTTTTATTTCAGTTTATAACAAAAGCTTAAACAATATATTGTGGAGATTCATGCCAGTTATATATATGCTGAAAATTTTATCGAAATCAGTTAACGTATAGCTGTTATAGATTATAAACGATTCAGAATAATGAAAACTGCATTTGTTCAAGACTATCAGTTTATAACTGTAATAAAATAAAGAATGTAAAGATCTAAGCTGTAAAGATTTCTACATTTTTGAATACATGTCGCTTGTTTCCGCATCAAACATATATATGTTTATAACTGCCATAAATCTTCAAAATGTGTTGCTTAACTTTTTATTACAGGCCTAGATAAAAAGTTGTAAAAAGCGCCCTCTACTTTCTTCTTCTCGATTTCGATCGATTGCAATTTTTTCAAAATTTTTTTATACGTCATGGAATAAATTGATCTATCTAGTTTCTAAAAAAATGTTGTCGTTTAGATCTATCACAAAAAAGTTATTCTGTTTTAAAGTGTGTGCGAATATTAATGGTAGTAACTATATATAATATACATATAATGAATATAAATATTATAGAATTAGAAGACTTAAAAGTTATCTTATTGTAGTATATTAGTAGAAAACAATGCAGAAATATAACATCATAATGCACAATCAAAATAAAGAATGAGGTTAATACATTGTTAATTACAATAACTAATATTTGATTAAAATTAATTTTAACTAATAATAAATCGACTACAGGCAGTACGGTTAAATGCTTTGACAACTAAAAGAAAGATATGATATACAAAAATTGTTCATAAATGTTTCACTTAATTGTTTCATTTAATTATTAAAAATATATTATAGTGCAGTTAAGTATAATATATTATAATAAATAGATTTCAATACATGAGCATCAAGCAATATAAGGTAACGAAATAAATGAATAAAAAATTGAATGATAGTATGTACGAGGAAATTAGTTAAAAAAATGTTCTTCATGAATTATTTTATTATATATATTTTATTATATTTTATTATATGTATATTATTATATGTGCTTTTCTGAAATGTTTAAAATTAATAATAAGGGCAAAAATTCTATCCTAATTTTGGTTTACTGTTTCCAATGTTTACAGTTTCTTGTTAATATTTTTGGATTTTCTTAACATCTAACATAGATTACAGTGTCACTAAATGATATAATGATAAACATAATATACTTTGGGTTTCCTTTGTTATGTTTGGGGTATAAATAGGGTAACCTTCAAATTATTCAAATTACATACATATTACCTTCAAATTACATACATATTTCAATACAAAGAGAAATTAAGCAATTTAGTAAAAGTACTTGTTGAATAATATTATTTCATTATTATGATATCGTTGAAGTAAAATAGAATGTTATTAATAAAGAATATTTATTAGGACACATTACAAAAATTATACTTTTAAATTATACGCGAAGATATTTCATATAATGATTATAAAAGCATAATGAATATTGTATAAAATTATTGTATTTTTAAAAATAAAAAAAAACAGAATCAGTCTAACAAGCTACATTATTCTCTTTTTGAATAAATTTGATAAAAATTAAAGAAAAACTCTGTAGGTATTACTTTTACTTAATAAATTATGCAGTATAGACGAAAAGTATAGTTTGCTTCTATTATAACTAAATATATGAAAAATTCCGAAAAAGTAACAGAAATAAATAGTTTTCAGGAACCTGTTTCGAAGATATTACAAAAATATTAATTACTTTTATTGATTAAAAGATTATGTCAAGATGAAGTTCATTAGTATTGAGATACCTGTACCTGAAAACGAGTAGTTCAAAGGTATTTCAACTTTAATTTTGTAAAACTTATCGTATGAAAGACAAGGGAAGGCGCAAGACAATATTCTTGATTTATATTGTCCTTTTTTTTATACATCAGATTTGTAAAGATTAAAGTTAAAATATCTTCTAAACAATGTATTTTAGGATGCAAAGAAGTACTGTAATACTTTTGAAACTAAAAAAGCGGATCGATTGGTGTATAAAAAGAATATGTATTTCTGTCTAAAGGAAAACCGTTGAAAACTTGAAAAATAATGATTTTGTGGAAAAACTCACGAATCTCGATGTTCATCATTTTAAACCAAACAGCTTTGTCCTGATTTGTAGTTTGTACACACCGTGACAAAAAAGTAGCACAAGTTTCTGCAAATTTTACGTAATAAATGCATCCAATTTTGATGCTCAATAATTTTCGATGTATAATACAGTCTATTACTACAAAAGTTGAACAATAAAGTCTCATTTAACTATATAGGCATATATAAAGTAAAGAAAAAGATAGGCATATATCTGAAAAGTTGTGACAATATGTTGCACATTACATACATACATTTATAGTAATATATGTATATATATGTATGTATATAATGTTACGCTACTATATATATATAGTCTCGTGTATGACAGTTTATCTTATTGTTGGAACAGAATTTGATACTTTTCTTAAATTGGCACGTTTATAATGCCAGTTTATTGCTCCCAGTCAATTTATACTTTATTTTGTATTATTTCCTTTTGAGTATTGGAGTAAATTTTGAATTATTTGTCATTTCCTTCGTAAAATACATAAAATGTTTAAAGCAGAATATCTTATTTTTGTAATGTTAGAATTCTTCCTATTTCACCCATGATTAAGGGGTTTCCACACAGTGTGCTAAGAACTTGATAAAATAACATGATAAATGCACACGATAAATGGGAATAACAAATAGAAGATGTGCAATAATGCTTGACTTAATCACATTGATAATTTAATTTAGCAGAAAGAAATTTACAAAGCATGCATTTCATTGCATTGATTTTCAGTCTTTTTGAAATATATTTAAGTTACAAGATCTCTTCTACATTCCTACTTGTTATAGTAATAGATTGCAGCATATAATAAAAATCTTTGAATATCGAAAATAAATATATTTAATCTGCACAGATAGTAAGAACATTAAATTTTTAGGGTGTGCTATCAGCAAAAGTAACTGAAATATTAAAGAATCCAAGGTACACAAAACATCACGTTTATATGTATAGTGAATATACAAATACACATAATACACCGTATATAGTAAAAAGAGCCCAATCTTAATAATGCAATTATTTCGTTGCTTTCATTTTTCTTACAATATTAATAAAAGTTATATCACAACTATGATAGTAACAATTGAGCTTATTCACGCAGATACAAACATAGACTGCCGTAATGTTTTCTCATACCAAACACACCAGCAAATGCCTATATGTCAATTACTATGTACGAAATCTTAGCAAGAATTCTATACCGTGTCAAATGTCGCAACAACGATTATACCATTAATTCAAAATGTTCACTTGTAATGTTACTAATATAACATTTTATGCTGCTTAAAAATGTCCTAAATAATTATAAAATAATGACGAGACATTTACCCATATAGATTGGGGGATTATCAAGTAGAAAAGATGATTAAAATTTTAAATTACTTTTCAAAATTATATTTTTTCTATTTTTGTCTATAATGCTTATGCACAACGTTTCTATTCCAAATTATATTTATAAATTGTAATGTAGAATTTCATTTAGGAAAGGTGTCAAAGAACACTTCTTCCCAAATAAAATTACATTCAAGTACTATCGCCTAAACACAAAACGATTCATATAATTTTCACTTATTTCCAACAAATAAATCGATATAATTCAAACAAAAAAATTTTGTCTCATGATACAATACATGATAAATTCCTCAAATAATGTTTGTTCGTGAAAGAATTTTTAACTTTTACAACTTAATTTACTTCAACTCGCTTCAGTAACAAGAAGAATTTTTTACTTAAACTAAACCAGATAGTTCACAATGCACGACAAAAGCTTCACACAACTAAAAATATACCATATATTACTTTTATATACTATTATATATCTGCCTTATATTAAATCCACAAATCACGGTTATCTCACATTCTAGATTATAGATTTACAATAACTGACACATAATGTTTCATTTCAAAATTTACCTACCATGAACAGTAAACAGAACGATGCCTAGATTACTGAAGAGCCTGTAAATCACGTGAAATTACTCCGCAGTGATCGAAACTAATTGAAAGTTAAAATGGATACACGAGAGAAACGAATACACACGACCTTATATCACACGAAACAGCGTTCAGCGCGACAAAACTTTGAACATTAGTTTCCGACGAGGCATGCCAATTAACGACGATCATAAAGGTAGACCAGGAGAAACCGACGACGCGTCGAGAACCTGCCGCTCAACTCGATGGTTTGCGCGAGACTGTCGCGGACTGGTGCGCATTCCAGCTTCGTAACTTCCTCGGTCCTCTCTCCTTGCCATCGACGCTTCCTGCTTGGCCCGATCGATTACTCGTCGATCGCTGAATCACCTTAACCTCACATCCTCCCACCTGCATACGGTCCTTCGGATCACACGAAACCGTACAGTCGTTGTCCGTCGGATACATGAACGAGATGTCGCGCGTTTTATGATTCATCTACGAAACAATAAAATTCTATTTATCTGAACTGATTGGGATTGAACAGTTCGTATACCGAGAATTCGCTGACTCTTTGAAATTATCTACAGTCAAATAATACCATAATAATACCATGGAATAGTTTGTGTTCAAATATAATGACACGAAGAGATTTAAATATTTATCACATAAAATTTATAGAAATATATAGTGGCATGATACATACAAATATGTATTAAAATATGTATTAAAATATGTATAAATATACTATTATATGTGAATAAATATATATATTTATTCGTTATGTACAAATATATAATAATAGGAGTTCTTGTTCGGATATAGTAGGTATGCACAAAGATATTTGAACTCTTATTACACGAAAGATTTACAAAAATATCACGTGTGTTATCTAAAATCTTCTTTGATTTTTTGAACGTAAATTAATGTAATTTATTTTATGAATTTAATAAAAAATTGATAAAATAAAAAAAGCATATGGGAAATGTGGATAGATTGTGAATATGTTTGTTACGACTGTGGAATTATATCACACCTGTAACTACTGCTAGTAAGTTTTAAGACATGCAATTTATATTTATAATAAGATGATAGTTTCTATGCTATGATTATATTATGTGATTAGATCGTAAAAGAAAATAATTTTATTTATCTACTTGTTTTTGAATTTTATGTAGTGAAAGTAAATTGGAATACCTCTAGTCCAAATTACTTACGTCGTAACAAGATCATTACTTTATGTCATTTTTCAATTAGACCAAAGTTTCAGATACTTTTTGTTTTTCACTATTAGTAAGAGTTTGAAATATAAGAGTTTATTAAAATTACGCAATTTTATTTGTTACCATCTTCTGCTATAGTTTTTTATACGTCTTAAACAAAGTTATATTCTAAATATATTGTACTTTCTCTACTAAAGATGATCCCGTGAATTATTAGAGTGAAATATTAAAGCTTATTACACTAAGGCCTATACTGGATGATTAACTATTAAATACATTTGTCATTTCTACGAAGTATTTGTTTGCAATAAATATCTTGTACCTTCTATGTACATTTTCGCATTAATTTCAGGTAATAATTTATAGGTATTCAAATCCTTTCATAAGCTACTGTAAATGGTTCCAATTACAGAAAATAGAGCAGTTGTATGTATTTCTTTGTTCGTGATGTGTTTTACATACAGAGACATTTTTTAGAAGTTTTAATTACATGAAAACCATTCTGTTTAGTTTTGGCTGCTACATGAACGGAAGTATTTGTATAATATCGTTGAATTGTTTGCAAAGGCCAATGATCCATTTTTTAAATAATCTGACCAATGTCTTAACTAAAAATTTAGTATAAAAATGAAATCCAACAAGGTACATCAACTCCAAAATACTCAAATTCATCATATAACTAAAATGTATATTAATTTAATATTCTTCTATTTCTCTAATCTTTAATTTGTATAATTCTTCTAATTCTCTAATTTGTATCTCTCTAATTTTCGTATACGATATTTTATTCAACTAATAGGAACTCACATTTAAATATATGTATTCAATTGACAAGAAATTGGATAATTAAGCACTAACTAAAATTTCGCTGCAATAGATAAATCCAAATAAATAGAATTTTACTGTACATATAGTTTGTTTCATACATTGAAAATATTTGATGAATCAGATGGTGTTACAAGATTCGGTATTCATGAGTTGAAGACACAATTATATTGGGTTGAGTCATAAGTAGTTATGAATGCAAAAAATTGAGATTTCCTGGAAATTTTGATCATCTTAACTTATCCATTATGACCTTTTCGTTTATGTTATATCTAAGAATAAAAGTGTCTGAAATTATACGATTAAATATTATTATATAAAAGTATATAACACTGATCAGGAACATCCTTAATCAATTGATGTTTATGTATATTAAAAGATTATCCTGAAAATCACATACATCGTATTTTGAAGGAATTGTTTAATAAACATAGAAACAAAATTAATGTAGTTCTGGTTCAAAACGGTAAAAGAATCTTCTTGGATTTATAATATACATTGTTTGCGAACACATAGTAAAAATGAACAACCATAATATTTATGCATATATGAATAAAATCACATTGAAGATGTAAGAGATGTAAATATTTTTAAGGAAAGAACTTGTACACTTTATTTTATCGGCTTGTCTGTAATATGCTTAAAATGTTATACCAAATTAAAGATGATGTACTATAAAATATATTTAATATTTGGTAAGTTTGTAACTTTGGGTAAAAGGAGTACAAAATAACATAAAGTTGCCAATGTGCAGAAGTTTTAAGAAGTTAATTATTCTTGCTAACTGTGTCATTATTATACAGGGTGTTCGGCTACAGGTGTAAAAAAATTTAAGGGGTGATTCTTGAAGCTAAAATAAGATGAAAATTAAGAATAAAATAATTGTGTTTTTGGTTTTATTTTTCCCAGTTATATACAATTAAAAATTAGCGGAAATACCCCTGTGCGCGAGCAAACATCCTTACAAGAACGAAAGTAGGTGAATCTAGGCACAAGGGTCCTCAAATCGAAAGATACATGATCAGCAGCTTACCTCGTATAAGTCGTAGGGAACAAGATTATGACGTTCGAAAATGTAACTCGTTATGCTTACTCATTACAATCCATAACAATATATCGAAATCCGCCTCTATTTTCGAGAGGATTAATTAAATTTTAGAGAGGATTAACATTTCCTCTCCATTTGTCTCCATAAATAAGTAATAAATAACAGCACATATAAACAATGTTTGTACAAATTTCATATACGCACAACAAGAACAAAGATCACACACGCACCGCGAAGGTTCAGACTGTTCTTAGAAAAAGTGTAACGAAAATAGGAATCGTTTTATATTACAATAAATGTTCAATATAGCCTTTATTTTCTTGCAAACAAAGTATATAGTACGCACAATGCATAGAACACGCATTGTACATACTACACACCCAATCAGTACACACTCTAGTACACACTCGCGTTGAAACTAAATAAAAAGCGATTTAAAAAATAACAAAATGAAGGAAATAAAAAAGTTAAAAGAACTAAAAATAAAAAAAGTCCAAAAGAGTCTAAAACTGAATAACTTAAAGCTATACTAAATCTACAATTAACTCCAAGTTTATATTTATACAATTCTCGCAATGTTTCTGTTTGGCCGCTGAAATTATTCTGTCCTTCCATAACTGTTTCAGCCAGTCATGATACCTGAGTGGTTCCTTTTTAAGGCATAGTTAAGTATGCCTATTGCGAAAACGAACAGGCTATTCACCAAATGTGTTTAAAAATGCTAAGAACTGCCTTGCAAGGATAACAGCATTTTAGCAATGAAAGCGAAATCTTAAAGGAGCTGTTCAACGCAGTAAATATAATTTTGCATTTGGTTGTACATTAATTTGTACTATTACACATTACTCTATAAAACGACACCTTTGTAAATTGTGTGAAAAATGTATGTGGTCCACAGAAGACAGTGCTCGACCACATTTAGTAGCATCTCAAGAATACTTGATGCTATGCGACTTTTCTGTGAATAACCCCAGACGGAACGATCGCGGTGCATGTATGAAATTTGTATAAATATTGTTTATATGTGCTATTATTTATTATTTATTTATGGAAACAAAGGATTAGAGGAAACTTCTCTAATAAGTTAATCTTCTCTAAAATTTAATTAATTCCTCTCGAAAATAGAGGCAGCTTTCGATATACTGTTATGAATTATAATGACTAAACCTAACAAGTTACATTTTCGGACATCATAATCTTCTTCTCCACAACTTATATCATTCGATTTGAGGATCCCTGTGCACTCCGCTGCTTAGGCTGGCCTCCTTTCATTCATGTAAGGAGGTTTATTGGCGTACAGGGATATTTCGGCTAATTTTTAATTGTCAAAAACTAAAAGATAAAGCCGAACACGTAACTTCCTTAGTTCAGAGTAGTTAATTCCTCAGTTCTGTGTGATTAGTTCCTCAGTTCTTGGTGATTAATTCCTTGGTTCTTGGCGATCAGTTCCCCAATTCTTGGCAAGTAATTTCTTTGTTCATAGCGATTAATTCTCAATTCCTATAGCTCTTAATTTCTCAGTTCCTTTCCCTTTCAATTCTTTAGTTCCTTAGCTTTTCAGCTCTTAGTTCCTTTAGCTCTTAGTTTTTTACTCTCAGTTTTTAAGTTCTTTAATCCTTTAGTTCTTTAGCTTTTAGTTCTTTGTTTCGTTAGTTCCCAGTTCCTGTTAATCTTGTTAATCGACGTGTTTGTATTTGTCAATTTGTAAATTATTGAAAATCAGTCAAATTAAAATCTTGTAATTAATAAGAGTGAAAACGTATTGCGAACGATTGTAACTTCGAGTATTCGAAATCTCAACGACAATTCTGTCAATATCCAATTAGAATACGAATAAACATTTTTTGTGAAGAATATTTGTCTAATAATATAATAGGATTAAGCGAATATTTATTTTCACCAACTTTAATTCTCTTCCGTGCCAGTAGTCCTGCGCGTAGCAGGTTAACCGAAACGTGGAGTTTAATTGCCAATCGCATTAAACAACAGACAACACTACAATTTAATCTGAATTCAAAAATTAACGGCAACACAACCAAAACGAGCCAAACAAAAACGTAACAGGGTAAATATTTTTATTCTTAAGTTTTAAGTTTCATCTCATTTTAGCTTCAAGAATTACCCCTTAAATTGTATACCTACACCTTGTATTTACCAAACATCCTGTATTATAAAAGACCTTGAATTTAAACTTAAATTTATAACTAAATACATAACTGAGTAATTAATTCACTAGTCCACTATTTCAAATCGATTAATGGTTTTTAGTGAATTTTTTACTTTACATATGCATAATTGAATATGTTCTTTATTGGGAATCATTTTACCTAAACACGTATACGATCGCGAATAACCAATTTCACACAATACGTGACATTCTCACCAGTTTCCGATATCGCATTCTGTGTGCTGATGGTATCCATGAGTTATAATGCTTTAAACATTCTTCGGGACGTGCAACTAGTTGAAACGAAATGTCATAAACTTGTAACAGTTGACAGAATATTCGACGCACAAATATTTTGACATTTAGCATGTGCGGATTAGATTCAAATAACCAACCCGTGCACCAAACCGCTGTTAGATTAGATTCTGGGTGGAGAACTGTTTTCATGAACTCCTTCTACAACCACTCTGTCACGTGACGCTAGGCGACTTACAATTACAATTAAGTTTTGAGATATCGAAAAGAGAACTTCGCATGCAATACATTCCACTGAAGAATGCGCTTACGAAGAACATTACCGCTTGAACACACGTAGGAAGGCCAGGACTGCCCGATACATTATTAGACTGTCATTAAAGGAACAGCTAGAGCACATGACGAATCACATAACACATTTAAGCTTTAAAGAGACTTGATTGCATTAAGTTGCTTTTCAAGGCATAAACGATATCTCGCACTGCAACACAAACATACAATATAAATAATTAATATGTTTAGCTTAAATTTTAAATAAATGTAGCGTGATGCGCCTACGAACATTTGTAGCCTTTTGTAAATGGTGTAGTATAGTTACTGCACCATTTACTGCAGTATACTTGTTTTCCTTTCTTTATTTATAAAGCTTTTTTCTGAGCGCTAGTTATGTTGCCCATTAGATATCACTAGGGCATCAACGATATGATAAGAAAAGAATTTAGACTAAACGAAGAATGATCGCGACATATGCTGTAGCAATATTAAATTTTATTTAAACAAAAACTTAACAAAGGTATGATACACGGTACGAAACTTGGTTTAGACTTATGATTACGATAAGCAGGGCGCGGCCATGTGTCGGGTCAAGCATGAGCACGTACTTGAAACGGATTAAACCGTGACGCGAAATCGCGATGGGGACCGCACATGAACCGAGCGCGGAATGTGATACGAAAAGCAGTGGTGAGACGAGCGCGACTCACCATGCCGATTGTTAAATTGGAGTTGACAAAACGTAGCAAAGGCGACGCACGTACTTGGTATTCTTCTGAATTTTCCGAGCCTTCGATGATT
Organism: Bombus vancouverensis nearcticus; assembly: GCF_051014615.1. Classification (NCBI taxonomy): domain Eukaryota; kingdom Metazoa; phylum Arthropoda; class Insecta; order Hymenoptera; family Apidae; genus Bombus; species Bombus vancouverensis. The sequence goes on along the minus strand of NC_134911.1, from coordinate 526,560 downwards.
AAGTGATTAATTGACACAAGCCGAGCGTGGCTCGCCAGTTTATATGCCTGCGTGCTCTTCTTCCGTTGGTTCCTTTGAATCTTTCGGAACACGCAGGGGTCTGTAGAGGACTTGTGTAGAGGATGTTTGATCGTGAGATTTATTAAACAAGATTGCTCGTTGTTGAAACCGTCAAATATATTTAAAATAAGTGAATAAATTAGTATACAGACAATATTCGCTGAGACGTTCGTACAGTGTATAAGTCGCAAAATAAGATCGCTGATAAATACTCGATAGATACTCGTAGATGCTGATCGATAACTGTTAGATAACTGGTTGATAACTGCATGATAATTCCTGGATAACTGAACTCTTTTCGATTGCGTCCGTTTATTTATAATGGTCGGGGGAGAGTCGAAAAATTCAAATTCGTCTTTGTTCGACAGTTGCACATAGCGGCGACATTGTTTTGCCCGGAGTTTATTTATTATTACATTACGTGTATCCGAACGATCTTGATAGTCCGAGGCAACACAACAACATGATTTGAATTGTCCTCTACTTACGTGCCGCTACAGGTCTAAACAGTTTGAATGATTAAGATACAAAAAAAGTCAACGGCAGACGTGAAGCGTAAACAATGGCCGCTCGCCGATGTTCGCTATGATAAGGTGATAGTCGAAGAGCTATGGCCGGAGTTTGCCGATCGGGCCACGGTACCGGTGCCAACAATGTCGGAAACTGCTGAACGAAGCTGTCGATTTCTAGATGTTAGAAAAACAAATGCGACGAGCGAAACGATCGGGCCATAAGAAACGAGGCAAAAACTGTGATAAGGTTTTTACTACCGAAACCTTCTAAGGATAGAACGGTTTAACTTTTCTTGTTCTTAAACAGTTCTTAATCCACTTGAGACCTATGAAAATAGAGTTTATATTTTTGGTTTGTATCGATTTTTTGGTTTTACATGTATAAGACAGGAAAAACTGTTAAAAATTTGTTATGTGTAGGCTAAAGGTCAATGTATTATTGACAGTGGAAGACAGGAGATATTTTGTTTGCTACTGCGAGGTAATTTTTTATTAATTGTACGATGCAGTTCATTCCAGGAATGATCATACTTCTGTAAAAGAACTCGTTACCTTAGTTTGATAATGTAAATTGATATGTCCCAATATTCTTGCAACTTGAAAATATATATTCTTCTTCGGTTTATCTTATAATGCTCAGGTAACAGTACATAATTAGTTAACAAATTTTATATGTTTAATAAATTTCAAATCACTGGATCTTTTATTTTTGTTATCTATCAACCGTATTATAAATATGTTATGTTATATATTTTTACAATATTGTATGTAAGTAACCAAAAAAGAAATCTATACTGATTTATTACCTGTGTATTAGAAAAAATCGAAGAAAAATGAATTTAAAATTTGCGAGAATACTTCAATATATTACAAATTTAAGTTATCAAATTAAAATAACGACCTTTTTATAGAAGGTCCGGACTAGAGAATAGAGAAAACTGGATTACAGAATTAGTAAAAAAATAATAAACACTAAGGAAGAATGATAAATTCGGCTACTAGAGGAATAAATGTTAGAAATCTCTGTGATTAGCGACTAAACCGTTGGTTTTTTGTTAATGGGCATGAGCTTCTTCAGTCTGTTTATTGCGGGCACGTAAGTCGTGTCGAACAGGTTATTGACCGAGGCACATGGTAATCTCAAAAAATAAAAAATTCTTAGAACGCGTGTTATCTAATGCAAGTTATAATTTTTTAGATTATAAATGCAATCCTTGAGTCAGGAAGTTCTTCGTTGCATCGCAAAAATGGATGGGAATGAGATTCGAAGTGCTTGATAAAGAGAAGTATAACACGTGGAATTTTAAATGCGTGCGGTTTTAACAAAGACGGATGAATGGAGCGGCAGCTCCATGGTATGTGAGCGGCAGGATTCCCAAGCCGGAATTTATGCAGGGCGGCACAACATCGGTGCAAGGAGCGGCAAGATAAATCGAGAACGATTTGAGAGCATATTCGAATTTTGTGCTCATTATTAGTCCATCGGAAATTAAGCAGATAAAGAGATATGAGAATATAAGAGAGATTTGACTAAAATTAAAGAACATCTATCAGTAAAAAGGGCCAGCGTGAAAGGTCGTGCTCTTGAATCACTTGGAGTTGCTGAAAATGCAAAATGGTTATGGTGTATGGCGAACGTTTTCGGCGTTTCTTCGACGTGATGGATAAGTTAGCGGAACTGAAAATCAAGATCAATCAAGATTCTATTGGTGGCACTGTCGTATATACAAGTCTGGAAATTCCCGCGGTGATGGTAAGGCTTTTAATGATCGGAAACTGTTGCTCGATATGTCCCCAGTAAGCCTCTTTAGTCGAAAAGTCAGAATTCATTGTGTGACGTCATCGTGTAAAAATAGCCCGGACTCGGTTGTCTCTGTCTTTTTCTCTCTCTCTCCTTAATGCGGTCGCGTATTCGATTCACGGGCCGAGCAGCTAAAGAGATGAAAGCAAAAAGCAGTACCACAATAATAATAATAGAGACAAAATTTCATCTTAGATATATGATTATTATGATTATATTATTATTATTTTGTGTCTAACTAATGTCTAATAAATATCATATAATATAAATACTTCTTTCATTTTTATTAGAAACCTTTGTAAACTTTAAAATTATATTATAACTTTGATTTTTCAATAAAAAATTTAATAACATTGAAAAGTTTTAGTCTTGAATAATATTTTGGACATGATATTATTTACACATATCATAGAAAGTATTAATAATTAAACAATTTTCTAATAAATTAGAAAAACTAAAAACTAACTTGCTTTCCAATATACGCGTGAAATATAAAAGTATTAAATACATGTGTACATATTTGATTTGGAAATTGTAATATTATTAAACTTTTCCGTTGAAAATAGAAATATATGTTTAATAATGATTCAAAATTAATATTCATCTAAACAGCATTTTGCTGTACCAAACAAAATACTGCATATGTACCTACCTTAAATATATGGTGAAAAATTATGAAAAGTAGTTTTGTCATTGAGTAAGCTCAGTGTTTTATTTCTATTCTTTTCTTTCAATGCTTTTACCCAAGGATAACATTAAATACGAAATCTTAACTTCGCGATCACAAGGTTTTGTGGTGGCTAATTTGTAAAGTAGAACTCCTAACCTTAAAAACAGATGTGTGTGTATGATCGTGGTGATCATGTGGTTGCGTAGCTTACCCTGCAGCTTTGAAAGCTTTCATTGCGCCATGTCTGCCCATGACGCATTGTCATCCCTTGAGACGTTGCAAATTAAAACTGTGGAAGAATTCGATACGTAAAACGAAATGAAGTTAAACGTGAAATAAAATATGATGATGATAGCAAAATAAAAACGTAGAAAAGCGCATCATCGCAAGAATCGTCACGGAAAAGGTGGATCGGACATGGAAAAGCTCATGTCGCGAAAAATGATTTTAATGTGAGATGTTTCAGGTGAGGACATTTTGTGAAGAATTGTCAAGGAGTAAGAAACCAGAAATGACTGTTCGCCAGTGACACCGATAATTTAAGTTTACTTGCATTTTCGGACGTATTGGTAAACAATGTTTCGTATTACAATGATAATGCGAAACACGTTTGGTGTTATGACGGTGGGTGTACATTGCACATGTGCAAGAACGTCAAATTATTTCAAGGGCTGAACATGGATTACATCCTGAGAGTATTGAATCTTTCTAACAGTGGCCATGCAAACATAATGGGAAGAGGCATCATGTCGGCCATCACGAATGTTGATGAAAATAGATAAGAGTTTCATCTCCCGGACAATCAATATTTTCCGGTTTTCGACTGAATCTTATTTCGATATGTAGGATTACCAACAAAAAACGCAGTGCCCTTCTATCCGGGAAAGGTCTGAGGTCATTAACCGAAATGGAAATGTTGTGCTTACCGCGACGTGAGGGAATGATCTTTTTTCTCTAACACAATTCTTTGGGAACTGTCAAACGTTGAGTGCCGTAAAGTTTCAAAAGGTCCACTCTCCTTAAAGAAACATAGGATATGGTCGCTAGGACCATAAAGAGGACAGTCATTAGGAGTCGCTTCGTGTTCTATAACAAATATGGCACAAGTCGTTGCTAAGGGATATTCGCAGCATTGCAGAAATCCCAGCGCAGAAAGGACTTCCACAAGACTTACGCTCGTGTTGCGCGTCTGAGCTCTATAAGATGAACTGTCGCATTCGCTGTGAATCCGGCTATGTGAACTAGCGACAGAGTATTTCAATGGTAAGCTCGATGGGAGGTCTACATAGAGATACCAGATCGAATGAAGGAAGTCCTCCAATACATCGTCGAACATAACGAAGGGCAAAGTACAATTATTGCTAGGGAGCATGTTGGACGAGATGACAGCGACAACGTAGTCTGCCGCATGAAAAAGGCCTTCTACGTTCTGAAATATGGTGGTCGCGTATACACTGCGTCTATCAGAAAGGCCAAGTGAAGCAGCTCATAATCATCGTCAACTATATCAATGACATCTTGATTATGTGTCGCGAATCTAATGCAGCTGTTTGGCAGAGGTTGGTAAGTTTCTTCGAAATAAGTGACCTTGAGGAGACAAAGCGATGTCTCGAAATAAACTTCACCAGAAATGATGAGGGAATTTTCATGAACGGACATGGGAGAACATATATGTAGGATGTTTTCCAACGGTTTGGAATACAGTACTGAAATCTGGTATTGACATCCCTGAAGATCGAGGTAAGACTGATCCGAGGTAAATTGCGGCGTGACTTGAACGGCAATCTGTCAAATTCTGCAACGATAACTCCAACGTGCAAGGGTGCAAGCCCGTGTTCCATGCACGGACGAAACACATCGATATTTGTCTCTATTTTGTATTGGAGTCATCAGATCAGATGAAACGGTTTTGAAACACGTCTCGTCCAACGACATGCCAGCCGACGTAATGACCAAATCCTACAGGGACGAAATACGAGCGCTGCCTTAATCTTCTGGGTTTAATAGGTAGGCCGAAACGTGAACAAGTGGCTTATTCGAGGGGAAATGTAAATGTTGACTGCGATTGGCAAACCAACCATGCGTCTTTTATGAATCCGCAAGCGACTTCATCCTGGAAGCCCCCTGATCTAATATTCTTCGCGTTATATTGTATTAGGTTGTCCGAAAAGTTTCTTTCGTTTCACAAGGAAACAATAAATGCACAACATTTTTTGTTTTATATTATTTTGATCCATTACTTTTCTTATCCTACAATCTATATCGTATGATCCCTTTTGCATTACGTGCAGTATATTAATACGTGCAATAAAATATAATATAAAATGCATTTATTGTTTCCTTCTAAAACGAAAGAAACTTTCCGGACAACTTAATATACACCGAAATTTTATACACTAAGACAGAACTTTTTCTTACGTTCATGTTCTAGATTTTTTTTATGTTCTAGATGTTTTCATCTCCTTATCCACTTATATCTTTACATGTTTATATTATTATTATATATTTATATTTTTATACTTTTATACGTTTATATCTAGAAGTTCACGAAATTCTGACTCTCTTAACAACAATAACTTTATGAAGTCATTGAACACTTATTCTATCGCTTAAGAAATTAACAGTTGCCTGTCAAGGACATAGGACTTCTCTTGTTTTTAGCTTCCTGTTCCAGTATGTATTCGTCGAGTCACAGCACTTCATAATGGTTTATTGCTTACAACGATCGATGGGTAACGCCCATGGAATTCTCGTGCAGTCCACTCACGGGTCGCATTGTACACCCCTACACCTATAATGTGGAAGTGGTCACTTGCAAAAGGAGAATTACTACTCATATTATATAGCCCTCGGAAATATTTGGATAACCAGCCCGCGTTTCTTACTCCCGTCAACACGTCTCGTCCGAAATGTCATCAAATCTTTTTCTCGGACGATTCATTACTGTTTATTGAGACATAATGGAAAATAATCTTGGTCAGTTTTCCCTTCTTAAGACAAATAATTTTACCTGCTACATCCTTTTGAGCCTAGAGTCTCAAACATTTGATGAATCCTTTTACTTTTGTCATTAATTTATTATTAATCATAACCATTGACTCTATATGTTCTTATAACGCACATTATGAAAAACGTAATTGTTATAGTATTATTAAATAACTAAAGAGTTTTAAGAATTGTTATTATAATTATGCACTTATTCCTGTCTGTATTATTCAATTCCAATAATTTTTACATTTTTAACATATATATTAATGATAAATGTTATATTCTTATGCACTTGTATCTATTTTATTCATGATCTTATCTATCTATATACTTATATTTTTTCTACTATAAACATGTTTTATCAGTGTTAATGGACCTATAAAAGATTAAATTATGTATAGTTTTTGGCGTCATTTTTTAAAACTTTACAATTACAAAATCAATTAGTTTTGTGTTATACGCAAATAATAAAATAATAATAAAAATAGAAGAAATACCCGACATCAATGCTATGCGATTACTGAAAATTGCAGAAATTATGTTTTACGAAGACGTGTTTTTAGTTATTAAATAGCTTTTTTTGCAAAAACTAATAAATATTCGGAGATGAAGTTTTCCACACTTTTTAAGAATGACAAAAGCTACATTTTCACAAAGTTTCAACTCTATATACTAAATTTTACATAAATAATTGAGAACTGAAAATACTGCGCTTTTAGATGTTTTTTTATCATTTCCAGCCCAGTGAATTAACCAATTTTATTGTATGATGCTACATTTTATAAATATTTTTAACACCTACAATTTTTATTCTAAATTTTTTGCGACTCGATTATTAGGTTCGTTGTTATATGAAAAAGTCTGTTTGAAGTAACTTGGAAGATTGTTTATAACATCCACGAAGGAAATCTTGAATGGCAAACATGTAGGATTTGTTTCAAAACGTGATTTCTATGAGTTCACGCAAGAAAATTTCAGATTCCGTTTAATGTTGCGTAAAAAGCTAATTTGATCAGACTAAATAGGGAAGAACGAAACGCGCTCATTGGTCATAAAGCATGATTTACGAGATAAATCCAGAGGAATTAGAGCACAACAATAATCCGCATATTTATTTTTTTCTATACACATAACAGTTGTCCACGGTGTTTATGCAGGGTTAATAGATCGTGCATATTTCACCGGACATTACTGAAAGTGTAAACAGATCATGGCAATATGCACACGTTCGTCAAATAAATGGCATCATGCTTGAGATGATATCGCTTTGATCGATCGAGACAAATACGCTTCCATACCGGTTGTTCCACTGAGTTTAGAAAATACCAATCCTTGTAAATTCAGTATATACATTCACCATATAGTGGAACTCCACTTACTCCAACGAAATTTTAGTTAGTGACCAATCAAATGAACTCCTGCTAAGATTGAATTTACTTGTCTGAACGTGAATTTCTTTTGTTTGAATGAAAGGTCATAGATGGTAAAAAGAATCAGTGAAAACTGGAGTTTTCTAAAACCAAATTCTATACAGTGACTGCAAAATATATTGTCATATACTCTCATTTTTCAACGAAACGGCTTTTTCTTTATCAGATTCTATATTTTATTTCATAGTATCAAATTTTTGCAGTTGTATGAAAGTGCTATTAAATGATACGAAATGTAATATACTTGAATTTAACTAAATGGTATCTAAATGCTATACTAAATATAATGGCGTGCTAATATTTTTTGTGACCACTATAGGTTTGTGAGAGAAAATTTCTAGAGCTTTAATATTAAACTAGATTGAAAGATATAAACATCTTAAAAACAAATAATGTATCTATGAAATCTTGAAAAAACAGAATCGTAAGTAATTTTGTGACAATCAATATTTTTAAAATATTCAAGAGAGTAATAAACATGTATTTAATCTCAAATTAAATAAAAAGCGAGCTTCAATTAAATGGAATTGATTAGATAAGATGGAATAATGTGGAATTGGACAGTATCCTGAATTTTAAAATTGCTCTACTATAATACAAACACGATACAATTAGTTTTACTGTTCCCTACAGATGAAAGTGGAGTGTAAAATATAGCGATTTCGCAGACCAAACAATGTATGTTCTTCAATCAATCTATCTTACATGATAGTGTTCGTTTATTGACTTTAGGTTTCATATCTTAGGTATCATATCTTTATTATAGTTTTTTATAAAGTGTTTATGGACCTATGTTTATATAAGGTTTCTTCTCATTCCTAACCATAGAACATATTGATGAAGGTTTTTTTTTTTTAACTTGGCACACCCTATATACAAAAAAGATAAAATTTATTTTTACTATATAGTTTCGTGAATTCTTTGATATTTTAGTATCCGGAATTATGGAGCATTTTTTCATATTTGTGATTATTATTTAAATCACATTTTTACACTTCAGCTTTCAGGATTGTCCCATTCTTTATAATTAATTCCTTTATTTCTTTTTATGTATGGAATAAAGATCTTCTGTTATAAAAATTAGAAACAAACTCTTTCCGTGGATAATATCGTTGTAAAATGTACGATATTCGAGTTAATTTATTTCATTTTAATAATAGACTAGTATCAAAATTGTTTCTTTAGTGTTAAGCAGAATTAAATTAATAAAAATTTTGAATCAGACAACCGTTACAATTTTATTCGAACTGAATCAAATACTGTTTTCGTAATTTATTGGCAATACGATATGAATATGTACACACAAATATAAACAAATATGGGATAAATGTTTGGCATATTCGTTAAAGGAAATTGTTTGATGAAAACTAACATAATTTCATTTCATTTCTATTATGTAACTCTCAATTTATTTAAGATATATGAATTGATTTATTTTAGATAAATGCATATTTTTCTATTTTTTTAAATTTCAGGTGAACATCATAAAATAGACAATTTTACTTCGTCACTCAATATTTAATCAGACTTTTTCATTAAGGACGCAAAAAATATTCAAAATTATCTCTTTTTAAAAAAAATTTATTGTATCTAGTATATGGATTTTTAAAAGTATTTTTATATCATAGTTATATGTATACAGTTTTAAAGAATTATGTATTTAATATTTTTTTCATCAAACCTACCTTTTCCACCTAAATGTAATTTTACATATTTATATATATACATAATATATACATAATAGTATACATAATAGTATTATGTACGTGTTATAAGTATGATTCTAAAGTACCGAAAATCTATATCCGTATACGTATCTGTATCTTGGCAAAACAATGCGTAAGTTACTTTGTTTATATTTTTTGAACATGTTGCGTTTACACAACTTTTATGTATTATTTCATTGCTTGGTTATTTCAATCCATTAAAAATTAAATAAAGATATCCTGATCACGAAAACAAGTATTATCAACATTTTCCTGAAATGTCATTTACTTTCAGACAATCTATAAGATCTACTAAAGGGTATAAGACGAATCATTCTCAGTGGGAAGTTTTACAAGTCTTGAAACATCATCGCATTCTTCCCTGATGACATATCTACGTCGAAGTCTGTGTACGAAAAAAACTTTGTGCATATGTTTCTGACTTTCCGTATTAACTATTTTTTTATGGAATGTATTTTATTGAACCTATAAATAATTTAATAGTAGTTTTCGTAACGATTCACACAGAAAATTCTCAATAAGAAAGCTTTAATTTGCCTTCATTTAAACAAAAAAGGAATAAATAAAATAAAATATTTTTTGTTGTAATATAAGATTATTATATATACATATTTATCTTAATATAATATAAATTTATAATTTTAATATAAACACTTACTTTTATATTTTCATGCTATTTGAAGATTATCTATTTTTTATATCGGCATATTTTAAGCTTTTTATTTATTAAGAATTATATACTGTTAAGTAAGAATAAAAGAATTCATTAGACAATCATTGGAAAAGCAATAACAAGAGCTGTAGTATAGTTAGCAAACATTCAATACTCCCGATCAGCAGGAGGTGGGTAATTGATTCAGACCCGTGTTCCTATTTGATTAAAATCTTCCCTGCAACCTGCAGGTGTTCGTGATATACGAATCGTTATATAAAAGCTATACATGTAACGAATCTCACATTTAGATGAAGAATCAAACAGTTAAACAATCTATTAACAAATGTATATAAAGTTAAACATATTCTAAGAAATTTTGATATGAACGTTTGTGATTTCAATCATTTTGACATTTTTCCTAAATGGCTATAACGTGGATAAATAAGTAATAGAAGACTTACATTTGAAGAACACAGATACAATAAGAATGTGACAAGTCTATTTAATTTCTTAATTTCGTATGACCTATTCAGTTGATGAATATAAACTTTCTCAAATAGGTTATACATCTATGAAATTTTTCAAAAGATCAAGTAAAGAATTATTTCTTGAACATTCGATAGACTGTACAATTGTATACAGTTACTCACTTTAATATTCAAATACATTTTAAAACAGATACGGCTCAGCGACTTGATTTTTTTTAGAAGTTAGAAAGATTTAGTTTATTAGATGATGTAGAAAATTTCGAAAAAATTGCAATTGATTGAAATCGCGAAGAAATAAAAAAAATATGCTTTGATATTGTGTTCGAAAAATATGTAGATTTATGCCAATCATGCTAAAAAATTTTATCGAAATCGCTTGTTGCAGAAACAAGTGACAGGCACCAGAAGATGTGAAATGGATTTATTACAGTTATAGTCCAAAAGTTGTGACAAACTGCGTCTTTTACTATTTTTAACTGCACATAGTTCATGGCAAAGTTAATTAACTAGGCAAGTACATAAATTGATACACCGGCAAATTGAAATTCAATCATTTTTCAAGTAACAAATATATCTGCATTAATTCGTATGAAAAGCGCTATAAAGTAAAATGATGGAAAGCTCAATATTGTATATTACAACATATTTCATTGTTCGACAAAGTTATTGTGGTTTGATCAATAAAACATTGCAGAAGTACATTTTACACATTTTATACAAGTTTTTAACATTTACCATACATACATACATTAATTTAGTTGTCACTGTATGGTTATGAATTGAATAATATGTATGTTCAAATGTAAAATAATGTGAGGCAACATGAGTGTTATGATGAAGTCTAAGCGCGATGTTAGAAAATACAATGACAAAGTGATCCAACATAAAAATAATAATTGATTCAACGCGAGTGCTTGATAATAAAGCGATGTAATGGAAAATGTGAAAAATAGTATAAAAAATATTCATAATATAACAGTGAAACATTTAAATACTTATTACAAGTTTTAAAAAAATGAAATATTTAATTTCATAAACTATTAAGTTTTTCTGATTTTACCTTACATCTAGTTATATGACTCCAAAATTGAATTTATCCAAAAATTACATGAAAAGGAAAGAACGTAATTACATTTTGCAAGTGTATCAATCTACTTTCGAGATATATATGACGGAGTTGAAAGGACACCGAAGCCTTCCCTTTGGAACTTTGGGAAAATCCCTTAACACCGTAATCTAGATTCTACCATAGCCGTAATTAAACAATTGTCGTCATTCAATCCGATTGTAATTGTTCGAGATATGTGATAATGAGCTTGGGCTCGAGGCGACAACCAGTCGCCGAACGTACCCGCGGTCAAGGGATGAACGCTTTGTCTAACAAAGTAATTCTATAGCTCTCCTTAAAAGAAATATTTGTGGCGGCACGCGACAGTAAACATTCCAACGGTTTTTGTCCCATGGCTCGCCACACGCAGACGCTATTCTCCAAGTAAGATGATTGCCAGATGTCGATGCGTCTCCGCAGTACATGTTCAGCTAGCCTGAGGGCCCGTTATAAATCTTAAGATTTAGTTAACTAAAGTCCTTCAAACAGACAAACAGTCTTTGTCCCAACTACGGAAAGATAGGGGAGACTTACTTTTTCAACGAACGATGCTGCTCACTAGCAACTTTCTATCGAGGGCGGCTAAGACCCTTCCTAGTCCACCAACCTTCGTTTATCCAATCGGAAGCAATGTATACTGCCCTCACTTTCCTGACCAAAAATGTCATGAATAAATCCGATGGTCCCATGCGCTAGACACACCCATCGCTAGCTTTCCTCCGACACAGCATCGGCACTGTACCTTACTTCTTCTACACCGCTAGAAAAGTCAACAACTAAGTACAAAATCTAACGCCTACGGGTTACTCTACTTTATGATCATTTTGTATATTTTTAGTTTATTTTCTATACTTAGTTTGGATTTCCGACTTGTTAGCCAATACATTGGTCTCCTTGCCATTTGTATTTTGTCTGTTATTGATTTGATATGCTGCTTCCATGTGAGTTGTGTATCTATATGGAGTCCTAGGTATTTGGCTTGCTTTGTTTGTAATATGTGCCTGCCGTTAAGAAAGATGTTTGGTGATGTCTGTTTTCGCAGTGTGAATGTAATATGGTTGCATTTACTAGGGTTTGCTTTAATTTGTTTAGCTTGTAGCCACTTTTCTATTTTTGTGATATGTTCTTGTAGTAATGTGACTGCTGTTACAGGGTTAGTATGCCTGACTAGTACCGCTGTGTCGTCCGCGAATGTCAGTATTTTGCTGTTGGTAATTATTGGTATGTTGGCCGTGTATACTGTGTATAATATTGGTCCCACGACGCTTCCTTGCGGAACCCCTGCCTTGATGTCTTTGACTTCGGAGTATGTGTCCTTGATTTTTATTACGAAGTTTCTGCTGCTTATGTAGGATTTTATCAATTGGTATATTTGCTCCGGGAATTGTTTCCTGATTGTTTGTAGAAGACTTTCATGGTTTATTTTGTCGAATGCTTTCTCTATGTCCCTAAAGAGGGCTGTACAGTATTGCTTGCTTTCTAGTGCTAGTATTATTTCGTTGACCAGTCTGTGCATTGGTTCTATAATGGAGTGTTTGTTTCTGAATCCGAATTGGTGATCCGGTATTAATTTTTCCTTCTCTATTATTGGTTTTATGCAGTCGTAAATTACTTTCTCTAGTATTTTAGAGAACACAGGAAATAATGATATTGGTTTGTATGATGTAGTTTGATGTGGGTCTTTGCCTGGTTTAGGTAACATTATGATCTGTGCCAGTTTCCAAGGTTTAGGAAAGTATTGAACTCTTAGTATTGCGTTAAATATTACTGTGATTTGTCTTATCGCTTTTGGCGGGGGGTTTTTCAAGATTTTGCCATTGATTAGGTCGATACCTGGTGCTTTATTATTTTTTGTTTTCTCGATTATGTTTTTAATTTCTTGTGCTGTTGTTTTAGGTATGGTGTAGTGTTTGTCAGTGGATATACTAGTGGTTAGCGCATCCTCGTCTGTATGATTATTATGGTTGCTGTTATTGATATTATGTGGTGTAAATGTGTTGCATAGGTGGTTGGAAAATTCTTCAGCTTGCTCTTCGTTGCTTCTTGCCCATGTGTTATCTGCTCTTCTGATTGCTGGGACCATTTTTATTGTCTCCTTTATTTTTTTTTCTTTTTTTTTTTGTGGCTTTCCATAGTGAGTAGTTGTAGTTCTCGCGTGCAGATAGTGACTCAATGAACTTTATGAACTCGTTGTTGTTGTGCTCTTTTATTTTGTTTTTTATTTCCTTCGCAAGTTTGTTTAGGTGCTTTTTGTTTTCTTTTGTTTTATGTTTTTGCCATTTTGCTTTCGCTTTTCTTTTTTCTCTAATTTTTTCGAGGATGTCTAGTGGAACTGTTTTTGTTTGTCTGTTGGTTGTTTCAGGTAGAGTGGTTGCCCTTGCTGCTTCTTGGATAGTTTCTGTGAATGTTGTTACTACTTGATCGATGTGTTCAGGTGTTTTCAGTGGGATGTTGCAGCTGATTTTGCTCTCAATTATTTCTTTAAATGTTTGCCATTGGGTGGTTTTGTTGCATAGCGTCTCTGTGTTGCTGTAAAGTATTGGTTTGTTTCTGTATGTAATTATTATGGTTGGAGGTAAGCTCGAGGCCGGGTGCCATGTTTAGTTTATTTGCGTTCAGTCCCTTTGTAACTGCAAAATCTAGCAGGTCAGGTATTTTGCTCAGGTCTGTCGGCCAGTATGTCGGTTTCTCTGTGGATAATATATTGAGGTTATTATTTCTAATGTATTTTTCCAAGGTTCTGCCTCGAGATGTGGTGATTCTTGATCCCCATAGTGTGTGCTTTGAGTTATAGTCTCCAGCTGCAATATACTTGTCACCTAAGTGTTGAAAGTACTCTTCCCTCATTTGTGATGTAATTTTGTGTCGCGGCGATACATATATTGCTGACAACTGTAAATGGTTGCTGCTAGTTTGTACATTAACGGTGGTTGCTTGTATATGTTCCTTACTAACTTGGCTGTGTAAGTGATGTTTAATGTCGTTTTTTATTACTACTGCGGTCCCTCCGTGTGCTTTTCCCGAGGGATGCTTTGTTTCGTATATGGTGTAGTACGGTATTTTTATGTAACTTTTTGTAATGAAGTGTGTTTCTGATATGAGTAGTATGTCGATATTATTGTTGTACAGGAATGTTTTAGTTTCTAAGGCCCTTTGTTGTAGGCTGTTAAAGTCCCAGGCTGCTATTTTAAGCATGTCCATTTTTATTTTTTTTTTTTATTTTGTGCTCAGCATGTTTGTAAGTAGTTGTAGCATGACTGTGATTTGTTGTGTTTGCTGTCTGAGGACTGCGTTTTGTTCGCTTATCATTTTTGTTAACATTTCGGTGTTTTTGATGGATTGTTTTAGTAGTTCTTTGATTTCTGTAGCGCCTTCGGCGTTGTTGCTTTGATTCTGGTTGTTTGTGGGCGTTGCTTGTCTAATATTTTGGGTTACTTGCTCGTAACTTCGGTTTCCTTGGGGATCTGTATTACTGTTTATAGCTTTTTGTTCATTTTGTGCTTTCGATGTTACTTCATTTTCCGTTATACTTTGTTGTGGTTGGTAGGTATCGTCTGATCTATTGCAAAGTGGTGGAAACAGTTTACGTTGTAGTTGTTTCCTGATTTCACATCCTTTATAGCTGGCTGGGTGGTTCCTATTACAGTTGTAACATTTTACTTCGTCTATTTTCCCTATGTAGGGACAGTGTGTTGTTAGGTGGTTTTTAACACATTTAACACATGCCGGGCTTCTGTTACAATTATTTTTAGTGTGTCCGTATTGTTGACACCGTATGCATTACGGTATATCTTTTTTGTGGCGTGGTGGTTCCACTGTTACTATCGTATTTAGAATTCGTTTAATTTCGTCGATTTCCTTGTTGTTAGTGCTAGATTCCAGCTCTATTATGAATAGAGGTAGTGGTTGCTTCGCATAGTATCTCGTCATGTTGTTTATTGCTCTTGTTTGGTGGCCAATTGTTGCTAATTCGTCACTTAGTTTTTTTGTGTTAGTTTTTGGATGCAGTCCTCTTATAACTACTTTGTAGCTCCTTTCCGTTTTGAGCTGGTGCATGTGGTATATAGCATTTTTTTCTCTTAATTCTTTTATCACTTTCCTATAACTTTCTGGGGTGTTTGTTTGTATTTTTACTTGTTCTAGTTTTGTTTGTTTTATTGTGTAGTTTTCCTTCCCATCTATATCGTTTAGTCGATCTATAAGCGGGTCTATTATCTAGGCCTCGACAAATATTGGTGGTGGTTTTGTAGTGTCTGTTGATTTAGTTGTGTTTTTGGTTGCTGGGTCGTCGTCTATTTCTTCCGTAAGTGAGCTGAAGGAGTTTCTTAGTGGGAATTCTTGCAGCCATCGCTGCTTTTCTGTATCTGAATTTCCTGTTATTTTTCGTTCTTTGTTATAACTCGCCACCTTCCAGCTTTCATCCTGTTGGGTTATTTCTTCATTGGTTTCCATATCAACTTCGTTTGTAACTGAGCATTCTTGTTCTTGGTTTATTGATTGGCTTGGTTTTGATATGTTTGTTATTTTATTTATGTAGTATTGTTCGTCTTTGTTAATTATTTTTATTGGTGAGATGTGCTTTTGCATTTTGGTTTTGTTTATAGTCTTCTTAGTAGAAAACACGGGTTTCTACCATTTATCTATGGGCATTGCCGTTCGTAACTTTCTCTTCCCCACTTGCCGCACTTTTTCTGAAGCACTGTTTTGAACGTCCGTTTAGCTTGGCTGCTCGGGCAGAACTCAAAGTATACTTGACAAATTTTCAAACCCGATTTTCTCGAAAATAAAGCATTATATAAGAAAAATTTATTCTAGACTTTCACGTAAAATTGTCCCCGATTGTACTATGAGTATCACCCCTTTCTGTATAGAATACAAAATATAAAATTTGAAATATAAGATATGGTGCAAAAAATGTAAAGTGTAAAATGTAAAAAATAAATTATAAATTATAAAACAAAAAATATTGAATTTAAAAAGTTTCCCTACATTAAAAAATATTGTAACACAAAATATTTCGTCACTTTGACGTATGTAGATAATCTTCTAAAAGAGCGGAACATCTGCACGGAAGTTCTCGAAGTTTGGATAAGAGCAAATTAAAAATCCTGCGTAATTCGAGCTCCTATGCAGGACGTGCAGATCCGTTTACAGGACCAAGTTCAGTTACGCTTCATTGTGGTGTACTCTTACAAAACACGAGCACCATGATCTAGTATAGTAATATACTCATACTCATTGTCAGTACAAAAAAGGAGATTCATCCTACAGCCACACTCTTGAAATTTTGGGAGGCTTCTTCCGTCCGCACGTGAACTGCTTAGTAAGAAAATCGAAGCCTTTCGTGACGACAAAATCGTCTTATAAATTATTTTTTATGCGATTCTTATTGATCCAGAAAAATCGTTATATTCGAAATCGAAATGAAATCAGTATGTCCGTGATTTTCTTTTTCAGTTCAAATAATGTAAAGTGAGAATGAAGGAAGTATTATGGATGACAAAAATCTGTAATTATATAAAATATTTTAGTATTATACATAGTAATACGATGTCGAACATATAAATGAGGAAATACTTATAACTATAAATTCAACTAACTGTATTATGAAAAGTTTAATTTCTACACTTTTTTTTATAATATAAAAATATATTGCTTGTGCTTTTGAGCGCTATGAATGAATATAATAGCTTTCATATTTTTATTACCTATTGATTTATCTAAAAATACATCTACATTCCAGTTATTAGTGACTATATTATAATTCATAATCACAGCAGATTAATTATAATTATTATAATACTGAATGCATGTACAGTAACGAGCGTATAAATACTGATAAAGTCAATTGTAATTGTATTATAAAACTTTCTATTCTTATTGTTTTGTAAATTAATTGTTGTAAAATAATTTATAAGAATCAAAAATAAAATATTTGTGCTTTGAAGTAGAACTTTCTAATTTGCATGTCGAGTATTAATTAAAGACTATACTAAATTGACTTGATATATGGACTGTATTTATTTATATTTTTACCAGTGTAAGTCTGTGTTACACTGCTAACCATGTAATCCTTTTGTTGTATATACTTAATTTTTTGTGTTTTTCATACATCCCATTGTAATTTGTTCTTGAGATTACTTCTCAGATTATTCTTTATTCGAGGAAATGTTTTAAATAACATTTAATATTTCTAATAGCTAACAAAGCAAGGCTTTAAAGGATTTCAGATAAGATTGATTGATATCAAGACCCACATAGAAGTCAATAAATTAAAATAAATTCAAATAAGTTGCACATTTAGCTAAGAAAAATATACCAGTATCTAATATTTGTATAAAACATCTTTCGATATTTGTAGTTGGCTAAAAATAATTTGAGATAAATTAAGATAATTTCATTTAATAATTAAAATGGATTCCTTTGTATAATACAAATAAATTTTTTATTCTTCTTGCATTAGTTCATTAAAAATTTCAATTTTACTGTTTCAAGCAAATATATTGGTTTTATAATTTATTCAACATTGACTATAAAATTATTGAAATATTTTATATTTTCTTTTAACTTTCTCATTTCTTTCAACTTTTCAGTCATTTATATTCTTTTAACTGGGACTAGATAGTTTTATATAGCAAATGATGCACCTTTTTATTCTTTAAAAATTCTATAAAAAG
Source organism: Bombus vancouverensis nearcticus (assembly GCF_051014615.1). Classification (NCBI taxonomy): domain Eukaryota; kingdom Metazoa; phylum Arthropoda; class Insecta; order Hymenoptera; family Apidae; genus Bombus; species Bombus vancouverensis. The sequence continues at coordinate 508,444 of NC_134911.1, read as the reverse complement.
GTATTAAGATAGTACTGTTCAAAAAGATTCGTTTAAAAGATATTTTATAATTAAATATGATTATAAGGAAATCATAAACACTGATCTGCGTTTTTCGTTGAGATGTCATGTGTATTTCAAGCAATTCAAACTGCTTCAATGCATGTTATTAGCTAGAATCTTCAATCGTGAATGCAGACTGCTGAAATACCGCTAATTAATGGAAATTCCATATTATAAATTATTTTCACTCAGCGTCGCAATCTTAGAGGTTCTTTAAACGAAAAGAATCATCATTCTTTCCATTTATTAGATTGCCCAAAAAGTTTCTTTCGTTTTATAAAGAAATAATAGACGTACAACATTTTTTGTTTTATATTATTTTATTGAATTATATATGAACCATTTTGCAATAATAGAACAAAATGGATTATACACAATTCAATAAAATAATATAAATTTTGCAGTAATAAAACAAAATGGATTATAGATTACTATATTTAATTACAGCATTTAAGAAAACTTAGTAGTTCTTGTATTTTATGATTCTTTAGATTATCCTTTATAGTGAGTATTGTATTAATTTTGCATTGATGTTTATGGATAGAATATTACATTTTAAAATAACTTGCTCCATTATTGATATGGCTTTGCTCATTTCATAAAACGGTGAATTTTTTACTTTGAAGGTGCATAAATTATACAGAGAGAGACAAAAACATTCGTAAAATTAATTTAGCACTGATAGAAACAATACAACAATAGGAATATTTTCTGTGCTATTAAATATAAAAATAAAATTTGGAAATGTCCATCTACAACAGCAAATCATGTCCTCTTTAAGGTCGTTCAACTCTTGGAGTGGAAAGATTTTTTTACATAGTAAGTGATTTTGTAATAATTTGAAATCATGAAGTGCCTCATTCTACTTAGGAAAGGCTATCTTACGTGCTGAGGAATAATTACAATTAAATACAATAAAAAATGTTGATATTGTATTTCAAAGTTAGGGTCAATTTTACGGTAATCTTTTAACATATCTCAATTGTTACAGATGTATTGAATCACGTTGTGGGAATTGTGACAAGTTCAAAACACATTACTACATGTTACGTGAGATCATGTGTTATCACGTTGCATACATCGTTGCAACCATGCATACATACATGGTCATCCCAGTTCTGCCCGAGCAGTCGAGCTATGCGGACGTGAAAACTAGTGCCTCCGTAAGTGCGACAAGAGTGAAAGAAAAGGGACGTGCAACAGAACCAATCGATTATGGAAAACATCCAAAAAACACCAACAATAAAAATACTAAACAAAGGAGAAACATACGCCATAAACAGGGCCGCAGACCAACAGAGTCCAAATAAACCAACAAGTGAAGTACAGGATTGCTCAACTACAAACGAAATAATGATGGAAATTATAAAAAAGGACGACGAAAAGAATAATATCAACAATGATCTACCACAACATAACGAAAGCTGGAAGACTGCAACACCCAGCAAAAAAAGAAAAATAAACACAAACACAAATGATAGGAGGACCACAGAAACAGAAAGACAACAATGGCTACAAGAAATTCCTACGCAAAACTCCTTCAGCTCACTGACAGAAGAGATGGACACAGACCCAACAAGAAAACCAAGAACACACACTCCCAAGCCTCCACCAATCTACATAGACGCTAAAATAATAGACCCCCTCATTGATCTGCTAAACAGCACGGCAGGAAAAGAAAACTACACTATCAAACAGCTCAAACTGGATCAGGTAAAAGTACAAACTAATACCCTAGAAACCTACAGGAAAGTAACAAAAGCGCTAAAGGACAAAAACGCTGGGTATTATACTTACCAACCTAAATCTGATAAGAGCTACAAAGCAGTAATCAGAGGTTTACACCCTAAAACAAATACAAACAACATATGCGAGGAATTAGCCAAGATCGGACACCAGGTAAGAACGATCAACAATATAACCAGATTTGATACTAAACAACTACTACCGCTATTTTTAATAGAGCTTGAACCTAAAAGTAACGAAAAAGAAATATTCGAAATTAAAAAAAATCTTAAACAGAATAATTACAGTCGAGCCACCCAGACATAAAAAAGACATACCACAATGCATGCGGTCTCAACAATATGGACACATAAAAAACTACTGCAACTACTGAAACCCGGCGTGTGTCAAATGCGCAGGAAAGCACCTAACAGTGAACTGCCCACACACGGGAAAAATAAATGACGTAAAATGTTATAATTGCGGTGGAAATCACCCACCCAGCTACAAAAGCTGCGTAGTCAGAAAACAACTACAAAGCAAACTTTTCCCGCCGATTCGAAACAGGACACACAACAATTTCCACACGCAACAGGACAACACAGAATCTATGCCAACACCAAATACACAGCATGTAATGAACAATAACCACAGTAACACCGCAAAATCTTGTAGGTCAGGTATTTTGTTCAGGTCTGTCGGCCAGTATGTCGGTCTTCCTGTGGATAATATATTGAGGTTATTATTTCTAATGTACTTTTCCACGGTTCTACCTCGAGGTGTGGTGATTCTTGATCCCCATAGTGTGTGCTTTGAGTTATGGTCTCCAGCTGCAATACACTTGTCACCTAAGTGTCGAAAGTACTCTTCCCACATTTGCGATATAATTTTGTGCCGCGGCGGTACGTATACTGCTGACAACTGCAGTTGGTTGCTGCTAGTTTGTACAGTTACGATGGTTGCTTGTATATGTTCCCTACTAACCTGGCTTTCTTTTTTTTTTATTCATTTATTAAAATTACAATCAATTCTCGCGTTGAGAATTTTCACTAATTTTTCTGACGTGGCGCAGTGACATGGCTGATTATTTATAATAAGTTAATACTTATTATAGATAAGTATAATTTATAAGTAAGTATTATAAATAAGTAAATATTACTTAATTTCGATAATTAATTGAATCTAGATTTAGGTCTAGCGGGTAGTGCCCCTTCAGCCTGCGAATCTGGTCCGTTGTATCAAGTAGTCCAGTGATTAGGGGGTTTCGGTGTTTGTTGACTCTTTTGCTATATCTGTCGCTATATTTTGCTATTTCCTCTTTGACTGTGGGTATCTTGAGGTCGCGGTGTATTGTTTCATTGGTTACATACCAAGGTGCATCAGTTAGGGATCTTGGCGTCTTCGATTGGAAGCGTTGAAGTACTTCAATGTTGGAGTTACTTGCTGTTCCCCATAGCTGGATTCCGTAGGTTCAGACAGGTTTTATTACGGTCTTGTAGAGGCTAATTTTGTTCTGTGTGCTTAGGTTGGAGAGTCGGCCAGTGAGCCAATAGAATTTCTTGAGTTTGCCCTTGAGTTGCTTTGTTTTGTCTGTGATGTGATTTTTCCAAGTTAGCCTCCTGTCCAGGGTCATGCCCAGGTATTTGACTGAGTCCTCGCTAGGAATTATTGTGTTGTTAATGGTGACCTGAGGGCAGGTTTGTTTTCGGAGCGCGAAGGTTACATGTGTGGATTTTTTTTCGTTGATTTTGAAGCCCCATTTATGAAACCACTTTTCCGTGGAGTCGAGACATCGCTGGAGAGTGGATGAGGCAATTACCGGGTCTGCGTGGGTAGCTAATAGCACTGTGTCGTCAGCAAATGTTGCTATTGTTATCTCGTTTGATATAGGTAAGTCGGCAGTGTAGATGGGGTACAGTAGGGGTCCGAGGACACTACCTTGGGGTATGCCGAATTCTATTGGGAATGTTGCGGAAGTGGCGTCTAGGCATTTAACCATGAATTGTCTATTGGTTAGGTAGGATTTTAGGATGGAGTAGTAGGGGTGAGGTAGGATCTTTTTAAGCTTGTATGGTAGCCCTTCATGCCATACTTTGTCGAATGCCTGTTGGATGTCTAGGAATACCGCTGAGCAATATTTTTTCTTTTCAAGGGTTTGGCTGACCGTATGGGTTATGCGATGGATTTGCTCTACTGTTGAATGTTGTTTTCGAAAGCCGAATTGGTGATCTGGGAGTGGTTTCCAGTCCTCTAGGAGTGGAAGAAGTCCATTCGTGAGCATCTTCTCGAATAGTTTAGACAGGTTAGGTAAAAGACTGATTGGGCGATAGGAGCTAGTTTCATATATCGGTTTACCAGGTTTAAGGATGAGGGTAATCAGTGAGATTTTCCAGGCCTTAGGATAGTGTTCAAGGCGAAGGATAGCATTAAAAATCGATGTGATGAGTGCAATCCCTTTTATGGGAAGTTCCTTGATTGCTTTATTGCCTATTAGGTCGTGCCCTGCTGATTTCTTGGGATTTAGGCGATTCTATAATCTTTGCAGAAGTGAAGGGTTCAATAGGAGGAGACATTTGGAAGGGAGTGTGCAGGTATTCAGTAACGTTCGCGGCAGCTTTGGGGGAATGAGGTTTGAATACTTTAGACAAGTATTTAGCAAACAGGTCGGCTTTTTCTATAGGGCTACGCGCCCATCCACCTTGCGGACGGCGGGTTGGGGGGATTATTTGTGGGGGGCGCGTGAGTTTCCTGGAGGCCTTCCATAGTGAGTAGTTGGAGTCAGCTGTGGAGGACAAACTGGCGAGATATTTATGAAAACAGTCATTTTTGTAATTTTTTTATGGTTTTGGATAGCTTTCTAGTTGCGTTGTTTAGTTTGCGTTTGTCATCCGGTGTTCTATGGGTCTGCCATACTCTTCTTAGTCTACGTTTTTCTGCTACTTTTTTTAATATGTAATGGGGATATTCATGTTTGCTGATAGACGTCTTTGTCGGTGTGGAGAGGCGGATAGGGTTTATTATGCTCGTGTTTAATTATTCCGTGACTGCTTCGATTTCTTCATTAGTTTTTAGTGAAGTTAAGGCTGAAGTTGAGTGAGTAGAGACTTCTCCAAAGAGCTGCCAGTTGGCATGTTGGTTGTGAATGAAGCCATTAGGTGTATTCTCGATAATTGTTGAACTGACTGTTGCTATCACGGGGGAATGATCAGAGGAGAGATCAGCCGAGGAGTTGATTTGGACATGCCTTTACGAGATATTTTTAGTTACGAGGAAGTCAAGAAGGTCGGGTATTTTGTTAGTGTCAGTGGGCCAGTATGTGGGTTCGTATGTGGTAAGGTAGTTGAGGTTGTTGGTTATTATGCTGTTTAAGAGGTTTTTGCCTCTTACTGTAACCAGTCTGCTGCCCCATTGGGTGTGTTTGGCGTTATAGTCTCCTCCAGCTATGAATCTATTGCCCAGGGTGTCCAGGAAGTTACCAATGTCTTCTTTGGCGATGGAGTGTCTGGGAGGGCAGTATACTGCTGAAGTGGTGATTGTACCATGACAGTCTTCTATTGCTACGTTTGTTGCTTGGAGGTAGTCTTTCTGGAATGATGGAAGTTCGTAGTGCTTAATACTTGTTTTGATTATGATTCCGGTGCCGCCGTGGGCCTTTCCGCTGGGGTGTTGGATATGGTAGAATTTGTAACCATTTATTTTCAAATAGTTTTTGTCGGTGGAGTGGGTTTCCGATACGAGCATTACGTCGATTTGCTGGTGTTTTAGGAAGAGTTCTAGTTCAAATTTGTGTTGCGCTAGACCGTTGGCATTCCAAAGAGCTATGCGTCTTGGTTTTATTTTGCGTCGAGGCCTATTAATTTATCCATGAGTAGTGTTAGTAGCTATAGCAAATTATTTATTTGCTCCGATTATTTCTCTATTAGCTTTTCAAGCCTAGAGAGGTTGTCTGTGTTAGGTGAATTGGTGACACTATTTTGAGAAAGATCCCTTTGGCTATTCGGGTTATTTTGGATGCCTTTTACTGCTTGGGCATAGAAGGTTGAGGTAGTGGTGAATTTAGTAGGACTGGGTATTTGGTTGGTTGAGGGGATTGGGGTAATCGTGAATTTCGGCGGGCTCGTTGTTTGGTTGGATACCTCTTTTGCTCTGAGTTTAGGGTACCTGTTTGTGTATAGAGTTTTGTAGGATGAGCAGCCTTTATAGTTGGCAGGATAGTCACCTTGACAGTGGATGCACTTCGCTGGGGTTTCCGGTGGTTTACTGCATTGGTCAGTGGGGTGTGTACCTGCACATTTAACGCAGTGGAATGTATGGTTGCAGTATTTTTGCGTGTGGCCGTACCTTTGGCACCTTTTGCATTGAACTATCTCTTTTTTGACAAGCGATGGCTCGAATTTAACTATTGCGTTCAATAGCCGACTGATTTTGTAGATTTCTTTGTTACTGGGTTTTGGTTTTAGATCTAAGAAGAATAAGGATAGCGGGTCTTTCGAGACTCTATGCCTTATGTTGCTGACGTTGATGACTTCGTGGCCAAGTTTTAATAATAGGCATTTTAGCTCGTCAATGTCTGCTGAGTGGTGGATGTTTCGTAGGAACACCCGGAAAGGCCCTTTCTGTTTAAGTTGGTAGGTGTGGAAGTTGGCGTTCAGGGTCCTAAGTATCTTGGTGAGTTTTCTGTAAGCTTCTGGGTTCCTCGGCAGTATTTTTACTTTATTGCTATTTATCTTTAGGTTGTAGTCCTCCTTGGAGATATCTCTCTCTAAGGACTTGATCATTGTTTGGATGTCGATAACATCATCAACAAATATTGATGGGGGAGGGGGGATTCTCTGTGCGTGTTGGTTTGGCGGCGGGACTGCGATTTCCATGGCGTCGTTTGTGGATTCCAATACGGCGAACCTGTTGTGGGTGTTTATTTGTATCGTTGATTGTTCGTTCCGGGTGTCGATTGTGTTTGATTTTGGTGTTTCTATTTCTCGCTTTTTTCTATTATTGGCGTCGTTGGTACGGGGGGATCTGCTGCACTTCTGCCACGGAGGAGGTAGCGCGGGGTAGTTGCGAATTTGCTCAGGAGAACCTGGTCGTGATTTCTGGGCCATCATCGAGCTAGTTAATTCAAAATGAATAACTAGTCGTGAGACTATGAGGCTAGTATTCGGATTGGGGTTAGGTGCGTGGGATTTTCTTCTCCCTAAAGGATAGGAAACACTTGGCTGTGTTCACTTTCGACGGTTGGGCGACACGTGTTGTTTTCGAACTTCACTGGGCACTAGAGACACGTCTGCATGCTTCGGCACCCAACAGCGAACTTACTAACCTGGCTGTGTAGGTGATGTTTAATGTCGTTTTTTATTACTACTGCCGTCCCTCCGTGTGCTTTCCCTGAGGGATGCTTGGTGTCATATATGGCGTAGTACGGTATTTTTATATAGCTTTTTATTGTGAAGTGTGTTTCTGAAACGAGTATTATATCAATATTATTGCTATACAGGAATGTTTTAGTTTCTAGGGCCCTTTGTTCTAGGCCGTTAGAGTTCCAGGCTGCTATTTTAAGCGTGTCTATTTTTATTTTTTGCTCATCATGTTAGTAAGTAATTGTAGCATGACTGTTATTTGTTGTGTTTTCTGTCTGAGGAGTTCGTTTTGCTCGCTTATCATTTTTGTAAGTATTTCCGTGTTTTTTATAGAATGTTTTATTAACTCGTTGATTTCTGTAGTGTCGTTGCTGTGGTTGTTCTGTTCTTGATTGTCTAAGACAATCTTCAGTTTAATCTTCTGATATACAGCTCTTTTAATCTCAAGTTGTTTTCTCGGTCATTTTCATTTTTCAGGTTCTGTTTCCACCCATTTCGTATTTCCAGCTCAGAAGACACATCCTATTTATCGATTGAATTGTTTCGACTAATTGTTTCAATCGCCGTAGCAAAACAGAGTAAGTCATTTTCAAAGTACGTATTTGTGTAGCTATCTAACTGAATAAATAAAAAGACATTGTATTACTGTAGTATCGTGGACAAATGACCTAAGAAATATCGGGTGAATCATAAACAATATTGCGGGAAGACCTAAGTGCCGTTAGGCCAAAAAGGCCTGGGAGGATTACCGGGTAGTCGAGTGGTGAGGGGTTGAGTTGAGATGGTTGTGAGTTGAGAGTCGAGGTATGAGGAGTTGAGAAGTCGTGAGTTGAGAATCGAGTGGTGAGAAGTCGAGTTGTGAGGAGTCGAGAGTTGAGTTGCCGAGTTGTTATGAGTTGTAAACTATCAGTTGTGAGTTGTGAATTAAATATTTAGTTATAGCACATTACTGTGTTTAGTTCACGTTAAGTAACCATCGTTTCCTGTTTAATCCAATGAAAATAGATCTATCGTTCAATAAACTTATTATATAGGATAAATAGAAAATATCCCATATTAAGTTCGAAAATTATTTGTTTGGAAGAATGTTCCAATTATATTCCAAGTAGTTAATTTGAATTTTCCTATTATTGCTATATTAAAAGACTTAGAATCGCTTCAAAATTGATTCAAATATCTTAGCACTGATCGCGACATTTCTCTGAGTGGCACGTTACTTGGATGGAGACTTGTCACATCGTAGTCATAAATAAAAATAGACAACGCAACTATAATATCTCAAGGCAAATTGTTTAATTTTTAATGAAAAATTTGGTAATCGAAGCATATTTGTATACAATTTACTCGCTTCTCTCATTTCATTTTCACCTTAATCTCAAGGTATTGACTTAATATGAAAGAAAAAGTAACGCTTAGCTTGGAGCTCAGTGGAGTCAAAAAAGTTTAACCCGAGCATTGTATAGAATACAAGCTAACGAAAGTGGTAAACCTGAAACAGAACGATGTTGGAATTCCGATAATGGATATAAAAATTCTAGGAAGGAGACTTCGAACTAACAATATTACGAAAACTCGATTAGAACCTGGTAGCAAGCATCCATTATCATTTTCTCTTCCTATTGTTATATTATGTCTGTTAATAATAATATTTAATTTTTTGTCTTCCTCTTTATTTGTTTAGACCTCGTAGGAGAAGAAAATTAAAATTATCTACGTATCATCATTAGAGAGAACTGGGCTCATAGAATAGTAATAAAAATATATTTCATTTTATTTCGCTTCTATCGATTTTTTAAACAAACTGGCAAACTAAAAATTGGCAAGTTTAAATGAACAAATTAAGCATGCTTGTAAATGCGTCATCACTTTCGAAAACGAGGCATCTCTCCGGAGAAAATGATACTTTGTGTTTCAGTCTCTTAAAAATGATTATACTCTCCATCTCTATTCATCGAGTACTCTATTATCGCCAGAAAATGCAAAAAAGTTAGCAAAAGAATTAAAACAGAATTAAAAAAGGAGGAAAGTTCCCAGAAGAAAAGTTTATCCATAATTATGCAGAATTTATGAGAATTATAAATATGGTTCAACCTGAGTAGAAATTTGAGAACGATCAATTTGACCAGTATTGGTTGGTTTAGTGTTAATAAGTAGGCAGTAATGTTTAATCCGCGATTTTTTTCGCAAACCTCGCGCAGAATGATTTACGTCTTCAAATATCATATCTTATTTTCCACGTCTTGTTCGATGTAAGATGTTAATATAAAAGAAAAAGTAAAGCATATTAAATTTGACAATAATTTTGTATTCCGTACATGGTGTTATTCTGTGATAAATATTTACCCTAAAAATGTCAAGACTATAAAAAGAATTATAAAAAGATGTTACGTCGTGCGACGTTCGACCAGTCCAGGCCACACACCGCAGGCAAGATGGCAACCAGATGTCTTCGGATACTCACTGCGTACCCTCAATAGTCTCAAGTACCTTCCATAAATCTCAGGAATTTCCTAGTCGAGGTCCTTCAAACTGAACAAACGTCTGTTTCCGAAGCATTTCTAAAGACCTTTGTCTACTACGGCTTGACAAGGGAAAGTTAGTTTTTCTCACGTATGATGCAACTTTCCTCCCACTAACCACATTCTCTCGAGGGCGATTAAGACCCTTCGTTTAACCAATTAACAACGAAGCCTATTTCCCTCACCCGCTTAACTAAAATCGTCACCAACAAATCCGATGGCCCCGTGTGCTAGACACACCCATCCTTAGCTTTCCTCCGCCACAGCATTCTCTCCGAACATCACTGATTTTCTATCCTTCGAACAGTCAACATCCTTCGACCGGGTTTACACCCGAAGATCAGTCAGTCTCAATCAAACATCTCTTTAAGCAGTTAACAAGTCGCACACAGTAGTCATCTCATAGCAAATATTCATTTTGTGTTACACCGAAGTTGTTGGTTTGTGAAAATATATAATAACCTGTTAGCAGCAGCGTTATCTTTAATTTAACTACCCTTATTATCCCAAAAGAAATAAGGGATCGAACGATTCGCGGCGTCGATTAGCAAATCGTAACGGGAATTTACGACTCCGGTTGGCGCGCTTCTTCGAGATCGTGTCTCCCCGCGAACGTGCGAAAACAAAAGATATTACGGGCATGAAAGACTGTTCAGTGTGCGACGAACAAGAAACTCCAGTAACTGAAGACGGCATGGAAACACATGAATAGCTTTTCACAACCGAATCAGAGTTAGACAGCAATAGTAAAGTGGAGAATATTATAAATTAGCGTTCACGTCCAGGGGAAAAAGGAAGGAAATTATCGTTGACAGTAGAGAGCGAGACTGATGTAAAGAACCAACGTATCGAAACTGGCCCGATGGGATAATTTGAAGAGAAATTAATAGATGCAAGTCCCAAACCGGGCAGGACATCAGTTCATAATATTTTTAGGGATATGTCAAACGGCATATAATGAAAGGACAAGTAAAGACGGCATTTTATCTTATCATTGATCACTGTATAAGGGATCATATAATAAAATGTACGGAAGAAGAAGCATTTAGACATTGGCATTTAGAAGCATTGGACACTAAGAGGGAGCTAGATGCAACAAAACTGGATGCATTTATTACTCTGCTATATGCCCGCGGTGCATATCAGGCAAAGAATTTAGATGTATCATATTTGTGGAATATAATTTGGGGCCCTGCATTTTCTTCAAAAACAATGAGAAGACTTTGCTGAAATTATGAGGTTTATACGATTTGAAGAGCGAAAGAAGCCAACGTTTACGAACCAACAAATTTGCAATGGTATCTACAGTATGGGACAGATTTATAGAGAATTCACAAAATTTTTATAAATCTGGTGCATACATTACCGTTATATAAAGAATCGTGGGAAAAAACCATGCAACAGAACTATCAATAAGTTCAGATTCCTTACTACAAAAAGCTTGTCAAGTAAAATATTGTAAAAGTCACAAAACTACGAAAATCTATTCAAGACGCGGGAAATATGTATGCGGCAAATGTACAGTTGATAATAAGATAATTTGTAAGAAGTGCAGCGAAGATGAAGAAGATATATTTCTATGTAAATAAAAGTGTAGTCTTATTTAAGTTTATAATTGAAATTAAACAAAAATAAATTTGGACGAAATTTTTTGTAAGTTCATCATTTTATATACATTCAGTTATAAACTGACCATTATCTAATTTAAATCATAAAAACTATTACTTTTTAAATCACCGGTTTTTACCGGACACGGTAGGAATAGGTATACACGAAGTGTCGGTAGGTTTAGTGTTAAAATCCATAACAACATATCGAAAATCACCTCATGGAATTTTTGAGTAGAGAGGATTAATGTTTACTCTAATCCTTTACGTCCATAGATAATTAATAAGCGATAGCACATCTAAACAATTTTTATACAAATTCTGCACACGCCCCGTGATCATCACGTCCATGGGTGTCCACAGGAAAAACATATACGCATCGCGAATGACAAGTAAGCAGTAAATTTTTTTTTTAATAACTGATATCTTGGATTATGCTTGTTAAAGTAATACTATATGTCGGAGATGGAAGGACATCGGGACCTTTCTTTAGAATGTTCGGAAAAACCCAATACCTCAATCCAGATGTTACAACATCGACATTTAAGCAATAAACGAAGAAATAGTTATGCGGGCACTTAAGGTTTATGACGATGGGGTTGGGCTCGAGGTGACATAATAAGTCACCGAACGTACCCACGGTCACGGGAGGGACGTGTAATAACGGAAGTAGAAAATAGTTGTGCAGCTCTCGTCAAAAACAGAGATTGACCCAAGTGTATTTTCGACTAATCACGGGGAGACGCACTCGCGAGGAGAGACGTCAACGGGAGTCGTAAATTCCCGTTACGATTATAATAATCGACACCACGAGTTGATCGATCCCCTGATTTCCGTTAAGATAATAGGGGTGATTAAGTTGATATAACACTGTGATTCACAGAGTTATAAGGTTTTATTTCCAACACTTATGATGTACACTGTTGAGTAGGTATAAATCGTAGATGAAAATTTGTCATCTATATATGCCATCTATATAAGATAAGATAGATATGCACAATAGAGCAAAGCTCTTATAGTTGAACTTAGTATGTTAGTGGACGTAGCACTAGAGGATACTTAATAGAATGTGAATGTTCGGTAATTCCAAGAACCGACTTAGATGATGTGAGTTAGACCTTTCGTGCTTAGACTAAGTAAAGTTGATTTTTCTAGCGGTGTAGAAGAAGTTGACTTTTCTAGCGTTGTAGAAGATGTAAAGTACAGCGACGATGCTATGTCGGAGGAAAGTTAGCGATGGGTGTGTCTAGCGCACGGGACCATCGGATTTGTTCATGACATTTTTGGTCAGGAAAGTGGGGGCAGTATACATTGCTTCCGCTTGGATAAACGAAGGTTGGTGGACTAGGAAGGGTCTTAGCCGCCCTCGATAGAAAATTGCTAGTGGGAAGTATCGTACGTGAGAAAAACTAACTTTCCCGTGTCAAGCCGTAGTAGACAATACTCTTTAAAAAAGCGATTTAGAGAAAAGATATTTGTTCGGCCTGAAGGATCTTAGCTAGCAAATTATTGGGATTTATGATGGGTCCTTAAGACTATTGAGGGTACGCAGTAAGGTTCCCGTCTGGCCCGCGGTGTATGCCCTGATCTAGGTAGAGGGTCGCCCGACAAAACACCAAGGAGTGGGGAAAGGACTTTATAAGGGCAGTTTCATTTGGATTACGAGTTAGTTAGTTAGTCGTTGGCCGAATTGCTGATTGAGTTTTCCGAATCGTGTATTACGTTGGCACTCGTCATCCCGTGGACCGTGGATTCGTTGTCGGACCTGAATTCGCTGTCATCCTATTGCCGCTATTACTTGTAGCCTCTTGTAGTACCCACATTTGTACCGGTAAACATCGGCTATATCCACGATGGTAAATTTGAGTAAAGGTTCATCGAACGCCCAAAATTCCAACCTTAATCCGACATATATAACGTTTTATTAAATACAAAATTTATATAGAACAGAATATGTTACGCCACGAGGCGTACAACAGGCTGTATTTTCTAACCGTCGCTCGCCGTCCTACAACATCGCAGACGGATCGTCGCGGCTGCCCGGCAAACAAACATTGTAGTGGCAAGCGCATGGTTCATTAAGCAGGGCGACCTCCAGAAACGTCGACTCGTGGCCGTTATTTTACCTCGCGTAAAAGAATGTGGCGTGATCCGAAAGTAGTGGGGGTCGCCTTCCAGAAAAGACGAAAATAATCGAAGGGCGGGCAGTTCCTTCTGACGAGTCAAACGTGACACACCGAACATAGCAAACGAATTTATCTAGAGATCAAAGTCGAGTCAAATTTCTGTAACATCTTCATCAGATTATTGTAAAATATATTGTTCTATGTTAACCTGTTAATACAGTGTTACATTCATTAAACCACCTCTGTTATCCTAAACGAAACAGGGGAACGACTATTTCGCGGCGTCGATTAACATGATCGTAGCGAGAATTTACGACTCTCGCTGACGCGTTCTCCTAGCGGCCGCGTCTCTCCGCGAACGGTCGTAACAGAATAACTATTCTATATGTAACATAATAACCTGCAGTATTAACGAACAGCGCTGTATTCTCTTGTACATCTCAAACAGGAATGAATTTCTTTTATTGCACATTCATTCATTCAACACATACGCAATGTGCTCCTCTCATGGCATTTTCCTTTTGTCTTCCTCTCTTTCATTTCTAGCTCGTACAACACAGATGTACACACATCTATTTTCTAACAATGCTTATGAGGTGTAAGTGTTGTCCGTGATAATTGTAGCTGCCGGCTGAAGATGTCGCTGCTGGGGTACTGCTATTTTTCTTCTAATGTAAATGCGTGGAAGAAAAATAGAACTACGGGCGCCGGGATTCGAACCTGCGTCCCGAACGTTCGTCACCTAAGGCGCTAACCACTGCGCTACCGTCGTCCGGTGTTAGTTAGTGTTGAGTGGCGGCATTTGTTGTCGAGTGCCGCCACAGTACCCCCTTACCAGTGATAACGTTTCTTCTTTGCGTGGTAAAGCGGAAAGCGATTATTGTTAAGCCCGTGCAGATGTTGCGCGCTGTCTTCGATGTGACGGTGGATACCTGTCGGTACGGTGCGAAGTGTTCCGCGTACGGTCGTAGGCCTCTGTTCCTCTTTTTTTAGTATGACGTGCTGGTGGTGATGCCCATGAACTTGCAATGGCTACCTCAATCACTCCTGGCTTGGTCATCCATCCTCTCGTATCCTGTCACATGCTTGCGTGGGTCGGCGGTGAGGCGTCGAGTTTTGCTGAGAAAGGGAAGTTTCGTCTGCGTCGTAGCGGTAGATCTAGATTGCCACACAGTCCTATATTCGCTATAATCGAAGTCTCGGGTAGCGCTATCACGGTCACACACCTCTTTTTCGCTGTCGATCACGTCAGGGTCACCAATTTTAGATGGTATAATGTTGTCCGTGATAATTGTAGCTGCCGGCTGAAGATGTCGCTGCTGGGATACTGCTATTTTTCTTCTAATTTAGATGCGTGGAAGAAAAATAGGACTACGGGCGCCGGGATTCGAAACCCGGGTCCCGAACGTTCGTAACCTAAGGCGCTAACGACTGCGCTACTGTAACGTCAATTCACATCAGAGACTACGTCACACACCGCGGACACGATGGCACCCAGATGTCTGCACATCCTTGGCGCGTACCATCAATAGTCTTAAGTACCCACCAGGGGTCTTGGAATTTTCATAGTTAAGTTCCTTCGGACCAAGCGAGTATCTCTTGTCTTAGCTTTTCTTTTACGTTTATTGTTTACTACGGGTTAACACGGAAAGTTAGTTTTCCTCGCGTCTAGTATGTTCCGTTAGCAACTTTTTCACGAGGGCGACTGAAACCCTTTCTGGTTCAACAACCGTCTTATTATCCAATCGGAGACGGTGTCTACTGCCCTCACCTCCCTAACTAAAATTGTCATCAACAAATCCGATAGTCCGTGTCCTTAGACACACACACCCCTAGCTTTCCTTAGACACAGTATCGTCAGTAAAACTTCACTTATTCTGTATTCTTAGAATAGTCAACATATCTTTACCAGTCTCTACCTTTATAACAGTCGCGTACTTAACGTGTCACTGTAACTAGGTTTTACATAACGTGGTTGGAGTGAATTGTGATTTATGTTAATTCAGTGTGTATTCCATTGTGATTGCTGAATTCATAATAAAGTTTAATTAAAACAAAATTAATAGTTGTGTTACGACTCAGCTTTCTTTTCTCTTACAACTCAAGTATCAATTTTACGTGACATTTTGGCGATCCGTGCCAGAATCCACCAATTTCAGTGTAAACGAAATCACGATTTCGGCGTACGCGCATTATTGAAGATTGAAGGATCAGCGGACCACTGCGAATCTTTGCTACTACGAAGCCCTGCAGCAACTTTCAGCGTTCCACTACGGTGAAACTAGACGAGAGGACTACGGTCAGCGCAGAGCAAGCCTACGAATAAGATTCGGAATCTAGAAACAACCAGAGAGGAAACATCGCAGAGACTCCTCAACGGCCATAGCTACTACGGTAAACTGGAAATCTAGATTCATGTTTACGTTACCGTACGAAAAGACCAAGTTTCTCAAGCATTTCGAGCTCAAATAGCAACGATAGTTCAAACCCGATAAGCTCGATTAGAATCATGTCCACATCACGAAAAGACAAAATCGAAACCATTAATATCGCTTCTACAGCCGGAGCTACGGATAATTCGACTCGTGCCGTACTCGACGCGATACAAAAACAAAACGAGAATCTCACCAAGTAAATCGAACTTCTTACGCGACGTATGGAAGAAACACTACAGATAGCCGACAGTAAGACCAAGATTTTCACAGCAAAGATCGCACTAGTAGGGAACAATTTACAAGAATGGTTTGACAAAAAAGGTAAAAGTTTAGGAAAAAGCAGAGAAAGATCATAACAAGAAGGATAATACTTCAATAAGAAATATTTTGGACGACGATGCAAATAAAAAAAAACAAAATTGAAATGAGGGAATTAGAGGTAGTCAGCAAATTAACTGCTGAAAATAATACAAAATCAACAGACAACGTTGAACAAAATATATTATTAGAATCCGTATAAAGAGCAAAAGATAATGCTTGTGACAGTGCAGAACCAAAAACTTCAGCAGATCTTATGTCAAGAAATTTAGATGCTAATACACAAGAGAAATCTTTAGAAAATAAAGATGACAAAAGTCAACCTCCATCTATGTTAGATAGTAGTAAACGGAGTAATCGTTATAATGTTGCTGTAAAGCTTGCTACTTCGCCAAAATTTGAAGAAATTGTTTACAATCAAACAAGACAGTCAAACACAAATAAAATTTTGCGAAGCGCATTAAAGAAGAAAAAAGAGGTATTCAACAAAAATCAATTTCAGATAGTGAAAGCGAAACAACTGATGCTCGTCAACGAAGGGAAGTTCTTTTAACGAACACAGCTAGTGATAGCGATAGGTGTAAATCTGTAGAAAATGATAATGCAGTAACGAGTATAACAGCAATTGATGAAGCGAATTTAAGCCAACGTACTAGGAATAAAATATCTCGTTTACTTATAAATATGGTATTTGATAGTCCCTTATCACGTAGTGCTAATATTGCAAAGAGAGAAGCGAAACATAGAGGCAGACCTAGGAGATCGGATAAAGTCGAAGTTAAAGAAGATGAAAATACAAGAAAGATCCTACAAAATGAAAAGAGTGGATTAGAAGAACAAAGAAAAGTCAAAGAAAATACAAAAGAAGAAACTGCAGAGACAGAAGTCAATTCAAGAAGTATATTAAATAATAAGTGCGATTTACTTGATACCGAAAGAGCTATTAAAATTAATGATACTATTCAAAATATTAAATTTACTGAAGATAGAAGCCACACTTAGAATGATATGGAAGATATAGTAGAAGATTCACAAGAATTACCTAATAAAAGTAAGTTATCAAAAATAAGAATTGTTACGTCGGGTGATTCTCTACCTGGACCAGGTCATACACCGTGGGCCAGATGGACACCAGATGCCCGCTCATTCTTACGGCGTACCCTCAGTAACCTTAAGGACCCGTCATAAATCCCAGTGATTTGCTTGCTAAGGTCCTTCAGACCGAACAAATATCTTTTTCTAAATCACTTTCTAAAGACTATTGTCTACCACGGCTTGACAAGGGAAACTTGGTTTTTCCCACGTACGATGCTTCCTAATAGCAACTTTCTATCGAGGGTGGCTAAGACCTTCCTAGTCCACCAACCTTCGTTTATCCAATCAGAAGCAATGCGTACTGCCCTCACTTTCCTGGCCAAAAACGTCATGAACAAATCCGATGGTTCCGTGCGCTAGACACACCCATCGCTAGCTTTCCTCCGACACAGCATCGACACTCAACTTTACTTCTTCTACACCATTGGAAAAGTCAACTACTTCTTCTACACCGCTAGTCAACAACTAAGTACAATTCTAACGTCCAAGTCTAAGCACGAACAATCACTTCTTCTATTAAGTATCCGCTAGTGCCACGTCCACTAATATACGAAGTTAAATTGAAAGAGCCTTGCTCTAGCGTGCATATCTATCCTACCTTCGGGCGACAAGTTGTCATCAAGGAATTATATCTACTCAACAGTGTAACTTAAGTGTTGAAAATAAAACCTTATAATTCTGTGAATCACTAACTCAATCACCCCTATTATCTTAACGGAAATCAGGGGATCGATCAATTCGTGGTGTCGATTGCTATAATCGTAACGGGAATTTACGACTCCCGTTGACGTCTCTCGATTGCGTCTCCCCGCGATTGGTCGAAAATACAAGAATTGCATTTAATAAAATTGAAGACACAAAAACTATTTTACAGAATAAAAAGAATTCATTAGAAGGAGAAAAAGAAGTAGGGGAAAAGAAGAAAATGTACAGACCGAAATTACTTCAAAAAATATATCAGATGATAAATGTGAAAAATCCATAAACTGGATTAAGGATTTATCTATCTTAGTGAGGAGAAAGAGAAAGGATAGAGGAATTGATCAATAGACTGTAGATTTTGAAGTGTCTATGAAAAACTTACAGTTTTTAATAAAATATTCAATGTAAAGTATTTGTTATAATATTCAGATAGATAGATGAGAAAAAAACTGAATCTGTATACTTATTCATAGCTTATTGATCAATCATGCGACTCATTCAGGATATTAGAGGTAACTCGAGTTGTAGTAAATGCGACAATTTATTAGAAATGGTATATCTGGTGTACCATACATTTGCACATGTTAAATTATTTAAATAAATATAAAAATCATGCGAAAAAAATCTACTGACAATAATGTTAAAGTAGTTAATAATAATAAATCATATAGTGAGACACAAAGCTTAAATCAAGATCTTAAGTTCAAAAAAAAAAAAAGAAAAAAAGGATTGTACTGAAAAACAATGTTTTATTAAAATTAATAAAGTGGACGATATTTCTCCTTTGATGAAATGTTATGATGCTATAGCTGAAGATGAGGAAGTAGCTAAAATTGTTTCAAATGGTTGTGATAACGGCAATATCAAAGTCCCTAAAGATAATATTAAGGAATTTGAGGATACCAATAAAATCATTAGTAGTGAATCAAAGATTTCAGCTCCTATTATTGAAAATAATTTATGAAGTGCAGAAAAGTAAATGATGGATCAGTGTTTAAATACCTGCTTCAGTTATCATCACCTAAAGGCAATATCAAACGCCAGATAAGATTAAAAATAGAAACCTACTCAGCACAAGGACGTGCAGCTCATATGTTAGAGTTAGTGACAAAACAAACAAGAATGGAAGGTGAAGACTATGTAATAAATTTAGATGAAGAACATACAGTTAAAGGAGTAAAATCTAAAGATACGGTTAATGATATGTTGCTGAAAAAGAAGAAAAAAAAGAAAGAAGTTGATAAAATAACAGCAACATGTAGCAGCAGGTGAGAGAAAATAAGCTAAATTTCTGAAAAAGAAACGATGCTCAAGAACTCAAAATTTCTCGAGTGGATATGCTAAACAACAAATTTAATGAACAGTTGAAAGAACGTGAAACAGCAATAGAAGACTTAAATCAAATATTAGAGCATCAATCGGAAATTCGTAAAGTTACCTTAAATGAAGCAAGTTTGAAAATAGGAGAACTCTCTGATAAAATTGAATTTTTTAAAGAAAAGGATAGCCAGATACCGAAACGTAATGAATTACTCGAAGAAGAACAAAATCAATGGAGAAGTTTAGAAAAAACGATTACAGAAAAACTTGAAGAAGAAAAATCCCGTCGAGAAACAGCTGAAAACGAAGTGAAAAAGCTTTCCAAATATAACGAGCAACTTCTAAAAGATTATCAAGAAGTCCATAAAAAAAGAAATACGCTGAGGTTGTTCATCATAATCACAGGCAAAAAATTAAACATGTACCTCAACTGAAAGATAAAATCAATTAACTCGAACAGGATTTATATGCGAAGAACATAAGAACACAATATATAGAACAACAGCACAAGATAGAAAAATTGAGAGCAGAAGGAAAACGTGTGTATAGTAAAGGAAAAGAGAACATATAATGTACCTCCACCAGGGGCGCGTGATCCAAAATTAGATAGTAAAATAAAAGGTTTTGTTACTGAAAAATTAGAGAGATTTCATGACAACAAAAGCATTGCCAGTGCAGAGTGCAATGTATCAATGTGCGCTAAAAATGCAAGCAATGTGGCGATTACTTTTGGAACACCACAAGCACCACGAAAACACAATTAAGACCAAACAAGATCAAGTTCAAAAGTGAAGTCACGTGGGCTCATTACTGCTAACGACCAAAAATTGAATTACGATCCCGAACATCAACTCGCTGATCTTTAAGTAGAATGTTCCAACAAAGATAGGACGACACAAGAGCTCGAGAAGTACATTGAGGACATGAAGGAGGAAGTGCAAAAAATAGAATTGCAACTCGACGAATTACATAAAAAAAATAAACAAACAAACAGAAGTAAAGGAGCAACACCGAAAGGACATAGAAATAATGGCTAAATTGTAACAAGGAATTTTATATGGTTACGACAAAAAGCACCAAACCGAAGTGAAGCGCCTTCGTTCTCAGCTTTAGGAAGTTTCAGAGAAGGAAGAACGCGAAATTAAAGCAAGAAAAGCTATGAAAGGCGATCTTAGAAATCGTATCGCGAATTCCTCGAAAAGAATAGCAGCGCTTGGATCTGAATTGACAGATAAAAAAACACACACACACAAACGTGAAAAGAGTTCAATTTTTTGAAATACAAATTGAAGAACTAACAATAAAATTAGAAGAAATAGCATAAGTCACAAATATGAAGTTGGCTTGCTGGAACAAGAAAAGGCCAAACTTAATTCATATGTTAGTAATTTAATGGAGGAACGTGATAAGCTGGAGCTAAAGTTGCAAAAGCGACAAAATGTAGATCTTGAACTACAAGGACAAATAATCTGCCCTTCAATGTGAACTGGACGAACTAAAGGGTGAATATGAAAAAGTTGTTGAAAATGTTTCGGAAAAAGTGGGTGATTTTAGATATAAATATGAAGAAGAAACTAATAAATTGAAATTCGATTTTGAAAAAAGAAAAAAATGATCCTTTTCAATGAAAAGGAATTTGAAACATTGCGTAGGGTAGAAATTGAAGGTACAGTAAAAGATATGGACGAACAAAATAATTTTCTTAGAAAAGAACTGGAAAAAGTTCAAAAACTTTCCAAAGATGTTAATAATCGCTTACGCGAGGTGCACCAAGAATCAGAAGATTCACATAAAAAACAAACTGTTATTTTGAAAAAAAGAAAGAAAGGAAAAAAAAAGAAAAAAGCATCAGGAAGAATTAGGTGATATAATAAAACTTCATGATGAAGAAAAATATAAACTGATACAGCATTGGTGTTCTGTAGAATGTCAAACTGCCATAAAGGTTTACATTGATAGAAAAGTGCAGTAATTATTTAAATGGACAATCAATGATATCTTAGGTAATTGTAACAATCTTGATGTTTTACCATGGAACAATCAGATGAAGTGCACAGTAACATTATTAAAGTAGAATCATAGATAAAAGTAGATGTATCTTCTTCATTAATACCAGAATCAACAACTGATATTGTAAAGAATGTGAAGGATATTCCAGAAAATCAAGAAAATAAGTCGCAAGAATGTACAGATAATATAATTCAAGATGTTTTAGTAGTAAATAAATGTGGTGTAACAGATTTAAATAAAAAAAAAAAATTTGAAAGTAAAGAAAGTAGTGAGACAAAGAGCATAAAGAACACTGTGATTAATGAAGTAGAACAAGAAATAATAAATAAGGACCCACAAATTGATGATCAATGTCAAGAAGTTTCTGAAAATTGTAGTCAGAAAAACAATAAGGAAGTATTAAATCATACAAAGACAGGAAACGATTCCATAACTCCTATTACATCAGGAGTAACTAATGATCTAGAAACTGCAGGTGACATTGATATTAAAGAAAAGAATGTAAGTATTAAAGAAGGCACTGATATTAAAGGAGAGGACAAAGGAAGAGTGTCGTAATACTGATTCAAAATAGAATGTAGAACAAGAAACAACAAATGGAAATGAACGATGCACGACTGAATCTTTTGATAGTTCACATAAAATTAATGTAGAAAAGAATATTATTTATAATAAAATTGTAGTACATGTTGCTAATACAGAAGGAAGGAATAAATCGATAAGTGAAGCAGATAAAGTGAGCATAACATATCTTTGATGATTGGGGTGTTGAAAATGCAGAAGATGATAGTCAGTCGATATCTAAAGCTCCAGATACTGTGGACATTGAATTGAAAAGTTTACTAAATGACACAAGAACACAAACTGTAGAAGAAAGCACAGTTGTACTGGTTGAAGAAGAAATTACATGCCAAAGAACCAGTTGTAGATGCGTAAAAGACTGTAGAAGTTGCTAAACAAAACAACGAAATGCATGTATCAAAGGAACAACTGGATAACAATCAAACTATAAAGAAACAACAAGATAGTATAAAATCATTACTCAAAGACCACAAACTCATTCTAAATCACAGGCTGTTGGGAAGTCTTTCTTTTCTTTTTCTTTTTTTATTAACGTGGAGGAAATCCGCACGGACACCAAGTCGCTTCTGGGGAAAAGCGGCGTGGTAGTGCCGGACTCCAACTTACTAAAACCTTCACGATGACCGTCCCGGCTGCGATCGAAAGGGGCCCGGGAACTGGTGTGAGCGATACACCGCCCCCCCCCCCTGCGCGCTTAATACCTCCGCTTGATGGAGCGGTGTGTGGCCATTGTCACACCGCGCCTCGTTGCCGGAGCCGCCGTGCCAGGCAGTCCGGTTCCCCTACCAGGCTACTTTGCGGCCCCGGGGCGCTGAGCTGCCAGCGCCGAAGTTTGCACCCCATCGGGGGACGCGGCGAACCTAGCGCGGACCCTTACCCTCTCCGCGGCCTCTTTTCGAAGAATAACTTGCTCACAGAAGGAGGTCACGGCCCTCCTCCTTCTCTCGCTTACCAACAATGCCTCGAGGATCGTCTTCGGCGAGAGGTCCCATCCGATTTCCGTGATGAGGTCGTGACGCGGCCGCACCCACGCCGGGCAGTATTCCAGTGTGTGCTGCGCTGAATCCACGCTCACATCGCAGTGGTGGCAGCGCGCGGTCGCCTCCTTCCCGATTCGGTGCAGATACTCACCGAAGCAGCCGTGTCCGGTGAGCACTTGCGTCACCCTGTAGGTCAGGGGAGGCCCGCCGCCGTCCAACCAAACGTTCCAGTTTGGAACGACGGCCCCGGGGACCCTTATCCCCGATGCACCCGCTCTCGTGTCGAGGCTGGCGCGCCACCTGTCGAGTAAAGCCCGCCGAGCCCGAACCCTGACGTCGGCGCCCGCCGGGCCCACCTTGCCCGACACACCCCGAGTGTGGAGGTAAATCTCGCGACACCTCAGGGCCTGCAATTCGAACGGGGGAAACCCGGCGAGCACCGCCGCTGCCGCCGTCGAAATGGTGCGGAAGCCCCTCACTACCCTGATGGCCACCGTCCTGTGCAGCCTCCTGATCGCTAGGAGACTGCGACGGTTGGTCATCAGGTCCTCTGCCCAGATCGGAGCTCCGTAGAGGAGCACCACGCCGGCGTATAGCCGGCGCACTCCGACGTCGGGCCCGCCCAGCTGAAGTAGCAAACGTCCTAAGGCGTTCGCCGTTGCCTCAACAGAGGGTGTCAGGTGCTCGAAGTGAGCGCTGAGGGTCCAGTGGCTGTCGAGGGTTAGGCCCAGATACTTCATGCTGGTTCCGACCCCGATCTCAGCCCCCTCCAACCTCAGGCGATAACCCGCTGGAGGCGCCCCGTGATCGGCCTTGCGGCAAAACCACATTGCCTCGGACTTCTCAGAGAACACCCTCAGTCCCAATCCCTTGATCTCGGCGACCACGCAGGCCACCGCCAGCTCCACCAGGCGGACGGTTCTACCCCATGCCGTGCCCCAGACCAGCACCAACGTGTCGTCGGCGTAGCACGTCAGTGCCGAGTTCGGAGGCATCGGCGTCCGGAGCACTGCGTCGTACGCGATGTTCCACAGCAACGGACCCAACACCGAACCCTGCGGACCCCGCGGTGTACAGCCCTCCCGGTCACCCCTCCGCCCCGGACGGTATAGACGATACTCCGGTCCCGGAGGAACGCCCGGATCACACCCCGCAGGTACGCGGGCACCCGATGAAATTCGAGGGCCCGGCATATCCTGTCTCAGGGAATGCTGTTGAAGGCGTTGACCACATCCAGCGACACAGCCAGCGCCACGTAACCACGCCGCTCGGCCCCCGGCTGTTGGGAAGTCTACAAAAGATTTGTGGCGTATGAAAAGAGAGAGAGAGTGCGTTTCGTCCCGGGACTACCGGTGGACTCATCAGTAAGGCTGTGCCCGGTAGTCCCTGCCTTAGACGTAGAGGGAGTCTCGCTAGGTGCGGTATTTATATCAGTCGCTCGTATATTCGACCGCTAGCGAGTTAGACAGACAGACTCGTTGTCGTCGTAGCCCTCTAGTGTTGGCGGTTGGTACCCGCGGATCGCCCGGGAGGTGTTGCGCCGCGTTGATGCCTCGACCTGTCGGCGTCCTGTTGATACCGATCCGCCACAGATTCAACACATGATACTGCGGCATTTAGTCAAACTTAGCAAATTATCCCTATTAATCGTGGTCGAAATTTAACCAGCCAACTTTCACAGGTTGAAATAGCAAAAGCATAACATACCACGACGAAGAAGAAGGAGTACAAGTCGAGCCAGTCAGAGTCCAATTCCACCGCTCCATACTGAAGAAACACTAAGATTTTGGAGGACCAAAATCAATCTAAGAAGGGGGGTATGTGACATCAATCATATCTCAATCTACATCAGAGATAAGACATCAAACCCCAAGCTTCGGACTCCTTTGGACATATCACCACCTTATCATCATAGCCTACACCAAGGCTGTGACGCACCTTAGTCCACATAAGAGATAAGATATCGACCCCCGACCTTCGGACTCCTTTGGACACATCATCACCTTATCATCATAGCCTACACCAACTGGAACTATCCGTCGTCTTTGTACAATTGATGTAACGTTTATCAACACAAGTATGGGTTTTACAGAGTTGACAAGTAACTGTGGTAATTAGACACTAATGACAAAGTCTAAGGTTCGATAACGAATCCGCGGTCAACGAGATGGCAAATTTACTTTTTCGTTAAAGTCTAAGTTGGACTTTATGTTAAAACGTGGAGTAATCACTGGTCATAAAGACGTGATTTAACTCGTTGGTGAGACCGTACGAGAGAGTCTCTCTGTCACGGTGACGCTGCAGAGGAAAACCATGATGGGGTGTGTCTAAGGGCACGAGATCATCGGATTCATGGAAAAAAGCCTTTGTTCGGAAAGTGAGGGAAATTGACCTTGCTGTTAATTGGTCAATTTCAATGTTGGTGGACAGAGGAGGATGCTAGCCGCCCTTGAGGGAAAGTTGCTAACAGGAAGCGACGTTCGTGAGAAAAATAGATTTCCCCTATCTTCTCGTAGTTGGAACAAAGACTGTTTATCTGTTTGAAGGACCTTAGTTAAGTAAATCTTAAGATTTATAACGGGTCCTCAGATTATGAACATGTACTCTGGAGATGCGTCGACATCTGGTAATCATCTTATCCGAAAAATAGGGTCTGCGTGTGGCGAGCCACGGGACAGATACCGTTGGAATGTTTACTGTCGGGTGCCGCTACAACTATTTCTTTTTAAGGAGAACTATACTATTACTTCATACCTTTGTTAGGCGAAACGTTCATCCCTTCACCGCTGCTACGCTCGGCGACTGGTTGTCGCCTCAATCTCAAGCTCATTATCACAAGTCTCGAACAAATACAATCGGATTGAATGACGACAATTGCTTAATTACGGCTATGGTAGAATCTAGATTACAGTGTTAAGCGATTTTCCCAAAGTTCCAAAGGGAAGGCTCCGGTGTCCTTTCATCTTCGACATATATATGCATCCCTATTTTGTTAGTTTATTAGTCGCCCTTATTTAATAGTATTTTATATGTGTCTACATTTAGTTAATCTTTTATTAATGTATTGTACCGTGCGTTCGTTTGAGTGTTCGAATCGCCACTCGCGTTATTTGCATGTTGTAGTTTTCGTTTTTTTCGTTACGCTACGTGCGGAGCGCGGGACGTGATACTCCCCCTCTAGGGGTTCAAATTTCCAAAGGAAATTTGGCTGATCGTGTCTCCGTTTTTGTTTGTAAATCTCGACACTCATTCCCTACACACACATAACAAAATTTTCTATTATTAACGTGTTTTGTATTCGTTGTTTTTAATCTTGTTCTTTTGTGCGATTTCTTAGTTAATTAATGTTGTCAATGCATAATAACGTGTATCATTTCTCAGGGATAAGGTCCGCTGCCTCTTGGCTTCTTATATATTATGTGTTCTTCTCCATTAAGTCATCAATCGTGAATAGCTAGTAGTTTAATAGTTAATTGCAATTAATAGCAAACTTTTGATTTATTTTTTATTTCTCGTGGCTGATCTCTATTAATTTTTAATATTCTTGTTACCGTATAATAGTGTAATATTATATTGTATTAATTATTATTTATTATTTTCTTGTTACAATCTTCCATTTGTTTTATTATCATCTTATTAAATATTTATTTCTTCATCGAAAATATAATTTATTTTGCAACGTATAAAAGTTACTAAATGCACGTGTCGATCAGCATCACTTCCAAAATGGCCGCTTGTGAATGTCCCTAGTATAGTGACTTTTATTAATATCGAATTGTTTATCTGTTAATTATTTGTAACTTTATTTTAGTAGATGACGTATAATTGAAATGGGAATAATATTATTTTGTGTTTATTATAGTGTATAAAATTATTGTATGTGTTTCATTGCGCATGCGTAAAAGCTTCTTTGTGCTCGCAACGATCAGCATTAATTCCAAAATGGCCGCTTGTGAATGTTTCCAGTGTTTTATAACTTTTTATACAATACCAGAATGATTATTTATCTGTTACTTATTTTAACTCTGTTTTAGTGCAATCGAAAATTGAAATGACAATAATATTGTTTTGTGTTCATTATAATGTGTATGTTTACGGTGTGTTACTTTAATATTAATAGCACGTACATTGTGTTTTATTTAATACCAAAATAATCATTTATTTGTTATTTGTTTCTAATTCTATTTTGGTGCAATTGAAAATTCAAATGGCAATAATATTGTCTTTGTGTTTGTTGTATATATACTATGTGTTATTTTAATATAATAGCTTGTGGATTGTATTGCTGCTGAAATCCATAAATTATTAATAGCACTGTTTCACTGCTTGGTTATGAGTGGTTTATATTTATACAGCTTTTGTTTATTTGATTTAATTTAATATGTTCATAATGTATAGTATCACACAGTCACTATTGCGTAATATAACTTTACTTCTTTATACCAGATTCAATATAATGATACTATAATAGATCAATACAATATAATAATCTCTTATTCTAATCGTGTTTGTCGTTGATATTCAGTTAATCTGTCTTGATTAATTTCTAACTTATTTCTATATTTATTGGTTGTTTCTATTTCCTTCTTATTAGTTTTTCGTTACTTTATACTTGTGATTTGCTGTTATTTCATATTTGTATGGTATAATTTTTAGAGCTAATCCATATATTATTAGTTAGAGCTTGTGTATTGAATTATTATTGTTTATAGGTTCTTTGATTCTATTTTTTTCAATGCTGCGTCACGTGTTTGGAACATTTACACATTGTGTGTTTTGCATCGTCTAGTTCTTCGTTACATTCTTAACACTTATTATGAATACTTTTATTTATCCTACATCTGTAAGTATTAAAATTGCCATTTAATTTGTTTAATTTAATATGCTTATAGTGTATCGTGTCAACGACTACTATTGTGTATTATAATATTAATTTCTATATATCAAATTTAGTATAATAATATAATATAGGTTAATGTAATATATTATCCTTTTATTTCAGTCATATATGTTGTTGATATTCGGTTAGCCTATCTTGATTGATTTCTAACCACTTTCTATACTTATTGGCCAATTTTATTTTCTTATTAATTGGTTGTTACTACATAATTGTATAATACAGTTTGAAGCTAGTCCATATCTTATTAGTTAAGACTTTGTTCACTTATAGGTTCTCCAATTTTATTCTCCAAGTCTGTACACTGCGTCGCTCACATTGTGGACATTTACACAGTGCATGTTTGGCATCATCTGGTTCTTCGTTACATTGTCAACATTTATTATGACTATTTTTATTTATGTTAGATCTGTAAGTATAAACAAAATGCCATATTTCGTAAGTATCCGCATAGTAAAATGGTCTGTCCTTTTTCTTGTTTGCGAAGACCGCAGTGTCAACGTTGTGTTATTTTGTTATAATGTCACTAAATTTTTCTTGGTTTTTCAGTTTCCTGTTGCCTTCTTAACTGTTCCAGTAGTATCTGCTTTAATACTCTCTATTCAATTAAATTTGGTAGTAAACTTCTCATAACTGTGTTGGCTTTTGTGTATATGTGAGTGGTGAATTTCCTACTATTGTCAATTTCTATTCCAAAGTATTTTATAACATTCTTTCTTTTTCAGGTTATAATTGTCAATCTTAACATTTATTACCTTCAGTATTCTTGTACCTGTAAGTGAAATGGACTCGGTTTTTTTTTTCATTGGCCAACTGTAAGTCTGTTGTCGAACATCAATTATTGACTGTTATCATCACTTCTTTTAGTTTAACTTTAATATTAAGTTATAAATGTTTAATATCATTTTTTTCCTTTTTTTTTTATTAAGGCAATTGAGGTTAATCTATCCATTTCTTTCAGCTGACCATCATATACTATGTTCTACAAAAATGGACCCATAACCAATCCCTGTGGAATTTCTGCATATACATTTCTTTCTACGATAACTAATTATGTACAAGTCCCATTGATTTATAAGGTACTTTTTTCTTTTTAATCTCTTCCAATATCTTTGTTTATATTATTGAATTAACGCATTTTATATTTAAATAGTGGTTAGAATACATAGTAATTTCTTTTTTTTTTCTTTTAGGTTCCGTTATCTTCATTATTCGACAAGCAGCTTTATACTATATACTATCATACTACGTTGCCTCTTAAAATCGTTTTGGCTATTGTCTATTTCGGTTGTGTGCTAGTTTTAACTTGTTCAAGTGTACTGTTCGCAGAATCCCCTTCATTTCAATCTTGACGTTTTGATTCTGCAAAATTTCTAACACTTTATCCGGCCGTGTATATTGGTCAGAAAATTTTCCTTTGCTAGGTTCCTTAGTAGATATACCAGATCTCCTACTTTGAAATTTTGCGGGTTGATTCGTCTGTCGTAATATTCTT
Source organism: Bombus vancouverensis nearcticus (assembly GCF_051014615.1). NCBI lineage: Eukaryota > Metazoa > Arthropoda > Insecta > Hymenoptera > Apidae > Bombus > Bombus vancouverensis. The sequence goes on along the minus strand of NC_134911.1, from coordinate 479,234 downwards.
TTGACTTTAACTGGGATTTCATCAAATTTTCTCTTGCCATTTGCTGCACGGTGTTGATTTTATCGAACAGGTCTCTGAGATATTCCGCATATGTTGGTTCCATGTTCTCTTCGATTATCATTTCACCAGTGGGTTCCCTGGCCAAGTGCCCAAAGACTAATTCATGCGGAGAGAATTTCGTTCCTTCGTGTACAGAGGTGTTATAAGAAAACATGGATAATTCCACTTATTCGTCCCAGTTTCTGGAATTTTCGATGTATAACTTGAGATATTCGGTGAACACGTGGTGAGATCTTTCAATTGAACCGCTGCTTTATCTATGGTATGCCGACGTGGTGTATTGTTTGATGCGAAGTCTCTTTGCCACTTTCTTCATTAGCGAAGATGTAAAGTTCGCTCCCTAGTTGGTAAGAATGGTGACCCGAATCGGCAAATAAATCGTTTTACGAAAACGTTCGCTATCTCAGCTGAGGAGATCCCTTCTATCGGAATCCCGATCGAATACTTTGTCAATAAATCTTGAATAGTTAATATATATTCATTTCCCTTTTGTGTTCTTGGTAATGGACCGACGATATCCATACTAATTTTGTCGAAAGTTTTGCCCGGTGTATCTGTGAGCACTATTGGTTGTTTTGTTTTTATTCTAGTCAGCTTCTTCAATTGGCATTCCTTACAGGTTCTTATATATTCTTGAATTTCCTTCTTCATGTTTTCCCAGTAATAATATCGTATTCTTTGATAGGTCTTCGTTACTCCTTTGTGTCCCGCTACGCATGATTCGTGTTTCTCTTGTATTATATTATTTCGTATTTCAACTGGTGATGTGATTACTTCCCCAGTGCAGGTGGTGATAGTTATGGTTTTTTCCATAAATACTCCCTTCAATTCCCTGATTGCGCGTCGCCAGGGTATTTCTTCCAAATTTCCTTTACTAATGCTAAAGGACGTTAATTATTTTTCGCTTACTACGTTCAGTAAGGATCTCAATGAATTTAGTAAACTTTCTGGCGTTATAGGAATATTTCGGTTTTCCTTTACGGGTAGGAATATGATGTATTTTTCAGAGTCTTGATTCAACCTTACTCTTTTCAACATTAGGTCTTCATAATGCGGCAGTTTCCCTGCTTCCTTCATTTCTAAGGCTCCTTTATTTATCGAAGCACACTGTATATCGACGAATATTACTTTATGATCATTCACTCTCGTAACTGAGTCTCGCGATTCCGAAATTTTTAGTTCCGCAAGTACCGTAGGTCTCGCGTCTTCTCCTCGTTGCCGAGTTGCTTCAGAGTCCGCCGTAGAAGGCTCTTCCTCACTTATTGCTTCGATGTCCTCTATTTCTCTATCGGCTACTTCCTCGCCTGTGTTTACATCGATTTCGGCTAATGCTTGGTCAAAATATTTTACGAGTGTTCCTTCTATGGCAAGGTGTTTTGAAGTAAAGGCTTTTCCTTGTTTTCTCGGATCATAAAACTAAGGCAAGACGCGTGGTTTAGCTTCAAATATGGGAGGGTCCTCGGTTGAGATAGCCAATTAAAATCTTTAGATGTGAATATCGATCTGGCGAGTCTTCTCGCTTCCTGATTGGCAGGCACACCCCTGGTGGGTTTCTAGATAATGCATCCGCGTTTGCATTTGTTCGTCCTTCTTTGTATTGGATATCGAACTCGAAGTCTGCTAATTTCAGTTTCCATTTCCAAATTCTCGACGTGGGATCCTTAATGGAATTCATCCATACTAACGGTTTGTGGCCTGTTACTATAGTAAATTTCCTACCATACAGGTATGGTAGTTTCGTTCAGCGGGGTTTAGTAATCTGGAGGCGTACGCGATTGGTAAATCCTTTTCCAAACGGTCCCTGATTCAATACTCCGCCTATTGCGTATCCTGATGCGTCTGTCGTTCCCGCATGGAGGACTTGCTTATGTAGGTCTATGGGGGCTGGCAAACCCACGTTCCCGCAGCCAGGGAGGACCGTCGGGACAAGCGTCCCGCTTACGTGAGTCCTCTATGTACACCTCAGGGAAGGTCGCCGGGAGTGTAAGCGTAAGGTACGGTTACACTCTCTCTACGTGGCCTTGGGTAGTAGCGCACCCACGATCCTGATGCCAAGGATGGTACCGTCGGGGTAAGTTCCCGGGTACTTTGTACCTTGAGGCCCCCACTTACCTGAGTCCCATCTGGATCTGCCGAGCACGGTTAGCAGGTCGCCGGCCGGCAGTGACGTGGCCGTACATCCACACGATAGTTCCACCAGACTTAGGATGGTACCATGGGGGTCGATTGTAAGCCCGGAGGGAGTAGCGACCCCTCTGCTCGGCCAATTATGGGTTTGGACTCGTGGTGGCAGTGGTTGATGGCCAAGAATGGCCTTCGGCGGGTGGGCAGCGTCCCACCTGCTCCGGAACCGTCCTGGAGAGACGGTAGGGCTTAGAATGCGCCCCGTTTGACCTGAGACGAGCGACAGCCCCTGCAGGCTTAGCTAATCGAGGTAGCAAGGCACTGGGTGCCTTGCGCGATGGTTGAGCGTATTCCAATCCCTATGGCCCTAGGAGTGCCCGGGTTCTGTGTGGCGATAGGTTGACGCCGAGGAAAGTACCCGTTAACGAAGTCTGACAATACTTGATGCATCTGTCGGGAGGTTGAAGAGTTTGGAAAAATCCGGATATTGTAGAATAGGTTTTCTACATTTTCTTGATTTTCCAATCATTTAAAGACAATGTCTTTCTTCAATAGTTGCGTTAATGGCTTTGCAATTTCGGAGAAATTAGGTATGAATCTTCTATAATATCCTACTAGTCCCAGAAATTGCTTGATATTATTTGCTTTCTTTGGTCGTGGAAATTTTGATACTGCTTTGATCTTCTTTGGATCTGGTTTTATACCATCTTCACTGATTATATGTCCCAAATAACTTCGTGTCGTAGGAATTCGCATTCGTTGGGTTGCAATCGCAATTTGGCTTTCCTTAATCTTTCCATTAATTTGTTAAATTTACTTTCGTGTTCATGAAGAGATCATGAATAAATCACTATGTCATCCAGACAGACCAATAGTTCTATTCTTTGCAATCCTGATAGCACTGAGTTCATCAAGCGTTGAAATGTTGCTGTGATATTTTTTAATCCAAAGGGCATTCTTTTGAATTGAAAGTACCGTACGGTGTTGAAAAATGTCGTTTTGTGGGCATCCTCCTGTACCATTCGGAGCTGATGGAAGCCTGATACCAAGTCAAACGTGGAAAAATTTTCGCACTTCCTAATTGATCCAATATTTCCGTGATATTGGGGAGCGGATAAGCATCGCTGTATTTTCAATCGTGGGGAGACGCAATCGCGAGGAGAGACGTCAACTGGAGTCGTAAATTCCCGTTACGATTATAATAATCGACACCACGAGTTGATCGATCCCCTGATTTCGGTTTAAATAATAGCGTTGATTTAGTTAGTATAACACTGTGATTCACAGAATTATAAGTTATATATTTCCAACACTTAAGTTACACTGTCGAGTAGGTATACATCGTAGATAACAACTTGTCGCACGAAGGTAAGATAGATATGCACACTAGAGCAAGGCTCTTATAATTGAATTTGGTATGTTAGTGGACGTAGCACTAGAGGATGCTTAATAGAGGAGGTGAATGTTCGATATTCCCGAGAACCGACTTAGGTAGTTAATGTGAGTTGTACTCCTCTAGCGTTGTGCTTAGTTTTAGATGTTAGGCGTTAGATTTTTGTATTTAGTTGTTGACTTTTCTAGCGGTGTAGAAGAAGTAAAGTTGGTTGACGATGCTGTGTCGGACGAAAGCTAGCGATGGATGTGTCTAGCGCACGGCACCATCGGATTTGTTCATGGCATTTTTGGTCAGGAAAGTGAGGGCAGTATACATTGCTTCTGATTGGATAAACGAAGGTTGATGGACTAGGAAGGGTCTTAGCCGCCCTCGATAGAAAGTTGCTAGTAGGAAGCATCGTACTTGAGAAAAACTAACTTTCCCTTGTCAAGCCCTAGTAGACAATAGTCTTTAGAAATGATTCAGAAAAAGGATATTTGTTGAGTCTGAAGGACCTTAGCTAGCAAATTACTGGGATTTATGATGGGTCCTTAAGACTATTGAGGGTACGCAGCAAGGATGAGCGGACATCTGGTGTCCGTCTGGCCTGCGGTGTATGGCCTGCTTTAGGTAAAGGGTCACCCGATGTAACAATCGCCGATCGTTTTATCATTAAGCTTCCTATAATCAATAACTAATCTGCAACGTTTGTTTCCTTGCGAGTTTGGTTTCTTCGGCACAATCCATAACGGAGAATTGTACGGAGATGTCGATGGTTCTACGACATCAGTGTCCAGTAATTCTTGAATTTGACAATTTATCTCTTCTCGATGTGCAAGTGGGTAACGATATTGTTTAATATTGATTGGTATATCATCCGTTGTAATTATTCGATGCTCTAGAATTTCAGTTCCTTCCAGCGTATCTCCTGGAATATGAGATCTATCTTGATTCCTCCGAATTAATTCTTCGACGTTTTTTTCTCTCCTCTTTGTTCAAATGTTCGTAGTAATTCAATTATTTTCTCGAACCCAGTTTCTTTTGATTTTGAAATTGCATTGCTCGTCAAGCAAGAGAGCGAGGTGAGGTTTTCAAATTCTTTAATTACCATCGTAGGTGTGGTAAGTTCGTAATCTCTTAATGTGGTATTTATTATTCTCATGTAACCTCGTCCATTATGGTTCCTCACAACTGCATTACCAAACTGGGTTCCCTTAAGTGGCTCGATTTTTGGGATAAATCCCTCGTATATCTCCGGATTTACAATGTTGATTGAACATGGTATCGAACACCATGATCAGCAATGAGTTATCAACTACATAAAAAATAACTTTTTTTTTATATTTACGTGGAGGAAATCCGCACGGACGCCAGGCCGCTTCTGGGGAAAGTGGCGTGGTAGTGTGGAACTCCAACTGTATAAAACCTCCATGATGACCGTCCCGGCTGCAATCGAGAGAGGCCCGGGAACCGGTGCGAGCGACACACCGCCCCCCCCCCTATCCGCGCTCAATACCACCGCTGATGGAGAGGTGTGTGGCCATGTCACACCACGCCTCGTCGCCGGAGCCGCCGTGCCAGGCAGCCCGGTTCCCCTACCGGACTGCTTGGCGGCCCCGAGGCGCTGAGCCGCCAGCGTCCAAGCGCGAACCCCACCGGGAGGCGCGGCGGACCCAGCGCGTTTCGCCAATGCCACACGGAGTTCCCAGGTGGTCACCCATTCAAGTCCTATCTGTGCCCGGCGCTGCTTAACTTTCGTGATCTGACGAGAACGAGTGCTTTTTTTTTTTTTTTAATGTTTATTAAACCCAAGATACAATTTTAAATACATTATGGTGTTCACAATGAACGGTGAATTTATATAATGATATCTTAGGCAAAGAAACCGATACGCAACGGTACGACGTAGCCATGCTATAATATGTGTCGACGCTTTACATTTTTCGTGTTGAATATAATCTTTTGGTTTAAGCCGCTGGAGGAGTGGAGCTTCTATATAATTTTGTTTTTATTTGTTTTTACTGTTCTGGAAACTGGGTCGCAAAAACAGGACGCTTCAGTAGTATATTTTTGGGTGCTGTGGGATTTTGGGGAGGGGTGGGATGAGGGGAAGGGGGAGGGGGATAATAGGTTTCTTTTAAAAGAAAGAGAATTACAATAAATTACAATGTTTGCACCTGTGTTGTACGGGGGCAGAATTGAGTTTTATCGGTTTAATGGATTTTCTCTCTTATTTTATTATGGATTCAGTATCCACCAATATTTTTTTGTATTTTTTCTATGTTTGTCTTTAGTGTCTTTCGGAGGGAGGGCCATGTTGTATCTCCACCTAGTGTCTGCGGTCTGTCCATTTAGGTTTTCTTCGTAAAGTATAGTTTTGATCCCTATTTTTCTTTTTATGTGATAAATTATTGGGATATTATTTTGATCTTGGAAGTAGTTTTTTTCGTCTAGGTATAGGAAAGCTTCTGGGGGGATGAAGCCTGTTGTCAGAGTGTTTTTGTAATATGTGTCATTTGGAAATAAGCAACTGAAAATTAAACTATTTTCTTTTATCTTTGCCGCTTGCGCAAAGTGGTTTCTTATTAGCTTTAGGATGTGACAGTCTATGCGGTGAATGTTGGCTAGGTCGTATATTATTTTGTTTTTTACATATTTTTTGAATCCGCTGTGTTCGAATCTGTAAGTACTCAAGCAAGCCCTGATGCATTTTCTTTCGAATATGCGAATTTTTTCCATTTGGGAGGCTGATATGTTGTACCAGATTGGGCAGCCGTAGGTTATGATCGGTCTGATTAGTGCTTGATAGCATAAAATTTTTACTTTGCTGTCGAGATGTTTGGAGTGGAATAGTTTTTTTATTTTCCAGAATGCTTTATTGGCCTTAGTAAGTTGAATTTCGGTGTGCTGCTTGTAGTTTAATTTATAGTCTATGTTTACTCCTAGGTATTTTACACAATTTTTGTTGTGGTATGAGAGCCCCTTTGTCTATTTTTTCTCTTAGTTGAGATTTTTGCAGTATTCTCTTTCTATTGGGCCGATTTCACTTGACTTGGGTCTAAACAGTATGGTTTCGCATTTGCTTATGTTGATTTTTAGTTTCCATGCGTGGTAATAGTCGTTTATTTTCTCAAAAAGTTCTTGGAGTTCCGTTTTTATTGTTTTGGTTTTGCGGACTGTTACGTAGATGACTAGGTCACCTGCGAAGGCTATGGAGCGTTTATGGGTGGGTGTATTGAGATTAAAGAGATTTAGTAAGTCACTGTTGTAAATACTGAAAAGTAACGGGGAATTTACTGTACCTTGTTGTAGTCCGTTTTTTATGGAGAATTCTTTGCTTGATGAGTGTGAACCTTCAGTCATTACGAATGTTCTGCTTGTGATCATGTCCCAAACTATTTTAATCAGGTATTTAGGAAAATTTTTCTTGATCAATTTGTATATAAGACCTGGAATCCAGACTGTGTCGAAAGCTTTTTCGAGGTCTATTAAGCAGGCGGCTACTCGTTGTTTTGCGTTTAGAGCCCAGCAGATGTCCGACGTAAGTTTGTTTATTGCGTGAATTGTGGAGTGTTTGTGTCGGAAGCCGAATTGATTCTGTGGGATTGTTATTTTTTGTGCAGAAGGAGGTTAGGGGGTTGTTTATGATTATTTCAAATACTTTGCTTATGTTGGGGAGGAGACTTATGGGTCGTAGGTTTGCGGGCGATGAGCCGTCTTTATCTTTTTTTGTTATAGCTATCAATTTGGCTTTTTTCCATTTTCTGGGGAAATATGTGTTGTTTAGAGCATTGTTGAAGAGTACTGTGTAGTACCATTTTATTTTGTTTGGTAGGCGCTTGAGTAAAATGTTTGGGATGCCGTCGAAGCCGGAGGATTTTTTGTTGTTTAGTTTGGAGAAGATTGTGTTTAGTTGATTGTAATTTGTGAAGTAGTTTATTTCTGGATCTGGTTGTTTGGGGTCGTCTGCGGTGTTTTCGTTTGAGAATGTGCAGACTGTTTTGTTTAGCGTTTTGTCTTGTTCCATTTCATTTTTGAGTTTGTTTGTTTCGGCGATGATAATTCTGTTTAGTTGTTCTCGGCCCATGTGTTCGTTTTGTGTATGTATTTTGGAAAAGTGGGTGCCGATGATGTCTAGTTTTTCTATTGTTTTAGGTATTATGAAGTTACCCTCGGTGTCTTTGATGGTGTTGTGTATCGTTATACCTGCTTCTTGGATGGGGGAGGCATTTTCTGAGGGCAATTTGAGAGGTGGGATGGGGTTTTGTTCTTTTGGTCTAAAGATTTGATTTATTTGTGGGAACATGTTGGCTGAGTTGTTTTTGGAGATGTTTTTTATTTTGTTTGTCCAGTAATGGTTTATAGAATTTGCGAATTCTTGTTTCAGTTGCGCTTTTATTCTGTATAGTAGGTACTTTAGAAATTCTAATTCTTCTCTTTTGTCGTAAGAATAGTTATATTTTATATTGTTTATTTTGGAGAGTATGTAGCGTTTATCTCGATGTAGATCTTTTATTTTATTGTTGATATAGGGCTCGCATGAATTTTTTTGTTTTATGTTTGGCACGGATTTTTGGAGAGCGATTTGTGTATGTTTTTCTATTTCGTCTATGAATGAGTCGATTTGTCTATTTGTTAGGTTTATGTTGTTGTAGATGTTTAGGTCGCAGTTTTGTTCGAGTATGTTTTGGAACTTTTTCCAGTCTGTCTTTTTGTAATTGTACCTGGGTGTCTCGGTCTGAGTTTCGAGTGTTAGGAAGTCAGATGTATTTTTGTTTACGTGAAATACTAGGGCGTTATGGTCACTGTCATAGGCTAAGGTTTTGAGAGTGTTATTTGGAGGTAGGTTTTGAAATTTTAGTCGCGCATCTGCTAGGCATATGTCCAGGTATGAGCCTCCTTTTGGGTAAGAGGGTAGCTCGGAACTGTATAAGTTTGTTTTGTAGTGGATGCTTTTATTGTCTAGCCAGTTTCTAATGAAGTTGCCTCTCGTGTTGTTTATTTCGTTTTTCCAGCTTGTATGTTTTGCGTTAAGGTCTCCTGCTATTATATAGTAGTTTTCCGGTTTGTTGAGCTATAAGAGTTTGAAAAGATTATTGAATTCGTAGTTAAATTCTTTCTGGTTTCCGTAGGTTGCGTAGGCTACAGTGATGAATAAATTTTCCTTATTGCTTATTTTTATTTTTATGATCGTTGTTTCTAAGGTTTTGAAACTTGTTATTTTATCAATTAGAATTGTTTTGTATTTTATGGGGTTTTTTATGAGGATCGCTGTTCCTCCTCCTTGACTGGCGTTCGGTCTGTCGTGTCTTATCATGGAGTAGTTTTTGAAGTGTACATTGTGTCTTTTGTTAAGTTTTGTTTCTGAGATGAGTACCATATCGGGGGCTTCTTTATTTATTAGGGTTAGCATACTGTATCTTTTTTGATTTGAAATTAAAGAGTTAGCATTTATTGCAATTATTTTCAGATGCTTTAGGTTAAATTTATGTGTTTTTTGCTGTAATTGTTGGTTTAGCGTATTTTGGTTATTCGTCATCTGTACTATTGAAAGTGCTGAAGATGGCGTCAAACCTTTCTTCGTGCGTTGATAGTGTATTTTTTATTTCATTTAATTGTATTTGTTGTTCTTTTAACGCTTGGAGGATACCTTTTTTAAAGTCTTCAATAACGTTTATAATGTTTAGATGGGGGGAGTTATCGATTGTAATTGTGCTTTGGCTTGAGCGCGGATCTAAGTTTGTTAATTGTGATGTGTTTTCGATTGTTTGATTTAATTTTGTTTGTTGTTTCACTACGTCAGAGAACTTTAGTTCTGGGACGTATTTGCGGCTTATTTGAGCAATTCGTTTTATCTTTGTTTCTTTGTCTTTTTTGATTTTATCGGCTAGCTTTTTACGAAGCTCTACGAGTTTGGGGCAACCTTTGTATGACGCGGTGTGTCCGTAGTTTTTGCAATTAACGCAGAATATTTTGTCTTTAGTTACTGCGTTTTCTCTTTTTATTTTGCAGTCGCCTGAACCATGGGGCTCAGTGCATTTAACACAGCGGTAGTTTAGGTTGCAGTTTTGTGCTGTGTGACCTAATCGCTGGCATTTGTGGCATTGAGTTATGTCATCTTTTTTTTTTTATTTTTTCCCATTTTATTCTGAAGTAGTTAAAATGGTTAACTTTTAACAAGTTATTTATATTACTGTCGGGGGATACTTGTATTATGTAAATTGGGAGCAATATGTTGTTCTCCCTTGATCTTTTTGTCGTGAATCGTGTGACTTTTGTGAATTTTACGTCGTCAATTTGCAAGGCTTGTAGGTCTGTAAGTATTTCTGTTTCGGTGTAACTATTGTCTAAACCTTTTAACAAGTATGTATGGTGTTTCTCTGTTTTGGGTGTGTACGTGTAAAAGGTTGTGTTAGCTGAGAGGAGTGTTTGTTTTGCTTTATGGAAATCGGGTAGGTTTCGGAGGTAGAGTGCATGTTTACCTGAGTGTATTCTTTTAATATGGAACTGTTTGATGTCCGCTACTTTCTCTATGAGCGTTACCGTGTCCTTTGGGTCTTGTAGCGTTATGTTGATGGGCGGCGGTTTGTTATCCCTTGTAGTGGATGGGGCGCTCGCACGCTCCTCCGCGGAGCATCCGGTGGGGCGTCCGTCCGGTGCTCGGTCCCCCCTTGGCGATGCTGGTGGCGCAGGGCCTCCTGGGTTGTACGATGGGGTCCGTCGCCCCTGCGGCGCCGATTGTCCCGGTGGCATGATGGGACCGTGCCTTCCCATTTTGCCTCGTAATGTTTCGTTTTTCTTTTTTATTTGTTCTAGCGTTGAGCTCGAAGTGGAGTAGTTTGATAGTCCCCGTTGTGGATGAGGCTCTGGTTCAGATTGTAATATACTGAATCTGTTTTTTGTTATGATCGCTGGAGGCGAGGTAGCTCTTATGGGCTTCATGTTTTTGATTTCTTTAGCCTTTTCTTCTTGGCTGGGGTGATAATCTACAACTGTGTTTCCTAGGATGTTTACTAGTCTTTTCGTCCTGGCAACCAGGTTTGGTTGTGGGTTGAGTTTCCGCGTCTTTTGAACGGGAAGTCTTAAACTATTGTTGATTTCCTTGGCTGTTTTTTGTGTGATTATTTTTCTCTTGATGGCTTTTTTTATTGGGTCCACGGTGGGTTCCGTTTCGTTGCTTTTGGCTTCATTATCAGTAGCTTCTATCTTTTTATACAGTTTTATTTTGTGTTATTTTATTTTATTTTCTTTTTATTCTTATTTGTGCTTATAGGGATGATCTCAATGCAGTATTTTTCACTTTTTGTCACTTTTTGTCACTTGTTCCTTCCACTTTAGTGAATGTTTGTCTACTTTGACGCGCGCACTGAGAGGTCCATCCTGCTCGGCGGTCTACAGTCAACTCCGACGGGAACGAGTGCACTCAGCGCGGCATGGGCGTTGGCACATAAAAAATAAGTGGATGGCCCGCAATCTGTATTACTGTCTGCCCTAGGGTGACCAGGCTCGTTGCCGTAATTCCTCGAACTTCAATTGATTCTTGCTCGTTAATGATTGCTGAATCGAGTAAAGCAGGTTTCTTAATAATATTGATTTCTGATCCGGAGTCTAGTAATAAACTTGTCTTGGTTTTTAAGTCTGGGAGACTATTCGTGCAGTTGGAGTATTTGCAGGATCGTTTAGCTTTATTGAAATAATTCGGAGAGGTCGTCGTGCGAATCTAAGTCCGGCTCTTGGTGATTCTTCTTTGTTTTTTCGTGGACTTTCTTTTCCTTTATTTGTTGACTCTCCACATTTTCCGATTGTTCTTGTGCACGAATGCACGATGGGTTTACCCATAGCGTTTGTGTGTTGTGGCGCCAGTCTCGCGGGGATCGTTGCCCGCGTTCTGTTTACTGCCGTAGGCGCCGGCCTCCTTGTTGCCGCCTGTACTCGGGCGATTCGGAGCATCGTTCCTTCGAGGCTCGCCCCGTTCTCCCGAAGGACGTGTTCGGTTTCCCGATTGTCTCGATGCATAGGGTATGATTATTCCAACGTCTACTCGGGCTTTAAATTTGTAACAATCTTTTACTAAATGCCCAGATTTTTTGCAATAGTTACATGTTATAGTATTTTGTCTTGGAGCGTTTGGACGATTCTGCGACGGCGGTACAAATTTTCAATCTTGGCGGCTGTTCCCGATGTTGTTCAGGGGGCGAACGTTGTTACGGTTGTAATTGTTCGGAGGTGTCGGTCATTGGTATCGCGTTCTGTCGTTAGCTCGTCTTAATTCCCGTGTTGCTTTCACGGCTTGGCGGTACGCATCATCTAAGGATTGGTATCCTGCTACTTTGACTTGCAAATACACCTCGTTTGGGAGCTCCTTAACGAGAGCCTCCCTTGTGTCCCAATCTATTGTATCTTGAACATCTTGGGATATGATGCCATACTCGCATCTTTCCCCATCCATTATTGCCAGCCTGAGATTTCTGACGCGGTCCATATAATCTATCTTCTCTCGGTCGTTGAAAGACCACCTAATATTCATCTTTATATTCGTTAACAGTTTTTCTTGGGCGGAACATATCTTTTAATTTGTTTCCGAAATCGTTTAAATTCACTATCTCACTGTCTTCTACGGCGAGAAACGCGTGCCCGCGAAGCTTATTCATTAATAATTTCATCAACCGAGGCTCTTAACGCCTTGATACCATATTTCGCGCTCGCTTGCACGCCCTTAAAAACTTGAATGCAGACGGTCGGCGTCCGTCGAACACTGGTACCGACTCGATCGCGTCTTTTAACTTAATCGGTCGGGAGTTACTATCGGTCAGTCTCGTCTCTCGTCGTGTTATCGGTGATAAGGCAGGTATCTCGGTTTCGTTTGTTACCCTACTTGTATGCACGTCTTCCTCTAATTTAGCAAGTCTTAGGCTTATGTCGGTCAACACGCGAAAATTTTCATCCCATGCTTTCAATTTTTCTGACAACGTCAAAAGCGTATCCTCCTTCAGTGAGTCTCGTGCGGTCGCCATGTTTCTTGTTTATGTTATTGTAATACGCGTGTGAACTTCAATCCTCTGTGGAAGTCTATCCCACCGCTGCCACCAACAAATTTATTTAGAATAATTTGTTACGTTCTCAATGACTTGTCACATTTATTTTCCTTGCTATTACGTCGTATACAATCGTTCTTTATTCTTGATTGATTTGATCGGTTTGCGATTCGTGCTATGCGCGTGTCAGTTTATTGATCGGTTAATTAATGGCCCATATACTTTTTAGTTTATTAATCGATTCTACTTAATATATTTTCGCGTTTCTTACATATATATGTAATATCGTGATGTAATATGTTTACAAAAAGTGGACAATAGAGATGTTAATCAGACAGAAAAGACGATTGTGGCTTAACTTGAACTATTCATACCAAACGTACAGAACACAGCGCAATCCACACTCTCTCGGCAACGCCACTCGCAACCTCCGTCTCCGCTCGACTCGCACTCTGTTTCTCGACTCACGCTCTGTTCCTCGACTCACACTCTCTGCTTTTCGACTCGCGCTCTGTTTCTCGACTAACACTCTGGCCGTTGTCGCATTCTGTTGTCCTTTTCCTAGGCCCACGGCACACGTGTTCTACAGACGCTCGTAGCCAGGGTCACGTAGGTCTTTTCCACGAAACTATGCACTTGAAAAGACCGATGACACATTGATGGGCCCGACGGCGCCTCGGCTCTCGCGACATTGTTCATAATTCGCCCGATATTTCCCAGGCCTTTCGTCCACGATACTACATTCGGCCATCCTGCAATAACATCTGCCCTCAGATGTTGCCTTCTATCTCGCTGTCATCAGATGCGTCACTTTCGACGTTTAGGACCCAAGGTTTCATAAAATCGAGGTGTGTGTGGGTCCTTCCTTCGGTACTGCTTCGCACGCTTTCTTCTTTTCTTGTAATTTCGCAGGTTCCCTTCTAGCTTACCTATGTTTCGTTGGGTTAGGCTACAGTCAAGGCAGTTGGATACCACGTTTTCGACCTTTTCGCGTAACCTCTTGAACCAGAAGTCCTTCTTGACCATAGCTTCTGTTTTGGTAACCTCGAAATGCCCACGCTCGTGCGCTTGCCTGACTACCTGAGCCCGCATCGCCTTCGATACTACTATTAGCACATCGTCCTCACACTCCTTATACAAAATATTGTTTCTTACTACCTGCCCATCGGCCTGACTGCACGTTGCGGCGTCCAAAATCCTACGGACTTCGATGTCCTTGTTCCGTGCCCTTCTCAACCGTGCAATCAGCCCGTCTTCACTCTCCGTTACATACATAGTGCTCGGCAGGGGGTTCCTACTCGGAGCATCTACATGCTGCATACTTTTCCCCGGCCGATGACGGCCGATGACCTGATACTTAATCTCGCCTAGTAACAAGGCCCATCTAGCCACACGCACACACAAATCTTTCTTTCTAACTACACCTATCGGACTCGCATACTCCGAGTCTGACGATTTGATGACACCATCGTCTGTCCACGCCTCCATCAAATCACCTTCTTCTTTTCTTTCCGACGGCGCCAGTCTTCGCGGTCTTCGCGCTATCGGCTTGTCGCTTTCCAAAACTACTTTTGCGGTTATTCCGACGTCTCGCTTCTTCTCCGGCCTATACCCCCTAACGATATCTCGAATCGCTTCACGATAATGCGGTTCCTGTACGTGTGTTAGGTCTGTTTCGTCGGTCTGTTCTACCACGTTAACTCTAAACACATCCGACACGTCTTTGTTAGTCTGTTCGTCAAGCCGCAAGAAAGTCACTTCGCCTCGTTTAACCCGTAACTCTACCTGATCCAGAAAATCAGTGCCCAACAACAGGCCGTGCTTCGTCAATATTTTGTTTGAGACAACGTGCAAAGTGATTGGTAGTTTACACCCATCAACCGTCATTACCTTAGTGAATTCACCCCAGGTCTCATTGCCAGCGGAACCAAAACCGTCGAACTTAAACTTGTATTTACCTAGCGGTGGTGACCCTAACCTCGCATACTCGTCTGATCGAATGAACGTGAGATCACTACCCGTATCCACTAGTGCCACAAACCTACAATCATCTATCGCCACTTCCTTCACATACTTCCCTTTTCGGATCTTGACACTACGCAAGCCTCTTTCGGTCGTGCCGTACACCTCGCTGCAATATGTCCAAATCCGCTGCACTTGAAACACCTAACACCTTCTCTCCTCTCCGGACACTTAACACTTAGATGATCTTCACTACCGCAAATGAAGCATCTTCTTTTCTTCATTGCATCTACAGATTGACTGGGCTTCCCGTTCCTCTGGGTTTTAGCCGGCTTCACAATCGACTTTGCTCTGCGACTCTTCTGCTCTTCGTACATCACTAACCTCTTCCTCAACTCTTTGATTGACGTAGCGCCGTACAATACAGCCTTATTGTTCTCGTCGTCTATTATTCCATCCACTATGTATTCCACCTTTGCTTCCTCCTCCATGTCCACATGGCTGGCTATTTCGAGCATGCGGTACATGTAAGCCAAACATGCTTCATCACTCTCCTTTTTAGTTTCTTCAAGTTTCTGATGAACTTGCCTACTGTTGACTTTCCTCGAAAATTCTTTCACTAGCCCCCTCTTCAACTCATGCCAAGTCCTGGCATGACACTCGAAGCTCGCAAATATTTTCGCTGATCCCTTCAGCAGCTTCCTTGCGTAGACTGCCTTCTGCCCATCCGACCACATGCACGTATCAGCGACTTCCTCGAACGACTCGAACCATCGTTCGACATTTTCACCTCTGTTGCCACTAAACGACTCTAATGCATCTTCGACGTCTCTAAAACTCAGTGTCGAACCAACACATGCCCTTCGACAACATTCGTCACGGCCCTTATACACCCTTCGCGTACCTCTCTTGTATCCTCTGGCGTTTTTTCTGTCATCTTCATCCTCACTTTCGTCGTCGCTTTCTTCTTCCGACGATATGTCATTACCATCTATGGCCGCTCGTAGCCGTGCGCGTAATTTTACTTTTCTTCCCGTCGTTTTTAAACCCAAACTAGCGAGGCGCTCCTTCAACTCCTTCGTATTCATTTTCTCAACATCCTCACCTTCGTTACAATCACGCTCAGCTCTCTGTACATTTTCTAAATCTCGTTGACCGGTTAGCTCTTCACCGCTCGTCGATCCCTTACGATACGATTGTCCAGCCCTACACGCCCGATTCAGCCTTGCAATCAGCACTGACCTCGCACCCGATATAGGGAGGTTCATTCGCGCGAGCTTATTCCTCAGCTCCTCCAGCGTCGAACCCTCTTCACCCGACAATCGTTCGTCCCCGACGTTTGCCATTTTTCACACTACACAAACTTAAACAGTCAACGATATCGTCTTTTACCGCACCGCGTACCGGTAAATTCACAACTAGCTCGAATAGCTCTGTTAAACCGTTTCGTTTTCTGTCTTGTCCAATCCCGGACGAGCCCCCAAAAATATGTAATATCGTGATGTAATATGTTTACAAAAAGTGGACAATAGAGATGTTAATCAGACAGAAAAGACGATTGTGGCTTAACTTGAACTATTCATACCAAACGTACAGAAAACAGCGCAATCCACACTCTCTCGGCAACGCCACTCGCAACCTCCGTCTCCGCTCGACTCGCACTCTGTTTCTCGACTCGCGCTCTGTTTCTCGACTCGCACTCTCTGCTTTTCGACTCGCGCTCTGTTTCTCGACTAACACTCTGGCCGTTGTCGCATTCTATCGCCTTTTTCCTAGGCCCACGGCACACGTGTTCTGCAGACGCTCGTAGCCATTGTCACGTAGGTCTTTTCCACGAAACTATGCACTTGAAAAGACCGATGACACATTGATGGGCCCGACGGCGCCTCGGCTCTCGCGACATTGTTCATAGTTCGCCCGATATTTCCCAGGCCTTTCGTCCACGATACTACATATATATGTCAGAGAAGCGTCAGTAATAGAGTTGTGGGCATTTGCTAGACCTCCCTTGGAGTTGGCCAGGGTCGTGTTATAACGAAGGTACGGCCTGATACAACGGGTATGAACACTACCGATTCGACCATCAACAGCGGCGATTAGGCCCTCGCGACAATAGTGATAATGGTCTTAGGTTCGATAACGAATCCACGGTCAACGGGAGGATGGATATGCTTGCTCTAACTCAAACGTGTACTGATCGTAAGGCGCTATTCCCTTTCTCGATGAGGTCTCAGTCAGGAATGCCACTTCGTCCCAACGACGCCACCGAGGTAAACTCTGGTGGGGTGTCTAAGTACCAAAGATCCTCGGATCGACGTCGCTGTCGATTGGTCAATTTGGGACAGAAGCTGCCTGTCCGTTTGCAAAACATCTTAATTGCCGAAAAACCCAGGTTTTATAGCGGGTCCTCGGGCTACCGGGACTTGTGCTGTGTACGTGCCTCAACCTCAGGTATTACTTATCCTAAGGAACCGTTAGCGTGTTTTGCTGTCCGATACCTCTATGGGTAGTTCCTTTAATGAGGGTCATAACACCGCTCCGCACCTTTGTTAGACGGAGCGCCCGTCCCGTTGACCGCGGCTACGTTGGGCGACAGGTTGTCGCCCCGAGTCAAAGCTCACCGTCACTAATCCCGGACGGTTACCATCGGCTTGGATAACTGCGATTGTTTCATTACGGCTATAGTAGACTCTAGATTACAATGTTAGGAGGTTATCCTGAAGTTCCAGAGGGGCCCCGGCGTCCTTTCGTCTCCGACATATACATTCCTATTTTGTTAGTCTATTAATCGCCCTTATTTAATAGAACTTTATATGTGCCAATCACGGACGAGACGGGACGAGACACGACGGCACCAGATCTGACGTGTAAAATAGAGTGAAAAGAGCGTTTAAACGTCGAAAGATCAAAAACAATAACGAAATAACGCTTAGTTTTCGTGTAAATCGGCGAAAGATTGCGTTTTGCAGGCTGCTGTGCTTGTTTCGACTGTGAAAGTGGCGTGCACTACATTCGGCGTGTAGAATGGGGTGAAACGACCGTTTAAACGCCGAAATACCTCATACAGAAACGAAATAACGCTTAGTTTTCGTGAAAATCGAGGAATGATTGCGATTTGCGAGCTGCTGTGCATGTCTTGACGCTGAAAGATGCGTGCACCACACATTGCGTGTAAAATGGAGTGAAAACAGCCTTTAAACGTCGAATTATTTCATACAGGACCGATATAACACTTAGTTTTCGTGAAATTCCACGAAACATTGTGTTTTGCGAGTTGCAGGGCTTGCTCGACGCTGCAAGCGTCGTGCACTACATTCGGGTTGTAGAGTTGAGTGACAAATGAGTCTAAACGACTTAAAGCCTCAAACAGGATCGTAATAACGCTTACTTTTCGTCGAAATCGACGAAAGATTGCGTTTTGTGAGATGCTACCTATGTTTCGATGCTGAAGGTGGCGTGCACTAAATTCGGCGTGTAAAATGATGTGAAAAGAGCGTTTAAACGTCGAAATAACACGTACAGCAAGGAAATAACACATAGTTTTCGTGAAATTCGACGAATCTTTGTGTTTTGCGAGTCGCTGTGTTTGTTTCGACGCTGAAAGATGCGTGCACTACATTCGGGGTGTAGAGTTGATTGAACAGAGCGCTTAAATCTCGAAATATCTCAAATAGGAACGAAATAACGCTTACTTGCCGTGAAGATATAGGAAGAGATAGAGTTTTGCGAGCTGCTGTGCACGTTTCGTCGCTGAAAGATGCATGCACTACATTAGGCGTGTAAAATGGAGTGAAAAGAACCTTTTAAACGTCGAAACATCTCAAATATTAACGAAGTAACGCTTAGTTTTCATGAAAATCGAGGAGTAATTGCGTTTTGCGAATTGCTATGCTTGTTGGACGCTGAAAGTGGCGTGCACTTGTTACGTATTTATTTGTTTAAATCAAGGTTTAAATTTTAATTTTTGTTTAATTTATTTTCTGTTTAAGTTGAATTTAATCGGAAGGGGAAAATTGAAATGATATGATTGTATATGAAATATTGATTTAAGATTTCCGATTAATACGATTGTTGCTGCCACCAGAAATAGTCTAAGGACTATTTCAATTAGAGAAAAAGATTTTTTTTTAAATAGTTTATCAATAAATTAATTACTTATGGGTAGGGTTAACTGGTGTTTATGCTACTGATAGATATATTCCACGTTTTCGGCTAACCTGCTATGTGCAGGGATACTGGCGCGGGAAAGGATTAAACTTGGATAAAATAAATATTCGATTTCGTTGCACAGAATTTATTTAGGTTTGAATATCGAATTACTTAAATTGTTATATATATATGTCGGGTTTACATTAGAATTAGGGTTAGGGGCGTAAAGCAAATCTTCGTTTGGATTTCACGTCGTCGTTATGCAATAGAGAAGACATTGGCTAGTGCAAATACGATTACCATAGAACCGGACAAGTAACCGTGGTAATCAGATACTCGAGAAACTAATGACAATGATCCTAGGCTCAATAACGAATCCGCGGACAACGGGGCGGTAGCCGTACGCATTCGCAAAGATCTAAGTCGGATTCTGCGTTAATAGTCGCTGGCGTTAATCTCTTTTTTTGTCGATGAGACCGCAAGAGAGAATGACTTTCCGTCCCGGTGATACCCCAGAGGAAAACTATGACGGGGTGTGTCTAAGGACACGAGATCATCGGATTCGTCGGGGACATCCTACGTTCGGAAAGTAAGGGAAATTGACGTTGCTGCTAATTGGCCAATCTCCATATCGGTAGTTAGAAAAGGATGCTAGCTGCCCTTGAGGGAGGGTTGCTAGTGGGAGACGTCGTTCGTGGAAAAATAGGTCTCTCCTGTCTTCCCGTAACTGGGACAAAGACTGTGTATCTGTTGAAGGATTTTAGGTAACTAGATATTAGTGTTTATGACGGTCCTCGGGCTAGCCGATCACGTACTGTGGAGACGCGTCGACATCTGGTAAACATCCTGCCCGGAGAATAGGATCTGCGTGTGGCAAGCTACGGGACAGAAACCGTTGGAATGTTTACTGTCGCGTGCCGCCACAAATATTTCTTTTAAGAAGAGCTATAGAATTACTCCATACCTTTGTTAGACATAGCGTTCATCCCGTGACCGCGGCTACGTTCGGCGACTGGCCGTCGCCCTGAGCCCAAGCTCATTATCACAACTCGCGAACAATTACAATCGGATTGAATAACTACAATTGTTTAATTACAGCTATAGTAGACTCTAGATTACAACATTGCGGGATTATCCAAAATTCCAAATGCTCTGTTGTTCTTTTCATCTCCGACACGGCCATCCTGACTATCACACGTCCTCGTGTGTAACTAAAATATTGCGTTTTTCCAACATTACATTCGGTACAAATAACATTATTTACAACCTAACTAAATCAAGGGTCCGGTTTAACAGTAAATTTTGTTGTTTAACAGTAAGTTTTGTTCAGAGATTTGGTAATAAAAGGAATAAGAGAGGCAAATTAATCATGATTGGTATTGAAAATGCTAGTTGCATCCTGCATGTTGTTAATCTGGTCGCAATGACATGATGGACCATTTTTGATTTCGCATCCAAGTGAATCTCGTTTTTTTGGATCGCACGACCGCCCAAAGTTTTATTACATTATCGCCCCAGGAGCATGTGGGTCCAGCACACGGTCCGACGGGTTTCCTAACATTATCACCCAATGGTACATTTGAACCCATCGCACGGCCTCCACCCAATGGTACATTTAACCCATTGCACGGCCTTCCTGACCTTTCTTACATTATCGCTCCGAACACATGTGAAATTCATCACACGGTCACATTCAGCTTTCCTACACTACTCTGCTAGGCGTTATCGTCATCGTGCTTGTGATCCTCCGAGATCGGGATACTCATATCGCCATGGTCACTGTTCTCCATGTCGCCATCGCTACAGACGTCCAATTCAGCAGGGATACGATTATTCGGCATTTTCCGTAACCTATCATGACTATATTTATAGGATCGTTTACCATCTACTGTATTTAAAACATACCTATCTCCTTCCAAAATTTCAGCTATTACAAACGGGCCCTTAAATTTTGGATTTAATTTAGTTTGATTTTATTTCTTCGTTTTTGCATAATACAAAATCACCAGGATTAAACCTAACTACTTTAGCTTTAGTTTTGTCAAGTCCACCTTATCGTACCTAGCACTAATTTCTATATTCTCTATTGCCTGCTGTCTTACATCGGAGATATCTGAATATCTTTCTTCGGTATTATCGGGTATCAACATGTAAAGTCTTTGCTGTCCTACCGATTAACAGTTCCAATGGACTTGATTTAGTCACGCGGTTGGTGGTGCAATTCAAAGCCAACTGTATTTTGCCAATCGCGTATAGCCACGATCGCCCGTTCGTTTCTATGATTGTGAACATAATTTTCAACGTACCCATAATACGCTCTACCTGTCCGTTGGTCCTACTCGCATAGGTTGAGATTAAGTAGAGTTTAGTGTTTACCTTGACGGAAATCTTGCAACTCTTTACCCGTAGGACACCTCTCTTGACCCGTTATTATCCGGCAAGGACTGCCGAATAAAATATAACATACGTAAGTGCTTCAACGGTACTAAGGGAATCTATTTTACGAGTATGATGCAGGAATACGAAATTAGTGAAGACGTCGACCAAAGCAATGACATATTCCTTCGAATCACTTTTCCCGCTTAGTTTGCCCGTCATGTCCACGTGAACTTTATGCCAAGGTGTGCTGGTCTTAGGTATAGGATGTAATTTAGCTTGTATTTTACCTGAACTAGCCTTTGAAACTCGACAAGCACGACAGTTCTCTAGGAATTTACGGACATATTCCGCCATTCCTTCGAACCAGTAATGCTCGTATAGTTTCTCAAGCGTTTTATCCCAACCTAAGTGCATAATTGACTGTTGCACATGGTTAATAACGAACCACCTAAGACCTCTGGAGACAATGGCAAGCAGAGAGTTCTGCCTTTTCCCTGTATTTTGCGATGAACAGTACCGGACCGTAATTCATACGTATTCGCAATATCTTCCGTGAACTCCTCGTTCTGTACTTTACTGACGATCTCAGAAATTCGGAGTTCGTGATGTTGTACCGCTAATAGCCAATCTTCGGGGATTTCGGTCGGATTGATTTCCTTCTCTACGACTTTGTTGATCGTACGGTGATCCAAATCTACGGGGTTTCGCGAGAAGAAACCTACGTGGAGCTTTCGTTTACCTCCTTGATACATAATGTCGAAAATAAAAGTTTGTAAGTAAGCCCACCACTTATAAACCCTGTCATTTAAATTCACCCCATTACTAGATGAAAAGAACAACGGAGCCTTTGGAATTTTGGATAATCCCGCAATATTGTAATCTAGAGTCTACTATAACTGTAATTAAACAATTGTAGTTATTCAATCCGATTGTAATTGTTCGCGAGTTGTGATAATGAGCTTGGGCTCGAGGCGACAGCCCGACGCCTAACGTAGCCGCGGTCAAGGGATGAACGCTTTGTCTAACAAAGGTATGGAGTAATTCTATAGCCCTCCTTAAAGGAAATATTTGTGACGGCACGCGACGGTGAACATTCCAACGGTCTCTACCCCGTAGTTCGCCACACGCAGAGCCTATTCTCCAAGTAAGATGATTGCCAGATGTCGATGCGTCTCCGCAGTACATGTTCAGCTAGCCCGAGGGCCCGTTATAAATCTTAAGATTTAGCCAACTAAAGTCCTTCAAACAGACAAACAGTCTTTGTCCCAACTACGGGAAAATAGGAGAGACCTATTTTTCAACGAGCGGCGTCTCCCACTAGTTACTTTCCCTCGAGGGCGGCTAGCATCTTTTTCTAACCACCGATATGGAGATTGACCAATTAGCCGCAACGCCAATTTCCCATACTTTCTGAACGAAGGCTTTTCTCGACGAATCCGATGATCTCGTGTCCTTAGACACACCCCATTATAGTTTTCCTCTGTGGCATCATCGGGACGGGAAAGTCATTCTCTCTCGCGATCTCATCAACGAAAAGAGTAACCCCTTACGACCAGTGAATTTTGTGAGCACGTTCATCTATCATCCCGTCGACCGCGGATTCGTTATTGAAGATAGGATCATTGTCATTAGTTTCTCGACCACGGTTACTTGTCCGGTTCTATAATAATCGTTTTGCACTAGTCAATGTCTTCTCTATTACATAACGACAACGTGTAACCCAAACGAAGATTCGTTTCACGCCCCTAACCCTAGTTCTAATGTAAACCCGACATATATATGTAAAGTATATATGTCGCAAAGTAAAGGTAAATAAAGTAAATAATGAGTTACGTCGAGGTTAATGTTGGAAAAACGCAATATTTTAGTTACACACGAGGACGTGTGAATGTCAGGATGGCCGTGTCGGAGATGAAGGACATCGAAGCCTCCCCTTTGGAACTTCGGGATAATCGCCTAACACCGTAATCTAGATTCTATCATAGGCGTAATCAAACAATTGACGTCTTTGGACCCAATTGTATTTGTTCGTGTTATATAACATAACGTTATATGATATAACGTTATAACGTATTACGTTATATACTAAAACGTTGCAACGTATTACGTTATATAGTATAACGTTATATGGTAAAACGTTATAACTTATAACGTTATATATGTCGGGTTATCATTAGGATTTAAGGCGCGTAATGATTCTTCGTTTGAATTAGCCATTGTTTTACGAAACGGAGAATATATTTACGCGAATAAACAAGATTTTACAAAAATATTATGAATAATGAGTTTAATAAATGTAATATCGTGATGTAATATGTTTACAAAAAGTGGACAATAGAGATGTTAATCAGACAGAAAAGACGATTGTGGCTTAACTTGAACTATTCATACCAAACGTACAGAACACAGCGCAATCCACACTCTCTCGGCAACGCCACTCGCAACCTCCGTCTCCGCTCGACTCGCACTCGGCTCCTAGACTCGCACTCTGTTCCTCGACTCGCGCTCTGCTCCTCGACTGACCCTTTCTGGCCGTTGTCGCATTCTGTTGTCCTTTTCCTAGGCCCACCGCACACGTGTTCCGCAGACGCTCGTGGCCAGGGTCACGTAGGTCTTTTCCACGAAACTATGCACTTGAAAAGACCGATGACACATTGATGGGCCCGACGGCGCCTCGGCTCTCGCGACATTGTTCATAGTTCGCCCGATATTTCCCAGGCCTTTCGTCCACGATACTACATTCGGCCATCCTGCAATAACATCTGCCCTCAGATGTTGCCTTTTATCTCGCTGTCATAAGATGCGTCACTTTCGGCGTTTAGGACCCAAGGTTTCATAAAATCGAGGTGTGTGTGGGTCCTTCCTTCGGTACTGCTTCGCACGTTTTCTTCTTCTCTTGTAATTTCGCAGGTTCCCTTCTAGCTTACCTATGTTTCGTTCGGTTAGGCTATAGTCAAGGCAGTTGGATACCACGTGTTCGACCTTTTCGCGTAACCCCTTGAACCAGGAGTCCTTCTTGACCATAGCTTCTGTTTTGGTAACCTCGAAATGCCCACGCTCGTGCGCTTGCCTGACTACCTGAGCCCGCATCGCCTTCGATACTACTATGAGCACATCGTCCTCACACTCCTTATACAAAATATTGTTTCTTACTACCTGCCCATCGGCCTGACTGCACGTTGCGGCGTCCAAAATCCTACGGACTTCGATGTCCTTGTTCTGTGCCCTTCTCAACCGTGCAATCAGCCCGTCTTCACTCTCCGTTACATACATAGTGCTCGGCAGGGGGTTCCTACTCGGAGCATCTACATGCTGCATACTTCTCCCCGGCCGATGACACACCTGATACTTAATCTCGCCTAGTAACACGGCCCATCTAGCCACACGCACACACAAATCTTTCTTTCTAACTACACCTATCGGACTCGCATACTCCGAGTCTGACAATTTGATGACACCCTCGTTTGTCCACGCTTCCATCAAATCATCTTCTTCCTTTCTTTCCGACGGCGCCAGTCTTCGCGGTCTTCGCGGTCTTCGCGCTACCGGCTTGTCGCTTTCCAAAACTACTTTTGCGGTTATTCCGACGTCTCGCTTCTTCTCCGGCCTATACCCCCTAACGATATCGCGAATCGCTTCACGATAATGCGGTTCCCGTACGTGTGTCAGGTCTGTTTCGTCGGTCTGTTCTACCGCGTTTACCCTCAGTACATCCGGCGCGTCCTCGTGACCGTCGGTCTGATCGTCGAGTCGTAAAAATGTCACCTCGCCCCGTTTGACTCGCAACTCTACCTGGTCTAAAAAGTCGGTACCTAAGAGTAGACTGTGTCTTGTCATTACCTTATTCGAGACAACATGCAGAGTGACAGTAAAGTCGTACCCGTCGACCGTCATTACCCTTGTGAACTCGCCCCAGGTACTATTGCCAGCGGAACCAAAACCATCAAACTTAAGTTTGCAGTTTCCCAGAGGTGGTGATCCTAACCTCACATACTCATCCGCTCGTATGAACGTAAGGTCACTACCTGTATCCACTAACGAGACAAACCTGCAGCCATCTATCGACACGTCCTTCACGTACTTTTTCCTCTCCGGTCTTGAGATTACGTAAGTCTTTACTTGTCGCGCTGTACAATTCGCCGCCACATGTCCAAATCCGCTGCACTTGAAACACCTAACACCTTCTCCCCTCTCCGGACACTTAACACTTAGGTGATCCTCACTACCGCAGATGAAGCATCTTCTTTTCTTCATTGCATCTACAGATTGACTGGGCTTCCCGTTCTTCTGGGTTTTAGCCGACTTCACAATCGACTTTGCTCTGCGACTTTTCTGCTCTTCGTACATCACTAACCTCTTCCTCAACCCTTTGATTGACGTAGCGCCGTACAATACAGCCTTATTGTTCTCGTCGTCTATTATTCCATCCACTATGTATTCCACCTTTGCTTCCTCCTCCATGTCCACATGGCTGGCTATTTCGAGCATGCGGTACATGTAAGCCAAACATGCTTCATCACTCTCCTTTTTTGTTTCTTCAAGTTTCTGATGAACTTGCCTACTGTTGACTTTCCTCGAAAATTCTTTCGCTAGCCCCCTCTTCAACTCATGCCAAGTCCTGGCATGACACTCGAAGCTCGCAAATATTTTCGCTGATCCCTTCAGCAGCTTCCTCGCGTAGACTGCCTTCTGCCCATCCGACCACATGCACGTATCAGCGACTTCCTCGAACGACTCGAACCATCGTTCGACATTTTCACCTCTGTTGCCACTAAACGACTCTAATGCATCTTCGACGTCTCTAAAACTCACTGTCGAACCAACGCATGCCCTTCGACAATATTCATCACGGTCCTGATACACCCTTCGCGTACCTCTCTTGTATCCTCTGGCGTTTTTTCTGTCATCTTCATCCTCACTTTCGTCGTCGCTTTCTTCTTCCGACGATATGTCATTACCATCTATGGCCGCTCGTAGCCGTGCGCGTAATTCTACTTTTCTTCCCGTCGTTTTTAAACCCAAACTAGCGAGGCGCTCCTTCAACTCCTTCGTATTCATTTTCTCAACA
The DNA here is from genome assembly GCF_051014615.1 of Bombus vancouverensis nearcticus. NCBI lineage: Eukaryota > Metazoa > Arthropoda > Insecta > Hymenoptera > Apidae > Bombus > Bombus vancouverensis. The sequence goes on along the minus strand of NC_134911.1, from coordinate 453,082 downwards.
TCCTCACCTTCGTTACAATCACGCTCAGCTCTCTGTACATTTTCTAAATCTCGTTGACCGGTTAGCTCTTAACCGCCCGTCGATCCCTTACGATACGATTGTCCAGCCCTACACGCCCGATTCAGCCTTGCAATCAGCACTGACCTCGCACCTGATATAGGGAGGTTCATTCGCGCGAGCTTATTCCTCAGCTCCTCCAGCGTCGAACCCTCTTCACCCGATAATCGTTCGTCCCCGACGTTTGCCATTTTTCACACTACACAAACTTAAACAGTCAACGATATCGTCTTTTACCGCACCGCGTACCGGTAAATTCACAACTAGCTCGAATAGCTCTGTTAAACCGTTTCGTTTCCTGTCTTGTCCAATCCCGGAGGGGCCCCCAAAAATATGTAATATCGTGATGTAATATGTTTACAAAAAGTGGACAATAGAGATGTTAATCAGACAGAAAAGACGATTGTGGCTTAACTTGAACTATTCATACCAAACGTACAGAACACAGCGCAATCCACACTCTCTCGGCAACGCCACTCGCAACCTCCGTCTCCGCTCGACTCGCACTCGGCTCCTCGACTCGCACTCTGTTCCTCGACTCGCGCTCTGCTCCTCGACTCGCGCTCTGCTCCTCGACTGACCCTTTCTGGCCGTTGTCGCATTCTGTTGTCCTTTTCCTAGGCCCACCGCACACGTGTTCCGCAGACGCTCGTGGCCAGTGTCACGTAGGTCTTTTCCACGAAACTATGCACTTGAAAAGACCGATGACACATTGATGGGCCCGACGGCGCCTCGGCTGTCGCGACATTGTTCATAGTTCGCCCGATATTTCCCAGGCCTTTCGTCCACGATACTACATTCGGCCATCCTGCAATAACATCTGCCCTCAGATGTTGCCTTCTATCTCGCTGTCATCAGATGCGTCACTTTCGGCGTTTAGGACCCAAGGTTTCATAAAATCGAGGTGTGTGTGGGTCCTTCCTTCGGTACTGCTTCGCACGCTTTCTTCTTTTCTTGTAATTTCGCAGGTTCCCTTCTAGCTTACCTATGTTTCGTTGGGTTAGGCTACAGTCAAGGCAGTTGGATACCACGTTTTCGACCTTTTCGCGTAACCTCTTGAACCAGAAGTCCTTCTTGACCATAGCTTCTGTTTTGGTAACCTCGAAATGCCCACGCTCGTGCGCTTGCCTGACTACCTGAGCCCGCATCGCCTTCGATACTACTATTAGCACATCGTCCTCACACTCCTTATACAAAATATTGTTTCTTACTACCTGCCCATCGGCCTGACTGCACGTTGCGGCGTCCAAAATCCTACGGACTTCGATGTCCTTGTTCCGTGCCCTTCTCAACCGTGCAATCAGCCCGTCTTCACTCTCCGTTACATACATAGTGCTCGGCAGGGGGTTCCTACTCGGAGCATCTACATGCTGCATACTTTTCCCCGGCCGATGACGGCCGATGACCTGATACTTAATCTCGCCTAGTAACAAGGCCCATCTAGCCACACGCACACACAAATCTTTCTTTCTAACTACACCTATCGGACTCGCATACTCCGAGTCTGACGATTTGATGACACCCTCGTCTGTCCACGCCTCCATCAAATCATCTTCTTCCTTTCTTTCCGACGGCGCCAGTCTTCGCGGTCTTCGCGCTATCGGCTTGTCGCTTTCCAAAACTACTTTTGCGGTTATTCCGACGTCTCGCTTCTTCTCCGGCCTATACCCCCTAACGATATCTCGAATCGCTTCACGATAATGCGGTTCCTGTACGTGTGTTAGGTCTGTTTCGTCGGTCTGTTCTACCACGTTAACTCTAAACACATCCGACACGTCTTTGTTAGTCTGTTCGTCAAGCCGCAAGAAAGTCACTTCGCCTCGTTTAACCCGTAACTCTACCTGATCCAGAAAATCAGTGCCCAACAACAGGCCGTGCTTCGTCAATATTTTGTTTGAGACAACGTGCAAAGTGATTGGTAGTTTACACCCATCAACCGTCATTACCTTAGTGAATTCACCCCAGGTCTCATTGCCAGCGGAACCAAAACCGTCGAACTTAAACTTGTATTTACCTAGCGGTGGTGACCCTAACCTCGCATACTCGTCTGATCGAATGAACGTGAGATCACTACCCGTATCCACTAATGCCACAAACCTACAATCATCTATCGCCACTTCCTTCACATACTTCCCCTTTTCGGATCTTGACACTACGCAAGTCTCTTTCGGTCGTGCCGTACACCTCGCTGCAATATGTCCAAATCCGCTGCACTTGAAACACCTAACACCTTCTCCCCTCTCCGGACACTTAACACTTAGATGATCCTCACTACCGCAAATGAAGCATCTTCTTTTCTTCATTGCATCTACAGATTGACTGGGCTTCCCGTTCTTCTGGGTTTTAGCCGGCTTCACAATCGACTTTGCTCTGCGACTCTTCTGCTCTTCGTACATCACTAACCTCTTCCTCAACTCTTTGATTGACGTAGCGCCGTACAATACAGCCTTATTGTTCTCGTCGTCTATTATTCCATCCACTATGTATTCCACCTTTGCTTCCTCCTCCATGTCCACATGGCTGGCTATTTCGAGCATGCGATACATGTAAGCCAAACACGCTTCATCACTCTCCTTTTTTGTTTCTTCAAGTTTCTGATGAACTTGCCTACTGTTGACTTTCCTCGAAAATTCTTTCACTAGCCCCCTCTTCAACTCATGCCAAGTCCTGGCACGACACTCGAAGCTCGCAAATATTTTCGCTGATCCCTTCAGCAGCTTCCTTGCGTAGACTGCCTTCTGCCCATCCGACCACATGCACGTATCAGCGACTTCCTCGAACGACTCGAACCATCGTTCGACATTTTCACCTCTGTTGCCACTAAACGACTCTAATGCATCTTCGACGTCTCTAAAACTCAGTGTCGAACCAACACATGCCCTTCGACAACATTCGTCACGGCCCTGATACACCCTTCGCGTATCTCTCTTGTATCCTCTTGCGTTTTTCTTGTCATCTTCATCCTCACTTTCATCGTCGCTTTCTTCTTCCGACGATATGTCGTTACCATCCATGGCCGCTTGTAGCCGTGCGCGTAATTCTACTTTTCTTCCCGTCGTTTTTAAACCCAAACTAGCGAGGCGCTCCTTCAACTCCTTCGTATTCATTTTCTCAGCATCCTCACCTTCGTTACAATCACGCTCAGCTCTCTGTACATTTTCTAAATCTCGTTGACCGGTTAGCTCTTCACCGCCCGTCGATCCCTTACGATACGATTGTCCAGCCCTACACGCCCGATTCAGCCTTGCAATCAGCACTGACCTCGCACCCGATATTGGGAGGTTCATTCGCGCGAGCTTATTCCTCAGCTCCTCCAGCGTCGAACCCTCTTCACCCGACAATCGTTCGTCCCCGACGTTTGCCATTTTTCACACTACACAAACTTAAACAGTCAACGATATCGTCTTTTACCGCACCGCGTACCGGTAAATTCACAACTAGCTCGAATAGCTCTGTTAAACCGTTTCGTTTTCTGTCTTGTCCAATCCCGGACGAGCCCCCAAAAATATGTAATATCGTGATGTAATATGTTTACAAAAAGTGGACAATAGAGATGTTAATCAGACAGAAAAGACGATTGTGGCTTAACTTGAACTATTCATACCAAACGTACAGAAAACAGCGCAATCCACACTCTCTCGGCAACGCCACTCGCAACCTCCGTCTCCGCTCGACTCGCACTCTGTTTCTCGACTCGCGCTCTATTTCTCGACTCGCACTCTCTGCTTTTCGACTCGCGCTCTGTTTCTCGACTAACACTCTGGCCGTTGTCGCATTCTGTTGTCCTTTTCCTAGGCCCACGGCACACGTGTTCTGCAGACGCTCGTAGCCAGGGACACGTAGGTCTTTTCCACGAAACTATGCACTTGAAAAGACCGATGACACATTGATGGGCCCGACGGCGCCTCGGCTCTCGCGACATTGTTCATAATTCGCCCGATATTTCCCAGGCCTTTCGTCCACGATACTACATAACATATTACGTTACAACGTTATAACATGTAATGTAATACGTTATAACGTTATACCATATAACGATACACTATATAACGTAATACGTTCTAACGTTATACCATATAAAGTAATGCGTCATACCGTTATAACATACAGCGTAATACGTCACAACATTATACCATATAACGTAATGCGGCATAACGTTATCTCATATAAGGATACACTATTTAATGAAATATGTTCTAACGTTATACCACATAAGGATACACTATTTAACGAAATTGCTATAACGTTATACCATATAACGTTATGTTAAATAACGTAGAACGTTTTAGCGGTATACCATATAACGTAATTCGTTATAACGCTAAACCATATAACGTAATGCGTTACAAAGTTATACTATATAACATTATACTATATGACGTAATACGTTATGACATTATACTACATAACGTTATGTTACATAACGTAATACGTTATAACGTTGTACCATATGACGTAATTCGTTATAATGTTATACCTTATAACGTAATTCGTTATAGCGTTGTACCATATAACGTTATGTTATGTGTCTGGTTAAGATCGGAATTTTGGGCGCGTGACAACTCTTCGCGTGGACTAGCCATCGTTTCACAAAGCCGAGATTATATGTACACGTATATACAAGACTATCACTAAGCTTAAGAAATAATTAAGTCTATTGTATGATAAATTGGATGAACAATGAAGTCAATGTATAATATGATTTACGAATAATGAATTTATGTACACTATTAACAATGTTTTGTTGGGTTCAAACTAATCCACGGCCAACGAGATAACTCTTTACTAAGCATAAAAAAATAATCTTAGGCGCAAAATACGATTGACGAGGAACGTTCGATGTGTCACTCTCCAAGGCAATCGCAAGAATGCCAGCCTCGTCTGCAATTCGATACGCACTCGTTAGAAGCATCGAGAAGTTACGAACGCCGTTGCTAGGCAGTTTCTGCCTGGAGTTTGGTTATTGATACAATGTATGTCCCATTGTCTCGGCACCTCCGAGGTAACCTCACACGTGGCTAGGCCCGCTCAAGAGGCCGCATGCCGCCACAATCATACTTCTCGGAAAACCCATACAACCACTCCAGACCACCGTTAGGCAAAACGCTTATCTCGTGACCGTGGCTACGTTCGGCGACAAATTGTCACCTCGAACCCAATCTCGCTATCACAAATTTTAAACACTTACTGCTATAATAAAATCTAGACTAAAGTACTAGAGGACATTCCCAAAATTTCCAAGGAAAGGCTTCGGCTTTTCTTTCACCTCCGACATATATAACGTAATGCCCTACAACGTTATAATATTATACCATATAACGTTATACCATTTAACGTATTACGTTATAACGTTCTACCATATAACGTATTACGTTATACTATATAACTTCATAGGTTACAACGTTATAGTATATAACATATATAGTATATAGTATATAACAGTATATAACGTTATACCATATAACGTAATACGTTATAACGTTATACGATATGACGTAATGTCATATAACGTTATACTATATAACGTAATACGTTATAACGTTCTACCATATGACGGTGGTTGTATAACGTTACACCATATAACTTAATGCTTTATAACGTTATACCATATAACGTATTAGGTTATAACGTTATACTATATAACGCTTTACCATATAACGTATTACGTTATAATGTTATAGCATATTGTTGTGTCCTGCAACACTCTACCTGGACCAGGCCATACACTGCGGGCCAGACAGACAGCAGATGTCCGCTCATACTTACGGCGTACCCTCAATAGCCTTAAGTGTCCGTCATATATACCAATAATTTTATTACTTAGGCCCTTCAGACCGAACAAATATCTTTTTCTAAATCACTTTCTAAGGACTATTGTCTACCACGGCTGGACAACGGAGAGTTGGGTTTTCTCACGTGCGATGCTTCCTAATAGCAACTTTCTATCGAGGGCAGCTAAGACCTTTCCTAGTCCACCAACCTTCGTTTAACCAATTAACAACGAATCCTATTTCCCTCACTCTCTTAGCCAAAATCGTCACCAACAAATACCATGGTACCGTGCGCTAGACACACCCATCCCTAGCTTTCCTCCGCTAATGCATCGTCACCGAACATCACTGATTCTTCAACCTTCAAACATTCAACATCCTTCGACCGGGTTTACACCCGATGATCAGTCACTCACTTATCTTATACATACACACAAGCGTAACTATCTTCATCACAAAGTTGTTGGAATAAACAGTCATTTACAACTCGTTACATCAGTGTCAAATTCAATTAACCACACCGATTATCCTAATCGAAATACGGGATCGATCATTTCGTGGCGTCGATTATCTAAACGTGACGGGAATTTACGACTCCCGTTGGCGTGCATCCTCGCGATCGCGTCTCTCAGAGAGTGGTCGAAACACCATATAACGTTATAATATATGACGTAATACGTCACAACGGTATACTACATAACGCTATACCATATAACGTATTACGTTATAATGTTATAGCATATAACGTTATACTACATAACGTTATAATATATAACGTAATACGTTACAACGTTATCATATATAACTTAATACGTTATAGCGTAATACTATATAACGTAATACGTTATAACGTTATACCATATAACATTACGTTATTTACGTATTATTATAACACGCTTATAAAATTACGTATTATTATAACACGCTTAGTTTTCGTGATAGTCGAGGAATTATTGCGTTTTGCGAGTTGCTGTGTACGTTTCGACGCTGCAAGAGGCGTACACTACATCCGGTCTTTAGAGTTGAGTGAACAGATCGCTTAAACGATGAAATGTCTGAAACAGGAACGAAATGACGCTTACTTGTCGTGAAGATAATGGAAGAGATAGAGCTTTGCTAGCTGCTATGCATGCTTCGACGCTGGAAGATGCGAGCAGTACATTCGGCGAATAAAATGGAGCGAAAAGACCGTCTAAACTTCGAAATATCGCATAGAGGAACGAAGTAACGCTTGATTTTCGTGAAAATCGAGGAATTATTGCGATTTGCGAGCTCCTGTGCTCGTTGGACGCTGAAAGTGGCGTGCACCATATTCGGCGTGTAAAATGGAGTGAAAGGAGTGTTTAAACGTCGAAAAATCGGGTACAGGAGCGAAATAACACATAGTCTCCGTGAAATTCGACGAATCTTTCTGTTTTGCGAGCCGCTGTGCTTGTTTCGACGCCGAATGCGGGGTGCATTACGATCGGGGTGTAGAGTTGAGTGAAAAATGAGTCTAAACGTCTTAAATCCTCAAACAGGATCGTAATAACGCCTACTTTTAGTCAAAATCGACGAATGATTGTTTTCAGCGATCTGTGGGGCTTGTTTCGACGCTGAAGATGGCTTGTACTACATTCGGCGAATAAAATGGAGCGAAAAGAGCGTCTAAACGTCGAAACATCGCAAATAGGAACGAAATAACGCTTAGTTTTCGTGAAAATCGACGACAGATTGCGTTTTGCGAGCTGCTGTGCATGCTGCGACGCTGAAAGGTGTGTACACAACATTAGGCGTGTAAAATGGAGTAAGAAGAACGTTTAAACGTCAAAATATCTCATAGAGGAACGATATAACGCATATTTTTCGTCAAAATGGACGAAAGATTGCTTTCCGCGATCTGTGGGGCTTGTCTCGAAGCTGAAGGCGGCATGTACTACATTCGGCGTGTGAATGGAGTGGCAACAGCGTTTAAACGATGTAAGGTGAGATGGTGATAGGTGCGTAAGGAACTGCTCTTGGTGTTTTTAACGAACAATAGTTTAATTAGAACTAATCAACAATCAGAGTTAACAATTAACAATTAACAATTACACTTAACAGACAACAGGTAACAACTAACAAATAACGATAGACACCGAGAGATCATTCGACGCGTTGCTATGCAAATAGTACCGAGGAGTTACACATTTAATGGCGCAAGACAGACTGACTGTCCTTCTGTTTCGGATCGCGCAGATTCTTCCCTTCCGTAGCCCATCGATATCCCCCACTAGCGTGCATTCATTCGATGTGCCACCAGTGCTGGCACGTGTATGCTCTTCCGAGAATTCGGCGGAAAGAGTGTGAAGATATCGGTCGTATATTGGGCACGTCGGTGTTGCGCCTTGGCGGCGTCGCGCTTTGCATCCGGAGCCGTTGAAAAGTTCCGTGACCCGTGCCGCCACAGATGAAATATCTCATACCGGATGTAACGAGATGTAACGCATAGTTCTTGTGAAAATCGACGACAGATTGCGTTTTGCGAGATGCTGTGTATGTTTGGACGCTGAATGATGCGTGCACTACATTAGGCGTGCAAAATGGAGTGAAAAGAACGTTTAAACTTCGAAACATCTCAAATAGGAACGAAATAATGCTTAGTTATCGAGAAAAGCGACGTAATCATCGCCATTTGCCAGCTGTAGGGCGTGTTCTGGCGCTGAACCGGGCGTGCATTACGCTTGGCGTGTAAAATGGAGTGAAAAGAGGGCTTAAACGTCGAAATGTCTCCAACGGGATTGAAATGACGGCTAGTTTTCGTCAACATTGACGAATTCGTCGCGATTTGCGAGATATTTTGCTTGTTTCGACGCTTAAACGGCAGTGCATTGCATTAGCACTGTGAAATGGAGTTCAACGAGTGCTTGAACGTCGAGATATCTCCAACGGGAAGGAAATGACGGCTATTTATCGTCAAAATCGACGAAATCTTCGCGATTTGCGAGATATTTTGCTTGTTTCGACGCTTAAACAGTAGTGCATTGCAATAGCACTGTGAAATGGAGTTCAACGAGCGCTTAAACGTTGAAATATCTCCAACGGGAAGGAAATGACGGCTAGATTTCAGCAAAATCGACGAAATATTCGCGATTTGCGAGATATTTTGCTTGTTTCGACGCTTAAACGGTAGTGCATTGCATTAGCACTGTGAAATGGAGTTCAACGAGTGCTTAAACGTCGAAATATCTCCAACGGGAAGGAAATGACGGCTATTTTTCGTCAAAATCGACAAAATCTTCGCGATTTGCGAGATATTTTGCTTGTTTCGACACTTAAACGGTAGTGCATTGCATTAGCACTGTGAAATGGTGTTCAACGAGCGCATAAACGTCGAAATATCTCCAACGGGAAGGAAATGACGGCTAGATTTCAGCAAAATCGACGAAATATTCGCGATTTGCGAGCTATTTTGCCTGTTTCGACGCTCAAATGGCTGTGCATTGCATTAGCACTGTGAAATGGAGTTCAACGAGCGCTTAAACGTCGAAATATCTCCAACGGGAAGGAAATGACGGCTATTTTTCGTCAAAAGAGACGAAATCTTCGCGATTTGCGAGATATTTTGCTTGTTTCGACGCTTAAACGGTAGTGCACTGCATTAGCACTGTGAAATGGAGTTCAACGAGTGCTTAAACGTCGAAATATCTCCAACGGGAAGGAAATGACGGCTATTTTTCGTCAAAATCGACGAAATCTTCGCGATTTGCGAGATATTTTGCTTGTTTCGACGCTTAAACGTTAGTGCATTGCATTAGTACTGTGAAATGGAGTTCAACGAGTGCTTAAACGTCGAAATATCTCCAACGGGATGCTAATGACGGCTATTTTTCGTCAAAATCGACGAAATCTTCGCGATTTGCGAGATATTTTGCTTGTTTCGACACTTAAACGGTAGTGCATTGCATTAGCACTGTGAAATGGAGTTCAACGAGTGCTTAAACGTCGAAATATCCCCAACGGGAAGGAAATGACGGCTTTTTTCGTCAAAATCGACGAAATCTTCGCGATTTGCGAGATATTTTGCTTGTTTCGACGCTTAAACGTTAGTGCATTGCATTAGTACTGTGAAATGGAGTTCAACGAGTGCTTAAACGTCGAAATATCTCCAACGGGATGCTAATGACGGCTATTTTTCGTCAAAATCGACGAAATCTTCGCGATTTGCGAGCTATTTTACTTGTTTCGACGCTTAAATGGTTGTGCATTGCATTAGCACTGTGAAATGGAGTTCAACGAGCGCTTAAACGTCGAAATATCGCTAACGGGAAGGAAATGACGGCTATTTTTCGTCAAAATCGATGAAATCTTCGCGATTTGTGAGATATTTTGCTTGTTTCGACACTTAAACGGTAGTGCATTGCATTAGCACTGTGAAATGGAGTTCAACGAGCGCTTAAACGTCGAAATATCTCCAACGGGAAGGAAATGACGGCTAGATTTCAGCATAATCGACGAAATATTCGCGATTTGCGAGCTATTTTGCTTGTTTCGACGCTTAAATGGCTGTGCATTGCATTAGCACTGTGAAATGGTGTTCAACGAGTGCTTAAACGTTGAAATATCTCCAACGGGAAGGAAATTACGGCTAGATTTCAGCAAAATCGACGAAATATTCGCGATTTGCGAGCTATTCTGCTTGTTTCGACGCTTAAATGGTTGTGCATTGCATTAGCACTGTGAAATGGAGTTCAACGAGTGCTTAAACGTCGAAATATCCCCAACGGGAAGGAAATGACGGCTATTTTTCGTCAAAATCGACGAAATCTTCGCGATTTGCTAGATATTTTGCTTGTTCCGACACTTAAACGTTAGTGCATTGCATTAGCACTGTGAAATGGAGATCAACGAGCGCTTAAACGTCGAAATATCTCCAACGGGAAGGAAATGACGGCTATTTTTCGTCAAAATCGACGAAATCTTCGCGATTTGCGAGATATTTTGCTTGTTTCGACACTTAAACTGTAGTGCATTGCATTAGCACTGTGAAATGGAGTTCAACGAGCGCTTAAACGTCGTAATATCTCCAAGGGGAAGGAAATGACTGCTATTTTTCGTCAAAATCGACGAAATCTTCGCGATTTGCGAGATATTATGCTTGTTTCGACACTTAAACGGTAGTGCATTGCATTACCACTGTGAAATGGAGTTCAACGAGCGCTTCAACGTTGAAATATCTCCAACGGGAAGGAAATGACGGCTAGATTTCAGCAAAATCGGCGAAATATTCGCGATTTGCGAGCTATTTTGCTTGTTTCGACGCTTAAATGGTTGTGCATTGCATTAGCACTGTGAAATGGAGTTCAACGAGGGCTTAAGCGTCGAAATATCGCTAACGGGAAGGAAATGACGGCTATTTTTCGTCAAAATCGACGAAATCTTCGCGATTTGCGAGATATTATGCTTGTTTCGACACTTAAACGGTAGTGCATTGCATTAGCACTGCGAAATGGAGTTCAACGAGCGCTTAAACGTCGAAATATCTCCAACGGGATGGAAATGACGGCTAGATTTCAGCAAAATCGACGAAATATTCGCGATTTGCGAGCTATTTTGCTTGTTTCGACGCTTAAATGGTTGTGCATTGCATTAGCACTGTGAAATGGAGTTCAACGAGCGCTTAAACGTCGAAATATCTCCAACGGGAAGGAAATGACGGCTAGATTTCAGCATAATCGACGAAATATTCGCGATTTGCGAGCTATTTTGCTTGTTTCGACGCTTAAATGGCTGTGCATTGCATTAGCACTGTGAAATGGAGCTCAACGAGCGCTTAAACGTCGAAATATCTCCAACGGGAAGGAAATGACGACTATTTTTCGTCAAAATCGACGAAATCTTCGCGATTTGCGAGATATTTTGCTTGTTTCGACACTTAAACGGTAGTGCATTGCATTGGCACTGCGAAATGGTGTTCAACGAGTGCTTAAACGTTGAAATATCTCCAACGGGAAGGAAATGACGGCTAGATTTCAGCAAAATCGACGAAATATTCGCGATTTGCGAGCTATTCTGCTTGTTTCGACGCTTAAATGGTTGTGCATTGCATTAGCACTGTGAAATGGAGTTCAACGAGGGCTTAAACGTCGAAATATCGCTAACGGGAAGGAAATGACGGCTATTTTTCTTCAAAATCGACGAAATATTCGCGATTTGCGAGCTATTTTGCTTGTTTCGACGCTTAAACGGTAGTGCATTGCATTAGCACTGTGAAATGGAGTTCAACGAGCGCTTAAACGTCGAAATATCTCCAAGGGGAAGGAAATGACTGCTATTTTTCGTCAAAATCGACGAAATCTTCGCGATTTGCGAGATATTATGCTTGTTTCGAAACTTAAACGGTAGTGCATTGCATTACCACTGTGAAATGGAGTTCAACGAGCGCTTCAACGTTGAAATATCTCCAACGGGAAGGAAATGACGGCTAGATTTCAGCAAAATCGACGAAATATTCGCGATTTGCGAGCTATTTTGCTTGTTTCGACGCTTAAATGGTTGTGCATTGCATTAGCACTGTGAAATGGAGTTCAACGAGGGCTTACACGTCGAAATATCGCTAACGGGAAGGAAATGACGGCTATTTTTCGTCAAAATCGACGAAATCTTCGCGATTTGCGAGATATTTTGCTTGTTTCGACGCTTAAACGGTAGTGCATTGCATTAGCACTGTGAAATGGAGTTCAACGAGTGCTTAATCGTCGAAATATCTCCAACGGGAAGGAAATGACGGCTATTTTTCGTCAAAATCGACGAAATCTTCGCGATTTGCGAGATATTTTGCTTGTTCCGACACTTAAACGTTAGTGCATTGCATTAGCACTGTGAAATGGAGATCAACGAGCGCTTAAACGTCGAAATATCTCCAACGGGAAGGAAATGACGGCTATTTTTCGTCAAAATCGACGAAATCTTCGCGATTTGCGAGATATTTTGCTTGTTTCGACACTTAAACTGTAGTGCATTGCATTAGCACTGTGAAATGGAGTTCAACGAGCGCTTAAACGTCGTAATATCTCCAAGGGGAAGGAAATGGCTGCTATTTTTCGTCAAAATCGACGAAATCTTCGCGATTTGCGAGATATTATGCTTGTTTCGACACTTAAACGGTAGTGCATTGCATTAGCACTGTGAAATGGAGTTCAACGAGCGCTTAAACGTCGCAATATCTCCAAGGGGAAGGAAATGACTGCTATTTTTCGTCAAAATCGACGAAATCTTCGCGATTTGCGAGATGTTATGCTTATTTCGACACTTAAACGGTAGTGCATTGCATTACCACTGTGAAATGGAGTTCAACGAGCGCTTCAACGTTGAAATATCTCCAACGGGAAGGAAGTGACGGCTAGATTTCAGCAAAATCGACGAAATATTCGCGATTTGCGAGCTATTTTGCTTGTTTCGACGCTTAAATGGTTGTGCATTGCATTAGCACTGTGAAATGGAGTTCAACGAGGGCTTAAACGTCGAAATATCGCTAACGGGAAGGAAATGACGGCTATTTTTCGTCAAAATCGACGAAATCTTCGCGATTTGCGAGATATTTTGCTTGTTTCGACGCTTAAACGGTAGTGCATTGCATTAGCACTGTGAAATGGAGTTCAACGAGTGCTTAAACGTCGAAATATCTCCAACGGGAAGGAAATGACGGCTATTTTTCGTCAAAATCGACGAAATCTTCGCGATTTTCGAGATATTGTGCTTGTTTCGACACTTAAACGGTAGTGCATTGCATTGGCACTGTGAAATGGTGTTCAACGAGCGCTTAAACGTCGAAATATCTCCGACGGGAAGGAAATGACGGCTATTTTTCGTCAAAATCGACGAAATCTTCGCGATTTTCGAGATATTGTGCTTGTTTCGACACTTAAACGGTAGTGCATTGCATTGGCACTGTGAAATGGTGTTCAACGAGCGCTTAAACGTCGAAATATCTCCGACGGGAAGGAAATGACGGCTAGATTTCAGCAAAATCGACGAAATATTCGCGATTTGCGAGCTATTCTGCTTGTTTCGACGCTTAAATGGTTGTGCATTGCATTAGCACTGTGAAATTTATTTCAACGAGCGCTTAAACGTCGAAATATCTCCAACGGGAAGGAAATGACGAATATTTTTCGTCAAAATCGACGAAATCTTCGCGATTTGCGAGCTATTTTGTTTGTTTCGACGCTTAAATGGTTGTGCATTGCATTAGCACTGTGAAATGGAGTTCAACGAGCGCTTAAACGTCGAAATATCTCCAACGGGAAGGAAATGACGGCTATTTTTCGTCAAAATCGACGAATTCTTCGCGATTTGCGAGATATTTTGCTTGTGTCGACGCTTAAACGGTAGTGCATTGCATTAGCACTGTGAAATGGAGTTCAACGAGTGCTTAAACGTGGAAATATCTCCAACGGGAAGGAAATGACGGCTATTTTTCGTCAAAATCGACGAAATCTTCGCGATTTGCGAGATATTTTGCTTGTTTCGACACTTAAACGGTAGTGCATTGCATTAGCCCTGTGAAATGGAGTTCAACGAGCGCTTAAACGTTGAAATATCTCCAACGGGAAGGAAATTACGGCTAGATTTCAGCAAAATCGACGAAATAATCGCGATTTGCGAGCTATTCTGCTTGTTTCGACGCTTAAATGGTTGTGCATTGCATTAGCACTGTGAAATGGTGTTCAACGAGTGCTTTGTCGTGTAAAATTAAGGTAAAAAGTAAGGAACTTGTTAATTTCCGAAAAGGAGATAAAGTTCTTTTTATTTTTTACTCAATTTATACAATTCCTTCGGTTCGCGATGATACACTTTCGATACTTGGATTAGTTAAGAATTTTTTTATTAGACTGACTGGATGATTTTGAAGGGAGCATTTATATTCTTCCATTCGTTGGAGTGGGAGAAGGTTTTGTTTATACTTAGTGTAAAATTCGGAGAACGGCTGGAGTGACCGAATGCCACTCAGGCGGCGGAGAACGGTTGCTGACCGGACGGCCACACGCGATAAGGCGTTCGGAATTTCGGTTTGTTATATACAGTTGCTCGAATTTCGTCTGTGACAGCTTAAACGTCGAAATATCTCCAACGGGAAGGAAATGACGGCTATTTTACGTCAAAATCGGAGAAATCTTCGCGATTTGCGAGCTATTTTGCTTGTTTCGACGCTTAAATGGTTGTGCATTGCATTAGCACTGTGAAATTTAGTTCAACGAGCGCTTAAACGTCGAAATATCTCCAACGGGAAGGAAATGACGAATATTTTTCGTCAAAATCGACGAAATCTTCGCGATTTGCGAGATATTATGCTTGTTTCGACACTTAAACGGTAGTGCATTGCATTACCACTGTGAAATGGAGTTCAACAAGCGCTTAAACGTTGAAATATCTCCAACGGGAAGGAAATGACGGCTAGATTTCAGCAAAATCGGCGAAATATTCGCGATTTGCGAGCTATTTTGCTTGTTTCGACGCTTAAATGGTTGTGCATTGCATTAGCACTGTGAAATGGAGTTCAACGAGCGCTTAAACGTCGTAATATCTCCAAGGGGAAGGAAATGGCTGCTATTTTTCGTCAAAATCGACGAAATCTTCGCGATTTGCGAGATATTATGCTTGTTTCGACACTTAAACGGTAGTGCATTGCATTAGCACTGTGAAATGGAGTTCAACGAGCGCTTAAACGTCGCAATATCTCCAAGGGGAAGGAAATGACTGCTATTTTTCGTCAAAATCGACGAAATCTTCGCGATTTGCGAGATGTTATGCTTATTTCGACACTTAAACGGTAGTGCATTGCATTACCACTGTGAAATGGAGTTCAACGAGCGCTTCAACGTTGAAATATCTCCAACGGGAAGGAAATGACGGCTAGATTTCAGCAAAATCGACGAAATATTCGCGATTTGCGAGCTATTTTGCTTGTTTCGACGCTTAAATGGTTGTGCATTGCATTAGCACTGTGAAATGGAGTTCAACGAGGGCTTAAACGTCGAAATATCGCTAACGGGAAGGAAATGACGGCTATTTTTCGTCAAAATCGGCGAAATCTTCGCGATTTGCGAGATATTTTGCTTGTTTCGACGCTTAAACGGTAGTGCATTGCATTAGCACTGTGAAATGGAGTTCAACGAGTGCTTAATCGTCGAAATATCTCCAACGGGATGCAAATGACGGCTATTTTTCGTCAAAATCGACGAAATCTTCGCGATTTGCGAGATATTTTGCTTGTTTCGACACTTATACGGTAGTGCATTGCATTAGCACTGTGAAATGGAGTTCAACGAGCGCTTAAACGTCGAAATATCTCCAACGGGAAGGAAATGACGGCTATTTTTCGTCAAAATCGACGAAATCTTCGCGATTTTCGAGATATTGTGCTTGTTTCGACACTTAAACGGTAGTGCATTGCATTGGCACTGTGAAATGGTGTTCAACGAGCGCTTAAACGTCGAAATATCTCCGACGGGAAGGAAATGACGGCTAGATTTCAGCAAAATCGACGAAATATTCGCGATTTGCGAGCTATTCTGCTTGTTTCGACGCTTAAATGGTTGTGCATTGCATTAGCACTGTGAAATTTATTTCAACGAGCGCTTAAACGTCGAAATATCTCCAACGGGAAGGAAATGACGAATATTTTTCGTCAAAATCGACGAAATCTTCGCGATTTGCGAGCTATTTTGTTTGTTTCGACGCTTAAATGGTTGTGCATTGCATTAGCACTGTGAAATGGAGTTCAACGAGCGCTTAAACGTCGAAATATCTCCAACGGGAAGGAAATGACGGCTATTTTTCGTCAAAATCGACGAATTCTTCGCGATTTGCGAGATATTTTGCTTGTGTCGACGCTTAAACGGTAGTGCATTGCATTAGCACTGTGAAATGGAGTTCAACGAGTGCTTAAACGTGGAAATATCTCCAACGGGAAGGAAATGACGGCTATTTTTCGTCAAAATCGACGAAATCTTCGCGATTTGCGAGATATTTTGCTTGTTTCGACACTTAAACGGTAGTGCATTGCATTAGCCCTGTGAAATGGAGTTCAACGAGCGCTTAAACGTTGAAATATCTCCAACGGGAAGGAAATGACGGCTAGATTTCAGCAAAATCGACGAAATATTCGCGATTTGCGAGCTATTCTGCTTGTTTCGACGCTTAAATGGTTGTGCATTGCATTAGCACTGTGAAATGGTGTTCAACGAGTGCTTTGTCGTGTAAAATTAAGGTAAAAAGTAAGGAACTTGTTAATTTCCGAAAAGGAGATAAAGTTCTTTTTATTTTTTACTCAATTTATACAATTCCTTCGGTTCGCGATGATACACTTTCGATACTTGGATTAGTTAAGAATTTTTTTATTAGACTGACTGGATGATTTTGAAGGGAGCATTTATATTCTTCCATTCGTTGGAGTGGGAGAAGGTTTTGTTTATACTTAGTGTAAAATTCGGAGAACGGCTGGAGTGACCGAATGCCACTCAGGCGGCAGAGAACGGTTGCTGACCGGACGGCCACACGCGATAAGGCGTTCGGAATTTCGGTTTGTTATATACAGTTGCTCGAATTTCGTCTGTGACAGCTTAAACGTCGAAATATCTCCAACGGGAAGGAAATGACGGCTATTTTACGTCAAAATCGACGAAATCTTCGCGACTTGCGAGCTATTTTGCTTGTTTCGACGCTTAAATGGTTGTGCATTGCATTAGCACTGTGAAATTTAGTTCAACGAGCGCTTAAACGTCGAAATATCTCCAACGGGAAGGAAATGACGAATATTTTTCGTCAAAATCGACGAAATCTTCGCGATTTGCGAGATATTATGCTTGTTTCGACACTTAAACGGTAGTGCATTGCATTACCACTGTGAAATGGAGTTCAACAAGCGCTTAAACGTTGAAATATCTCCAACGGGAAGGAAATGACGGCTAGATTTCAGCAAAATCGACGAAATATTCGCGATTTGCGAGCTATTTTGCTTGTTTCGACGCTTAAATGGTTGTGCATTGCATTAGCACTGTGAAATGGAGTTCAACGAGTGCTTAAACGTCGAAATATCTCCAACGGGAAGCAAATGACGGCTATTTTTCGTCAAAATCGACGAAATCTTCGCGATTTGCGAGATATTTTGCTTGTTTCGACACTTAAACGGTAGTGCATTGCATTAGCACTGTGAAATGGACTTCAACGAACGCTTAAACGTCGAAATATCTCCAACGGGAAGGAAATGACGGCTAGATTTCAGCAAAATCGGCGAAATATTCGCGATTTGCGAGCTATTTTGCTTTTTTCGACGCTTAAGTGGTTGTGCATTGCATTAGCACTGTGAAATGGAGTTCAACGAGCGCTTAAACGTCGAAATATCTCCAACGGGAAGGAAATGACGGCTAGATTTCAGCATAATCGACGAAATATTCGCGATTTGCGAGCTATTTTGCTTGTTTCGACGCTTGAATGGCTGTGCATTGCATTAGCACTGTGAAATGGAGTTCAACGAGCGCTTTAACGTTGAAATATCTCCAACGGGAAGGAAATGACGTCTATTTTTCGTCAAAATCGACGAAATATTCGCGATTTGCGAGCTATTTTGCTTGTTTCGACGCTTAAATGGTTGTGCATTGCATTAGCACTGTGAAATGGAGTTCAACGAGTGCTTAAACGTCGAAATATCTCCAACGGGAAGCAAATGACGGCTATTTTTCGTCAAAATCGACGAAATCTTCGGGATTTGCGAGATATTTTGCTTGTTTCGACACTTAAACGGTAGTGCATTGCATTAGCACTGTGAAATGGACTTCAACGAGCGCTTAAACGTCGAAATATCTCCAACGGGAAGGAAATGACGGCTAGATTTCAGCAAAATCGACGAAATATTCGCGATTTGCGAGCTATTCTGCTTGTTTCGACGCTTAAATGGTTGTGCATTGCATTAGCACTGTGAAATGGTGTTCAACGAGTGCTTTGTCGTGTAAAATTAAGGTAAAAAGTAAGGAACTTGTTAATTTCCGAAAAGGAGATAAAGTTCTTTTTATTTTTTACTCAATTTATACAATTCCTTCGGTTCGCGGTGATACACTTTCGATACTTGGATTAGTTAAGAATTTTTTTATTAGACTGACTGGATGATTTTGAAGGGAGCATTTATATTCTTCCATTCGTTGGAGTGGGAGAAGGTTTTGTTTATACTTAGTGTAAAATTCGGAGAACGGCTGGAGTGACCGAATGCCACTCAGGCGGCAGAGAACGGTTGCTGACCGGACGGCCACACGCGATAAGGCGTTCGGAATTTCGGTTTGTTATATACAGTTGCTCGAATTTCGTCTGTGACAGCTTAAACGTCGAAATATCTCCAACGGGAAGGAAATGACGGCTATTTTACGTCAAAATCGACGAAATCTTCGCGATTTGCGAGCTATTTTGCTTGTTTCGACGCTTAAATGGTTGTGCATTGCATTAGCACTGTGAAATTTAGTTCAACGAGCGCTTAAACGTCGAAATATCTCCAACGGGAAGGAAATGACGAATATTTTTCGTCAAAATCGACGAAATCTTCGCGATTTGCGAGATATTATGCTTGTTTCGACACTTAAACGGTAGTGCATTGCATTACCACTGTGAAATGGAGTTCAACAAGCGCTTAAACGTTGAAATATCTCCAACGGGAAGGAAATGACGGCTAGATTTCAGCAAAATCGACGAAATATTCGCGATTTGCGAGCTATTTTGCTTGTTTCGACGCTTGAATGGCTGTGCATTGCATTAGCACTGTGAAATGGAGTTCAACGAGCGCTTAAACGTTGAAATATCTCCAACGGGAAGGAAATGACGTCTATTTTTCGTCAAAATCGACGAAATATTCGCGATTTGCGAGCTATTTTGCTTGTTTCGACGCTTAAACGGTAGTGCATTGCATTAGCACTGCGAAATGGAGTTCAACGAGCGCTTAAACGTCGAAATATCTCCAACGGGATGGAAATGACGGCTAGATTTCAGCAAAATCGACGAAATATTCGCGATTTGCGAGCTATTTTGCTTGTTTCGACGCTTAAATGGTTGTGCATTGCATTAGCACTGTGAAATGGAGTTCAACGAGCGCTTAAACGTCGAAATATCTCCAACGGGAAGGAAATGACGGCTAGATTTCAGCATAATCGACGAAATATTCGCGATTTGCGAGCTATTTTGCTTGTTTCGACGCTTAAATGGCTGTGCATTGCATTAGCACTGTGAAATGGAGCTCAACGAGCGCTTAAACGTCGAAATATCTCCAACGGGAAGGAAATGACGGCTAGATTTCAGCAAAATCGGCGAAATATTCGCGATTTGCGAGCTATTTTGCTTTTTTCGATGCTTAAATGGTTGTGCATTGCATTAGCACTGTGAAATGGAGTTCAACGAGCGCTTAAACGTCGAAATATCTCCAACGGGAAGGAAATGACGGCTAGATTTCAGCAAAATCGGCGAAATATTCGCGATTTGCGAGCTATTTTGCTTTTTTCGACGCTTAAATGGTTGTGCATTGCATTAGCACTGTGAAATGGAGTTCAACGAGCGCTTAAACGTCGAAATATCTCCAACGGGAAGGAAATGACGGCTAGATTTCAGCATAATCGACGAAATATTCGCAATTTGCGAGCTATTTTGCTTGTTTCGACGCTTAAATGGCTGTGCATTGCATTAGCACTGTGAAATGGAGTTCAACGAGCGCTTAAACGTTGAAATATCTCCAACGGGAAGGAAATGACGTCTATTTTTCGTCAAAATCGACGAAATATTCGCGATTTGCGAGCTATTTTGCTTGTTTCGACGCTTAAACGGTAGTGCATTGCATTAGCACTGTGAAATGGAGTTCAAGGAGCGCTTAAGCGTCGAAATATCTCCAACGGGAAGGAAATGACGGCTAGATTTCAGCAAAATCGGCGAAATATTCGCGATTTGCGAGCTATTTTGCTTTTTTCGATGCTTAAATGGTTGTGCATTGCATTAGCACTGTGAAATGGAGTTCAACGAGCGCTTAAACGTCGAAATATCTCCAACGGGAAGGAAATGACGGCTAGATTTCAGCAAAATTGGCGAAATATTCGCGATTTGCGAGCTATTTTGCTTTTTTCGACGCTTAAATGGTTGTGCATTGCATCAGCACTGTGAGATGGAGTTCAACGAGCGCTTAAACGTCGAAATATCTCCAACGGGAAGGAAATGACGGCTAGATTTCAGCAAAATCGACGAAATATCCGCGATTTGCGAGCTATTTTGCTTGTTTCGACGCTTAAATGGTTGTGCATTGCATTAGCACTATGAAATGGAGTTCAACGAGGGCTTAAACGTCGAAATATCGCTAACGGGAAGGAAATGACGGCTATTTTTCGTCAAAATCGACGAAATCTTCGCGATTTGCGAGATATTTTGCTTGCTTCGACGCTTAAACGGTAGTGCATTAGATTAGCACTGTGAAATGGAGTTCAACGAGTGCTTAATCGTCGAAATATCTCCAACGGGATGCAAATGACGGCTATTTTTCGTCAAAATCGACGAAATCTTCGCGATTTGCGAGATATTTTGCTTGTTTCGACACTTATACGGTAGTGCATTGCATTAGCACTGTGAAATGGAGCTCAACGAGCGCTTAAACGTCGAAATATCTCCAACGGGAAGGAAATGACGGCTAGATTTCAGCATAATCGACGAAATCTTCGCGATTTGCGTGATATTTTGCTTGTTTCGACGCTTAAACGGTAGTGCATTGTATTAGCAGTGTGAAATGGGGTTCAACGAGTGCTTAGACGTCGAAATATCTCCAACGGGAAGGAAATGACGGCTATTTTTCGTCAAAATCGACGAAATCTTCGCGATTTGCGAGATATTTTGCTTGTTTCGACACTTAAACGGTAGTGCATTGCATTAGCACTTTGAAATGGTGTTCAATGAGCGCTTAAACGTCGAAATATCTCCGACGGGATGGAAATGACGGCTAGATTTCAGCAAAATCGACGAAATATTCGCGATTTGCGAGCTATTTTGTTTGTTTCGACGCTTAAATGGTTGTGCATTGCATTAGCACTGTGAAATGGAGTTCAACGAGCGCTTAAACGTCGAAAGATCTCGAACGGGAAGGAAATGACGGCTAGATTTCAGCATAATCGACGAAATATTCGCGATTTGCGAGCTATTTTGCTTGTTTCGACGCTTAAATGGCTGTGCATTGCATTAGCACTGTGAAATGGAGCTCAACGAGCGCTTAAACGTCGAAATATCTCCAACGGGAAGGAAATGACGGCTAGATTTCAGCATAATCGACGAAATCTTCGCGATTTGCGTGATATTTTGCTTGTTTCGACGCTTAAACGGTAGTGCATTGTATTAGCACTGTGAAATGGGGTTCAACGAGTGCTTAGACGTCGAAATATCTCCAACGTTAAGGAAATGACGGCTATTTTTCGTCAAAATCGACGAAATCTTCGCGATTTGCGAGATATTTTGCTTGTTTCGACACTTAAACGGTAGTGCATTGCATTAGCACTGTGAAATGGTGTTCAATGAGCGCTTAAACGTCGAAATATCTCCTACGGGATGGAAATGACGGCTAGATTTCAGCAAAATCGACGAAATATTCGCGATTTGCGAGCTATTCTGCTTGTTTCGACGCTTAAATGGTTGTGCATTGCATTAGCACTGTGAAATTTAGTTCAACGAGCGCTTAAACGTCGAAATATCTCCAACGGGAAGGAAATGACGAATATTTTTCGTCAAAATCGACGAAATATTCGCGATTTGCGAGCTATTTTTTTGTTTCGACGCTTAAACGGTAGTGCATTGCATTAGCACTGCGAAATGGAGTTCAACGAGTGCTTAAACGTCGAAATATCTCCAACGGGAAGGAAATGACGGCTATTTTTCGTCAAAATCGACGAAATCTTCGCGATTTGCGAGATATTTTGCTTGTTTCGACACTTAAACGGTAGTGCATTGCATTAGCCCTGTGAAATGGAGTTCAACGAGCGCTTAAACGTTGAAATATCTCCAACGGGAAGGAAATGACGGCTAGATTTCAGCAAAATCGACGAAATATTCGCGATTTGCGAGCTATTCTGCTTGTTTCGACGCTTAAATGGTTGTGCATTGCATTAGCACTGTGAAATGGTGTTCAACGAGTGCTTTGTCGTGTAAAATTATGGTAAAAAGTAAGGAACTTGTTAATTTCCGAAAAGGAGATAAAGTTCTTTTTATTTTTTACTCAATCTATACAATTCCTTCGGTTCGCGATGATACACTTTCGATACTTGGATTAGTTAAGAATTTTTTTATTTGACTGACTGGATGATTTTGAAGGGAGCATGTATATTCTTCCATTCGTTGGAGTGGGAGAAGGTTTTGTTTATACTTAGTGTAAAATTCGGAGAACGGCTGGAGTGACCGAATGCCACTCAGGCGGCTGAGAACGGTTGCTGACCGGACGGCCACACGCGATAAGGCGTTCGGAATTTCGGTTTGTTATATACAGTTGCTCGAATTTCGTCTGTGACAGCTTATACGTCGAAATATCTCCAACGGGAAGGAAATGACGGCTATTTTACGTCAAAATCGACGAAATCTTCGCGATTTGCGAGCTATTTTGCTTGTTTCGACGCTTAAATGGTTGTGCATTGCATTAGCACTGTGAAATTTAGTTCAACGAGCGCTTAAGCGTCGAAATATCTCCAACGGGAAGGAAATGACGAATATTTTTCGTCAAAATCGACGAAATATTCGCGATTTGCGAGCTATTTTGTCTGTTTCGACGCTTAAACGGTAGTGCACTGCATTAGCACTGTGAAATGGAGTTCAACGAGCGCTTAAACGTCGAAATATATCCAACGGGAAGGAAATGACGGCTATTTTTCGTCAAAATCGACGAAATCTTTGCGATTTAGGAGATATTTTGCTTGTTTCGACGCTTAAACGGTAGTGCATTGCATTGGCACTGCGAAATGGAGTTCAACGAGTGCTTAAACGTCGAAATATCCCCAACGGGAAGGAAATGACGGCTATTTTTCGTCAAAATCGACGAAATCTTCGCGATTTGCGAGATATTTTGCTTGTTTCGACACTTAAACGGTAGTGCATTGCATTAGCACTGTGAAATGGTGTTCAATGAGCGCTTAAACGTCGAAATATCTCCTACGGGATGGAAATGACGGCTAGATTTCAGCAAAATCGACGAAATATTCGCGATTTGCGAGCTATTCTGCTTGTTTCGACGCTTAAATGGTTGTGCATTGCATTAGCACTGTGAAATTTAGTTCAACGAGCGCTTAAACGTCGAAATATCTCCAACGGGAAGGAAATGACGAATATTTTTCGTCAAAATCGACGAAATATTCGCGATTTGCGAGCTATTTTTTTGTTTCGACGCTTAAACGGTAGTGCATTGCATTAGCACTGCGAAATGGAGTTCAACGAGTGCTTAAACGTCGAAATATCTCCAACGGGAAGGAAATGACGGCTATTTTTCGTCAAAATCGACGAAATCTTCGCGATTTGCGAGATATTTTGCTTGTTTCGACACTTAAACGGTAGTGCATTGCATTAGCCCTGTGAAATGGAGTTCAACGAGCGCTTAAACGTTGAAATATCTCCAACGGGAAGGAAATGACGGCTAGATTTCAGCAAAATCGACGAAATATTCGCGATTTGCGAGCTATTCTGCTTGTTTCGACGCTTAAATGGTTGTGCATTGCATTAGCACTGTGAAATGGTGTTCAACGAGTGCTTTGTCGTGTAAAATTATGGTAAAAAGTAAGGAACTTGTTAATTTCCGAAAAGGAGATAAAGTTCTTTTTATTTTTTACTCAATCTATACAATTCCTTCGGTTCGCGATGATACACTTTCGATACTTGGATTAGTTAAGAATTTTTTTATTTGACTGACTGGATGATTTTGAAGGGAGCATGTATATTCTTCCATTCGTTGGAGTGGGAGAAGGTTTTGTTTATACTTAGTGTAAAATTCGGAGAACGGCTGGAGTGACCGAATGCCACTCAGGCGGCTGAGAACGGTTGCTGACCGGACGGCCACACGCGATAAGGCGTTCGGAATTTCGGTTTGTTATATACAGTTGCTCGAATTTCGTCTGTGACAGCTTATACGTCGAAATATCTCCAACGGGAAGGAAATGACGGCTATTTTACGTCAAAATCGACGAAATCTTCGCGATTTGCGAGCTATTTTGCTTGTTTCGACGCTTAAATGGTTGTGCATTGCATTAGCACTGTGAAATTTAGTTCAACAAGCGCTTAAGCGTCGAAATATCTCCAACGGGAAGGAAATGACGAATATTTTTCGTCAAAATCGACGAAATATTCGCGATTTGCGAGCTATTTTGTCTGTTTCGACGCTTAAACGGTAGTGCACTGCATTAGCACTGTGAAATGGAGTTCAACGAGCGCTTAAACGTCGAAATATATCCAACGGGAAGGAAATGACGGCTATTTTTCGTCAAAATCGACGAAATCTTTGCGATTTAGGAGATATTTTGCTTGTTTCGACGCTTAAACGGTAGTGCATTGCATTGGCACTGCGAAATGGAGTTCAACGAGTGCTTAAACGTCGAAATATCCCCAACGGGAAGGAAATGACGGCTATTTTTCGTCAAAATCGACGAAATCTTCGCGATTTGCGAGATATTTTGCTTGTGTCGACGATTAAACGGTAGTGCATTGCATTAGGCCTGTGAAATGGAGTTCAACGAGCGCTTAAACGTTGAAATATCTCCAACGGGAAGGAAATGACGGCTAGATTTCAGCAAAGTCGACGAAATATTCGCGATTTGCGAGCTATTCTGCTTGTTTCGACGCTTAAATGGTTGTGCATTGCATTAGCACTGTGAAATGGTGTTCAACGAGTGCTTTGTCGTGTAAAATTAAGGTAAAAAGTAAGGAACTTGTTAATTTCCGAAAAGGAGATAAAGTTCTTTTTATTTTTTACTCAATTTATACAATTCCTTCGGTTCGCGATGATACACTTTCGATACTTGGATTAGTTAAGAATTTTTTTATTAGACTGACTGGATGATTTTGAAGGGAGCATTTATATTCTTCCATTCGTTGGAGTGGGAGAAGGTTTTGTTTATACTTAGTGTAAAATTCGGAGAACGGCTGGAGTGACCGAATGCCACTCAGGCGGCTGAGAACGGGTGCTGACCGGACGGCCACACGCGATAAGGCGTTCGGAATTTCGGTTTGTTATATACAGTTGCTCGAATTTCGTCTGTGACAGCTTAAACGTCGAAATATCTCCAACGGGAAGGAAATGACGGCTATTTTTCGTCAAAATCGACGAAATCTTCGCGATTTGCGAGATATTTTGCTTGTTTCGACACTTAAACGGTAGTGCATTGCATTAGCCCTGTGAAATGGAGTTCAACGTGCGCTTAAACGTTGAAATATCTCCAACGGGAAGGAAATGACGGCTAGATTTCAGCAAAATCGACGAAATATTCGCGATTTGCGAGCTATTCTGCTTGTTTCGACGCTTAAATGGTTGTTCTTTGCATTAGCACTGTGAAATGGTGTTCAACGAGAGCTTTGTCGTGTAAAAATAAGGGAAAAAGTAAGGAACTTGTTAATTTCCGAAAAGGAGATAAAGTTCTTTTTATTTTTTACTCAATTTATACAATTCTTTCGGTTCGCGATGATACACTTTCGATACTTGGATTAGTTAAGAATTTTTTTATTAGACTGACTGGATGATTTTGAAGGGAGCATTTATATTCTTCCATTCGTTGGAGTGGGAGAAGGTTTTGTTTATACTTAGTGTAAAATTCGGAGAACGGCTGGAGTGATCGAATGCCACTCAGGCGGCTGAGAACGGGTGCCGACCGAACGGCCACACGCGATAAGGCGTTCGGAATTTCGGTTTGTTATATACAGTTGCTCGAATTTCGTCTGTGACAGCTTAAACGTCGAAATATCTCCAACGGGAAGGAAATGACGGCTATTTTACGTCAAAATCGACGAAATCTTCGCGATTTGCGAGCTATTTTGCTTGTTTCGACGCTTAAATGGTTGTGCATTGCATTAGCACTGTGAAATGGAGTTCAACGAGCGCTTAAACGTCGAAATATCTCCAACGGGAAGGAAATGACGGCTAGATTTCAGCATAATCGACGAAATATTCGCGATTTGCGAGCTATTTTGCTTGTTTCGACACTTAAATCTCTGTGCATTGCATTAGCTCTGTGAAATGGAGTTCAACGAGCGCTTAAACGTTGAAATATCTCCAACGGGAAGGAAATGACGTCTGTTTTTCGTCAAAATCGACGAAATATTCGCGATTTGCGAGCTATGTTGCTTGTTTCGACGCTTAAATGGCTGTGCATTGCATTAGCACTGTGAAATGGAGTTCAACGAGCGCTTAAGCGTCGAAATATCTCCAACGGGAAGGAAATGACGACTATTTTTCGTCAAAATCGACGAAATATTCGCGATTTGCGAGATATTTTGCTTGCTTCGACGCTTAAGCGGTAGTGCATTGCTTTAGCACTGTGAAATGGAGTTCAACGAGTGCTTAAACGTCGAAATATCTCCAACGGGAAGGAAATGACGGCTAGATTTCAGCAAAATCGACGAAATATACGCGATTTGCGAGCTATTTTGCTTGTTTCGACGCTTAAACGGTAGTGCATTGCATTAGCACTGTGAAATGGAGTTCAACGAGTGCTTAAACGTCGAAATATCTCCAACGGGAAGGAAATGACGGCTAGATTTCCTCAAAATCGACGAAATATTAGCGATTTGCGAGCTATTTTGTCTGTTTCGACGCTTAAACGGTAGTGCACTGCATTAGCACTGTGAAATGGAGTTCAGCGAGCGCTTAAACGTCGAAATATCTCCAACGGGAACGAAATGACGGCTATTTTTCGTCATAATCGACGAAATCTTTGCGATTTGCGAGATATTTTGCTTGTTTCGACGCTTAAACGGTAGTGCATTGCATTAGCACTGTGAAATGGAGTTCAACGAGCGCTTAAACGTTGAAATATCTCCAACGGGAAGGAAATGACGGCTAGATTTCAGCAAAATCGACGAAATATTCGCGATTTGCGAGCTATTTTGCTTGTTTCGACGCTTAAATGGTTGTGCATTGCATTAGCACTGTGAAATGGAGTTCAACGAGTGCATAACGTCGAAATATCTCCAACGGGAAGCAAATGACGGCTATTTTTCGTCAAAATCGACGAAATCTTCGCGATTTGCGAGATATTTTGCTTGTTTCGACACTTAAACGGTAGTGCATTGCATTAGCACTGTGAAATGGAGTTCAACGAGCGCTTAAACGTCGAAATATCTCCAACGGGAAGGAAATGACGGCTAGATTTCCTCAAAATCGACGAAATATTAGCGATTTGCGAGCTATTTTGTCTGTTTCGACGCTTAAATCTCTGTGCATTGCATTAGCTCTGTGAAATGGAGTTCAACGAGCGCTTAAACGTTGAAATATCTCCAACGGGAAGGAAATGACGTCTGTTTTTCGTCAAAATCGACGAAATATTCGCGATTTGCGAGCTATGTTGCTTGTTTCGACGCTTAAAGGGCTGTGCATTGCATTAGCACTGTGAAATGGAGTTCAACGAGCGCTTAAGCGTCGAAATATCTCCAACGGGAAGGAAATGACGGCTAGATTTCAGCAAAATCGACGAAATATTCGCGATTTGCGAGCTATTTTGCTTGTTTCGACGCTTAAATGGTTGTGCATTGCATTAGCACTGTGAAATGGAGTTCAACGAGCGCTTAAACGTCGAAATATCTCCAACGGGAAGGAAATGACGGCTAGATTTCAGCATAATCGACGAAATATTCGCGATTTGCGAGCTATTTTGCTTGTTTCGACGCTTAAATCTCTGTGCATTGCATTAGCTCTGTGAAATGGAGTTCAACGAGCGCTTAAACGTTGAAATATCTCCAACGGGAAGGAAATGACGTCTGTTTTTCGTCAAAATCGACGAAATATTCGCGATTTGCGAGCTATGTTGCTTGTTTCGACGCTTAAACGGTAGTGCATTGCATTAGCACTGTGAAATGGAGTTCAACGAGCGCTTAAACGTCGAAATATCTCCAACGGGAAGGAAATGACGGCTAGATTTCAGCAAAATCGACGAAATCTTCGCGATTTGCGAGATATTTTGCTTGTTTCGACACTTAAACGGTAGTGCATTGCATTAGCACTGTGAAATGGAGTTCAACTTGCGCTTAAACGTCGAAATATCTCCAACGGGAAGGAAATGACGGCTAGATTTCGTCAAAATCGACGAAATCTTCGCGATTGCCGAGATATTTTGCTTGTTTCGACACTTAAACGGTAGTGCAATGCATTAGCACTGTGAAATGGAGTTCAACGAGCTCTTAAACGTCGAAATATCTCCAACGGGAAGGAAGTGACGGCTAGATTTCAGCATAATCGACGAAATCTCCGCGATTTGCGAGATATTATGCTTGTTTCCACACTTAAACGGTAGTGCAATGCATTAGCACTGTGAAATGGAGTTCAACGAGTGCTTGAACGTCGAAATATCACTAACGGGAAGGAAATGACGGCTATTTTTCGTCAAAATCGACGAAATCTTCGCGATTTGCGAGATATTTTGCTTGTTTCGACGCTTAAACGGTAGTGCATTGCATTAGCACTGTGAAATGGTGTTCAACGAGCGCTTAAACGTCGAAATATCTCCAACGGGAAGGAAATGACGGCTAGATTTCAGCAAAATCGACGAAATATTCGCGATTTGCGAGCTATTTTGCTTGTTTCGACGCTTAAATGGTTGTGCATTGTATTAGCACTGTGAAATGGAGTTCAACGTGCGCTTAAACGTCGAAATATCTCCAACGGGAAGGAAATGACGGCTATTTTTCGTCAAAATCGACGAAATCTTCGCGATTTGCGAGATATTTTGCTTGTTTCGACACTTAAACGGTAGTGCATTGCATTAGCCCTGTGAAATGGAGTTCAACGTGCGCTTAAACGTTGAAATATCTCCAACGGGAAGGAAATGACGGCTAGATTTCAGCAAAATCGACGAAATATTCGCGATTTGCGAGCTATTCTGCTTGTTTCGACGCTTAAATGGTTGTTCTTTGCATTAGCACTGTGAAATGGTGTTCAACGAGAGCTTTGTCGTGTAAAAATAAGGGAAAAAGTAAGGAACTTGTTAATTTCCGAAAAGGAGATAAAGTTCTTTTTATTTTTTACTCAATTTATACAATTCCTTCGGTTCGCGATGATACACTTTCGATACTTGGATTAGTTAAGAATTTTTTTATTAGACTGACTGGATGATTTTGAAGGGAGCATTTATATTCTTCCATTCGTTGGAGTGGGAGAAGGTTTTGTTTATACTTAGTGTAAAATTCGGAGAACGGCTGGAGTGATCGAATGCCACTCAGGCGGCTGAGAACGGGTGCTGACCGAACGGCCACACGCGATAAGGCGTTCGGAATTTCGGTTTGTTATATACAGTTGCTCGAATTTCGTCTGTGACAGCTTAAACGTCGAAATATCTCCAACGGGAAGGAAATGACGGCTATTTTACGTCAAAATCGACGAAATCTTCGCGATTTGCGAGCTATTTTGCTTGTTTCGACGCTTAAATGGTTGTGCATTGCATTAGCACTGTGAAATGGAGTTCAACGAGCGCTTAAACGTCGAAATATCTCCAACGGGAAGGAAATGACGGCTAGATTTCAGCATAATCGACGAAATATTCGCGATTTGCGAGCTATTTTGCTTGTTTCGACGCTTAAATCTCTGTGCATTGCATTAGCTCTGTGAAATGGAGTTCAACGAGCGCTTAAACGTTGAAATATCTCCAACGGGAAGGAAATGACGTCTGTTTTTCGTCAAAATCGACGAAATATTCGCGATTTGCGAGCTATGTTGCTTGTTTCGACGCTTAAACGGTAGTGCATTGCATTAGCACTGTGAAATGGAGTTCAACGAGCGCTTAAGCGTCGAAATATCTCCAACGGGAAGGAAATGACGACTATTTTTCGTCAAAATCGACGAAATATTCGCGATTTGCGAGATATTTTGCTTGCTTCGACGCTTAAGCGGTAGTGCATTGCTTTAGCACTGTGAAATGGAGTTCAACGAGTGCTTAAACGTCGAAATATCTCCAACGGGAAGGAAATGACGGCTAGATTTCAGCAAAATCGACGAAATATACGCGATTTGCGAGCTATTTTGCTTGTTTCGACGCTTAAACGGTAGTGCATTGCATTAGCACTGTGAAATGGAGTTCAACGAGTGCTTAAACGTCGAAATATCTCCAACGGGAAGGAAATGACGGCTAGATTTCCTCAAAATCGACGAAATATTAGCGATTTGCGAGCTATTTTGTCTGTTTCGACGCTTAAATCTCTGTGCATTGCATTAGCTCTGTGAAATGGAGTTCAACGAGCGCTTAAACGTTGAAATATCTCCAACGGGAAGGAAATGACGTCTGTTTTTCGTCAAAATCGACGAAATATTCGCGATTTGCGAGCTATGTTGCTTGTTTCGACGCTTAAATGGCTGTGCATTGCATTAGCACTGTGAAATGGAGTTCAACGAGCGCTTAAGCGTCGAAATATCTCCAACGGGAAGGAAATGACGACTATTTTTCGTCAAAATCGACGAAATATTCGCGATTTGCGAGATATTTTGCTTGCTTCGACGCTTAAGCGGTAGTGCATTGCTTTAGCACTGTGAAATGGAGTTCAACGAGTGCTTAAACGTCGAAATATCTCCAACGGGAAGGAAATGACGGCTAGATTTCAGCAAAATCGACGAAATATACGCGATTTGCGAGCTATTTTGCTTGTTTCGACGCTTAAACGGTAGTGCATTGCATTAGCACTGTGAAATGGAGTTCAGCGAGTGCTTAAACGTCGAAATATCTCCAACGGGAAGGAAATGACGGCTAGATTTCCTCAAAATCGACGAAATATTAGCGATTTGCGAGCTATTTTGTCTGTTTCGACGCTTAAACGGTAGTGCACTGCATTAGCACTGTGAAATGGAGTTCAGCGAGCGCTTAAACGTCGAAATATCTCCAACGGGAACGAAATGACGGCTATTTTTCGTCATAATCGACGAAATCTTTGCGATTTGCGAGATATTTTGCTTGTTTCGACGCTTAAACGGTAGTGCATTGCATTAGCACTGTGAAATGGAGTTCAACGAGCGCTTAAACGTCGTAATATCTCCAACGGGAAGGAAATGACTGCTATTTTTCGTCAAAATCGACGAAATCTTCGCGATTTGCGAGATATTATGCTTGTTTCGACACTTAAACGGTAGTGCATTGCATTGCCACTGTGAAATGGAGTTCAACAAGCGCTTAAACGTTGAAATATCTCCAACGGGAAGGAAATGACGGCTAGATTTCAGCAAAATCGACGAAATATTCGCGATTTGCGAGCTATTTTGCTTGTTTCGACGCTTAAATGGTTGTGCATTGCATTAGCACTGTGAAATGGAGTTCAACGAGTGCATAACGTCGAAATATCTCCAACGGGAAGCAAATGACGGCTATTTTTCGTCAAAATCGACGAAATCTTCGCGATTTGCGAGATATTTTGCTTGTTTCGACACTTAAACGGTAGTGCATTGCATTAGCACTGTGAAATGGAGTTCAACGAGCGCTTAAACGTCGAAATATCTCCAACGGGAAGGAAATGACGGCTAGATTTCAGCAAAATCGGCGAAATATTCGCGATTTGCGAGCTATTTTGCTTTTTTCGGCGCTTAAATGGTTGTGCATTGCATTAGCACTGTGAAATGGAGTTCAACGAGCGCTTAAACGTCGAAATATCTCCAACGGGAAGGAAATGACGGCTAGATTTCAGCATAATCGACGAAATATTCGCGATTTGCGAGCTATTTTTGCTTGTTTCGACACTTAAACGGTAGTGCAATGCATTAGCACTGTGAAATGGAGTTCAACGAGCTCTTAAACGTCGAAATATCTCCAACGGGAAGGAAGTGACGGCTAGATTTCAGCATAATCGACGAAATCTCCGCGATTTGCGAGATATTATGCTTGTTTCCACACTTAAACGGTAGTGCAATGCATTAGCACTGTGAAATGGAGTTCAACGAGTGCTTGAACGTCGAAATATCACTAACGGGAAGGAAATGACGGCTATTTTTCGTCAAAATCGACGAAATCTTCGCGATTTGCGAGATATTTTGCTTGTTTCGACGCTTAAACGGTAGTGCATTGCATTAGCACTGTGAAATGGTGTTCAACGAGCGCTTAAACGTCGAAATATCTCCAACGGGAAGGAAATGACGGCTAGATTTCAGCAAAATCGACGAAATATTCGCGATTTGCGAGCTATTTTGCTTGTTTCGACGCTTAAATGGTTGTGCATTGTATTAGCACTGTGAAATGGAGTTCAACGTGCGCTTAAACGTCGAAATATCTCCAACGGGAAGGAAATGACGGCTATTTTTCGTCAAAATCGACGAAATCTTCGCGATTTGCGAGATATTTTGCTTGTTTCGACGCTTAAACGGTAGTGCATTGCATTATCACTGTGAAATGGAGTTCAGCGAGCGCTTAAACGTCGAAATATCTCCAACGGGATGGAAATGACGGCTAGATTTCAGCATAATCGACGAAATATTCGCGATTTGCGAGCTATTTTGCTTGTTTCGACGCTTAAATGGCTGTGCATTGCATTAGCACTGTGAAATGGAGTACAACGAGCGCTTAAACGTCGAAATATCTCCAACGGGAAGGAAATGACGACTATTTTTCGTTAAAATCGACGAAATATTCGCGATTTGCGAGCTATTTTGCTTGTTTCGACGCTTAAACGGTAGTGCATTGCATTAGCACTGTGAAATGGAGTTCAACGAGCGCTTAAACGTTGAAATATCTCCAACGGGAAGGAAATGACGTCTGTTTTTCGTCAAAATCGACGAAATATTCGCGATTTGCGAGCTATGTTGCTTGTTTCGACGCTTAAACGGTAGTGCATTGCATTAGCACTGTGAAATGGAGTTCAACGAGCGCTTAAACGTCGAAATATCTCCAACGGGAAGGAAATGACGGCTAGATTTCAGCAAAATCGACGAAATCTTCGCGATTTGCGAGATATTTTGCTTGTTTCGACACTTAAACGGTAGTGCATTGCATTAGCACTGTGAAATGGAGTTCAACTTGCGCTTAAACGTCGAAATATCTCCAACGGGAAGGAAATGACGGCTAGATTTCGTCAAAATCGACGAAATCTTCGCGATTGCCGAGATATTTTGCTTGTTTCGACACTTAAACGGTAGTGCAATGCATTAGCACTGTGAAATGGAGTTCAACGAGCTCTTAAACGTCGAAATATCTCCAACGGGAAGGAAGTGACGGCTAGATTTCAGCATAATCGACGAAATCTCCGCGATTTGCGAGATATTATGCTTGTTTCCACACTTAAACGGTAGTGCAATGCATTAGCACTGTGAAATGGAGTTCAACGAGTGCTTGAACGTCGAAATATCACTAACGGGAAGGAAATGACGGCTATTTTTCGTCAAAATCGACGAAATCTTCGCGATTTGCGAGATATTTTGCTTGTTTCGACGCTTAAACGGTAGTGCATTGCATTAGCACTGTGAAATGGTGTTCAACGAGCGCTTAAACGTCGAAATATCTCCAACGGGAAGGAAATGACGACTATTTTTCGTCAAAATCGACGAAATATTCGCGATTTGCGAGCTATTTTGCTTGTTTCGACGCTTAAACGGTAGTGCATTGCATTAGCACTGTGAAATGGAGTTCAACGAGCGCTTAAACGTCGAAATATATCCAACGGGAAGGAAATGACGGCTATTTTTCGTCAAAATCGACGAAATCTTTGCGATTTAGGAGATATTTTGCTTGTTTCGACGCTTAAACGGTAGTGCATTGCATTGGCACTGCGAAATGGAGTTCAACGAGTGCTTAAACGTCGAAATATCCCCAACGGGAAGGAAATGACGGCTATTTTTCGTCAAAATCGACGAAATCTTCGCGATTTGCGAGATATTTTGCTTGTGTCGACGATTAAACGGTAGTGCATTGCATTAGGCCTGTGAAATGGAGTTCAACGAGCGCTTAAACGTTGAAATATCTCCAACGGGAAGGAAATGACGGCTAGATTTCAGCAAAGTCGACGAAATATTCGCGATTTGCGAGCTATTCTGCTTGTTTCGACGCTTAAATGGTTGTGCATTGCATTAGCACTGTGAAATGGTGTTCAACGAGTGCTTTGTCGTGTAAAATTAAGGTAAAAAGTAAGGAACTTGTTAATTTCCGAAAAGGAGATAAAGTTCTTTTTATTTTTTACTCAATTTATACAATTCCTTCGGTTCGCGATGATACACTTTCGATACTTGGATTAGTTAAGAATTTTTTTATTAGACTGACTGGATGATTTTGAAGGGAGCATTTATATTCTTCCATTCGTTGGAGTGGGAGAAGGTTTTGTTTATACTTAGTGTAAAATTCGGAGAACGTCTGGAGTGACCGAATGCCACTCAGGCGGCTGAGAACGGGTGCTGACCGGACGGCCACACGCGATAAGGCGTTCGGAATTTCGGTTTGTTATATACAGTTGCTCGAATTTCGTCTGTGACAGCTTAAACGTCGAAATATCTCCAACGGGAAGGAAATGACGGCTAGATTTCGTCAAAATCGACGAAATCTTCGCGATTTGCGAGATATTTTGCTTGTTTCGACGCTTAAACGGTAGTGCATTGCATTAGCACTGTGAAATGGTGTTCAACGAGCGCTTAAACGTCGAAATATCTCCAACGGGAAGGAAATGACGACTATTTTTCGTCAAAATCGACGAAATATTCGCGATTTGCGAGCTATTTTGCTTGTTTCGACGCTTAAACGGTAGTGCATTGCATTAGCACTGTGAAATGGAGTTCAACGAGCGCTTAAACGTTGAAATATCTCCAACGGGAAGGAAATGACGTCTGTTTTTCGTCAAAATCGACGAAATATTCGCGATTTGCGAGCTATGTTGCTTGTTTCGACGCTTAAACGGTAGTGCATTGCATTAGCACTGTGAAATGGAGTTCAACGAGCGCTTAAGCGTCGAAATATGTCCAACGGGAAGGAAATGACGACTATTTTTCGTCAAAATCGACGAAATATTCGCGATTTGCGAGATATTTTGCTTGCTTCGACGCTTAAGCGGTAGTGCATTGCTTTAGCACTGTGAAATGGAGTTCAACGAGTGCTTAAACGTCGAAATATCTCCAACGGGAAGGAAATGACGGCTAGATTTCAGCAAAATCGACGAAATATTCGCGGTTTGCGAGCTATTTTGCTTGTTTCGACGCTTAAACGGTAGTGCATTGCATTAGCACTGTGAAATGGAGTTCAACGAGTGCTTAAACGTCGAAATATCTCCAACGGGAAGGAAATGACGGCTAGATTTCCTCAAAATCGACGAAATATTAGCGATTTGCGAGCTATTTTGTTTGTTTCGACGCTTAAGCGGTAGTGCATTGCTTTAGCACTGTGAAATGGAGTTCAACGAGTGCTTAAACGTCGAAATATCTCCAACGGGAAGGAAATGACGGCTAGATTTCAGCAAAATCGACGAAATATTCGCGATTTGCGAGCTATTTTGCTTGTTTCGACGCTTAAACGGTAGTGCATTGCATTAGCACTGTGAAATGGAGTTCAACGAGTGCTTAAACGTCGAAATATCTCCAACGGGAAGGAAATGACGGCTAGATTTCCTCAAAATCGACGAAATATTAGCGATTTGCGAGCTATTTTGTTTGTTTCGACGCTTAAATGGTTGTGCATTGCATTAGCACTGTGAAATGGAGTTCAACGAGCGTTTAAACGTCGAAATATCCCCAACGGGAAGGAAATGACGGCTAGATTCCAGCAAAATCGACGAAATATTCGCGATTTGCGAGCTATTTTGCTTGTATCGACGCTTAAACGGTAGTGCATTGCATTACCACTGTGAAATGGATTTCAACAAGCGCTTAAACGTTGAAATATCTCCAACGGGAAGGAAATGACGGCTAGATTTCAGCAAAATCGACGAAATATTCGCGATTTGCGAGCTATTTTGCTTGTTTCGACGCTTAAATGGTTCTGCATTGCATTAGCACTGTGAAATGGAGTTCAACGAGTGCTTAAACGTCGAAATATCTCCAACGGGAAGGAAATGACGGCTAGATTTCCTCAAAATCGACGAAATATTAGCGATTTGCGAGCTATTTTGTTTGTTTCGACGCTTAAATGGTTGTGCATTGCATTAGCACTGTGAAATGGAGTTCAACGAGCGTTTAAACGTCGAAATATCCCCAACGGGAAGGAAATGACGGCTAGATTCCAGCAAAATCGACGAAATATTCGCGATTTGCGAGCTATTTTGCTTGTATCGACGCTTAAACGGTAGTGCATTGCATTACCACTGTGAAATGGATTTCAACAAGCGCTTAAACGTTGAAATATCTCCAACGGGAAGGAAATGACGTCTGTTTTTCGTCAAAATCGACGAAATATTCGCGATTTGCGAGCTATGTTGCTTGTTTCGACGCTTAAACGGTAGTGCATTGCATTAGCACTGTGAAATGGAGTTCAACGAGCGCTTAAGCGTCGAAATATCTCCAACGGGAAGGAAATGACGACTATTTTTCGTCAAAATCGACGAAATATTCGCGATTTGCGAGATATTTTGCTTGCTTCGACGCTTAAGCGGTAGTGCATTGCTTTAGCACTGTGAAATGGAGTTCAACGAGTGCTTAAACGTCGAAATATCTCCAACGGGAAGGAAATGACGGCTAGATTTCAGCAAAATCGACGAAATATTCGCGATTTGCGAGCTATTTTGCTTGTTTCGACGCTTAAACGGTAGTGCATTGCATTAGCACTGTGAAATGGAGTTCAACGAGTGCTTAAACGTCGAAATATCTCCAACGGGAAGGAAATGACTGCTAGATTTCCTCAAAATCGACGAAATATTAGCGATTTGCGAGCTATTTTGTTTGTTTCGACGCTTAAATGGTTGTGCATTGCATTAGCACTGTGAAATGGAGTTCAACGAGCGTTTAAACGTCGAAATATCCCCAACGGGAAGGAAATGACGGCTAGATTCCAGCAAAATCGACGAAATATTCGCGATTTGCGAGCTATTTTGCTTGTATCGACGCTTATACGGTAGTGCATTGCATTACCACTGTGAAATGGAGTTCAACAAGCGCTTAAACGTTGAAATATCTCCAACGGGAAGGAAATGACGGCTAGATTTCAGCAAAATCGACGAAATATTCGCGATTTGCGAGCTATTTTGCTTGTTTCGACGCTTAAATAGTTGTGCATTGCATTAGCACTGTGAAATGGAGTTCAACGAGCGCTTAAACGTTGAAATATCTCCAACGGGAAGGAAATGACGGCTATTTTTCGTCAAAATCGACGAAATCTTCGCGATTTGCGAGATATTTTGCTTGTTTCGACACTTAAACGGTAGTGCGTTGCATTAGCACTGTGAAATGGAGTTCAACGAGCGCTTAAACGTCGAAATATCTCCAACGGGAAGGAAATGACGGCTAGATTTCAGCAAAATCGGCGAAATATTCGCGATTTGCGAGCTATTTTGCTTTTTTCGACGCTTAAATGGTTGTGCATTGCATTAGCATTGTGAAATGGAGTTCAACGAGCGCTTAAACGTCGAAATATCTCCAACGGGAAGGAAATGACGGCTAGATTTCAGCATAATCGACGAAATATTCGCGATTTGCGAGCTATTTTGCTTGTTTCGACGCTTAAATCTCTGTGCATTGCATTAGCACTGTGAAATGGAGTTCAACGAGCGCTTAAACGTTGAAATATCTCCAACGGGAAGGAAATGACGTCTGTTTTTCGTCAAAATCGACGAAATATTCGCGATTTGCGAGCTATGTTGCTTGTTTCGACGCTTAAACGGTAGTGCATTGCATTAGCACTGTGAAATGGAGTTCAACGAGCGCTTAAGCGTCGAAATATCTCCAACGGGAAGGAAATGACGACTATTTTTCGTCAAAATCGACGAAATATTCGCGATTTGCGAGATATTTTGCTTGCTTCGACGCTTAAGCGGTAGTGCATTGCTTTAGCACTGTGAAATGGAGTTCAACGAGTGCTTAAACGTCGAAATATCTCCAACGGGAAGGAAATGACGGCTAGATTTCAGCAAAATCGGCGAAATATTCGCGATTTGCGAGCTATTTTGCTTTTTTCGACGCTTAAATGGTTGTGCATTGCATTAGCATTGTGAAATGGAGTTCAACGAGCGCTTAAACGTCGAAATATCTCCAACGGGAAGGAAATGACGGCTAGATTTCAGCATAATCGACGAAATATTCGCGATTTGCGAGCTATTTTGCTTGTTTCGACGCTTAAATCTCTGTGCATTGCATTAGCACTGTGAAATGGAGTTCAACGAGCGCTTAAACGTTGAAATATCTCCAACGGGAAGGAAATGACGTCTGTTTTTCGTCAAAATCGACGAAATATTCGCGATTTGCGAGCTATGTTGCTTGTTTCGACGCTTAAACGGTAGTGCATTGCATTAGCACTGTGAAATGGAGTTCAACGAGCGCTTAAGCGTCGAAATATCTCCAACGGGAAGGAAATGACGACTATTTTTCGTCAAAATCGACGAAATATTCGCGATTTGCGAGATATTTTGCTTGCTTCGACGCTTAAGCGGTAGTGCATTGCTTTAGCACTGTGAAATGGAGTTCAACGAGTGCTTAAACGTCGAAATATCTCCAACGGGAAGGAAATGACGGCTAGATTTCAGCAAAATCGACGAAATATTCGCGATTTGCAAGCTATTTTGCTTGTTTCGAAGCTTAAACGGTAGTGCATTGCATTAGCACTGTGAAATGGAGTTCAACGAGTGCTTAAACGTCGAAATATCTCCAACGGGAAGGAAATGACGGCTAGATTTCCTCAAAATCGACGAAATATTAGCGATTTGCGAGCTATTTTGTTTGTTTCGACGCTTAAATGGATGTGCATTGCATTAGCACTGTGAAATGGAGTTCAACGAGCGTTTAAACGTCGAAATATCTCCAACGGGAAGGAAATGACGGCTAGATTCCAGCAAAATCGACGAAATATTCGCGATTTGCGAGCTATTTTGCTTGTATCGACGCTTAAACGGTAGTGCATTGCATTACCACTGTGAAATGGAGTTCAACAAGCGCTTAAACGTTGAAATATCTCCAACGGGAAGGAAATGACGGCTAGATTTCAGCAAAATCGACGAAATATTCGCGATTTGCGAGCTATGTTGCTTGTTTCGACGCTTAAACGGTAGTGCATTGCATTAGCACTGTGAAATGGAGTTCAACGAGTGCTTAAACGTCGAAATATCTCCAACGGGAAGCAAATGACGGCTATTTTTCGTCAAAATCGACGAAATCTTCGCGATTTGCGAGATATTTTGCTTGTTTCGACACTTAAACGGTAGTGCATTGCATTAGCACTGTGAAATGGAGTTCAACGAGCGCTTAAACGTCGAAATATCTCCAACGGGAAGGAAATGACGACTATTTTTCGTCAAAATCGACGAAATATTCGCGATTTGCGAGATATTTTGCTTGCTTCGACGCTTAAGCGGTAGTGCATTGCCTTAGCACTGTGAAATGGAGTTCAACAAGTGCTTAAACGTCGAAATATCTCCAACGGGAAGGAAATGACGGCTAGATTTCAGCAAAATCCACGAAATATTCGCGATTTGCGAGCTATTTTGCTTGTTTCGACGCTTAAACGGTAGTGCATTGCATTAGCACTGTGAAATGGAGTTCAACGAGTGCTTAAACGTCGAAATATCTCCAACGGGAAGGAAATGACGGCTAGATTTCCTCAAAATCGACGAAATATTAGCGATTTGCGAGCTATTTTGTTTGTTTCGACGCTTAAATGGTTGTGCACTGCATTACCACTGTGAAATGGAGTTCAACAAGCGCTTAAACGTTGAAATATCTCCAACGGGAAGGAAATGACGGCTAGATTTCAGCAAAATCGACGAAATATTCGCGATTTGCGAGCTATTTTGCTTGTTTCGACGCTTAAATGGTTGTGCATTGCATTAGCACTGTGAAATGGAGTTCAACGAGCGCTTAAACGTTGAAATATCTCCAACGGGAAGGAAATGACGTCTATTTTTCGTCAAAATCGACGAAATATTCGCGATTTGCGAGCTATGTTGCTTGTTTCGACGCTTAAACGGTAGTGCATTGCATTAGCACTGTGAAATGGAGTTCAACGAGTGCTTAAACGTGGAAATATCTCCAACGGGAAGCAAATGACGGCTATTTTTCGTCAAAATCGACGAAATCTTCGCGATTTGCGAGATATTTTGCTTGTTTCGACACTTAAACGGTAGTGCATTGCATTAGCACTGTGAAATGGAGTTCAACGAGCGCTTAAACGTCGAAATATCTCCAACGGGAAGGAAATGACGGCTAGATTTCAGCAAAATCGGCGAAATATTCGCGATTTGCGAGCTATTTTGCTTTTTTCGACGCTTAAATGGTTGTGCATTGCATTAGCATTGTGAAATGGAGTTCAACGAGCGCTTAAACGTCGAAATATCTCCAACGGGAAGGAAATGACGGCTAGATTTCAGCATAATCGACGAAATATTCGCGATTTGCGAGCTATTTTGCTTGTTTCGACGCTTAAATCTCTGTGCATTGCATTAGCACTGTGAAATGGAGTTCAACGAGCGCTTAAACGTTGAAATATCTCCAACGGGAAGGAAATGACGTCTATTTTTCGTCAAAATCGACGAAATATTCGCGATTTGCGAGCTATGTTGCTTGTTTCGACGCTTAAACGGTAGTGCATTGCATTAGCACTGTGAAATGGAGTTCAACGAGCGCTTAAACATCGAGATATCTCCAACGGGAACGAAATGACGGCTATTTTTCGTCAAAATCGACGAAATCTTCGCGATTTGCGAGCTATTTTGCTTGTTTCGACGCTTAAACGGTAGTGCATTGCATTAGCACTGTGAAATGGAGTTCAACGAGTGCTTAAACGTCGAAATATCTCCAACGGGAAGGAAATGACGGCTAGATTTCCTCAAAATCGACGAAATATTAGCGATTTGCGAGCTATTTTGTTTGTTTCGACGCTTAAGCGGTAGTGCATTGCTTTAGCACTGTGAAATGGAGTTCAACGAGTGCTTAAACGTCGAAATATCTCCAACGGGAAGGAAATGACGGCTAGATTTCAGCAAAATCGACGAAATATTCGCGATTTGCGAGCTATTTTGCTTGTTTCGACGCTTAAATGGTTCTGCATTGCATTAGCACTGTGAAATGGAGTTCAACGAGTGCTTAAACGTCGAAATATCTCCAACGGGAAGGAAATGACGGCTAGATTTCCTCAAAATCGACGAAATATTAGCGATTTGCGAGCTATTTTGTTTGTTTCGACGCTTAAATGGTTGTGCATTGCATTAGCACTGTGAAATGGAGTTCAACGAGCGCTTAAACGTCGAAATATCTCCAACGGGAAGGAAATGACGGCTAGATTTCAGCATAATCGACGAAATATTCGCGATTTGCGAGCTATTTTGCTTTTTTCGACGCTTAAATGGTTGTGCATTGCATTAGCATTGTGAAATGGAGTTCAACGAGCGCTTAAACGTCGAAATATCTCCAACGGGAAGGAAATGACGGCTAGATTTCAGCATAATCGACGAAATATTCGCGATTTGCGAGCTATTTTGCTTGTTTCGACGCTTAAATCTCTGTGCATTGCATTAGCACTGTGAAATGGAGTTCAACGAGCGCTTAAACGTTGAAATATCTCCAACGGGAAGGAAATGACGTCTGTTTTTCGTCAAAATCGACGAAATATTCGCGATTTGCGAGCTATGTTGCTTGTTTCGACGCTTAAACGGTAGTGCATTGCATTAGCACTGTGAAATGGAGTTCAACGAGCGCTTAAGCGTCGAAATATCTCCAACGGGAAGGAAATGACGACTATTTTTCGTCAAAATCGACGAAATATTCGCGATTTGCGAGATATTTTGCTTGCTTCGACGCTTAAGCGGTAGTGCATTGCTTTAGCACTGTGAAATGGAGTTCAACGAGTGCTTAAACGTCGAAATATCTCCAACGGGAAGGAAATGACGGCTAGATTTCAGCAAAATCGACGAAATATTCGCGATTTGCAAGCTATTTTGCTTGTTTCGAAGCTTAAACGGTAGTGCATTGCATTAGCACTGTGAAATGGAGTTCAACGAGTGCTTAAACGTCGAAATATCTCCAACGGGAAGGAAATGACGGCTAGATTTCCTCAAAATCGACGAAATATTAGCGATTTGCGAGCTATTTTGTTTGTTTCGACGCTTAAATGGATGTGCATTGCATTAGCACTGTGAAATGGAGTTCAACGAGCGTTTAAACGTCGAAATATCTCCAACGGGAAGGAAATGACGGCTAGATTCCAGCAAAATCGACGAAATATTCGCGATTTGCGAGCTATTTTGCTTGTATCGACGCTTAAACGGTAGTGCATTGCATTACCACTGTGAAATGGAGTTCAACAAGCGCTTAAACGTTGAAATATCTCCAACGGGAAGGAAATGACGGCTAGATTTCAGCAAAATCGACGAAATATTCGCGATTTGCGAGCTATGTTGCTTGTTTCGACGCTTAAACGGTAGTGCATTGCATTAGCACTGTGAAATGGAGTTCAACGAGTGCTTAAACGTCGAAATATCTCCAACGGGAAGCAAATGACGGCTATTTTTCGTCAAAATCGACGAAATCTTCGCGATTTGCGAGATATTTTGCTTGTTTCGACACTTAAACGGTAGTGCATTGCATTAGCACTGTGAAATGGAGTTCAACGAGCG
This sequence comes from Bombus vancouverensis nearcticus, assembly GCF_051014615.1. Taxonomy (NCBI): domain Eukaryota; kingdom Metazoa; phylum Arthropoda; class Insecta; order Hymenoptera; family Apidae; genus Bombus; species Bombus vancouverensis. The sequence continues at coordinate 409,364 of NC_134911.1, read as the reverse complement.
CTTAAACGTCGAAATATCTCCAACGGGAAGGAAATGACGACTATTTTTCGTCAAAATCGACGAAATATTCGCGATTTGCGAGATATTTTGCTTGCTTCGACGCTTAAGCGGTAGTGCATTGCCTTAGCACTGTGAAATGGAGTTCAACAAGTGCTTAAACGTCGAAATATCTCCAACGGGAAGGAAATGACGGCTAGATTTCAGCAAAATCCACGAAATATTCGCGATTTGCGAGCTATTTTGCTTGTTTCGACGCTTAAACGGTAGTGCATTGCATTAGCACTGTGAAATGGAGTTCAACGAGTGCTTAAACGTCGAAATATCTCCAACGGGAAGGAAATGACGGCTAGATTTCCTCAAAATCGACGAAATATTAGCGATTTGCGAGCTATTTTGTTTGTTTCGACGCTTAAATGGTTGTGCACTGCATTACCACTGTGAAATGGAGTTCAACAAGCGCTTAAACGTTGAAATATCTCCAACGGGAAGGAAATGACGGCTAGATTTCAGCAAAATCGACGAAATATTCGCGATTTGCGAGCTATTTTGCTTGTTTCGACGCTTAAATGGTTGTGCATTGCATTAGCACTGTGAAATGGAGTTCAACGAGCGCTTAAACGTTGAAATATCTCCAACGGGAAGGAAATGACGTCTATTTTTCGTCAAAATCGACGAAATATTCGCGATTTGCGAGCTATGTTGCTTGTTTCGACGCTTAAACGGTAGTGCATTGCATTAGCACTGTGAAATGGAGTTCAACGAGTGCTTAAACGTGGAAATATCTCCAACGGGAAGCAAATGACGGCTATTTTTCGTCAAAATCGACGAAATCTTCGCGATTTGCGAGATATTTTGCTTGTTTCGACACTTAAACGGTAGTGCATTGCATTAGCACTGTGAAATGGAGTTCAACGAGCGCTTAAACGTCGAAATATCTCCAACGGGAAGGAAATGACGGCTAGATTTCAGCAAAATCGGCGAAATATTCGCGATTTGCGAGCTATTTTGCTTTTTTCGACGCTTAAATGGTTGTGCATTGCATTAGCATTGTGAAATGGAGTTCAACGAGCGCTTAAACGTCGAAATATCTCCAACGGGAAGGAAATGACGGCTAGATTTCAGCATAATCGACGAAATATTCGCGATTTGCGAGCTATTTTGCTTGTTTCGACGCTTAAATCTCTGTGCATTGCATTAGCACTGTGAAATGGAGTTCAACGAGCGCTTAAACGTTGAAATATCTCCAACGGGAAGGAAATGACGTCTATTTTTCGTCAAAATCGACGAAATATTCGCGATTTGCGAGCTATGTTGCTTGTTTCGACGCTTAAACGGTAGTGCATTGCATTAGCACTGTGAAATGGAGTTCAACGAGCGCTTAAACATCGAGATATCTCCAACGGGAACGAAATGACGGCTATTTTTCGTCAAAATCGACGAAATCTTCGCGATTTGCGAGCTATTTTGCTTGTTTCGACGCTTAAACGGTAGTGCATTGCATTAGCACTGTGAAATGGAGTTCAACGAGTGCTTAAACGTCGAAATATCTCCAACGGGAAGGAAATGACGGCTAGATTTCCTCAAAATCGACGAAATATTAGCGATTTGCGAGCTATTTTGTTTGTTTCGACGCTTAAGCGGTAGTGCATTGCTTTAGCACTGTGAAATGGAGTTCAACGAGTGCTTAAACGTCGAAATATCTCCAACGGGAAGGAAATGACGGCTAGATTTCAGCAAAATCGACGAAATATTCGCGATTTGCGAGCTATTTTGCTTGTTTCGACGCTTAAACGGTAGTGCATTGCATTAGCACTGTGAAATGGAGTTCAACGAGTGCTTAAACGTCGAAATATCTCCAACGGGAAGGAAATGACGGCTAGATTTCCTCAAAATCGACGAAATATTAGCGATTTGCGAGCTATTTTGTTTGTTTCGACGCTTAAATGGTTGTGCATTGCATTAGCACTGTGAAATGGAGTTCAACGAGCGTTTAAACGTCGAAATATCCCCAACGGGAAGGAAATGACGGCTAGATTCCAGCAAAATCGGCGAAATATTCGCGATTTGCGAGCTATTTTGCTTGTATCGACGCTTAAACGGTAGTGCATTGCATTACCACTGTGAAATGGATTTCAACAAGCGCTTAAACGTTGAAATATCTCCAACGGGAAGGAAATGACGGCTAGATTTCAGCAAAATCGACGAAATATTCGCGATTTGCGAGCTATTTTGCTTGTTTCGACGCTTAAATGGTTCTGCATTGCATTAGCACTGTGAAATGGAGTTCAACGAGTGCTTAAACGTCGAAATATCTCCAACGGGAAGGAAATGACGGCTAGATTTCCTCAAAATCGACGAAATATTAGCGATTTGCGAGCTATTTTGTTTGTTTCGACGCTTAAATGGTTGTGCATTGCATTAGCACTGTGAAATGGAGTTCAACGAGCGTTTAAACGTCGAAATATCCCCAACGGGAAGGAAATGACGGCTAGATTCCAGCAAAATCGACGAAATATTCGCGATTTGCGAGCTATTTTGCTTGTATCGACGCTTAAACGGTAGTGCATTGCATTACCACTGTGAAATGGATTTCAACAAGCGCTTAAACGTTGAAATATCTCCAACGGGAAGGAAATGACGTCTGTTTTTCGTCAAAATCGACGAAATATTCGCGATTTGCGAGCTATGTTGCTTGTTTCGACGCTTAAACGGTAGTGCATTGCATTAGCACTGTGAAATGGAGTTCAACGAGCGCTTAAGCGTCGAAATATCTCCAACGGGAAGGAAATGACGACTATTTTTCGTCAAAATCGACGAAATATTCGCGATTTGCGAGATATTTTGCTTGCTTCGACGCTTAAGCGGTAGTGCATTGCTTTAGCACTGTGAAATGGAGTTCAACGAGTGCTTAAACGTCGAAATATCTCCAACGGGAAGGAAATGACGGCTAGATTTCAGCAAAATCGACGAAATATTCGCGATTTGCGAGCTATTTTGCTTGTTTCGTCGCTTAAACGGTAGTGCATTGCATTAGCACTGTGAAATGGAGTTCAACGAGTGCTTAAACGTCGAAATATCTCCAACGGGAAGGAAATGACTGCTAGATTTCCTCAAAATCGACGAAATATTAGCGATTTGCGAGCTATTTTGTTTGTTTCGACGCTTAAATGGTTGTGCATTGCATTAGCACTGTGAAATGGAGTTCAACGAGCGTTTAAACGTCGAAATATCCCCAACGGGAAGGAAATGACGGCTAGATTCCAGCAAAATCGACGAAATATTCGCGATTTGCGAGCTATTTTGCTTGTATCGACGCTTATACGGTAGTGCATTGCATTACCACTGTGAAATGGAGTTCAACAAGCGCTTAAACGTTGAAATATCTCCAACGGGAAGGAAATGACGGCTAGATTTCAGCAAAATCGACGAAATATTCGCGATTTGCGAGCTATTTTGCTTGTTTCGACGCTTAAATAGTTGTGCATTGCATTAGCACTGTGAAATGGAGTTCAACGAGCGCTTAAACGTTGAAATATCTCCAACGGGAAGGAAATGACGGCTATTTTTCGTCAAAATCGACGAAATCTTCGCGATTTGCGAGATATTTTGCTTGTTTCGACACTTAAACGGTAGTGCGTTGCATTAGCACTGTGAAATGGAGTTCAACGAGCGCTTAAACGTCGAAATATCTCCAACGGGAAGGAAATGACGGCTAGATTTCAGCAAAATCGGCGAAATATTCGCGATTTGCGAGCTATTTTGCTTTTTTCGACGCTTAAATGGTTGTGCATTGCATTAGCATTGTGAAATGGAGTTCAACGAGCGCTTAAACGTCGAAATATCTCCAACGGGAAGGAAATGACGGCTAGATTTCAGCATAATCGACGAAATATTCGCGATTTGCGAGCTATTTTGCTTGTTTCGACGCTTAAATCTCTGTGCATTGCATTAGCACTGTGAAATGGAGTTCAACGAGCGCTTAAACGTTGAAATATCTCCAACGGGAAGGAAATGACGTCTGTTTTTCGTCAAAATCGACGAAATATTCGCGATTTGCGAGCTATGTTGCTTGTTTCGACGCTTAAACGGTAGTGCATTGCATTAGCACTGTGAAATGGAGTTCAACGAGCGCTTAAGGGTCGAAATATCTCCAACGGGAAGGAAATGACGACTATTTTTCGTCAAAATCGACGAAATATTCGCGATTTGCGAGATATTTTGCTTGCTTCGACGCTTAAGCGGTAGTGCATTGCTTTAGCACTGTGAAATGGAGTTCAACGAGTGCTTAAACGTCGAAATATCTCCAACGGGAAGGAAATGACGGCTAGATTTCAGCAAAATCGACGAAATATTCGCGATTTGCAAGCTATTTTGCTTGTTTCGAAGCTTAAACGGTAGTGCATTGCATTAGCACTGTGAAATGGAGTTCAACGAGTGCTTAAACGTCGAAATATCTCCAACGGGAAGGAAATGACGGCTAGATTTCCTCAAAATCGACGAAATATTAGCGATTTGCGAGCTATTTTGTTTGTTTCGACGCTTAAATGGATGTGCATTGCATTAGCACTGTGAAATGGAGTTCAACGAGCGTTTAGACGTCGAAATATCTCCAACGGGAAGGAAATGACGGCTAGATTCCAGCAAAATCGACGAAATATTCGCGATTTGCGAGCTATTTTGCTTGTATCGACGCTTAAACGGTAGTGCATTGCATTACCACTGTGAAATGGAGTTCAACAAGCGCTTAAACGTTGAAATATCTCCAACGGGAAGGAAATGACGGCTAGATTTCAGCAAAATCGACGAAATATTCGCGATTTGCGAGCTATGTTGCTTGTTTCGACGCTTAAACGGTAGTGCATTGCATTAGCACTGTGAAATGGAGTTCAACGAGTGCTTAAACGTCGAAATATCTCCAACGGGAAGCAAATGACGGCTATTTTTCGTCAAAATCGACGAAATCTTCGCGATTTGCGAGATATTTTGCTTGTTTCGACACTTAAACGGTAGTGCATTGCATTAGCACTGTGAAATGGAGTTCAACGAGCGCTTAAACGTCGAAATATCTCCAACGGGAAGGAAATGACGACTATTTTTCGTCAAAATCGACGAAATATTCGCGATTTGCGAGATATTTTGCTTGCTTCGACGCTTAAGCGGTAGTGCATTGCCTTAGCACTGTGAAATGGAGTTCAACAAGTGCTTAAACGTCGAAATATCTCCAACGGGAAGGAAATGACGGCTAGATTTCAGCAAAATCCACGAAATATTCGCGATTTGCGAGCTATTTTGCTTGTTTCGACGCTTAAACGGTAGTGCATTGCATTAGCACTGTGAAATGGAGTTCAACGAGTGCTTAAACGTCGAAATATCTCCAACGGGAAGGAAATGACGGCTAGATTTCCTCAAAATCGACGAAATATTAGCGATTTGCGAGCTATTTTGTTTGTTTCGACGCTTAAATGGTTGTGCACTGCATTACCACTGTGAAATGGAGTTCAACAAGCGCTTAAACGTTGAAATATCTCCAACGGGAAGGAAATGACGGCTAGATTTCAGCAAAATCGACGAAATATTCGCGATTTGCGAGCTATTTTGCTTGTTTCGACGCTTAAATGGTTGTGCATTGCATTAGCACTGTGAAATGGAGTTCAACGAGCGCTTAAACGTTGAAATATCTCCAACGGGAAGGAAATGACGTCTATTTTTCGTCAAAATCGACGAAATATTCGCGATTTGCGAGCTATGTTGCTTGTTTCGACGCTAAACGGTAGTGCATTGCATTAGCACTGTGAAATGGAGTTCAACGAGTGCTTAAACGTGGAAATATCTCCAACGGGAAGCAAATGACGGCTATTTTTCGTCAAAATCGACGAAATCTTCGCGATTTGCGAGATATTTTGCTTGTTTCGACACTTAAACGGTAGTGCATTGCATTAGCACTGTGAAATGGAGTTCAACGAGCGCTTAAACGTCGAAATATCTCCAACGGGAAGGAAATGACGGCTAGATTTCAGCAAAATCGGCGAAATATTCGCGATTTGCGAGCTATTTTGCTTTTTTCGACGCTTAAATGGTTGTGCATTGCATTAGCATTGTGAAATGGAGTTCAACGAGCGCTTAAACGTCGAAATATCTCCAACGGGAAGGAAATGACGGCTAGATTTCAGCATAATCGACGAAATATTCGCGATTTGCGAGCTATTTTGCTTGTTTCGACGCTTAAATCTCTGTGCATTGCATTAGCACTGTGAAATGGAGTTCAACGAGCGCTTAAACGTTGAAATATCTCCAACGGGAAGGAAATGACGTCTATTTTTCGTCAAAATCGACGAAATATTCGCGATTTGCGAGCTATGTTGCTTGTTTCGACGCTTAAACGGTAGTGCATTGCATTAGCACTGTGAAATGGAGTTCAACGAGCGCTTAAACATCGAGATATCTCCAACGGGAACGAAATGACGGCTATTTTTCGTCAAAATCGACGAAATCTTCGCGATTTGCGAGATATTTTGCTTGTTTCGACACTTAAACGGTAGTGCATTGCATTAGCCCTGTGAAATGGAGTTCAACGTGCGCTTAAACGTTGAAATATCTCCAACGGGAAGGAAATGACGGCTAGATTTCAGCAAAATCGACGAAATATTCGCGATTTGCGAGCTATTCTGCTTGTTTCGACGCTTAAATGGTTGTTCTTTGCATTAGCACTGTGAAATGGTGTTCAACGAGAGCTTTGTCGTGTAAAAATAAGGGAAAAAGTAGGGAACTTGTTAATTTCCGAAAAGGAGATAAAGTTCTTTTCATTTTTTACTCAATTTATACAATTCTTTCGGTTCGCGATGATACACTTTCGATACTTGGATTAGTTAAGAATTTTTTTATTAGACTGACTGGATGATTTTGAAGGGAGCATTTATATTCTTCCATTCGTTGGAGTGGGAGAAGGTTTTGTTTATACTTAGTGTAAAATTCGGAGAACGGCTGGAGTGATCGAATGCCACTCAGGCGGCTGAGAACGGGTGCTGACCGAACGGCCACACGCGATAAGGCGTTCGGAATTTCGGTTTGTTATATACAGTTGCTCGAATTTCGTCTGTGACAGCTTAAACGTCGAAATATCTCCAACGGGAAGGAAATGACGGCTATTTTACGTCAAAATCGACGAAATCTTCGCGATTTGCGAGCTATTTTGCTTGTTTCGACGCTTAAATGGTTGTGCATTGCATTAGCACTGTGAAATGGAGTTCAACGAGCGCTTAAACGTCGAAATATCTCCAACGGGAAGGAAATGACGGCTAGATTTCAGCATAATCGACGAAATATTCGCGATTTGCGAGCTATTTTGCTTGTTTCGACGCTTAAATCTCTGTGCATTGCATTAGCTCTGTGAAATGGAGTTCAACGAGCGCTTAAACGTTGAAATATCTCCAACGGGAAGGAAATGACGTCTGTTTTTCGTCAAAATCGACGAAATATTCGCGATTTGCGAGCTATGTTGCTTGTTTCGACGCTTAAACGGTAGTGCATTGCATTAGCACTGTGAAATGGAGTTCAACGAGCGCTTAAGCGTCGAAATATCTCCAACGGGAAGGAAATGACGACTATTTTTCGTCAAAATCGACGAAATATTCGCGATTTGCGAGATATTTTGCTTGCTTCGACGCTTAAGCGGTAGTGCATTGCTTTAGCACTGTGAAATGGAGTTCAACGAGTGCTTAAACGTCGAAATATCTCCAACGGGAAGGAAATGACGGCTAGATTTCAGCAAAATCGACGAAATATACGCGATTTGCGAGCTATTTTGCTTGTTTCGACGCTTAAACGGTAGTGCATTGCATTAGCACTGTGAAATGGAGTTCAACGAGTGCTTAAACGTCGAAATATCTCCAACGGGAAGGAAATGACGGCTAGATTTCCTCAAAATCGACGAAATATTAGCGATTTGCGAGCTATTTTGTTTGTTTCGACGCTTAAATGGTTGTGCATTGCATTAGCACTGTGAAATGGAGTTCAACGAGCGTTTAAACGTCGAAATATCCCCAACGGGAAGGAAATGACGGCTAGATTCCAGCAAAATCGACGAAATATTCGCGATTTGCGAGCTATTTTGCTTGTATCGACGCTTAAACGGTAGTGCATTGCATTACCACTGTGAAATGGAGTTCAACAAGCACTTAAACGTTGAAATATCTCCAACGGGAAGGAAATGACGGCTAGATTTCAGCAAAATCGACAAAATATTCGCGATTTGCGAGCTATTTTGCTTGTTTCGACGCTTAAATGGTTGTGCATTGCATTAGCACTGTGAAATGGAGTTCAACGAGCGCTTAAACGTTGAAATATCTCCAACGGGAAGGAAATGACGTCTATTTTTCGTCAAAATCGACGAAATATTCGCGATTTGCGAGCTATGTTGCTTGTTTCGACGCTTAAACGGTAGTGCATTCCATTAGCACTGTGAAATGGAGTTCAACGAGTGCTTAAACGTCGAAATATCTCCAACGGGAAGCAAATGACGGCTATTTTTCGTCAAAATCGACGAAATCATCGCGATTTGCGAGATATTTTGCTTGTTTCGACACTTAAACGGTAGTGCATTGCATTAGCACTATGAAATGGAGTTCAACGAGCGCTTAAACGTCGAAATATCTCCAACGGGAAGGAAATGACGGCTAGATTTCAGCAAAATCGGCGAAATATTCGCGATTTGCGAGCTATTTTGCTTTTTTCGACGCTTAAATGGTTGTGCATTGCATTAGCATTGTGAAATGGAGTTCAACGAGCGCTTAAACGTCGAAATATCTCCAACGGGAAGGAAATGACGGCTAGATTTCAGCATAATCGACGAAATATTCGCGATTTGCGAGCTATGTTGCTTGTTTCGACGCTTAAACGGTAGTGCATTGCATTAGCACTGTGAAATGGAGTTCAACGAGTGCTTAAACGTGGAAATATCTCCAACGGGAAGCAAATGACGGCTATTTTTCGTCAAAATCGACGAAATCTTCGCGATTTGCGAGATATTTTGCTTGTTTCGACACTTAAACGGTAGTGCATTGCATTAGCACTGTGAAATGGAGTTCAACGAGCGCTTAAACGTCGAAATATCTCCAACGGGAAGGAAATGACGGCTAGATTTCAGCAAAATCGGCGAAATATTCGCGATTTGCGAGCTATTTTGCTTTTTTCGACGCTTAAATGGTTGTGCATTGCATTAGCATTGTGAAATGGAGTTCAACGAGCGCTTAAACGTCGAAATATCTCCAACGGGAAGGAAATGACGGCTAGATTTCAGCATAATCGACGAAATATTCGCGATTTGCGAGCTATTTTGCTTGTTTCGACGCTTAAATCTCTGTGCATTGCATTAGCTCTGTGAAATGGAGTTCAACGAGCGCTTAAACGTTGAAATATCTCCAACGGGAAGGAAATGACGTCTGTTTTTCGTCAAAATCGACGAAATATTCGCGATTTGCGAGCTATGTTGCTTCTTTCGACGCTTAAACGGTAGTGCATTGCATTAGCACTGTGAAATGGAGTTCAACGAGCGCTTAAACGTCGAAATATCTCCAACGGGAAGGAAATGACGGCTATTTTTCGTCAAAATCGACGAAATATTCGCGATTTGCGAGATATTTTGCTTGCTTCGACGCTTAAGCGGTAGTGCATTGCTTTAGCACTGTGAAATGGAGTTCAACGAGTGCTTAAACGTCGAAATATCTCCAACGGGAAGGAAATGACGGCTAGATTTCAGCAAAATCGACGAAATATTCGCGATTTGCGAGCTATTTTGCTTGTTTCGACGCTTAAACGGTAGTGCATTGCATTAGCACTGTGAAATGGAGTTCAACGAGTGCTTAAACGTCGAAATATCTCCAACGGGAAGGAAATGACGGCTAGATTTCCTCAAAATCGACGAAATATTAACGATTTGCGAGCTATTTTGTTTGTTTCGACGCTTAAATGGTTGTGCATTGCATTAGCACTGTGAAATGGAGTTCAACGAGCGTTTAAACGTCGAAATATCCCCAACGGGAAGGAAATGACGGCTAGATTCCAGCAAAATCGACGAAATATTCGCGATTTGCGAGCTATTTTGCTTGTATCGACGCTTAAACGGTAGTGCATTGCATTACCACTGTGAAATGGAGTTCAACAAGCGCTTAAACGTTGAAATATCTCCAACGGGAAGGAAATGACGGCTAGATTTCAGCAAAATCGACAAAATATTCGCGATTTGCGAGCTATTTTGCTTGTTTCGACGCTTAAATGGTTGTGCATTGCATTAGCACTGTGAAATGGAGTTCAACGAGCGCTTAAACGTTGAAATATCTCCAACGGGAAGGAAATGACGTCTATTTTTCGTCAAAATCGACGAAATATTCGCGATTTGCGAGCTATGTTGCTTGTTTCGACGCTTAAACGGTAGTGCATTGCATTAGCACTGTGAAATGGAGTTCAACGAGTGCTTAAACGTCGAAATATCTCCAACGGGAAGCAAATGACGGCTATTTTTCGTCAAAATCGACGAAATCTTCGCGATTTGCGAGATATTTTGCTTGTTTCGACACTTAAACGGTAGTGCATTGCATTAGCACTGTGAAATGGAGTTCAACGAGCGCTTAAACGTCGAAATATCTCCAACGGGAAGGAAATGACGGCTAGATTTCAGCAAAATCGGCGAAATATTCGCGATTTGCGAGCTATTTTGCTTTTTTCGACGCTTAAATGGTTGTGCATTGCATTAGCATTGTGAAATGGAGTTCAACGAGCGCTTAAACGTCGAAATATCTCCAACGGGAAGGAAATGACGGCTAGATTTCAGCATAATCGACGAAATATTCGCGATTTGCGAGCTATGTTGCTTGTTTCGACGCTTAAACGGTAGTGCATTGCATTAGCACTGTGAAATGGAGTTCAACGAGTGCTTAAACGTGGAAATATCTCCAACGGGAAGCAAATGACGGCTATTTTTCGTCAAAATCGACGAAATCTTCGCGATTTGCGAGATATTTTGCTTGTTTCGACACTTAAACGGTAGTGCATTGCATTAGCACTGTGAAATGGAGTTCAACGAGCGCTTAAACGTCGAAATATCTCCAACGGGAAGGAAATGACGGCTAGATTTCAGCAAAATCGGCGAAATATTCGCGATTTGCGAGCTATTTTGCTTTTTTCGACGCTTAAATGGTTGTGCATTGCATTAGCATTGTGAAATGGAGTTCAACGAGCGCTTAAACGTCGAAATATCTCCAACGGGAAGGAAATGACGGCTAGATTTCAGCATAATCGACGAAATATTCGCGATTTGCGAGCTATTTTGCTTGTTTCGACGCTTAAATCTCTGTGCATTGCATTAGCACTGTGAAATGGAGTTCAACGAGCGCTTAAACGTTGAAATATCTCCAACGGGAAGGAAATGACGTCTATTTTTCGTCAAAATCGACGAAATATTCGCGATTTGCGAGCTATGTTGCTTGTTTCGACGCTTAAACGGTAGTGCATTGCATTAGCACTGTGAAATGGAGTTCAACGAGCGCTTAAACATCGAGATATCTCCAACGGGAAGGAAATGACGGCTAGATTTCAGCAAAATCGGCGAAATATTCGCGATTAGCGAGCTATTTTGCTTTTTTCGGCGCTTAAATGGTTGTGCATTGCATTAGCACTGTGAAATGGAGTTCAACGAGTGCTTAAACGTCGAAATATCTCCAACGGGAAGGAAATGACGGCTAGATTTCCTCAAAATCGACGAAATATTAACGATTTGCGAGCTATTTTGTTTGTTTCGACGCTTAAATGGTTGTGCATTGCATTAGCACTGTGAAATGGAGTTCAACGAGCGTTTAAACGTCGAAATATCCCCAACGGGAAGGAAATGACGGCTAGATTCCAGCAAAATCGACGAAATATTCGCGATTTGCGAGCTATTTTGCTTGTATCGACGCTTAAACGGTAGTGCATTGCATTACCACTGTGAAATGGAGTTCAACAAGCGCTTAAACGTTGAAATATCTCCAACGGGAAGGAAATGACGGCTAGATTTCAGCAAAATCGACAAAATATTCGCGATTTGCGAGCTATTTTGCTTGTTTCGACGCTTAAATGGTTGTGCATTGCATTAGCACTGTGAAATGGAGTTCAACGAGCGCTTAAACGTTGAAATATCTCCAACGGGAAGGAAATGACGTCTATTTTTCGTCAAAATCGACGAAATATTCGCGATTTGCGAGCTATGTTGCTTGTTTCGACGCTTAAACGGTAGTGCATTGCATTAGCACTGTGAAATGGAGTTCAACGAGTGCTTAAACGTCGAAATATCTCCAACGGGAAGCAAATGACGGCTATTTTTCGTCAAAATCGACGAAATCATCGCGATTTGCGAGATATTTTGCTTGTTTCGACACTTAAACGGTAGTGCATTGCATTAGCACTGTGAAATGGAGTTCAACGAGCGCTTAAACGTCGAAATATCTCCAACGGGAAGGAAATGACGGCTAGATTTCAGCAAAATCGGCGAAATATTCGCGATTTGCGAGCTATTTTGCTTTTTTCGACGCTTAAATGGTTGTGCATTGCATTAGCATTGTGAAATGGAGTTCAACGAGCGCTTAAACGTCGAAATATCTCCAACGGGAAGGAAATGACGGCTAGATTTCAGCATAATCGACGAAATATTCGCGATTTGCGAGCTATGTTGCTTGTTTCGACGCTTAAACGGTAGTGCATTGCATTAGCACTGTGAAATGGAGTTCAACGAGTGCTTAAACGTGGAAATATCTCCAACGGGAAGCAAATGACGGCTATTTTTCGTCAAAATCGACGAAATCTTCGCGATTTGCGAGATATTTTGCTTGTTTCGACACTTAAACGGTAGTGCATTGCATTAGCACTGTGAAATGGAGTTCAACGAGCGCTTAAACGTCGAAATATCTCCAACGGGAAGGAAATGACGGCTAGATTTCAGCAAAATCGGCGAAATATTCGCGATTTGCGAGCTATTTTGCTTTTTTCGACGCTTAAATGGTTGTGCATTGCATTAGCATTGTGAAATGGAGTTCAACGAGCGCTTAAACGTCGAAATATCTCCAACGGGAAGGAAATGACGGCTAGATTTCAGCATAATCGACGAAATATTCGCGATTTGCGAGCTATTTTGCTTGTTTCGACGCTTAAATCTCTGTGCATTGCATTAGCTCTGTGAAATGGAGTTCAACGAGCGCTTAAACGTTGAAATATCTCCAACGGGAAGGAAATGACGTCTGTTTTTCGTCAAAATCGACGAAATATTCGCGATTTGCGAGCTATGTTGCTTCTTTCGACGCTTAAACGGTAGTGCATTGCATTAGCACTGTGAAATGGAGTTCAACGAGCGCTTAAACGTCGAAATATCTCCAACGGGAAGGAAATGACGGCTATTTTTCGTCAAAATCGACGAAATATTCGCGATTTGCGAGATATTTTGCTTGCTTCGACGCTTAAGCGGTAGTGCATTGCTTTAGCACTGTGAAATGGAGTTCAACGAGTGCTTAAACGTCGAAATATCTCCAACGGGAAGGAAATGACGGCTAGATTTCAGCAAAATCGACGAAATATTCGCGATTTGCGAGCTATTTTGCTTGTTTCGACGCTTAAACGGTAGTGCATTGCATTACCGCTGTGAAATGGAGTTCAACAAGCGCTTAAACGTTGAAATATCTCCAACGGGAAGGAAATGACGGCTAGATTTCAGCAAAATCGACAAAATATTCGCGATTTGCGAGCTATTTTGCTTGTTTCGACGCTTAAATGGTTGTGCATTGCATTAGCACTGTGAAATGGAGTTCAACGAGCGCTTAAACGTTGAAATATCTCCAACGGGAAGGAAATGACGTCTATTTTTCGTCAAAATCGACGAAATATTCGCGATTTGCGAGCTATGTTGCTTGTTTCGACGCTTAAACGGTAGTGCATTGCATTAGCACTGTGAAATGGAGTTCAACGAGTGCTTAAACGTCGAAATATCTCCAACGGGAAGCAAATGACGGCTATTTTTCGTCAAAATCGACGAAATCTTCGCGATTTGCGAGATATTTTGCTTGTTTCGACACTTAAACGGTAGTGCATTGCATTAGCCCTGTGAAATGGAGTTCAACGAGCGCTTAAACGTTGAAATATCTCCAACGGGAAGGAAATGACGGCTAGATTTCAGCATAATCGACGAAATATTCGCGATTTGCGAGCTATGTTGCTTGTTTCGACGCTTAAACGGTAGTGCATTGCATTAGCACTGTGAAATGGAGTTCAACGAGTGCTTAAACGTGGAAATATCTCCAACGGGAAGCAAATGACGGCTATTTTTCGTCAAAATCGACGAAATCTTCGCGATTTGCGAGATATTTTGCTTGTTTCGACACTTAAACGGTAGTGCATTGCATTAGCACTGTGAAATTGAGTTCAACGAGCGCTTAAACGTCGAAATATCTCCAACGGGAAGGAAATGACGGCTAGATTTCAGCAAAATCGGCGAAATATTCGCGATTTGCGAGCTATTTTGCTTTTTTCGACGCTTAAATGGTTGTGCATTGCATTAGCATTGTGAAATGGAGTTCAACGAGCGCTTAAACGTCGAAATATCTCCAACGGGAAGGAAATGACGGCTAGATTTCAGCATAATCGACGAAATATTCGCGATTTGCGAGCTATTTTGCTTGTTTCGACGCTTAAATCTCTGTGCATTGCATTAGCACTGTGAAATGGAGTTCAACGAGCGCTTAAACGTTGAAATATCTCCAACGGGAAGGAAATGACGTCTATTTTTCGTCAAAATCGACGAAATATTCGCGATTTGCGAGCTATGTTGCTTGTTTCGACGCTTAAACGGTAGTGCATTGCATTAGCACTGTGAAATGGAGTTCAACGAGCGCTTAAACATCGAGATATCTCCAACGGGAAGGAAATGACGGCTAGATTTCAGCAAAATCGGCGAAATATTCGCGATTAGCGAGCTATTTTGCTTTTTTCGGCGCATAAATGGTTGTGCATTGCATTAGCACTGTGAAATGGAGTTCAACGAGTGCTTAAACGTCGAAATATCTCCAACGGGAAGGAAATGACGGCTAGATTTCAGCAAAATCAACGAAATATTCGCGATTTGCGAGCTATTTTGCTTGTTTCGACGCTTAAGTTGTTGTGCATTGCATTAGCACTGTGAAATGGAGTTCAACGAGCGCTTAAACGTCGAAATATCGCTAACGGGAACGAAATGACGGCTATTTTTCGTCAAAATCGACGAAATCTTCGCGATTTGCGAGATATTTTGCTTGTTTCGACACTTAAACGGTAGTGCATTGCATTAGCCCTGTGAAATGGAGTTCAACGTGCGCTTAAACGTTGAAATATCTCCAACGGGAAGGAAATGACGGCTAGATTTCAGCAAAATCGACGAAATATTCGCGATTTGCGAGCTATTCTGCTTGTTTCGACGCTTAAATGGTTGTTCTTTGCATTAGCACTGTGAAATGGTGTTCAACGAGAGCTTTGTCGTGTAAAAATAAGGGAAAAAGTAAGGAACTTGTTAATTTCCGAAAAGGAGATAAAGTTCTTTTCATTTTTTACTCAATTTATACAATTCTTTCGGTTCGCGATGATACACTTTCGATACTTGGATTAGTTAAGAATTTTTTTATTAGACTGACTGGATGATTTTGAAGGGAGCATTTATATTCTTCCATTCGTTGGAGTGGGAGAAGGTTTTGTTTATACTTAGTGTAAAATTCGGAGAACGGCTGGAGTGATCGAATGCCACTCAGGCGGCTGAGAACGGGTGCTGACCGAACGGCCACACGCGATAAGGCGTTCGGAATTTCGGTTTGTTATATACAGTTGCTCGAATTTCGTCTGTGACAGCTTAAACGTCGAAATATCTCCAACGGGAAGGAAATGACGGCTATTTTACGTCAAAATCGACGAAATCTTCGCGATTTGCGAGCTATTTTGCTTGTTTCGACGCTTAAGTTGTTGTGCATTGCATTAGCACTGTGAAATGGAGTTCAACGAGCGCTTAAACGTCGAAATATCGCTAACGGGAACGAAATGACGGCTATTTTTCATCAAAATCGACGAAATCTTCGCGATTTGCGAGATATTTTGCTTGTTTCGACACTTAAACGGTAGTGCATTGCATTAGCCCTGTGAAATGGAGTTCAACGTGCGCTTAAACGTTGAAATATCTCCAACGGGAAGGAAATGACGGCTAGATTTCAGCAAAATCGACGAAATATTCGCGATTTGCGAGATATTCTGCTTGTTTCGACGCTTAAATGGTTGTTCTTTGCATTAGCACTGTGAAATGGTGTTCAACGAGAGCTTTGTCGTGTAAAAATAAGGGAAAAAGTAAGGAACTTGTTAATTTCCGAAAAGGAGATAAAGTTCTTTTCATTTTTTACTCAATTTATACAATTCTTTCGGTTCGCTATGATACACTTTCGATACTTGGATTAGTTAAGAATTTTTTTATTAGACTGACTGGATGATTTTGAAGGGAGCATTTATATTCTTCCATTCGTTGGAGTGGGAGAAGGTTTTGTTTATACTTAGTGTAAAATTCGGAGAACGGCTGGAGTGATCGAATGCCACTCAGGCGGCTGAGAACGGGTGCTGACCGAACGGCCACACGCGATAAGGCGTTCGGAATTTCGGTTTGTTACATACAGTTGCTCGAATTTCGTCTGTGACAGCTTAAACGTCGAAATATCTCCAACGGGAAGGAAATGACGGCTATTTTACGTCAAAATCGACGAAATCTTCGCGATTTGCGAGCTATTTTGCTTGTTTCGACGCTTAAATGGTTGTGCATTGCATTAGCACTGTGAAATGGAGTTCAACGAGCGCTTAAACGTCGAAATATCTCCAACGGGAAGGAAATGACGGCTAGATTTCAGCATAATCGACGAAATATTCGCGATTTGCGAGCTATTTTGCTTGTTTCGACGCTTAAATCTCTGTGCATTGCATTAGCTCTGTGAAATGGAGTTCAACGAGCGCTTAAACGTTGAAATATCTCCAACGGGAAGGAAATGACGTCTGTTTTTCGTCAAAATCGACGAAATATTCGCGATTTGCGAGCTATGTTGCTTGTTTCGACGCTTAAACGGTAGTGCATTGCATTAGCACTGTGAAATGGAGTTCAACGAGCGCTTAAACGTCGAAATATCTCCAACGGGAAGGAAATGACGGCTATTTTTCGTCAAAATCGACGAAATATTCGCGATTTGCGAGATATTTTGCTTGCTTCGACGCTTAAGCGGTAGTGCATTGCTTTAGCACTGTGAAATGGAGTTCAACGAGTGCTTAAACGTCGAAATATCTCCAACGGGAAGGAAATGACGGCTAGATTTCAGCAAAATCGACGAAATATTCGCGATTTGCGAGCTATTTTGCTTGTTTTGACGCTTAAACGGTAGTGCATTGCATTAGCACTGTGAAATGGAGTTCAACGAGTGCTTAAACGTCGAAATATCTCCAACGGGAAGGAAACGACGGCTAGATTTCCTCAAAATCGACGAAATATTAGCGATTTGCGAGCTATTTTGCCTCTTTCGACGCTTAAACGGTAGTGCACTGCATTAGCACGGTGAAATGGAGTTCAACGAGCGTTTAAACGTCGAAATATCTCCAACGGGAAGGAAATGACGAATATTTTTCGTCAAAATCGACGAAATATTCGCGATTTGCGAGCTATTTTGCCTGTTTCGACGCTTAAACGGTAGTGCATTGCATTAGCACTGTGAAATGGAGTTCAACGAGCGCTTAAACGTCGAAATATCTCCAACGGGAAGGAAATGACGGCTAGATTTCAGCATAATCGACGAAATATTCGCGATTTGCGAGTTATTTTGCTTGTTTCGACGCTTAAATGGTTGTGCATTGCATTAGCACTGTGAAATGGAGTTCAACGAGCGCTTAAACGTCGAAATATCTCCAACGGGAAGGAAATGACGGCTAGATTTCAGCAAAATCGGCGAAATATTCGCGATTTGCGAGCTATTTTGCTTTTTTCGGCGCTTAAATGGTTGTGCATTGCATTAGCACTGTGAAATGGTGTTCAACGAGAGCTTTGTCGTGTAAAAATAAGGGAAAAAGTAAGGAACTTGTTAATTTCCGAAAAGGAGATAAAGTTCTTATTATTTTTTACTCAATTTATACAATTCTTTCGGTTCGCGATGATACACTTTCGATACTTGGATTAGTTAAGAATTTTTTTATTAGACTGACTGGATGATTTTGAAGGGAGCATTTATATTCTTCCATTCGTTGGAGTGGGAGAAGGTTTTGTTTATACTTAGTGTAAAATTCGGAGAACGGCTGGAGTGATCGAATGCCACTCAGGCGGCTGAGAACGGGTGCTGACCGAACGGCCACACGCGATAAGGCGTTCGGAATATCGGTTTGTTATATACAGTTGCTCGAATTTCGTCTGTGACAGCTTAAACGTCGAAATATCTCCAACGGGAAGGAAATGACGGCTATTTTACGTCAAAATCGACGAAATCTTCGCGATTTGCGAGCTATTTTGCTTGTTTCGACGCTTAAATGGTTGTGCATTGCATTAGCACTGTGAAATGGAGTTCAACGAGCGCTTGAACGTCGAAATATCTCCAACGGGAAGGAAATGACGGCTAGATTTCAGCATAATCGACGAAATATTCGCGATTTGCGAGCTATTTTGCTTGTTTCGACGCTTAAATCTCTGTGCATTGCATTAGCTCTGTGAAATGGAGTTCAACGAGCGCTTAAACGTTGAAATATCTCCAACGGGAAGGAAATGACGTCTGTTTTTCGTCAAAATCGACGAAATATTCGCGATTTGCGAGCTATGTTGCTTGTTTCGACGCTTAAACGGTAGTGCATTGCATTAGCACTGTGAAATGGAGTTCAACGAGCGCTTAAGCGTCGAAATATCTCCAACGGGAAGGAAATGACGACTATTTTTCGTCAAAATCGACGAAATATTCGCGATTTGCGAGATATTTTGCTTGCTTCGACGCTTAAGCGGTAGTGCATTTCTTTAGCACTGTGAAATGGAGTTCAACGAGTGCTTAAACGTCGAAATATCTCCAACGGGAAGGAAATGACGGCTAGATTTCAGCAAAATCGACGAAATATTCGCGATTTGCGAGCTATTTTGCTTGTTTCGACGCTTAAACGGTAGTGCATTGCATTACCACTGTGAAATGGAGTTCAACAAGCGCTTAAACGTTGAAATATCTCCAACGGGAAGGAAATGACGGCTAGATTTCAGCAAAATCGACGAAATATTCGCGATTTGCGAGCTATTTTGCTTGTTTCGACTCTTAAATGGTTGTGCATTGCATTAGCACTGTGAAATGGAGTTCAACGAGCGCTTAAACGTTGAAATATCTCCAACGGGAAGCAAATGACGGCTATTTTTCGTCAAAATCGACGAAATATTCGCGATTTGCGAGCTATGTTGCTTGTTTCGACGCATAAACGGTAGTGCATTGCATTAGCACTGTGAAATGGAGTTCAACGAGTGCTTAAACGTCGAAATATCTCCAACGGGAAGCAAATGACGGCTATTTTTCGTCAAAATCGACGAAATCTTCGCGATTTGCGAGATATTTTGCTTGTTTCGACACTTAAACGGTAGTGCATTGCATTAGCACTGTGAAATGGAGTTCAACAAGCGCTTAAACGTTGAAATATCTCCAACGGGAAGGAAATGACGGCTAGATTTCAGCAAAATCGACGAAATATTCGCGATTTGCGAGCTATTTTGCTTGTTTCGACGCTTAAATTGTTGTGCATTGCATTAGCACTGTGAAATTTAGTTCAACGAGCGCTTAAACGTCGAAATATCGCTAACGGGAAGGAAATGACGGCTATTTTTCGTCAAAATCGACGAAATCTTCGCTATTTGCGAGCTATTTTGCCTGTTTCGACGCTTAAACGGTAGTGCATTGCTATAGCACTGTGAACAGGAGTTCAACGAGCGCTTAAACGTTGAAATATCTCCAACGGGAAGGAAATGACTGCTAGATTTCAGCAAAATCGACGAAATATTCGCGAGCTATTCTGCTTGTTTCGACGCTTAAATGGTTGCTCTTTGCATTAGCACTGTGAAATGGTGTTCAACGAGAGCTTTGTCGTGTAAAAATAAGGGAAAAAGTAAGGAACTTGTTAATTTCCGAAAAGGAGATAAAGTTCTTTTTATTTTTTACTCAATTTATACAATTCTTTCGGTTCGCGATGATACACTTTCGATACTTGGATTAGTTAAGAATTTTTTTATTAGACGGACTGGATGATTTTGAAGGGAGCATTTATATTCATCCATTCGTTGGAGTGGGAGAAGGTTTTGTTTATACTTAGTGTAAAATTCGGAGAACGGCTGGAGTGATCGAATGCCACTCAGGCGGCTGAGAACGGGTGCTGACCGAACGGCCACACGCGATAAGGCGTTCGGAATTTCGGTTTGTTATATACAGTTGCTCGAATTTCGTCTGTGACAGCTTAAACGTCGAAATATCTCCAACGGGAAGGAAATGACGGCTATTTTACGTCAAAATCGACGAAATCTTCGCGATTTGCGAGCTATTTTGCTTGTTTCGACGCTTAAATGGTTGTGCATTGCATTAGCACTGTGAAATTTAGTTCAACGAGCGCTTAAACGTCGAAATATCTCCAACGGGAAGGAAATGACGAATATTTTTCGTCAAAATCGACGAAATATTCGCGATTTGCGTGCTATTTTGTTTGTTTCGACGCTTAAATGGTTGTGCATTGCATTAGCACTGTGAAATGGAGTTCAACGAGCGCTTAAGCGTCGAAATATCTCCAACGGGAAGGAAATGACGACTATTTTTCGTCAAAATCGACGAAATATTCGCGATTTGCGAGATATTTTGCTTGCTTCGACGCTTAAGCGGTAGTGCATTGCTTTAGCACTGTGAAATGGAGTTCAACGAGTGCTTAAACATCGAAATGTCTCCAACGGGAAGGAAATGACGGCTAGATTTCAGCAAAATCGACGAAATATTCGCGATTTGCGAGCTATTTTGCTTGTTTCGACGCTTAAATTGTTGTGCATTGCATTAGCACTGTGAAATGGAGTTCAACGAGCGCTTAAACGTCGAAATATCTCCAACGGGAAGAAAATGACGGCTATTTTTCGTCAAAATCGACGAAATCTTCGCTATTTGCGAGCTATTTTGCCTGTTTCGACGCTTAAACGGTAGTGCATTGCTATAGCACTGTGAACAGGAGTTCAACGAGCGCTTAAACGTTGAAATATCTCCAACGGGAAGGAAATGACGGCTAGATTTCAGCAAAATCGACGAAATATTCGCGATTTGCGAGCTATTTTGCATGTTTCGACGCTTAAATTGTTGTGCATTGCATTAGCACTGTGAAATGGAGTTCAACGAGCGCTTAAACGTCGAAATATCTCTAACGGGAAGGAAATGACGGCTATTTTTCGTCAAAATCGACGAAATCTTCGCGATTTGCGAGATATTTTGCTTGTTTCGACGCTTAAACGGTAGTGCATTGCATTAGCACTGTGAAATGGAGTTCAACGAGCGCTTAAACGTCGAAATATCTCCAACGGGAAGAAAATGACGGCTAGATTTCAGCATAATCGGCGAAATATTCGCGATTTGCGAGCTATTTTGCTTGTTTCGATGCTTAAATGGTTGTGCATTGCATTAGCACTGTGAAATTTAGTTCAACGAGCGCTTAGACGTCGAAATATCTCCAACGGGAAGGAAATGACGGCTATTTTTCGTCAAAATCGACGAAATCTTCGCGATTTGCGAGATATTTTGCTTGTTTCGACGCTTAAACGGTAGTGCATTGCATTAGCACTGTGAAATGGAGTTCAACGAGCGCTTAAACGTCGAAATATCGCTAACGGGAAGGAAATGACGGCTATTTTTCGTCAAAATCGACGAAATCTTCGCGATTTGCGAGATATTTTGCTTGTTTCGACGCTTAAACGGTAGTGCATTGCATTAGCACTGTGAAATGGAGTTCAACGAGTGCTTGAACGTCGAGATATCTCCAACGGGATGGAAATGACGGCTAGATTTCAGCAAAATCGACGAAATATTGGCGATTTGCGAGCTATTTTGATTGTTTCGACGCTTAAACTGTAGTGCATTGCATTAGCACTGTGAAATGGAGTTCAACGAGCGCTTAAACGTTGAAATATCTCCAACGGGAAGGAAATGACGGCTATTTTTCGTCAAAATCGACGAAATCTTCGCGATTTGCGAGATATTTTGCTTGTTTCGACGCTTAAACGGTAGTGCATTGCATTAGCACTGTGAAATGGAGTTCAACGAGCGCTTAAACGTCGAAATATCTCCAACGGGAAGGAAATGACGGCTAGATTTCAGCATAATCGGCGAAATATTCGCGATTTGCGAGCTATTTTGCTTGTTTCGATGCTTAAATGGTTGTGCATTGCATTAGCACTGTGAAATTTAGTTCAACGAGCGCTTAGACGTCGAAATATCTCCAACGGGAAGGAAATGACGGCTATTTTTCGTCAAAATCGACGAAATCTTCGCGATTTGCGAGATATTTTGCTTGTTTCGACGCTAAAACGGTAGTGCATTGCATTAGCACTGTGAAATGGAGTTCAACGAGCGCTTAAACGTTGAAATATCTCCAACGGGAAGGAAATGACGGCTAGATTTCAGCAAAATCGACGAAATATTCGCGATTTGCGAGCTATTTTGCATGTTTCGACGCTTAAATTGTTGTGCATTGCATTAGCACTGTGAAATGGAGTTCAACGAGCGCTTAAACGTCGAAATATCGCTAACGGGAAGGAAATGACGGCTATTTTTCGTCAAAATCGACGAAATCTTCGCGATTTGCGAGATATTTTGCTTGTTTCGACGCTTAAACGGTAGTGCATTGCATTAGCACTGTGAAATGGAGTTCAACGAGTGCTTGAACGTCGAGATATCTCCAACGGGAAGGAAATGACGGCTATTTTTCGTCAAAATCGACGAAATCTTCGCGATTTGCGAGATATCTTGCTTGTTTCGACGGTTAAACGGTAGTGCATTGCATTAGCACTGTGAAATGGAGTTCAACGAGCGCTTAAACGTTGAAATATCTCCAACGGGAGGAAATGACGGCTATTTTTCGTCAAAATCGACGAAGTCTTCGCGATTTGCGAGATATTTTGCTTGTTTCGACGCTTAAACGGTAGTGCGTTGCATTAGCACTGTGAAATGGAGTTCAACGAGCGCTTAAACGTCGAAATATCGCTAACGGGAAGGAAATGACGGCTATTTTTCGTCAAAATCGACGAAATCTTCGCGATTCGCGAGATATTTTGCTTGTTCCGACGCATAAACGGTAGTGCATTGCATTAGCACTGTTAAATGGTGTTCAACGAGCGCTTAAACGTCGAAATATCTCCAATGGGAAGGAAGTGACGGCTAGATTTCAGCAAAATCGACGAAATATTCGCTATTTGCGAGCTATTTTGCTTGTTACGACGCTTAAATGGTTGTGCATTGCATTAGCACTGAGAAACGGAGTTCAACGAGCGCTTAAACGTCGAAATATCGCTAACGGGATGGAAATGACGGCTATTTTTCGTCAAAATCGACGAAATCTTCGCGATTTGCGAGATATTTTGCTTGTTTCGACGCTTAAACGGTAGTGCATTGCATTAGCACTGTGAAATGGAGTTCAACGAGTGCTTGAACGTCGAGATATCTCCAACGGGAAGGAAATGACGGCTATTTTTCGTCAAAATCGACGAACTCTTCGCGATTTGCGAGCTATTTTGCATGTTTCGACGCTTAAATTGTTGTGCATTGCATTAGCGCTGTGAAATGGAGTTGAACGAGCGCTTAAACGTTGTAATATCTCCAACAGGAAGGAAATGACGGCTAGATTTCAGCAAAATCGACGAAATATTCGCGATTTGCGAGCTATTTTGATTGTTTCGACGCTTAAATGGTTGTGCATTGCATTAGCGCTGTGAAATGGAGTTCAACGAGCGCTTAAACGTCGAAATATCGCTAACGAGAAGGAAATGACGGCTATTTTTCGTCAAAATCGACGAAATCTTCGCGATTTGCGAGATATTTTGCTTGTTTCGACGGTTAAACGGTAGTGCATTGCATTAGCACTGTGAAATGGAGTTCAACGAGCGCTTAAACGTTGAAATATCTCCAACGGGAGGAAATGACGGCTATTTTTCGTCAAAATCGACGAAGTCTTCGCGATTTGCGAGATATTTTGCTTGTTTCGACGCTTAAACGGTAGTGCGTTGCATTAGCACTGTGAAATGGAGTTCAACGAGCGCTTAAACGTCGAAATATCGCTAACGGGAAGGAAATGACGGCTATTTTTCGTCAAAATCGACGAAATCTTCGCGATTCGCGAGATATTTTGCTTGTTCCGACGCATAAACGGTAGTGCATTGCATTAGCACTGTTAAATGGTGTTCAACGAGCGCTTAAACGTCGAAATATCTCCAATGGGAAGGAAATGACGGCTAGATTTCAGCAAAATCGACGAAATATTCGCTATTTGCGAGCTATTTTGCTTGTTACGACGCTTAAATGGTTGTGCATTGCATTAGCACTGAGAAACGGAGTTCAACGAGCGCTTAAACGTCGAAATATCGCTAACGGGATGGAAATGACGGCTATTTTTCGTCAAAATCGACGAAATCTTCGCGATTTGCGAGATATTTTGCTTGTTTCGACGCTTAAACGGTAGTGCATTGCATTAGCACTGTGAAATGGAGTTCAACGAGTGCTTGAACGTCGAGATATCTCCAACGGGAAGGAAATGACGGCTATTTTTCGTCAAA
Source organism: Bombus vancouverensis nearcticus (assembly GCF_051014615.1). NCBI lineage: Eukaryota > Metazoa > Arthropoda > Insecta > Hymenoptera > Apidae > Bombus > Bombus vancouverensis. The sequence goes on along the minus strand of NC_134911.1, from coordinate 384,514 downwards.
ATCGACGAACTCTTCGCGATTTGCGAGCTATTTTGCATGTTTCGACGCTTAAATTGTTGTGCATTGCATTAGCGCTGTGAAATGGAGTTGAACGAGCGCTTAAACGTTGTAATATCTCCAACAGGAAGGAAATGACGGCTATTTTTCGTCAAAGTCGACGAAATCTTCGCGATTTGCCAGATATTTTGCTTGTTTCGACGCTTAAACGGTAGTGCATTGCATTAGCACTGTGAAATGGAGTTCAACGAGCGCTTAAACGTCGAAATATCTCCAACGGGAAGGAAATGACGGCTAGATTTCAGCATAATCGGCGAAATATTCGCGATTTGCGAGCTATTTTGCTTGTTTCGATGCTTAAATGGTTGTGCATTGCATTAGCACTGTGAAATTTAGTTCAACGAGCGCTTAGACGTCGAAATATCTCCAACGGGAAGGAAATGACGGCTATTTTTCGTCAAAATCGACGAAATCTTCGCGATTTGCGAGATATTTTGCTTGTTTCGACGCTTAAACGGTAGTGCTTTGCATTAGCACTGTGAAATGGAGTTCAACGAGCGCTTAAACGTTGAAATATCTCCAACGGGAAGGAAATGACGGCTAGATTTCAGCAAAATCGACGAAATATTCGCGATTTGCGAGCTATTTTGCATGTTTCGACGCTTAAATTGTTGTGCATTGCATTAGCACTGTGAAATGGAGTTCAACGAGCGCTTAAACGTCGAAATATCGCTAACGGGAAGGAAATGACGGCTATTTTTCGTCAAAATCGACGAAATCTTCGCGATTTGCGAGATATTTTGCTTGTTTCGACGCTTAAACGGTAGTGCATTGCATTAGCACTGTGAAATGGAGTTCAACGAGTGCTTGAACGTCGAGATATCTCCAACGGGAAGGAAATGACGGCTATTTTTCGTCAAAATCGACGAAATCTTCGCGATTTGCGAGATATTTTGCTTGTTTCGACGGTTAAACGGTAGTGCATTGCATTAGCACTGTGAAATGGAGTTCAACGAGCGCTTAAACGTTGAAATATCTCCAACGGGAAGGAAATGACGGCTATTTTTCGTCAAAATCGACGAAGTCTTAGCGATTTGCGAGATATTTTGCTTGTTTCGACGCTTAAACGGTAGTGCATTGCATTAGCACTGTGAAATGGAGTTCAACGAGCGCTTAAACGTCGAAATATCGCTAACGGGAAGGAAATGACGGCTATTTTTCGTCAAAATCGACGAAATCTTCGCGATTCGCGAGATATTTTGCTTGTTCCGACGCTTAAACGGTAGTGCATTGCATTAGCACTGTTAAATGGTGTTCAACGAGCGCTTAAACGTCGAAATATCTCCAACGGGAAGGAAATGACGGCTATTTTTCGTCAAAATCGACGAAATATTCGCGATTTGCGAGCTATTTTGCTTGTTTCGACGCTTAAACGGTAGTGCATTGCATTAGCACTGTGAAATGGAGTTCAACGAGCGCTTAAACGTCGAAATATCTCCAACGGGAAGGAAATGACGGCTAGATTTCAGCATAATCGACGAAATATTCGCGATTTGCGAGCTATTTTGCTTGTTTCGACGCTTAAATGGCTGTGCATTGCATTAGCACTGTGAAATGGAGTTCAACGAGCGCTTAAACGTCGAAATATCTCCAACGGGAAGGAAATGACGGCTAGATTTCAGCATAATCGACGAAATATTCGCGATTTGCGAGCTATTTTGCTTGTTTCGACGCTTAAATGGCTGTGCATTGCATTAGCACTGTGAAATGGAGTTCAACGAGCGCTTAAACGTCGAAATATCGCTAACGGGAAGGAAATGACGGCTATTTTTCGTCAAAATCGACGAAATCTTCGCGATTCGCGAGATATTTTGCTTGTTTCGACGCTTAAACGGTAGTGCATTGCATTAGCACTGTGAAATGGTGTTCAACGAGCGCTTGAACGTCGAAATATCTCCAACGGGAAGGAAATGACGGCTAGATTTCAGCAAAATCGACGAAATATTCGCTATTTGCGAGCTATTTTGCTTGTTTCGACGCTTAAATGGTTGTGCATTGCATTAGCACTGTGAAATGGAGTTCAACGTGCGCTTAAACGTCGAAATATCTCCAACGGGAAGGAAATGACGGCTATTTTTCGTCAAAATCGACGAAATCTTCGCGATTTGCGAGATATTTTGCTTGTTTCGACGCTTAAACGGTAGTGCATTGCATTATCACTGTGAAATGGAGTTCAGCGAGCGCTTAAACGTCGAAATATCTCCAACGGGATGGAAATGACGGCTAGATTTCAGCATAATCGACGAAATATTCGCGATTTGCGAGCTATTTTGCTTGTTTCGACGCTTAAATGGCTGTGCATTGCATTAGCACTGTGAAATGGAGTTCAACGAGCGCTTAAACGTCGAAATATCTCCAACGGGAAGGAAATGACGACTATTTTTCGTCAAAATCGACGAAATATTCGCGATTTGCGAGCTATTTTGCTTGTTTCGACGCTTAAACGGTAGTGCATTGCATTAGCACTGTGAAATGGAGTTCAACGAGCGCTTAAACGTCGAAATATCTACAACGGGAAGGAAATGACGGCTTTTTTCGTCAAAATCGACGAAATATTCGCGATTTGCCAGATATTTTGCTTGTTTCGACGCTTAAACGGTGGTGCATTGCATTAGCACTGTGAAATGGAGTTCAACGAGCGCTTAAACGTTGAAATATCTCCAACGGGAAGGAAATGACGGCTATTTTTCGTCAAAATCGACGAAATCTTCGCGATTTGCGTGATATTTTGCTTGTTTCGACGCTTAAACGGTAGTGCAATGCATTAGCACTGTGAAATGGAGTTCAACGAGTGCTTGAACGTCGAAATATCACTAACGGGAAGGAAATGACGGCTATTTTTCGTCAAAATCGACGAAATCTTCGCGATTTGCGAGATATTTTGCTTGTTTCGACGGTTAAACGGTAGTGCATTGCATTAGCGCTGTGAAATGGAGTTGAACGAGCGCTTAAACGTTGTAATATCTCCAACAGGAAGGAAATGACGGCTAGATTTCAGCAAAATCGACGAAATATTCGCGATTTGCGAGCTATTTTGCTTGTTTCGACGCTTAAACGGTGGTGCATTGCATTAGCACTGTGAAATGGAGTTCAACGAGCGCTTAAACGTCGAAATATCGCTAACGAGGAGGAAATGACGGCTATTATTCGTCAAAATCGACGAAATCTTCGCGATTTGCGAGATATTTTGCTTGTTTCGACACTTAAACGGTAGTGCATTGCATTAGCACTGTGAAATGGAGTTCAACGAGCGCTTAAACGTCGAAATATCTCCAACGGGAAGGAAATGACGGCTAGATTTCAGCATAATCGACGAAATATTCGCGATTTGCGAGCTATTTTGCTTGTTTCGACGCTTAAATGGCTGTGCATTGCATTAGCACTGTGAAATGGAGTTCAACGAGCGCTTAAACGTCGAAATATCTCCAACGGGAAGGAAATGACGGCTAGATTTCAGCATAATCGACGAAATATTCGCGATTTGCGAGCTATTTTGCTTGTTTCGACGCTTAAATCGCTGTGCATTGCATTAGCACTGTGAAATGGAGTTCAACGAGCGCTTAAACGTCGAAATATCGCTGACGGGAAGGAAATGACGGCTATTTTTCGTCAAAATCGACGAAATCTTCGCGATTCGCGAGATATTTTGCTTGTTTCGACGCTTAAACCGTAGTGCATTGCATTAGCACTGTGAAATGGTGTTCAACGAGCGCTTGAACTTCGAAATATCTCCAACGGGAAGGAAATGACGACTAGATTTCAGCATAATCCACGAAATATTCGCGATTTGCGAGCTATTTTGCTTGTTTCGACGCTTAAATGGCTGTGCATTGCATTAGCACTGTGAAATGGAGTTCAACGAGCGCTTAAACGTCGAAATATCTCCAACGGGAAGGAAATGACGACTATTTTTCGTCAAAATCGACGAAATATTCGCGATTTGCGAGCTATTTTGCTTGTTTCGACGCTTAAACGGTAGTGCATTGCATTAGCACTGTGAAATGGAGTTCAACGAGCGCTTAAACGTCGAAATATCTCCAACGGGAAGGAAATGACGGCTATTTTTCGTCAAAATCGACGAAATATTCGCGATTTGCCAGATATTTTGCTTGTTTCGACGCTTAAACGGTGGTGCATTGCATTAGCACTGTGAAATGGAGTTCAACGAGCGCTTAAACGTTGAAATATCTCCAACGGGAAGGAAATGACGGCTATTTTTCGTCAAAATCGACGAAATCTTCGCGATTTGCGTGATATTTTGCTTGTTTCGACGCTTAAACGGTAGTGCAATGCATTAGCACTGAGAAATGGAGTTCAACGAGTGCTTGAACGTCGAAATATCACTAACGGGAAGGAAATGACGGCTATTTTTCGTCAAAATCGACGAAATCTTCGCGATTTGCGAGATATTTTGCTTGTTTCGACGCTTAAACGGTAGTGCATTGCATTAGCACTGTGAAATGGAGTTCAACGAGCGCTTAAGCGTCGAAATATCTCCAACGGGAAGGAAATGACGACTATTTTTCGTCAAAATCGACGAAATCTTCGCGATTTGCGAGATATTTTGCTTGCTTCGACGCTTAAGCGGTAGTGCATTGCATTAGCACTGTGAAATGGAGTTCAACTTGCGCTTAAACGTCGAAATATCTCCAACGGGAAGGAAATGACGGCTAGATTTCGTCAAAATCGACGAAATCTTCGCGATTGCCGAGATATTTTGCTTGTTTCGACGCTTAAACGGTTGTGCATTGCATTAGCACTGTGAAATGGAGTTCAACGAGCGCTTAAACGTCGAAATATCGCTAACGGGAAGGAAATGACGGCTATTTTTCGTCAAAATCGACGAAATGTTCGCGATTTGCGAGATATTTTGCTTGTGTCGACGCTTAAACTGTAGTGCATTGCATTAGCACTGTGAAATGGAGTTCAACGAGTGCTTAAACGTCGAAATATCTCCAACGGGATGCAAATGACGGCTATTTTTCGTCAAAATCGACGAAATCTTCGCGATTTGCGAGATATTTTGCTTGTTTCGACACTTAAACGGTAGTGCATTGCATTAGCCCTGTGAAATGGAGTTCAACGAGCGCTTAAACGTTGAAATATCTCCAACGGGAAGGAAATGACGGCTAGATTTCAGCAAAATCGACGAAATATTCGCGATTTGCGAGATATTATGCTTGTTTCGACACTTAAACGGTAGTGCATTGCATTAGCACTGTGAAATGGAGTTCAAGGAGCGCTTAAACGTCGAAATATCTCCAACGGGAAGGAAATGACGGCTAGATTTCTTCAAAATCGACGAAATCTTCGCGATTTTCGAGATATTTTGCTTGTTTCGACACTTAAACGGTAGTGCATTGCATTAGCACTGTGAAATGGAGTTCAACGAGCGCTTAAACGACGAAATATCTCCAACGGGAAGGAAATGACGGCTAGATTTCAGCAAAATCGACGAAATCTTCGCGATTTGCGAGCTATTTTGCTTGTTTCGGCGCTTAAATGGTTGTGCATTGCATTAGCACTGTGAAATGGAGTTCAACGAGCGCTTAAACGTCGAAATATCGCTAACGGGAAGGAAATGACGGCTATTTTTCGTCAAAATCGACGAAATCTTCGCGATTTGCTAGATATTTTGCTTGTTTCGACGCTTAAACGGTAGTGCACTGCATTAGCACTGTGAAATGGAGTTCAACGAGCGCTTAAACGTCGAAATATCTCCAACGGGAACGAAATGACGGCTATTTTTCGTCATAATCGACGAAATCTTTGCGATTTGCGAGATATTTTGCTTGTTTCGACGCTTAAACGGTAGTGCATTGCATTAGCACTGTGAAATGGAGATCAACGAGCGCTTAAACGTTGAAATATCTCCAACGGGAAGGAAATGACGGCTAGATTTCAGCAAAATCGACGAAATATTCGCGATTTGCGAGCTATTTTGCTTGTTTCGACGCTTAAATGGTTGTGCATTGCATTAGCACTGTGAAATGGAGTTCAACGAGCGCTTAAACGTTGAAATATCTCCAACGGGAAGGAAATGACGGCTAGATTTCTTCAAAATCGACGAAATCTTCGCGATTTTCGAGATATTTTGCTTGTTTCGACACTTAAACGGTAGTGCATTGCATTAGCACTGTGAAATGGAGTTCAACGAGCGCTTAAACGACGAAATATCTCCAACGGGAAGGAAATGACGGCTAGATTTCAGCAAAATCGACGAAATCTTCGCGATTTGCGAGCTATTTTGCTTGTTTCGGCGCTTAAATGGTTGTGCATTGCATTAGCACTGTGAAATGGAGTTCAACGAGCGCTTAAACGTCGAAATATCGCTAACGGGAAGGAAATGACGGCTATTTTTCGTCAAAATCGACGAAATCTTCGCGATTTGCTAGATATTTTGCTTGTTTCGACGCTTAAACGGTAGTGCACTGCATTAGCACTGTGAAATGGAGTTCAACGAGCGCTTAAACGTCGAAATATCTCCAACGGGAACGAAATGACGGCTATTTTTCGTCATAATCGACGAAATCTTTGCGATTTGCGAGATATTTTGCTTGTTTCGACGCTTAAACGGTAGTGCATTGCATTAGCACTGTGAAATGGAGATCAACGAGCGCTTAAACGTTGAAATATCTCCAACGGGAAGGAAATGACGGCTAGATTTCAGCAAAATCGACGAAATATTCGCGATTTGCGAGCTATTTTGCTTGTTTCGACGCTTAAATGGTTGTGCATTGCATTAGCACTGTGAAATGGAGTTCAACGAGCGCTTAAACGTTGAAATATCTCCAACGGGAAGGAAATGACGGCTATTTTTCGTCAAAATCGACGAAATCTTCGCGATTTGCGAGATATTTTGCTTGTTTCGACACTTAAACGGTAGTGCATTGCATTAGCCCTGTGAAATGGAGTTCAACGAGTGCTTTGTCGTGTAAAATTAAGGTAAAAAGTAAGGAACTTGTTAAGTTCCGAAAAGGAGATAAAGTTCTTTTTATTTTTTACTCAATTTATAAAATTCTTTCGGTTCGCGATGATACACTTTCGATACTTGGATTAGTTAAGAATTTTTTTATTAGACTGACTGGATGATTTTGAAGGGAGCATTTATATTCTTCCATTCGTTGGAGTGGGAGAAGGTTTTGTTTATACTTAGTGTAAAATTGGGAGAACGGCTGGAGTGATCGAATGCCACTCAGGCGGCTGAGAACGGGTGCTGACCGGACGGCCACACGCGATAAGGCGTTCGGAATTTCGGTTTGTTATATACAGTTGCTCGAATTTCGTCTGTGACAGCTTAAACGTCGAAATATCTCCAACGGGAAGGAAATGACGGCTATTTTACGTCAAAATCGACGAAATCTTCGCGATTTGCGAGCTATTTTGCTTGTTTCGGCGCTTAAATGGTTGTGCATTGCATTAGCACTGTGAAATTTAGTTCAACGAGCGCTTAAACGTCGAAATATCTCCAACGGGAAGGAAATGACGAATATTTTTCCTTCAAAATCGACGAAATATTAGCGATTTGCGAGATATTTTGCTTGTTTCGACGCTTAAACGGTAGTGCATTGCATTAGCACTGTGAAATGGAGTTCAACGAGCGCTTAAACGTCGTAATATCTCCAACGGGAAGGAAATGACTGCTATTTTTCGTCAAAATCGACGAAATCTTCGCGATTTGCGAGATATTATGCTTGTTTCGACACTTAAACGGTAGTGCATTGCATTGGCCCTGTGAAATGGAGTTCAACGAGCGCTTAAACGTTGAAATATCTCCAACGGGAAGGAAATGACGGCTATTTTACTTCAAAATCGACGAAATCTTCGCGATTTGCTAGATATTTTGCTTGTTTCGACGCTTAAACGGTAGTGCACTGCATTAGCACTGTGAAATGGAGTTCAACGAGCGCTTAAACGTCGAAATATCTCCAACGGGAACGAAATGACGGCTATTTTTCGTCATAATCGACGAAATCTTTGCGATTTGCGAGATATTTTGCTTGTTTCGACGCTTAAACGGTAGAGCATTGCATTAGCACTGTGAAATGGAGATCAACGAGCGCTTAAACGTTGAAATATCTCCAACGGGAAGGAAATGACGGCTAGATTTCAGCAAAATCGACGAAATATTCGCGATTTGCGAGCTATTTTGCTTGTTTCGACGCTTAAATGGTTGTGCATAGCATTAGCACTGTGAAATGGAGTTCAACGAGCGCTTAAACGTCGAAATATCGCTAACGGGAAGGAAATGACGGCTATTTTTCGTCAAAATCGACGAAATGTTCGCGATTTGCGAGATATTTTGCTTGTGTCGACGCTTAAACTGTAGTGCATTGCATTAGCACTGTGAAATGGAGTTCAACGAGTGCTTAAACGTCGAAATATCTCCAACGGGATGCAAATGACGGCTATTTTTCGTCAAAATCGACGAAATCTTCGCGATTTGCGAGATATTTTGCTTGTTTCGACACTTAAACGGTAGTGCATTGCATTAGCCCTGTGAAATGGAGTTCAACGAGCGCTTAAACGTTGAAATATCTCCAACGGGAAGGAAATGGCGGCTAGATTTCAGCAAAATCGACGAAATATTCGCGATTTGCGAGCTATTCTGCTTGTTTCGACGCTTAAATGGTTGTGCATTGCATTAGCACTGTGAAATGGTGTTCAACGAGTGCTTTGTCGTGTAAAATTAAGGTAAAAAGTAAGGAACTTGTTAATTTCCGAAAAGGAGATAAAGTTCTTTTTATTTTTTACTCAATTTACACAATTCTTTCGGTTCGCGATGATACACTTTCGATACTTGGATTAGTTAAGAATTTTTTTATTAGACTGACTGGATGATTTTGAAGGGAGCATTTATATTCTTCCATTCGTTGGAGTGGGAGAAGGTTTTGTTTATACTTAGTGTAAAATTCGGAGAACGGCTGGAGTGATCGAATGCCACTCAGGCGGCTGAGAACGGGTGCTGACCGGACGGCCACAAGCGATATGGCGTTCGGAATTTCGGTTTGTTATATACAGTTGCTCGAATTTCGTCTGTGACAGCTTAAACGTCGAAATATCTCCAACGGGAAGGAAATGACGGCTATTTTACGTCAAAATCGACGAAATCTTCGCGATTTGCGAGCTATTTTGCTTGCTTCGACGCTTAAATGGTTGTGCATTGCATTAGCACTGTGAAATTTAGTTCAACGAGCGCTTAAACGTCGAAATATCTCCAACGGGAGGGAAATGACATAATATTTTTCGTCAAAATCGACGAAATATTCGCGATTTGCGAGCTATTTTGTCTGTTTCGACGCTTAAACGGTAGTGCACTGCATTAGCACTGTGAAATGGAGTTCAACGAGCGCTTAAACGTCGTAATATCTCCAACGGGAAGGAAATGACTGCTATTTTTCGTCAAAATCGACGAAATCTTCGCGATTTGCGAGATATTATGCTTGTTTCGACACATAAACGGTAGTGCATTGCATTACCACTGTGAAATGGAGTTCAACGAGCGCTTAAACGTTGAAATATCTCCAACGGGAAGGAAATGACGGCTATTTTTCGTCAAAATCGACGAAATCTTTGCGATTTGCGAGATATTTTGCTTGTTTCGACGCTTAAACGGTAGTGCACTGCATTAGCACTGTGAAATGGAGTTCAACGAGCGCTTAAACGTTGAAATATCTCCAACGGGAAGGAAATGACGGCTAGATTTCGTCAAAATCGACGAAATCTTCTCGATTTGCGAGATATTATGCTTGTTTCGACACTTAAACGGTAGTGCATTGCATTACCACTGTGAAATGGAGTTCAACGAGCGCTTAAACGTTGAAATATCTCCAACGGGAAGGAAATGACGGCTATTTTTCGTCAAAATCGACGAAATCTTCGCGATTTGCGAGATATTTTGCATGTTTCGACACTTAAACGGTAGTGCATTGCATTAGCCCTGTGAAATGGAGTTCAACGAGCGCTTAAACGTTGAAATATCTCCAACGGGAAGGAAATGACGGCTAGATTTCAGCAAAATCGACGAAATATTCGCGATTTGCGAGCTATTTTGCTTGTTTCGACGCTTAAATGGTTGTGCATTGCATTAGCACTGTGAAATGGTGTTCAACGAGTGCTTTGTCGTGTAAAATTAAGGTAAAAAGTAAGGAACTTGTTAATTTCCGAAAAGGAGGTAAAGTTCTTTTTATTTTTTACTCAATTTATACAATTCTTCCGGTTCGCGATGATACACTTTCGATACTTGGATTAGTTAAGAATTTTTTTATTAGACTGACTGGATGATTTTGAAGGGAGCATTTATATTCTTCCATTCGTTGGAGTGGGAGAAGATTTTGTTTATACTTAGTGTAAAATTCGGAGAACGGCTGGAGTGACCGAATGCCACTCAGGCGGCTGAGAACGGGTGCTGACCGGACGGCCACACGCGATAAGGCGTTCGGAATTTCGGTTTGTTATATACAGTTGCTCGAATTTCGTCTGTGACAGCTTAAACGTCGAAATATCTCCAACGGGAAGGAAATGACGGCTATTTTACTTCAAAATCGACGAAATCTTCGCGATTTGCGAGCTATTTTGCTTGTTTCGACGCTTAAATGGTTGTGCATTGCATTAGCACTGTGAAATGGAGTTCAACGAGCGCTTAAACGTCGAAATATCTCCAACGGGAAGGAAATTACGGCTAGATTTCGTCAAAATCGACGAAATCTTCGCGATTTGCGAGATATTATGCTTGTTTCGACACTTAAACGGTAGTGCATTGCATTACCACTGTGAAATGGAGTTCAACGAGCGCTTAAACGTTGAAATATCTCCAACGGGAAGGAAATGACGGCTATTTTTCGTCAAAATCGACGAAATCTTCGCGATTTGCGAGATATTTTGATTGTTTCGACACTTAAACGGTAGTGCATTGCATTGGCCCTGTGAAATGGAGTTCAACGAGCGCTTAAACGTTGAAATATCTCCAACGGGAAGGAAATGACGGCTAGATTTCAGCAAAATCGACGAAATATTCGCGATTTGCGAGCTATTCTGCTGGTTTCGACGCTTAAATGGTTGTGCATTGCATTAGCACTGTGAAATGGTGTTCAACGAGTGCTTTGTCGTGTAAAATTAAGGTAAAAAGTAAGGAACTTGTTAATTTCCGAAAAGGAGATAAAGTTCTTTTTATTTTTTACTCAATTTATACAATTCTTTCGGTTCGCGATGATACACTTTCGATACTTGGATTAGTTAAGAATTTTTTTATTAGACTGACTGGGTGATTTTGAAGGGAGCATTTATATTCTTCCATTCGTTGGAGTGGGAGAAGGTTTTGTTTATACTTAGTGTAAAATTCGGAGAACGGCTGGAGTGACCGAATGCCACTCAGGCGGCTGAGAACGGGTGCTGACCGGACGGCCACACGCGATAAGGCGTTCGGAATTTCGGTTTGTTATATACAGTTGCTCGAATTTCGTCTGTGACAGCTTAAACGTCGAAATATCTCCAACGGGAAGGAAATGACGGCTATTTTACTTCAAAATCGACGAAATCTTCGCGATTTGCGAGCTATTTTGCTTGTTTCGACGCTTAAATGGTTGTGCATTGCATTAGCACTGTGAAATTTAGTTCAACGAGCGCTTAAACGTCGAAATATCTCCAACGGGAAGGAAATGACGAATATTTTTCGTCAAAATCGACGAAATATTCGCGATTTGCGAGCTATTTTGTCTGTTTCGACGCTTAAACGGTAGTGCACTGCATTAGCACTGTGAAATGGAGTTCAACGAGCGCTTAAACGTCGAAAGATCTCCAACGGGAACGAAATGACGGCTATTTTTCGTCATAGTCGACGAAATCTTTGCGATTTGCGAGATATTTTGCTTGCTTCGACGCTTAAACGGTAGTGCATTGCATTAGCACTGTGAAATGGAGTTCAACGAGCGCTTAAACGTCGTAATATCTCCAACGGGAAGGAAATGACTGCTATTTTTCGTCAAAATCGACGAAATCTTCGCGATTTGCGAGATATTATGCTTGTTTCGACACTTAAACGGTAGTGCATTGCATTAGCACTGTGAAATGGAGTTCAACGAGCGCTTAAACGTCGAAATATCTCCAACGGGAAGGAAATGACGGATAGATTTCAGCATAATCGACGAAATATTCGCGATTTGCGAGCTATTTTGCTTGTTTCGACGCTTAAATGGCTGTGCATTGCATTAGCACTGTGAAATGGAGTTCAACGAGCGCTTAAACGTCGAAGTATCTCCAACGGGAAGGAAATGACGTCTATTTTTCGTCAAAATCGACGAAATATTCGCGATTTGCGAGCTATTATGCTTGTTTCGACACTTAAACGGTAGTGCATTGCATTAGCACTGTGAAATGGAGTTCAACTTGCGCTTAAACGTCGAAATATCTCCAACGGGAAGGAAATGACGGCTAGATTTCGTCAAAATCGACGAAATCTTCGCGATTTGCGAGATATTATGCTTGTTTCGACACATAAACGGTAGTGCATTGCATTACCACTGTGAAATGGAGTTCAACGAGCGCTTAAACGTCGAAATATCTCCAACGGGAAGGAAATGACGAATATTTTTCCTTCAAAATCGACGAAATATTAGCGATTTGCGAGATATTTTGCTTGTTTCGACGCTTAAACGGTAGTGCATTGCATTAGCACTGTGAAATGGAGTTCAACGAGCGCTTAAACGTCGTAATATCTCCAACGGGAAGGAAATGACGAATATTTTTCCTTCAAAATCGACGAAATATTAGCGATTTGCGAGATATTTTGCTTGTTTCGACGCTTAAACGGTAGTGCATTGCATTAGCACTGTGAAATGGAGTTCAACGAGCGCTTAAACGTCGTAATATCTCCAACGGGAAGGAAATGACTGCTATTTTTCGTCAAAATCGACGAAATCTTCGCGATTTGCGAGATATTATGCTTGTTTCGACACTTAAACGGTAGTGCATTGCATTACCACTGTGAAATGGAGTTCAACGAGCGCTTAAACGTTGAAATATCTCCAACGGGAAGGAAATGACCGCTAGATTTCAGCAAAATCGACGAAATATTCGCGATTTGCGAGCTATTTTACTTGTTTCGACGCTTAAACCGTAGTGCACTGCATTAGCACTGTGAAATGGAGTTCAACGAGCGCTTAAACGTCGAAATATCGCTAACGGGAAGGAAATGACGGCTATTTTTCGTCAAAATCGACGAAATCTTCGCGATTTGCTAGATATTTTGCTTGTTTCGACGCTTAAACGGTAGTGCACTGCATTAGCACTGTGAAATGGAGTTCAACGAGCGCTTAAACGTCGAAATATCTCCAACGGGAACGAAATGACGGCTATTTTTCGTCATAATCGACGAAATCTTTGCGATTTGCGAGATATTTTGCTTGTTTCGACGCTTAAACGGTAGTGCATTGCATTAGCACTGTGAAATGGAGATCAACGAGCGCTTAAACGTTGAAATATCTCCTACGGGAAGGAAATGACGGCTAGATTTCAGCAAAATCGACGAAATATTCGCGATTTGCGAGCTATTTTGCTTGTTTCGACGCTTAAATAGTTGTGCATTGCATTAGCACTGTGAAATGGAGTTCAACGAGCGCTTAAACGTCGAAATATCGCTAACGGGAAGGAAATGACGGCTATTTTTCGTCAAAATCGACGAAATGTTCGCGATTTGCGAGATATTTTGCTTGTGTCGACGCTTAAACTGTAGTGCATTGCATTAGCACTGTGAAATGGAGTTCAACGAGTGCTTAAACGTCGAAATATCTCCAACGGGATGCAAATGACGGCTATTTTTCGTCAAAATCGACGAAATCTTCGCGATTTGCGAGATATTTTGCTTGTTTCGACACTTAAACGGTAGTGCATTGCATTAGCCCTGTGAAATGGAGTTCAACGAGCGCTTAAACGTTGAAATATCTCCAACGGGAAGGAAATGACGGCTAGATTTCAGCAAAATCGACGAAATATTCGCGATTTGCGAGATATTATGCTTGTTTCGACACTTAAACGGTAGTGCATTGCATTAGCACTGTGAAATGGAGTTCAAGGAGCGCTTAAACGTCGAAATATCTCCAACGGGAAGGAAATGACGGCTAGATTTCTTCAAAATCGACGAAATCTTCGCGATTTTCGAGATATTTTGCTTGTTTCGACACTTAAACGGTAGTGCATTGCATTAGCACTGTGAAATGGAGTTAAACGAGCGCTTAAACGACGAAATATCTCCAACGGGAAGGAAATGACGGCTAGATTTCAGCAAAATCGACGAAATCTTCGCGATTTGCGAGCTATTTTGCTTGTTTCGGCGCTTAAATGGTTGTGCATTGCATTAGCACTGTGAAATGGAGTTCAACGAGCGCTTAAACGTCGAAATATCGCTAACGGGAAGGAAATGACGGCTATTTTTCGTCAAAATCGACGAAATCTTCGCGATTTGCTAGATATTTTGCTTGTTTCGACGCTTAAACGGTAGTGCACTGCATTAGCACTGTGAAATGGAGTTCAACGAGCGCTTAAACGTCGAAATATCTCCAACGGGAACGAAATGACGGCTATTTTTCGTCATAATCGACGAAATCTTTGCGATTTGCGAGATATTTTGCTTGTTTCGACGCTTAAACGGTAGTGCATTGCATTAGCACTGTGAAATGGAGATCAACGAGCGCTTAAACGTTGAAATATCTCCAACGGGAAGGAAATGACGGCTAGATTTCAGCAAAATCGACGAAATATTCGCGATTTGCGAGCTATTTTGCTTGTTTCGACGCTTAAATGGTTGTGCATTGCATTAGCACTGTGAAATGGAGTTCAACGAGCGCTTAAACGTTGAAATATCTCCAACGGGAAGGAAATGACGGCTATTTTTCGTCAAAATCGACGAAATCTTCGCGATTTGCGAGATATTTTGCTTGTTTCGACACTTAAACGGTAGTGCATTGCATTAGCCCTGTGAAATGGAGTTCAACGAGTGCTTTGTCGTGTAAAATTAAGGTAAAAAGTAAGGAACTTGTTAAGTTCCGAAAAGGAGATAAAGTTCTTTTTATTTTTTACTCAATTTATAAAATTCTTTCGGTTCGCGATGATACACTTTCGATACTTGGATTAGTTAAGAATTTTTTTATTAGACTGACTGGATGATTTTGAAGGGAGCATTTATATTCTTCCATTCGTTGGAGTGGGAGAAGGTTTTGTTTATACTTAGTGTAAAATTGGGAGAACGGCTGGAGTGATCGAATGCCACTCAGGCGGCTGAGAACGGGTGCTGACCGGACGGCCACACGCGATAAGGCGTACGGAATTTCGGTTTGTTATATACAGTTGCTCGAATTTCGTCTGTGACAGCTTAAACGTCGAAATATCTCCAACGGGAAGGAAATGACGGCTATTTTACGTCAAAATCGACGAAATCTTCGCGATTTGCGAGCTATTTTGCTTGTTTCGGCGCTTAAATGGTTGTGCATTGCATTAGCACTGTGAAATTTAGTTCAACGAGCGCTTAAACGTCGAAATATCTCCAACGGGAAGGAAATGACGAATATTTTTCCTTCAAAATCGACGAAATATTAGCGATTTGCGAGATATTTTGCTTGTTTCGACGCTTAAACGGTAGTGCATTGCATTAGCACTGTGAAATGGAGTTCAACGAGCGCTTAAACGTCGTAATATCTCCAACGGGAAGGAAATGACTGCTATTTTTCGTCAAAATCGACGAAATCTTCGCGATTTGCGAGATATTATGCTTGTTTCGACACTTAAACGGTAGTGCATTGCATTGGCCCTGTGAAATGGAGTTCAACGAGCGCTTAAACGTTGAAATATCTCCAACGGGAAGGAAATGACGGCTATTTTACTTCAAAATCGACGAAATCTTCGCGATTTGCTAGATATTTTGCTTGTTTCGACGCTTAAACGGTAGTGCACTGCATTAGCACTGTGAAATGGAGTTCAACGAGCGCTTAAACGTCGAAATATCTCCAACGGGAACGAAATGACGGCTATTTTTCGTCATAATCGACGAAATCTTTGCGATTTGCGAGATATTTTGCTTGTTTCGACGCTTAAACGGTAGAGCATTGCATTAGCACTGTGAAATGGAGATCAACGAGCGCTTAAACGTTGAAATATCTCCAACGGGAAGGAAATGACGGCTAGATTTCAGCAAAATCGACGAAATATTCGCGATTTGCGAGCTATTTTGCTTGTTTCGACGCTTAAATGGTTGTGCATAGCATTAGCACTGTGAAATGGAGTTCAACGAGCGCTTAAACGTCGAAATATCGCTAACGGGAAGGAAATGACGGCTATTTTTCGTCAAAATCGACGAAATGTTCGCGATTTGCGAGATATTTTGCTTGTGTCGACGCTTAAACTGTAGTGCACTGCATTAGCACTGTGAAATGGAGTTCAACGAGCGCTTAAACGTCGAAATATCTCCAACGGGAACGAAATGACGGCTATTTTTCGTCATAATCGACGAAATCTTTGCGATTTGCGAGATATTTTGCTTGTTTCGACGCTTAAACGGTAGAGCATTGCATTAGCACTGTGAAATGGAGTTCAACGAGCGCTTAAACGTTGAAATATCTCCAACGGGAAGGAAATGGCGGCTAGATTTCAGCAAAATCGACGAAATATTCGCGATTTGCGAGCTATTCTGCTTGTTTCGACGCTTAAATGGTTGTGCATTGCATTAGCACTGTGAAATGGTGTTCAACGAGTGCTTTGTCGTGTAAAATTAAGGTAAAAAGTAAGGAACTTGTTAATTTCCGAAAAGGAGATAAAGTTCTTTTTATTTTTTACTCAATTTATACAATTCTTTCGGTTCGCGATGATACACTTTCGATACTTGGATTAGTTAAGAATTTTTTTATTAGACTGACTGGATGATTTTGAAGGGAGCATTTATATTCTTCCATTCGTTGGAGTGGGAGAAGGTTTTGTTTATACTTAGTGTAAAATTCGGAGAACGGCTGGAGTGATCGAATGCCACTCAGGCGGCTGAGAACGGGTGCTGACCGGACGGCCACAAGCGATATGGCGTTCGGAATTTCGGTTTGTTATATACAGTTGCTCGAATTTCGTCTGTGACAGCTTAAACGTCGAAATATCTCCAACGGGAAGGAAATGACGGCTATTTTACGTCAAAATCGACGAAATCTTCGCGATTTGCGAGCTATTTTGCTTGCTTCGACGCTTAAATGGTTGTGCATTGCATTAGCACTGTGAAATTTAGTTCAACGAGCGCTTAAACGTCGAAATATCTCCAACGGGAAGGAAATGACATAATATTTTTCGTCAAAATCGACGAAATATTCGCGATTTGCGAGCTATTTTGTCTGTTTCGACGCTTAAACGGTAGTGCACTGCATTAGCACTGTGAAATGGAGTTCAACGAGCGCTTAAACGTCGTAATATCTCCAACGGGAAGGAAATGACTGCTATTTTTCGTCAAAATCGACGAAATCTTCGCGATTTGCGAGATATTATGCTTGTTTCGACACTTAAACGGTAGTGCATTGCATTACCACTGTGAAATGGAGTTCAACGAGCGCTTAAACGTTGAAATATCTCCAACGGGAAGGAAATGACGGCTATTTTTCGTCAAAATCGACGAAATCTTTGCGATTTGCGAGATATTTTGCTTGTTTCGACGCTTAAACGGTAGTGCACTGCATTAGCACTGTGAAATGGAGTTCAACGAGCGCTTAAACGTTGAAATATCTCCAACGGGAAGGAAATGACGGCTAGATTTCGTCAAAATCGACGAAATCTTCTCGATTTGCGAGATATTATGCTTGTTTCGACACTTAAACGGTAGTGCATTGCATTACCACTGTGAAATGGAGTTCAACGAGCGCTTAAACGTTGAAATATCTCCAACGGGAAGGAAATGACGGCTATTTTTCGTCAAAATCGACGAAATCTTCGCGATTTGCGAGATATTTTGCATGTTTCGACACTTAAACGGTAGTGCATTGCATTAGCCCTGTGAAATGGAGTTCAACGAGCGCTTAAACGTTGAAATATCTCCAACGGGAAGGAAATGACGGCTATTTTTCGTCAAAATCGACGAAATCTTCGCGATTTGCGAGATATTTTGCATGTTTCGACACTTAAACGGTAGTGCATTGCATTAGCCCTGTGAAATGGAGTTCAACGAGCGCTTAAACGTTGAAATATCTCCAACGGGAAGGAAATGACGGCTAGATTTCAGCAAAATCGACGAAATATTCGCGATTTGCGAGCTATTTTGCTTGTTTCGACGCTTAAATGGTTGTGCATTGCATTAACACTGTGAAATGGTGTTCAACGAGTGCTTTGTCGTGTAAAATTAAGGTAAAAAGTAAGGAACTTTTTAATTTCCGAAAAGGAGGTAAAGTTCTTTTTATTTTTTACTCAATTTATACAATTCTTCCGGTTCGCGATGATACACTTTCGATACTTGGATTAGTTAAGAATTTTTTTATTAGACTGACTGGATGATTTTGAAGGGAGCATTTATATTCTTCCATTCGTTGGAGTGGGAGAAGATTTTGTTTATACTTAGTGTAAAATTCGGAGAACGGCTGGAGTGACCGAATGCCACTCAGGCGGCTGAGAACGGGTGCTGACCGGACGGCCACACGCGATAAGGCGTTCGGAATTTCGGTTTGTTATATACAGTTGCTCGAATTTCGTCTGTGACAGCTTAAACGTCGAAATATCTCCAACGGGAAGGAAATGACGGCTATTTTACTTCAAAATCGACGAAATCTTCGCGATTTGCGAGCTATTTTGCTTGTTTCGACGCTTAAATGGTTGTGCATTGCATTAGCACTGTGAAATGGAGTTCAACGAGCGCTTAAACGTCGAAATATCTCCAACGGGAAGGAAATGACGGCTAGATTTCGTCAAAATCGACGAAATCTTCGCGATTTGCGAGATATTATGCTTGTTTCGACACTTAAACGGTAGTGCATTGCATTACCACTGTGAAATGGAGTTCAACGAGCGCTTAAACGTTGAAATATCTCCAACGGGAAGGAAATGACGGCTATTTTTCGTCAAAATCGACGAAATCTTCGCGATTTGCGAGATATTTTGATTGTTTCGACACTTAAACGGTAGTGCATTGCATTGGCCCTGTGAAATGGAGTTCAACGAGCGCTTAAACGTTGAAATATCTCCAACGGGAAGGAAATGACGGCTATTTTTCGTCAAAATCGACGAAATCTTCGCGATTTGCGAGATATTTTGCTTGTTTCGACACTTAAACGGTAGTGCATTGCATTGGCCCTGTGAAATGGAGTTCAACGAGCGCTTAAACGTTGAAATATCTCCAACGGGAAGGAAATGACGGCTATTTTACTTCAAAATCGACGAAATCTTCGCGATTTGCGAGCTATTTTGCTTGTTTCGACGCTTAAATGGTTGTGCATTGCATTAGCACTGTGAAATGGAGTTCAACGAGCGCTTAAACGTCGAAATATCTCCAACGGGAACGAAATGACGGCTATTTTTCGTCATAATCGACGAAATCTTTGCGATTTGCGAGATATTTTGCTTGTTTCGACGCTTAAACGGTAGTGCATTGCATTAGCACTGTGAAATGGAGATCAACGAGCGCTTAAACGTTGAAATATCTCCAACGGGAAGGAAATGACGGCTAGATTTCAGCAAAATCGACGAAATATTCGCGATTTGCGAGCTATTTTGCTTGTTTCGACGCTTAAATGGTTGTGCATTGCATTAGCACTGTGAAATGGAGTTCAACGACTGCTTAAACGTTGAAATATCTCCAACGGGAAGGAAATGACGGCTATTTTTCGTCAAAATCGACGAAATGTTCGCGATTTGCGAGATATTTTGCTTGTTTCGACACTTAAACGGTAGTGCATTGCATTAGCCCTGTGAAATGGAGTTCAACGAGCGCTTAAACGTCGAAATATCTCCAACGGGATGCAAATGACGGCTATTTTTCGTCAAAATCGACGAAATCTTCGCGATTTGCGAGCTATTTTGCTTGTTTCGACGCTTAAATGGTTGTGCATTGCATTAGCACTGTGAAATGGAGTTCAACGAGCGCTTAAACGTCGAAATATCTCCAACGGGAAGGAAATGACGGCTAGATTTCGTCAAAATCGACGAAATCTTCGCGATTTGCGAGATATTATGCTTGTTTCGACACTTAAACGGTAGTGCATTGCATTACCACTGTGAAATGGAGTTCAACGAGCGCTTAAACGTTGAAATATCTCCAACGGGAAGGAAATGACGGCTATTTTTCGTCAAAATCGACGAAATCTTCGCGATTTGCGAGATATTTTGATTGTTTCGACACTTAAACGGTAGTGCATTGCATTGGCCCTGTGAAATGGAGTTCAACGAGCGCTTAAACGTTGAAATATCTCCAACGGGAAGGAAATGACGGCTAGATTTCAGCAAAATCGACGAAATATTCGCGATTTGCGAGCTATTCTGCTGGTTTCGACGCTTAAATGGTTGTGCATTGCATTAGCACTGTGAAATGGTGTTCAACGAGTGCTTTGTCGTGTAAAATTAAGGTAAAAAGTAAGGAACTTGTTAATTTCCGAAAAGGAGATAAAGTTCTTTTTATTTTTTACTCAATTTATACAATTCTTTCGGTTCGCGATGATACACTTTCGATACTTGGATTAGTTAAGAATTTTTTTATTAGACTGACTGGGTGATTTTGAAGGGAGCATTTATATTCTTCCATTCGTTGGAGTGGGAGAAGGTTTTGTTTATACTTAGTGTAAAATTCGGAGAACGGCTGGAGTGACCGAATGCCACTCAGGCGGCTGAGAACGGGTGCTGACCGGACGGCCACACGCGATAAGGCGTTCGGAATTTCGGTTTGTTATATACAGTTGCTCGAATTTCGTCTGTGACAGCTTAAACGTCGAAATATCTCCAACGGGAAGGAAATGACGGCTATTTTACTTCAAAATCGACGAAATCTTCGCGATTTGCGAGCTATTTTGCTTGTTTCGACGCTTAAATGGTTGTGCATTGCATTAGCACTGTGAAATTTAGTTCAACGAGCGCTTAAACGTCGAAATATCTCCAACGGGAAGGAAATGACGAATATTTTTCGTCAAAATCGACGAAATATTCGCGATTTGCGAGCTATTTTGTCTGTTTCGACGCTTAAACGGTAGTGCACTGCATTAGCACTGTGAAATGGAGTTCAACGAGCGCTTAAACGTCGAAAGATCTCCAACGGGAACGAAATGACGGCTATTTTTCGTCATAGTCGACGAAATCTTTGCGATTTGCGAGATATTTTGCTTGCTTCGACGCTTAAACGGTAGTGCATTGCATTAGCACTGTGAAATGGAGTTCAACGAGCGCTTAAACGTCGTAATATCTCCAACGGGAAGGAAATGACTGCTATTTTTCGTCAAAATCGACGAAATCTTCGCGATTTGCGAGATATTATGCTTGTTTCGACACTTAAACGGTAGTGCATTGCACTAGCACTGTGAAATGGAGTTCAACGAGC
Organism: Bombus vancouverensis nearcticus; assembly: GCF_051014615.1. Classification (NCBI taxonomy): domain Eukaryota; kingdom Metazoa; phylum Arthropoda; class Insecta; order Hymenoptera; family Apidae; genus Bombus; species Bombus vancouverensis. Next base: position 362,931 of record NC_134911.1, on the reverse strand, counting down.
GCTTAAACGTCGAAATATCTCCAACGGGAAGGAAATGACGGATAGATTTCAGCATAATCGACGAAATATTCGCGATTTGCGAGCTATTTTGCTTGTTTCGACGCTTAAATGGCTGTGCATTGCATTAGCACTGTGAAATGGAGTTCAACGAGCGCTTAAACGTCGAAGTATCTCCAACGGGAAGGAAATGACGTCTATTTTTCGTCAAAATCGACGAAATATTCGCGATTTGCGAGCTATTATGCTTGTTTCGACACTTAAACGGTAGTGCACTGCATTAGCACTGTGAAATGGAGTTCAACGAGCGCTTAAACGTTGAAATATCTCCAACGGGAAGGAAATGACGGCTAGATTTCAGCAAAATCGGCGAAATATTCGCGATTTGCGAGCTATTTTGCTTTTTTCGACGCTTAAATGGTTGTGCATTGCATTAGCACTGTGAAATGGAGTTCAACGAGCGCTTAAACGTCGAAATATCTCCAACGGGAAGGAAATGACGGATAGATTTCAGCATAATCGACGAAATATTCGCGATTTGCGAGCTATTTTGCTTGTTTCGACGCTTAAATGGCTGTGCATTGCATTAGCACTGTGAAATGGAGTTCAACGAGCGCTTAAACGTTGAAATATCTCCAACGGGAAGGAAATGACGGCTAGATTTCAGCAAAATCGGCGAAATATTCGCGATTTGCGAGCTATTTTGCTTTTTTCGACGCTTAAATGGTTGTGCATTGCATTAGCACTGTGAAATGGAGTTCAACGAGCGCTTAAACGTCGAAATATCTCCAACGGGAAGGAAATGACGGATAGATTTCAGCATAATCGACGAAATATTCGCGATTTGCGAGCTATTTTGCTTGTTTCGACGCCTAAATGGCTGTGCATTGCATTACCACTGTGAAATGGAGTTCAACGATCGCTTAAACGTCGAAATATCTCCAACGGGAAGGAAATGACGTCTATTTTTCGTCAACATCGACGAAATATTCGCGATTTGCGAGCTGTTATGCTTGTTTCGACACTTAAACGGTAGTGCATTGCATTAGCACTGTGAAATGGAGTTCAACTTGCGCTTAAACGTCGAAATATCTCCAACGGGAAGGAAATGACGGCTAGATTTCGTCAAAATCGACGAAATCTTCGCGATTGCCGAGATATTTTGCTTGTTTCGACGCTTAAACGGTAGTGCAATGCATTAGCACTGTGAAATGGAGTTCAACGAGCTCTTAACGTCGAAATATCTCCAACGGGAAGGAAATGACGGCTAGATTTCAGCATAATCGACGAAATCTTCGCGATTTGCGAGATATTATGCTTGTTTCGACACTTAAACGGTAGTGCATTGCATTAGCACTGTGAAATGGAGTTCAACGAGCGCTTAAACGTCGAAATATCTCCAACGGGAAGGAAATGACGGCTAGATATCGTCAAAATCGACGAAATCTTCGCGATTTTCGAGATATTTTGCTTGTTTCGACACTTAAACGGTAGTGCATTGCATTAGCACTGTGAAATGGAGTTCAACGAGCGCTTAAACGTCGAAATATCTCCAACGGGAAGGAAATGACGGATAGATTTCAGCATAATCGACGAAATATTCGCGATTTGCGAGCTATTTTGCTTGTTTCGACGCTTAAATGGCTGTGCATTGCATTAGCACTGTGAAATGGAGTTCAACGAGCGCTTAAACGTCGAAATATCTCCAACGGGAAGGAAATGACGTCTATTTTTCGTCAAAATCGACGAAATATTCGCGATTTGCGAGCTATTATGCTTGTTTCGACACTTAAACGGTAGTGCATTGCATTAGCACTGTGAAATGGAATTCAACTTGCGCTTAAACGTCGAAATATCTCCAACGGGAAGGAAATGACGGCTAGATTTCGTCAAAATCGACGAAATCTTCGCGATTGCCGAGATATTTTGTTGTTTCGACACTTAAACGGTAGTGCAATGCATTAGCACTGTGAAATGGAGTTCAACGAGCTCTTAACGTCGAAATATCTCCAACGGGAAGGAAATGACGGCTAGATTTCAGCATAATCGACGAAATCTTCGCGATTTGCGAGATATTATGCTTGTTTCGACACTTAAACGGTAGTGCATTGCATTAGCACTGTGAAATGGAGTTCAACGAGCGCTTAAACGTCGAAATATATCCAACGGGAAGGAAATGACGGCTATTTTACGTCAAAATCGACGAAATCTTCGCAATTTGCGAGCTATTTTGCTTGTTTCGACGCTTAAATGGTTGTGCATTGCATTAGCACTGTGAAATTTAGTTCAACGAGCGCTTAAACGTCGTAATATCTCCAACGGGAAGGAAATGACTGCTATTTTTCGTCAAAATCGACGAAATCTTCGCGATTTGCGAGCTATTTTGTCTGTTTCGAAGCTTAAACGGTAGTGCACTGCATTAGCACTGTGAAATGGAGTTCAACGAGCGCTTAAACGTCGAAAGATCTCCAACGGGAACGAAATGACGGCTATTTTTCGTCATAGTCGACGAAATCTTTGCGATTTGCGAGATATTTTGCTTGTGTCGACGCTTAAACCGTAGTGCATTGCATTAGCACTGTGAAATGGAGTTCAACGAGCGCTTAAACGTCGTAATATCTCCAACGGGAAGGAAATGACTGCTATTTTTCGTCAAAATCGACGAAATCTTCGCGATTTGCGAGATATTATGATTGTTTCGACACTTAAACGGTAGTGCATTGCATTACCACTGTGAAATGGAGTTCAACGAGCGCTTAAACGTTGAAATATCTCCAACGGGAAGGAAATGACGGCTATTTTTCGTCAAAATCGACGAAATCTTTGCGATTTGCGAGATATTTTGCTTGTTTCGACGCTTAAACGGTAGTGCACTGCATTAGCACTGTGAAATGGAGTTCAACGAGCGCTTAAACGTTGAAATATCTCCAACGGGAAGGAAATGACGGATAGATTTCAGCAAAATCGACGAAATATTCGCGATTTGCGAGCTATTTTGCTTGTTTCGACGCTTAAATTGTTGTGCATTGAATTAGCACTGTGATATGGAGTTCAACGAGCGCTTAAACGTCGAAATATCTCCAACGGGAAGGAAATGACGGCTAGATTTCGTCAAAATCGACGAAATCTTTGCGATTTGCGAGATATTTTGCTTGTTTCGACGCTTAAACGGTAGTGCACTGCATTAGCACTGTGAAATGGAGTTCAACGAGCGCTTAAACGACGAAATATCTCCAACGGGAAGGAAATGACGGCTAGATTTCAGCAAAATAGGCGAAATATTCGCGATTTGCGAGCTATTTTGCTTTTTTCGACGCTTAAATGGTTGTGCATTGCATTAGCACTGTGAAATGGAGTTCAACGAGCGCTTAAACGTCGAAATATCTCCAACGGGAAGGAAATGACGGATAGATTTCAGCATAATCGACGAAATATTCGCGATTTGCGAGCTATTTTGCTTGTTTCGACGCTTAAATGGCTGTGCATTGCATTACCACTGTGAAATGGAGTTCAACGAGCGCTTAAACGTCGAAATATCTCCAACGGGAAGGAAATGACGTCTATTTTTCGTCAAAATCGACGAAATATTCGCGATTTCCGAGCTATTATGCTTGTTTCGACACTTAAACGGTAGTGCATTGCATTAGCACTGTGAAATGGAGTTCAACTTGCGCTTAAACGTCGAAATATCTCCAACGGGAAGGAAATGACGGCTAGATTTCGTCAAAATCGACGAAATCTTCGCGATTGCCGAGATATTTTGCTTGTTTCGACACTTAAACGGTAGTGCAATGCATTAGCACTGTGAAATGGAGTTCAACGAGCTCTTAGCGTCGAAATATCTCCAACGGGAAGGAAATGACGGCTAGATTTCAGCATAATCGACGAAATCTTCGCGATTTGCGAGATATTATGCTTGTTTCGACACTTAAACGGTAGTGCATTGCATTAGCACTGTGAAATGGAGTTCAACGAGCGCTTAAACGTCGAAATATCTCCAACGGGAAGGAAATGACGGCTAGATTTCGTCAAAATCGACGAAATCTTCGCGATTTGCGAGATATTTTGCTTGTTTCGACACTTAAACGGTAGTGCATTGCATTAGCACTGTGAAATGGAGTTCAACGAGCGCTTAAACGACGAAATATCTCCAACGGGAAGGAAATGACGGCTAGATTTCAGCAAAATCGGCGAAATATTCGCGATTTGCGAGCTATTTTGCTTTTTTCGACGCTTAAATGGTTGTGCATTGCATTAGCACTGTGAAATGGAGTTCAACGAGCGCTTAAACGTCGAAATATCTCCAACGGGAAGGAAATGACGGATAGATTTCAGCATAATCGACGAAATATTCGCGATTTGCGAGCTATTTTGCTTGTTTCGACGCTTAAATGGCTGTGCATTGCATTAGCACTGTGAAATGGAGTTCAACGAGCGCTTAAGCGTCGAAATATCTCCAACGGGAAGGAAATGACGTCTATTTTTCGTCAAAATCGACGAAATATTCGCGATTTGCGAGCTATTATGCTTGTTTCGACACTTAAACGGTAGTGCATTGCATTAGCACTGTGAAATGGAGTTCAACTTGCGCTTAAACGTCGAAATATCTCCAACGGGAAGGAAATGACGGCTAGATTTCAACAAAATCGACGAAATATTCGCGATATGCGAGCTATTTTGCTTGTTTCGACGCTTAAATTGTTGTGCATTGAATTAGCACTGTGAAATGGAGTTCAACGAGCGCTTAAACGTCGAAATATCTCCAACGGGAAGGAAATGACGGCTAGATTTCGTCAAAATCGACGAAATCTTTGCGATTTGCGAGATATTTTGCTTGTTTCGACGCTTAAACGGTAGTGCACTGCATTAGCACTGTGAAATGGAGTTCAACGAGCGCTTAAACGACGAAATATCTCCAACGGGAAGGAAATGACGGCTAGATATCAGCAAAATAGGCGAAATATTCGCGATTTGCGAGCTATTTTGCTTTTTTCGACGCTTAAATGGTTGTGCATTGCATTAGCACTGTGAAATGGAGTTCAACGAGCGCTTAAACGTCGAAATATCTCCAACGGGAAGGAAATGACGGATAGATTTCAGCATAATCGACGAAATATTCGCGATTTGCGAGCTATTTTGCTTGTTTCGACGCTTAAATGGCTGTGCATTGCATTACCACTGTGAAATGGAGTTCAACGAGCGCTTAAACGTCGAAATATCTCCAACGGGAAGGAAATGACGTCTATTTTTCGTCAAAATCGACGAAATATTCGCGATTTCCGAGCTATTATGCTTGTTTCGACACTTAAACGGTAGTGCATTGCATTAGCACTGTGAAATGGAGTTCAACTTGCGCTTAAACGTCGAAATATCTCCAACGGGAAGGAAATGACGGCTAGATTTCGTCAAAATCGACGAAATCTTCGCGATTGCCGAGATATTTTGCTTGTTTCGACACTTAAACGGTAGTGCAATGCATTAGCACTGTGAAATGGAGTTCAACGAGCTCTTAGCGTCGAAATATCTCCAACGGGAAGGAAATGACGGCTAGATTTCAGCATAATCGACGAAATCTTCGCGATTTGCGAGATATTATGCTTGTTTCGACACTTAAACGGTAGTGCATTGCATTAGCACTGTGAAATGGAGTTCAACGAGCGCTTAAACGTCGAAATATCTCCAACGGGAAGGAAATGACGGCTAGATTTCGTCAAAATCGACGAAATCTTCGCGATTTGCGAGATATTTTGCTTGTTTCGACACTTAAACGGTAGTGCATTGCATTAGCACTGTGAAATGGAGTTCAACGAGCGCTTAAACGACGAAATAACTCCAACGGGAAGGAAATGACGGCTAGATTTCAGCAAAATCGGCGAAATATTCGCGATTTGCGAGCTATTTTGCTTTTTTCGACGCTTAAATGGTTGTGCATTGCATTAGCACTGTGAAATGGAGTTCAACGAGCGCTTAAACGTCGAAATATCTCCAACGGGAAGGAAATGACGGATAGATTTCAGCATAATCGACGAAATATTCGCGATTTGCGAGCTATTTTGCTTGTTTCGACGCTTAAATGGCTGTGCATTGCATTAGCACTGTGAAATGGAGTTCAACGAGCGCTTAAGCGTCGAAATATCTCCAACGGGAAGGAAATGACGTCTATTTTTCGTCAAAATCGACGAAATATTCGCGATTTGCGAGCTATTATGCTTGTTTCGACACTTAAACGGTAGTGCATTGCATTAGCACTGTGAAATAGAGTTCAACTTGCGCTTAAACGTCGAAATATCTCCAACGGGAAGGAAATGACGGCTAGATTTCGTCAAAATCGACGAAATCTTCGCGATTGCCGAGATATTTTGCTTTTTTCGACACTTAAACGGTAGTGCAATGCATTAGCACTGTGAAATGGAGTTCAACGAGCTCTTAGCGTCGAAATATCTCCAACGGGAAGGAAATGACGGCTAGATTTCAGCATAATCGACGAAATCTTCGCGATTTGCGAGATATTATGCTTGTTTCGACACTTAACCGGTAGTGCATTGCATTAACACTGTGAAATGGAGTGCAACGAGCGCTTAAACGTCGAAATATCTCCAACGGGAAGGAAATGACGGCTAGATTTCGTCAAAATCGACGAAATTTTCGCGATTTGCGAGCTATTTTGCTTGTTTCGACACTTAAACGGTAGTGCATTGCTTTAGCACTGTGAAATGGAGTTCAACGAGCGCTTAAACGTCGAAATATATCCAACGGGAAGGAAATGACGGCTATTTTTCGTCAAAATCGACGAAATCTTTGCGATTTGCGAGATATTTTGGTTGTTTCGACGCTTAAACGGTAGTGCATTGCATTAGCCCTGTGAAATGGAGTTCAACGAGCGCTTAAACGTTGAAATATCTCCAACGGGAAGGAAATGACGGCTAGATTTCAGCAAAATCGACGAAATATTCGCGAATTGCGAGCTATTTTGCTTGTTTCGACGCTTAAATGGTTGTGCATTGCATTAGCACTGTGAAATTTAGTTCAACGAGCGCTTAAACGTCGAAATATCTCCAACGGGAAGGAAATGACGGCTATTTTTCGTCAAAATCGACGATATATTCGCGATTTGCGAGATATTTTGCTTGTTTCGACGCTTAAACGGTAGTGCATTGCATTAACACTGTGAAATGGAGTTCAACGAGCGCTTAAACGTTGAAATATCTCCAACGGGAAGGAAATGACGGCTAGATTTCAGCAAAATCGACGAAATCTTCGCGATTTGCGAGCTATTATGCTTGTTTCGACACTTAAACGGTAGTGCATTGCATTAGCACTGTGAAATGGAGTTCAACTTGCGCTTAAAAGTCGAAATATCTCCAACGGGAAGGAAATGTCGTCTAGATTTCGTCAAAATCGACGAAATCTTCGCGATTGCCGAGGTATTTTGCTTGTTTCGACACTTAAACGGTAGTGCAATGCATTAGCACTGTGAAATGGAGTTCAACGAGCTCTTAACGTCGAAATATCTCCAACGGGAAGGAAATGACGGCTAGATTTCAGCATAATCGACGAAATCTTCGCGATTTGCGAGATATTATGCTTGTTTCGACACTTAAACGGTAGTGCATTGCATTAGCACTGTGAAATGGAGTTCAACGAGCGCTTAAACGTCGAAATATCTCCGACGGGAAGGAAATGACGGTTAGATTTCGTCAAAATCGACGAAATCTTCGCGATTTGCGAGATATTTTGCTTGTTTCGACACTTAAACGGTAGTGCATTGCATTAGCACTGTGAAATGGAGTTCAACGAGCGCTTAAACGACGAAATATCTCCAACGGGAAGGAAATGACGGCTAGATTTCAGCAAAATCGGCGAAATATTCGCGATTTGCGAGCTATTTTGCTTTTTTCTACGCTTAAATGGTTGTGCATTGCATTAGCACTGTGAAATGGAGTTCAACGAGCGCTTAAACGTCGAAATATCTCCAACGGGAAGGAAATGACGGATAGATTTCAGCATAATCGACGAAATATTCGCGATTTGCGAGCTATTTTGCTTGTTTCGACGCTTAAATGGCTGTGCATTGCATTAGCACTGTGAAATGGAGTTCAACGAGCGCTTAAACGTCGAAATATCTCCAACGGGAAGGAAATGACGGCTAGTTTTCGTCAAAATCGACGAAATCTTCGCGATTTTCGAGATATTTTGCTTGTTTCGACACTTAAACGGTAGTGCATTGCACTAGCACTGTGAAATGGAGTTCAACGAGCGCCTAAACGACGAAATATCTCCAACGGGAAGGAAATGACGGCTAGATTTCAGCAAAATCGGCGAAATATTCGCGATTTGCGAGCTATTTTGCTTTTTTCGACGCTTAAATGGTTGTGCATTGCATTAGCACTGTGAAATGGAGTTCAACGAGCGCTTAAACGTCGAAATATCTCCAACGGGAAGGAAATGACGGATAGATTTCAGCATAATCGACGAAATATTGGCGATTTGCGAGCTATTTTGCTTGTTTCGACGCTTAAATGGCTGTGCATTGCATTAGCACTGTGAAATGGAGTTCAACGAGCGCTTAAACGTCGAAATATCTCCAACGGGAAGGAAATGACGTCTATTTTTCGACAAAATCGACGAAATATTCGCGATTTGCGAGATATTTTGCTTGTTTCGACGCTTAAACGGTAGTGCACTGCATTAGCACTGTGAAATGGAGTTCAACGAGCGCTTAAACGTTGAAATATCTCCAACGGGAAGGAAATGACGGCTAGATTTCAGCAAAATCGACGAAATATTCGCGATTTGCGAGCTATTTTGCTTGTTTCGACGCTTAAATTGTTGTGCATTGAATTAGCACTGTGAAATGGAGTTCAACGAGCGCTTAAACGTCGAAATATCTCCAACGGGAAGGAAATGACGGCTAGATTTCGTCAAAATCGACGAAATCTTCGCGATTTGCGAGATATTTTGCTTGTTTCGACACTTAAACGGTAGTGCATTGCATTAGCACTGTGAAATGGAGTTCAACGAGCGCTTAAACGACGAAATATCTCCAACGGGAAGGAAATGACGGCCAGATTTCAGCAAAATCGGCGAAATATTCGCGATTTGCGAGCTATTTTGCTTTTTTCGACGCTTAAATGGTTGTGCATTGCATTAGCACTGTGAAATGGAGTTCAACGAGCGCTTAAACGTCGAAATATCTCCAACGGGAAGGAAATGACGGATAGATTTCAGCATAATCGACGAAATATTCGCGATTTGCGAGCTATTTTGCTTGTTTCGACGCTTAAATGGCTGTGCATTGCATTACCACTGTGAAATGGAGTTCAACGAGCGCTTAAACGTCGAAATATCTCCAACGGGAAGGAAATGACGTCTATTTTTCGTCAAAATCGACGAAATATTCGCGATTTGCGAGCTATTATGCTTGTTTCGACACTTAAACGGTAGTGCATTGCGTTAGCACTGTGAAATGGAGTTCAACTTGCGCTTAAACGTCGAAATATCTCCAACGGGAAGGAAATGTCGTCTAGATTTCGTCAAAATCGACGAAATCTTCGCGATTGCCGAGATATTTTGCTTGTTTCGACACTTAAACGGTAGCGCAATGCATTAGCACTGTGAAATGGAGTTCAACGAGCTCTTAACGTCGAAATATCTCCAACGGGAAGGAAATGACGGCTAGATTTCAGCATAATCGACGACTTCTTCGCGATTTGCGAGATATTATGCTTGTTTCGACACTTAAACGGTAGTGCATTGCATTAGCACTGTGAAATGGAGTTCAACGAGCGCTTAAACGTCGAAATATCTCCAACGGGAAGGAAATGACGGCTAGATTTCGTCAAAATCGACGAAATCTTCGCGATTTGCGAGATATTTTGCTTGTTTCGACACTTAAACGGTAGTGCATTGCATTAGCACTGTGAAATGGAGTTCAACGAGCGCTTAAACGTCGAAATATCTCCGACGGGAAGGAAATGACGGTTAGATTTCGTCAAAATCGACGAAATCTTCGCGATTTGCGAGATATTTTGCTTGTTTCGACACTTAAACGGTAGTGCATTGCATTAGCACTGTGAAATGGAGTTCAACGAGCGCTTAAACGACGAAATATCTCCAACGGGAAGGAAATGACGGCTAGATTTCAGCAAAATCGGCGAAATATTCGCGATTTGCGAGCTATTTTGCTTTTTTCTACGCTTAAATGGTTGTGCATTGCATTAGCACTGTGAAATGGAGTTCAACGAGCGCTTAAACGTCGAAATATCTCCAACGGGAAGGAAATGACGGATAGATTTCAGCATAATCGACGAAATATTCGCGATTTGCGAGCTATTTTGCTTGTTTCGACGCTTAAATGGCTGTGCATTGCATTAGCACTGTGAAATGGAGTTCAACGAGCGCTTAAACGTCGAAATATCTCCAACGGGAAGGAAATGACGGCTAGTTTTCGTCAAAATCGACGAAATCTTCGCGATTTTCGAGATATTTTGCTTGTTTCGACACTTAAACGGTAGTGCATTGCACTAGCACTGTGAAATGGAGTTCAACGAGCGCCTAAACGACGAAATATCTCCAACGGGAAGGAAATGACGGCTAGATTTCAGCAAAATCGGCGAAATATTCGCGATTTGCGAGCTATTTTGCTTTTTTCGACGCTTAAATGGTTGTGCATTGCATTAGCACTGTGAAATGGAGTTCAACGAGCGCTTAAACGTCGAAATATCTCCAACGGGAAGGAAATGACGGATAGATTTCAGCATAATCGACGAAATATTGGCGATTTGCGAGCTATTTTGCTTGTTTCGACGCTTAAATGGCTGTGCATTGCATTAGCACTGTGAAATGGAGTTCAACGAGCGCTTAAACGTCGAAATATCTCCAACGGGAAGGAAATGACGTCTATTTTTCGACAAAATCGACGAAATATTCGCGATTTGCGAGATATTTTGCTTGTTTCGACGCTTAAACGGTAGTGCACTGCATTAGCACTGTGAAATGGAGTTCAACGAGCGCTTAAACGTTGAAATATCTCCAACGGGAAGGAAATGACGGCTAGATTTCAGCAAAATCGACGAAATATTCGCGATTTGCGAGCTATTTTGCTTGTTTCGACGCTTAAATTGTTGTGCATTGAATTAGCACTGTGAAATGGAGTTCAACGAGCGCTTAAACGTCGAAATATCTCCAACGGGAAGGAAATGACGGCTAGATTTCGTCAAAATCGACGAAATCTTCGCGATTTGCGAGATATTTTGCTTGTTTCGACACTTAAACGGTAGTGCATTGCATTAGCACTGTGAAATGGAGTTCAACGAGCGCTTAAACGACGAAATATCTCCAACGGGAAGGAAATGACGGCCAGATTTCAGCAAAATCGGCGAAATATTCGCGATTTGCGAGCTATTTTGCTTTTTTCGACGCTTAAATGGTTGTGCATTGCATTAGCACTGTGAAATGGAGTTCAACGAGCGCTTAAACGTCGAAATATCTCCAACGGGAAGGAAATGACGGATAGATTTCAGCATAATCGACGAAATATTCGCGATTTGCGAGCTATTTTGCTTGTTTCGACGCTTAAATGGCTGTGCATTGCATTACCACTGTGAAATGGAGTTCAACGAGCGCTTAAACGTCGAAATATCTCCAACGGGAAGGAAATGACGTCTATTTTTCGTCAAAATCGACGAAATATTCGCGATTTGCGAGCTATTATGCTTGTTTCGACACTTAAACGGTAGTGCATTGCGTTAGCACTGTGAAATGGAGTTCAACTTGCGCTTAAACGTCGAAATATCTCCAACGGGAAGGAAATGTCGTCTAGATTGCGTCAAAATCGACGAAATCTTCGCGATTGCCGAGATATTTTGCTTGTTTCGACACTTAAACGGTAGCGCAATGCATTAGCACTGTGAAATGGAGTTCAACGAGCTCTTAACGTCGAAATATCTCCAACGGGAAGGAAATGACGGCTAGATTTCAGCATAATCGACGACTTCTTCGCGATTTGCGAGATATTATGCTTGATTCGACACTTAAACGGTAGTGCATTGCATTAGCACTGTGAAATGGAGTTCAACGAGCGCTTAAACGTCGAAATATCTCCAACGGGAAGGAAATGACGGCTAGATTTCGTCAAAATCGACGAAATCTTCGCGATTTGCGAGATATTTTGCTTGTTTCGACACTTAAACGGTAGTGCATTGCATTAGCACTGTGAAATGGAGTTCAACGAGCGCTTAAACGACGAAATATCTCCAACGGGAAGGAAATGACGGCTAGATTTCAGCAAAATCGGCGAAATATTCGCAATTTGCGAGCTATTTTGCTTTTTTCGACGCTTAAATGGTTGTGCATTGCATTAGCACTGTGAAATGGAGTTCAACGAGCGCTTAAACGTCGAAATATCTCCAACGGGAAGGAAATGACGGATAGATTTCAGCATAATCGACGAAATATTCGCGATTTGCGAGCTATTTTGCTTGTTTCGACGCTTAAATGGCTGTGCATTGCATTAGCACTGTGAAATGGAGTTCAACGAGCGCTTAAACGTCGAAATATCTCCAACGGGAAGGAAATGACGTCTTTTTTTTCGTCAAAATCGACGAAATATTCGCGATTTGCGAGCTATTATGCTTGTTTCGACACTTAAACGGTAGTGCATTGCATTAGCACTGTGAAATGGAGTTCAACGAGCGCTTAAACGTCGAAATATCTCCAACGGGAAGGAAATGACGGCTAGATTTCGTCAAAATCGACGAAATCTTCGCGATTTGCGAGATATTTTGCTTGTTTCGACACTTAAACGGTAGTGCATTGCATTAGCACTGTGAAATGGAGTTCAACGAGCGCTTAAACGTCGAAATGTCTCCAACGGGAAGGAAATGACGGCTAGATTTCAGCAAAATCGACGAAATATTCGCGATTTGCGAGCTATTTTGCTTGTTTCGACGCTTAAACGGTAGTGCACTGCATTAGCACTGTGAAATGGAGTTCAACGAGCGCTTAAACGTTGAAATATCTCCAACGGGAAGGAAATGACGGCTAGATTTCAGCATAATCGACGAAATATTCGCGATTTGCGAGCTATTTTGCTTGTTTCGACGCTTAAATGGTTGTGCATTGCATTAGCACTGTGAAATTTAGTTCAACGAGCGCTTAAACGTCGAAGTATCTCCAACGGGAAGGAAATGACGAATATTTTTCGTCAAAATCGACGAAATATTCGCGATTTGCGAGCTATTTTGTCTGTTTCGACGCTTAAACGGTAGTGCACTGCATTAGCACTGTGAAATGGAGTTCAACGAGCGCTTAAACGTCGAAATATCTCCAACGGGAACGAAATGACGGCTATTTTTCGTCATAATCGACGAAATCTTTGCGATTTGCGAGATATTTTGCTTGTTTCGACACTTAAACGGTAGTGCATTGCATTAGCACTGTGAAATGGAGTTCAACGAGCGCTTAAACGACGAAATATCTCCAACGGGAAGGAAATGACGGCCAGATTTCAGCAAAATCGGCGAAATATTCGCGATTTGCGAGCTATTTTGCTTGTTTCGACGCTTAAATGGCTGTGCATTGCATTAGCACTGTGAAATGGAGTTCAACGAGCGCTTAAACGTCGAAATATCTCCAACGGGAAGGAAATGACGTCTTTTTTTTCGTCAAAATCGACGAAATATTCGCGATTTGCGAGCTATTATGCTTGTTTCGACACTTAAACGGTAGTGCATTGCATTAGCACTGTGAAATGGAGTTCAACGAGCGCTTAAACGTCGAAATATCTCCAACGGGAAGGAAATGACGGCTAGATTTCGTCAAAATCGACGAAATCTTCGCGATTTGCGAGATATTTTGCTTGTTTCGACACTTAAACTGTAGTGCATTGCATTAGCACTGTGAAATGGAGTTCAACGAGCGCTTAAACGTCGAAATGTCTCCAACGGGAAGGAAATGACGGCTAGATTTCAGCAAAATCGACGAAATATTCGCGATTTGCGAGCTATTTTGCTTGTTTCGACGCTTAAACGGTAGTGCACTGCATTAGCACTGTGAAATGGAGTTCAACGAGCGCTTAAACGTTGAAATATCTCCAACGGGAAGGAAATGACGGCTAGATTTCAGCATAATCGACGAAATATTCGCGATTTGCGAGCTATTTTGCTTGTTTCGACGCTTAAATGGTTGTGCATTGCATTAGCACTGTGAAATTTAGTTCAACGAGCGCTTAAACGTCGAAGTATCTCCAACGGGAAGGAAATGACGAATATTTTTCGTCAAAATCGACGAAATATTCGCGATTTGCGAGCTATTTTGTCTGTTTCGACGCTTAAACGGTAGTGCACTGCATTAGCACTGTGAAATGGAGTTCAACGAGCGCTTAAACGTCGAAATATCTCCAACGGGAACGAAATGACGGCTATTTTTCGTCATAATCGACGAAATCTTTGCGATTTGCGAGATATTTTGCTTGTTTCGTCGCTTAAACGGTAGTGCATTGCATTAGCACTGTGAAATGGAGTTCAACGAGCGCTTAAACGTCGTAATATCTCCAACGGGAAGGAAATGACTGCTATTTCTCGTCAAAATCGACGAAATCTTCGCGATTTGCGAGATATTAGGCTTGTTTCGACACTTAAACGGTAGTGCATTGCATTAGCACTGTGAAATGGAGTTCAACGAGCGCTTAAACGTCGAAATATCTCCAACGGGAAGGAAATGACGGCTAGATTTCAGCAAAATCGACGAAATATTCGCGATTTGCGAGCTATTTTGCTTGCTTCGACGCTTAAATGGTTGTGCATTGCATTAGCACTGTGAAATGGAGTTCAACGAGCACTTAAACGTCGAAATATATCCAACGGGAAGGAAATGACGGCTATTTTTCATCAAAATCGACGAAATCTTTGCGATTTGCGAGATATTTTGCTTGTTTCGACGCTTAAACGGTAGTGCATTGCATTAGCCCTGTGAAATGGAGTTCAACGAGCGCTTAAACGTTGAAATATCTCCAACGGGAAGGAAATGACGGCTAGATTTCAGCAAAATCGACGAAATATTCGCGATTTGCGAGCTATTTTGCTTGTTTCGACGCTTAAATTGTTGTGCATTGCATTAGCACTGTGAAATTTAGTTCAACGAGCGCTTAAACGTCGAAATATCTCCAACGGGAAGGAAATGACGGCTATTTTTCGTCAAAATCGACGAAATATTCGCGATTTGCGAGATATTTTACTTGTTTGGACGCTTAAACGGTAGTGCATTTCATTAGCACTGTGAAATGGAGTTCAACGAGCGCTTAAACGTTGAAATATCTCCAACGGGAAGGAAATGACGGCTAGATTTCAGCAAAATCGACGAAATATTCGCGATTTGCGAGCTATTCTGCTTGTTTCGACGCTTAAATGGTTGTGCATTGCATTAGCACTGTGAAATGGTGTTCAACGAGTGCTTTGTCGTGTAAAATTAAGGTAAAAAGTAAGGAACTTGTTAATTTCCGAAAAGGAGATAAAGTTCTTTTTATTTTTTACTCAATTTATACAATTCTTTCGGTTCGCGATGATACACTTTCGATACTTGGATTAGTTAAGAATTTTTTTATTAGACTGACTGGATGATTTTGAAGGGAGCATTTATATTCTTCCATTCGTTGGAGTGGGAGAAGGTTTTGTTTATACTTAGTGTAAAATTGGGAGAACGGCTGGAGTGATCGTGTTACGACCGTTCGCGGAGAGACGTGATCGCGAGATAGCACGTCAACGAGAGTTGTAAATTCTCGCTACGATTATGTTAATCGACGCCGCGAAATAGTCGTTCCCCTGTTTCGTTTAGGATAACAGAGGTGGTTTAATGAATATAGCACTGTGTTAACACTAATAAATTAACGTTTATTTCAACAACTTATTAATTAGAAGGATATAAATGGAACAACAAAAGAAATGTAACTACGTAATGCGCGATATAAGATATGTATTGACTGTTTGGCTTCTCGAAACGTTCTGTCCGCCCTTCGATTTGTTGGTTTTTTCTGGAAGGCGACCCCCACTACGTTCGGATCACTCCACCTTTGTTTACGCCAGATAAAATAACGGCCACGAATCGACGCCTCTGGAGGTCGCTCCGCTTAATGAGTCATGCGCTTGCCACTACAATATTTATTTGTCGGGCAGCCGCGACGATCCGCCCGCGACATTGTAGTGCCGCGACCGACGGTTAAGAATATGATCTATGGCAAGCCGCATGGCGTAACAGATCGAATGCCACTCAGGCGGCTGAGAACGGGTGCTGACCGGACGGCCACACGCGATAAGGCGTTCGGAATTTCGGTTTGTTATATACAGTTGCTCGAATTTCGTCTGTGACAGCTTAAACGTCGAAATATCTCCAACGGGAAGGAAATGACGGCTATTTTACGTCAAAATCGACGAAATCTTCGCGATTTGCGAGCTATTTTGCTTGTTTCGACGCTTAAATGGTTGTGCATTGCATTAGCACTGTGAAATTTAGTTCAACGAGCGCTTAAACGTCGAAATATCTCCAACGGGAAGGAAATGACTGCTATTTTTCGTCAAAATCGACGAAATCTTCGCGATTTGCGAGATATTTTGCTTGTTTCGACACTTAAACGGTAGTGCATTGCATTAGCACTGTGAAATGGAGTTCAACGAGCGCTTAAACGTCGTAATATCTCCAACGGGAAGGAAATGACTGCTATTTTTCGTCAAAATCGACGAAATCTTCGCGATTTGCGAGATATTATGCTTGTTTCGACACTTAAACGGTAGTGCATTGCATTACCACTGTGAAATGGAGTTCAACGAGCGCTTAAACGTTGAAATATCTCCAACGGGAAGGAAATGACGGCTAGATTTCAGCAAAATCGACGAAATCTTCGCGATTTGCGAGATATTATGCTTGTTTCGACACTTAAACGGTAGTGCATTGCATTACCACTGTGAAATGGAGTTCAACGAGCGCTTAAACGTTGAAATATCTCCAACGGGAAGGAAATGACGGCTAGATTTCAGCAAAATCGACGAAATATTCGCGATTTGGGAGCTATTTTGCTTGTTTCGACGCTTAAATGGTTGTGCATTCATTAGCACTGTGAAATGGAGTTCAACGAGTGCTTAAACGTCGAAATATCTCCAACGGGAAGCAAATGACGGCTATTTTTCGTCAAAATCGACGAAATCTTCGCGATTTGCGAGATATTTTGCTTGTTTCGACACTTAAACGGTAGTGCATTGCATTAGCACTGTGAAATGGAGTTCAACGAGCGCTTAAACGTCGAAATATCTCCAACGGGAAGGAAATGACGGCTAGATTTCAGCAAAATCGGCGAAATATTCGCGATTTGCGAGCTATTTTGCTTTTTTCGACGCTTAAATGGTTGTGCATTGCATTAGCACTGTGAAATGGAGTTCAACGAGCGCTTAAACGTCGAAATATCTCCAACGGGAAGGAAATGACGGCTAGATTTCAGCATAATCGACGAAATATTCGCGATTTGCTAGCTATTTTGCTTGCTTCGACGCTTAAATGGTTGTGCATTGCATTAGCACTGTGAAATGGAGTTCAACGAGCACTTAAACGTCGAAATATATCCAACGGGAAGGAAATGACGGCTATTTTTCATCAAAATCGACGAAATCTTTGCGATTTGCGAGATATTTTGCTTGTTTCGACGCTTAAACGGTAGTGCATTGCATTAGCCCTGTGAAATGGAGTTCAACGAGCGCTTAAACGTTGAAATATCTCCAACGGGAAGGAAATGACGGCTAGATTTCAGCAAAATCGACGAAATATTCGCGATTTGCGAGCTATTTTGCTTGTTTCGACGCTTAAATTGTTGTGCATTGCATTAGCACTGTGAAATTTAGTTCAACGAGCGCTTAAACGTCGAAATATCTCCAACGGGAAGGAAACGACGACAATTTTTCGTCAAAATTGACGAAATATTCGCGATTTGCGAGCTATTTTGCTTTTTTCGACGCTTAAATGGTTATGCATTGCATTAGCACTGTGAAATGGAGTTCAACGAGCGCTTAAACGTCGAAATATCTCCAACGGGAAGGAAACGACGACAATTTTTCGTCAAAATTGACGAAATATTCGCGATTTGCGAGCTATTTTGCTTGTTTCGACGCTTAAATGGCTGTGCATTGCATTAGCACTGTGAAATGGAGTTCAACGAGCGCTTAAACGTCGAAATATGTCCAACGGGAAGGAAATGACGTCTATTTTTCGTCAAAATCGACGAAATATTCGCGATTGCCGAGATATTTCGCTTGTTTCGACACTTAAACGGTAGTGCAATGCATTAGCACTGTGAAATGGAGTTCAACGAGCTCTTAACGTCGAAATATCTCCAACGGGAAGGAAATGACGGCTAGATTTCAGCGTAATCGACGAAATCTTCGCGATTTGCGAGATATTATGCTTGTTTCGACACTTAAACGGTAGTGCATTGCATTAGCACTGTGAAATGGAGTTCAACGAACGCTTAAACGTCGAAATATATCCAACGGGAAGGAAATGACTGCTATTTTTCATCAAAATCGACGAAATCTTTGCGATTTGCGAGATATTTTGCTTGTTTCGACGCTTAAACGGTAGTGCATTGCATTAGCCCTGTGAAATGGAGTTCAACGAGCGCTTAAACGTTGAAATATCTCCAACGGGAAGGAAATGACGGCTAGATTTCAGCAAAATCGACGAAATATTCGCGATTTGGGAGCTATTTTGCTTGTTTCGACGCTTAAATGGTTGTGCATTCATTAGCACTGTGAAATGGAGTTCAACGAGTGCTTAAACGTCGAAATATCTCCAACGGGAAGCAAATGACGGCTATTTTTCGTCAAAATCGACGAAATCTTCGCGATTTGCGAGATATTTTGCTTGTTTCGACACTTAAACGGTAGTGCATTGCATTAGCACTGTGAAATGGAGTTCAACGAGCGCTTAAACGTCGAAATATCTCCAACGGGAAGGAAATGACGGCTAGATTTCAGCATAATCGACGAAATATTCGCGATTTGCGAGCTATTTTGCTTGTTTCGACGCTTAAATGGTTGTGCATTGCATTAGCACTGTGAAATTTAGTTCAACGAGCGCTTAAACGTCGAAGTATCTCCAACGGGAAGGAAATGACGAATATTTTTCGTCAAAATCGACGAAATATTCGCGATTTGCGAGCTATTTTGTCTGTTTCGACGCTTAAACGGTAGTGCACTGCATTAGCACTGTGAAATGGAGTTCAACGAGCGCTTAAACGTCGAAATATCTCCAACGGGAACGAAATGACGGCTATTTTTCGTCATAATCGACGAAATCTTTGCGATTTGCGAGATATTTTGCTTGTTTCGACACTTAAACGGTAGTGCATTGCATTAGCACTGTGAAATGGAGTTCAACGAGCGCTTAAACGACGAAATATCTCCAACGGGAAGGAAATGACGGCCAGATTTCAGCAAAATCGGCGAAATATTCGCGATTTGCGAGCTATTTTGCTTGTTTCGACGCTTAAATGGCTGTGCATTGCATTAGCACTGTGAAATGGAGTTCAACGAGCGCTTAAACGTCGAAATATCTCCAACGGGAAGGAAATGACGTCTTTTTTTTCGTCAAAATCGACGAAATATTCGCGATTTGCGAGCTATTATGCTTGTTTCGACACTTAAACGGTAGTGCATTGCATTAGCACTGTGAAATGGAGTTCAACGAGCGCTTAAACGTCGAAATATCTCCAACGGGAAGGAAATGACGGCTAGATTTCGTCAAAATCGACGAAATCTTCGCGATTTGCGAGATATTTTGCTTGTTTCGACACTTAAACTGTAGTGCATTGCATTAGCACTGTGAAATGGAGTTCAACGAGCGCTTAAACGTCGAAATGTCTCCAACGGGAAGGAAATGACGGCTAGATTTCAGCAAAATCGACGAAATATTCGCGATTTGCGAGCTATTTTGCTTGTTTCGACGCTTAAACGGTAGTGCACTGCATTAGCACTGTGAAATGGAGTTCAACGAGCGCTTAAACGTTGAAATATCTCCAACGGGAAGGAAATGACGGCTAGATTTCAGCATAATCGACGAAATATTCGCGATTTGCGAGCTATTTTGCTTGTTTCGACGCTTAAATGGTTGTGCATTGCATTAGCACTGTGAAATTTAGTTCAACGAGCGCTTAAACGTCGAAGTATCTCCAACGGGAAGGAAATGACGAATATTTTTCGTCAAAATCGACGAAATATTCGCGATTTGCGAGCTATTTTGTCTGTTTCGACGCTTAAACGGTAGTGCACTGCATTAGCACTGTGAAATGGAGTTCAACGAGCGCTTAAACGTCGAAATATCTCCAACGGGAACGAAATGACGGCTATTTTTCGTCATAATCGACGAAATCTTTGCGATTTGCGAGATATTTTGCTTGTTTCGTCGCTTAAACGGTAGTGCATTGCATTAGCACTGTGAAATGGAGTTCAACGAGCGCTTAAACGTCGTAATATCTCCAACGGGAAGGAAATGACTGCTATTTCTCGTCAAAATCGACGAAATCTTCGCGATTTGCGAGATATTAGGCTTGTTTCGACACTTAAACGGTAGTGCATTGCATTAGCACTGTGAAATGGAGTTCAACGAGCGCTTAAACGTCGAAATATCTCCAACGGGAAGGAAATGACGGCTAGATTTCAGCAAAATCGACGAAATATTCGCGATTTGCGAGCTATTTTGCTTGCTTCGACGCTTAAATGGTTGTGCATTGCATTAGCACTGTGAAATGGAGTTCAACGAGCACTTAAACGTCGAAATATATCCAACGGGAAGGAAATGACGGCTATTTTTCATCAAAATCGACGAAATCTTTGCGATTTGCGAGATATTTTGCTTGTTTCGACGCTTAAACGGTAGTGCATTGCATTAGCCCTGTGAAATGGAGTTCAACGAGCGCTTAAACGTTGAAATATCTCCAACGGGAAGGAAATGACGGCTAGATTTCAGCAAAATCGACGAAATATTCGCGATTTGCGAGCTATTTTGCTTGTTTCGACGCTTAAATTGTTGTGCATTGCATTAGCACTGTGAAATTTAGTTCAACGAGCGCTTAAACGTCGAAATATCTCCAACGGGAAGGAAATGACGGCTATTTTTCGTCAAAATCGACGAAATATTCGCGATTTGCGAGATATTTTACTTGTTTGGACGCTTAAACGGTAGTGCATTTCATTAGCACTGTGAAATGGAGTTCAACGAGCGCTTAAACGTTGAAATATCTCCAACGGGAAGGAAATGACGGCTAGATTTCAGCAAAATCGGCGAAATATTCGCGATTTGCGAGCTATTTTGCTTGTTTCGACGCTTAAACGGTAGTGCATTGCATTAGCACTGTGAAATGGAGTTCAACGAGTGCTTAAACGTCGAAATATCTCCAACGGGAAGGAAATGACGGCTAGATTTCCTCAAAATCGACGAAATATTAGCGATTTGCGAGCTATTTTGTTTGTTTCGACGCTTAAATTGTTGTGCATTGCATTAGCACTGTGAAATGGAGTTCAACGAGCGCTTAAACGTCGAAATATCTCCAACGGGAAGCAAACGACGACAATTTTTCGTCAAAATTGACGAAATATTCGCGATTTGCGAGCTATTTTGCTTTTTTCGACGCTTAAATGGTTATGCATTGCATTAGCACTGTGAAATGGAGTTCAACGAGCGCTTAAACGTCGAAATATCTCCAACGGGAAGGAAATGACGGATAGATTTCAGCATAATCGACGAAATATTCGCGATTTGCGAGCTATTTTGCTTGTTTCGACGCTTAAATGGCTGTGCACTGCATTAGCACTGTGAAATGGAGTTCAACGAGCGCTTAAACGTTGAAATATCTCCAACGGGAAGGAAATGACGGCTAGATTTCAGCATAATCGACGAAATATTCGCGATTTGCGAGCTATTTTGCTTGTTTCGACGCTTAAATGGTTGTGCATTGCATTAGCACTGTCAAATTTAGTTCAACGAGCGCTTAAACGTCGATGTATCTCCAACGGGAAGGAAATGACGAATATTTTTCGTCAAAATCGACGAAATATTCGCGATTTGCGAGCTATTTTGTCTGTTTCGACGCTTAAACGGTAGTGCACTGCATTAGCACTGTGAAATGGAGTTCAACGAGCGCTTAAACGTCGAAATATCTCCACCGGGAACGAAATGACGGCTATTTTTCGTCATAATCGACGAAATCTTTGCGATTTGCGAGATATTTTGCTTGTTTCGACGCTTAAACGGTAGTGCATTGCATTAGCACTGTGAAATGGAGTTCAACGAGCGCTTAAACGTCGTAATATCTCCAACGGGAAGGAAATGACTGCTATTTCTCGTCAAAATCGACGAAATCTTCGCGATTTGCGAGATATTAGGCTTGTTTCGACACTTAAACGGTAGTGCATTGCATTACCACTGTGAAATGGAGTTCAACGAGCGCTTAAACGTCGAAATATATCCAACGGGAAGGAAATGACGGCTATTTTTCATCAAAATCGACGAAATCTTTGCGATTTGCGAGATATTTTGCTTGTTTCGACGCTTAAACGGTAGTGCATTGCATTAGCCCTGTGAAATGGAGTTCAACGAGCGCTTAAACGTCGAAATATATCCAACGGGAAGGAAATGACGGCTATTTTTCATCAAAATCGACGAAATCTTTGCGATTTGCGAGATATTTTGCTTGTTTCGACGCTTAAACGGTAGTGCATTGCATTAGCCCTGTGAAATGGAGTTCAACGAGCGCTTAAACGTTGAAATATCTCCAACGGGAAGGAAATGACGGCTAGATTTCAGCAAAATCGACGAAATATTCGCGATTTGCGAGCTATTTTGCTTGTTTCGACGCTTAAATGGTTGTGCATTGCATTACCACTGTGAAATTTAGTTCAACGAGCGCTTAAACGTCGAAATATCTCCAACGGGAAGGAAATGACGGCTATTTTTCGTCAAAATCGACGAAATATTCGCGATTTGCGAGATATTTTACTTGTTTCGACGCTTAAACGGTAGTGCATTGCATTAGCACTGTGAAATGGAGTTCAACGAGCGCTTAAACGTTGAAATAACTCCAACGGGAAGGAAATGACGGCTAGATTTCAGCAAAATCGACGAAATATTCGCGATTTGCGAGCTATTCTGCTTGTTTCGACGCTTAAATGGTTGTGCATTGCATTAGCACTGTGAAATGGTGTTCAACGAGTGCTTTGTCGTGTAAAATTAAGGTAAAAAGTAAGGAACTTGTTAATTTCCGAAAAGGAGATAAAGTTCTTTTTATTTTTTACTCAATTTATACAATTCTTTCGGTTCGCGATGATACACTTTCGATACTTGGATTAGTTAAGAATTTTTTTATTAGACTGACTGGATGATTTTGAAGGGAGCATTTATATTCTTCCATTCGTTGGAGTGGGAGAAGGTTTTGTTTATACTTAGTGTAAAATTGGGAGAACGGCTGGAGTGATCGAATGCCACTCAGGCGGCTGAGAACGGGTGCTGACCGGACGGCCACACGCGATAAGGCGTTCGGAATTTCGGTTTGTTATATACAGTTGCTCGAATTTCGTCTGTGACAGCTTAAACGTCGAAATATCTCCAACGGGAAGGGAATGACGGCTATTTTACGTCAAAATCGACGAAATCTTCGCGATTTGCGAGCTATTTTGCTTGTTTCGACGCTTAAATGGTTGTGCATTGCATTAGCACTGTGAAATTTAGTTCAACGAGCGCTTAAACGTCGAAATATCTCCAACGGGAAGGAAATGACTGCTATTTTTCGTCAAAATCGACGAAATCTTCGCGATTTGCGAGATATTTTGCTTGTTTCGACACTTAAACGGTAGTGCAATGCATTAGCACTGTGAAATGGAGTTCAACGAGCTCTTAACGTCGAAATATCTCCAACGGGAAGGAAATGACGGCTAGATTTCAGCGTAATCGACGAAATCTTCGCGATTTGCGAGATATTATGCTTGTTTCGACACTTAAACGGTAGTGCATTGCATTAGCACTGTGAAATGGAGTTCAACGAACGCTTAAACGTCGAAATATATCCAACGGGAAGGAAATGACGGCTATTTTTCATCAAAATCGACGAAATCTTTGCGATTTGCGAGATATTTTGCTTGTTTCGAGGCTTAAACGGTAGTGCATTGCATTAGCCCTGTGAAATGGAGTTCAACGAGCGCTTAAACGTTGAAATATCTCCAACGGGAAGGAAATGACGGCTAGATTTCAGCAAAATCGACGAAATATTCGCGATTTGGGAGCTATTTTGCTTGTTTCGACGCTTAAATGGTTGTGCATTCATTAGCACTGTGAAATGGAGTTCAACGAGTGCTTAAACGTCGAAATATCTCCAACGGGAAGCAAATGACGGCTATTTTTCGTCAAAATCGACGAAATCTTCGCGATTTGAGAGATATTTTGCTTGTTTCGACACTTAAACGGTAGTGCATTGCATTAGCACTGTGAAATGGAGTTCAACGAGCGCTTAAACGTCGAAATATCTCCAACGGGAAGGAAATGACGGCTAGATTTCAGCAAAATCGGCGAAATATTCGCGATTTGCGAGCTATTTTGCTTGTTTCGACGCTTAAACGGTAGTGCATTGCATTAGCACTGTGAAATGGAGTTCAACGAGTGCTTAAACGTCGAAATATCTCCAACGGGAAGGAAATGACGGCTAGATTTCCTCAAAATCGACGAAATATTAGCGATTTGCGAGCTATTTTGTTTGTTTCGACGCTTAAATTGTAGTGCATTGCATTAGCACTGTGAAATGGAGTTCAACGAGCGCTTAAACGTCGAAATATCTCCAACGGGAAGCAAACGACGACAATTTTTCGTCAAAATTGACGAAATATTCGCGATTTGCGAGCTATTTTGCTTTTTTCGACGCTTAAATGGTTATGCATTGCATTAGCACTGTGAAATGGAGTTCAACGAGCGCTTAAACGTCGAAATATCTCCAACGGGAAGGAAATGACGGATAGATTTCAGCATAATCGACGAAATATTCGCGATTTGCGAGCTATTTTGCTTGTTTCGACGCTTAAATGGCTGTGCACTGCATTAGCACTGTGAAATGGAGTTCAACGAGCGCTTAAACGTTGAAATATCTCCAACGGGAAGGAAATGACGGCTAGATTTCAGCATAATCGACGAAATATTCGCGATTTGCGAGCTATTTTGCTTGTTTCGACGCTTAAATGGTTGTGCATTGCATTAGCACTGTCAAATTTAGTTCAACGAGCGCTTAAACGTCGATGTATCTCCAACGGGAAGGAAATGACGAATATTTTTCGTCAAAATCGACGAAATATTCGCGATTTGCGAGCTATTTTGTCTGTTTCGACGCTTAAACGGTAGTGCACTGCATTAGCACTGTGAAATGGAGTTCAACGAGCGCTTAAACGTCGAAATATCTCCACCGGGAACGAAATGACGGCTATTTTTCGTCATAATCGACGAAATCTTTGCGATTTGCGAGATATTTTGCTTGTTTCGACGCTTAAACGGTAGTGCATTGCATTAGCACTGTGAAATGGAGTTCAACGAGCGCTTAAACGTCGTAATATCTCCAACGGGAAGGAAATGACTGCTATTTCTCGTCAAAATCGACGAAATCTTCGCGATTTGCGAGATATTAGGCTTGTTTCGACACTTAAACGGTAGTGCATTGCATTACCACTGTGAAATGGAGTTCAACGAGCGCTTAAACGTCGAAATATATCCAACGGGAAGGAAATGACGGCTATTTTTCATCAAAATCGACGAAATCTTTGCGATTTGCGAGATATTTTGCTTGTTTCGACGCTTAAACGGTAGTGCATTGCATTAGCCCTGTGAAATGGAGTTCAACGAGCGCTTAAACGTCGAAATATATCCAACGGGAAGGAAATGACGGCTATTTTTCATCAAAATCGACGAAATCTTTGCGATTTGCGAGATATTTTGCTTGTTTCGACGCTTAAACGGTAGTGCATTGCATTAGCCCTGTGAAATGGAGTTCAACGAGCGCTTAAACGTTGAAATATCTCCAACGGGAAGGAAATGACGGCTAGATTTCAGCAAAATCGACGAAATATTCGCGATTTGCGAGCTATTTTGCTTGTTTCGACGCTTAAATGGTTGTGCATTGCATTACCACTGTGAAATTTAGTTCAACGAGCGCTTAAACGTCGAAATATCTCCAACGGGAAGGAAATGACGGCTATTTTTCGTCAAAATCGACGAAATATTCGCGATTTGCGAGATATTTTACTTGTTTCGACGCTTAAACGGTAGTGCATTGCATTAGCACTGTGAAATGGAGTTCAACGAGCGCTTAAACGTTGAAATAACTCCAACGGGAAGGAAATGACGGCTAGATTTCAGCAAAATCGACGAAATATTCGCGATTTGCGAGCTATTCTGCTTGTTTCGACGCTTAAATGGTTGTGCATTGCATTAGCACTGTGAAATGGTGTTCAACGAGTGCTTTGTCGTGTAAAATTAAGGTAAAAAGTAAGGAACTTGTTAATTTCCGAAAAGGAGATAAAGTTCTTTTTATTTTTTACTCAATTTATACAATCCTTTCGGTTCGCGATGATACACTTTCGATACTTGGATTAGTTAAGAATTTTTTTATTAGACTGACTGGATGATTTTGTAGGGAGCATTTATATTCTTCCATTCGTTGGAGTGGGAGAAGGTTTTGTTTATACTTAGTGTAAAATTGGGAGAACGGCTGGAGTGATCGAATGCCACTCAGGCGGCTGAGAACGGGTGCTGACCGGACGGCCACACGCGATAAGGCGTTCGGAATTTCGGTTTGTTATATACAGTTGCTCGAATTTCGTCTGTGACAGCTTAAACGTCGAAATATCTCCAACGGGAAGGGAATGACGGCTATTTTACGTCAAAATCGACGAAATCTTCGCGATTTGCGAGCTATTTTGCTTGTTTCGACGCTTAAATGGTTGTGCATTGCATTAGCACTGTGAAATTTAGTTCAACGAGCGCTTAAACGTCGAAATATCTCCAACGGGAAGGAAATGACTGCTATTTTTCGTCAAAATCGACGAAATCTTCGCGATTTGCGAGATATTTTGCTTGTTTCGACACTTAAACGGTAGTGCATTGCATTAGCACTGTGAAATGGAGTTCAACGAGCGCTTAAACGTCGTAATATCTCCAACGGGAAGGAAATGACTGCTATTTTTCGTCAAAATCGACGAAATCTTCGCGATTTGCGAGATATTATGCTTGTTTCGACACTTAAACGGTAGTGCATTGCATTACCACTGTGAAATGGAGTTCAACGAGCGCTTAAACGTTGAAATATCTCCAACGGGAAGGAAATGACGGCTAGATTTCAGCAAAATCGACGAAATCTTCGCGATTTGCGAGATATTATGCTTGTTTCGACACTTAAACGGTAGTGCATTGCATTACCACAGTGAAATGGAGTTCAACGAGCGCTTAAACGTTGAAATATCTCCAACGGGAAGGAAATGACGGCTAGATTTCAGCAAAATCGACGAAATATTCGCGATTTGGGAGCTATTTTGCTTGTTTCGACGCTTAAATGGTTGTGCATTCATTAGCACTGTGAAATGGAGTTCAACTAGTGCTTAAACGTCGAAATATCTCCAACGGGAAGCAAATGACGGCTATTTTTCGTCAAAATCGACGAAATCTTCGCGATTTGCGAGATATTTTGCTTGTTTCGACACTTAAACGGTAGTGCATTGCATTAGCACTGTGAAATGGAGTTCAACGAGCGCTTAAACGTCGAAATATCTCCAACGGGAAGGAAATGACGGCTAGATTTCAGCAAAATCGGCGAAATATTCGCGATTTGCGAGCTATTTTGCTTTTTTCGACGCTTAAATGGTTGTGCATTGCATTAGCACTGTGAAATGGAGTTCAACGAGTGCTTAAACGTCGAAATATCTCCAACGGGAAGGAAATGACGGCTAGATTTCCTCAAAATCGACGAAATATTAGCGATTTGCGAGCTATTTTGTTTGTTTCGACGCTTAAATGGTTGTGCATTGCATTAGCACTGTGAAATGGAGTTCAACGAGCGCTTAAACGTCGAAATATCTCCAACGGGAAGGAAACGACGACAATTTTTCGTCAAAATTGACGAAATATTCGCGATTTGCGAGCTATTTTGCTTGTTTCGACGCTTAAACGGTAGTGCATTGCATTAGCACTGTGAAATGGAGTTCAACGAGCGCTTAAGCGTCGAAATATCTCCAACGGGAAGGAAATGACGACTATTTTTCGTCAAAATAGACGAAATATTCGCGATTTGCGAGATATTTTGCTTGCTTCGACGCTTAAGCGGTAGTGCATTGCTTTAGCACAGTGAAATGGAGTTCAACGAGTGCTTAAACGTCGAAATATCTCCAACGGAAAGGAAATGACGGCTAGATTTCATCAAACTCGACGAAATCTTCGCGATTTGCGAGATATTTTGCTTGTTTCGTCGCTTAAATGGTTGTGCATTGCATTAGCACTGTGAAATGGAGTTCAACGAGCGCTTAAACGTCGAAATATCTCCAACGGGAAGGAAATGACTGCTATTTTTCGTCAAAATCGACGAAATCTTCGCGATTTGCGAGATATTTTGCTTGTTTCGACACTTAAACGGTAGTGCATTGCATTAGCACTGTGAAATGGAGTTCAACGAGCGCTTAAACGTCGTAATATCTCCAACGGGAAGGAAATGACGACTATTTTTCGTCAAAATAGACGAAATATTCGCGATTTGCGAGATATTTTGCTTGCTTCGACGCTTAAGCGGTAGTGCATTGCTTTAGCACTGTGAAATGGAGTTCAACGAGTGCTTAAACGTCGAAATATCTCCAACGGAAAGGAAATGACGGCTAGATTTCATCAAACTCGACGAAATCTTCGCGATTTGCGAGATATTTTGCTTGTTTCGTCGCTTAAATGGTTGTGCATTGCATTAGCACTGTGAAATGGAGTTCAACGAGCGCTTAAACGTCGAAATATCTCCAACGGGAAGGAAATGACTGCTATTTTTCGTCAAAATCGACGAAATCTTCGCGATTTGCGAGATATTTTGCTTGTTTCGACACTTAAACGGTAGTGCATTGCATTAGCACTGTGAAATGGAGTTCAACGAGCGCTTAAACGTCGTAATATCTCCAACGGGAAGGAAATGACTGCTATTTTTCGTCAAAATCGACGAAATCTTCGCGATTTGCGAGATATTATGCTTGTTTCGACACTTAAACGGTAGTGCATTGCATTACCACTGTGAAATGGAGTTCAACGAGCGCTTAAACGTTGAAATATCTCCAACGGGAAGGAAATGACGGCTAGATTTCAGCAAAATCGACGAAATGTTCGCGATTTGCGAGATATTATGCTTGTTTCGACACTTAAACGGTAGTGCATTGCATTACCACAGTGAAATGGAGTTCAACGAGCGCTTAAACGTTGAAATATCTCCAACGGGAAGGAAATGACGGCTAGATTTCAGCAAAATCGACGAAATATTCGCGATTTGGGAGCTATTTTGCTTGTTTCGACGCTTAAATGGTTGTGCATTCATTAGCACTGTGAAATGGAGTTCAACGAGTGCTTAAACGTCGAAATATCTCCAACGGGAAGCAAATGACGGCTATTTTTCGTCAAAATCGACGAAATCTTCGCGATTTGCGAGATATTTTGCTTGTTTCGACACTTAAACGGTAGTGCATTGCATTAGCACTGTGAAATGGAGTTCAACGAGCGCTTAAACGTCGAAATATCTCCAACGGGAAGGAACTGACGGCTAGATTTCAGCAAAATCGGCGAAATATTCGCGATTTGCGAGCTATTTTGCTTTTTTCGACGCTTAAATGGTTGTGCATTGCATTAGCACTGTGAAATGGAGTTCAACGAGCGCTTAAACGTCGAAATATCTCCAACGGGAAGGAAATGACGGCTAGATTTCAGCATAATCGACGAAATATTCGCGATTTGCTAGCTATTTTGCTTGTTTCGACGCTTAAATGGCTGTGCATTGCATTAGCACTGTGATATGGAGTTCAATGAGCGCTTAAACGTCGAAATATCTCCATCGGGAAGGAAATGACGTCTATTTTTCGTCAAAATCGACGAAATATTCGCGATTTGCGAGCTATTTTGCTTGTTTCGACGCTTAAACGGTAGTGCATTGCATTAGGACTGTGAAATGGAGTTCAAGGAGTGCTTAAACGTCGAAATATCTCCAACGGGAAGGAAATGACGGCTAGATTTCCTCAAAATCGACGAAATATTAGCGATTTGCGAGCTATTTTGTTTGTTTCGACGCTTAAATGGTTGTGCATTGCATTAGCACTGTGAAATGGAGTTCAACGAGCGCTTAAACGTCGAAATATCTCCAACGGGAAGGAAACGACGACAATTTTTCGTCAAAATTGACGAAATATTCGCGATTTGCGAGCTATTTTGCTTGTTTCGACGCTTAAACGGTAGTGCATTGCATTAGCACTGTGAAATGGAGTTCAACGAGCGCTTAAGCGTCGAAATATCTCCAACGGGAAGGAAATGACGACTATTTTTCGTCAAAATCGACGAAATATTCGCGATTTGCGAGATATTTTGCTTGCTTCGACGCTTAAGCGGTAGTGCATTGCTTTAGCACTGTGAAATGGAGTTCAACGAGTGCTTAAACGTCGAAATATCTCCAACGGAAAGGAAATGACGGCTAGATTTCATCAAACTCGACGAAATCTTCGCGATTTGCGAGATATTTTGCTTGTTTCGACGCTTAAATGGTTGTGCATTGCATTAGCACTGTGAAATGGAGTTCAACGAGCGCTTAAACGTCGAAATATCTCCAACGGGAAGGAAATGACGGCTATTTTTCGTCAAAATCGACGAAATCTTCGCGATTTGCGAGCTATTTTGCCTGTTTCGACGCTTAAACGGTAGTGCACTGCATTAGCACTGTGAAATGGAGTTCAACGAGCGCTTAAACGTTGAAATATCTCCAACGGGAAGGAAATGACCGCTAGATTTCAGCAAAATCGACGAAATATTCGCGATTTGCGAGCTATTCTGCTTGTTTCGACGCTTAAATGGTTGTGCATTGCATTAGCACTGTGAAATGGTGTTCAACGAGTGCTTTGTCGTGTAAAATTAAGGTAAAAAGTAAGGAACTTGTTAATTTCCGAAAAGGAGATAAAGTTCTTTTTATTTTTTACTCAATTTATACAATTCTTTCGGTTCGCGATGATACACTTTCGATACTTGGATTAGTTAAGAATTTTTTTATTAGACTAACTGGATGATTTTGAAGGGAGCATTTATATTCTTCCATTCGTTGGAGTGGGAGAAGGTTTTGTTTATACTTAGTGTAAAATTGGGAGAACGGCTGGAGTGATCGAATGCCACTCAGGCGGCTGAGAACGGGTGCTGACCGGACGGCCACACGCGATAAGGCGTTCGGAATTTCGGTTTGTTATATACAGTTGCTCGAATTTCGTCTGTGACAGCTTAAACGTCGAAATATCTCCAACGGGAAGGAAATGACGGCTATTTTACGTCAAAATCGACGAAATCTTCGCGATTTGCGAGCTATTTTGCTTGTTTCGACGCTTAAATGGTTGTGCATTGCATTAGCACTGTGAAATTTAGTTCAACGAGCGCTTAAACGTCGAAATATCTCCAACGGGAAGGAAATGACGAATATTTTTCGTCAAAATCGACGAAATATTCGCGATTTGCGAGCTATTTTGTCTGTTTCGACGCTTAAACGGTAGTGCATTGCATTAGCACTGTGAAATGGAGTTCAACGAGCGCTTAAACGTCGTAATATCTCCAACGGGAAGGAAATGACTGCTATTTCTCGTCAAAATCGACGAAATCTTCGCGATTTGCGAGATATTAGGCTTGTTTCGACACTTAAACGGTAGTGCATTGCATTAGCACTGTGAAATGGAGTTCAACGAGCGCTTAAACGTCGAAATATCTCCAACGGGAAGGAAATGACGGCTAGATTTCAGCAAAATCGACGAAATATTCGCGATTTGCGAGCTATTTTGCTTGCTTCGACGCTTAAATGGTTGTGCATTGCATTAGCACTGTGAAATGGAGTTCAACGAGCACTTAAACGTCGAAATATATCCAACGGGAAGGAAATGACGGCTATTTTTCATCAAAATCGACGAAATCTTTGCGATTTGCGAGATATTTTGCTTGTTTCGACGCTTAAACGGTAGTGCATTGCATTAGCCCTGTGAAATGGAGTTCAACGAGCGCTTAAACGTTGAAATATCTCCAACGGGAAGGAAATGACGGCTAGATTTCAGCAAAATCGACGAAATATTCGCGATTTGCGAGCTATTTTGCTTGTTTCGACGCTTAAATTGTTGTGCATTGCATTAGCACTGTGAAATATAGTTCAACGAGCGCTTAAACGTCGAAATATCTCCAACGGGAAGGAAATGACGGCTATTTTTCGTCAAAATCGACGAAATATTCGCGATTTGCGAGATATTTTACTTGTTTCGACGCTTAAACGGTAGTGCATTGCATTAGCACTGTGAAATGGAGTTCAACGAGCGCTTAAACGTTGAAATATCTCCAACGGGAAGGAAATGACGGCTAGATTTCAGCAAAATCGACGAAATATTCGCGATTTGCGAGCTATTCTGCTTGTTTCGACGCCTAAATGGTTGTGCATTGCATTAGCACTGTGAAATGGTGTTCAACGAGTGCTTTGTCGTGTAAAATTAAGTTAAAAAGTAAGGAACTTGTTAATTTCCGAAAAGGAGATAAAGTTCTTTTTATTTTTTACTCAATTTATACAATTCTTTCGGTTCGCGATGATACACTTTCGATACTTGGATTAGTTAAGAATTTTTTTATTAGACTGACTGGATGATTTTGAAGGGAGCATTTATATTCTTCCATTCGTTGGAGTGGGAGAAGGTTTTGTTTATACTTAGTGTAAAATTGGGA
Source organism: Bombus vancouverensis nearcticus (assembly GCF_051014615.1). Classification (NCBI taxonomy): domain Eukaryota; kingdom Metazoa; phylum Arthropoda; class Insecta; order Hymenoptera; family Apidae; genus Bombus; species Bombus vancouverensis. The sequence goes on along the minus strand of NC_134911.1, from coordinate 329,919 downwards.
GAACGGCTGGAGTGATCGTGTTACGACCGTTCGCGGAGAGACGTGATCGCGAGATAGCACGTCAACGAGAGTTGTAAATTCTCGCTACGATTATGTTAATCGACGCCGCGAAATAGTCGTTCCCCTGTTTCGTTTAGGATAACAGAGGTGGTTTAATGAATATAGCACTGTGTTAACACTAATAAATTAACGTTTATTTCAACAACTTATTAATTAGAAGGATATAAATGGAACAACAAAAGAAATGTAACTACGTAATGCGCGATATAAGATATGTATTGACTGTTTGGCTTCTCGAAACGTTCTGTCCGCCCTTCGATTTGTTGGTTTTTTCTGGAAGGCGACCCCCACTACGTTCGGATCACGCCACCTTTGTTTACGCCAGATAAAATAACGGCCACGAATCGACGCCTCTGGAGGTCGCTCCGCTTAATGAGTCATGCGCTTGCCACTACAATGTTTATTTGTCGGGCAGCCGCGACGATCCGCCCGCGACATTGTAGTGCCGCGACCGACGGTTAAGAATATGATCTATGGCAAGCCGCATGGCGTAACAGATCGAATGCCACTCAGGCGGCTGAGAACGGGTGCTGACCGGACGGCCACACGCGATAAGGCGTTCGGAATTTCGGTTTGTTATATACAGTTGCTCGAATTTCGTCTGTGACAGCTTAAACGTCGAAATATCTCCAACGGGAAGGAAATGACGGCTATTTTACGTCAAAATCGACGAAATCTTCGCGATTTGCGAGCTATTTTGCTTGTTTCGACGCTTAAATGGTTGTGCATTGCATTAGCACTGTGAAATTTAGTTCAACGAGCGCTTAAACGTCGAAATATCTCCAACGGGAAGGAAATGACTGCTATTTTTCGTCAAAATCGACGAAATCTTCGCGATTTGCGAGATATTTTGCTTGTTTCGACACTTAAACGGTAGTGCATTGCATTAGCACTGTGAAATGGAGTTCAACGAGCGCTTAAACGTCGTAATATCTCCAACGGGAAGGAAATGACTGCTATTTTTCGTCAAAATCGACGAAATCTTCGCGATTTGCGAGATATTATGCTTGTTTCGACACTTAAACGGTAGTGCATTGCATTACCACTGTGAAATGGAGTTCAACGAGCACTTAAACGTCGAAATATATCCAACGGGAAGCAAATGACGGCTATTTTTCGTCAAAATCGACGAAATCTTCGCGATTTGCGAGATATTTTGCTTGTTTCGACACTTAAACGGTAGTGCATTGCATTAGCACTGTGAAATGGAGTTCAACGAGCGCTTAAACGTCGAAATATCTCCAACGGGAAGGAAATGACGGCTAGATTTCAGCAAAATCGGCGAAATATTCGCGATTTGCGAGCTATTTTGCTTTTTTCGACGCTTAAATGGTTGTGCATTGCATTAGCACTGTGAAATGGAGTTCAACGAGCGCTTAAACGTCGAAATATCTCCAACGGGAAGGAAATGACGGCTAGATTTCAGCATAATCGACGAAATATTCGCGATTTGCTAGCTATTTTGCTTGCTTCGACGCTTAAATGGTTGTGCATTGCATTAGCACTGTGAAATGGAGTTCAACGAGCGCTTAAACGTCGAAATATCTCCAACGGGAAGGAAATGACGGCTATTTTTCGTCAAAATCGACGAAATATTCGCGATTTGCGAGATATTTTACTTGTTTCGACGCTTAAACGGTAGTGCATTGCATTAGCACTGTGAAATGGAGTTCAACGAGCGCTTAAACGTTGAAATATCTCCAACGGGAAGGAAATGACGGCTAGATTTCAGCAAAATCGACGAAATATTCGCGATTTGCGAGCTATTCTGCTTGTTTCGACGCTTAAATTGTTGTGCATTGCATTAGCACTGTGAAATGGAGTTCAACGAGCGCTTAAACGTCGAAATATCTCCATCGGGAAGGAAATGACGTCTATTTTTCGTCAAAATCGACGAAATATTCGCGATTTGCGAGCTATTTTGCTTGTTTCGACGCTTAAACGGTAGTGCATTGCATTAGCACTGTGAAATGGAGTTCAACGAGTGCTTAAACGTCGAAATATCTCCAACGGGAAGGAAATGACGGCTAGATTTCCTCAAAATCGACGAAATATTAGCGATTTGCGAGCTATTTTGTTTGTTTCGACGCTTAAATGGTTGTGCATTGCATTAGCACTGTGAAATGGAGTTCAACGAGCGCTTAAACGTCGAAATATCTCCAACGGGAAGGAAACGACGACAATTTTTCGTCAAAATTGACGAAATATTCGCGATTTGCGAGCTATTTTGCTTTTTTCGACGCTTAAATGGTTATGCATTGCATTAGCACTGTGAAATGGAGTTCAACGAGCGCTTAAACGTCGAAATATCTCCAACGGGAAGGAAATGACGGATAGATTTCAGCATAATCGACGAAATATTCGCGATTTGCGAGCTATTTTGCTTGTTTCGACGCTTAAATGGCTGTGCATTGCATTAGCACTGTGAAATGGAGTTCAACGAGCGCTTAAACGTCGAAATATCTCCAACGGGAAGGAAATGACTGCTATTTTTCGTCAAAATCGACGAAATCTTCGCGATTTGCGAGATATTTTGCTTGTTTCGACACTTAAACGGTAGTGGATTGCATTAGCACTGTGAAATGGAGTTCAACGAGCGCTTAAACGTCGTAATATCTCCAACGGGAAGGAAATGACTGCTATTTTTCGTCAAAATCGACGAAATCTTCGCGATTTGCGAGATATTATGCTTGTTTCGACACTTAAACGGTAGTGCATTGCATTACCACTGTGAAATGGAGTTCAACGAGCGCTTAAACGTTGAAATATCTCCAACGGGAAGGAAATGACGGCTAGATTTCAGCAAATTCGACGAAATCTTCGCGATTTGCGAGATATTATGCTTGTTTCGACACTTAAACGGTAGTGCATTGCATTACCACTGTGAAATGGAGTTCAACGAGCGCTTAAACGTTGAAATATCTCCAACGGGAAGGAAATGACGGCTAGATTTCAGCAAAATCGACGAAATATTCGCGATTTGGGAGCTATTTTGCTTGTTTCGACGCTTAAATGGTTGTGCATTCATTAGCACTGTGAAATGGAGTTCAACGAGTGCTTAAACGTCGAAATATCTCCAACGGGAAGCAAATGACGGCTATTTTTCGTCAAAATCGACGAAATCTTCGCGATTTGCGAGATATTTTGCTTGTTTCGACACTTAAACGGTAGTGCATTGCATTACCACTGTGAAATGGAGTTCAACGAGCGCTTAAACGTTGAAATATCTCCAACGGGAAGGAAATGACGGCTAGATTTCAGCAAAATCGGCGAAATATTCGCGATTTGGGAGCTATTTTGCTTGTTTCGACGCTTAAATGGTTGTGCATTCATTAGCACTGTGATATGGAGTTCAACGAGTGCTTAAACGTCGAAATATCTCCAACGTGAAGCAAATGACGGCTATTTTTCGTCAAAATCGACGAAATCTTCGCGATTTGCGAGATATTTTGCTTGTTTCGACGGTTAAACGGTAGTGCATTTCATTAGCACTGTGAAATGGAGTTCAACGAGCGCTTAAACGTTGAAGTATCTCCAACGGGAAGGAAATGACGGCTAGATTTCAGCAAAAATCGACGAAATATTCGCGATTTGCGAGCTATTTTGCTTGTTTCGACACTTAAACGGTAGTGCATTGCATTACCACTGTGAAATGGAGTTCAACGAGCGCTTAAACGTTGAAATATCTCCAACGGGAAGGAAATGACGGCTAGATTTCAGCAAAATCGACGAAATATTCGCGATTTGCGAGCTATTTTGCTTGTTTCGAAGCTTAAATGGTTGTGCATTGCATTAGCACTGTGAAATGGAGTTCAACGAGTGCTTAAACGTCGAAATATCTCCAACGGGAAGCAAATGACGGCTATTTTTCGTCAAAATCGACGAAATCTTCGCGATTTGCGAGATATTTTGCTTGTTTCGACACTTAAACGGCAGTGCATTGCATTAGCACTGTGAAATGGAGTTCAACGAGCGCTTAAACGTCGAAATATCTCCAACGGGAAGGAAATGACGGCTAGATTTCAGCAAAATCGACGAAATATTCGCGATTTGCGAGCTATTTTGCATGTTTCGACGCTTAAATTGTTGTGCATTGCATTAGCACTGTGAAATGGAGTTCAACGAGCGCTTAAACGACGAAATATCTCCAACGGGAAGGAAATCACGGCTAGATTTCGTCAAAATCGACTAAATCTTCGCGATTTGCGAGATATTTTGCTTGTTTCGACACATAAACGGTAGTGCATTGCATTAGCACTGTGAAATGGAGTTCAGACGAGCGCTTAAACGACGAAATATCTCCAACGGGAAGGAAATGACGGCTAGATTTCAGCAAAATCGGCGAAATATTCGCGATTTGCGAGCTATTTTGCTTTTTTCGACGCTTAAATGGTTGTGCATTGCATTAGCACTGTGAAATGGAGTTCAACGAGCGCTTAAACGTCGAAATATCTCCAACGGGAAGGAAATGACGGCTAGATTTCAGCATAATCGACGAAATATTCGCGATTTGCGAGATATTTTGCTTGTTTCGACGCTTAAACGGTAGTGCATTGCATTAGCACTGTGAAATTGAGTTCAACGAGTGCTTGAACGTCGAAATATCTCCAACGGGATGGAAATGACTGCTATTTTTCGTCAAAATCGACGAAATCTTCGCGATTTGCGAGATATTTTGCTTGTTTCGACACTTAAACGGTAGTGCATTGCATTAGCACTGTGAAATGGAGTTCAACGAGCGCTTAAACGTCGTAATATCTCCAACGGGAAGGAAATGACTGCTATTTTTCGTCAAAATCGACGAAATCTTCGCGATTTGCGAGATGTTATGCTTGTTTCGACACTTAAACGGTAGTGCATTGCATTACCACTGTGAAATGGAGTTCAACGAGCGCTTAAACGTTGAAGAATCTCCAACGGGAAGGAAATGACGGCTAGATTTCAGCAAAATCGACGAAATATTCGCGATTTGCGAGCTATTTTGCTTGTTTCGACGCTTAAATGGTTGTGCATTGCATTAGCACTGTGAAATGGAGTTCAACGTGTGCTTAAACGTCGAAATATCTCCAACGGGAAGCAAATGACGGCTATTTTTCGTCAAAATCGACGAAATCTTCGCGATTTGCGAGATATTTTGCTTGTTTCGACACTTAAACGGCAGTGCATTGCATTAGCACTGTGAAATGGAGTTCAACGAGCGCTTGAACGTCGAAATATCTCCAACGGGAAGGAAATGACGTCTATTTTTCGTCAAAATCGACGAAATATTCGCCATTTGCGAGCTGTTTTGCTTGTTTCGACGCTTAAACGGTAGTGCATTGCATTAGCACTGTGAAATGGAGTTCAACGAGCGCTTAAACGTTGAAATATCTCCAACGGGAAGGAAATGACGGCTAGATTTCAGCAAAATCGACGAAATATTCGCGATTTGCGAGCTATTTTGCATGTTTCGACGCTTAAATTCTTGTGCATTGCATTAGCACTGTGAAATGGAGTTCAACGAGCGCTTAAACGTCGAAATATCGCTAACGGGAAGGAAATGACGGCTATTTTTCGTCAAAATCGACGAAATCTTCGCGATTTGCGAGATATTTTGCTTGTTTCGACGGTTAAACGGTAGTGCATTTCATTAGCACTGTGAAATGGAGTTCAACGAGCGCTTAAACGTTGAAATATCTACAACGGGAAGGAAATGACGGCTAGATTTCAGCAAAAATCGACGAAATATTCGCGATTTGCGAGCTATTTTGCTTGTTTCGACGCTTAAACGGTAGTGCATTGCATTAGCCCTGTGAAATGGAGTTCAACGAGCGCTTAAACGTTGAAATATCTCTAACGGGAAGGAAATGACGGCTAGATTTCAGCAAAATCGACGAAATATTCGCGATTTGCGAGCTATTTTGCTTGTTTCGACGCTTAAATTGTTGTGCATTGCATTAGCACTGTGAAATTTAGTTCAACGAGCGCTTAAACGTCGAAATATCTCCAACGGGAAGGAAATGACGGCTATTTTTCGTCAAAATCGACGAAATATTCGCGATTTGCGAGATATTTTACTTGTTTCGACGCTTAAACGGTAGTGCATTGCATTAGCACTGTGAAATGGAGTTCAACGAGCGCTTAAACGTTGAAATATCTCCAACGGGAAGGAAATGACGGCTAGATTTCAGCAAAATCGACGAAATATTCGCGATTTGCGAGCTATTCTGCTTGTTTCGACGCTTAAATTGTTGTGCATTGCATTAGCACTGTGAAATGGAGTTCAACGAGCGCTTAAACGTCGAAATATCTCCATCGGGAAGGAAATGACGTCTATTTTTCGTCAAAATCGACGAAATATTCGCGATTTGTGAGCTATTTTGCTTGTTTCGACGCTTAAACGGTAGTGCATTGCATTAGCACTGTGAAATGGAGTTCAACGAGTGCTTAAACGTCGAAATATCTCCAACGGGAAGGAAATGACGGCTAGATTTCCTCAAAATCGACGAAATATTAGCGATTTGCGAGCTATTTTGTTTGTTTCGACGCTTAAATGGTTGTGCATTGCATTAGCACTGTGAAATGGAGTTCAACGAGCGCTTAAACGTCGAAATATCTCCAACGGGAAGGAAACGACGACAATTTTTCGTCAAAATTGACGAAATATTCGCGATTTGCGAGCTATTTTGCTTTTTTCGACGCTTAAATGGTTATGCATTGCATTAGCACTGTGAAATGGAGTTCAACGAGCGCTTAAACGTCGAAATATCTCCAACGGGAAGGAAATGACGGATAGATTTCAGCATAATCGACGAAATATTCGCGATTTGCGAGCTATTTTGCTTGTTTCGACGCTTAAATGGCTGTGCATTGCATTAGCACTGTGAAATGGAGTTCAACGAGCGCTTAAACGTCGAAATATCTCCAACGGGAAGGAAATGACGTCTTTTTTTTCGTCAAAATCGACGAAATATTCGCGATTTGCGAGCTATTATGCTTGTTTCGACACTTAAACGGTAGTGCATTGCATTAGCACTGTGAAATGGAGTTCAACTAGCGCTTAAACGTCGAAATATCTCCAACGGGAAGGAAATGACGGCTAGATTTCGGCAAAATCGACGAAATCTTTGCGATTTGCGAGATATTTTGCTTGTTTCGAAGCTTAAACGGTAGTGCATTGCATTAGCACTGTGAAATGGAGTTCAACGAGCGCTTAAACGTTGAAATATCTCCAACGGGAAGGAAATGACGGCTAGATTTCAGCAAAATCGACGATATATTCGCGATTTGCGAGCTATTTTGCATGTTTCGACGCTTAAATTGTTGTGCATTGCATTAGCACTGTGAAATGGAGTTCAACGAGCGCTTAAACGACGAAATATCTCCAACGGGAAGGAAATCACGGCTAGATTTCGTCAAAATCGACTAAATCTTCGCGATTTGCGAGATATTTTGCTTGTTTCGACACATAAACGGTAGTGCATTGCATTAGCACTGTGAAATGGAGTTCAGACGAGCGCTTAAACGACGAAATATCTCCAACGGGAAGGAAATGACGGCTAGATTTCAGCAAAATCGGCGAAATATTCGCGATTTGCGAGCTATTTTGCTTTTTTCGACGCTTAAATGGTTGTGCATTGCATTAGCACTGTGAAATGGAGTTCAACGAGCGCTTAAACGTCGAAATATCTCCAACGGGAAGGAAATGACGGCTAGATTTCAGCATAATCGACGAAATATTCGCGATTTGCGAGATATTTTGCTTGTTTCGACGCTTAAACGGTAGTGCATTGCATTAGCACTGTGAAATGGAGTTCAACGAGTGCTTGAACGTCGAAATATCTCCAACGGGATGGAAATGACTGCTATTTTTCGTCAAAATCGACGAAATCTTCGCGATTTGCGAGATATTTTGCTTGTTTCGACACTTAAACGGTAGTGCATTGCATTAGCACTGTGAAATGGAGTTCAACGAGCGCTTAAACGTCGTAATATCTCCAAAGGGAAGGAAATGACTGCTATTTTTCGTCAAAATCGACGAAATCTTCGCGATTTGCGAGATGTTATGCTTGTTTCGACACTTAAACGGTAGTGCATTGCATTACCACTGTGAAATGGAGTTCAACGAGCGCTTAAACGTTGAAGTATCTCCAACGGGAAGGAAATGACGGCTAGATTTCAGCAAAATCGACGAAATATTCGCGATTTGCGAGCTATTCTGCTTGTTTCGACGCTTAAATTGTTGTGCATTGCATTAGCACTGTGAAATGGAGTTCAACGAGCGCTTAAACGTCGAAATATCTCCATCGGGAAGGAAATGACGTCTATTTTTCGTCAAAATCGACGAAATATTCGCGATTTGTGAGCTATTTTGCTTGTTTCGACGCTTAAACGGTAGTGCATTGCATTAGCACTGTGAAATGGAGTTCAACGAGTGCTTAAACGTCGAAATATCTCCAACGGGAAGGAAATGACGGCTAGATTTCCTCAAAATCGACGAAATATTAGCGATTTGCGAGCTATTTTGTTTGTTTCGACGCTTAAATGGTTGTGCATTGCATTAGCACTGTGAAATGGAGTTCAACGAGCGCTTAAACGTCGAAATATCTCCAACGGGAAGGAAACGACGACAATTTTTCGTCAAAATTGACGAAATATTCGCGATTTGCGAGCTATTTTGCTTTTTTCGACGCTTAAATGGTTATGCGTTGCATTAGCACTGTGAAATGGAGTTCAACGAGCGCTTAAACGTCGAAATATCTCCAACGGGAAGGAAATGACGGATAGATTTCAGCATAATCGACGAAATATTCGCGATTTGCGAGCTATTTTGCTTGTTTCGACGCTTAAATGGCTGTGCATTGCATTAGCACTGTGAAATGGAGTTCAACGAGCGCTTAAACGTCGAAATATCTCCAACGGGAAGGAAATGACGTCTTTTTTTTCGTCAAAATCGACGAAATATTCGCGATTTGCGAGCTATTATGCTTGTTTCGACACTTAAACGGTAGTGCATTGCATTAGCACTGTGAAATGGAGTTCAACTAGCGCTTAAACGTCGAAATATCTCCAACGGGAAGGAAATGACGGCTAGATTTCGGCAAAATCGACGAAATCTTTGCGATTTGCGAGATATTTTGCTTGTTTCGACGCTTAAATGGTTGTGCATTGCATTAGCACTGTGAAATGGAGTTCAACGAGTGCTTAAACGTCGAAATATCTCCAACGGGAAGCAAATGACGGCTATTTTTCGTCAAAATCGACGAAATCTTCGCGATTTGCGAGATATTTTGCTTGTTTCGACACTTAAACGGCAGTGCATTGCATTAGCACTGTGAAATGGAGTTCAACGAGCGCTTGAACGTCGAAATATCTCCAACGGGAAGGAAATGACGTCTATTTTTCGTCAAAATCGACGAAATCTTCGCGATTTGCGAGATATTTTGCTTGTTTCGACGGTTAAACGGTAGTGCATTTCATTAGCACTGTGAAATGGAGTTCAACGAGCGCTTAAACGTTGAAATATCTCCAACGGGAAGGAAATGACGGCTAGATTTCAGCAAAAATCGACGAAATATTCGCGATTTGCGAGCTATTTTGCTTGTTTCGACGCTTAAATGGCTGTGCATTGCATTAGCACTGTGAAATGGAGTTCAACGAGCGCTTAAACGTCGAAATATCTCCAACGGGAAGGAAATGACGACTATTTTTCGTCAAAATCGACGAAATATTCGCGATTTGCGAGCTATTTTGCTTGTTTCGACGCTTAAATGGTTGTGCATTGCATTAGCACTGTGAAATGGAGTTCAACGAGCGCTTAAGCGTCGAAATATCGTTAACGGGAAGGAAATGACGACAATTTTTCGTCAAAATCGACGAAATCTTCGCGATTTGCGAGATATTTTGCTTGTTTCGACGCTTAAACGGTAGTGCATTGCATTAGCACTGTGAAATGGAGTTCAACGAGTGCTTGAACGTCGAGATATCTCCAACGGGAAGGAAATGACGGCCATTTTTCGTCAAAATCGACGAAATCTTCGCGATTTGCGAGATATTTTGCTTGTTTCGACGGTTAAACGGTAGTGCATTTCATTAGCACTGTGAAATGGAGTTCAACGAGCGCTTAAACGTTGAAATATCTCAAACGGGAAGGAAATGACGGCTAGATTTCAGCAAAAATCGACGAAATATTCGCGATTTGCGAGCTATTTTGCTTGTTTCGACACTTAAACGGTAGTGCATTGCATTACCACTGTGAAATGGAGTTCAACGAGCGCTTAAACGTTGAAATATCTCCAACGGGAAGGAAATGACGGCTAGATTTCAGCAAAATCGACGAAATATTCGCGATTTGCGAGCTATTTTGCTTGTTTCGACGCTTAAATGGTTGTGCATTGCATTAGCACTGTGAAATGGAGTTCAACGAGTGCTTAAACGTCGAAATATCTCCAACGGGAAGCAAATGACGGCTATTTTTCGTCAAAATCGACGAAATCTTCGCGATTTGCGAGATATTTTGCTTGTTTCGACACTTAAACGGCAGTGCATTGCATTAGCACTGTGAAATGGAGTTCAACGAGCGCTTAAACGTCGAAATATCTCCAACGGGAAGCAAATGACGGCTATTTTTCGTCAAAATCGACGAAATCTTCGCGATTTGCGAGATATTTTGCTTGTTTCGACACTTAAACGGCAGTGCATTGCATTAGCACTGTGAAATGGAGTTCAACGAGCGCTTAAACGTTGAAATATCTCCAACGGGAAGGAAATGACGGCTAGATTTCAGCAAAATCGACGAAATATTCGCGATTTGCGAGCTATTTTGCATGTTTCGACGCTTAAATTGTTGTGCATTGCATTAGCACTGTGAAATGGAGTTCAACGAGCGCTTAAACGTCGAAATATCGCTAACGGGAAGGAAATGACGGCAATTTTTCGTCAAAATCGACGAAATCTTCGCGATTTGCGAGATATTTTGCTTGTTTCGACGCTTAAACGGTAGTGCATTGCATTAGCACTGTGAAATGGAGTTCAACGAGTGCTTGAACGTCGAGATATCTCCAACGGGAAGGAAATGACGGCTATTTTTCGTAAAAATCGACGAAATCTTCGCGATTCGCGAGATATTTTGCTTGTTTCGACGCTTAAATGGTTGTGCATTGCATTAGCACTGTGAAATGGAGTTCAACGTGCGCTTAAACGTCGAAATAACTCCAACGGGAAGGAAACGACGACAATTTTTCGTCAAAATCGACGAAATATTCGCGATTTGCGAGCTATTTTGCTTGTTTCGACGCTTAAACGGTAGTGCATTGCATTAGCACTGTGAAATGGAGTTCAACGAGCGCTTATACGTCGAAATATCTCCAACGGGAAGGAAATGACGGCTAGATTTCCTCAAAATCGACGAAGTCTTCGCGATTTGCGAGATATTTTGCTTGTTTCGACGCTTAAATGGTTGTGCATTGCATTAGCACTGTGAAATTTAGTTCAACGAGCGCTTAAACGTCGAAATTACTCCAACGGGAAGGAAATGACGGCTACTTTTCCTCAAAATCGACGAAATATTAGCGATTTGCGAGCTACTTTGTTTGTTTCGACGCTTAAATGGTTGTGCATTGCATTAGCACTGTGAAATGGAGTTCAACGAGCGCTTAAGCGTCGAAATATCTCCAACGGGAAGGAAATGACGACTATTTTTCGTCAAAATCGACGAAATATTCGCGATTTGCGAGATATTTTGCTTGCTTCGACGCTTAAGCGGTAGTGCATTGCTTTAGCACTGTGAAATGGAGTTCAACGAGCGCTTATACTTCGAAATATCTCCAACGGGAAGGAAATGACGGCTAGATTTCAGCATAATCGACGAAACATTCGCGATTTGCGAGCTATTTTGCTTGTTTCGACGTTTAAATGGCTGTGCATTGCATTAGCACTGTGAAATGGAGTTCAACGAGCGCTTAAACGTCGAAATATCTCCAACGGGAAGGAAATGACGACTATTTTTCGTCAAAATCGACGAAATATTCGCGATTTGCGAGCTATTTTGGTTGTTTCGACGCTTAAACGGTAGTGCATTGCATTAGCACTGTGAAATGGAGTTCAACGAGTGCTTAAACGTCGAAGTATCTCCAACGGGAAGGAAATGACGGCTAGATTTCCTCAAAATCGACGAAATATTAGCGATTTGCGAGCTATTTTGTTTGTTTCGACGCTTAAATGGTTGTGCATTGCATTAGCACTGTGAAATGGAGTTCAACGAGCGCTTAAACGTCGAAATATCTCCAACGGGAAGGAAACGACGACAATTTTTCGTCAAAATCGACGAAATATTCGCGATTTGCGAGCTATTTTGCTTGTTTCGTCGCTTAAACGGTAGTGCATTGCATTAGCACTGCGAAATGTAGTTCAACGAGCGCTTAAGCGTCGAAATATCTCCAACGGGAAGGAAATGACGGCTATTTTTCGTCAAAATGGACGAAATCTTCGCGATTTGCGAGATATTTTGCTTGTTTCGACACTTAAACGGCAGTGCATTGCATTAGCACTGTGAAATGGAGTTCAACGAGCGCTTGAACGTCGAAATATCTCCAACGGGAAGGAAATGACGTCTATTTTTCGTCAAAATCGACGAAATATTCGCCATTTGCGAGCTGTTTTGCTTGTTTCGACGCTTAAACGGTAGTGCATTGCATTAGCACTGTGAAATGGAGTTCAACGAGCGCTTAAACGTTGAAATATCTCCAACGGGAAGGAAATGACGGCTAGATTTCAGCAAAATCGACGAAATATTCGCGATTTGCGAGCTATTTTGCATGTTTCGACGCTTAAATTGTTGTGCATTGCATTAGCACTGTGAAATGGAGTTCATCGAGCGCTTAAACGTCGAAATATCGCTAACGGGAAGGAAATGACGGCTATTTTTCGTCAAAATCGACGAAATCTTCGCGATTTGCGAGATATTTTGCTTGTTTCGACGGTTAAACGGTAGTGCATTTCATTAGCACTGTGAAATGGAGTTCAACGAGCGCTTAAACGTTGAAATATCTCCAACGGGAAGGAAATGACGGCTAGATTTCAGCAAAAATCGACGAAATATTCGCGATTTGCGAGCTATTTTGCTTGTTTCGACGCTTAAATGGCTGTGCATTGCATTAGCACTGTGAAATGGAGTTCAACGAGCGCTTAAACGTCGAAATATCTCCAACGGGAAGGAAATGACGACTATTTTTCGTCAAAATCGACGAAATATTCGCGATTTGCGAGCTATTTTGCTTGTTTCGACGCTTAAATGGTTGTGCATTGCATTAGCACTGTGAAATGGAGTTCAACGAGCGCTTAAGCGTCGAAATATCGTTAACGGGAAGGAAATGACGACAATTTTTCGTCAAAATCGACGAAATCTTCGCGATTTGCGAGATATTTTGCTTGTTTCGACGCTTAAACGGTAGTGCATTGCATTAGCACTGTGAAATGGAGTTCAACGAGTGCTTGAACGTCGAGATATCTCCAACGGGAAGGAAATGACGGCCATTTTTCGTCAAAATCGACGAAATCTTCGCGATTTGCGAGATATTTTGCTTGTTTCGACGGTTAAACGGTAGTGCATTTCATTAGCACTGTGAAATGGAGTTCAACGAGCGCTTAAACGTTGAAATATCTCAAACGGGAAGGAAATGACGGCTAGATTTCAGCAAAAATCGACGAAATATTCGCGATTTGCGAGCTATTTTGCTTGTTTCGACACTTAAACGGTAGTGCATTGCATTACCACTGTGAAATGGAGTTCAACGAGCGCTTAAACGTTGAAATATCTCCAACGGGAAGGAAATGACGGCTAGATTTCAGCAAAATCGACGAAATATTCGCGATTTGCGAGCTATTTTGCTTGTTTCGACGCTTAAATGGTTGTGCATTGCATTAGCACTGTGAAATGGAGTTCAACGAGTGCTTAAACGTCGAAATATCTCCAACGGGAAGCAAATGACGGCTATTTTTCGTCAAAATCGACGAAATCTTCGCGATTTGCGAGATATTTTGCTTGTTTCGACACTTAAACGGCAGTGCATTGCATTAGCACTGTGAAATGGAGTTCAACGAGCGCTTAAACGTCGAAATATCTCCAACGGGAAGCAAATGACGGCTATTTTTCGTCAAAATCGACGAAATCTTCGCGATTTGCGAGATATTTTGCTTGTTTCGACACTTAAACGGCAGTGCATTGCATTAGCACTGTGAAATGGAGTTCAACGAGCGCTTAAACGTTGAAATATCTCCAACGGGAAGGAAATGACGGCTAGATTTCAGCAAAATCGAAGAAATATTCGCGATTTGCGAGCTATTTTGCATGTTTCGACGCTTAAATTGTTGTGCATTGCATTAGCACTGTGAAATGGAGTTCAACGAGCGCTTAAACGTCGAAATATCGCTAACGGGAAGGAAATGACGGCAATTTTTTGTCAAAATCGACGAAATCTTCGCGATTTGCGAGATATTTTGCTTGTTTCGACGCTTAAACGGTAGTGCATTGCATTAGCACTGTGAAATGGAGTTCAACGAGTGCTTGAACGTCGAGATATCTCCAACGGGAAGGAAATGACGGCTATTTTTCGTAAAAATCGACGAAATCTTCGCGATTCGCGAGATATTTTGCTTGTTTCGACGCTTAAATGGTTGTGCATTGCATTAGCACTGTGAAATGGAGTTCAACGTGCGCTTAAACGTCGAAATAACTCCAACGGGAAGGAAACGACGACAATTTTTCGTCAAAATCGACGAAATATTCGCGATTTGCGAGCTATTTTGCTTGTTTCGACGCTTAAACGGTAGTGCATTGCATTAGCACTGTGAAATGGAGTTCAACGAGCGCTTATACGTCGAAATATCTCCAACGGGAAGGAAATGACGGCTAGATTTCCTCAAAATCGACGAAGTCTTCGCGATTTGCGAGATATTTTGCTTGTTTCGACGCTTAAATGGTTGTGCATTGCATTAGCACTGTGAAATTTAGTTCAACGAGCGCTTAAACGTCGAAATTACTCCAACGGGAAGGAAATGACGGCTACTTTTCCTCAAAATCGACGAAATATTAGCGATTTGCGAGCTACTTTGTTTGTTTCGACGCTTAAATGGTTGTGCATTGCATTAGCACTGTGAAATGGAGTTCAACGAGCGCTTAAGCGTCGAAATATCTCCAACGGGAAGGAAATGACGACTATTTTTCGTCAAAAT
The DNA here is from genome assembly GCF_051014615.1 of Bombus vancouverensis nearcticus. Taxonomy (NCBI): domain Eukaryota; kingdom Metazoa; phylum Arthropoda; class Insecta; order Hymenoptera; family Apidae; genus Bombus; species Bombus vancouverensis. Next base: position 314,649 of record NC_134911.1, on the reverse strand, counting down.
CGACGAAATATTCGCGATTTGCGAGATATTTTGCTTGCTTCGACGCTTAAGCGGTAGTGCATTGCTTTAGCACTGTGAAATGGAGTTCAACGAGCGCTTATACGTCGAAATATCTCCAACGGGAAGGAAATGACGGCTAGATTTCAGCATAATCGACGAAACATTCGCGATTTGCGAGCTATTTTGCTTGTTTCGACGTTTAAATGGCTGTGCATTGCATTAGCACTGTGAAATGGAGTTCAACGAGCGCTTAAACGTCGAAATATCTCCAACGGGAAGGAAATGACGGCTAGATTTCCTCAAAATCGACGAAATATTAGCGATTTGCGAGCTATTTTGTTTGTTTCGACGCTTAAATGGTTGTGCATTGCATTAGCACTGTGAAATGGAGTTCAACGAGCGCTTAAACGTCGAAATATCTCCAACGGGAAGGAAACGACGACAATTTTTCGTCAAAATCGACGAAATATTCGCGATTTGCGAGCTATTTTGCTTGTTTCGACGCTTAAACGGTAGTGCATTGCATTAGCACTGTGAAATGGAGTTCAACGAGTGCTTAAACGTCGAAGTATCTCCAACGGGAAGGAAATGACGGCTAGATTTCCTCAAAATCGACGAAATATTAGCGATTTGCGAGCTATTTTGTTTGTTTCGACGCTTAAATGGTTGTGCATTGCATTAGCACTGTGAAATGGAGTTCAACGAGCGCTTAAACGTCGAAATATCTCCAACGGGAAGGAAACGACGACAATTTTTCGTCAAAATCGACGAAATATTCGCGATTTGCGAGCTATTTTGCTTGTTTCGACGCTTAAACGGTAGTGCATTGCATTAGCACTGCGAAATGTAGTTCAACGAGCGCTTAAGCGTCGAAATATCTCCAACGGGAAGGAAATGACGACTATTTTTCGTCAAAATCGACGAAATATTCGCGATTTGCGAGCTATTTTGCATGTTTCGACGCTTAAATTGTTGTGCATTGCATTAGCACTGTGAAATGGAGTTCAACGATCGCTTAAACGTCGAAATATCGCTAACGGGAAGGAAATGACGGCAATTTTTCGTCAAAATCGACGAAATCTTCGCGATTTGCGAGATATTTTGCTTGTTTCGACGCTTAAACGGTAGTGCATTGCATTAGCACTGTGAAATGGAGTTCAACGAGTGCTTGAACGTCGAGATATCTCCAACGGGAAGGAAATGACGGCTATTTTTCGTAAAAATCGACGAAATCTTCGCGATTCGCGAGATATTTTGCTTGTTTCGACGCTTAAATGGTTGTGCATTGCATTAGCACTGTGAAATGGAGTTCAACGTGCGCTTAAACGTCGAAATAACTCCAACGGGAAGGAAACGACGACAATTTTTCGTCAAAATCGACGAAATATTCGCGATTTGCGAGCTATTTTGCTTGTTTCGACGGTTGAACGGTAGTGCATTTCATTAGCACTGTGAAATGGAGTTCAACGAGCGCTTAAACGTTGAAATATCTCCAACGGGAAGGAAATGACGGCTAGATTTCAGCAAAAATCGACGAAATATTCGCGATTTGCGAGCTATTTTGCTTGTTTCGACGCTTAAATGGCTGTGCATTGCATTAGCACTGTGAAATGGAGTTCAACGAGCGCTTAAACGTCGAAATATCTCCAACGGGAAGGAAATGACGGCTAGATTTCAGCAAAATCGACGAAATATTCGCGATTTGCGAGCTATTTTGCATGTTTCGACGCTTAAATTGTTGTGCATTGCATTAGCACTGTGAAATGGAGTTCATCGAGCGCTTAAACGTCGAAATATCGCTAACGGGAAGGAAATGACGGCTATTTTTCGTCAAAATCGACGAAATCTTCGCGATTTGCGAGATATTTTGCTTGTTTCGACGGTTAAACGGTAGTGCATTTCATTAGCACTGTGAAATGGAGTTCAACGAGCGCTTAAACGTTGAAATATCTCCAACGGGAAGGAAATGACGGCTAGATTTCAGCAAAAATCGACGAAATATTCGCGATTTGCGAGCTATTTTGCTTGTTTCGACGCTTAAATGGCTGTGCATTGCATTAGCACTGTGAAATGGAGTTCAACGAGCGCTTAAACGTCGAAATATCTCCAACGGGAAGGAAATGACGACTATTTTTCGTCAAAATCGACGAAATATTCGCGATTTGCGAGCTATTTTGCTTGTTTCGACGCTTAAATGGTTGTGCATTGCATTAGCACTGTGAAATGGAGTTCAACGAGCGCTTAAGCGTCGAAATATCGTTAACGGGAAGGAAATGACGACAATTTTTCGTCAAAATCGACGAAATCTTCGCGATTTGCGAGATATTTTGCTTGTTTCGACGCTTAAACGGTAGTGCATTGCATTAGCACTGTGAAATGGAGTTCAACGAGTGCTTGAACGTCGAGATATCTCCAACGGGAAGGAAATGACGGCCATTTTTCGTCAAAATCGACGAAATCTTCGCGATTTGCGAGATATTTTGCTTGTTTCGACGGTTAAACGGTAGTGCATTTCATTAGCACTGTGAAATGGAGTTCAACGAGCGCTTAAACGTTGAAATATCTCAAACGGGAAGGAAATGACGGCTAGATTTCAGCAAAAATCGACGAAATATTCGCGATTTGCGAGCTATTTTGCTTGTTTCGACACTTAAACGGTAGTGCATTGCATTACCACTGTGAAATGGAGTTCAACGAGCGCTTAAACGTTGAAATATCTCCAACGGGAAGGAAATGACGGCTAGATTTCAGCAAAATCGACGAAATATTCGCGATTTGCGAGCTATTTTGCTTGTTTCGACGCTTAAATGGTTGTGCATTGCATTAGCACTGTGAAATGGAGTTCAACGAGTGCTTAAACGTCGAAATATCTCCAACGGGAAGCAAATGACGGCTATTTTTCGTCAAAATCGACGAAATCTTCGCGATTTGCGAGATATTTTGCTTGTTTCGACACTTAAACGGCAGTGCATTGCATTAGCACTGTGAAATGGAGTTCAACGAGCGCTTAAACGTCGAAATATCTCCAACGGGAAGCAAATGACGGCTATTTTTCGTCAAAATCGACGAAATCTTCGCGATTTGCGAGATATTTTGCTTGTTTCGACACTTAAACGGCAGTGCATTGCATTAGCACTGTGAAATGGAGTTCAACGAGCGCTTAAACGTTGAAATATCTCCAACGGGAAGGAAATGACGGCTAGATTTCAGCAAAATCGAAGAAATATTCGCGATTTGCGAGCTATTTTGCATGTTTCGACGCTTAAATTGTTGTGCATTGCATTAGCACTGTGAAATGGAGTTCAACGAGCGCTTAAACGTCGAAATATCGCTAACGGGAAGGAAATGACGGCAATTTTTCGTCAAAATCGACGAAATCTTCGCGATTTGCAAGATATTTTGCTTGTTTCGACGCTTAAACGGTAGTGCATTGCATTAGCACTGTGAAATGGAGTTCAACGAGTGCTTGAACGTCGAGATATCTCCAACGGGAAGGAAATGACGGCTATTTTTCGTAAAAATCGACGAAATCTTCGCGATTCGCGAGATATTTTGCTTGTTTCGACGCTTAAATGGTTGTGCATTGCATTAGCACTGTGAAATGGAGTTCAACGTGCGCTTAAACGTCGAAATAACTCCAACGGGAAGGAAACGACGACAATTTTTCGTCAAAATCGACGAAATATTCGCGATTTGCGAGCTATTTTGCTTGTTTCGACGCTTAAACGGTAGTGCATTGCATTAGCACTGTGAAATGGAGTTCAACGAGCGCTTATACGTCGAAATATCTCCAACGGGAAGGAAATGACGGCTAGATTTCCTCAAAATCGACGAAGTCTTCGCGATTTGCGAGATATTTTGCTTGTTTCGACGCTTAAATGGTTGTGCATTGCATTAGCACTGTGAAATTTAGTTCAACGAGCGCTTAAACGTCGAAATTACTCCAACGGGAAGGAAATGACGGCTACTTTTCCTCAAAATCGACGAAATATTAGCGATTTGCGAGCTACTTTGTTTGTTTCGACGCTTAAATGGTTGTGCATTGCATTAGCACTGTGAAATGGAGTTCAACGAGCGCTTAAGCGTCGAAATATCTCCAACGGGAAGGAAATGACGACTATTTTTCGTCAAAATCGACGAAATATTCGCGATTTGCGAGATATTTTGCTTGCTTCGACGCTTAAGCGGTAGTGCATTGCTTTAGCACTGTGAAATGGAGTTCAACGAGCGCTTATACGTCGAAATATCTCCAACGGGAAGGAAATGACGGCTAGATTTCAGCATAATCGACGAAACATTCGCGATTTGCGAGCTATTTTGCTTGTTTCGACGTTTAAATGGCTGTGCATTGCATTAGCACTGTGAAATGGAGTTCAACGAGCGCTTAAACGTCGAAATATCTCCAACGGGAAGGAAATGACGGCTAGATTTCCTCAAAATCGACGAAATATTAGCGATTTGCGAGCTATTTTGTTTGTTTCGACGCTTAAATGGTTGTGCATTGCATTAGCACTGTGAAATGGAGTTCAACGAGCGCTTAAACGTCGAAATATCTCCAACGGGAAGGAAACGACGACAATTTTTCGTCAAAATCGACGAAATATTCGCGATTTGCGAGCTATTTTGCTTGTTTCGACGCTTAAACGGTAGTGCATTGCATTAGCACTGTGAAATGGAGTTCAACGAGTGCTTAAACGTCGAAGTATCTCCAACGGGAAGGAAATGACGGCTAGATTTCCTCAAAATCGACGAAATATTAGCGATTTGCGAGCTATTTTGTTTGTTTCGACGCTTAAATGGTTGTGCATTGCATTAGCACTGTGAAATGGAGTTCAACGAGCGCTTAAACGTCGAAATATCTCCAACGGGAAGGAAACGACGACAATTTTTCGTCAAAATCGACGAAATATTCGCGATTTGCGAGCTATTTTGCTTGTTTCGACGCTTAAACGGTAGTGCATTGCATTAGCACTGCGAAATGTAGTTCAACGAGCGCTTAAGCGTCGAAATATCTCCAACGGGAAGGAAATGACGACTATTTTTCGTCAAAATCGACGAAATATTCGCGATTTGCGAGCTATTTTGCATGTTTCGACGCTTAAATTGTTGTGCATTGCATTAGCACTGTGAAATGGAGTTCAACGATCGCTTAAACGTCGAAATATCGCTAACGGGAAGGAAATGACGGCAATTTTTCGTCAAAATCGACGAAATCTTCGCGATTTGCGAGATATTTTGCTTGTTTCGACGCTTAAACGGTAGTGCATTGCATTAGCACTGTGAAATGGAGTTCAACGAGTGCTTGAACGTCGAGATATCTCCAACGGGAAGGAAATGACGGCTATTTTTCGTAAAAATCGACGAAATCTTCGCGATTCGCGAGATATTTTGCTTGTTTCGACGCTTAAATGGTTGTGCATTGCATTAGCACTGTGAAATGGAGTTCAACGTGCGCTTAAACGTCGAAATAACTCCAACGGGAAGGAAACGACGACAATTTTTCGTCAAAATCGACGAAATATTCGCGATTTGCGAGCTATTTTGCTTGTTTCGACGCTTAAACGGTAGTGCATTGCATTAGCACTGTGAAATGGAGTTCAACGAGCGCTTATACGTCGAAATATCTCCAACGGGAAGGAAATGACGGCTAGATTTCCTCAAAATCGACGAAGTCTTCGCGATTTGCGAGATATTTTGCTTGTTTCGACGCTTAAATGGTTGTGCATTGCATTAGCACTGTGAAATTTAGTTCAACGAGCGCTTAAACGTCGAAATTACTCCAACGGGAAGGAAATGACGGCTACTTTTCCTCAAAATCGACGAAATATTAGCGATTTGCGAGCTACTTTGTTTGTTTCGACGCTTAAATGGTTGTGCATTGCATTAGCACTGTGAAATGGAGTTCAACGAGCGCTTAAGCGTCGAAATATCTCCAACGGGAAGGAAATGACGACTATTTTTCGTCAAAATCGACGAAATATTCGCGATTTGCGAGATATTTTGCTTGCTTCGACGCTTAAGCGGTAGTGCATTGCTTTAGCACTGTGAAATGGAGTTCAACGAGCGCTTATACGTCGAAATATCTCCAACGGGAAGGAAATGACGGCTAGATTTCAGCATAATCGACGAAACATTCGCGATTTGCGAGCTATTTTGCTTGTTTCGACGTTTAAATGGCCGTGCATTGCATTAGCACTGTGAAATGGAGTTCAACGAGCGCTTAAACGTCGAAATATCTCCAACGGGATGGAAATGACGACTATTTTTCGTCAAAATCGACGAAATATTCGCGATTTGCGAGCTATTTTGCTTGTTTCGACGCTTAAACGGTAGTGCATTGCATTAGCACTGTGAAATGGAGTTCAACGAGTGCTTAATCGTCGAAGTATCTCCAACGGGAAGGAAATGACGGCTAGATTTCCTCAAAATCGACGAAATATTAGCGATTTGCGAGCTATTTTGTTTGTTTCGACGCTTAAATGGTTGTGCATTGCATTAGCACTGTGAAATGGAGTTCAACGAGCGCTTAAACGTCGAAATATCTCCAACGGGAAGGAAACGACGACAATTTTTCGTCAAAATCGACGAAATATTCGCGATTTGCGAGCTATTTTGCTTGTTTCGACGCTTAAACGGTAGTGCATTGCATTAGCACTGCGAAATGTAGTTCAACGAGCGCTTAAGCGTCGAAATATCTCCAACGGGAAGGAAATGACGACTATTTTTCGTCAAAATCGACGAAATATTCGCGATTTGCGAGATATTTTGCTTGCTTCGACGCTTAAGCGGTAGTGCATTGCATTAGCACTGTGAAATGGAGTTCAACGAGCGCTTATACGTCGAAATATCTCCAACGGGAAGGAAATGACGGCTAGATTTCAGCATAATCGACGAAATATTCGCGATTTACGAGCTATTTTGCTTGTTTCGACGCTTAAATGGCTGTGCATTGCATTAGCACTGTGAAATGGAGTTCAACGAGCGCTTAAACGTCGAAATATCTCCAACGGGAAGGAAATGACGACTATTTTTCGTCAAAATCGACGAAATATTCGCGATTTGCGAGCTATTTTGCTTGTTTCGACGCTTAAATGGCTGTGCATTGCATTAGCACTGTGAAATGGAGTTCAACGAGTGCTCAAACGTCGAAATATCTCCAACGGAAGGAAATGACGGCTAGATTTCCTCAAAATCGACGAAATATTAGCGATTTGCGAGCTATTTTGTTTGTTTCGACGCTTAAGTGGTTGTGCATTGCATTAGCACTGTGAAATGGAGTTCAACGAGCGCTTAAACGTCGAAATATCTCCAACGGGAAGGAAATGACGACTATTTTTCGTCAAAATCGACGAAATATTCGCGATTTTAGAGATATTTTGCTTGCTTCGACGCTTAAGCGGTAGTGCATTGCTTTAGCACTGTGAAATGGAGTTCAACGAGCGCTTATACGTCGAAATATCTCCAACGGGAAGGAAATGACGGCTAGATTTCAGCATAATCGTCGAAACATTCGCGATTTGCGAGCTATTTTGCTTGTTTCGACGTTTAAATGGCTGTGCATTGCATTAGCACTGTGAAATGGAGTTCAACGAGCGCTTAAACGTCGAAATATCTCCAACGGGAAGGAAATGACGACTATTTTTCGTCAAAATCGACGAAATATTCGCGATTTGCGAGCTATTTTGCTTGTTTCGACGCTTAAACGGTAGTGCATTGCATTAGCACTGTGAAATGGAGTTCAACGAGTGCTTAAACGTCGAAATATCTCCAACGGGAAGGAAATGACGGCTAGATTTCCTCAAAATCGACGAAATCTTCGCGATTTGCGAGATATTTTGCTTGTTTCGACGCTTAAATGGTTGTGCATTGCATTAGCACTGTGAAATGGAGTTCAACGAGCGCTTAAACGTCGAAATATCTCCAACGGGAAGGAAATGACGGCTATTTTTCGTCAAAATCGACGAAATCTTCGCGATTTGCGAGCTATTTTGCCTGTTTCGACGCTTAAACGGTAGTGCACTGCATTAGCACTGTGAAATGGAGTACAACGAGCGCTTAAACGTCGAAATATCTCCAACGGGAAGGAAATGACGGCTAGATTTCAGCATAATCGACGAAATATTCGCGATTTGCGAGGTATTTTGCTTGTTTCGACGCTTAAATGGTTGTGCATTGCATTAGCACTGTGAAATTTAGTTCAATGAGCGCTTAAACGTCGAAATTACTCCAACGGGAAGGAAATGACGGCTAGATTTCAGCAAAATCGACGAAATATTCGCGATTTGCGAGCTATTTTGCATGTTTCGACGCTTAAATTGTTGTGCATTGCATTAGCACTGTGAAATGGAGTTCAACGAGCGCTTAAACGTCGAAATATCGCCAACGGGAAGGAAATGACGGCTAGATTTCAGCAAAATCGACGAAATATTTGCGATTTGCGAGCTATTTTGATTGTTTCGACGCTTAAATGGTTGTGCATTGCATTAGCACTGTGAAATGGAGTTCAACGAGCGCTTAAACGTCGAAATATCTCCAACGGGAAGGAAATGACGGCTATTTTTCGTAAAAATCGACGAAATCTTCGCGATTTGCGAGCTATTTTGCTTGTTTCGACGCTTAAACGGTAGTGCGTTGCATTAGCACTGTGAAATGGAGTTCAACGAGCGCTTATACGTCGAAATATCTCCAACGGGAAGGAAATGACGACTATTTTTCGTCAAAATCGACGAAATATTCGCGATTTGCGAGACATTTTGCTTGCTTCGACGCTCAAGCGGTAGTGCATTGCTTTAGCACTGTGAAATGGAGTTCAACGAGCGCTTATACGTCGAAATATCTCCAACGGGAAGGAAACGACGACAATTTTTCGTCAAAATCGACGAAATATTCGCGATTTGCGAGCTATTTTGCTTGTTTCGACGCTTAAACGGTAGTGCATTGCATTAGCACTGTGAAATGGAGTTTAACGAGCGCTTATACGTCGAAATATCTCCAACGGGAAGGAAATGACGGCTAGATTTCCTCAAAATCGACGAAGTCTTCGCGATTTGCGAGATATTTTGCTTGTTTCGACGCTTAAATGGTTGTGCATTGCATTAGCACTGTGAAATTTAGTTCAACGAGCGCTTAATCGTCGAAATTACTCCAACGGGAAGGAAATGACGGCTACTTTTCCTCAAAATCGACGAAATATTAGCGATTTGCGAGCTATTTTGTTTGTTTCGACGCTTAAATGGTTGTGCATTGCATTAGCACTGTGAAATGGAGTTCAACGAGCGCTTAAGCGTCGAAATATCTCCAACGGGAAGGAAATGACGACTATTTTTCGTCAAAATCGACGAAATATTCGCGATTTGCGAGATATTTTGCTTGCTTCGACGCTTAAGCGGTAGTGCATTGCTTTAGCACTGTGAAATGGAGTTCAACGAGCGCTTATACGTCGAAATATCTCCAACGGGAAGGAAATGACGACTATTTTTCGTCAAAATCGACGAAATATTCGCGATTTGCGAGATATTTTGCTTGCTTCGACGCTTAAGCGGTAGTGCATTGCATTAGCACTGTGAAATGGAGTTCAACGAGCGCTTAAGCGTCGAAATATCTCCAACGGGAAGGAAATGACGACTATTTTTCGTCAAAATCGACGAAATATTAGCGATTTGCGAGCTATTTTGTTTGTTTCGACGCTTAAATGGTTGTGCATTGCATTAGCACTGCGAAATGTAGTTCAACGAGCGCATAAGCGTCGAAATATCTCCAACGGGAAGGAAATGACGACTATTTTTCGTCAAAATCGACGAAATATTCGCGATTTGCGAGATATTTTGCTTGCTTCGACGCTTAAGCGGTAGTGCATTGCATTAGCACTGTGAAATGGAGTTCAACGAGTGCTTAAACGTCGAAATATCTCCAACGGAAGGAAATGACGGCTAGATTTCCTCAAAATCGACGAAATATTAGCGATTTGCGAGCTATTTTGTTTGTTTCGACGCTTAAATGGTTGTGCATTGCATTAGCACTGTGAAATGGAGTTCAACGAGCGCTTAAGCGTCGAAATATCTCCAACGGGAAGGAAATGACGACTATTTTTCGTCAAAATCGACGAAATATTCGCGATTTGCGAGATATTTTGCTTGCTTCGACGCTTAAGCGGTAGTGCATTGCTTTAGCACTGTGAAATGGAGTTCAACGAGCGCTTATACGTCGAAATATCTCCAACGGGAAGGAAATGACGGCTAGATTTCAGCATAATCGACGAAACATTCGCGATTTGCGAGCTATTTTGCTTGTTTCGACGTTTAAATGGCTGTGCATTGCATTAGCACTGTGAAATGGAGTTCAACGAGCGCTTAAACGTCGAAATATCTCCAACGGGATGGAAATGACGACTATTTTTCGTCAAAATCGACGAAATATTCGCGATTTGCGAGCTATTTTGCTTGTTTCGACGCTTAAACGGTAGTGCATTGCATTAGCACTGTGAAATGGAGTTCAACGAGCGCTTAAACGTTGAAATATCTCCAACGGGAAGGAAATGACGGCTAGATTTCAGCAAAATCGACGAAATATTCGCGATTTGCGAGCTATTTTGCATGTTTCGACGCTTAAATTGTTGTGCATTGCATTAGCACTGTGAAATGGAGTTCAACGAGCGCTTAAACGTCGAAATATCGCTAACGGGAAGGAAATGACGGCTATTTTTCGTCAAAATCGACGAAATCTTCGCGATTTGCGAGATATTTTGCTTGTTTCGACGGTTAAACGGTAGTGCATTTCATTAGCACTGTGAAATGGAGTTCAACGAGCGCTTAAACGTCGAAATATCTCCAACGGGAAGGAAATGACGTCTATTTTTCGTCAAAATCGACGAAATATTCGCGATTTGCGAGCTGTTTTGCTTGTTTCGACGCTTAAACGGTAGTGCATTGCATTAGCACTGTGAAATGGAGTTAAACGAGCGCTTAAACGTTGAAATATCTCCAACGGGAAGGAAATGACGGCTAGATTTCAGCAAAATCGACGAAATATTCGCGATTTGCGAGCTATTTTGCATGTTTCGACGCTTAAATTGTTGTGCATTGCATTAGCACTGTGAAATGGAGTTCAACGAGTGCTTGAACGTCGAGATATCTCCAACGGGAAGGAAATGACGGCTATTTTTCGTCAAAATCGACGAAATCTTCGCGATTTGCGAGATATTTTGCTTGTTTCGACGGTTAAACGGTAGTGCATTTCATTAGCACTGTGAAATGGAGTTCAACGAGCGCTTAAACGTTGAAATATCTCCAACGGGAAGGAAATGACGGCTAGATTTCAGCAAAAATCGACGAAATATTCGCGATTTGCTAGCTATTTTGCTTGTTTCGACGCTTAAATGGCTGTGCATTGCATTAGCACTGTGAAATGGAGTTCAACGAGCGCTTAAACGTCGAAATATCTCCAACGGGAAGGAAATGACGACTATTTTTCGTCAAAATCGACGAAATATTCGCGATTTGCGAGCTATTTTGCTTGTTTCGACGCTTAAATGGTTGTGCATTGCATTAGCACTGTGAAATGGAGTTCAATGAGCGCTTAAACGTCGAAATATCGTTAACGGGAAGGAAATGACGGCTATTTTTCGTCAAAATCGACGAAATCTTCGCGATTTGCGAGATATTTTGCTTGTTTCGACGCTTAAACGGTAGTGCATTGCATTAGCACTGTGAAATGGAGTTCAACGAGTGCTTGAACGTCGAGATATCTCCAACGGGAAGGAAATGACGGCCATTTTTCGTCAAAATCGACGAAATCTTCGCGATTTGCGAGATATTTTGCTTGTTTCGACGGTTAAACGGTAGTGCATTTCATTAGCACTGTGAAATGGAGTTCAACGAGCGCTTAAACGTTGAAATATCTCCAACGGGAAGGAAATGACGGCTAGATTTCAGCAAAAATCGACGAAATATTCGCGATTTGCGAGCTATTTTGCTTGTTTCGACACTTAAACGGTAGTGCATTGCATTACCACTGTGAAATGGAGTTCAACGAGCGCTTAAACGTTGAAATATCTCCAACGGGAAGGAAATGACGGCTAGATTTCAGCAAAATCGACGAAATATTCGCGATTTGCGAGCTATTTTGCTTGTTTCGACGCTTAAATGGTTGTGCATTGCATTAGCACTGTGAAATGGAGTTCAACGAGTGCTTAAACGTCGAAATATCTCCAACGGGAAGCAAATGACGGTTTTTTTTCGTCAAAATCGACGAAATCTTCGCGATTTGCGAGATATTTTGCTTGTTTCGACACATAAACGGCAGTGCATTGCATTAGCACTGTGAAATGGAGTTCAACGAGCGCTTAAACGTCGAAATATCTCCAACGGGAAGGAAATGACGTCTATTTTTCGTCAAAATCGACGAAATATTCGCGATTTGCGAGCTGTTTTGCTTGTTTCGACGCTTAAACGGTAGTGCATTGCATTAGCACTGTGAAATGGAGTTAAACGAGCGCTTAAACGTTGAAATATCTCCAACGGGAAGGAAATGACGGCTAGATTTCAGCAAAATCGACGAAATATTCGCGATTTGCGAGCTATTTTGCATGTTTCGACGCTTAAATTGTTGTGCATTGCATTAGCACTGTGAAATGGAGTTCAACGAGTGCTTGAACGTCGAGATATCTCCAACGGGAAGGAAATGACGGCTATTTTTCGTCAAAATCGACGAAATCTTCGCGATTTGCGAGATATTTTGCTTGTTTCGACGGTTAAACGGTAGTGCATTTCATTAGCACTGTGAAATGGAGTTCAACGAGCGCTTAAACGTTGAAATATCTCCAACGGGAAGGAAATGACGGCTAGATTTCAGCAAAAATCGACGAAATATTCGCGATTTGCTAGCTATTTTGCTTGTTTCGACGCTTAAATGGCTGTGCATTGCATTAGCACTGTGAAATGGAGTTCAACGAGCGCTTAAACGTCGAAATATCTCCAACGGGAAGGAAATGACGACTATTTTTCGTCAAAATCGACGAAATATTCGCGATTTGCGAGCTATTTTGCTTGTTTCGACGCTTAAATGGCTGTGCATTGCATTAGCACTATGAAATGGAGTTCAACGAGAGCTTAAACGTCGAAATATCTCCAACGGGAAGGAAATGACGTCTATTTTTCGTCAAAATCGACGAAATATTCGCGATTTGCGAGCTGTTTTGCTTGTTTCGACGCTTAAACGGTAGTGCATTGCATTAGCACTGTGAAATGGAGTTAAACGAGCGCTTAAACGTTGAAATATCTCCAACGGGAAGGAAATGACGGCTAGATTTCAGCAAAATCGACGAAATATTCGCGATTTGCGAGCTATTTTGCATGTTTCGACGCTTAAATTGTTGTGCATTGCATTAGCACTGTGAAATGGAGTTCAACGAGTGCTTGAACGTCGAGATATCTCCAACGGGAAGGAAATGACGGCTATTTTTCGTCAAAATCGACGAAATCTTCGCGATTTGCGAGATATTTTGCTTGTTTCGACGGTTAAACGGTAGTGCATTTCATTAGCACTGTGAAATGGAGTTCAACGAGCGCTTAAACGTTGAAATATCTCCAACGGGAAGGAAATGACGGCTAGATTTCAGCAAAAATCGACGAAATATTCGCGATTTGCTAGCTATTTTGCTTGTTTCGACGCTTAAATGGCTGTGCATTGCATTAGCACTGTGAAATGGAGTTCAACGAGCGCTTAAACGTCGAAATATCTCCAACGGGAAGGAAATGACGACTATTTTTCGTCAAAATCGACGAAATATTCGCGATTTGCGAGCTATTTTGCTTGTTTCGACGCTTAAATGGCTGTGCATTGCATTAGCACTATGAAATGGAGTTCAACGAGAGCTTAAACGTCGAAATATCTCCAACGGGAAGGAAATGACGGCTAGATTTCCTCAAAATCGACGAAATATTAGCGATTTGCGAGCTATTTTGTTTGTTTCGACGCTTAAATGGTTGTGCATTGCATTAGCACTGTGAAATGGAGTTCAACGAGCGCTTAAGCGTCGAAATATCTCCAACGGGAAGGAAATGACGACTATTTTTCGTCAAAATCGACGAAATATTCGCGATTTGCGAGATATTTTGCTTGCTTCGACGCTTAAGCGGTAGTGCATTGCTTTAGCACTGTGAAATGGAGTTCAACGAGCGCTTATACGTCGAAATATCTCCAACGGGAAGGAAATGACGGCTAGATTTCAGCATAATCGACGAAACATTCGCGAATTGCGAGCTATTTTGCTTGTTTCGACGTTTAAATGGCTGTGCATTGCATTAGCACTGTGAAATGGAGTTCAACGAGCGCTTAAACGTCGAAATATCTCCAACGGGAAGGAAATGACGACTATTTTTCGTCAAAATCGACGAAATATTCGCGATTTGCGAGCTATTTTGCTTGTTTCGACGCTTAAACGGTAGTGCATTGCATTAGCACTGTGAAATGGAGTTCAACGAGTGCTTAAACGTCGAAATATCTCCAACGGGAAGGAAATGACGGCTAGATTTCCTCAAAATCGACGAAATATTAGCGATTTGCGAGCTATTTTGTTTGTTTCGACGCTTAAATGGTTGTGCATTGCATTAGCACTGTGAAATGGAGTTCAACGAGCGCTTAAACGTCGAAATATCGCTAACGGGAAGGAAATGACGGCTATTTTTCGTCAAAATCGACGAAATCTTCGCGATTTGCGAGATATTTTGCTTGTTTCGACGGTTAAACGGTAGTGCATTTCATTAGCACTGTGAAATGGAGTTCAAGAGCGCTTAAACGTTGAAATATCTCCAACGGGAAGGAAATGACTGCTAGATTTCAGCAAAAATCGACGAAATATTCGCGATTTGCGAGCTATTTTGCTTGTTTCGACGCTTAAATGGCTGTGCATTGCATTAGCACTGTGAAATGGAGTTCAACGAGCGCTTAAACGTCGAAATATCTCCAACGGGAAGGAAATGACGACTATTTTTCGTCAAAATCGACGAAATATTCGCGATTTGCGAGCTATTTTGCTTGTTTCGACGCTTAAATGGTTGTGCATTGCATTAGCACTGTGAAATGGAGTTCAACGAGCGCTTAAACGTCGAAATATCGTTAACGGGAAGGAAATGACGACAACTTTTCGTCAGAATCGACGAAATCTTCGCGATTTGCGAGATATTTTGCTTGTTTCGACGCTTAAACGGTAGTGCATTGCATTAGCACTGTGAAATGGAGTTCAACGAGTGCTTGAACGTCGAGATATCTCCAACGGGAAGGAAATGACGGCCATTTTTCGTCAAAATCGACGAAATCTTCGCGATTTGCGAGATATTTTGCTTGTTTCGACGGTTAAACGGTAGTGCATTTCATTAGCACTGTGAAATGGAGTTCAACGAGCGCTTAAACGTTGAAATATCTCCAACGGGAAGGAAATGACGGCTAGATTTCAGCAAAAATCGACGAAATATTCGCGATTTGCGAGCTATTTTGCTTGTTTCGACACTTAAACGGTAGTGCATTGCATTACCACTGTGAAATGGAGTTCAACGAGCGCTTAAACGTTGAAATATCTCCACCGGGAAGGAAATGACGGCTAGATTTCAGCATAATCGACGAAATATTCGCGATTTGCGAGCTATTTTGCTTGTTTCGACGCTTAAATGGTTGTGCATTGCATTAGCACTGTGAAATGGAGTTCAACGAGTGCTTAAACGTCGAAATATCTCCAACGGGAAGCAAATGACGGCTATTTTTCGTCAAAATCGACGAAATCTTCGCGATTTGCGAGATATTTTGCTTGTTTCGACACATAAACGGCAGTGCATTGCATTAGCACTGTGAAATGGAGTTCAACGAGCGCTTAAACGTCGAAATATCTCCAACGGGAAGGAAATGACGTCTATTTTTCGTCAAAATCGACGAAATATTCGCGATTTGCGAGCTGTTTTGCTTGTTTCGACGCTTAAACGGTAGTGCATTGCATTAGCACTGTGAAATGGAGTTAAACGAGCGCTTAAACGTTGAAATATCTCCAACGGGAAGGAAATGACGGCTAGATTTCAGCAAAATCGACGAAATATTCGCGATTTGCGAGCTATTTTGCATGTTTCGACGCTTAAATTGTTGTGCATTGCATTAGCACTGTGAAATGGAGTTCAACGAGTGCTTGAACGTCGAGATATCTCCAACGGGAAGGAAATGACGGCTATTTTTCGTCAAAATCGACGAAATCTTCGCGATTTGCGAGATATTTTGCTTGTTTCGACGGTTAAACGGTAGTGCATTTCATTAGCACTGTGAAATGGAGTTCAACGAGCGCTTAAACGTTGAAATATCTCCAACGGGAAGGAAATGACGGCTAGATTTCAGCAAAAATCGACGAAATATTCGCGATTTGCTAGCTATTTTGCATGTTTCGACGCTTAAATGGCTGTGCATTGCATTAGCACTGTGAAATGGAGTTCAACGAGCGCTTAAACGTCGAAATATCTCCAACGGGAAGGAAATGACGACTATTTTTCGTCAAAATCGACGAAATATTCGCGATTTGCGAGCTATTTTGCTTGTTTCGACGCTTAAATTGCTGTGCATTGCATTAGCACTATGAAATGGAGTTCAACGAGAGCTTAAACGTCGAAATATCTCCAACGGGAAGGAAATGACGGCTAGATTTCCTCAAAATCGACGAAATATTAGCGATTTGCGAGCTATTTTGTTTGTTTCGACGCTTAAATGGTTGTGCATTGCATTAGCACTGTGAAATGGAGTTCAACGAGCGCTTAAGCGTCGAAATATCTCCAACGGGAAGGAAATGACGACTATTTTTCGTCAAAATCGACGAAATATTCGCGATTTGCGAGATATTTTGCTTGCTTCGACGCTTAAGCGGTAGTGCATTGCTTTAGCACTGTGAAATGGAGTTCAACGAGCGCTTATACGTCGAAATATCTCCAACGGGAAGGAAATGACGGCTAGATTTCAGCATAATCGACGAAACATTCGCGAATTGCGAGCTATTTTGCTTGTTTCGACGTTTAAATGGCTGTGCATTGCATTAGCACTGTGAAATGGAGTTCAACGAGCGCTTAAACGTCGAAATATCTCCAACGGGAAGGAAATGACGACTATTTTTCGTCAAAATCGACGAAATATTCGCGATTTGCGAGCTATTTTGCTTGTTTCGACGCTTAAACGGTAGTGCATTGCATTAGCACTGCGAAATGTAGTTCAACGAGCGCTTAAGCGTCGAAATATCTCCAACGGGAAGGAAATGACGACTATTTTTCGTCAAAATCGACGAAATATTCGCGATTTGCGAGATATTTTGCTTGCTTCGACGCTTAAGCGGTAGTGCATTGCATTAGCACTGTGAAATGGAGTTCAACGAGCGCTTATACGTCGAAATATCTCCAACGGGAAGGAAATGACGGCTAGATTTCAGCATAATCGACGAAATATTCGCGATTTGCGAGCTATTTTGCTTGTTTCGACGCTTAAATGGCTGTGCATTGCATTAGCACTGTGAAATGGAGTTCAACGAGCGCTTAAACGTCGAAATATCTCCAACGGGAAGGAAATGACGACTATTTTTCGTCAAAATCGACGAAATATTCGCGATTTGCGAGCTATTTTGCTTGTTTCGACGCTTAAATGGCTGTGCATTGCATTAGCACTGTGAAATGGAGTTCAACGAGTGCTTAAACGTCGAAATATCTCCAACGGAAGGTAATGACGGCTAGATTTCCTCAAAATCGACGAAATATTAGCGATTTGCGAGCTATTTTGTTTGTTTCGACGCTTAAGTGGTTGTGCATTGCATTAGCACTGTGAAATGGAGTTCAACGAGCGTTTAAGCGTCGAAATATCTCTAACGGGAAGGAAATGACGACTATTTTTCGTCAAAATCGACGAAATATTCGCGATTTGCGAGATATTTTGCTTGCTTCGACGCTTAAGCGGTAGTGCACTGCATTAGCACTGTGAAATGGAGTACAACGAGCGCTTAAACGTCGAAATATCTCCAACGGGAAGGAAATGACGGCTAGATTTCAGCATAATCGACGAAATATTCGCGATTTGCGAGGTATTTTGCTTGTTTCGACGCTTAAATGGTTGTGCATTGCATTAGCACTGTGAAATTTAGTTCAATGAGCGCTTAAACGTCGAAATTACTCCAACGGGAAGGAAATGACGGCTAGATTTCAGCAAAATCGACGAAATATTCGCGATTTGCGAGCTATTTTGCATGTTTCGACGCTTAAATTGTTGTGCATTGCATTAGCACTGTGAAATGGAGTTCAACGAGCGCTTAAACGTCGAAATATCGCCAACGGGAAGGAAATGACGGCTAGATTTCAGCAAAATCGACGAAATATTTGCGATTTGCGAGCTATTTTGATTGTTTCGACGCTTAAATGGTTGTGCATTGCATTAGCACTGTGAAATGGAGTTCAACGAGCGCTTAAACGTCGAAATATCTCCAACGGGAAGGAAATGACGGCTATTTTTCGTAAAAATCGACGAAATCTTCGCGATTCGCGAGATATTTTGCTTGTTTCGACGCTTAAATGGTTGTGCATTGCATTAGCACTGTGAAATGGAGTTCAACGAGCGCTTAAACGTCGAAATATCTCCAACGGGAAGGAAACGACGACTATTTTTCGTCAAAATCGACGAAATATTCGCGATTTGCGAGATATTTTGCTTGCTTCGACGCTTAAGCGGTAGTGCATTGCATTAGCACTGTGAAATGGAGTTCAACGAGCGCTTATACGTCGAAATATCTCCAACGGGAAGGAAATGACGGCTAGATTTCAGCATAATCGTCGAAACATTCGCGATTTGCGAGCTATTTTGCTTGTTTCGACGTTTAAATGGCTGTGCATTGCATTAGCACTGTGAAATGGAGTTCAACGAGCGCTTAAACGTCGAAATATCTCCAACGGGAAGGAAATGACGACTATTTTTCGTCAAAATCGACGAAATATTCGCGATTTGCGAGCTATTTTGCTTGTTTCGACGTTTAAATGGCTGTGCATTGCATTAGCACTGTGAAATGGAGTTCAACGAGCGCTTAAACGTCGAAATATCTCCAACGGGAAGGAAATGACGTCTATTTTTCGTCAAAATCGACGAAATATTCGCGATTTGCGAGATATTTTGCTTGCTTCGACGCTTAAGCGGTAGTGCATTGCTTTAGCACTGTGAAATGGAGTTCAACGAGCGCTTATACGTCGAAATATCTCCAACGGGAAGGAAATGACGGCTAGATTTCAGCATAATCGACGAAACATTCGCGAATTGCGAGCTATTTTGCTTGTTTCGACGTTTAAATGGCTGTGCATTGCATTAGCACTGTGAAATGGAGTTCAACGAGCGCTTAAACGTCGAAATATCTCCAACGGGAAGGAAATGACGACTATTTTTCGTCAAAATCGACGAAATATTCGCGATTTGCGAGCTATTTTGCTTGTTTCGACGCTTAAACGGTAGTGCATTGCATTAGCACTGTGAAATGGAGTTCAACGAGCGTTTAAGCGTCGAAATATCTCCAACGGGAAGGAAATGACGGCTGGATTTCAGCATAATCGTCGAAACATTCGCGATTTGCGAGATATTTTGCTTGCTTCGACGCTTAAGCGGTAGTGCATTGCTTTAGCACTGTGAAATGGAGTTCAACGAGCGCTTATACGTCGAAATATCTCCAACGGGAAGGAAATGACGGCTAGATTTCAGCATAATCGTCGAAACATTCGCGATTTGCGAGCTATTTTGCTTGTTTCGACGTTTAAATGGCTGTGCATTGCATTAGCACTGTGAAATGGAGTTCAACGAGCGCTTAAACGTCGAAATATCTCCAACGGGAAGGAAATGACGACTATTTTTCGTCAAAATCGACGAAATATTCGCGATTTGCGAGCTATTTTGCTTGTTTCGACGCTTAAACGGTAGTGCATTGCATTAGCACTGTGAAATGGAGTTCAACGAGTGCTTAAACGTCGAAATATCTCCAACGGGAAGGAAATGACGGCTAGATTTCCTCAAAATCGACGAAATCTTCGCGATTTGCGAGATATTTTGCTTGTTTCGACGCTTAAATGGTTGTGCATTGCATTAGCACTGTGAAATGGAGTTCAACGAGCGCTTAAACGTCGAAATATCTCCAACGGGAAGGAAATGACGGCTATTTTTCGTCAAAATCGACGAAATCTTCGCGATTTGCGAGCTATTTTGCCTGTTTCGACGCTTAAACGGTAGTGCACTGCATTAGCACTGTGAAATGGAGTACAACGAGCGCTTAAACGTCGAAATATCTCCAACGGGAAGGAAATGACGGCTAGATTTCAGCATAATCGACGAAATATTCGCGATTTGCGAGGTATTTTGCTTGTTTCGACGCTTAAATGGTTGTGCATTGCATTAGCACTGTGAAATTTAGTTCAATGAGCGCTTAAACGTCGAAATTACTCCAACGGGAAGGAAATGACGGCTAGATTTCAGCAAAATCGACGAAATATTCGCGATTTGCGAGCTATTTTGCATGTTTCGACGCTTAAATTGTTGTGCATTGCATTAGCACTGTGAAATGGAGTTCAACGAGCGCTTAAACGTCGAAATATCGCCAACGGGAAGGAAATGACGGCTAGATTTCAGCAAAATCGACGAAATATTTGCGATTTGCGAGCTATTTTGATTGTTTCGACGCTTAAATGGTTGTGCATTGCATTAGCACTGTGAAATGGAGTTCAACGAGCGCTTAAACGTCGAAATATCTCCAACGGGAAGGAAATGACGGCTATTTTTCGTAAAAATCGACGAAATCTTCGCGATTCGCGAGATATTTTGCTTGTTTCGACGCTTAAATGGTTGTGCATTGCATTAGCACTGTGAAATGGAGTTCAACGAGCGCTTAAACGTCGAAATATCTCCAACGGGAAGGAAACGACGACTATTTTTCGTCAAAATCGACGAAATATTCGCGATTTGCGAGATATTTTGCTTGCTTCGACGCTTAAGCGGTAGTGCATTGCATTAGCACTGTGAAATGGAGTTCAACGAGCGCTTATACGTCGAAATATCTCCAACGGGAAGGAAATGACGGCTGGATTTCAGCATAATCGTCGAAACATTCGCGATTTGCGAGCTATTTTGCTTGTTTCGACGTTTAAATGGCTGTGCATTGCATTAGCACTGTGAAATGGAGTTCAACGAGCGCTTAAACGTCGAAATATCTCCAACGGGAAGGAAATGACGACTATTTTTCGTCAAAATCGACGAAATATTCGCGATTTGCGAGCTATTTTGCTTGTTTCGACGCTTAAACGGTAGTGCATTGCATTAGCACTGTGAAATGGAGTTCAACGAGTGCTTAAACGTCGAAATATCTCCAACGGGAAGGAAATGACGGCTAGATTTCCTCAAAATCGACGAAATCTTCGCGATTTGCGAGATATTTTGCTTGTTTCGACGCTTAAATGGTTGTGCATTGCATTAGCACTGTGAAATGGAGTTCAACGAGCGCTTAAACGTCGAAATATCTCCAACGGGAAGGAAATGACGGCTATTTTTCGTCAAAATCGACGAAATCTTCGCGATTTGCGAGCTATTTTGCCTGTTTCGACGCTTAAACGGTAGTGCACTGCATTAGCACTGTGAAATGGAGTACAACGAGCGCTTAAACGTCGAAATATCTCCAACGGGAAGGAAATGACGGCTAGATTTCAGCATAATCGACGAAATATTCGCGATTTGCGAGGTATTTTGCTTGTTTCGACGCTTAAATGGTTGTGCATTGCATTAGCACTGTGAAATTTAGTTCAATGAGCGCTTAAACGTCGAAATTACTCCAACGGGAAGGAAATGACGGCTAGATTTCAGCAAAATCGACGAAATATTCGCGATTTGCGAGCTATTTTGCATGTTTCGACGCTTAAATTGTTGTGCATTGCATTAGCACTGTGAAATGGAGTTCAACGAGCGCTTAAACGTCGAAATATCGCCAACGGGAAGGAAATGACGGCTAGATTTCAGCAAAATCGACGAAATATTTGCGATTTGCGAGCTATTTTGATTGTTTCGACGCTTAAATGGTTGTGCATTGCATTAGCACTGTGAAATGGAGTTCAACGAGCGCTTAAACGTCGAAATATCTCCAACGGGAAGGAAATGACGGCTATTTTTCGTAAAAATCGACGAAATCTTCGCGATTCGCGAGATATTTTGCTTGTTTCGACGCTTAAATGGTTGTGCATTGCATTAGCACTGTGAAATGGAGTTCAACGAGCGCTTAAACGTCGAAATATCTCCAACGGGAAGGAAACGACGACAATTTTTCGTCAAAATCGACGAAATATTCGCGATTTGCGAGCTATTTTGCTTGTTTCGACGCTTAAACGGTAGTGCATTGCATTAGCACTGTGAAATGGAGTTCAACGAGCGCTTATACGTCGAAATATCTCCAACGGGAAGGAAATGACGGCTAGATTTCCTCAAAATCGACGAAATATTCGCGATTTGCGAGCTATTTTGCTTGTTTCGACGCTTAAACGGTAGTGCATTGCATTAGCACTGTGAAATGGAGTTCAACGAGTGCTTAAACGTCGAAATATCTCCAACGGGAAGGAAATGACGGCTAGATTTCCTCAAAATCGACGAAATCTTCGCGATTTGCGAGATATTTTGCTTGTTTCGACGCTTAAATGGTTGTGCATTGCATTAGCACTGTGAAATGGAGTTCAACGAGCGCTTAAACGTCGAAATATCTCCAACGGGAAGGAAATGACGGCTATTTTTCGTCAAAATCGACGAAATCTTCGCGATTTGCGAGCTATTTTGCCTGTTTCGACGCTTAAACGGTAGTGCACTGCATTAGCACTGTGAAATGGAGTACAACGAGCGCTTAAACGTCGAAATATCTCCAACGGGAAGGAAATGACGGCTAGATTTCAGCATAATCGACGAAATATTCGCGATTTGCGAGGTATTTTGCTTGTTTCGACGCTTAAATGGTTGTGCATTGCATTAGCACTGTGAAATTTAGTTCAATGAGCGCTTAAACGTCGAAATTACTCCAACGGGAAGGAAATGACGGCTAGATTTCAGCAAAATCGACGAAATATTCGCGATTTGCGAGCTATTTTGCATGTTTCGACGCTTAAATTGTTGTGCATTGCATTAGCACTGTGAAATGGAGTTCAACGAGCGCTTAAACGTCGAAATATCGCCAACGGGAAGGAAATGACGGCTAGATTTCAGCAAAATCGACGAAATATTTGCGATTTGCGAGCTATTTTGATTGTTTCGACGCTTAAATGGTTGTGCATTGCATTAGCACTGTGAAATGGAGTTCAACGAGCGCTTAAACGTCGAAATATCTCCAACGGGAAGGAAATGACGGCTATTTTTCGTAAAAATCGACGAAATCTTCGCGATTCGCGAGATATTTTGCTTGTTTCGACGCTTAAATGGTTGTGCATTGCATTAGCACTGTGAAATGGAGTTCAACGAGCGCTTAAACGTCGAAATATCTCCAACGGGAAGGAAACGAAGACTATTTTTCGTCAAAATCGACGAAATATTCGCGATTTGCGAGATATTTTGCTTGCTTCGACGCTTAAGCGGTAGTGCATTGCATTAGCACTGTGAAATGGAGTTCAACGAGCGCTTATACGTCGAAATATCTCCAACGGGAAGGAAATGACGGCTAGATTTCAGCATAATCGTCGAAACATTCGCGATTTGCGAGCTATTTTGCTTGTTTCGACGTTTAAATGGCTGTGCATTGCATTAGCACTGTGAAATGGAGTTCAACGAGCGCTTAAACGTCGAAATATCTCCAACGGGAAGGAAATGACGACTATTTTTCGTCAAAATCGACGAAATATTCGCGATTTGCGAGCTATTTTGCTTGTTTCGACGCTTAAACGGTAGTGCATTGCATTAGCACTGTGAAATGGAGTTCAACGAGTGCTTAAACGTCGAAATATCTCCAACGGGAAGGAAATGACGGCTAGATTTCCTCAAAATCGACGAAATCTTCGCGATTTGCGAGATATTTTGCTTGTTTCGACGCTTAAATGGTTGTGCATTGCATTAGCACTGTGAAATGGAGTTCAACGAGCGCTTAAACGTCGAAATATCTCCAACGGGAAGGAAATGACGGCTATTTTTCGTCAAAATCGACGAAATCTTCGCGATTTGCGAGCTATTTTGCCTGTTTCGACGCTTAAACGGTAGTGCACTGCATTAGCACTGTGAAATGGAGTACAACGAGCGCTTAAACGTCGAAATATCTCCAACGGGAAGGAAATGACGGCTAGATTTCAGCATAATCGACGAAATATTCGCGATTTGCGAGGTATTTTGCTTGTTTCGACGCTTAAATGGTTGTGCATTGCATTAGCACTGTGAAATTTAGTTCAATGAGCGCTTAAACGTCGAAATTACTCCAACGGGAAGGAAATGACGGCTAGATTTCAGCAAAATCGACGAAATATTCGCGATTTGCGAGCTATTTTGCATGTTTCGACGCTTAAATTGTTGTGCATTGCATTAGCACTGTGAAATGGAGTTCAACGAGCGCTTAAACGTCGAAATATCGCCAACGGGAAGGAAATGACGGCTAGATTTCAGCAAAATCGACGAAATATTTGCGATTTGCGAGCTATTTTGATTGTTTCGACGCTTAAATGGTTGTGCATTGCATTAGCACTGTGAAATGGAGTTCAACGAGCGCTTAAACGTCGAAATATCTCCAACGGGAAGGAAATGACGGCTATTTTTCGTAAAAATCGACGAAATCTTCGCGATTCGCGAGATATTTTGCTTGTTTCGACGCTTAAATGGTTGTGCATTGCATTAGCACTGTGAAATGGAGTTCAACGAGCGCTTAAACGTCGAAATATCTCCAACGGGAAGGAAACGACGACAATTTTTCGTCAAAATCGACGAAATATTCGCGATTTGCGAGCTATTTTGCTTGTTTCGACGCTTAAACGGTAGTGCATTGCATTAGCACTGTGAAATGGAGTTCAACGAGCGCTTATACGTCGAAATATCTCCAACGGGAAGGAAATGACGGCTAGATTTCCTCAAAATCGACGAAATATTCGCGATTTGCGAGCTATTTTGCTTGTTTCGACGCTTAAACGGTAGTGCATTGCATTAGCACTGTGAAATGGAGTTCAACGAGTGCTTAAACGTCGAAATATCTCCAACGGGAAGGAAATGACGGCTAGATTTCCTCAAAATCGACGAAATCTTCGCGATTTGCGAGATATTTTGCTTGTTTCGACGCTTAAATGGTTGTGCATTGCATTAGCACTGTGAAATGGAGTTCAACGAGCGCTTAAACGTCGAAATATCTCCAACGGGAAGGAAATGACGGCTATTTTTCGTCAAAATCGACGAAATCTTCGCGATTTGCGAGCTATTTTGCCTGTTTCGACGCTTAAACGGTAGTGCACTGCATTAGCACTGTGAAATGGAGTACAACGAGCGCTTAAACGTCGAAATATCTCCAACGGGAAGGAAATGACGGCTAGATTTCAGCATAATCGACGAAATATTCGCGATTTGCGAGGTATTTTGCTTGTTTCGACGCTTAAATGGTTGTGCATTGCATTAGCACTGTGAAATTTAGTTCAATGAGCGCTTAAACGTCGAAATTACTCCAACGGGAAGGAAATGACGGCTAGATTTCAGCAAAATCGACGAAATATTCGCGATTTGCGAGCTATTTTGCATGTTTCGACGCTTAAATTGTTGTGCATTGCATTAGCACTGTGAAATGGAGTTCAACGAGCGCTTAAACGTCGAAATATCGCCAACGGGAAGGAAATGACGGCTAGATTTCAGCAAAATCGACGAAATATTTGCGATTTGCGAGCTATTTTGATTGTTTCGACGCTTAAATGGTTGTGCATTGCATTAGCACTGTGAAATGGAGTTCAACGAGCGCTTAAACGTCGAAATATCTCCAACGGGAAGGAAATGACGGCTATTTTTCGTAAAAATCGACGAAATCTTCGCGATTCGCGAGATATTTTGCTTGTTTCGACGCTTAAATGGTTGTGCATTGCATTAGCACTGTGAAATGGAGTTCAACGAGCGCTTAAACGTCGAAATATCTCCAACGGGAAGGAAACGAAGACTATTTTTCGTCAAAATCGACGAAATATTCGCGATTTGCGAGATATTTTGCTTGCTTCGACGCTTAAGCGGTAGTGCATTGCATTAGCACTGTGAAATGGAGTTCAACGAGCGCTTATACGTCGAAATATCTCCAACGGGAAGGAAATGACGGCTAGATTTCAGCATAATCGTCGAAACATTCGCGATTTGCGAGCTATTTTGCTTGTTTCGACGTTTAAATGGCTGTGCATTGCATTAGCACTGTGAAATGGAGTTCAACGAGCGCTTAAACGTCGAAATATCTCCAACGGGAAGGAAATGACGACTATTTTTCGTCAAAATCGACGAAATATTCGCGATTTGCGAGCTATTTTGCTTGTTTCGACGCTTAAACGGTAGTGCATTGCATTAGCACTGTGAAATGGAGTTCAACGAGTGCTTAAACGTCGAAATATCTCCAACGGGAAGGAAATGACGGCTAGATTTCCTCAAAATCGACGAAATCTTCGCGATTTGCGAGATATTTTGCTTGTTTCGACGCTTAAATGGTTGTGCATTGCATTAGCACTGTGAAATGGAGTTCAACGAGCGCTTAAACGTCGAAATATCTCCAACGGGAAGGAAATGACGGCTATTTTTCGTCAAAATCGACGAAATCTTCGCGATTTGCGAGCTATTTTGCCTGTTTCGACGCTTAAACGGTAGTGCACTGCATTAGCACTGTGAAATGGAGTACAACGAGCGCTTAAACGTCGAAATATCTCCAACGGGAAGGAAATGACGGCTAGATTTCAGCATAATCGACGAAATATTCGCGATTTGCGAGGTATTTTGCTTGTTTCGACGCTTAAATGGTTGTGCATTGCATTAGCACTGTGAAATTTAGTTCAATGAGCGCTTAAACGTCGAAATTACTCCAACGGGAAGGAAATGACGGCTAGATTTCAGCAAAATCGACGAAATATTCGCGATTTGCGAGCTATTTTGCATGTTTCGACGCTTAAATTGTTGTGCATTGCATTAGCACTGTGAAATGGAGTTCAACGAGCGCTTAAACGTCGAAATATCGCCAACGGGAAGGAAATGACGGCTAGATTTCAGCAAAATCGACGAAATATTTGCGATTTGCGAGCTATTTTGATTGTTTCGACGCTTAAATGGTTGTGCATTGCATTAGCACTGTGAAATGGAGTTCAACGAGCGCTTAAACGTCGAAATATCTCCAACGGGAAGGAAATGACGGCTATTTTTCGTAAAAATCGACGAAATCTTCGCGATTCGCGAGATATTTTGCTTGTTTCGACGCTTAAATGGTTGTGCATTGCATTAGCACTGTGAAATGGAGTTCAACGAGCGCTTAAACGTCGAAATATCTCCAACGGGAAGGAAACGACGACAATTTTTCGTCAAAATCGACGAAATATTCGCGATTTGCGAGCTATTTTGCTTGTTTCGACGCTTAAACGGTAGTGCATTGCATTAGCACTGTGAAATGGAGTTCAACGAGCGCTTATACGTCGAAATATCTCCAACGGGAAGGAAATGACGGCTAGATTTCCTCAAAATCGACGAAATATTAGCGATTTGCGAGCTATTTTGTTTGTTTCGACGCTTAAATGGTTGTGCATTGCATTAGCACTGTGAAATGGTGTTCAACGAGCGCTTAAGCGTCGAAATATCTCCAACGGGAAGGAAATGACGACTATTTTTCGTCAAAATCGACGAAATATTCGCGATTTGCGAGATATTTTGCTTGCTTCGACGCTCAAGCGGTAGTGCATTGCTTTAGCACTGTGAAATGGAGTTCAACGAGCGCTTATACGTCGAAATATCTCCAACGGGAAGGAAATGACGGCTAGATTTCAGCATAATCGACGAAACATTCGCGATTTGCGAGCTATTTTGCTTGTTTCGACGTTTAAATGGCTGTGCATTGCATTAGCACTGTGAAATGGAGTTCAACGAGCGCTTAAACGTCGAAATATCTCCAACGGGAAGGAAATGACGACTATTTTTCGTCAAAATCGACGAAATATTCGCGATTTGCGAGCTATTTTGCTTGTTTCGACGCTTAAATTGTTGTGCATTGCATTAGCACTGTGAAATGGAGTTCAACGAGCGCTTAAACGTCGAAATATCTCCAACGGGAAGGAAATGACGGCTATTTTTCGTAAAAATCGACGAAATCTTCGCGATTCGCGAGATATTTTGCTTGTTTCGACGCTTAAATGGTTGTGCATTGCATTAGCACTGTGAAATGGAGTTCAACGAGCGCTTAAACGTCGAAATATCTCCAACGGGAAGGAAATGACGACTATTTTTCGTCAAAATCGACGTAATATTCGCGATTTGCGAGCTATTTTGCTTGTTTCGACGCTTAAACGGTAGTGCATTGCATTAGCACTGTGAAATGGAGTTCAACGAGTGCTTAAACGTCGAAATATCTCCAACGGGAAGGAAATGACGGCTAGATTTCCTCAAAATCGACGAAATATTAGCGATTTGCGAGCTATTTTGTTTGTTTCGACGCTTAAATGGTTGTGCATTGCATTAGCACTGTGAAATGGAGTTCAACGAGCGCTTAATCGTCGAAATATCTCCAACGGGAAGGAAACGACGACAATTTTTCGTCAAAATCGACGAAATATTCGCGATTTGCGAGCTATTTTGCTTGTTTCGACGCTTAAACGGTAGTGCATTGCATTAGCACTGCGAAATGTAGTTCAACGAGCGCTTAAGCGTCGAAATATCTCTAACGGGAAGGAAATGACGACTATTTTTCGTCAAAATCGACGAAATATTCGCGATTTGCGAGATATTTTGCTTGCTTCGACGCTTAAGCGGTAGTGCATTGCTTTAGCACTGTGAAATGGAGTTCAACGAGCGCTTATACGTCGAAATATCTCCAACGGGAAGGAAATGACGGCTAGATTTCAGCATAATCGACGAAATATTCGCGATTTGCGAGCTATTTTGCTTGTTTCGACGTTTAAATGGCTGTGCATTGCATTAGCACTGTGAAATGGAGTTCAACGAGCGCTTAAACGTCGAAATATCTCCAACGGGAAGGAAATGACGACTATTTTTCGTCAAAATCGACGAAATATTCGCGATTTGCGAGCTATTTTGCTTGTTTCGACGCTTAAACGGTAGTGCATTGCATTAGCACTGTGAAATGGAGTTCAACGAGTGCTTAAACGTCGAAATATCTCCAACGGGAAGGAAATGACGGCTAGATTTCCTCAAAATCGACGAAATCTTCGCGATTTGCGAGATATTTTGCTTGTTTCGACGCTTAAATGGTTGTGCATTGCATTAGCACTGTGAAATGGAGTTCAACGAGCGCTTAAACGTCGAAATATCTCCAACGGGAAGGAAATGACGGCTATTTTTCGTCAAAATCGACGAAATCTTCGCGATTTGCGAGCTATTTTGCCTGTTTCGACGCTTAAACGGTAGTGCACTGCATTAGCACTGTGAAATGGAGTACAACGAGCGCTTAAACGTCGAAATATCTCCAACGGGAAGGAAATGACGGCTAGATTTCAGCATAATCGACGAAATATTCGCGATTTGCGAGGTATTTTGCTTGTTTCGACGCTTAAATGGTTGTGCATTGCATTAGCACTGTGAAATTTAGTTCAATGAGCGCTTAAGCGTCGAAATTACTCCAACGGGAAGGAAATGACGGCTAGATTTCAGCAAAATCGACGAAATATTCGCGATTTGCGAGCTATTTTGCATGTTTCGACGCTTAAATTGTTGTGCATTGCATTAGCACTGTGAAATGGAGTTCAACGAGCGCTTAAACGTCGAAATATCGCCAACGGGAAGGAAATGACGGCTAGATTTCAGCAAAATCGACGAAATATTTGCGATTTGCGAGCTATTTTGATTGTTTCGACGCTTAAATGGTTGTGCATTGCATTAGCACTGTGAAATGGAGTTCAACGAGCGCTTAAACGTCGAAATATCTCCAACGGGAAGGAAATGACGGCTATTTTTCGTAAAAATCGACGAAATCTTCGCGATTCGCGAGCTATTTTGCTTGTTTCGACGCTTAAACGGTAGTGCATTGCATTAGCACTGTGAAATGGAGTTCAACGAGTGCTTAAACGTCGAAATATCTCCAACGGAAGGAAATGACGACTATTTTTCGTCAAAATCGACGAAATATTCGCGATTTGCGAGATATTTTGCTTGCTTCGACGCTTAAGCGGTAGTGCATTGCTTTAGCACTGTGAAATGGAGTTCAACGAGCGCTTATACGTCGAAATATCTCTAACGGGAAGGAAATGACGACTATTTTTCGTCAAAATCGACGAAATATTCGCGATTTGCGAGATATTTTGCTTGCTTCGACGCTTAAGCGGTAGTGCATTGCTTTAGCACTGTGAAATGGAGTTCAACGAGCGCTTATACGTCGAAATATCTCCAACGGGAAGGAAATGACGGCTAGATTTCAGCATAATCGTCGAAACATTCGCGATTTGCGAGCTATTTTGCTTGTTTCGACGTTTAAATGGCTGTGCATTGCATTAGCACTGTGAAATGGAGTTCAACGAGCGCTTAAACGTCGAAATATCTCCAACGGGAAGGAAATGACGACTATTTTTCGTCAAAATCGACGAAATATTCGCGATTTGCGAGCTATTTTGCTTGTTTCGACGCTTAAACGGTAGTGCATTGCATTAGCACTGTGAAATGGAGTTCAACGAGTGCTTAAACGTCGAAATATCTCCAACGGGAAGGAAATGACGGCTAGATTTCCTCAAAATCGACGAAATCTTCGCGATTTGCGAGATATTTTGCTTGTTTCGACGCTTAAATGGTTGTGCATTGCATTAGCACTGTGAAATGGAGTTCAACGAGCGCTTAAACGTCGAAATATCTCCAACGGGAAGGAAATGACGGCTATTTTTCGTCAAAATCGACGAAATCTTCGCGATTTGCGAGCTATTTTGCCTGTTTCGACGCTTAAACGGTAGTGCACTGCATTAGCACTGTGAAATGGAGTACAACGAGCGCTTAAACGTCGAAATATCTCCAACGGGAAGGAAATGACGGCTAGATTTCAGCATCATCGACGAAATATTCGCGATTTGCGAGGTATTTTGCTTGTTTCGACGCTTAAATGGTTGTGCATTGCATTAGCACTGTGAAATTTAGTTCAATGAGCGCTTAAACGTCGAAATTACTCCAACGGGAAGGAAATGACGGCTAGATTTCAGCAAAATCGACGAAATATTCGCGATTTGCGAGCTATTTTGCATGTTTCGACGCTTAAATTGTTGTGCATTGCATTAGCACTGTGAAATGGAGTTCAACGAGCGCTTAAACGTCGAAATATCGCCAACGGGAAGGAAATGACGGCTAGATTTCAGCAAAATCGACGAAATATTCGCGATTTGCGAGCTATTTTGATTGTTTCGACGCTTAAATGGTTGTGCATTGCATTAGCACTGTGAAATGGAGTTCAACGAGCGCTTAAACGTCGAAATATCTCCAACGGGAAGGAAACGACGACAATTTTTCGTCAAAATCGACGAAATATTCGCGATTTGCGAGATATTTTGCTTGCTTCGACGCTTAAGCGGTAGTGTATTGCTTTAGCACTGTGAAATGGAGTTCAACGAGCGCTTATACGTCGAAATATCTCCAACGGGAAGGAAATGACGGCTAGATTTCATCAAAATCGACGAAATCTTTGCGATTTGCGAGATATTTTGCTCGTTTCGACGCTTAAATCGTTATGCATTGCATTAGCACTGTGAAATTTAGTTCAATGAGCGCTTAAACGTCGAAATTACTCCAATGGGAAGGAAATGACGGCTATTTTTCGTCAAAATCGACGAAATATTCGCGATTTGCGAGATATTTTCCTTGTTTCGACGCTTAAACGGTAGTTCATTGCATTAGCACTGTGAAATGGAGTTCAACGAGCGCTTAAACGTCGAAATATCTCCAACGGGAAGGAAATGACGGCTATTTTTCGTCAAAATCGACGAAATCTTCGCGATTTGCGAGCTATTTTGCCTGTTTCGACGCTTAAACGGTAGTGCATTGCATTAGCACTGTGAAATGGAGTTCAACGAGTGCTTAAACGTCGAAATATCTCCAACGGGAAGGAAATGACGGCTAGATTTCCTCAAAATCGACGAAATCTTCGCGATTTGCGAGATATTTTGCTTGTTTCGACGCTTAAATGGTTGTGCATTGCATTAGCACTGTGAAATTTAGTTCAACGAGCGCTTAAACGTCGAAATTACTCCAACGGGAAGGAAATGACGGCTATTTTTCGTCAAAACCGACGAAATATTCGCGATTTGCGAGATATTTTGCTTGCTTCGACGCTTAAGCGGTAGTGCATTGCTTTAGCACTGTGAAATGGAGTTCAACGAGTGCTTAAACGTCGAAATATCTCCAACGGGAAGGAAATGACGGCTAGATTTCAGCATAATCGACGAAATATTCGCGATTTGCGAGGTATTTTGCTTGTTTCGACGCTTAAGCGGTAGTGCATTGCTTTAGCACTGTGAAATGGAGTTCAACGAGCGCTTATACGTCGAAATATCTCCAACGGGAAGGAAATGACGGCTAGATTTCAGCATAATCGACGAAACATTCGCGATTTGCGAGCTATTTTGCTTGTTTCGACGTTTAAATGGCTGTGCATTGCATTAGCACTGTGAAATGGAGTTCAACGAGCGCTTAAATGTCGAAATATCTCCAACGGGAAGGAAATGACGACTATTTTTCGTCAAAATCGACGAAATATTCGCGATTTGCGAGCGATTTTGCT
This sequence comes from Bombus vancouverensis nearcticus, assembly GCF_051014615.1. Classification (NCBI taxonomy): domain Eukaryota; kingdom Metazoa; phylum Arthropoda; class Insecta; order Hymenoptera; family Apidae; genus Bombus; species Bombus vancouverensis. The sequence goes on along the minus strand of NC_134911.1, from coordinate 281,714 downwards.
TGTTTCGACGCTTAAACGGTAGTGCATTGCATTAGCACTGTGAAATGGAGTTCAACGAGTGCTTAAACGTCGAAATATCTCCAACGGGAAGGAAATGACGGCTAGATTTCCTCAAAATCGACGAAATCTTCGCGATTTGCGAGATATTTTGCTTGTTTCGACGCTTAAATGGTTGTGCATTGCATTAGCACTGTGAAATTTAGTTCAACGAGCGCTTAAACGTCGAAATTACTCCAACGGGAAGGAAATGACGGCTATTTTTCGTCAAAATCGACGAAATATTCGCGATTTGCGAGATATTTTGCTTGTTTCGACGCTTAAACGGTAGTGCACTGCATTAGCACTGTGAAATGGAGTTCAACGAGCGCTTAAACGTCGAAATATCTCCAACGGGAAGGAAATGACGGCTAGATTTCAGCATAATCGACGAAATATTCGCGATTTGCGAGGTATTTTGCTTGTTTCGACGCTTAAGCGGTAGTGCATTGCTTTAGCACTGTGAAATGGAGTTCAACGAGCGCTTATACGTCGAAATATCTCCAACGGGAAGGAAATGACTGCTAGATTTCAGCATAATCGACGAAACATTCGCGATTTGCGAGCTATTTTGCTTGTTTCGACGTTTAAATGCCTGTGCATTGCATTAGCACTGTGAAACGGAGTTCAACGAGCGCTTAAACGTCGAAATATCTCCAACGGGAAGGAAATGACGACTATTTTTCGTCAAAATCGACGAAATATTCGCGATTTGCGAGCGATTTTGCTTGTTTCGACGCTTAAACGGTAGTGCATTGCATTAGCACTGTGAAATGGAGTTCAACGAGTGCTTAAACGTCGAAATATCTCCAACGGAAGGAAATGACGACTATTTTTCGTCAAAATCGACGAAATATTCGCGATTTGCGAGATATTTTGCTTGCTTCGACGCTTAAGCGGTAGTGCATTGCTTTAGCACTGTGAAATGGAGTTCAACGAGCGCTTATACGTCGAAATATCTCTAACGGGAAGGAAATGACGACTATTTTTCGTCAAAATCGACGAAATATTCGCGATTTGCGAGATATTTTGCTTGCTTCGACGCTTAAGCGGTAGTGCATTGCTTTAGCACTGTGAAATGGAGTTCAACGAGCGCTTATACGTCGAAATATCTCCAACGGGAAGGAAATGACGGCTAGATTTCAGCATAATCGTCGAAACATTCGCGATTTGCGAGCTATTTTGCTTGTTTCGACGTTTAAATGGCTGTGCATTGCATTAGCACTGTGAAATGGAGTTCAACGAGCGCTTAAACGTCGAAATATCTCCAACGGGAAGGAAATGACGACTATTTTTCGTCAAAATCGACGAAATATTCGCGATTTGCGAGCTATTTTGCTTGTTTCGACGCTTAAACGGTAGTGCATTGCATTAGCACTGTGAAATGGAGTTCAACGAGTGCTTAAACGTCGAAATATCTCCAACGGGAAGGAAATGACGGCTAGATTTCCTCAAAATCGACGAAATCTTCGCGATTTGCGAGATATTTTGCTTGTTTCGACGCTTAAATGGTTGTGCATTGCATTAGCACTGTGAAATGGAGTTCAACGAGCGCTTAAACGTCGAAATATCTCCAACGGGAAGGAAATGACGGCTATTTTTCGTCAAAATCGACGAAATCTTCGCGATTTGCGAGCTATTTTGCCTGTTTCGACGCTTAAACGGTAGTGCACTGCATTAGCACTGTGAAATGGAGTACAACGAGCGCTTAAACGTCGAAATATCTCCAACGGGAAGGAAATGACGGCTAGATTTCAGCATCATCGACGAAATATTCGCGATTTGCGAGGTATTTTGCTTGTTTCGACGCTTAAATGGTTGTGCATTGCATTAGCACTGTGAAATTTAGTTCAATGAGCGCTTAAACGTCGAAATTACTCCAACGGGAAGGAAATGACGGCTAGATTTCAGCAAAATCGACGAAATATTCGCGATTTGCGAGCTATTTTGCATGTTTCGACGCTTAAATTGTTGTGCATTGCATTAGCACTGTGAAATGGAGTTCAACGAGCGCTTAAACGTCGAAATATCGCCAACGGGAAGGAAATGACGGCTAGATTTCAGCAAAATCGACGAAATATTCGCGATTTGCGAGCTATTTTGATTGTTTCGACGCTTAAATGGTTGTGCATTGCATTAGCACTGTGAAATGGAGTTCAACGAGCGCTTAAACGTCGAAATATCTCCAACGGGAAGGAAACGACGACAATTTTTCGTCAAAATCGACGAAATATTCGCGATTTGCGAGATATTTTGCTTGCTTCGACGCTTAAGCGGTAGTGTATTGCTTTAGCACTGTGAAATGGAGTTCAACGAGCGCTTATACGTCGAAATATCTCCAACGGGAAGGAAATGACGGCTAGATTTCATCAAAATCGACGAAATCTTTGCGATTTGCGAGATATTTTGCTCGTTTCGACGCTTAAATCGTTATGCATTGCATTAGCACTGTGAAATTTAGTTCAATGAGCGCTTAAACGTCGAAATTACTCCAATGGGAAGGAAATGACGGCTATTTTTCGTCAAAATCGACGAAATATTCGCGATTTGCGAGATATTTTCCTTGTTTCGACGCTTAAACGGTAGTTCATTGCATTAGCACTGTGAAATGGAGTTCAACGAGCGCTTAAACGTCGAAATATCTCCAACGGGAAGGAAATGACGGCTATTTTTCGTCAAAATCGACGAAATCTTCGCGATTTGCGAGCTATTTTGCCTGTTTCGACGCTTAAACGGTAGTGCATTGCATTAGCACTGTGAAATGGAGTTCAACGAGTGCTTAAACGTCGAAATATCTCCAACGGGAAGGAAATGACGGCTAGATTTCCTCAAAATCGACGAAATCTTCGCGATTTGCGAGATATTTTGCTTGTTTCGACGCTTAAATGGTTGTGCATTGCATTAGCACTGTGAAATTTAGTTCAACGAGCGCTTAAACGTCGAAATTACTCCAACGGGAAGGAAATGACGGCTATTTTTCGTCAAAACCGACGAAATATTCGCGATTTGCGAGATATTTTGCTTGCTTCGACGCTTAAGCGGTAGTGCATTGCTTTAGCACTGTGAAATGGAGTTCAACGAGTGCTTAAACGTCGAAATATCTCCAACGGGAAGGAAATGACGGCTAGATTTCAGCATAATCGACGAAATATTCGCGATTTGCGAGGTATTTTGCTTGTTTCGACGCTTAAGCGGTAGTGCATTGCTTTAGCACTGTGAAATGGAGTTCAACGAGCGCTTATACGTCGAAATATCTCCAACGGGAAGGAAATGACGGCTAGATTTCAGCATAATCGACGAAACATTCGCGATTTGCGAGCTATTTTGCTTGTTTCGACGTTTAAATGGCTGTGCATTGCATTAGCACTGTGAAATGGAGTTCAACGAGCGCTTAAATGTCGAAATATCTCCAACGGGAAGGAAATGACGACTATTTTTCGTCAAAATCGACGAAATATTCGCGATTTGCGAGCGATTTTGCTTGTTTCGACGCTTAAACGGTAGTGCATTGCATTAGCACTGTGAAATGGAGTTCAACGAGTGCTTAAACGTCGAAATATCTCCAACGGGAAGGAAATGACGGCTAGATTTCCTCAAAATCGACGAAATCTTCGCGATTTGCGAGATATTTTGCTTGTTTCGACGCTTAAATGGTTGTGCATTGCATTAGCACTGTGAAATTTAGTTCAACGAGCGCTTAAACGTCGAAATTACTCCAACGGGAAGGAAATGACGGCTATTTTTCGTCAAAATCGACGAAATATTCGCGATTTGCGAGATATTTTGCTTGTTTCGACGCTTAAACGGTAGTGCACTGCATTAGCACTGTGAAATGGAGTTCAACGAGCGCTTAAACGTCGAAATATCTCCAACGGGAAGGAAATGACGGCTAGATTTCAGCATAATCGACGAAATATTCGCGATTTGCGAGGTATTTTGCTTGTTTCGACGCTTAAGCGGTAGTGCATTGCTTTAGCACTGTGAAATGGAGTTCAACGAGCGCTTATACGTCGAAATATCTCCAACGGGAAGGAAATGACTGCTAGATTTCAGCATAATCGACGAAACATTCGCGATTTGCGAGCTATTTTGCTTGTTTCGACGTTTAAATGCCTGTGCATTGCATTAGCACTGTGAAACGGAGTTCAACGAGCGCTTAAACGTCGAAATATCTCCAACGGGAAGGAAATGACGACTATTTTTCGTCAAAATCGACGAAATATTCGCGATTTGCGAGCGATTTTGCTTGTTTCGACGCTTAAACGGTAGTGCATTGCATTAGCACTGTGAAATGGAGTTCAACGAGTGCTTAAACGTCGAAATATCTCCAACGGGAAGGAAATGACGGCTAGATTTCCTCAAAATCGACGAAATCTTCGCGATTTGCGAGATATTTTGCTTGTTTCGACGCTTAAATGGTTGTGCATTGCATTAGCACTGTGAAATGGAGTTCAACGAGCGCTTAAACGTCGAAATATCTCCAACGGGAAGGAAATGACGGCTATTTTTCGTCAAAATCGACGAAATCTTCGCGATTTGCGAGCTATTTTGCCTGTTTCGACGCTTAAACGGTAGTGCACTGCATTAGCACTGTGAAATGGAGTACAACGAGCGCTTAAACGTCGAAATATCTCCAACGGGAAGGAAATGACGGCTAGATTTCAGCATAATCGACGAAATATTCGCGATTTGCGAGGTATTTTGCTTGTTTCGACGCTTAAATGGTTGTGCATTGCATTAGCACTGTGAAATTTAGTTCAATGAGCGCTTAAACGTCGAAATTACTCCAACGGGAAGGAAATGACGGCTATTTTTCGTCAAAATCGGCGAAATATTCGCGATTTGCGAGATATTTTGCTTGTTTCGACGCTTAAACGGTAGTGCATTGCATTAGCACTGTGAAATGGAGTTCAACGAGCGCTTAAACGTTGAAATATCTCCAACGGGAAGGAAATGACGGCTAGATTTCAGCAAAATCGACGAAATATTCGCGATTTGCGAGCTATTTTGATTGTTTCGACGCTTAAATGGTTGTGCATTGCATTAGCACTGTGAAATGGAGTTCAACGAGCGCTTAAACGTCGAAATATCTCCAACGGGAAGGAAATGATGGCTATTTTTCGTCAAAATCGACGAAATCTTCGCGATTCGCGAGATATTTTGCTTGTTTCGACGCTTAAATGGTTGTGCATTGCATTAGCACTGTGAAATGGAGTTCAACGCGCGCTTAAACGTCGAAATATCTCCAACGGGAAGGAAACGACGACAATTTTTCGTCAAAATCGACGAAATATTCGCGATTTGCGAGCTATTTTGCTTGTTTCGACGCTTAAACGGTAGTGCATTGCATTAGCACTGTGAAATGGAGTACAACGAGCGCTTAAACGTCGAAATATCTCCAACGGGAAGGAAATGACGGCTAGATTTCAGCATAATCGACGAAATATTCGCGATTTGCGAGGTATTTTGCTTGTTTCGACGCTTAAATGGTTATGCATTGCATTAGCACTGTGAAATTTAGTTCAATGAGCGCTTAAACGTCGAAATTACTCCAATGGGAAGGAAATGACGGCTATTTTTCGTCAAAATCGACGAAATATTCGCGATTTGCGAGATATTTTCCTTGTTTCGACGCTTAAACGGTAGTGCATTGCATTAGCACTGTGAAATGTAGTTCAACGAGCGCTTAAACGTTGAAATATCTCCAACGGGAAGGAAATGACGGCTAGATTTCAGCAAAATCGACGAAATATTCGCGATTTGCGAGATATTTTGCTTGTTTCGACGCTTAAACGGTAGTGCATTGCATTAGCACTGTGAAATGGAGTTCAACGAGCGCTTAAACGTCGAAATTACTCCAACGGGAAGGAAATGACGGCTAGATTTCAGCATAATCGACGAAATATTCGCGATTTGCGAGCTATTTTGCATGTTTCGACGCTTAAATTGTTGTGCATTGCATTAGCACTGTGAAATGGAGTTCAACGAGCGCTTAAACGTCGAAATATCGCTAACGGGAAGGAAATGACGGCTAGATTTCAGCAAAATCGACGAAATATTCGCGATTTGCGAGCTATTTTGATGGTTTCGACGCTTAAATGGTTGTGCATTGCATTAGCACTGTGAAATGGAGTTCAACGAGCGCTTAAACGTCGAAATATCTCCAACGGGAAGGAAATGACGGCTATTTTTCGTCAAAATCGGCGAAATCTTCGCGATTCGCGAGATATTTTGCTTGTTTCGACGCTTAAATGGTTGTGCATTGCATTAGCACTGTGAAATGGAGTTCAACGAGCGCTTAAACGTCGAAATATCTCCAACGGGAAGGAAACGACGACAATTTTTCGTCAAAATCGACAAAATATTCGCGATTTGCGAGCTATTTTGCTTGTTTCGACGCTTAAACGGTAGTGCATTGCATTAGCACTGTGAAATGGAGTTCAACGAGCGCTTAAGCGTCGAAATATCTCCAACGGGAAGGAAATGACGACTATTTTTCGTCAATATCGACGAAATATTCGCGATTTGCGAGATATTTTGCTTGCTTCGACGCTTAAGCGGTAGTGCATTGCTTTAGCACTGTGAAATGGAGTTCAACGAGCGCTTATACGTCGAAATATCTCCAACGGGAAGGAAATGACGGCTAGATTTCATCAAAATCGACGAAATCTTCGCGATTTGCGAGATATTTTGCTTGTTTCGACGCTTAAATGGTTGTGCATTGCATTAGCACTGTGAAATGGAGTTCAACGAGCGCTTAAACGTCGAAATATCTCCGACGGGAAGGAAATGACGGCTATTTTTCGTCAAAATCGACGAAATATTCGCGATTTGCGAGATATTTTGCTTGTTTCGACGCTTAAACGGTAGTGCATTGCATTAGCACTGTGAAATGGAGTTCAACGAGCGCTTAAACGTCGAAATATCTCCAACGGGAAGGAAATGACGGCTATTTTTCGTCAAAATCGACGAAATCTTCGCGATTTGCAGCTATTTTGCCTGTTTCGACGCTTAAACGGTAGCGCACTGCATTAGCACTGTGAAATGGAGTACAACGAGCGCTTAAACGTCGAAATATCTCCAACGGGAAGGAAATGACGGCTAGATTTCAGCATAATCGACGAAATATTCGCGATTTGCGAGGTATTTTGCTTCTTTCGACGCTTAAATGGTTGTGCATTGCATTAGCACTGTGAAATTTAGTTCAATGAGCGCTTAAACGTCGAAATTACTCCAACGGGAAGGAAATGACGGCTATTTTTCGTCAAAATCGACGAAATATTCGCGATTTGCGAGATATTTTGCATGTTTCGACGCTTAAATTGTTGTGCATTGCATTAGCACTGTGAAATGGAGTTCAACGAGCGCTTAAACGTCGAAATATCGCTAACGGGAAGGAAATGACGGCTAGATTTCAGCAAAATCGACGAAATATTCGCGATTTGCGAGCTATTTTGATTGTTTCGACGCTTAAATGGTTGTGCATTGCATTAGCACTGTGAAATGGAGTTCAACGAGCGCTTAAACGTCGAAATATCTCCAACGGGAAGGAAATGACGGCTATTTTTCGTCAAAATCGGCGAAATCTTCGCGATTCGCGAGATATTTTGCTTGTTTCGACGCTTAAATGGTTGTGCATTGCATTAGCACTGTGAAATGGAGTTCAACGAGCGCTTAAACGTCGAAATATCTCCAACGGGAAGGAAACGACGACAATTTTTCGTCAAAATCGACGAAATATTCGCGATTTGCGAGCTATTTTGCTTGTTTCGACGCTTAAACGGTAGTGCATTGCATTAGCACTGTGAAATGGAGTTCAACGAGCGCTTAAGCGTCGAAATATCTCCAACGGGAAGGAAATGACGACTATTTTTCGTCAATATCGACGAAATATTCGCGATTTGCGAGATATTTTGCTTGCTTCGACGCTTAAGCGGTAGCGCATTGCTTTAGCACTATGAAATGGAGTTCAACGAGCGCTTATACGTCGAAATATCTCCAACGGGAAGGAAATGACTGCTAGATTTCATCAAAATCGACGAAATCTTCGCGATTTGCGAGATATTTTGCTTGTTTCGACGCTTAAATGGTTGTGCATTGCATTAGCACTGTGAAATGGAGTTCAACGAGCGCTTAAACGTCGAAATATCTCCGACGGGAAGGAAATGACGGCTATTTTTCGTCAAAATCGACGAAATATTCGCGATTTGCGAGATATTTTGCTTGTTTCGGCGCTTAAACGGTAGTGCATTGCATTAGCACTGTGAAATGGAGTTCAACGAGCGCTTAAACGTCGAAATATCGCTAGCGGGAAGGAAATGACGGCTAGATTTCAGCATAATCGACGAAACATTCGCGATTTGCGAGCTATTTTGCTTGTTTCGACGCTTAAACGGTAGTGCATTGCATTAGCACTGTGAAATGGAGTTCAACGAGCGCTTAAGCGTCGAAATATCTCCAACGGGAAGGAAATGACGACTATTTTTCGTCAATATCGACGAAATATTCGCGATTTGCGAGATATTTTGCTTGTTTCGACGCTTAAATGGTTGTGCATTGCATTAGCACTGTGAAATGGTGTTCAACGAGCGCTTATACGTCGAAATATCTCCAACGGGAAGCAAATGACGGCCAGATTTCAGCATAATCGACGAAATATTCGCGATTTGCGAGATATTTTGCTTGTTTCGACGCTTAAATGGTTGTGCATTGCATTAGCACTGTGAAATTTAGTTCAATGAGCGCTTAAACGTCGAAATTACTCCAACGGGAAGGAAATGACGGCTATTTTTCGTCAAAATCGACGAAATATTCGCGATTTGCGAGATATTTTGCTTGTTTCGACGCTTAAACGGTAGTGCATTGCATTAGCACTGTGAAATCTAGTTCAACGAGCGCTTAAACGTCGAAATATCGCTAACGGGAAGGAAATGACGGCTAGATTTCAGCAAAATCGACGAAATATTCGCGATTTGCGAGCTATTTTGCATGTTTCGACGCTTAAATGGTTGTGCACTGCATTAGCACTGTGAAATGGAGTTCAACGAGCGCTTAAACGTCGAAATATCTCCAACGGGAAGGAAATGACGGCTAGATTTCAGCATAATCGACGAAATATTCGCGATTTGCGAGGTATTTTGCGTGTTTCGACGCTTAAGCGGTAGTGCATTGCTTTAGCACTGTGAAATGGAGTTCAACGAGCGCTTATACGTCGAAATATCTCCAACGGGAAGGAAATGACGGCTAGATTTCAGCATAATCGACGAAACATTCGCGATTTGCGAGCTATTTTGCTTGTTTCGACGTTTAAATGGCTGTGCATTGCATTAGCACTGTGAAATGGAGTTCAACGAGCGCTTAAACGTCGAAATATCTCCAACGGGAAGGAAATGACGGCTAGATTTCAGCATAATCGACGAAATATTCGCGATTTGCGAGATATTTTGCTTGTTTCGACGCTTAAATGGTTGTGCATTGCATTAGCACTGTGAAATGGAGTTCAACGAGCGCTTAAACGTCGAAATATCTCCAACGGGAAGGAAATGACGGCTAGATTTCAGCATAATCGACGAAATATTCGCGATTTGCGAGATATTTTGCTTGTTTCGACGCTTAAATGGTTGTGCATTGCATTAGCACTGTGAAATGGAGTTCAACGAGCGCTTAAACGTCGAAATATCTCCAACGGGAAGGAAATGACGGCTAGATTTCATCAAAATCGACGAAATCTTCGCGATTTGCGAGATATTTTGCTTATTTCGACGCTTAAATGGTTGTGCATTGCATTAGCACTGTGAAATGGAGTTCAACGAGCGCTTAAACGTCGAAATATCTCCGACGGGAAGGAAATGACGGCTATTTTTGTCAAAATCGACGAAATATTCGCGATTTACGAGATATTTTGCTTGTTTCGACGCTTAAACGGTAGTGCATTGCATTAGCACTGTGAAATGGAGTTCAACGAGCGCTTAAACGTCGAAATATCGCTAGCGGGAAGGAAATGACGGCTAGATTTCAGCATAATCGACGAAACATTCGCGATTTGCGAGATATTTTGCTTGTTTCGACGCTTAAATGGTTGTGCATTGCATTAGCACTGTGAAATGGTGTTCAACGAGCGCTTATACGTCGAAATATCTCCAACGGGAAGGAAATGACGGCTAGATTTCAGCATAATCGACGAAATATTCGCGATTTGCGAGATATTTTGCTTGTTTCGACGCTTAAATGGTTGTGCATTGCATTAGCACTGTGAAATTTAGTTCAATGAGCGCTTAAACGTCGAAATTACTCCAACGGGAAGGAAATGACGGCTATTTTTCGTCAAAATCGACGAAATATTCGCGATTTGCGAGATATTTTGCTTGTTTCGACGCTTAAACGGTAGTGCATTGCATTAGCACTGTGAAATGGAGTTCAACGAGCGCTTAAACGTCGAAATATCGCTAACGGGAAGGAAATGACGGCTAGATTTCAGCAAAATCGACGAAATATTCGCGATTTGCGAGCTATTTTGCATGTTTCGACGCTTAAATGGTTGTGCACTGCATTAGCACTGTGAAATGGAGTTCAACGAGCGCTTAAACGTCGAAATATCTCCAACGGGAAGGAAATGACGGCTAGATTTCAGCATAATCGACGAAATATTCGCGATTTGCGAGGTATTTTGCGTGTTTCGACGCTTAAGCGGTAGTGCATTGCTTTAGCACTGTGAAATGGAGTTCAACGAGCGCTTATACGTCGAAATATCTCCAACGGGAAGGAAATGACGGCTAGATTTCAGCATAATCGACGAAACATTCGCGATTTGCGAGCTATTTTGCTTGTTTCGACGTTTAAATGGCTGTGCATTGCATTAGCACTGTGAAATGGAGTTCAACGAGCGCTTAAACGTCGAAATATCTCCAACGGGAAGGAAATGACGGCTAGATTTCAGCATAATCGACGAAATATTCGCGATTCGCGAGATATTTTGCTTGTTTCGACGCTTAAATGGTTGTGCATTGCTTTAGCACTGTGAAATGGAGTTCAACGAGCGCTTAAACGTCGAAATATCTCCAACGGGAAGGAAATGACGGCTAGATTTCAGCATAATCGACGAAATATTCGCGATTTGCGAGATATTTTGCTTGTTTCGACGCTTAAATGGTTGTGCATTGCATTAGCACTGTGAAATGGAGTTCAACGAGCGCTTAAACGTCGAAATATCGCTAACGGGAAGGAAATGACGGCTATTTTTCGTCAAAATCGACGAAATCTTCGCGATTCGCGAGATATTTTGCTTGTTTCGACGCTTAAATGGTTGTGCATTGCATTAGCACTGTGAAATGGAGTTCAACGAGCGCTTAAACGTCGAAATATCTCCAACGGGAAGGAAACGACGACAATTTTTCGTCAAAATCGACGAAATATTCGCGATTTGCGAGCTATTTTGCTTGTTTCGACGCTTAAACGGTAGTGCATTGCATTAGCACTGTGAAATGGAGTTCAACGAGCGCTTAAGCGTCGAAATATCTCCAACGGGAAGGAAATGACGACTATTTTTCGTCAAAATCGACGAAATATTCGCGATTTGCGAGATATTTTGCTTGCTTCGACGCTTAAGCGGTAGTGCATTGCTTTAGCACTGTGAAATGGAGTTCAACGAGCGCTTATACGTCGAAATATCTCCAACGGGAAGGAAATGACGGCTAGATTTCAGCAAAATCGACGAAATATTCGCGATTTGCGAGCTATTTTGCATGTTTCGACGCTTAAATGGTTGTGGATTGCATTAGCACTGTGAAATGGAGTTCAACGAGCGCTTAAACGTCGAAATATCGCTAACGGGAAGGAAATGACGGCTATTTTTCGTCAAAATCGACGAAATATTCGCGATTTGCGAGATATTTTGCTTGTTTCGACGCTTAAACGGTAGTGCATTGCATTAGCAGTGTGAAATGGAGTTCAACGAGCGCTTAAACGTCGAAATATCTCCAACGGGAAGGAAATGACGGCTATTTTTCGTCAAAATCGACGAAATCTTCGCGATTTGCGAGCTATTTTGCCTGTTTCGACGCTTAAACGGTAGTGCACTGCATTAGCACTGTGAAATGGAGTACAACGAGCGCTTAAACGTCGAAATATCTCCAACGGGATGGAAATGACGGCTAGATTTCAGCATAATAGACGAAATATTCGCGATTTGCGAGGTATTTTGCTTGTTTCGACGCTTAAATGGTTGTGCACTGCATTAGCACTGTGAAATGGAGTTCAACGAGCGCTTAAACGTCGAAATATCTCCAACGGGAAGGAAATGACGACTATTTTTCGTCAAAATCGACGAAATATTCGCGATTTGCGAGCTATTTTGCTTGTTTCGACGCTTAAACGGTAGTGCATTGCATTAGCACTGTGAAATGGAGTTCAACGAGTGCTTAAACGTCGAAATATCTCCAACGGGAAGGAAATGACGGCTAGATTTCCTCAAAATCGACGAAATATTAGCGATTTGCGAGCTATTTTGCATGTTTCGACGCTTAAGTGGTTGAGCATTGCATTAGCACTGTGAAATGGAGTTCAACGAGCGCTTAAACGTCGAAATATCTCCAACGGGAAGGAAACGACGACAATTTTTCGTCAAAATCGACGAAATATTCGCGATTTGCGAGCTATTTTGCTTGCTTCGACGCTTAAACGGTAGTGCATTGCATTAGCACTGCGAAATGGTGTTGAACGAGCGCTTAAGCGTCGAAATATCTCCAACGGGAAGGAAATGACTGCTAGATTTCAGCAAAATCGACGAAATATTCGCGATTTGCGAGCTATTTTGCTTGTTTCGACGCTTAAATGGTTGTGCATTGCATTAACACTGTGAAATGGAGTTCAACGAGCGCTTAAACGTCGAAATATCTCCAACGGGAAGGAAATGACGGCTATTTTTCGTCAAAATCGACGAAATCTTCGCGATTTGCGAGCTATTTTGCCTGTTTCGACGCTTAAACGGTAGTGCACTGCATTAGCACTGTGAAATGGAGTACAACGAGCGCTTAAACGTCGAAATATCTCCAACGGGAAGGAAATGACGGCTAGATTTCAGCATAATCGACGAAATATTCGCGATTTGCGTGGTATTTTGCTTGTTTCGACGCTTAAATGGTTGTGCATTGCATTAGCACTGTGAAATGGAGTTCAACGAGCGCTTAAACGTCGAAATATCTCCAACGGGAAGGAAATGACGACTATTTTTCGTCAAAATCGACGAAATATTCGCGACTTGCGAGCTATTTTGCTTGCTTCGACGCTTAAACGGTAGTGCATTGCATTAGCACTGCGAAATGGTGTTCAACGAGCGCTTAAGCGTCGAAATATCTCCAACGGGAAGGAAATGACTGCTAGATTTCAGCAAAATCGACGAAATATTCGCGATTTGCGAGCTATTTTGCATGTTTCGACGCTTAAATGGTTGTGCATTGCATTAGCACTGTGAAATGGAGTTCAACGAGCGCTTAAACGTCGAAATATCGCTAACGGGAAGGAAATGACGGCTATTTTTCGTCAAAATCGACGAAATCTTCGCGATTCGCGAGATATTTTGCTTGTTTCGACGCTTAAACGGTAGTGCATTGCATTAGCACTGTGAAATGGAGTTCAGCGAGCGCTTAAACGTCGAAATATCTCCAACGGGAAGGAAATGACGGCTATTTTTCGTCAAAATCGACGAAATCTTCGCGATTTGCGAGCTATTTTGCCTGTTTCGACGCTTAAACGGTAGTGCACTGCATTAGCACTGTGAAATGGAGTACAACGAGCGCTTAAACGTCGAAATATCTCCAACGGGAAGGAAATGACGGCTAGATTTCAGCATAATCGACGAAATATTCGCGATTTGCGAGGTATTTTGCTTGTTTCGACGCTTAAATGGTTGTGCATTGCATTAGCACTGTGAAATGGAGTTCAACGAGCGCTTAAACGTCGAAATATCTCCAACGGGAAGGAAATGACGACTATTTTTCGTCAAAATCGACGAAATATTCGCGATTTGCGAGCTATTTTGCTTGTTTCGACGCTTAAATGGCTGTGCATTGCATTAGCACTGTGAAATGGAGTTCAACGAGCGCTTAAACGTCGAAATATCTCCAACGGGAAGGAAATGACGGCTATTTTTCGTCAAAATCGCCGAAATCTTCGCGATTTGCGAGCTATTTTGCCTGTTTCGACGCTTAAACGGTAGTGCACTGCATTAGCACTGTGAAATGGAGTTCAACGAGCGCTTAAACGTCGAAATATCTCCAACGGGAAGGAAATGACGGCTAGATTTCAGCATAATCGACGAAATATTCGCGATTTGCGAGGTATTTTGCTTGTTTCGACGCTTAAATTGTTGTGCATTGCATTAGCACTGTGAAATGGAGTTCAACGAGCGCTTAAACGTCGAAATATCTCCAACGGGAAGGAAATGACGGCTAGATTTCAGCAAAATCGACGAAATATTCGCGATTTGCGAGCTATTTTGCTTGTTTCGACGCTTAAACGGTAGTGCATTGCATTAGCACTGTGAAATGGAGTTCAACGAGCGCTTAAACGTCGAAATATCTCCAACGGGAAGGAAAGGACGGCTAGATTTCAGCATAATCGACGAAATCTTCGCGATTTGCGAGCTATTTTGCCTGTTTCGACGCTTAAACGGTAGTGCATTGCATTAGCACTGTGAAATTTAGTTCAACGAGCGCTTAAACGTCGAAATATCTCCAACGGGAAGGAAAGGACGGCTAGATTTCAGCAAAACCGACGAAATATTCGCGATTTGCGTGCTATTTTGCTTGTTTCGACGCTTAAACGGTAGTGCATTGCATTAGCACTGTGAAATGGATTTCAACGAGTGCTTAAACGTCGAAATATCTCCAACGGGAAGCAAATGACGGCTATTTTTCGTCAAAATCGACGAAGTATTCGCGATTTGCGAGGTATTTTGCCTGTTTCGACGCTTAAACGGTAGTGCATTGCATTAGCACTGTGAAATGGAGTTCAACGAGCGCTTAAACGTCGAAATATCTCCAACGGGAAGGAAATGACTGCTATTTTTCGTCAAAATCGACGAAATATTCGCGATTTGCGAGCTATTTTGCTTGTTTCGACACTTAAACGGTAGTGCATTGCATTAGCACTGTGAAATTTAGTTCAACGAGCGCTTAAACTTCGAAATATCTCCAACGCGAAGGAAATGACGAATATTTTTCGTCAAAATCGACGAAATATTAGCGATTTGCGAGCTATTTTGCCTCTTTCGACGCTTAAACGGTAGTGCACTGCATTAGCACGGTGAAATGGAGTTCAACGAGCGTCTAAACATCGAAATATCTCCAACGGGAAGGAAATGACGAATATTTTTCGTCAAAATCGACGAAGTATTCGCGATTTGCGAGCTATTTTGCCTGTTTCGACGCTTAAACGGTAGTGCATTGCATTAGCACTGTGAAATGGAGTTCAACGAGCGCTTAAACGTCGAAATATCTCCAACGGGAAGGAAATGACCGCTATTTTTCGTCAAAATCGACGGAATCTTCGCGATTTGCGAGCTATTTTGCTTGTTTCGACGCTTAAATGGTTGTGCATTGCATTAGCACTGTGAAATTTAGTTCAACGAGTTCTCAAACGTCGAAATATCTCCAACGGGACTGAAATTACCAATATTTTTCGCCAAAATCGACGAAATATTCGCGATTTGCGAGCTATTTTGCCTGTTTCGACGCTTAAACGGTAGCGCACTGCATTAGCTCTGTGAAATGGAGTTCAACGAGCGCATAAACGTTGAAATATCTCCAACTGGAAGGAAATGACGGCTAGATTTCAGCAAAATCGACGAAATATTCGCGATTTGCGAGATATTTTGCTTGTTTCGACACTTAAACGGTAGTGCATTGCATTAGCACTGTGAAATTTAGTTCAACGAGCGCTTAAACGTCGAAATATCTCCAACGCGAAGGAAATGACGAATATTTTTCGTCAAAATCGACGAAATATTAGCGATTTGCGAGCTATTTTGCCTCTTTCGACGCTTAAACGGTAGTGCACTGCATTAGCACGGTGAAATGGAGTTCAACGAGCGTTTAAACGTCGAAATATCTCCAACGGGAAGGAAATGACGAATATTTTTCGTCAAAATCGACGAAATATTCGCGATTTGCGAGCTATTTTGCTTGTTTCGACACATAAACGGTAGTGCATTCCATTAGCACTGTGAAATGTAGTTCAACGAGCGCGTAAACGTCGAAATATCTCCAACGGGAAGGAAATGACGGCTATTTTTCGTCAAAATCGACGAAATCTTCGCGATTTCCGAGCTATTTTGCTTGTTTCGACGCTTAAATGGTTGTGCATTGCATTAGCACTGTGAAATTTAGTTCAACGTGTGCTTAAAAGTCGAAATATCTCCAACGGGACGGAAATTACGAATATTTTTCGTCAAAATCGACGAAATATTCGCGATTTGCGAGCTATTTTGCCTGTTTCGACGCTTAAACGGTGGCGCACTGCATTAGCCCTGTAAAATGGAGTTCAACGAGCGCTTAAACGTTGAAATATCTCCAACGGGAAGGAAATGAAGGCTAGATTTCAGAAAAATCGACGAAATAATCGCGATTTGCGAGCTATTTTGCTTGTTTCGACGCTTAAATGGTTGTGCATTGCATTTGCACTGTGAAATGGAGTTCAACGAGCGCTTAAACGTCGAAATATCGCTAACGCGAAGGAAATGACGGCTATTTTTCGTCAAAATCGACGACATCTGCGCAATTTGCGAGATATTTTGCTTGTTTCGACACTTAAACTGTAGTGCATTGCATTAGCACTGTGAAATTTAGTTCAACGAGCGCTTAAACGTCGAAATATCTCCAACGGGAAGGAAATGACGGCTAGATTTCAGCAAAATCGACGAAATATTCGCGATTTGCGAGCTATTTTGCTTGTTTCGACGCTTAAACGGTAGTGCATTGCATTAGCACTGTGAAATGGAGTTCAACGAGCGCTTATACTTCGAAATATCTCCAACGGGAAGGAAATGACTGCTATTTTTCGTCAAAATCGACGGAATCTTCGCGATTTGCGAGATATTATGTTTGTTTCGACACTTAAACGGTAGTGCATTGCATTAGCACTGTGAAATTTAGTTCAACGAGCGCTTAAACGTCGAAATATCTCCAACGGGAAGGAAATGACGGCTAGATTTCAGCAAAATCGACGAAATATTCGCGATTTGCGAGCTATTTTGCTTGTTTCGACGCTTAAACGGGAGTGCATTGCATTAGCACTGTGAAATGGAGTTCAACGAGCGCTTATACTTCGAAATATCTCCAACGGGACGGAAAATGACTGCTATTTTTCGTCAAAATCGACGGAATCTTCGCGATTTGCGAGATATTATGTTTGTTTCGACACTTAAACGGTAGTGCATTGCATTAGCACTGTGAAATTTAGTTCAACGAGCGCTTAAACGTCGAAATATCTCCAACGGGAAGGAAATGACGGCTAGATTTCAGCAAAATCGACGAAATATTCGCGATTTGCGAGCTATTTTGCTTGTTTCGACGCTTAAACGGTTGTGCATTGCATTAGCACTGTGAAATGGAGTTAAACGAGCGCCTAAACGTCGAAATATCGCTAACGGGAAGGAAATTACGAATATTTTTCGCCAAAATCGACGAAATATTCGCGATTTGCGAGCTATTTTGCCTGTTTCGACGCTTAAACGGTAGCGCACTGCATTAGCTCTGTGAAATGGAGTTCAACGATCGCTTAAACGTTCAAATATCTCCAACTGGAAGGAAATGACGGCTAGATTTCAGCAAAATCGACGAAATATTCGCGATTTGAGAGCTATTTTGCTTGTTTCGACGCTTAAATGGTTGTGCATTGCATTAGCACTGTGAAATTTAGTTCAACGAGCGCTTAAACGTCGAAATATCTCCAACGCGAAGGAAATGACGAATATTTTTCGTCAAAATCGACGAAATATTAGCGATTTGCGAGCTATTTTGCCTCTTTCGACGCTTAAACGGTAGTGCGCTGCATTAGCACGGTGAAATGGAGTTCAACGAGCGTTTAAACGTCGAAATATATCCAACGGGAAGGAAATGACGAATATTTTTCGTCAAAATCGACGAAATATTCGCGATTTGCGAGCTATTTTGCTTGTTTCGACGCTTAAATGGTTGTGCATTGCATTAGCACTGTGAAATTTAGTTCAACGAGTGCTTAAACGTCGAAATATCTCCAACTGGAAGGAAATGACGGCTATTTTTCGTCAAAATCGACGAAATCTTCGCGATTTGCGAGCTATTTTGCCTGTTTCAACGCTTAAACGGTAGCGCACTGCATTAGCCCTGTGAAATGGAGTTCAACGAGCGCTTAAACGTTGAAATATCTCCAACGGGAAGGAAATGACGGCTGGATTTCAGCAAAATCGACGAAATAATCGCGATTTGCGAGCTATTTTGCTTGTTTCGACGCTTAAATGGTTGTGCATTGCATTAGCACTGTGAAATGGAGTTCAACGAGCGCTTAAACGTCGAAATATCGCTAACGCGAAGGAAATGACGGCTATTTTTCGTCAAAATCGACGACATCTTCGCAATTTGCGAGATATTTTGCTTGTTTCGACACTTAAACTGTAGTGCATTGCATTAGCACTGTGAAATTTAGTTCAACGAGCGCTTAAACGTCGAAATATCTCCAACGGGAAGGAAATGACGGCTAGATTTCAGCAAAATCGACGAAATATTCGCGATTTGCGAGCTATTTTGCTTGTTTCGACGCTTAAACGGTAGTGCATTGCATTAGCACTGTGAAATGGAGTTCAACGAGCGCTTATACTTCGAAATATCTCCAACGGGAAGGAAATGACTGCTATTTTTCGTCAAAATCGACGGAATCTTCGCGATTTGCGAGATATTATGTTTGTTTCGACACTTAAACGGTAGTGCATTGCATTAGCACTGTGAAATTTAGTTCAACGAGCGCTTAAACGTTGAAATATCTCCAACGGGAAGGAAATGACGGCTAGATTTCAGCAAAATCGACGAAATATTCGCGATTTGCGAGCAATTTTGCTTGTTTCGACGCTTAAACGGTTGTGCATTGCATTAGCACTGTGAAATGGAGTTCAACGAGCGCTTAAACGTCGAAATATCGCTAACGGGAGGGAAATGACGGCTATTTTTCGTCAAAATCGACGAAGTATTCGCGATTTGCGAGCAATTTTGCCTGTTTCGACGCTTAAACGGTAGTGCATTGCATTAGCACTGTGAAATGGAGTTCAACGATCGCTTAAACGTCGAAATATCTCCAACGGGAAGGAAATGACTGCTATTTTTCGTCAAAATCGACGGAATCTTCGCGATTTGCGAGCTATTTTGCTTGTTTCGACGCTTAAATGGTTGTGCATTGCATTAGCACTGTGAAATTTAGTTCAACGAGTTCTCAAACTTCGAAATATCTCCAACGGGAAGGAAATTACGAATATTTTTCGCCAAAATCGACGAAATATTCGCGATTTGCGAGCTATTTTGCCTGTTTCGACGCTTAAACGGTAGCGCACTGCATTAGCTCTGTGAAATGGAGTTCAACGATCGCTTAAACGTTCAAATATCTCCAACTGGAAGGAAATGACGGCTAGATTTCAGCAAAATCGACGAAATATTCGCGATTTGAGAGCTATTTTGCTTGTTTCGACGCTTAAATGGTTGTGCATTGCATTAGCACTGTGAAATTTAGTTCAACGAGTGCTTAAACGTCGAAATATCTCCAACTGGAAGGAAATGACGGCTATTTTTCGTCAAAATCGACGAAATCTTCGCGATTTGCGAGCTATTTTGCCTGTTTCAACGCTTAAACGGTAGCGCACTGCATTAGCCCTGTGAAATGGAGTTCAACGAGCGCTTAAACGTTGAAATATCTCCAACGGGAAGGAAATGACGGCTAGATTTCAGCAAAATCGACGAAATAATCGCGATTTGCGAGCTATTTTGCTTGTTTCGACGCTTAAATGGTTGTGCATTGCATTAGCACTGTGAAATGGAGTTCAACGAGCGCTTAAACGTCGAAATATCGCTAACGCGAAGGAAATGACGGCTATTTTTCGTCAAAATCGACGACATCTTCGCAATTTGCGAGATATTTTGCTTGTTTCGACACTTAAACTGTAGTGCATTGCATTAGCACTGTGAAATTTAGTTCAACGAGCGCTTAAACGTCGAAATATCTCCAACGGGAAGGAAAGGACGGATAGATTTCAGCATAATCGACGAAATATTCGCGATTTGCCAGCTATTTTGCCTCTTTCGACGCTTAAACGGTGGTGCACTGCATTAGCACGGTGAAATGGAGTTCAACGAGCGTTTAAACGTCGAAATATCTCCAACGGGAAGGAAATGACGGCTATTTTTCGTCAAAATCGACGAAATATTCGCGATTTGCGAGCTATTTTGCCTGTTTCGACGCTTAAATGGTTGTGCATTGCATTAGCACTGTGAAATTTAGTTCAACGAGTGCTTAAACGTCGAAATATCTCCAACGGGAAGGAAATGACGGCTATTTTTCTTCAAAATCGACGAAATCTTCGCGATTTGCGAGCTATTTTGCCTGTTTCAACGCTTAAACGGTAGCGCACTGCATTAGCCCTGTGAAATGGAGTTCAACGAGCGCTTAAACGTTGAAATATCTCCAACGGGAAGGAAATGACGGCTAGATTTCAGCAAAATCGACGAAATAATCGCGATTTGCGAGCTATTTTGCTTGTTTCGACGCTTAAATGGTTGTGCATTGCATTAGCACTGTGAAATGGAGTTCAACGAGCGCTTAAACGTCGAAATATCGCTAACGCGAAGGAAATGACGGCTATTTTTCGTCAAAATCGACGACATCTTCGCAATTTGCGAGATATTTTGCTTGTTTCGACACTTAAACTGTAGTGCATTGCATTAGCACTGTGAAATTTAGTTCAACGAGCGCTTAAACGTCGAAATATCTCCAACGGGAAGGAAAGGACGGATAGATTTCAGCATAATCGACGAAATATTCGCGATTTGCGAGATATTTTGCTTGTTTCGACGCTTAAATGGTTGTGCATTGCATTAGCACTGTGAAATGGAGTTCAACGAGCGCTTAAACGTCGAAATATCTCCAACGGGAAGGAAATGACGGCTAGATTTCAGCAAAATCGACGAAATCTTCGCGATTTGCGAGATATTTTGCTTGTTTCGACACTTAAACGTTAGTGCATTGCATTAGTACTGTGAAATGGAGTTCAACGAGCGCTTAAACGTCGAAATATCTCCAACGGGAAGGAAATGACGGCTATTTTTCGTCAAAATCGACGGAATCTTCGCGATTTGCGGGCTATTTTGCCTGTTTCGACGCTTAAACGGTAGTGCATTGCATTAGCACTGTGAAATGGAGTTCAACGAGCGCTTAAACGTCGAAATATCTCCAACGGGAAGGAAATGACGGCTAGATTTCAGCATAATCGACGAAATATTCGCGATTTGCGAGATATTTTGCTTGTTTCGACGCTTAAATGGTTGTGCATTGCATTAGCACTGTGAAATGGAGTGCAACGAGCGCTTAAACGTCGAAATATCTCCAACGGGAAGGAAATGACGGCTATTTTTCGTCAAAATCGACGAAAAATTCGCGATTTGCGAGCTATTTTGCCTGTTTCGACGCTTAAACGGTAGCGCACTGCATTAGCCCTGTGAAGTGGAGTTCAACGAGCGCTTAAACGTCGAAATATCTCCAACGGGAAGGAAATGACGGCTAGATTTCAGCAAAATCGACGAAATATTCGCGATTTGCGAGCTATTTTGCTTGTTTCGACGCTTAAACGGTAGTGCATTGCATTAGCACTGTGAAATGGAGTTCAACGAGCGCTTATACTTCGAAATATCTCCAACGGGAAGGAAATGACGGCTAGATTTCAGCAAAATCGACGAAATATTCGCGATTTGCGTGCTATTTTGCTTGTTTCGACGCTTAAATGGCTGTGCATTGCATTAGCACTGTGACATGGAGTTCAACGAGCGCTTAAACGTCGAAATATCTCCAACGGGAAGGAAATGACGGCTAGATTTCAGCAAAATCGACGAAATCTTCGCGATTTGCGAGATATTTTGCTTGTTTCGACACTTAAACGTTAGTGCATTGCATTAGTACTGTGAAATGGAGTTCAACGAGCGCTTAAACGTCGAAATATCTCCAACGGGAAGGAAATGACGGCTATTTTTCGTCAAAATCGACGGAATCTTCGCGATTTGCGAGCTATTTTGCTTGTTTCGACGCTTAAATGGTTGTGCATTGCATTAGCACTGTGAAATTTAGTTCAACGAGTTCTCAAACGTCGAAATATCTCCAACGGGAAGGAAATTACGAATATTTTTCGCCAAAATCGACGAAATATTCGCGATTTGCGAGCTATTTTGCCTGTTTCGATGCTTAAACGGTAGCGCACTGCATTAGCTCTGTGAAATGGAGTTCAACGATCGCTTAAACGTTGAAATATCTCCAACTGGAAGGAAATGACGGCTAGATTTCAGCAAAATCGACGAAATATTCGCGATTTGAGAGCTATTTTGCTTGTTTCGACGCTTAAGTGGTTGTGCATTGCATTAGCACTGTGAAATTTAGTTCAACGAGCGCTTAAACGTCGAAATATCTCCAACGCGAAGGAAATGACGAATATTTTTCGTCAAAATCGACGAAATATTAGCGATTTGCGAGCTATTTTGCCTCTTTCGACGCTTAAACGGTAGTGCACTGCATTAGCACGGTGAAATGGAGTTCAACGAGCGTTTAAACGTCGAAATATCTCCAACGGGAAGGAAATGACGAATATTTTTCGTCAAAATCGACGAAATATTCGCGATTTGCGAGCTATTTTGCTTGTTCCGACACATAAACGGTAGTGCATTCCATTAGCACTGTGAAATGGAGTTCAACGAGCGCTTAAACGTCGAAATATCTCCAACGGGAAGGAAATGACGGCTATTTTTCGTCAAAATCGACGAAATCTTCGCGATTTGCGAGATATTTTGCTTGTTTCGACGCTTAAATGGTTGTGCATTGCATTAGCACTGTGAAATTTAGTTCAACGAGTGCTTAAAAGTCGAAATATCTCCAACGGGAAGGAAATTACGAATATTTTTCGTCAAAATCGACGAAATATTCGCGATTTGCGAGCTATTTTGCATGTTTCAACGCTTAAACGGTAGCGCACTGCATTAGCCCTGTGAAATGGAGTTCAACGAGCGCTTAAACGTTGAAATATCTCCAACGGGAAGGAAATGACGGCTAGATTTCAGCAAAATCGACGAAATAATCGCGATTTGCGAGCTATTTTGCTTGTTTCGACGCTTAAATGGTTGTGCATTGCATTAGCACTGTGAAATGGAGTTCAACGAGCGCTTAAACGTCGAAATATCGCTAACGCGAAGGAAATGACGGCTATTTTTCGTCAAAATCGACGACATCTTCGCAATTTGCGAGATATTTTGCTTGTTTCGACACTTAAACTGTAGTGCATTGCATTAGCACTGTGAAATTTAGTTCAACGAGCGCTTAAACGTCGAAATATCTCCAACGGGAAGGAAAGGACGGATAGATTTCAGCATAATCGACGAAATATTCGCGATTTGCGAGCTATTTTGCCTCTTTCGACGCTTAAACGGTAGTGCACTGCATTAGCACGGTGAAATGGAGTTCAACGAGCGTTTAAACGTCGAAATATCTCCAACGGGAAGGAAATGACGGCTATTTTTCGTCAAAATCGACGAAATATTCGCGATTTGCGAGCTATTTTCCTGTTTCGACGCTTAAACGGTAGTGCATTGCATTAGCACTGTGAAATGGAGTTCAACGAGCGCTTAAACGTCGAAATATCTCCAACGGGAAGGAAATGACGGCTAGATTTCAGCATAATCGACGAAATATTCGCGATTTGCGAGCTATTTTGCTTGTTTCGACGCTTAAATGGTTGTGCATTGCATTAGCACTGTGAAATGGAGTGCAACGAGCGCTTAAACGTCGAAATATCTCCAACGGGAAGGAAATGACGGCTATTTTTCGTCAAAATCGACGAAATATTCGCGATTTGCGAGCTATTTTGCCTGTTTCGACGCTTAAACGGTAGCGCACTGCATTAGCCCTGTGAAGTGGAGTTCAACGAGCGCTTAAACGTTGAAATATCTCCAACGGGAAGGAAATGACGGCTAGATTTCAGCAAAATCGACGAAATAATCGCGATTTGCGAGCTATTTTGCTTGTTTCGACGCTTAAATGGTTGTGCATTGCATTAGCACTGTGAAATGGAGTTCAACGAGCGCTTAAACGTCGAAATATCTCCAACGGGAAGGAAATGACGGCTAGATTTCAGCAAAATCGACGAAATATTCGCGATTTGCGAGCTATTTTGCTTGTTTCGACGCTTAAACGGTAGTGCATTGCATTAGCACTGTGAAATGGAGTTCAACGAGCGCTTATACTTCGAAATATCTCCAACGGGAAGGAAATGACGGCTAGATTTCAGCAAAATCGACGAAATATTCGCGATTTGCGTGCTATTTTGCTTGTTTCGACGCTTAAACGGTTGTGCATTGCATTAGCGCTGTGAAATGGAGTTCAACGAGCGCTTAAACGACGAAATATCGCTAACGGGAGGGAAATGACGGCTATTTTTCGTCAAAATCGACGAAGTATTCGCGATTTGCGAGCAATTTTGCCTGTTTCGACGCTTAAACGGTAGTGCATTGCATTAGCACTGTGAAATGGAGTTCAACGATCGCTTAAACGTCGAAATATCTCCAACGGGAAGGAAATGACTGCTATTTTTCGTCAAAATCGACGGAATCTTCGCGATTTGCGAGCTATTTTGCTTGTTTCGACGCTTAAATGGTTGTGCATTGCATTAGCACTGTGAAATTTAGTTCAACGAGTTCTCAAACGTCGAAATATCTCCAACGGGAAGGAAATTACGAATATTTTTCGCCAAAATCGACGAAATATTCGCGATTTGCGAGCTATTTTGCCTGTTTCGACGCTTAAACGGTAGCGCACTGCATTAGCTCTGTGAAATGGAGTTCAACGAGCGCTTAAACGTCGAAATATCTCCAACGCGAAGGAAATGACGGCTATTTTTCGTCAAAATCGACGAAATATTCGCGATTTGCGAGCTATTTTCCTGTTTCGACGCTTAAACGGTAGTGCATTGCATTAGCACTGTGAAATGGAGTTCAACGAGCGCTTAAACGTCGAAATATCTCCAACGGGAAGGAAATGACGGCTAGATTTCAGCATAATCGACGAAATATTCGCGATTTGCGAGCTATTTTGCTTGTTTCGACGCTTAAATGGTTGTGCATTGCATTAGCACTGTGAAATGGAGTGCAACGAGCGCTTAAACGTCGAAATATCTCCAACGGGAAGGAAATGACGGCTATTTTTCGTCAAAATCGACGAAATATTCGCGATTTGCGAGCTATTTTGCCTGTTTCGACGCTTAAACGGTAGCGCACTGCATTAGCCCTGTGAAGTGGAGTTCAACGAGCGCTTAAACGTCGAAATATCTCCAACGGGAAGGAAATGACGGCTAGATTTCAGCAAAATCGACGAAATATTCGCGATTTGCGAGCTATTTTGCTTGTTTCGACGCTTAAACGGTAGTGCATTGCATTAGCACTGTGAAATGGAGTTCAACGAGCGCTTATACTTCGAAATATCTCCAACGGGAAGGAAATGACGGCTAGATTTCAGCAAAATCGACGAAATATTCGCGATTTGCGTGCTATTTTGCTTGTTTCGACGCTTAAACGGTTGTGCATTGCATTAGCGCTGTGAAATGGAGTTCAACGAGCGCTTAAACGTCGAAATATCGCTAACGGGAGGGAAATGACGGCTATTTTTCGTCAAAATCGACGAAGTATTCGCGATTTGCGAGCAATTTTGCCTGTTTCGACGCTTAAACGGTAGTGCATTGCATTAGCACTGTGAAATGGAGTTCAACGATCGCTTAAACGTCGAAATATCTCCAACGGGAAGGAAATGACTGCTATTTTTCGTCAAAATCGACGGAATCTTCGCGATTTGCGAGCTATTTTGCTTGTTTCGACGCTTAAATGGTTGTGCATTGCATTAGCACTGTGAAATTTAGTTCAACGAGTTCTCAAACGTCGAAATATCTCCAACGGGAAGGAAATGACTGCTATTTTTCGTCAAAATCGACGGAATCTTCGCGATTTGCGAGCTATTTTGCTTGTTTCGACGCTTAAATGGTTGTGCATTGCATTAGCACTGTGAAATTTAGTTCAACGAGTTCTCAAACGTCGAAATATCTCCAACGGGAAGGAAATTACGAATATTTTTCGCCAAAATCGACGAAATATTCGCGATTTGCGAGCTATTTTGCCTGTTTCGACGCTTAAACGGTAGCGCACTGCATTAGCTCTGTGAAATGGAGTTCAACGATCGCTTAAACGTTGAAATATCTCCAACTGGAAGGAAATGACGGCTAGATTTCAGCAAAATCGACGAAATATTCGCGATTTGAGAGCTATTTTGCTTGTTTCGACGCTTAAGTGGTTGTGCATTGCATTAGCACTGTGAAATTTAGTTCAACGAGCGCTTAAACGTCGAAATATCTCCAACGCGAAGGAAATGACGAATATTTTTCGTCAAAATCGACGAAATATTAGCGATTTGCGAGCTATTTTGCCTCTTTCGACGCTTAAACGGTAGTGCACTGCATTAGCACGGTGAAATGGAGTTCAACGAGCGTTTAAACGTCGAAATATCTCCAACGGGAAGGAAATCACGAATATTTTTCGTCAAAATCGACGAAATATTCGCGATTTGCGAGCTATTTTGCTTGTTTCGACACATAAACGGTAGTGCATTCCATTAGCACTGTGAAATGGAGTTCAACGAGCGCTTAAACGTCGAAATATCTCCAACGGGAAGGAAATGACGGCTATTTTTCGTCAAAATCGACGAAATCTTCGCGATTTGCGAGCTATTTTGCTTGTTTCGACGCTTAAATGGTTGTGCATTGCATTAGCACTGTGAAATTTAGTTCAACGAGTGCTTAAAAGTCGAAATATCTCCAACGGGAAGGAAATTACGAATATTTTTCGTCAAAATCGACGAAATATTCGCGATTTGCGAGCTATTTTGCATGTTTCAACGCTTAAACGGTAGCGCACTGCATTAGCCCTGTGAAATGGAGTTCAACGAGCGCTTAAACGTTGAAATATCTCCAACGGGAAGGAAATGACGGCTAGATTTCAGCAAAATCGACGAAATAATCGCGATTTGCGAGCTATTTTGCTTGTTTCGACGCTTAAATGGTTGTGCATTGCATTAGCACTGTGAAATGGAGTTCAACGAGCGCTTAAACGTCGAAATATCGCTAACGCGAAGGAAATGACGGCTATTTTTCGTCAAAATCGACGACATCTTCGCAATTTGCGAGATATTTTGCTTGTTTCGACACTTAAACTGTAGTGCATTGCATTAGCACTGTGAAATTTAGTTCAACGAGCGCTTAAACGTCGAAATATCTCCAACGGGAAGGAAAGGACGGATAGATTTCAGCATAATCGACGAAATATTCGCGATTTGCGAGCTATTTTGCCTCTTTCGACGCTTAAACGGTAGTGCACTGCATTAGCACGGTGAAATGGAGTTCAACGAGCGTTTAAACGTCGAAATATCTCCAACGGGAAGGAAATGACGGCTATTTTTCCTCAAAATCGACGAAATATTCGCGATTTGCGAGCTATTTTGCCTGTTTCGACGCTTAAACGGTAGTGCATTGCATTAGCACTGTGAAATGGAGTTCAACGAGCGCTTAAACGTCGAAATATCTCCAACGGGAAGGAAATGACGGCTAGATTTCAGCATAATCGACGAAATATTCGCGATTTGCGAGCTATTTTGCTTGTTTCGACGCTTAAATGGTTGTGCATTGCTTTAGCACTGTGAAATGGAGTGCAACGAGCGCTTAAACGTCGAAATATCTCCAACGGGAAGGAAATGACGGCTATTTTTCGTCAAAATCGACGAAATATTCGCGATTTGCGAGCTATTTTGCCTGTTTCGACGCTTAAACGGTAGCGCACTGCATTAGCCCTGTGAAGTGGAGTTCAACGAGCGCTTAAACGTTGAAATATCTCCAACGGGATGGAAATGACGGCTAGATTTCAGCAAAATCGAGGAAATAATCGCGATTTGCGAGCTATTTTGCTTGTTTCGACGCTTAAATGGTTGTGCATTGCATTAGCACTGTGAAATGGAGTTCAACGAGCGCTTAAACGTCGAAATATCTCCAACGGGAAGGAAATGACGGCTAGATTTCAGCAAAATCGACGAAATATTCGCGATTTGTGAGCTATTTTGCTTGTTTCGACGCTTAAACGGTAGTGCATTGCATTAGCACTGTGAAATTTAGTTCAACGAGCGCTTAAACGTCGAAATATCTCCAACGCGAAGGAAATGACGAATATTTTTCGTCAAAATCGACGAAATATTCGCGATTTGCGAGCTATTTTGCCTGTTTCGACGCTTAAACAGTAGTGCATTGCATTAGCACGGTGAAATGGAGTTCAACGAGCGTTTAAACGTCGAAATATCTCCAACGGGAAGGAAATGACGAATATTTTTCGTCAAAATCGACGAAATATTCGCGATTTGCGAGCTATTTTGCTTGTTTCGACACATAAACGGTAGTGCATTGCATTAGCACTGTGAAATTTAGTTCAACGAGCGTTTAAACGTCGGAATATCTCCAACGGGAAGGAAATGACGAATATTTTTGTCAAAATCGACGAAATATTAGCGATTTGCGAGCTATTTTGCTTGTTTCGACACTTAAACGGTAGTGCATTGCATTAGCACTGTGAAATGGAGTTCAACGAGCGCTTAAACTTCGAAATATCTCCAACGGGAAGGAAATGACTGCTATTTTTCGTCAAAATCGACGGAATCTTCGCGATTTGCGAGATATTATGTATGTTTCGACACTTAAACGGTAGTGCATTGCATTAGCACTGTGAAATGGAGTTCAACGAGCGCTTAAACGTTGAAATATCTCCAACGGGAAGGAAATGACGGCTAGATTTCAGCAAAATCGACGACATCTTCGCAATCTGCGAGATATTTTGCTTGTTTCGACACTTAAACGGTAGTGCATTGCATTAGCACTGTGAAATTTAGTTCAACGAGCGCTTAAACGTCGAAATATCTCCAACGGGAAGGAAAGGACGGCTAGATTTCAGCATAATCGACGAAATATTCGCGATTTGCGAGCTATTTTGCTTGTTTCGACACTTAAACGGTAGTGCATTGCATTAGCACTGTGAAATGGAGTTCAACGAGCGCTTAAACGTCGAAATATCTCCAACGGGAAGGAAATGACGGCTAGAATTCAGCAAAATCGACGAAATATTCGCGATTTGCGAGCTATTTTGCTTGTTTCGACGCTTAAACGGTAGTGCATTGCATTAGCACTGTGAAATGGAGTTCAACGAGCGCTTATACTTCGAAATATCTCCAACGGGAAGGAAATGACTGCTATTTTTCGTCAAAATCGACGGAATCTTCGCGATTTGCGAGATATTATGTTTGTTTCGACACTTAAACGGTAGTGCATTGCATTAGCACTGTGAAATTTAGTTCAACGAGCGCTTAAACTTCGAAATATCTCCAACGCGAAGGAAATGACGAATATTTTTCGCCAAAATCGACGAAATATTCGCGATTTGCGAGCTATTTTGCCTGTTTCGACGTTTAAACGGTAGCGCACTGCATTAGCTCTGTGAAATGGAGTTCAACGAGCGCTTAAACGTTGAAATATCTCCAACTGGAAGGAAATGACGGCTAGATTTCAGCAAAATCGACGAAATATTCGCGATTTGCGAGATATTTTGCTTGTTTCGACGCTTAAATGGTTGTGCATTGCATTAGCACTGTGAAATGGAGTTCAACGAGCGCTTAAACGTCGAAATATCTCCAACGGGAAGGAAATGACGGCTAGATTTCAGCAAAGTCGACGAAATATTCGCGATTTGCGAGCTATTTTGCTTGTTTCGACGCTTAAACGGTAGTGCATTGCATTAGCACTGTGAAATGGAGTTCAACGAGCGCTTATACTTCGAAATATCTCCAACGGGAAGGAAATGACTGCTATTTTTCTTCAAAATCGACGGAATCTTCGCGATTTGCGAGATATTATGTTTGTTTCGACACTTAAACGGTAGTGCATTGCATTAGCACTGTGAAATTTAGTTCAACGAGCGCTTAAACTTCGAAATATCTCCAACGCGAAGGAAATGACGAATATTTTTCGTCAAAATCGACGAAATATTAGCGATTTGCGAGCTATTTTGCCTCTTTCGACGCTTAAACGGTAGTGCACTGCATTAGCACGGTGAAATGGAGTTCAACGAGCGTTTAAACGTCGAAATATTTCCAACGGGAAGGAAATGACTGCTATTTTTCGTCAAAATCGACGGAATCTTCGCGATTTGCGAGCTATTTTGCTTGTTTCGACGCTTAAATGGTTGTGCATTGCATTAGCACTGTGAAATTTAGTTCAACGAGTTCTCAAACGTCGAAATATCTCCAACGGGAAGGAAATGACGGCTAGATTTCAGCAAAATCGACGAAATATTCGCGATTTGCGAGATATTTTGCTTGTTTCGACGCTTAAATGGTTGTGCATTGCATTAGCACTGTGAAATGGAGTTCAACGAGCGCTTAAACGTCGAAATATCTCCAACGGGAAGGAAATGACGGCTAGATTTCAGCAAAGTCGACGAAATATTCGCGATTTGCGAGCTATTTTGCTTGTTTCGACGCTTAAACTGTAGTGCATTGCATTAGCACTGTGAAATGGAGTTCAACGAGCGCTTATACTTCGAAATATCTCCAACGGGAAGGAAATGACTGCTATTTTTCTTCAAAATCGACGGAATCTTCGCGATTTGCGAGATATTATGTTTGTTTCGACACTTAAACGGTAGTGCATTGCATTAGCACTGTGAAATTTAGTTCAACGAGCGCTTAAACTTCGAAATATCTCCAACGCGAAGGAAATGACGAATATTTTTCGTCAAAATCGACGAAATATTAGCGATTTGCGAGCTATTTTGCCTCTTTCGACGCTTAAACGGTAGTGCACTGCATTAGCACGGTGAAATGGAGTTCAACTTGCGTTTAAACGTCGAAATATTTCCAACGGGAAGGAAATGACTGCTATTTTTCGTCAAAATCGACGGAATCTTCGCGATTTGCGAGCTATTTTGCTTGTTTCGACGCTTAAATGGTTGTGCATTGCATTAGCACTGTGAAATTTAGTTCAACGAGTTCTCAAACGTCGA
This sequence comes from Bombus vancouverensis nearcticus, assembly GCF_051014615.1. Classification (NCBI taxonomy): domain Eukaryota; kingdom Metazoa; phylum Arthropoda; class Insecta; order Hymenoptera; family Apidae; genus Bombus; species Bombus vancouverensis. Next base: position 250,281 of record NC_134911.1, on the reverse strand, counting down.
AATATCTCCAACGGGACTGAAATTAACAATATTTTTCGCCAAAATCGACGAAATATTCGCGATTTGCGAGCTATTTTGCCTGTTTCGACGTTTAAACGGTAGCGCACTGCATTAGCTCTGTGAAATGGAGTTCAACGAGCGCTTAAACGTTGAAATATCTCCAACTGGAAGGAAATGACGGCTAGATTTCAGCAAAATCGACGAAGTATTCGCGATTTGCGAGCTATTTTGCTTGTTTCGACGCTTAAATGGTTGTGCATTGCATTAGCACTGTGAAATGGAGTTCAACGAGCGCTTAAACGTCGAAATATCGCTAACAGGAAGGAAATGACGGCTATTTTTCGTCAAAATCGACGACATCTTCGCAATTTGCGAGATATTTTGCTTGTTTAGACACTTAAACGGTAGTGCATTGCATTAGCACTGTGAAATTTAGTTCAACGAGCGCTTAAACGTCGAAATATCTCCAACGCGAAGGAAATGACGAATATTTTTCGTCAAAATCGACGAAATATTCGCGATTTGCGAGCTATTTTGCCTGTTTCGACGCTTAAACAGTAGTGCATTGCATTAGCACGGTGAAATGGAGTTCAACGAGCGTTTAAACGTCGAAATATCTCCAACGGGAAGGAAATGACGAATATTTTTCGTCAAAATCGACGAAATATTCGCGATTTGCGAGCTATTTTGCTTGTTTCGACACATAAACGGTAGTGCATTCCATTAGCACTGTGAAATGGAGTTCAACGAGCGCTTAAACGTCGAAATATCTCCAACGGGAAGGAAATGACGGCTATTTTTCGTCAAAATCGACGAAATCTTCGCGATTTCCGAGCTATTTTGCTTGTTTCGACGCTTAAATGGTTGTGCATTGCATTAGCACTGTGAAATTTAGTTCAACGAGTGCTTAAACGTTGAAATATCTCCAACGGGAAGGAAATGACGGCTAGATTTCAGCAAAATCGACGAAATAATCGCGATTTGCGAGCTATTTTGCTTGTTTCGACGCTTAAATGGTTGTGCATTGCATTAGCACTGTGAAATGGAGTTCAACGAGCGTTTAAACGTCGAAATATTTCCAACGGGAAGGAAATGACTGCTATTTTTCGTCAAAATCGACGGAATCTTCGCGATTTGCGAGCTATTTTGCTTGTTTCGACGCTTAAATGGTTGTGCATTGCATTAGCACTGTGAAATTTAGTTCAACGAGTTCTCAAACGTCGAAATATCTCCAACGGGACTGAAATTAACAATAATTTTCGCCAAAATCGACGAAATATTCGCGATTTGCGAGCTATTTTGCCTGTTTCGACGTTTAAACGGTAGCGCACTGCATTAGCTCTGTGAAATGGAGTTCAACGAGCGCTTAAACGTTGAAATATCTCCAACTGGAAGGAAATGACGGCTAGATTTCAGCAAAATCGACGAAGTATTCGCGATTTGCGAGCTATTTTGCTTGTTTCGACGCTTAAATGGTTGTGCATTGCATTAGCACTGTGAAATGGAGTTCAACGAGCGCTTAAACGTCGAAATATCGCTAACAGGAAGGAAATGACGGCTATTTTTCGTCAAAATCGACGACATCTTCGCAATTTGCGAGATATTTTGCTTGTTTCGACACTTAAACGGTAGTGCATTGCATTAGCACTGTGAAATTTAGTTCAACGAGCGCTTAAACGTCGAAATATCTCCAACGCGAAGGAAATGACGAATATTTTTCGTCAAAATCGACGAAATATTCGCGATTTGCGAGCTATTTTGCCTGTTTCGACGCTTAAACAGTAGTGCATTGCATTAGCACGGTGAAATGGAGTTCAACGAGCGTTTAAACGTCGAAATATCTCCAACGGGAAGGAAATGACGAATATTTTTCGTCAAAATCGACGAAATATTCGCGATTTGCGAGCTATTTTGCTTGTTTCGACACATAAACGGTAGTGCATTCCATTAGCACTGTGAAATGGAGTTCAACGAGCGCTTAAACGTCGAAATATCTCCAACGGGAAGGAAAGGACGGCTAGATTTCAGCATAATCGACGAAATATTCGCGATTTGCGAGCTATTTTGCCTCTTTCGACGCTTAAACGGTAGTGCACTGCATTAGCACGGTGAAATGGAGTTCAACGAGCGTTTAAACGTCGAAATATCTCCAACGGGAAGGAAATGACGAATATTTTTCGTCAAAATCGACGAAATATTCGCGATTTGCGAGCTATTTTGCCTGTTTCGACTCTTAAACGGTAGTGCATTGCATTAGCACTGTGAAATGGAGTTCAACGAGCGCTTAAGCGTCGAAATATCTCCAACGGGAAGGAAATGACGGCTAGATTTCAGCATAATCAACGAAATATTCGCGATTTGCGAGCTATTTTGCTTGTTTCGACGCTTAAATGGTTGTGCATTGCATTAGCACTGTGAAATGGAGTGCAACGAGCGCTTAAACGTCGAAATATCTCCAACGGGAAGGAAATGACGGCTATTTTTCGTCAAAATCGACGAAATCTTCGCGATTTGCGAGCTATTTTGCTTGTTTCGACGCTTAAATGGTTGTGCATTGCATTAGCACTGTGAAATTTAGTTCAACGAGTGCTTAAACGTCGAAATATCTCCAACGGGAAGGAAATTACGAATATTCTTCGTCAAAATCGACGAAATATTCGCGATTAGCGAGCTATTTTGCCTGTTTCGACGCTTAAACGGTAGCGCACTGCATTAGCCCTCTGAAATGGAGTTCAACGAGCGCTTAAACGTTGAAATATCTCCAACGGGAAGGAAATGACGGCTAGATTTCAGCAAAATCGACGAAATAATCGCGATTTGCGAGCTATTTTGCTTGTTTCGACGCTTAAATGGTTGTGCATTGCATTAGCACTGTGAAATGGAGTTCAACGAGCGCTTAAACGTCGAAATATCTCCAACGGGAAGGAAATGACGAATATTTTTCGTCAAAATCGACGAAATGTTCGCGATTTGCGAGCTATTTTGCCTGTTTCGACTCTTAAACGGTAGTGCATTGCATTAGCACTGTGAAATGGAGTTCAACGAGCGCTTAAGCGTCGAAATATCTCCAACGGGAAGGAAATGACGGCTAGATTTCAGCATAATCAACGAAATATTCGCGATTTGCGAGCTATTTTGCTTGTTTCGACGCTTAAATGGTTGTGCATTGCATTAGCACTGTGAAATGGAGTGCAACGAGCGCTTAAACGTCGAAATATCTCCAACGGGAAGGAAATGACGGCTATTTTTCGTCAAAATCGACGAAATCTTCGCGATTTGCGAGCTATTTTGCTTGTTTCGACGCTTAAATGGTTGTGCATTGCATTAGCACTGTGAAATTTAGTTCAACGAGTGCTTAAACGTCGAAATATCTCCAACGGGAAGGAAATTACGAATATTCTTCGTCAAAATCGACGAAATATTCGCGATTTGCGAGCTATTTTGCCTGTTTCGACGCTTAAACGGTAGCGCACTGCATTAGCCCTCTGAAATGGAGTTCAACGAGCGCTTAAACGTTGAAATATCTCCAACGGGAAGGAAATGACGGCTAGATTTCAGCAAAATCGACGAAATAATCGCGATTTGCGAGCTATTTTGCTTGTTTCGACGCTTAAATGGTTGTGCATTGCATTAGCACTGTGAAATTTAGTTCAACGAGTTCTCAAACGTCGAAATATCTCCAACGGGACTGAAATTAACAATAATTTTCGCCAAAATCGACGAAATATTCGCGATTTGCGAGCTATTTTGCCTGTTTCGACGTTTAAACGGTAGCGCACTGCATTAGCTCTGTGAAATGGAGTTCAACGAGCGCTTAAACGTTGAAATATCTCCAACTGGAAGGAAATGACGGCTAGATTTCAGCAAAATCGACGAAGTATTCGCGATTTGCGAGCTATTTTGCTTGTTTCGACGCTTAAATGGTTGTGCATTGCATTAGCACTGTGAAATGGAGTTCAACGAGCGCTTAAACGTCGAAATATCGCTAACAGGAAGGAAATGACGGCTATTTTTCGTCAAAATCGACGACATCTTCGCAATTTGCGAGATATTTTGCTTGTTTCGACACTTAAACGGTAGTGCATTGCATTAGCACTGTGAAATTTAGTTCAACGAGCGCTTAAACGTCGAAATATCTCCAACGCGAAGGAAATGACGAATATTTTTCGTCAAAATCGACGAAATATTCGCGATTTGCGAGCTATTTTGCCTGTTTCGACGCTTAAACAGTAGTGCATTGCATTAGCACGGTGAAATGGAGTTCAACGAGCGTTTAAACGTCGAAATATCTCCAACGGGAAGGAAATGACGAATATTTTTCGTCAAAATCGACGAAATATTCGCGATTTGCGAGCTATTTTGCTTGTTTCGACACATAAACGGTAGTGCATTCCATTAGCACTGTGAAATGGAGTTCAACGAGCGCTTAAACGTCGAAATATCTCCAACGGGAAGGAAAGGACGGCTATTTTTCGTCAAAATCGACGAAATCTTCGCGATTTGCGAGCTATTTTGCTTGTTTCGACGCTTAAATGGTTGTGCATTGCATTAGCACTGTGAAATTTAGTTCAACGAGTGCTTAAACGTCGAAATATCTCCAACGGGAAGGAAATTACGAATATTCTTCGTCAAAATCGACGAAATATTCGCGATTTGCGAGCTATTTTGCCTGTTTCGACTCTTAAACGGTAGTGCATTGCATTAGCACTGTGAAATGGAGTTCAACGAGCGCTTAAGCGTCGAAATATCTCCAACGGGAAGGAAATGACGGCTAGATTTCAGCATAATCAACGAAATATTCGCGATTTGCGAGCTATTTTGCTTGTTTCGACGCTTAAATGGTTGTGCATTGCATTAGCACTGTGAAATGGAGTGCAACGAGCGCTTAAACGTCGAAATATCTCCAACGGGAAGGAAATGACGGCTATTTTTCGTCAAAATCGACGAAATCTTCGCGATTTGCGAGCTATTTTGCTTGTTTCGACGCTTAAATGGTTGTGCATTGCATTAGCACTGTGAAATTTAGTTCAACGAGTGCTTAAACGTCGAAATATCTCCAACGGGAAGGAAATTACGAATATTCTTCGTCAAAATCGACGAAATATTCGCGATTAGCGAGCTATTTTGCCTGTTTCGACGCTTAAACGGTAGCGCACTGCATTAGCCCTCTGAAATGGAGTTCAACGAGCGCTTAAACGTTGAAATATCTCCAACGGGAAGGAAATGACGGCTAGATTTCAGCAAAATCGACGAAATAATCGCGATTTGCGAGCTATTTTGCTTGTTTCGACGCTTAAATGGTTGTGCATTGCATTAGCACTGTGAAATGGAGTTCAACGAGCGCTTAAACGTCGAAATATCTCCAACGGGAAGGAAATGACGAATATTTTTCGTCAAAATCGACGAAATATTCGCGATTTGCGAGCTATTTTGCCTGTTTCGACTCTTAAACGGTAGTGCATTGCATTAGCACTGTGAAATGGAGTTCAACGAGCGCTTAAGCGTCGAAATATCTCCAACGGGAAGGAAATGACGGCTAGATTTCAGCATAATCAACGAAATATTCGCGATTTGCGAGCTATTTTGCTTGTTTCGACGCTTAAATGGTTGTGCATTGCATTAGCACTGTGAAATGGAGTGCAACGAGCGCTTAAACGTCGAAATATCTCCAACGGGAAGGAAATGACGGCTATTTTTCGTCAAAATCGACGAAATCTTCGCGATTTGCGAGCTATTTTGCTTGTTTCGAAGCTTAAATGGTTGTGCATTGCATTAGCACTGTGAAATTTAGTTCAACGAGTGCTTAAACGTCGAAATATCTCCAACGGGAAGGAAATTACGAATATTCTTCGTCAAAATCGACGAAATATTCGCGATTTGCGAGCTATTTTGCCTGTTTCGACGCTTAAACGGTAGCGCACTGCATTAGCCCTCTGAAATGGAGTTCAACGAGCGCTTAAACGTTGAAATATCTCCAACGGGAAGGAAATGACGGCTAGATTTCAGCAAAATCGACGAAATAATCGCGATTTGCGAGCTATTTTGCTTGTTTCGACGCTTAAATGGTTGTGCATTGCATTAGCACTGTGAAATGGAGTTCAACGAGCGCTTAAACGTCGAAATATCTCCAACGGGAAGGAAATGACGGCTAGATTTCAGCCAAATCGACGAAATATTCGCGATTTGCGAGCTATTTTGCTTGTTTCGACGCTTAAACGGTAGTGCATTGCATTAGCACTGTGAAATGGAGTTCAACGAGCGCTTATACTTCGAAATATCTCCAACGGGACGGAAAATGACTGCTATTTTTCGTCAAAATCGACGGAATCTTCGCGATTTGCGAGATATTCTGTTTGTTTCGACACTTAAACGGTAGTGCATTGCATTAGCACTGTGAAATTTAGTTCAACGAGCGCTTAAACGTCGAAATATCTCCAACGGGAAGGAAATGACGGCTAGATTTCAGCAAAATCGACGAAATATTCGCGATTTGCGAGCTATTTTGCTTGTTTCGACGCTTAAACGGTAGTGCATTGCATTAGCACTGTGAAATGGAGTTCAACGAGCGCTTAAACGTTGAAATATCTCCAACGGGAAGGAAATGACGGCTAGATTTCAGCAAAATCGACGAAATAATCGCGATTTGCGAGCTATTTTGCTTGTTTCGACGCTTAAATGGTTGTGCATTGCATTAGCACTGTGAAATTGAGTTCAACGAGCGCTTAAACGTCGAAATATCTCCAACGGGAAGGAAATGACGAATATTTTTCGTCAAAATCGACGAAATATTCGCGATTTGCGAGCTATTTTGCCTGTTTCGACTCTTAAACCGTAGTGCATTGCATTAGCACTGTGAAATGGAGTTCAACGAGCGCTTAAGCGTCCAAATATCTCCAACGGGAAGGAAATGACGGCTAGATTTCAGCATAATCAACGAAATATTCGCGATTTGCGAGCTATTTTGCTTGTTTCGACGCTTAAATGGTTGTGCATTGCATTAGCACTGTGAAATGGAGTGCAACGAGCGCTTAAACGTCGAAATATCTCCAACGGGAAGGAAATGACGGCTATTTTTCGTCAAAATCGACGAAATCTTCGCGATTTGCGAGCTATTTTGCTTGTTTCGACGCTTAAATGGTTGTGCATTGCATTAGCACTGTGAAATTTAGTTCAACGAGTGCTTAAACGTTGAAATATCTCCAACGGGAAGGAAATGACGGCTAGATTTCAGCAAAATCGACGAAATATTCGCAATTTGCGAGATATTTTGCTTGTTTCGACACTTAAACGGTAGTGCATTGCATTAGCACTGTGAAATTTAGTTCAACGAGCGCTTAAACGTCGAAATATCTCCAACGCGAAGGAAATGACGAATATTTTTCGTCAAAATCGACGAAATATTCGCGATTTGCGAGCTATTTTGCCTGTTTCGACGCTTAAACAGTAGTGCATTGCATTAGCACGGTGAAATGGAGTTCAACGAGCGTTTAAACGTCGAAATATCTCCAACGGGAAGGAAATGACGAATATTTTTCGTCAAAATCGACGAAATATTCGCGATTTGCGAGCTATTTTGCTTGTTTCGACACATAAACGGTAGTGCATTCCATTAGCACTGTGAAATGGAGTTCAACGAGCGCTTAAACGTCGAAATATCTCCAACGGGAAGGAAAGGACGGCTAGATTTCAGCATAATCGACGAAATATTCGCGATTTGCGAGCTATTTTGCCTCTTTCGACGCTTAAACGGTAGTGCACTGCATTAGCACGGTGAAATGGAGTTCAACGAGCGTTTAAACGTCGAAATATCTCCAACGGGAAGGAAATGACGAATATTTTTCGTCAAAATCGACGAAATATTCGCGATTTGCGAGCTATTTTGCCTGTTTCGACTCTTAAACGGTAGTGCATTGCATTAGCACTGTGAAATGGAGTTCAACGAGCGCTTAAGCGTCGAAATATCTCCAACGGGAAGGAAATGACGGCTAGATTTCAGCATAATCAACGAAATATTCGCGATTTGCGAGCTATTTTGCTTGTTTCGACGCTTAAATGGTTGTGCATTGCATTAGCACTGTGAAATGGAGTGCAACGAGCGCTTAAACGTCGAAATATCTCCAACGGGAAGGAAATGACGGCTATTTTTCGTCAAAATCGACGAAATCTTCGCGATTTGCGAGCTATTTTGCTTGTTTCGACGCTTAAATGGTTGTGCATTGCATTAGCACTGTGAAATTTAGTTCAACGAGTGCTTAAACGTCGAAATATCTCCAACGGGAAGGAAATTACGAATATTCTTCGTCAAAATCGACGAAATATTCGCGATTAGCGAGCTATTTTGCCTGTTTCGACGCTTAAACGGTAGCGCACTGCATTAGCCCTCTGAAATGGAGTTCAACGAGCGCTTAAACGTTGAAATATCTCCAACGGGAAGGAAATGACGGCTAGATTTCAGCAAAATCGACGAAATAATCGCGATTTGCGAGCTATTTTGCTTGTTTCGACGCTTAAATGGTTGTGCATTGCATTAGCACTGTGAAATGGAGTTCAACGAGCGCTTAAACGTCGAAATATCTCCAACGGGAAGGAAATGACGGCTAGATTTCAGCCAAATCGACGAAATATTCGCGATTTGCGAGCTATTTTGCTTGTTTCGACGCTTAAACGGTAGTGCATTGCATTAGCACTGTGAAATGGAGTTCAACGAGCGCTTATACTTCGAAATATCTCCAACGGGACGGAAAATGACTGCTATTTTTCGTCAAAATCGACGGAATCTTCGCGATTTGCGAGATATTCTGTTTGTTTCGACACTTAAACGGTAGTGCATTGCATTAGCACTGTGAAATTTAGTTCAACGAGCGCTTAAACGTCGAAATATCTCCAACGGGAAGGAAATGACGGCTAGATTTCAGCAAAATCGACGAAATATTCGCGATTTGCGAGCTATTTTGCTTGTTTCGACGCTTAAACGGTAGTGCATTGCATTAGCACTGTGAAATGGAGTTCAACGAGCGCTTAAACGTTGAAATATCTCCAACGGGAAGGAAATGACGGCTAGATTTCAGCAAAATCGACGAAATAATCGCGATTTGCGAGCTATTTTGCTTGTTTCGACGCTTAAATGGTTGTGCATTGCATTAGCACTGTGAAATTGAGTTCAACGAGCGCTTAAACGTCGAAATATCTCCAACGGGAAGGAAATGACGGCTATTTTTCGTCAAAATCGACGAAATATTCGCGAATTGCGAGCTATTTTGCCTGTTTCGACTCTTAAACCGTAGTGCATTGCATTAGCACTGTGAAATGGAGTTCAACGAGCGCTTAAGCGTCCAAATATCTCCAACGGGAAGGAAATGACGGCTAGATTTCAGCATAATCAACGAAATATTCGCAATTTGCGAGATATTTTGCTTGTTTCGACACTTAAACGGTAGTGCATTGCATTAGCACTGTGAAATTTAGTTCAACGAGCGCTTAAACGTCGAAATATCTCCAACGCGAAGGAAATGACGAATATTTTTCGTCAAAATCGACGAAATATTCGCGATTTGCGAGCTATTTTGCCTGTTTCGACGCTTAAACAGTAGTGCATTGCATTAGCACGGTGAAATGGAGTTCAACGAGCGTTTAAACGTCGAAATATCTCCAACGGGAAGGAAATGACGAATATTTTTCGTCAAAATCGACGAAATATTCGCGATTTGCGAGCTATTTTGCTTGTTTCGACACATAAACGGTAGTGCATTCCATTAGCACTGTGAAATGGAGTTCAACGAGCGCTTAAACGTCGAAATATCTCCAACGGGAAGGAAAGGACGGCTAGATTTCAGCATAATCGACGAAATATTCGCGATTTGCGAGCTATTTTGCCTCTTTCGACGCTTAAACGGTAGTGCACTGCATTAGCACGGTGAAATGGAGTTCAACGAGCGTTTAAACGTCGAAATATCTCCAACGGGAAGGAAATGACGAATATTTTTCGTCAAAATCGACGAAATATTCGCGATTTGCGAGCTATTTTGCCTGTTTCGACTCTTAAACGGTAGTGCATTGCATTAGCACTGTGAAATGGAGTTCAACGAGCGCTTAAGCGTCGAAATATCTCCAACGGGAAGGAAATGACGGCTAGATTTCAGCATAATCAACGAAATATTCGCGATTTGCGAGCTGTTTTGCTTGTTTCGACGCTTAAATGGTTGTGCATTGCATTAGCACTGTGAAATGGAGTGCAACGAGCGCTTAAACGTCGAAATATCTCCAACGGGAAGGAAATGACGGCTATTTTTCGTCAAAATCGACGAAATCTTCGCGATTTGCGAGCTATTTTGCTTGTTTCGACGCTTAAATGGTTGTGCATTGCATTAGCACTGTGAAATTTAGTTCAACGAGTGCTTAAACGTCGAAATATCTCCAACGGGAAGGAAATGACGGCTAGATTTCAGCAAAATCGACGAAATAATCGCGATTTGCGAGCTATTTTGCTTGTTTCGACGCTTAAATGGTTGTGCATTGCATTAGCACTGTGAAATGGAGTTCAACGAGCGCTTAAACGTCGAAATATCTCCAACGGGAAGGAAATGACGAATATTTTTCGTCAAAATCGACGAAATATTCGCGATTTGCGAGCTATTTTGCCTGTTTCGACTCTTAAACGGTAGTGCATTGCATTAGCACTGTGAAATGGAGTTCAACGAGCGCTTAAGCGTCGAAATATCTCCAACGGGAAGGAAATGACGGCTAGATTTCAGCATAATCAACGAAATATTCGCGATTTGCGAGCTATTTTGCTTGTTTCGACGCTTAAATGGTTGTGCATTGCATTAGCACTGTGAAATGGAGTGCAACGAGCGCTTAAACGTCGAAATATCTCCAACGGGAAGGAAATGACGGCTATTTTTCGTCAAAATCGACGAAATCTTCGCGATTTGCGAGCTATTTTGCTTGTTTCGACGCTTAAATGGTTGTGCATTGCATTAGCACTGTGAAATTTAGTTCAACGAGTGCTTAAACGTCGAAATATCTCCAACGGGAAGGAAATTACGAATATTCTTCGTCAAAATCGACGAAATATTCGCGATTTGCGAGCTATTTTGCCTGTTTCGACGCTTAAACGGTAGCGCACTGCATTAGCCCTCTGAAATGGAGTTCAACGAGCGCTTAAACGTTGAAATATCTCCAACGGGAAGGAAATGACGGCTAGATTTCAGCAAAATCGACGAAATAATCGCGATTTGCGAGCTATTTTGCTTGTTTCGACGCTTAAATGGTTGTGCATTGCATTAGCACTGTGAAATGGAGTTCAACGAGCGCTTAAACGTCGAAATATCTCCAACGGGAAGGAAATGACGGCTAGATTTCAGCCAAATCGACGAAATATTCGCGATTTGCGAGCTATTTTGCTTGTTTCGACGCTTAAACGGTAGTGCATTGCATTAGCACTGTGAAATGGAGTTCAACGAGCGCTTATACTTCGAAATATCTCCAACGGGACGGAAAATGACTGCTATTTTTCGTCAAAATCGACGGAATCTTCGCGATTTGCGAGATATTCTGTTTGTTTCGACACTTAAACGGTAGTGCATTGCATTAGCACTGTGAAATTTAGTTCAACGAGCGCTTAAACGTCGAAATATCTCCAACGGGAAGGAAATGACGGCTAGATTTCAGCAAAATCGACGAAATATTCGCGATTTGCGAGCTATTTTGCTTGTTTCGACGCTTAAACGGTAGTGCATTGCATTAGCACTGTGAAATGGAGTTCAACGAGCGCTTAAACGTTGAAATATCTCCAACGGGAAGGAAATGACGGCTAGATTTCAGCAAAATCGACGAAATAATCGCGATTTGCGAGCTATTTTGCTTGTTTCGACGCTTAAATGGTTGTGCATTGCATTAGCACTGTGAAATTGAGTTCAACGAGCGCTTAAACGTCGAAATATCTCCAACGGGAAGGAAATGACGAATATTTTTCGTCAAAATCGACGAAATATTCGCGATTTGCGAGCTATTTTGCCTGTTTCGACTCTTAAACGGTAGTGCATTGCATTAGCACTGTGAAATGGAGTTCAACGAGCGCTTAAGCGTCCAAATATCTCCAACGGGAAGGAAATGACGGCTAGATTTCAGCATAATCAACGAAATATTCGCGATTTGCGAGCTATTTTGCTTGTTTCGACGCTTAAATGGTTGTGCATTGCATTAGCACTGTGAAATGGAGTGCAACGAGCGCTTAAACGTCGAAATATCTCCAACGGGAAGAAAATGACGGCTATTTTTCGTCAAAATCGACGAAATCTTCGCGATTTGCGAGCTATTTTGCTTGTTTCGACGCTTAAATGGTTGTGCATTGCATTAGCACTGTGAAATTTAGTTCAACGAGTGCTTAAACGTCGAAATATCTCCAACGGGAAGGAAATTACGAATATTCTTCGTCAAAATCGACGAAATATTCGCGATTTGCGAGCTATTTTGCCTGTTTCGACGCTTAAACGGTAGCGCACTGCATTAGCCCTCTGAAATGGAGTTCAACGAGCGCTTAAACGTTGAAATATCTCCAACGGGAAGGAAATGACGGCTAGATTTCAGCAAAATCGACGAAATAATCGCGATTTGCGAGCTATTTTGCTTGTTTCGACGCTTAAATGGTTGTGCATTGCATTAGCACTGTGAAATGGAGTTCAACGAGCGCTTAAACGTCGAAATATCTCCAACGGGAAGGAAATGACGGCTAGATTTCAGCAAAATCGACGAAATATTCGCGATTTGCGAGCTATTTTGCTTGTTTCGACGCTTAAACGGTAGTGCATTGCATTAGCACTGTGAAATGGAGTTCAACGAGCGCTTATACTTCGAAATATCTCCAACGGGACGGAAAATGACTGCTATTTTTCGTCAAAATCGACGGAATCTTCGCGATTTGCGAGATATTCTGTTTGTTTCGACACTTAAACGGTAGTGCATTGCATTAGCACTGTGAAATTTAGTTCAACGAGCGCTTAAACGTCGAAATATCTACAACGGGAAGGAAATTACGGCTAGATTTCAGCAAAATCGACGAAATATTCGCGATTTGCGAGCTATTTTGCTTGTTTCGACGCTTAAACGGTAGTGCATTGCATTAGCACTGTGAAATGGAGTTCAACGAGCGCTTATACTTCGAAATATCTCCAACGGGACGGAAAATGACTGCTATTTTTCGTCAAAATCGACGGAATCTTCGCGATTTGCGAGATATTATGTTTGTTTCGACACTTAAACGGTAGTGCATTGCATTAGCACTGTGAAATTTAGTTCAACGAGCGCTTAAACGTCGAAATATCTCCAACGGGAAGGAAATGACGGCTAGATTTCAGCAAAATCGACGAAATATTCGCGATTTGCGAGCTATTTTGCTTGTTTCGACGCTTAAACGGTTGTGCATTGCATTAGCACTGTGAAATGGAGTGCAACGAGCGCTTAAACGTCGAAATATCTCCAACGGGAAGGAAATGACGGCTAGATTTCAGCAAAATCGACGAAATATTCGCGATTTGCGAGCTATTTTGCTTGTTTCGACGCTTAAACGGTAGTGCATTGCATTAGCACTGTGAAATGGAGTTCAACGAGCGTTTAAACGTCGAAATATCTCCAACGGGAAGGAAATGACGAATATTTTTCGTCAAAATCGACGAAATATTCGCGATTTGCGAGCTATTTTGCCTGTTTCGACTCTTAAACGGTAGTGCATTGCATTAGCACTGTGAAATGGAGTTCAACGAGCGCTTAAGCGTCGAAATATTTCCAACGGGAAGGAAATGACGGCTAGATTTCAGCATAATCAACGAAATATTCGCGATTTGCGAGCTATTTTGCTTGTTTCGACGCTTAAATGGTTGTGCATTGCATTAGCACTGTGAAATGGAGTGCAACGAGCGCTTAAACGTCGAAATATCTCCAACGGGAAGGAAATGACGGCTATTTTTCGTCAAAATCGACGAAATCTTCGCGATTTGCGAGCTATTTTGCTTGTTTCGACGCTTAAATGGTTGTGCATTGCATTAGCACTGTGAAATTTAGTTCAACGAGTGCTTAAACGTCGAAATATCTCCAACGGGAAGGAAATTACGAATATTCTTCGTCAAAATCGACGAAATATTCGCGATTTGCGAGCTATTTTGCCTGTTTCGACGCTTAAACGGTAGCGCACTGCATTAGCCCTCTGAAATGGAGTTCAACGAGCGCTTAAACTTTGAAATATCTCCAACGGGAAGGAAATGACGGCTAGATTTCAGCAAAATCGACGAAATAATCGCGATTTGCGAGCTATTTTGCTTGTTTCGACGCTTAAATGGTTGTGCATTGCATTAGCACTGTGAAATGGAGTTCAACGAGCGCTTAAACGTCGAAATATCTCCAACGGGAAGGAAATGACGAATATTTTTCGTCAAAATCGACGAAATATTCGCGATTTGCGAGCTATTTTGCCTGTTTCGACTCTTAAACGGTAGTGCATTGCATTAGCACTGTGAAATGGAGTTCAACGAGCGCTTAAGCGTCGAAATATCTCCAACGGGAAGGAAATGACGGCTAGATTTCAGCATAATCAACGAAATATTCGCGATTTGCGAGCTATTTTGCTTGTTTCGACGCTTAAATGGTTGTGCATTGCATTAGCACTGTGAAATGGAGTGCAACGAGCGCTTAAACGTCGAAATATCTCCAACGGGAAGGAAATGACGGCTATTTTTCGTCAAAATCGACGAAATCTTCGCGATTTGCGAGCTATTTTGCTTGTTTCGACGCTTAAATGGTTGTGCATTGCATTAGCACTGTGAAATTTAGTTCAACGAGTGCTTAAACGTCGAAATATCTCCAACGGGAAGGAAATTACGAATATTCTTCGTCAAAATCGACGAAATATTCGCGATTTGCGAGCTATTTTGCCTGTTTCGACGCTTAAACGGTAGCGCACTGCATTAGCCCTCTGAAATGGAGTTCAACGAGCGCTTAAACGTCGAAATATCTCCAACGGGAAGGAAATGACGGCTATTTTTCGTCAAAATCGACGAAATCTTCGCGATTTGCGAGCTATTTTGCTTGTTTCGACGCTTAAATGGTTGTGCATTGCATTAGCACTGTGAAATTTAGTTCAACGAGTGCTTAAACGTCGAAATATCTCCAACGGGAAGGAAATTACGAATATTCTTCGTCAAAATCGACGAAATATTCGCGATTTGCGAGCTATTTTGCCTGTTTCGACGCTTAAACGGTAGCGCACTGCATTAGCCCTCTGAAATGGAGTTCAACGAGCGCTTAAACGTTGAAATATCTCCAACGGGAAGGAAATGACGGCTAGATTTCAGCAAAATCGACGAAATAATCGCGATTTGCGAGCTATTTTGCTTGTTTCGACGCTTAAATGGTTGTGCATTGCATTAGCACTGTGAAATGGAGTTCAACGAGCGCTTAAACGTCGAAATATCTCCAACGGGAAGGAAATGACGAATATTTTTCGTCAAAATCGACGAAATATTCGCGATTTGCGAGCTATTTTGCCTGTTTCGACTCTTAAACGGTAGTGCATTGCATTAGCACTGTGAAATGGAGTTCAACGAGCGCTTAAGCGTCGAAATATCTCCAACGGGAAGG
This sequence comes from Bombus vancouverensis nearcticus, assembly GCF_051014615.1. Taxonomy (NCBI): domain Eukaryota; kingdom Metazoa; phylum Arthropoda; class Insecta; order Hymenoptera; family Apidae; genus Bombus; species Bombus vancouverensis. Next base: position 234,651 of record NC_134911.1, on the reverse strand, counting down.
AAATGACGGCTAGATTTCAGCATAATCAACGAAATATTCGCGATTTGCGAGCTATTTTGCTTGTTTCGACGCTTAAATGGTTGTGCATTGCATTAGCACTGTGAAATGGAGTGCAACGAGCGCTTAAACGTCGAAATATCTCCAACGGGAAGGAAATGACGGCTATTTTTCGTCAAAATCGACGAAATCTTCGCGATTTGCGAGCTATTTTGCTTGTTTCGACGCTTAAATGGTTGTGCATTGCATTAGCACTGTGAAATTTAGTTCAACGAGTGCTTAAACGTCGAAATATCTCCAACGGGAAGGAAATTACGAATATTCTTCGTCAAAATCGACGAAATATTCGCGATTTGCGAGCTATTTTGCCTGTTTCGACGCTTAAACGGTAGCGCACTGCATTAGCCCTCTGAAATGGAGTTCAACGAGCGCTTAAACGTTGAAATATCTCCAACGGGAAGGAAATGACGGCTAGATTTCAGCAAAATCGACGAAATAATCGCGATTTGCGAGCTATTTTGCTTGTTTCGACGCTTAAATGGTTGTGCATTGCATTAGCACTGTGAAATGGAGTTCAACGAGCGCTTAAACGTCGAAATATCTCCAACGGGAAGGAAATGACGGCTAGATTTCAGCCAAATCGACGAAATATTCGCGATTTGCGAGCTATTTTGCTTGTTTCGACGCTTAAACGGTAGTGCATTGCATTAGCACTGTGAAATGGAGTTCAACGAGCGCTTATACTTCGAAATATCTCCAATGGGACGGAAAATGACTGCTATTTTTCGTCAAAATCGACGGAATCTTCGCGATTTGCGAGATATTCTGTTTGTTTCGACACTTAAACGGTAGTGCATTGCATTAGCACTGTGAAATTTAGTTCAACGAGCGCTTAAACGTCGAAATATCTCCAACGGGAAGGAAATGACGGCTAGATTTCAGCAAAATCGACGAAATATTCGCGATTTGCGAGCTATTTTGCTTGTTTCGACGCTTAAACGGTAGTGCATTGCATTAGCACTGTGAAATGGAGTTCAACGAGCGCTTAAACGTTGAAATATCTCCAACGGGAAGGAAATGACGGCTAGATTTCAGCAAAATCGACGAAATAATCGCGATTTGCGAGCTATTTTGCTTGTTTCGACGCTTAAATGGTTGTGCATTGCATTAGCACTGTGAAATGGAGTTCAACGAGCGCTTAAACGTCGAAATATCTCCAACGGGAAGGAAATGACGAATATTTTTCGTCAAAATCGACGAAATATTCGCGATTTGCGAGCTATTTTGCTTGTTTCGACGCTTAAATGGTTGTGCATTGCATTAGCACTGTGAAATTTATTTCAACGAGTGCTTAAACGTCGAAATATCTCCAACGGGAAGGAAATTACGAATATTCTTCGTCAAAATCGACGAAATATTCGCGATTTGCGAGCTATTTTGCCTGTTTCGACGCTTAAACGGTAGCGCACTGCATTAGCCCTCTGAAATGGAGTTCAACGAGCGCTTAAACGTTGAAATATCTCCAACGGGAAGGAAATGACGGCTAGATTTCAGCAAAATCGACGAAATAATCGCGATTTGCGAGCTATTTTGCTTGTTTCGACGCTTAAATGGTTGTGCATTGCATTAGCACTGTGAAATGGAGTTCAACGAGCGCTTAAACGTCGAAATATCTCCAACGGGAAGGAAATGACGGCTAGATTTCAGCAAAATCGACGAAATATTCGCGATTTGCGAGCTATTTTGCTTGTTTCGACGCTTAAACGGTAGTGCATTGCATTAGCACTGTGAAATGGAGTTCAACGAGCGCTTATACTTCGAAATATCTCCAACGGGACGGAAAATGACTGCTATTTTTCGTCAAAATCGACGGAATCTTCGCGATTTGCGAGATATTCTGTTTGTTTCGACACTTAAACGGTAGTGCATTGCATTAGCACTGTGAAATTTAGTTCAACGAGCGCTTAAACGTCGAAATATCTCCAACGGGAAGGAAATGACGGCTAGATTTCAGCAAAATCGACGAAATATTCGCGATTTGCGAGCTATTTTGCTTGTTTCGACGCTTAAACGGTAGTGCATTGCATTAGCACTGTGAAATGGAGTTCAACGAGCGCTTATACTTCGAAATATCTCCAACGGGACGGAAAATGACTGCTATTTTTCGTCAAAATCGACGGAATCTTCGCGATTTGCGAGATATTATGTTTGTTTCGACACTTAAACGGTAGTGCATTGCATTAGCACTGTGAAATTTAGTTCAACGAGCGCTTAAACGTCGAAATATCTCCAACGGGAAGGAAATGACGGCTAGATTTCAGCAAAATCGACGAAATATTCGCGATTTGCGAGCTATTTTGCTTGTTTCGACGCTTAAACGGTTGTGCATTGCATTAGCACTGTGAAATGGAGTGCAACGAGCGCTTAAACGTCGAAATATCTCCAACGGGAAGGAAATGACGGCTAGATTTCAGCAAAATCGACGAAATATTCGCGATTTGCGAGCTATTTTGCTTGTTTCGACGCTTAAACGGTAGTGCATTGCATTAGCACTGTGAAATGGAGTTCAACGAGCGTTTAAACGTCGAAATATCTCCAACGGGAAGGAAATGACGAATATTTTTCGTCAAAATCGACGAAATATTCGCGATTTGCGAGCTATTTTGCCTGTTTCGACTCTTAAACGGTAGTGCATTGCATTAGCACTGTGAAATGGAGTTCAACGAGCGCTTAAGCGTCGAAATATCTCCAACGGGAAGGAAATGACGGCTAGATTTCAGCATAATCAACGAAATATTCGCGATTTGCGAGCTATTTTGCTTGTTTCGACGCTTAAATGGTTGTGCATTGCATTAGCACTGTGAAATGGAGTGCAACGAGCGCTTAAACGTCGAAATATCTCCAACGGGAAGGAAATGACGGCTATTTTTCGTCAAAATCGACGAAATCTTCGCGATTTGCGAGCTATTTTGCTTGTTTCGACGCTTAAATGGTTGTGCATTGCATTAGCACTGTGAAATTTAGTTCAACGAGTGCTTAAACGTCGAAATATCTCCAACGGGAAGGAAATTACGAATATTCTTCGTCAAAATCGACGAAATATTCGCGATTTGCGAGCTATTTTGCCTGTTTCGACGCTTAAACGGTAGCGCACTGCATTAGCCCTCTGAAATGGAGTTCAACGAGCGCTTAAACTTTGAAATATCTCCAACGGGAAGGAAATGACGGCTAGATTTCAGCAAAATCGACGAAATAATCGCGATTTGCGAGCTATTTTGCTTGTTTCGACGCTTAAATGGTTGTGCATTGCATTAGCACTGTGAAATGGAGTTCAACGAGCGCTTAAACGTCGAAATATCTCCAACGGGAAGGAAATGACGAATATTTTTCGTCAAAATCGACGAAATATTCGCGATTTGCGAGCTATTTTGCCTGTTTCGACTCTTAAACGGTAGTGCATTGCATTAGCACTGTGAAATGGAGTTCAACGAGTGCTTAAACGTCGAAATATCTCCAACGGGAAGGAAATTACGAATATTCTTCGTCAAAATCGACGAAATATTCGCGATTTGCGAGCTATTTTGCCTGTTTCGACGCTTAAACGGTAGCGCACTGCATTAGCCCTCTGAAATGGAGTTCAACGAGCGCTTAAACGTTGAAATATCTCCAACGGGAAGGAAATGACGGCTAGATTTCAGCAAAATCGACGAAATAATCGCGATTTGCGAGCTATTTTGCTTGTTTCGACGCTTAAATGGTTGTGCATTGCATTAGCACTGTGAAATGGAGTTCAACGAGCGCTTAAACGTCGAAATATCTCCAACGGGAAGGAAATGACGGCTAGATTTCAGCAAAATCGACGAAATATTCGCGATTTGCGAGCTATTTTGCTTGTTTCGACGCTTAAACGGTAGTGCATTGCATTAGCACTGTGAAATGGAGTTCAACGAGCGCTTATACTTCGAAATATCTCCAACGGGACGGAAAATGACTGCTATTTTTCGTCAAAATCGACGGAATCTTCGCGATTTGCGAGATATTCTGTTTGTTTCGACACTTAAACGGTAGTGCATTGCATTAGCACTGTGAAATTTAGTTCAACGAGCGCTTAAACGTCGAAATATCTCCAACGGGAAGGAAATGACGGCTAGATTTCAGCAAAATCGACGAAATATTCGCGATTTGCGAGCTATTTTGCTTGTTTCGACGCTTAAACGGTAGTGCATTGCATTAGCACTGTGAAATGGAGTTCAACGAGCGCTTATACTTCGAAATATCTCCAACGGGACGGAAAATGACTGCTATTTTTCGTCAAAATCGACGGAATCTTCGCGATTTGCGAGATATTATGTTTGTTTCGACACTTAAACGGTAGTGCATTGCATTAGCACTGTGAAATTTAGTTCAACGAGCGCTTAAACGTCGAAATATCTCCAACGGGAAGGAAATGACGGCTAGATTTCAGCAAAATCGACGAAATATTCGCGATTTGCGAGCTATTTTGCTTGTTTCGACGCTTAAACGGTTGTGCATTGCATTAGCACTGTGAAATGGAGTGCAACGAGCGCTTAAACGTCGAAATATCTCCAACGGGAAGGAAATGACGGCTAGATTTCAGCAAAATCGACGAAATATTCGCGATTTGCGAGCTATTTTGCTTGTTTCGACGCTTAAACGGTAGTGCATTGCATTAGCACTGTGAAATGGAGTTCAACGAGCGTTTAAACGTCGAAATATCTCCAACGGGAAGGAAATGACGAATATTTTTCGTCAAAATCGACGAAATATTCGCGATTTGCGAGCTATTTTGCCTGTTTCGACTCTTAAACGGTAGTGCATTGCATTAGCACTGTGAAATGGAGTTCAACGAGCGCTTAAGCGTCGAAATATCTCCAACGGGAAGGAAATGACGGCTAGATTTCAGCATAATCAACGAAATATTCGCGATTTGCGAGCTATTTTGCTTGTTTCGACGCTTAAACGGTAGTGCATTGCATTAGCACTGTGAAATGGAGTTCAACGAGCGCTTATACTTCGAAATATCTCCAACGGGACGGAAAATGACTGCTATTTTTCGTCAAAATCGACGGAATCTTCGCGATTTGCGAGATATTCTGTTTGTTTCGACACTTAAACGGTAGTGCATTGCATTAGCACTGTGAAATTTAGTTCAACGAGCGCTTAAACGTCGAAATATCTCCAACGGGAAGGAAATGACGGCTAGATTTCAGCAAAATCGACGAAATATTCGCGATTTGCGAGCTATTTTGCTTGTTTCGACGCTTAAACGGTAGTGCATTGCATTAGCACTGTGAAATGGAGTTCAACGAGCGCTTATACTTCGAAATATCTCCAACGGGACGGAAAATGACTGCTATTTTTCGTCAAAATCGACGGAATCTTCGCGATTTGCGAGATATTATGTTTGTTTCGACACTTAAACGGTAGTGCATTGCATTAGCACTGTGAAATTTAGTTCAACGAGCGCTTAAACGTCGAAATATCTCCAACGGGAAGGAAATGACGGCTAGATTTCAGCAAAATCGACGAAATATTCGCGATTTGCGAGCTATTTTGCTTGTTTCGACGCTTAAACGGTTGTGCATTGCATTAGCACTGTGAAATGGAGTGCAACGAGCGCTTAAACGTCGAAATATCTCCAACGGGAAGGAAATGACGGCTAGATTTCAGCAAAATCGACGAAATATTCGCGATTTGCGAGCTATTTTGCTTGTTTCGACGCTTAAACGGTAGTGCATTGCATTAGCACTGTGTAATGGAGTTCAACGAGCGTTTAAACGTCGAAATATCTCCAACGGGAAGGAAATGACGAATATTTTTCGTCAAAATCGACGAAATATTCGCGATTTGCGAGCTATTTTGCCTGCTTCGACTCTTAAACGGTAGTGCATTGCATTAGCACTGTGAAATGGAGTTCAACGAGCGCTTAAGCGTCGAAATATCTCCAACGGGAAGGAAATGACGGCTAGATTTCAGCATAATCAACGAAATATTCGCGATTTGCGAGCTATTTTGCTTGTTTCGACGCTTAAATGGTTGTGCATTGCATCAGCACTGTGAAATGGAGTGCAACGAGCGCTTAAACGTCGAAATATCTCCAACGGGAAGGAAATGACGGCTATTTTTCGTCAAAATCGACGAAATCTTCGCGATTTGCGAGCTATTTTGCTTGTTTCGACGCTTAAATGGTTGTGCATTGCATTAGCACTGTGAAATTTAGTTCAACGAGTGCTTAAACGTCGAAATATCTCCAACGGGAAGGAAATTACGAATATTCTTCGTCAAAATCGACGAAATATTCGCGATTTGCGAGCTATTTTGCTTGTTTCGACACTTAAACGGTAGTGCATTGCATTAGCACTGTGAAATTTAGTTCAACGAGCGCTTAAACGTCGAAATATCTCCAACGGGAAGGAAATGACGGCTAGATTTCAGCAAAATCGACGAAATAATCGCGATTTGCGAGCTATTTTGCTTGTTTCGACGCTTAAATGGTTGTGCATTGCATTAGCACTGTGAAATGGAGTGCAACGAGCGCTTAAACGTCGAAATATCTCCAACGGGAAGGAAATGACGGCTATTTTTCGTCAAAATCGACGAAATCTTCGCGATTTGCGAGCTATTTTGCTTGTTTCGACGCTTAAACGGTTGTGCATTGCATTAGCACTGTGAAATGGAGTTCAACGAGCGCTTAAACGTCGAAATATCGCTAACGGGAAGGAAATGACGGCTATTTTTCGTCAAAATCGACGAAGTATTCGCGATTTGCGAGCTATTTTGCCTGTTTCGACGCTTAAACGGTAGCGCACTGCATTAGCCCTCTGAAATGGAGTTCAACGAGCGCTTAAACGTTGAAATATCTCCAACGGGAAGGAAATGACGGCTAGATTTCAGCAAAATCGACGAAATAATCGCGATTTGCGAGCTATTTTGCTTGTTTCGACGCTTAAATGGTTGTGCATTGCATTAGCACTGTGAAATGGAGTTCAACGAGCGCTTAAACGTCGAAATATCTCCAACGGGAAGGAAATGACGGCTAGATTTCAGCAAAATCGACGAAATATTCGCGATTTGCGAGCTATTTTGCTTGTTTCGACGCTTAAACGGTAGTGCATTGCATTGGCACTGTGAAGTGGAGTTCAACGAGCGCTTATACTTCGAAATATCTCCAACGGGACGGAAAATGACTGCTATTTTTCGTCAAAATCGACGGAATCTTCGCGATTTGCGAGATATTCTGTTTGTTTCGACACTTAAACGGTAGTGCATTGCATTAGCACTGTGAAATTTAGTTCAACGAGCGCTTAAACGTCGAAATATCTCCAACGGGAAGGAAATGACGGCTAGATTTCAGCAAAATCGACGAAATATTCGCGATTTGCGAGCTATTTTGCTTGTTTCGACGCTTAAACGGTAGTGCATTGCATTAGCACTGTGAAATGGAGTTCAACGAGCGCTTATACTTCGAAATATCTCCAACGGGACGGAAAATGACTGCTATTTTTCGTCAAAATCGACGGAATCTTCGCGATTTGCGAGATATTATGTTTGTTTCGACACTTAAACGGTAGTGCATTGCATTAGCACTGTGAAATTTAGTTCAACGAGCGCTTAAACGTCGAAATATCTCCAACGGGAAGGAAATGACGGCTAGATTTCAGCAAAATCGACGAAATATTCGCGATTTGCGAGCTATTTTGCTTGTTTCGACGCTTAAACGGTTGTGCATTGCATTAGCACTGTGAAATGGAGTTCAACGAGCGCTTAAACGTCGAAATATCGCTAACGGGAAGGAAATGACGGCTATTTTTCGTCAAAATCGACGAAGTATTCGCGATTTGCGAGCTATTTTGCCTGTTTCGACGCTTAAATGGTTGTGCATTGCATTAGCACTGTGAAATGGAGTTCAACGAGCGCTTAAACGTCGAAATATCGCTAACGCGAAGGAAATGACGGCTATTTTTCGTCAAAATCGACGACATCTTCGCAATTTGCGAGATATTTTGCTTGTTTCGACACTTAAACTGTAGTGCATTGCATTAGCACTGTGAAATTTAGTTCAAGGAGCGCTTAAACGTCGAAATATCTCCAACGGGAAGGAAAGGACGGCTAGATTTCAGCATAATCGACGAAATATTCGCGATTTGCGAGCTATTTTGCTTGTTTCGACGCTTAAATGGTTGTGCATTGCATTAGCACTGTGAAATGGAGTGCAACGAGCGCTTAAACGTCGAAATATCTCCAACGGGAAGGAAATGACGGCTATTTTTCGTCAAAATCGGCGAAATCTTCGCGATTTGCGAGCTATTTTGCTTGTTTCGACGCTTAAATGGTTGTGCATTGCTTTAGCACTGTGAAATGGAGTGCAACGAGCGCTTAAACGTCGAAATATCTCCAACGGGAAGGAAATGACGGCTATTTTTCGTCAAAATCGACGAAATATTCGCGATTTGCGAGCTATTTTGCCTGTTTCGACGCTTAAACGGTAGCGCACTGCATTAGCCCTGTGAAGTGGAGTTCAACGAGCGCTTAAACGTTGAAATATCTCCAACGGGATGGAAATGACGGCTAGATTTCAGCAAAATCGAGGAAATAATCGCGATTTGCGAGCTATTTTGCTTGTTTCGACGCTTAAATGGTTGTGCATTGCATTAGCACTGTGAAATGGAGTTCAACGAGCGCTTAAACGTCGAAATATCTCCAACGGGAAGGAAATGACGAATATTTTTCGTCCAAATCGACGAAATATTCGCGATTTGCGAGCTATTTTGCCTGTTTCGACTCTTAAACGGTAGTGCATTGCATTAGCACTGTGAAATGGAGTTCAACGAGCGCTTAAGCGTCGAAATATCTCCAACGGGAAGGAAATGACGGCTAGATTTCAGCATAATCAACGAAATATTCGCGATTTGCGAGCTATTTTGCTTGTTTCGACGCTTAAATGGTTGTGCATTGCATTAGCACTGTGAAATGGAGTGCAACGAGCGCTTAAACGTCGAAATATCTCCAACGGGAAGGAAATGACGGCTATTTTTCGTCAAAATCGACGAAATCTTCGCGATTTGCGAGCTATTTTGCTTGTTTCGACGCCTAAATGGTTGTGCATTGCATTAGCACTGTGAAATTTAGTTCAACGAGTGCTTAAACGTCGAAATATCTCCAACGGGAAGGAAATTACGAATATTCTTCGTCAAAATCGACGAAATATTCGCGATTTGCGAGCTATTTTGCCTGTTTCGACGCTTAAACGGTAGCGCACTGCATTAGCCCTCTGAAATGGAGTTCAACGAGCGCTTAAACGTTGAAATATCTCCAACGGGAAGGAAATGACGGCTAGATTTCAGCAAAATCGACGAAATAATCGCGATTTGCGAGCTATTTTGCTTGTTTCGACGCTTAAATGGTTGTGCATTGCATTAGCACTGTGAAATGGAGTTCAACGAGCGCTTAAACGTCGAAATATCTCCAACGGGAAGGAAATGACGGCTAGATTTCAGCAAAATCGACGAAATATTCGCGATTTGCGAGCTATTTTGCTTGTTTCGACGCTTAAACGGTAGTGCATTGCATTAGGACTGTGAAATGGAGTTCAACGAGCGCTTATACTTCGAAATATCTCCAACGGGACGGAAAATGACTGCTATTTTTCGTCAAAATCGACGGAATCTTCGCGATTTGCGAGATATTCTGTTTGTTTCGACACTTAAACGGTAGTGCATTGCATTAGCACTGTGAAATTTAGTTCAACGAGCGCTTAAACGTCGAAATATCTCCAACGGGAAGGAAATGACGGCTAGATTTCAGCAAAATCGACGAAATATTCGCGATTTGCGAGCTATTTTGCTTGTTTCGACGCTTAAACGGTAGTGCATTGCATTAGCACTGTGAAATGGAGTTCAGCGAGCGCTTATACTTCGAAATATCTCCAACGGGACGGAAAATGACTGCTATTTTTCGTCAAAATCGACGGAATCTTCGCGATTTGCGAGATATTATGTTTGTTTCGACACTTAAACGGTAGTGCATTGCATTAGCACTGTGAAATTTAGTTCAACGAGCGCTTAAACGTCGAAATATCTCCAACGGGAAGGAAATGACGGCTAGATTTCAGCAAAATCGACGAAATATTCGCGATTTGCGAGCTATTTTGCTTGTTTCGACGCTTAAACGGTTGTGCATTGCATTAGCACTGTGAAATGGAGTTCAACGAGCGCTTAAACGTCGAAATATCGCTAACGGGAAGGAAATGACGGCTATTTTTCGTCAAAATCGACGAAGTATTCGCGATTTGCGAGCTATTTTGCCTGTTTCGACGCTTAAACGGTAGTGCATTGCATTAGCACTGTGAAATGGAGTTCAACGAGAGCTTAAACGTCGAAATATCTCCAACGGGAAGGAAATGACTGCTATTTTTCGTCAAAATCGACGGAATCTTCGCGATTTGCGAGCTATTTTGCTTGTTTCGACGCTTAAATGGTTGTGCATTGCATTAGCACTGTGAAATGGAGTTCACCGAGCGCTTAAACGTCGAAATATCGCTAACAGGAAGGAAATGACGGCTATTTTTCGTCAAATTCGACGACATCTTCGCAATTTGCGAGATATTTTGCCTCTTTCGACGCTTAAACGGTAGTGCACTGCATTAGCACGGTGAAATGGAGTTCAACGAGCGTTTAAACGTCTTAATATCTCCAACGGGAAGGAAATGACGAATATTTTTCGTCAAAATCGACGAAATATTCGCGATTTGCGAGCTATTTTGCTTGTTTCGACGCTTAAATGGTTGTGCATTGCATTAGCACTGTGAAATTTAGTTCAACGAGTGCTTAAACGTCGAAATATCTCCAACGGGAAGGAAATTACGAATATTCTTCGTCAAAATCGACGAAATATTCGCGATTTGCGAGCTATTTTGCCTGTTTCGACGATTAAACGGTAGCGCACTGCATTAGCCCTCTGAAATGGAGTTCAACGAGCGCTTAAACGTTGAAATATCTCCAACGGGAAGGAAATGACGGCTAGATTTCAGCAAAATCGACGAAATAATCGCGATTTGCGAGCTATTTTGCTTGTTTCGACGCTTAAATGGTTGTGCATTGCATTAGCACTGTGAAATGGAGTTCAACGAGCGCTTAAACGTCGAAATATCTCCAACGGGAAGGAAATGACGGCTAGATTTCAGCAAAATCGACGAAATATTCGCGATTTGCGAGCTATTTTGCTTGTTTCGACGCTTAAACGGGAGTGCATTGCATTAGCACTGTGAAATGGAGTTCAACGAGCGCTTATACTTCGAAATATCTCCAACGGGACGGAAAATGACTGCTATTTTTCGTCAAAATCGACGGAATCTTCACGATTTGCGAGATATTCTGTTTGTTTCGACACTTAAACGGTAGTGCATTGCATTAGCACTGTGAAATTTAGTTCAACGAGCGCTTAAACGTCGAAATATCTCCAACGGGAAGGAAATGACGGCTAGATTTCAGCAAAATCGACGAAATATTCGCGATTTGCGAGCTATTTTGCTTGTTTCGACGCTTAAACGGGAGTGCATTGCATTAGCACTGTGAAATGGAGTTCAACGAGCGCTTATACTTCGAAATATCTCCAACGGGACGGAAAATGACTGCTATTTTTCGTCAAAATCGACGGAATCTTCGCGATTTGCGAGATATTATGTTTGTTTCGACACTTAAACGGTAGTGCATTGCATTAGCACTGTGAAATTTAGTTCAACGAGCGCTTAAACGTCGAAATATCTCCAACGGGAAGGAAATGACGGCTAGATTTCAGCAAAATCGACGAAATATTCGCGATTTGCGAGCTATTTTGCTTGTTTCGACGCTTAAACGGTTGTGCATTGCATTAGCACTGTGAAATGGAGTTAAACGAGCGCCTAAACGTCGAAATATCGCTAACGGGAAGGAAATGACGGCTATTTTTCGTCAAAATCGACGAAGTATTCGCGATTTGCGAGCTATTTTGCCTGTTTCGACGCTTAAACGGTAGCGCACTGCATTAGCCCTCTGAAATGGAGTTCAACGAGCGCTTAAACGTTGAAATATCTCCAACGGGAAGGAAATGACGGCTAGATTTCAGCAAAATCGACGAAATAATCGCGATTTGCGAGCTATTTTGCTTGTTTCGACGCTTAAATGGTTGTGCATTGCATTAGCACTGTGAAATGGAGTTCAACGAGCGCTTAAACGTCGAAATATCTCCAACGGGAAGGAAATGACGGCTAGATTTCAGCAAAATCGACGAAATATTCGCGATTTGCGAGCTATTTTGCTTGTTTCGACGCTTAAACGGTAGTGCATTGCATTAGGACTGTGAAATGGAGTTCAACGAGCGCTTATACTTCGAAATATCTCCAACGGGACGGAAAATGACTGCTATTTTTCGTCAAAATCGACGGAATCTTCGCGATTTGCGAGATATTCTGTTTGTTTCGACACTTAAACGGTAGTGCATTGCATTAGCACTGTGAAATTTAGTTCAACGAGCGCTTAAACGTCGAAATATCTCCAACGGGAAGGAAATGACGGCTAGATTTCAGCAAAATCGACGAAATATTCGCGATTTGCGAGCTATTTTGCTTGTTTCGACGCTTAAACGGTAGTGCATTGCATTAGCACTGTGAAATGGAGTTCAGCGAGCGCTTATACTTCGAAATATCTCCAACGGGACGGAAAATGACTGCTATTTTTCGTCAAAATCGACGGAATCTTCGCGATTTGCGAGATATTATGTTTGTTTCGACACTTAAACGGTAGTGCATTGCATTAGCACTGTGAAATTTAGTTCAACGAGCGCTTAAACGTCGAAATATCTCCAACGGGAAGGAAATGACGGCTAGATTTCAGCAAAATCGACGAAATATTCGCGATTTGCGAGCTATTTTGCTTGTTTCGACGCTTAAACGGTTGTGCATTGCATTAGCACTGTGAAATGGAGTTCAACGAGCGCTTAAACGTCGAAATATCGCTAACGGGAAGGAAATGACGGCTATTTTTCGTCAAAATCGACGAAGTATTCGCGATTTGCGAGCTATTTTGCCTGTTTCGACGCTTAAACGGTAGTGCATTGCATTAGCACTGTGAAATGGAGTTCAACGAGAGCTTAAACGTCGAAATATCTCCAACGGGAAGGAAATGACTGCTATTTTTCGTCAAAATCGACGGAATCTTCGCGATTTGCGAGCTATTTTGCTTGTTTCGACGCTTAAATGGTTGTGCATTGCATTAGCACTGTGAAATGGAGTTCACCGAGCGCTTAAACGTCGAAATATCGCTAACAGGAAGGAAATGACGGCTATTTTTCGTCAAATTCGACGACATCTTCGCAATTTGCGAGATATTTTGCCTCTTTCGACGCTTAAACGGTAGTGCACTGCATTAGCACGGTGAAATGGAGTTCAACGAGCGTTTAAACGTCTTAATATCTCCAACGGGAAGGAAATGACGAATATTTTTCGTCAAAATCGACGAAATATTCGCGATTTGCGAGCTATTTTGCTTGTTTCGACGCTTAAATGGTTGTGCATTGCATTAGCACTGTGAAATTTAGTTCAACGAGTGCTTAAACGTCGAAATATCTCCAACGGGAAGGAAATTACGAATATTCTTCGTCAAAATCGACGAAATATTCGCGATTTGCGAGCTATTTTGCCTGTTTCGACGATTAAACGGTAGCGCACTGCATTAGCCCTCTGAAATGGAGTTCAACGAGCGCTTAAACGTTGAAATATCTCCAACGGGAAGGAAATGACGGCTAGATTTCAGCAAAATCGACGAAATAATCGCGATTTGCGAGCTATTTTGCTTGTTTCGACGCTTAAATGGTTGTGCATTGCATTAGCACTGTGAAATGGAGTTCAACGAGCGCTTAAACGTCGAAATATCTCCAACGGGAAGGAAATGACGGCTAGATTTCAGCAAAATCGACGAAATATTCGCGATTTGCGAGCTATTTTGCTTGTTTCGACGCTTAAACGGGAGTGCATTGCATTAGCACTGTGAAATGGAGTTCAACGAGCGCTTATACTTCGAAATATCTCCAACGGGACGGAAAATGACTGCTATTTTTCGTCAAAATCGACGGAATCTTCACGATTTGCGAGATATTCTGTTTGTTTCGACACTTAAACGGTAGTGCATTGCATTAGCACTGTGAAATTTAGTTCAACGAGCGCTTAAACGTCGAAATATCTCCAACGGGAAGGAAATGACGGCTAGATTTCAGCAAAATCGACGAAATATTCGCGATTTGCGAGCTATTTTGCTTGTTTCGACGCTTAAACGGGAGTGCATTGCATTAGCACTGTGAAATGGAGTTCAACGAGCGCTTATACTTCGAAATATCTCCAACGGGACGGAAAATGACTGCTATTTTTCGTCAAAATCGACGGAATCTTCGCGATTTGCGAGATATTATGTTTGTTTCGACACTTAAACGGTAGTGCATTGCATTAGCACTGTGAAATTTAGTTCAACGAGCGCTTAAACGTCGAAATATCTCCAACGGGAAGGAAATGACGGCTAGATTTCAGCAAAATCGACGAAATATTCGCGATTTGCGAGCTATTTTGCTTGTTTCGACGCTTAAACGGTTGTGCATTGCATTAGCACTGTGAAATGGAGTTAAACGAGCGCCTAAACGTCGAAATATCGCTAACGGGAAGGAAATGACGGCTATTTTTCGTCAAAATCGACGAAGTATTCGCGATTTGCGAGCTATTTTGCCTGTTTCGACGCTTAAACGGTAGCGCACTGCATTAGCCCTCTGAAATGGAGTTCAACGAGCGCTTAAACGTTGAAATATCTCCAACGGGAAGGAAATGACGGCTAGATTTCAGCAAAATCGACGAAATAATCGCGATTTGCGAGCTATTTTGCTTGTTTCGACGCTTAAATGGTTGTGCATTGCATTAGCACTGTGAAATGGAGTTCAACGAGCGCTTAAACGTCGAAATATCTCCAACGGGAAGGAAATGACGGCTAGATTTCAGCAAAATCGACGAAATATTCGCGATTTGCGAGCTATTTTGCTTGTTTCGACGCTTAAACGGTAGTGCATTGCATTAGCACTGTGAAATGGAGTTCAACGAGCGCTTATACTTCGAAATATCTCCAACGGGACGGAAAATGACTGCTATTTTTCGTCAAAATCGACGGAATCTTCGCGATTTGCGAGATATTCTGTTTGTTTCGACACTTAAACGGTAGTGCATTGCATTAGCACTGTGAAATTTAGTTCAACGAGCGCTTAAACGTCGAAATATCTCCAACGGGAAGGAAATGACGGCTAGATTTCAGCAAAATCGACGAAATATTCGCGATTTGCGAGCTATTTTGCTTGTTTCGACGCTTAAACGGTAGTGCATTGCATTAGCACTGTGAAATGGAGTTCAACGAGCGCTTATACTTCGAAATATCTCCAACGGGACGGAAAATGACTGCTATTTTTCGTCAAAATCGACGGAATCTTCGCGATTTGCGAGATATTATGTTTGTTTCGACACTTAAACGGTAGTGCATTGCATTAGCACTGTGAAATTTAGTTCAACGAGCGCTTAAACGTCGAAATATCTCCAACGGGAAGGAAATGACGGCTAGATTTCAGCAAAATCGACGAAATATTCGCGATTTGCGAGCTATTTTGCTTGTTTCGACGCTTAAACGGTTGTGCATTGCATTAGCACTGTGAAATGGAGTTCAACGAGCGCTTAAACGTCGAAATATCGCTAACGGGAAGGAAATGACGGCTATTTTTCGTCAAAATCGACGAAGTATTCGCGATTTGCGAGCTATTTTGCCTGTTTCGACGCTTAAATGGTTGTGCATTGCATTAGCACTGTGAAATGGAGTTCAACGAGCGCTTAAACGTCGAAATATCGCTAACGCGAAGGAAATGACGGCTATTTTTCGTCAAAATCGACGACATCTTCGCAATTTGCGAGATATTTTGCTTGTTTCGACACTTAAACTGTAGTGCATTGCATTAGCACTGTGAAATTTAGTTCAACGAGCGCTTAAACGTCGAAATATCTCCAACGGGAAGGAAAGGACGGCTAGATTTCAGCATAATCGACGAAATATTCGCGATTTGCGAGCTATTTTGCTTGTTTCGACGCTTAAATGGTTGTGCATTGCATTAGCACTGTGAAATGGAGTGCAACGAGCGCTTAAACGTCGAAATATCTCCAACGGGAAGGAAATGACGGCTATTTTTCGTCAAAATCGACGAAATCTTCGCGATTTGCGAGCTATTTTGCTTGTTTCGACGCTTAAATGGTTGTGCATTGCTTTAGCACTGTGAAATGGAGTGCAACGAGCGCTTAAACGTCGAAATATCTCCAACGGGAAGGAAATGACGGCTATTTTTCGTCAAAATCGACGAAATATTCGCGATTTGCGAGCTATTTTGCCTGTTTCGACGCTTAAACGGTAGCGCACTGCATTAGCCCTGTGAAGTGGAGTTCAACGAGCGCTTAAACGTTGAAATATCTCCAACGGGATGGAAATGACGGCTAGATTTCAGCAAAATCGAGGAAATAATCGCGATTTGCGAGCTATTTTGCTTGTTTCGACGCTTAAATGGTTGTGCATTGCATTAGCACTGTGAAATGGAGTTCAACGAGCGCTTAAACGTCGAAATATCTCCAACGGGAAGGAAATGACGAATATTTTTCGTCCAAATCGACGAAATATTCGCGATTTGCGAGCTATTTTGCCTGTTTCGACTCTTAAACGGTAGTGCATTGCATTAGCACTGTGAAATGGAGTTCAACGAGCGCTTAAGCGTCGAAATATCTCCAACGGGAAGGAAATGACGGCTAGATTTCAGCATAATCAACGAAATATTCGCGATTTGCGAGCTATTTTGCTTGTTTCGACGCTTAAATGGTTGTGCATTGCATTAGCACTGTGAAATGGAGTGCAACGAGCGCTTAAACGTCGAAATATCTCCAACGGGAAGGAAATGACGGCTATTTTTCGTCAAAATCGACGAAATCTTCGCGATTTGCGAGCTATTTTGCTTGTTTCGACGCTTAAATGGTTGTGCATTGCATTAGCACTGTGAAATTTAGTTCAACGAGTGCTTAAACGTCGAAATATCTCCAACGGGAAGGAAATTACGAATATTCCTCGTCAAAATCGACGAAATATTCGCGATTTGCGAGCTATTTTGCCTGTTTCGACGCTTAAAAGGTAGCGCACTGCATTAGCCCTCTGAAATGGAGTTCAACGAGCGCTTAAACGTTGAAATATCTCCAACGGGAAGGAAACGACGGCTAGATTTCAGCAAAATCGACGAAATAATCGCGATTTGCGAGCTATTTTGCTTGTTTCGACGCTTAAATGGTTGTGCATTGCATTAGCACTGTGAAATGGAGTTCAACGAGCGCTTAAACGTCGAAATATCTCCAACGGGAAGGAAATGACGGCTAGATTTCAGCAAAATCGACGAAATATTCGCGATTTGCGAGCTATTTTGCTTGTTTCGACGCTTAAACGGTAGTGCATTGCATTAGCACTGTGAAATGGAGTTCAACGAGCGCTTATACTTCGAAATATCTCCAACGGGACGGAAAATGACTGCTATTTTTCGTCAAAATCGACGGAATCTTCGCGATTTGCGAGATATTCTGTTTGTTTCGACACTTAAACGGTAGTGCATTGCATTAGCACTGTGAAATTTAGTTCAACGAGCGCTTAAACGTCGAAATATCTCCAACGGGAAGGAAATGACGGCTAGATTTCAGCAAAATCGACGAAATATTCGCGATTTGCGAGCTATTTTGCTTGTTTCGACGCTTAAACGGTAGTGCATTGCATTAGCACTGTGAAATGGAGTTCAGCGAGCGCTTATACTTCGAAATATCTCCAACGGGACGGAAAATGACTGCTATTTTTCGTCAAAATCGACGGAATCTTCGCGATTTGCGAGATATTATGTTTGTTTCGACACTTAAACGGTAGTGCATTGCATTAGCACTGTGAAATTTAGTTCAACGAGCGCTTAAACGTCGAAATATCTCCAACGGGAAGGAAATGACGGCTAGATTTCAGCAAAATCGACGAAATATTCGCGATTTGCGAGCTATTTTGCTTGTTTCGACGCTTAAACGGTTGTGCATTGCATTAGCACTGTGAAATGGAGTTCAACGAGCGCTTAAACGTCGAAATATCGCTAACGGGAAGGAAATGACGGCTATTTTTCGTCAAAATCGACGAAGTATTCGCGATTTGCGAGCTATTTTGCCTGTTTCGACGCTTAAACGGTAGTGCATTGCATTAGCACTGTGAAATGGAGTTCAACGAGAGCTTAAACGTCGAAATATCTCCAACGGGAAGGAAATGACTGCTATTTTTCGTCAAAATCGACGGAATCTTCGCGATTTGCGAGCTATTTTGCTTGTTTCGACGCTTAAATGGTTGTGCATTGCATTAGCACTGTGAAATGGAGTTCAACGAGCGCTTAAACGTCGAAATATCGCTAACAGGAAGGAAATGACGGCTATTTTTCGTCAAATTCGACGACATCTTCGCAATTTGCGAGATATTTTGCCTCTTTCGACGCTTAAACGGTAGTGCACTGCATTAGCACGGTGAAATGGAGTTCAACGAGCGTTTAAACGTCGAAATATCTCCAACGGGAAGGAAATGACGAATATTTTTCGTCAAAATCGACGAAATATTCGCGATTTGCGAGCTATTTTGCTTGTTTCGACGCTTAAATGGTTGTGCATTGCATTAGCACTGTGAAATTTAGTTCAACGAGTGCTTAAACGTCGAAATATCTCCAACGGGAAGGAAATTACGAATATTCTTCGTCAAAATCGACGAAATATTCGCGATTTGCGAGCTATTTTGCCTGTTTCGACGCTTAAACGGTAGCGCACTGCATTAGCCCTCTGAAATGGAGTTCAACGAGCGCTTAAACGTTGAAATATCTCCAACGGGAAGGAAATGACGGCTAGATTTCAGCAAAATCGACGAAATAATCGCGATTTGCGAGCTATTTTGCTTGTTTCGACGCTTAAATGGTTGTGCATTGCATTAGCACTGTGAAATGGAGTTCAACGAGCGCTTAAACGTCGAAATATCTCCAACGGGAAGGAAATGACGGCTAGATTTCAGCAAAATCGACGAAATATTCGCGATTTGCGAGCTATTTTGCTTGTTTCGACGCTTAAACGGGAGTGCATTGCATTAGCACTGTGAAATGGAGTTCAACGAGCGCTTATACTTCGAAATATCTCCAACGGGACGGAAAATGACTGCTATTTTTCGTCAAAATCGACGGAATCTTCACGATTTGCGAGATATTCTGTTTGTTTCGACACTTAAACGGTAGTGCATTGCATTAGCACTGTGAAATTTAGTTCAACGAGCGCTTAAACGTCGAAATATCTCCAACGGGAAGGAAATGACGGCTAGATTTCAGCAAAATCGACGAAATATTCGCGATTTGCGAACTATTTTGCTTGTTTCGACGCTTAAACGGTAGTGCATTGCATTAGCACTGTGAAATGGAGTTCAACGAGCGCTTATACTTCGAAATATCTCCAACGGGACGGAAAATGACTGCTATTTTTCGTCAAAATCGACGGAATCTTCGCGATTTGCGAGATATTATGTTTGTTTCGACACTTAAACGGTAGTGCATTGCATTAGCACTGTGAAATTTAGTTCAACGAGCGCTTAAACGTCGAAATATCTCCAACGGGAAGGAAATGACGGCTAGATTTCAGCAAAATCGACGAAATATTCGCGATTTGCGAGCTATTTTGCTTGTTTCGACGCTTAAACGGTTGTGCATTGCATTAGCACTGTGAAATGGAGTTCAACGAGCGCTTAAACGTCGAAATATCGCTAACGGGAAGGAAATGACGGCTATTTTTCGTCAAAATCGACGAAGTATTCGCGATTTGCGAGCTATTTTGCCTGTTTCGACGCTTAAACGGTAGCGCACTGCATTAGCCCTCTGAAATGGAGTTCAACGAGCGCTTAAACGTTGAAATATCTCCAACGGGAAGGAAATGACGGCTAGATTTCAGCAAAATCGACGAAATAATCGCGATTTGCGAGCTATTTTGCTTGTTTCGACGCTTAAATGGTTGTGCATTGCATTAGCACTGTGAAATGGAGTTCAACGAGCGCTTAGACGTCGAAATATCTCCAACGGGAAGGAAATGACGGCTAGATTTCAGCAAAATCGACGAAATATTCGCGATTTGCGAGCTATTTTGCTTGTTTCGACGCTTAAACGGTAGTGCATTGCATTAGCACTGTGAAATGGAGTTCAACGAGCGCTTATACTTCGAAATATCTCCAACGGGACGGAAAATGACTGCTATTTTTCGTCAAAATCGACGGAATCTTCACGATTTGCGAGATATTCTGTTTGTTTCGACACTTAAACGGTAGTGCATTGCATTAGCACTGTGAAATTTAGTTCAACGAGCGCTTAAACGTCGAAATATCTCCAACGGGAAGGAAATGACGGCTAGATTTCAGCAAAATCGACGAAATATTCGCGATTTGCGAGCTATTTTGCTTGTTTCGACGCTTAAACGGTAGTGCATTGCATTAGCACTGTGAAATGGAGTTCAACGAGCGCTTATACTTCGAAATATCTCCAACGGGACGGAAAATGACTGCTATTTTTCGTCAAAATCGACGGAATCTTCGCGATTTGCGAGATATTATGTTTGTTTCGACACTTAAACGGTAGTGCATTGCATTAGCACTGTGAAATTTAGTTCAACGAGCGCTTAAACGTCGAAATATCTCCAACGGGAAGGAAATGACGGCTAGATTTCAGCAAAATCGACGAAATATTCGCGATTTGCGAGCTATTTTGCTTGTTTCGACGCTTAAACGGTTGTGCATTGCATTAGCACTGTGAAATGGAGTTCAACGAGCGCTTAAACGTCGAAATATCGCTAACGGGAAGGAAATGACGGCTATTTTTCGTCAAAATCGACGAAGTATTCGCGATTTGCGAGCTATTTTGCCTGTTTCGACGCTTAAATGGTTGTGCATTGCATTAGCACTGTGAAATGGAGTTCAACGAGCGCTTAAACGTCGAAATATCTCCAACGGGAAGGAAAGGACGGCTAGATTTCAGCATAATCGACGAAATATTCGCGATTTGCGAGCTATTTTGCTTGTTTCGACGCTTAAATGGTTGTGCATTGCATTAGCACTGTGAAATGGAGTGCAACGAGCGCTTAAACGTCGAAATATCTCCAACGGGAAGGAAATGACGGCTATTTTTCGTCAAAATCGACGAAATCTTCGCGATTTGCGAGCTATTTTGCTTGTTTCGACGCTTAAATGGTTGTGCATTGCTTTAGCACTGTGAAATGGAGTGCAACGAGCGCTTAAACGTCGAAATATCTCCAACGGGAAGGAAATGACGGCTATTTTTCGTCAAAATCGACGAAATATTCGCGATTTGCGAGCTATTTTGCCTGTTTCGACGCTTAAACGGTAGCGCACTGCATTAGCCCTGTGAAGTGGAGTTCAACGAGCGCTTAAACGTTGAAATATCTCCAACGGGATGGAAATGACGGCTAGATTTCAGCAAAATCGAGGAAATAATCGCGATTTGCGAGCTATTTTGCTTGTTTCGACGCTTAAATGGTTGTGCATTGCATTAGCACTGTGAAATGGAGTTCAACGAGCGCTTAAACGTCGAAATATCTCCAACGGGAAGGAAATGACGAATATTTTTCGTCCAAATCGACGAAATATTCGCGATTTGCGAGCTATTTTGCCTGTTTCGACTCTTAAACGGTAGTGCATTGCATTAGCACTGTGAAATGGAGTTCAACGAGCGCTTAAGCGTCGAAATATCTCCAACGGGAAGGAAATGACGGCTAGATTTCAGCATAATCAACGAAATATTCGCGATTTGCGAGCAATTTTGCTTGTTTCGACGCTTAAATGGTTGTGCATTGCATTAGCACTGTGAAATGGAGTGCAACGAGCGCTTAAACGTCGAAATATCTCCAACGGGAAGGAAATGACGGCTATTTTTCGTCAAAATCGACGAAATCTTCGCGATTTGCGAGCTATTTTGCTTGTTTCGACGCTTAAATGGTTGTGCATTGCATTAGCACTGTGAAATTTAGTTCAACGAGTGCTTAAACGTCGAAATATCTCCAACGGGAAGGAAATTACGAATATTCTTCGTCAAAATCGACGAAATATTCGCGATTTGCGAGCTATTTTGCCTGTTTCGACGCTTAAACGGTAGCGCACTGCATTAGCCCTCTGAAATGGAGTTCAACGAGCGCTTAAACGTTGAAATATCTCCAACGGGAAGGAAATGACGGCTAGATTTCAGCAAAATCGACGAAATAATCGCGATTTGCGAGCTATTTTGCTTGTTTCGACGCTTAAATGGTTGTGCATTGCATTAGCACTGTGAAATGGAGTTCAACGAGCGCTTAAACGTCGAAATATCTCCAACGGGAAGGAAATGACGGCTAGATTTCAGCAAAATCGACGAAATATTCGCGATTTGCGAGCTATTTTGCTTGTTTCGACGCTTAAACGGTAGTGCATTGCATTAGCACTGTGAAATGGAGTTCAACGAGCGCTTATACTTCGAAATATCTCCAACGGGACGGAAAATGACTGCTATTTTTCGTCAAAATCGACGGAATCTTCACGATTTGCGAGATATTCTGTTTGTTTCGACACTTAAACGGTAGTGCATTGCATTAGCACTGTGAAATTTAGTTCAACGAGCGCTTAAACGTCGAAATATCTCCAACGGGAAGGAAATGACGGCTAGATTTCAGCAAAATCGACGAAATATTCGCGATTTGCGAGCTATTTTGCTTGTTTCGACGCTTAAACGGTAGTGCATTGCATTAGCACTGTGAAATGGAGTTCAGCGAGCGCTTATACTTCGAAATATCTCCAACGGGACGGAAAATGACTGCTATTTTTCGTCAAAATCGACGGAATCTTCGCGATTTGCGAGATATTATGTTTGTTTCGACACTTAAACGGTAGTGCATTGCATTAGCACTGTGAAATTTAGTTCAACGAGCGCTTAAACGTCGAAATATCTCCAACGGGAAGGAAATGACGGCTAGATTTCAGCAAAATCGACGAAATATTCGCGATTTGCGAGCTATTTTGCTTGTTTCGACGCTTAAACGGTTGTGCATTGCATTAGCACTGTGAAATGGAGTTCAACGAGCGCTTAAACGTCGAAATATCGCTAACGGGAAGGAAATGACGGCTATTTTTCGTCAAAATCGACGAAGTATTCGCGATTTGCGAGCTATTTTGCCTGTTTCGACGCTTAAACGGTAGTGCATTGCATTAGCACTGTGAAATGGAGTTCAACGAGAGCTTAAACGTCGAAATATCTCCAACGGGAAGGAAATGACTGCTATTTTTCGTCAAAATCGACGGAATCTTCGCGATTTGCGAGCTATTTTGCTTGTTTCGACGCTTAAATGGTTGTGCATTGCATTAGCACTGTGAAATGGAGTTCAACGAGCGCTTAAACGTCGAAATATCGCTAACAGGAAGGAAATGACGGCTATTTTTCGTCAAATTCGACGACATCTTCGCAATTTGCGAGATATTTTGC
The DNA here is from genome assembly GCF_051014615.1 of Bombus vancouverensis nearcticus. Classification (NCBI taxonomy): domain Eukaryota; kingdom Metazoa; phylum Arthropoda; class Insecta; order Hymenoptera; family Apidae; genus Bombus; species Bombus vancouverensis. Next base: position 211,002 of record NC_134911.1, on the reverse strand, counting down.
CTCTTTCGACGCTTAAACGGTAGTGCACTGCATTAGCACGGTGAAATGGAGTTCAACGAGCGTTTAAACGTCGAAATATCTCCAACGGGAAGGAAATGACGAATATTTTTCGTCAAAATCGACGAAATATTCGCGATTTGCGAGCTATTTTGCTTGTTTCGACGCTTAAATGGTTGTGCATTGCATTAGCACTGTGAAATTTAGTTCAACGAGTGCTTAAACGTCGAAATATCTCCAACGGGAAGGAAATTACGAATATTCTTCGTCAAAATCGACGAAATATTCGCGATTTGCGAGCTATTTTGCCTGTTTCGACGCTTAAACGGTAGCGCACTGCATTAGCCCTCTGAAATGGAGTTCAACGAGCGCTTAAACGTTGAAATATCTCCAACGGGAAGGAAATGACGGCTAGATTTCAGCAAAATCGACGAAATATTCGCGATTTGCGAGCTATTTTGCTTGTTTCGACGCTTAAATGGTTGTGCATTGCATTAGCACTGTGAAATGGAGTGCAACGAGCGCTTAAACGTCGAAATATCTCCAACGGGAAGGAAATGACGGCTATTTTTCGTCAAAATCGACGAAATCTTCGCGATTTGCGAGCTATTTTGCTTGTTTCGACGCTTAAATGGTTGTGCATTGCATTAGCACTGTGAAATTTAGTTCAACGAGTGCTTAAACGTCGAAATATCTCCAACGGGAAGGAAATTACGAATATTCTTCGTCAAAATCGACGAAATATTCGCGATTTGCGAGCTATTTTGCCTGTTTCGACGCTTAAATGGTTGTGCACTGCATTAGCACTGTGAAATGGAGTTCAACGAGCGCTTAAACGTCGAAATATCTCCAACGGGAAGGAAATGACGGCTAGATTTCAGCAAAATCGACGAAATATTCGCGATTTGCGAGCTATTTTGCTTGTTTCGACGCTTAAACGGTAGTGCATTGCATTAGCACTGTGAAATGGAGTTCAACGAGCGCTTATACTTCGAAATATCTCCAACGGGACGGAAAATGACTGCTATTTTTCGTCAAAATCGACGGAATCTTCGCGATTTGCGAGATATTCTGTTTGTTTCGACACTTAAACGGTAGTGCATTGCATTAGCACTGTGAAATTTAGTTCAATGAGCGCTTAAACGTCGAAATATCTCCAACGGGAAGGAAATGACGGCTAGATTTCAGCAAAATCGACGAAATATTCGCGATTTGCGAGCTATTTTGCTTGTTTCGACGCTTAAACGGTAGTGCATTGCATTAGCACTGTGAAATGGAGTTCAGCGAGCGCTTATACTTCGAAATATCTCCAACGGGACGGAAAATGACTGCTATTTTTCGTCAAAATCGACGGAATCTTCGCGATTTGCGAGATATTATGTTTGTTTCGACACTTAAACGGTAGTGCATTGCATTAGCACTGTGAAATTTAGTTCAACGAGCGCTTAAACGTCGAAATATCTCCAACGGGAAGGAAATGACGGCTAGATTTCAGCAAAATCGACGAAATATTCGCGATTTGCGAGCTATTTTGCTTGTTTCGACGCTTAAACGGTTGTGCATTGCATTAGCACTGTGAAATGGAGTTCAACGAGCGCTTAAACGTCGAAATATCGCTAACGGGAAGGAAATGACGGCTATTTTTCGTCAAAATCGACGAAGTATTCGCGATTTGCGAGCTATTTTGCCTGTTTCGACGCTTAAACGGTAGTGCATTGCATTAGCACTGTGAAATGGAGTTCAACGAGAGCTTAAACGTCGAAATATCTCCAACGGGAAGGAAATGACTGCTATTTTTCGTCAAAATCGACGGAATCTTCGCGATTTGCGAGCTATTTTGCTTGTTTCGACGCTTAAATGGTTGTGCATTGCATTAGCACTGTGAAATGGAGTTCAACGAGCGCTTAAACGTCGAAATATCGCTAACAGGAAGGAAATGACGGCTATTTTTCGTCAAATTCGACGACATCTTCGCAATTTGCGAGATATTTTGCCTCTTTCGACGCTTAAACGGTAGTGCACTGCATTAGCACGGTGAAATGGAGTTCAACGAGCGTTTAAACGTCGAAATATCTCCAACGGGAAGGAAATGACGAATATTTTTCGTCAAAATCGACGAAATATTCGCGATTTGCGAGCTATTTTGCTTGTTTCGACGCTTAAATGGTTGTGCATTGCATTAGCACTGTGAAATTTAGTTCAACGAGTGCTTAAACGTCGAAATATCTCCAACGGGAAGGAAATTACGAATATTCTTCGTCAAAATCGACGAAATATTCGCGATTTGCGAGCTATTTTGCCTGTTTCGACGCTTAAACGGTAGCGCACTGCATTAGCCCTCTGAAATGGAGTTCAACGAGCGCTTAAACGTTGAAATATCTCCAACGGGAAGGAAATGACGGCTAGATTTCAGCAAAATCGACGAAATAATCGCGATTTGCGAGCTATTTTGCTTGTTTCGACGCTTAAATGGTTGTGCATTGCATTAGCACTGTGAAATGGAGTTCAACGAGCGCTTAAACGTCGAAATATCTCCAACGGGAAGGAAATGACGGCTAGATTTCAGCAAAATCGACGAAATATTCGCGATTTGCGAGCTATTTTGCTTGTTTCGACGCTTAAACGGGAGTGCATTGCATTAGCACTGTGAAATGGAGTTCAACGAGCGCTTATACTTCGAAATATCTCCAACGGGACGGAAAATGACTGCTATTTTTCGTCAAAATCGACGGAATCTTCACGATTTGCGAGATATTCTGTTTGTTTCGACACTTAAACGGTAGTGCATTGCATTAGCACTGTGAAATTTAGTTCAACGAGCGCTTAAACGTCGAAATATCTCCAACGGGAAGGAAATGACGGCTAGATTTCAGCAAAATCGACGAAATATTCGCGATTTGCGAGCTATTTTGCTTGTTTCGACGCTTAAACGGTAGTGCATTGCATTAGCACTGTGAAATGGAGTTCAACGAGCGCTTAAACGTCGAAATATCTCCAACGGGAAGGAAATGACGGCTAGATTTCAGCAAAATCGACGAAATATTCGCGATTTGCGAGCTATTTTGCTTGTTTCGACGCTTAAACGGTAGTGCATTGCATTAGCACTGTGAAATGGAGTTCAACGAGCGCTTATACTTCGAAATATCTCCAACGGGACGGAAAATGACTGCTATTTTTCGTCAAAATCGACGGAATCTTCGCGATTTGCGAGATATTCTGTTTGTTTCGACACTTAAACGGTAGTGCATTGCATTAGCACTGTGAAATTTAGTTCAACGAGCGCTTAAACGTCGAAATATCTCCAACGGGAAGGAAATGACGGCTAGATTTCAGCAAAATCGACGAAATATTCGCGATTTGCGAGCTATTTTGCTTGCTTCGACGCTTAAACGGTAGTGCATTGCATTAGCACTGTGAAATGGAGTTCAACGAGCGCTTATACTTCGAAATATCTCCAACGGGACGGAAAATGACTGCTATTTTTCGTCAAAATCGACGGAATCTTCGCGATTTGCGAGATATTATGTTTGTTTCGACACTTAAACGGTAGTGCATTGCATTAGCACTGTGAAATTTAGTTCAACGAGCGCTTAAACGTCGAAATATCTCCAACGGGAAGGAAATGACGGCTAGATTTCAGCAAAATCGACGAAATATTCGCGATTTGCGAGCTATTTTGCTTGTTTCGACGCTTAAACGGTTGTGCATTGCATTAGCACTGTGAAATGGAGTTCAACGAGCGCTTAAACGTCGAAATATCGCTAACGGGAAGGAAATGACGGCTATTTTTCGTCAAAATCGACGAAGTATTCGCGATTTGCGAGCTATTTTGCCTGTTTCGACGCTTAAATGGTTGTGCATTGCATTAGCACTGTGAAATGGAGTTCAACGAGCGCTTAAACGTCGAAATATCGCTAACGCGAAGGAAATGACGGCTATTTTTCGTCAAAATCGACGACATCTTCGCAATTTGCGAGATATTTTGCTTGTTTCGACACTTAAACTGTAGTGCATTGCATTAGCACTGTGAAATGGAGTTCAACGAGCGCTTAAACGTCGAAATATCTCCAACGGGAAGGAAATGACGGCTAGATTTCAGCAAAATCGACGAAATATTCGCGATTTGCGAGCTATTTTGCTTGTTTCGACGCTTAAACGGTAGTGCATTGCATTAGCACTGTGAAATGGAGTTCAACGAGCGCTTATACTTCGAAATATCTCCAACGGGACGGAAAATGACTGCTATTTTTCGTCAAAATCGACGGAATCCTCGCGATTTGCGAGATATTCTGTTTGTTTCGACACTTAAACGGTAGTGCATTGCATTAGCACTGTGAAATTTAGTTCAACGAGCGCTTAAACGTCGAAATATCTCCAACGGGAAGGAAATGACGGCTAGATTTCAGCAAAATCGACGAAATATTCGCGATTTGCGAGCTATTTTGCTTGTTTCGACGCTTAAACGGTAGTGCATTGCATTAGCACTGTGAAATGGAGTTCAGCGAGCGCTTATACTTCGAAATATCTCCAACGGGACGGAAAATGACTGCTATTTTTCGTCAAAATCGACGGAATCTTCGCGATTTGCGAGATATTATGTTTGTTTCGACACTTAAACGGTAGTGCATTGCATTAGCACTGTGAAATTTAGTTCAACGAGCGCTTAAACGTCGAAATATCTCCAACGGGAAGGAAATGACGGCTAGATTTCAGCAAAATCGACGAAATATTCGCGATTTGCGAGCTATTTTGCTTGTTTCGACGCTTAAACGGTTGTGCATTGCATTAGCACTGTGAAATGGAGTTCAACGAGCGCTTAAACGTCGAAATATCGCTAACGGGAAGGAAATGACGGCTATTTTTCGTCAAAATCGACGAAGTATTCGCGATTTGCGAGCTATTTTGCCTGTTTCGACGCTTAAACGGTAGTGCATTGCATTAGCACTGTGAAATGGAGTTCAACGAGAGCTTAAACGTCGAAATATCTCCAACGGGAAGGAAATGACTGCTATTTTTCGTCAAAATCGACGGAATCTTCGCGATTTGCGAGCTATTTTGCTTGTTTCGACGCTTAAATGGTTGTGCATTGCATTAGCACTGTGAAATGGAGTTCAACGAGCGCTTAAACGTCGAAATATCGCTAACAGGAAGGAAATGACGGCTATTTTTCGTCAAATTCGACGACATCTTCGCAATTTGCGAGATATTTTGCCTCTTTCGACGCTTAAACGGTAGTGCACTGCATTAGCACGGTGAAATGGAGTTCAACGAGCGTTTAAACGTCGAAATATCTCCAACGGGAAGGAAATGACGAATATTTTTCGTCAAAATCGACGAAATATTCGCGATTTGCGAGCTATTTTGCTTGTTTCGACGCTTAAATGGTTGTGCATTGCATTAGCACTGTGAAATTTAGTTCAACGAGTGCTTAAACGTCGAAATATCTCCAACGGGAAGGAAATTACGAATATTCTTCGTCAAAATCGACGAAATATTCGCGATTTGCGAGCTATTTTGCCTGTTTCGACGCTTAAACGGTAGCGCACTGCATTAGCCCTCTGAAATGGAGTTCAACGAGCGCTTAAACGTTGAAATATCTCCAACGGGAAGGAAATGACGGCTAGATTTCAGCAAAATCGACGAAATAATCGCGATTTGCGAGCTATTTTGCTTGTTTCGACGCTTAAATGGTTGTGCATTGCATTAGCACTGTGAAATGGAGTTCAACGAGCGCTTAAACGTCGAAATATCTCCAACGGGAAGGAAATGACGGCTAGATTTCAGCAAAATCGACGAAATATTCGCGATTTGCGAGCTATTTTGCTTGTTTCGACGCTTAAACGGGAGTGCATTGCATTAGCACTGTGAAATGGAGTTCAACGAGCGCTTATACTTCGAAATATCTCCAACGGGACGGAAAATGACTGCTATTTTTCGTCAAAATCGACGGAATCTTCACGATTTGCGAGATATTCTGTTTGTTTCGACACTTAAACGGTAGTGCATTGCATTAGCACTGTGAAATTTAGTTCAACGAGCGCTTAAACGTCGAAATATCTCCAACGGGAAGGAAATGACGGCTAGATTTCAGCAAAATCGACGAAATATTCGCGATTTGCGAGCTATTTTGCTTGTTTCGACGCTTAAACGGTAGTGCATTGCATTAGCACTGTGAAATGGAGTTCAACGAGCGCTTATACTTCGAAATATCTCCAACGGGACGGAAAATGACTGCTATTTTTCGTCAAAATCGACGGAATCTTCGCGATTTGCGAGATATTATGTTTGTTTCGACACTTAAACGGTAGTGCATTGCATTAGCACTGTGAAATTTAGTTCAACGAGCGCTTAAACGTCGAAATATCTCCAACGGGAAGGAAATGACGGCTAGATTTCAGCAAAATCGACGAAATATTCGCGATTTGCGAGCTATTTTGCTTGTTTCGACGCTTAAACGGTTGTGCATTGCATTAGCACTGTGAAATGGAGTTCAACGAGCGCTTAAACGTCGAAATATCGCTAACGGGAAGGAAATGACGGCTATTTTTCGTCAAAATCGACGAAGTATTCGCGATTTGCGAGCTATTTTGCCTGTTTCGACGCTTAAACGGTAGCGCACTGCATTAGCCCTCTGAAATGGAGTTCAACGAGCGCTTAAACGTTGAAATATCTCCAACGGGAAGGAAATGACGGCTAGATTTCAGCAAAATCGACGAAATAATCGCGATTTGCGAGCTATTTTGCTTGTTTCGACGCTTAAATGGTTGTGCATTGCATTAGCACTGTGAAATGGAGTTCAACGAGCGCTTAAACGTCGAAATATCTCCAACGGGAAGGAAATGACGGCTAGATTTCAGCAAAATCGACGAAATATTCGCGATTTGCGAGCTATTTTGCTTGTTTCGACGCTTAAACGGTAGTGCATTGCATTAGCACTGTGAAATGGAGTTCAACGAGCGCTTATACTTCGAAATATCTCCAACGGGACGGAAAATGACTGCTATTTTTCGTCAAAATCGACGGAATCTTCGCGATTTGCGAGATATTCTGTTTGTTTCGACACTTAAACGGTAGTGCATTGCATTAGCACTGTGAAATTTAGTTCAACGAGCGCTTAAACGTCGAAATATCTCCAACGGGAAGGAAATGACGGCTAGATTTCAGCAAAATCGACGAAATATTCGCGATTTGCGAGCTATTTTGCTTGTTTCGACGCTTAAACGGTAGTGCATTGCATTAGCACTGTGAAATGGAGTTCAACGAGCGCTTATACTTCGAAATATCTCCAACGGGGCGGAAAATGACTGCTATTTTTCGTCAAAATCGACGGAATCTTCGCGATTTGCGAGATATTATGTTTGTTTCGACACTTAAACGGTAGTGCATTGCATTAGCACTGTGAAATTTAGTTCAACGAGCGCTTAAACGTCGAAATATCTCCAACGGGAAGGAAATGACGGCTAGATTTCAGCAAAATCGACGAAATATTCGCGATTTGCGAGCTATTTTGCTTGTTTCGACGCTTAAACGGTTGTGCATTGCATTAGCACTGTGAAATGGAGTTCAACGAGCGCTTAAACGTCGAAATATCGCTAACGGGAAGGAAATAACGGCTATTTTTCGTCAAAATCGACGAAGTATTCGCGATTTGCGAGCTATTTTGCCTGTTTCGACGCTTAAATGGTTGTGCATTGCATTAGCACTGTGAAATGGAGTTCAACGAGCGCTTAAACGTCGAAATATCGCTAACGCGAAGGAAATGACGGCTATTTTTCGTCAAAATCGACGACATCTTCGCAATTTGCGAGATATTTTGCTTGTTTCGACACTTAAACTGTAGTGCATTGCATTAGCACTGTGAAATTTAGTTCAACGAGCGCTTAAACGTCGAAATATCTCCAACGGGAAGGAAAGGACGGCTAGATTTCAGCATAATCGACGAAATATTCGCGATTTGCGAGCTATTTTGCTTGTTTCGACGCTTAAACGGTAGTGCATTGCATTAGCACTGTGAAATGGAGTTCAACGAGCGCTTATACTTCGAAACATCTCCAACGGGACGGAAAATGACTGCTATTTTTCGTCAAAATCGACGGAATCTTCGCGATTTGCGAGATATTATGTTTGTTTCGACACTTAAACGGTAGTGCATTGCATTAGCACTGTGAAATTTAGTTCAACGAGCTCTTAAACGTCGAAATATCTCCAACGCGAAGGAAATGACGAATATTTTTCGTCAAAATCGACGAAATATTAGCGATTTGCGATCTATTTTGCCTCTTTCGACGCTTAGACGGTAGTGCACTGCATTAGCACGGTGAAATGGAGTTCATCGAGCGTTTAAACGTCGAAATATCTCCAACGGGAAGGAAATGACGAATGTTTTTCGTCAAAATCGACGAAATATTCGCGATTTGCGAGCTATTTTGCTTGTTTCGACACTTAAACGGTAGTGCATTGCATTAGCACTGTGAAATGGAGTTCAACGAGCGCTTAAACTTCGAAATATCTCCAACGGGAAGGAAATGACTGATATTTTTCGTCAAAATCGACGGAATCTTCGCGATTTGTGAGATATTATGTTTGTTGCGACACTTAAACGGTAGTGCATTGCATTATCACGGTGAAATGGAGTTCAACGAGCGCTTAAACGTCGAAATATCTCCAACGGGAAGGAAATGACGGCTAGATTTCAGCATAATCGACGAAATATTCGCGATTTGCGAGCTATTTTGCTTGTTTCGACACTTAAACGGTAGTGCATTGCATTAGCACTGTGAAATGGAGTTCAACGAGCGCTTAAACGTCGAAATATCTCCAACGGGAAGGAAATGACGGCTAGATTTCAGCATAATCGACGAAATATTCGCGATTTGCGAGCTATTTTGCTTGTTTCGACACTTAAACGGTAGTGCATTGCATTAGCACTGTGAAATGGAGTTCAACGAGCGCTTAAACTTCGAAATATCTCCAACGGGAAGGAAATGACTGATATTTTTCGTCAAAATCGACGGAATCTTCGCGATTTGTGAGATATTATGTTTGTTGCGACACTTAAACGGTAGTGCATTGCATTATCACGGTGAAATGGAGTTCAACGAGCGCTTAAACGTCGAAATATCTCCAACGGGAAGGAAATGACGGCTAGATTTCAGCAAAATCGACGAAATATTCGCGATTTGCGAGCTATTTTGCTTGTTTCGACGCTTAAACGGTAGTGCATTGCATTAGCACTGTGAAATGGAGTTCAACGAGCGCTTAAACGTTGAAATATCTCCAACGGGAAGGAAATGACGGATAGATTTCAGCAAAATCGACGACATCTTCGCGATTTGCGAGATATTTTGCTTGTTTCGACACTTAAACGGTAGTGCATTGCATTAGCACTGTGAAATTTAGTTCAACGAGCGCTTAAACGTCGAAATATCTCCAACGCGAAGGAAATGACGAATATTTTTCGTCAAAATCGACGAAATATTAGCGATTTGCGATCTATTTTGCACCTTTCGACGCTTAGACGGTAGTGCACTGCATTAGCACGGTGAAATGGAGTTCATCGAGCGTTTAAACGTCGAAATATCTCCAACGGGAAGGAAATGACGAATATTTTTCGTCAAAATCGACGAAACATTCGCGATTTGCGAGCTATTTTGCCTGTTTCGACGCTTAAACGGTAGTGCATTGCATTAGCACTGTGAAATGGAGTTCAACGAGCGCTTAAACGTCGAAATATCTCCAACGGGAAGGAAATGACGGCTAGATTTCAGCATAATCGACGAAATATTCGCGATTTGCGAGCTATTTTGCTTGTTTCGACACTTAAACGGTAGTGCATTGCATTAGCACTGTGAAATGGAGTTCAACGAGCGCTTAAACTTCGAAATATCTCCAACGGGAAGGAAATGACTGATATTTTTCGTCAAAATCGACGGAATCTTCGCGATTTGCGAGATATTATGTTTGTTGCGACACTTAAACGGTAGTGCATTGCATTAGCACTGTGAAATGGAGTTCAACGAGCGCTTATACTTCGAAATATCTCCAACGGGAAGGAAACGACTGCTATTTTTCGTCAAAATCGACGGAATCTTCGCGATTTGCGAGATATTATGTTTGTTTCGACAGTTAAACGGTAGTGCATTGCATTAGCACTGTGAAATTTAGTTCAACGCGCGCTTAAACGTCGAAATATCTCCAACGGGAAGGAAATGACGGCTAGATTTCAGCATAATCGACGAAATATTCGCGATTTGCGAGCTATTTTGCTTGTTTCGACACTTAAACGGTAGTGCATTGCATTAGCACTGTGAAATGGAGTTCAACGAGCGCTTAAACGTCGAAATATCTCCAACGGGAAGGAAATGAAGGCTAGATTTCAGCAAAATCGACGAAATATTCGCGATTTACGAGCTATTTTGCTTGTTTCGACGCTTAAACGGTTGTGCATTGCACTAGCACTGTGAAATGGAGTTCAACGAGCGCTTAAACGTCGAAATATCGCTAACGGGAAGGAAATGACGGCTATTTTTCGTCAAAATCGACGACATCTTCGCGATTTGCGAGATATTCTGCTTGCTTCGACACTTAAACGGTAGTGCATTGCATTAGCACTGTGAAATTTAGTTCAACGAGCGCTTAAACGTCGAAATATGTCCAACGCGAAGGAAATGACGAATATTTTTCGTCAAAATCGACGAAATATTAGCGATTTGCGAGCTATTTTGCCTCTTTCGACGCTTAAACGGTAGTGCACTGCATTAGCACGGTGAAATGGAGTTCAACGAGCGTTTAAACGTCGAAATATCTCCAACGGGAAGGAAACGACTGCTATTTTTCGTCAAAATCGACGGAATCTTCGCGATTTGCGAGATATTATGTTTGTTTCGACAGTTAAACGGTAGTGCATTGCATTAGCACTGTGAAATGGAGTTCAACGAGCGCTTAAACGTTGAAATATCTCCAACGGGAAGGAAATGACGGCTAGATTTCAGCAAAATCGACGAAATATTCGCGATTTGCGAGCTATTTTGCTTGTTTCGACGCTTAAATGGTTGTGCATTGCATTAGCACTGTGAAATGGAGTTCAACGAGCGCTTAAACGTCGAAATATCTCCAACGGGAAGGAAATGACGGCTATTTTTCGTCAAAATCGACGACATCTTCGCAATTTGCGAGATATTTTGCTTGTTTCGACGCTTAAATGGTTGTGCATTGCATTTTCACTGTGAAATGGAGTTCCACGAGCGCTTAAACGTCGAAATATCGCTAACGGGAAGGAAATGACGGCTATTTTTCGTCAAAATCGACGACATCTTCTCGATTTGCGATCTATTTTGCCTCTTTCGACGCTTAAACGGTAGTGCACTGCATTAGCACTGTGAAATTTAGTTCAACGAGCGCTTAAACGTCGAAATATCTCCAACGGGAAGGAAATGACGGCTAGATTTCAGCAAAATCGACGACATGTTCGCGATTTGCGAGATATTTTGCTTGTTTCGACACTTAAACGGTAGTGTATTGCATTAGCACTGTGAAATCTAGTTCAACGAGCGCTTAAACGTCGAAATATCTCCAACGCGAAGGAAATGACGAATATTTTTCGTCAAAATCGACGAAATATTAGCGATTTGCGATCTATTTTGCTTGTTTCGACGCTTAAACGGTAGTGCACTGCATTAGCACGGTGAAATGGAGTTCATCGAGCGTTTAAACGTCGAAATATCTCCAACGGGAAGGAAATGACGAATATTTTTCTTCAAAATCGACGAAATATTCGCGATTTGCGAGCTATTTTGCCTGTTTCGACGCATAAACGGTAGTGCATTGCATTAGTACTGTGAAATGGAGTTCAACGAGCGCTTAAACGTTGAAATATCTCCAACGGGAAGGAAATGACGGATAGATTTCAGCAAAACCGACGACATCTTCGCGATTTGCGAGATATTTTGCTTGTTTCGACACTTAAACGGTAGTGCATTGCATTAGCACTGTGAAATTTAGTTCAACGAGCGCTTAAACGTCGAAATATCTCCAACGCGAAGGAAATGACGAATATTTTTCGTCAAAATCGACGAAATATTAGCGATTTGCGATCTATTTTGCCTCTTTCGACGCTTAGACGGTAGTGCACTGCATTAGCACGGTGAAATGGAGTTCATCGAGCGTTTAAACGTCGAAATATCTCCAACGGGAAGGAAATGACGAATATTTTTCGTCAAAATCGACGAAACATTCGCGATTTGCGAGCTATTTTGCCTGTTTCGACGCTTAAACGGTAGTGCATTGCATTAGCACTGTGAAATGGAGTTCAACGAGCGCTTAAACGTCGAAATATCTCCAACGGGAAGGAAATGACGGCTAGATTTCAGCATAATCGACGAAATATTCGCGATTTGCGAGCTATTTTGCTTGTTTCGACACTTAAACGGTAGTGCATTGCATTAGCACTGTGAAATGGAGTTCAACGAGCGCTTAAACTTCGAAATATCTCCAACGGGAAGGAAATGACTGATATTTTTCGTCAAAATCGACGGAATCTTCGCGATTTGCGAGATATTATGTTTGTTGCGACACTTAAACGGTAGTGCATTGCATTAGCACTGTGAAATGGAGTTCAACGAGCGCTTATACTTCGAAATATCTCCAACGGGAAGGAAACGACTGCTATTTTTCGTCAAAATCGACGGAATCTTCGCGATTTGCGAGATATTATGTTTGTTTCGACAGTTAAACGGTAGTGCATTGCATTAGCACTGTGAAATTTAGTTCAACGCGCGCTTAAACGTCGAAATATCTCCAACGGGAAGGAAATGACGGCTAGATTTCAGCATAATCGACGAAATATTCGCGATTTGCGAGCTATTTTGCTTGTTTCGACACTTAAACTGTAGTGCATTGCATTAGCACGGTGAAATGGAGTTCAACGAGCGTTTAAACGTCGAAATATCTCCAACGGGAAGGAAATGACGAATATTTTTCGTCAAAATCGACGAAATATTCGCGATTTGCGAGCTATTTTGCCTGTTTCGACGCTTAAACAGTAGTGTATTGCATTAGCACTGTGAAATGGAGTTCAACGAGCGCTTAAACGTCGAAATATCTCCAACGGGAAGGAAATGACTGCTAGATTTCAGCATAATCGACGAAATATTCGCGATTTGCGAGCTATTTTGCTTGTTTCGACACTTAAACGGTAGTGCATTGCATTAGCACTGTGAAATGGAGTTCAACGAGCGCTTAAACTTCGAAATATCTCCAACGGGAAGGAAATGACTGCTATTTTTCGTCAAAATCGACGAAATATTCGCGATTTGATAGCTATTTTGCCTGTTTCGACGCTTAAACGGTAGTGCATTGCATTAGCACTGTGAAATGGAGTTCAACGAGCGCTTAAACGTCGAAATATCTCCAACGGGAAGGAAATGACGGCTATTTTTCGTCAAAATCGAGGAAATCTTCGCGATTTGCGAGATATTTTGCTTGTTTCGACTCTTAAACGGTAGTGCACTGCATTAGCACTGTGAAATGGAGTTCAACGAGCGCTTAAACGTCGAAATATCTCCAACGGGAAGGAAGTTACTGCTATTTTTCGTCCAAAAAATCGAAATCTTCGTGATTTGCGAGCTATTTTGCTTGTTTCGACGCTTAAACGGTAGTGCACTGCATTAGCACGGTGAAATGGAGTTCATCGAGCGTTTAAACGTCGAAATATCTCCAACGGGAAGGAAATGACGAATATTTTTCTTCAAAATCGACGAAATATTCGCGATTTGCGAGCTATTTTGCCTGTTTCGACGCATAAACGGTAGTGCATTGCATTAGTACTGTGAAATGGAGTTCAACGAGCGCTTAAACGTTGAAATATCTCCAACGGGAAGGAAATGACGGATAGATTTCAGCAAAACCGACGACATCTTCGCGATTTGCGAGATATTTTGCTTGTTTCGACACTTAAACGGTAGTGCATTGCATTAGCACTGTGAAATTTAGTTCAACGAGCGCTTAAACGTCGAAATATCTCCAACGCGAAGGAAATGACGAATATTTTTCGTCAAAATCGACGAAATATTAGCGATTTGCGATCTATTTTGCCTCTTTCGACGCTTAGACGGTAGTGCACTGCATTAGCACGGTGAAATGGAGTTCATCGAGCGTTTAAACGTCGAAATATCTCCAACGGGAAGGAAATGACGAATATTTTTCGTCAAAATCGACGAAACATTCGCGATTTGCGAGCTATTTTGCCTGTTTCGACGCTTAAACGGTAGTGCATTGCATTAGCACTGTGAAATGGAGTTCAACGAGCGCTTAAACGTCGAAATATCTCCAACGGGAAGGAAATGACGGCTAGATTTCAGCATAATCGACGAAATATTCGCGATTTGCGAGCTATTTTGCTTGTTTCGACACTTAAACGGTAGTGCATTGCATTAGCACTGTGAAATGGAGTTCAACGAGCGCTTAAACTTCGAAATATCTCCAACGGGAAGGAAATGACTGATATTTTTCGTCAAAATCGACGGAATCTTCGCGATTTGCGAGATATTATGTTTGTTGCGACACTTAAACGGTAGTGCATTGCATTAGCACTGTGAAATGGAGTTCAACGAGCGCTTATACTTCGAAATATCTCCAACGGGAAGGAAACGACTGCTATTTTTCGTCAAAATCGACGGAATCTTCGCGATTTGCGAGATATTATGTTTGTTTCGACAGTTAAACGGTAGTGCATTGCATTAGCACTGTGAAATTTAGTTCAACGCGCGCTTAAACGTCGAAATATCTCCAACGGGAAGGAAATGACGGCTAGATTTCAGCATAATCGACGAAATATTCGCGATTTGCGAGCTATTTTGCTTGTTTCGACACTTAAACTGTAGTGCATTGCATTAGCACGGTGAAATGGAGTTCAACGAGCGTTTAAACGTCGAAATATCTCCAACGGGAAGGAAATGACGAATATTTTTCGTCAAAATCGACGAAATATTCGCGATTTGCGAGCTATTTTGCCTGTTTCGACGCTTAAACAGTAGTGTATTGCATTAGCACTGTGAAATGGAGTTCAACGAGCGCTTAAACGTCGAAATATCTCCAACGGGAAGGAAATGACTGCTAGATTTCAGCATAATCGACGAAATATTCGCGATTTGCGAGCTATTTTGCTTGTTTCGACACTTAAACGGTAGTGCATTGCATTAGCACTGTGAAATGGAGTTCAACGAGCGCTTAAACTTCGAAATATCTCCAACGGGAAGGAAATGACTGCTATTTTTCGTCAAAATCGACGAAATATTCGCGATTTGATAGCTATTTTGCCTGTTTCGACGCTTAAACGGTAGTGCATTGCATTAGCACTGTGAAATGGAGTTCAACGAGCGCTTAAACGTCGAAATATCTCCAACGGGAAGGAAATGACGGCTATTTTTCGTCAAAATCGAGGAAATCTTCGCGATTTGCGAGATATTTTGCTTGTTTCGACTCTTAAACGGTAGTGCACTGCATTAGCACTGTGAAATGGAGTTCAACGAGCGCTTAAACGTCGAAATATCTCCAACGGGAAGGAAGTTACTGCTATTTTTCGTCCAAAAAATCGAAATCTTCGTGATTTGCGAGCTATTTTGCTTGTTTCGACGCTTAAATTGTTGTGCATTGCATTAGCACTGTGAAATGTAGTTCAACGAGCGCTTAAACTTCGAAATATCTCCAACGGGAAGGAAATGACTGCTATTTTTCGTCGAAATCGACGGAATCTTCGCGATTTGCGAGATATTATGTTTGTTTCGACACTTAAACGGTAGTGCATTGCATTAGCACTGTGAAATGGAGTTCAACGAGCGCTTAAACGTCGAAATATCTCCAACGGGAAGGAAATGACGGCTAGATTTCAGCAAAATCGACGAAATATTCGCGATTTGCGAGCTATTTTGCTTGTTTCGACGCTTAAATGGTTGTGCATTGCATTAGCACTGTGAAATGGTGTTCAACGAGTGCTTAAACGTCGAAATATCGCTAACGGGAAGGTAATGACGGCTATTTTTCGTCAAAATCGACGAAATCTTTGCGATTTGCGAGCTCTTTTGCTTGATTCCACGCTTAAACGGTAGTGCACTGCATTAGCACTGTGAAATGGAGTTCAACGAGCGCTTAAACGTCGAAATATCTCCAACGGGAAGGAAGTTACTGCTATTTTTCGTCCAAAAAATCGAAATCTTCGCGATTTGCGAGATATTTTGCTTGTTTCGACGCTCAAATGGTTCTGCATTGCATTAGCACTGTGAAATGGAGTTCAACGAGCGCTTAAACGTCGAAATATCTCCAACGGGAAGGAAGTTACTGCTATTTTTCGTCCAAAAAATCGAAATCTTCGCGATTTGCGAGATATTTTGCTTGTTTCGACGCTTAAATGGTTGCGCATTGCATTGGCACTGTGAAATGGAGTTCAACGAGCGCTTAAACGTCGAACTATCTCCAACGGGAAGGAAGTTACGGCTATTTTTCGTCCAAAAAATCGAAATCTTCGCGATTTGCGAGATATTTTGCTTGTTTCGACGCTTAAATGGTTGTGCATTGCATTAGCACTGTGAAATGGAGTTCAACGAGCGCTTAAACGTCGAAATATCTCCAACGGGAAGGAAGTTACGGCTATTTTTCGTCCAAAAAATAGAAATATTCGCGATTTGCGAGCTATTTTGCTTGTTTCAACGCTTAAATGCTTGTGCATTGCATTAGCACTGTGAAATGGAGTTCAACGAGCGCTTAAACGTCGAACTATCTCCAACGGGAAGGAAGTTACGGCTATTTTTCGTCCAAAAAATCGAAATCTTCGCGATTTGCGAGATATTTTGCTTGTTTCGACGCTTAAACGGTAGTGCATTGCATTAGCACTGTGAAATTTAGTTCAGCGAGCGCTTAAACGTCGAAATATCTCCAACGGGAAGGAAATGACGAATATTTTTCGTCAAAATCGACGAAATATTCGCGATTTGCGAGCTATTTTGCTTGTTTCGACGCTTAAACGGTAGTGCATTGCATTAGCACTGTGAAATGGAGTTCAACGAGCGCTTAAACGTCGAAATATCTCCAACGGGAAGGAAATGACGTCTAGATTTCAGCATAATCGACGAAATATTCGCGATTTGCGAGCTATTTTGCTTGTTTCGACACTTAAACGGTAGTGCATTGCATTAGGACTGTGAAATGGAGTTCAACGAGCGCTTAAACGTCGAAATATCTAAAACGGGAAGGAAGTTACTGCTATTTTTCGTCCAAAAAATCGAAATCTTCGCGATTTGCGAGATATTTTGCTTGTTTCGACGCTCAAATGGTTCTGCATTGCATTAGCACTGTGAAATGGAGTTCAACGAGCGCTTAAACGTCGAAATATCTAAAACGGGAAGGAAGTTACTGCTATTTTTCGTCCAAAAAATCGAAATTTTCGCGATTTGCGAGATATTTTGCTTGTTTCGACGCTTAAATGGTTGCGCATTGCATTGGCACTGTGAAATGGAGTTCAACGAGCGCTTAAACGTCGAACTATCTCCAACGGGAAGGAAGTTACGGCTATTTTTCGTCCAAAAAATCGAAATCTTCGCGATTTGCGAGATATTTTGCTTGTTTCGACGCTTAAATGGTTGTGCATTGCATTAGCACTGTGAAATGGAGTTCAACGAGCGCTTAAACGTCGAAATATCTCCAACGGGAAGGAAGTTACGGCTATTTTTCGTCCAAAAAATAGAAATATTCGCGATTTGCGAGCTATTTTGCTTGTTTCGACGCTTAAATGTTTGTGCATTGCATTAGCACTGTGAAATGGAGTTCAACGAGCGCTTAAACGTCGAACTATCTCCAACGGGAAGGAAGTTACGGCTATTTTTCGTCCAAAAAATCGAAATCTTCGCGATTTGCGAGATATTTTGCTTGTTTCGACGCTTAAATGGTTGTGCATTGCATTAGCACTGTGAAATGGAGTTCAACGAGCGCTTAAACGTCGAAATATCTCCAACGGGAAGGAAGTTACGGCTATTTTTTGTCCAAAAAATAGAAATATTCGCGATTTGCGAGCTATTTTGCTTGTTTCGACGCTTAAATGTTTGTGCAATGCATTAGCACTGTGAAATGGAGTTCAGCGAGCGCTTAAACGTCGAAATATCGCTAACGGGAAGGAAATGACGGCTATTTTTCGTCAAAATCGACGAAATCTTCGCGATTTGCGAGCTGTTTTGCTTGATTCGACGCTTAAACGGTAGTGCATTGCCTTAGCACTGTGAAATGGAGTTCAACGAGTGCTTAAACGTTGAAATATTTCCAACGGGAAGGAAATGACGGCTAGATTTCAGCAAAATCGACGAAATATTCGCGATTTGCGAGCTATTTTGCTTGTTTCGACGCTTAAATGGTTGTGCATTGCATTAGCACTGTGAAATGGAGTTCAACGAGCGCTTAAACGTCGAAATATCGCGAACGGGAAGGAAATGACGGCTATTTTTTGTCAAAATCGACGACATCTTCGCGATTTGCGAGATATTTTGCTTGCTTCGACACTTAAACGGTTGTGCATTGCATTAGCACTGTGAAATGGAGTACAACGAGCGCTTAAACGTCGAAATATCGCTAACGGGAAGGAAATGACGGCTATTTTTCGTCAAAATCGACGACATCTTCGCGATTTGCGAGATATTTTGCTTGCTTCGACACTTAAACGGTAGTGCATTGCATTAGCACTGTGAAATTTAGTTCAACGAGCGCTTAAACGTCGAAATATCTCCAACGGGAAGGAAATTACGAATATTTTTCGTCAAAATCGACGAAATATTCGCGATTTGCGAGCTATTTTGCCTGTTTCGACGCTTAAACGGTAGCGCACTGCATTAGCCCTGTGAAATGGAGTTCAACGAGCGCTTAAACGTTGAAATATCTCCAACGGGAAGGAAATGACGGCTAGATTTCAGCAAAATCGACGAAATATTCGCGATTTGCGAGCTATTTTGCTTGTTTCGACGACTAAATGGTTGTGAATTGCACTAGCACTGTGAAATGGAGTTCAACGAGCGCTTAAACGTCGAAATATCGCTAACGGGAAGGAAATGACGGTTATTTTTCGTCAAAATCGACGACATCTTCGCGATTTGCGAGATATTTTGCTTGCTTCGACACTTAAACGGTAGCGCACTACATTAGCCCTGTGAAATGGAGTTCAACGAGCGCTTAAACGTTGAAATATCTCCAACGGGAAGGAAATGACGGCTAGATTTCAGCAAAATCGACGAAATATTCGCGATTTGCGAGCTATTTTGCCTGTTTCGACGCTTAAACGGTAGCGCATTGCATTAGCACTGTGAAATGGAGTTCAACGAGCGCTTAAACGTCGAACTATCTCCAACGGGAAGGAAGTTACGGCTATTTTTCGTCCAAAAAATCGAAATCTTCGCGATTTGCGAGATATTTTGCTTGTTTCGACACTTAAACGGTAGTGCAATGCATTAGCACTGTGAAATGGAGTTCAACGAGCGCTTAAACGTTGAAATATCTCCAACGGGAAGGAAACGAAGACTATTTTTCGTCAAAATCGACGACATCTTCGCGATTTGCGAGATATTTTGCTTGCTTCGACACTTAAACGGTAGCGCACTGCATTAGCCCTGTGAAATGGAGTTCAACGAGCGCTTAAACGTTGAAATATCTGCAACGGGAAGGAAATGACGGCTAGATTTCAGCAAAATCGACGAAATATTCGCGATTTGCGACCTATTTTGCTTGTTTCGACGCTTAAACGGTAGTGCATTGCATCAGCACTGTGAAATGGAGTGCAGCGAGCGCTTAAACGTCGAAATATCTCCAACGTGAAGGAAATGAATGCTATTTTTCGTCAAAATCGACGGAATCTTCGCTATTTGCGAGATATTATGCTTGTTTCGACACTTAAACGGAAGTGCATTGCATTAGCACTGTGAAATGGAGTTCAACGAGCGCTTAAACGTTGAAATATCTCCAACGGGAAGGAAATTACGAATATTTTTCGTCAAAATCGACGAAATATTCGCGATTTGCGAGCTATTTTGCCTGTTTCGACGCTTAAACGGTAGCGCACTGCATTAGCCCTGTGAAATGGAGTTCAACGAGCGCTTAAACGTTGAAATATCTCCAACGGGAAGGAAATGACGGCTAGATTTCAGCAAAATCGACGAAATATTCGCGATTTGCGAGCTATTTTGCTTGTTTCGACGACTAAATGGTTGTGAATTGCACTAGCACTGTGAAATGGAGTTCAACGAGCGCTTAAACGTCGAAATATCGCTAACGGGAAGGAAATGACGGTTATTTTTCGTCAAAATCGACGACATCTTCGCGATTTGCGAGATATTTTGCTTGCTTCGACACTTAAACGGTAGCGCACTACATTAGCCCTGTGAAATGGAGTTCAACGAGCGCTTAAACGTTGAAATATCTCCAACGGGAAGGAAATGACGGCTAGATTTCAGCAAAATCGACGAAATATTCGCGATTTGCGAGCTATTTTGCCTGTTTCGACGCTTAAACGGTAGCGCATTGCATTAGCACTGTGAAATGGAGTTCAACGAGCGCTTAAACGTCGAACTATCTCCAACGGGAAGGAAGTTACGGCTATTTTTCGTCCAAAAAATCGAAATCTTCGCGATTTGCGAGATATTTTGCTTGTTTCGACACTTAAACGGTAGTGCAATGCATTAGCACTGTGAAATGGAGTTCAACGAGCGCTTAAACGTTGAAATATCTCCAACGGGAAGGAAATGACGGCTAGATTTCAGCAAAATCGACGAAATATTCGCGATTTGCGAGCTATTTTGCTTGTTTCGACGCTTAAATGTTTGTGCATTGCATTAGCACTGTGAAATTTAGTTCAACGAGCGCTTGAACGTCGAAATATCTCCAAAGGAAAGGAAATGACGGCTATTTTTCGTCAAAATCGACGAAATCTTCGCGATTTGCGAGATATTTTGCTTGTTTCGACGCTTAAACGGTAGTGCATTGCATTAGCACTGTGAAATGGAGTTCATTGAGTGCTTAAACGTCGAAATATCTCCAACGCGAAGGAAATGACGGCTATTTTTCGTCAAAATCGTCGAAATGTTCGCGATTTGCGAGATATTTTGCTTGTTTCGACGCTTAAATGGTTGTGCATTGCATTAGCACTGTGAAATGGAGTTCAACGAGCGCTTAAACGTCGAAATATCTCCAACGGGATGGAAATGACGAATATTTTTCGTCAAAATCGACGAAATATTCGCGATTTGCGAGCTATTTTGCTTGTTTCGACGCTTAAATGGTTGTGCATTGCATTAGCACTGTGAAATGGAGTTCAACGAGCGCTTAAACGTCGAAATATCGCGAACGGGAAGGAAATGACGGCTATTTTTTGTCAAAATCGACGACATCTTCGCGATTTGCGAGATATTTTGCTTGCTTCGACACTTAAACGGTTGTGCATTGCATTAGCACTGTGAAATGGAGTACAACGAGCGCTTAAACGTCGAAATATCGCTAACGGGAAGGAAATGACGGCTATTTTTCGTCAAAATCGACGACATCTTCGCGATTTGCGAGATATTTTGCTTGCTTCGACACTTAAACGGTAGTGCATTGCATTAGCACTGTGAAATTTAGTTCAACGAGCGCTTAAACGTCGAAATATCTCCAACGGGAAGGAAATTACGAATATTTTTCGTCAAAATCGACGAAATATTCGCGATTTGCGAGCTATTTTGCCTGTTTCGACGCTTAAACGGTGGCGCACTGCATTAGCCCTGTGAAATGGAGTTCAACGAGCGCTTAAACGTTGAAATATCTCCAACGGGAAGGAAATGACGGCTAGATTTCAGCAAAATCGACGAAATATTCGCGATTTGCGAGCTATTTTGCTTGTTTCGACGACTAAATGGTTGTGAATTGCACTAGCACTGTGAAATGGAGTTCAACGAGCGCTTAAACGTCGAAATATCGCTAACGGGAAGGAAATGACGGTTATTTTTCGTCAAAATCGACGACATCTTCGCGATTTGCGAGATATTTTGCTTGCTTCGACACTTAAACGGTAGCGCACTACATTAGCCCTGTGAAATGGAGTTCAACGAGCGCTTAAACGTTGAAATATCTCCAACGGGAAGGAAATGACGGCTAGATTTCAGCAAAATCGACGAAATATTCGCGATTTGCGAGCTATTTTGCCTGTTTCGACGCTTAAACGGTAGCGCATTGCATTAGCACTGTGAAATGGAGTTCAACGAGCGCTTAAACGTCGAACTATCTCCAACGGGAAGGAAGTTACGGCTATTTTTCGTCCAAAAAATCGAAATCTTCGCGATTTGCGAGATATTTTGCTTGTTTCGACACTTAAACGGTAGTGCAATGCATTAGCACTGTGAAATGGAGTTCAACGAGCGCTTAAACGTTGAAATATCTCCAACGGGAAGGAAATGACGGCTAGATTTCAGCAAAATCGACGAAATATTCGCGATTTGCGAGCTATTTTGCTTGTTTCGACGCTTAAATGTTTGTGCATTGCATTAGCACTGTGAAATTTAGTTCAACGAGCGCTTGAACGTCGAAATATCTCCAAAGGAAAGGAAATGACGGCTATTTTTCGTCAAAATCGACGAAATCTTCGCGATTTGCGAGATATTTTGCTTGTTTCGACGCTTAAACGGTAGTGCATTGCATTAGCACTGTGAAATGGAGTTCATTGAGTGCTTAAACGTCGAAATATCTCCAACGCGAAGGAAATGACGGCTATTTTTCGTCAAAATCGTCGAAATGTTCGCGATTTGCGAGATATTTTGCTTGTTTCGACGCTTAAATGGTTGTGCATTGCATTAGCACTGTGAAATGGAGTTCAACGAGCGCTTAAACGTCGAAATATCTCCAACGGGATGGAAATGACGAATATTTTTCGTCAAAATCGACGAAATATTCGCGATTTGCGAGCTATTTTGCCCGTTTCGACGCTTAAACGGTAGTGCATTGCATTAGCACTGTGAAATGGAGTTCAACGAGCGCTTAAACTTCGAAATATCTCCAACGGGAAGGAAATGACGAATATTTTTCGTCAAAATCGACGAAATCTTCCCGATTTGCGAGATATTTTGCTTGTTTCGATACTTAAACGGTAGTGCATTGCATTAGCACTGTGAAATGGAGTTCAACGAGCGCTTAAACGTCGAAATATCTCCAACGGGAAGGAAATGACGGCTAGATTCCAGCAAAATCGACGAAATATTCGCGATTTGCGAGCTATTTTGCTTGTATCGACGCTTAAACGGTAGTGCATTACATTAGCACTGTGAAGTGGAGTTCAGCGAGCGCTTAAACGTCGAAATATCTCCAACGGGAAGGAAATGACTGCTATTTTTCGTCAAAATCGACGGAATCTTCGCGATTTGCGAGATATTATGCCTGTTTCGACACTTAAACGGTAGTGCATTGCATTAGCACTGTGAAATTTAGTTCAACGAGTGCATAAACGTCGAAATATCTCCAACGGGAAGGAAATGACGAATATTTTTCGTCAAAATCGATGAAATATTCGCGATTTGCGAGCTATTTTGCCTGTATCGACACTTAAACGGTAGTGCATTGCATTAGTACTCTGACATTTAGTTCAGCGAGCGCTTAAACGTCGAAATATCTCCAACGGGAAGGAAATGACGAATATTTTTCGTCAAAATCGACGAAATATTCGCGATTTGCGAGCTATTTTGCTTGTTTCGACGCTTAAATGGTTATGCATTGCATTAGCACTGTGAAATGGAGTTCAACGAGCGCCTAAACGTCGAAATATCTCCAACGGGAAGGAAGTTACGGCTATTTTTCGTCCAAAAAATCGAAATCTTCGCGATACGCGAGATATTTTGCTTGTTTTGACGCTTAAACGGTAGTGCATTGCCTTAGCACTGTGAAATGGAGTTCAACGAGTGCTTAAACGTTGAAATATCTCCAACAGGAAGGAAATGACGGCTATTTTTCGTCAAAATCGACGAAATCGTCGCGATTTGCGAGCTCTTTTGCTTGATTCGACGCTTAAACGGTAGTGCATTGCATTAGCACTGTGAAATGGAGTTCAACGAGCGCTTAAACGTCCAAATATCTCCAACGGGAAGGAAATGACGGCTATTTTTCGTCAAAATCGACGAAATCTTCGCGATTTGCGAGCTCTTTTGCTTGATTCGACGCTTAAACGGTAGTGCATTGCCTTAGCACTGTGAAATGGAGTTGAACGAGTGCTTAAACGTTGAAATATCTGCAACGGGAAGGAAATGACGGCTAGATTTCAGCAAAATCGACGAAATATTCGCGATTTGCGACCTATTTTGCTTGTTTCGACGCTTAAACGGTAGTGCATTGCATCAGCACTGTGAAATGGAGTGCAGCGAGCGCTTAAACGTCGAAATATCTCCAACGTGAAGGAAATGAATGCTATTTTTCGTCAAAATCGACGGAATCTTCGCTATTTGCGAGATATTATGCTTGTTTCGACACTTAAACGGAAGTGCATTGCATTAGCACTGTGAAATGGAGTTCAACGAGCGCTTAAACGTTGAAATATCTCCAACGGGAAGGAAATGACGGCTAGATTTCAGCAAAATCGACGAAATATTCGCGATTTGCGAGCTATTTTGCTTGTTTCGACGCTTAAATGTTTGTGCATTGCATTAGCACTGTGAAATTTAGTTCAACGAGCGCTTGAACGTCGAAATATCTCCAAAGGAAAGGAAATGACGGCTATTTTTCGTCAAAATCGACGAAATCTTCGCGATTTGCGAGATATTTTGCTTGTTTCGACGCTTAAACGGTAGTGCATTGCATTAGCACTGTGAAATGGAATTCAACGAGTGCTTAAACGTCGAAATATCTCCAACGCGAAGGAAATGACGGCTATTTTTCGTCAAAATCGTCGAAATGTTCGCGATTTGCGAGATATTTTGCTTGTTTCGACGCTTAAATGGTTGTGCATTGCATTAGCAGTGTGAAGTGGAGTTCAACGAGCGCTTAAACGTCGAAATATCTCCAACGGGATGGAAATGACGAATATTTTTCGTCAAAATCGACGAAATATTCGCGATTTGTGAGCTATTTTGCCCGTTTCGACGCTTAAACGGTAGAGCATTGCATTAGCACTGTGAAATGGAGTTCAACGAGCGCTTAAACGTCGAAATATTTCCAACGGGAAGGAAATGACGAATATTTTTCGTCAAAATCGACGAAATATTCGCGATTTGCGAGCTATTTTGCTTGTATCGACGCTTAAACGGTAGTGCATTGCATTAGCACTGTGAAATGGAGTTCAACGAGCGCTTAAACGTCGAAATATCTCCAACGGGAAGGAAGTTACTGCTATTTTTCGTCCAAAAAATCGAAATCTTCGCGATTTGCGAGATATTTTGCTTGTTTCGACGCTAAAATGGTTGTGCATTGCCTTAGCACTGTGAAATGGAGTTGAACGAGTGCTTAAACGTTGAAATATCTGCAACGGGAAGGAAATGACGGCTAGATTTCAGCAAAATCGACGAAATATTCGCGATTTGCGACCTATTTTGCTTGTTTCGACGCTTAAACGGTAGTGCATTGCATCAGCACTGTGAAATGGAGTGCAGCGAGCGCTTAAACGTCGAAATATCTCCAACGTGAAGGAAATGACTGCTATTTTTCGTCAAAATCGACGGAATCTTCGCTATTTGCGAGATATTATGCTTGTTTCGACACTTAAACGGAAGTGCATTGCATTAGCACTGTGAAATGGAGTTCAACGAGCGCTTAAACGTTGAAATATCTCCAACGGGAAGGAAATGACGGCTAGATTTCAGCAAAATCGACGAAATATTCGCGATTTGCGAGCTATTTTGCTTGTTTCGACGCTTAAATGTTTGTGCATTGCATTAGCACTGTGAAATTTAGTTCAACGAGCGCTTGAACGTCGAAATATCTCCAAAGGAAAGGAAATGACGGCTATTTTTCGTCAAAATCGACGAAATCTTCGCGATTTGCGAGATATTTTGCTTGTTTCGACGCTTAAACGGTAGTGCATTGCATTAGCACTGTGAAATGGAATTCAACGAGTGCTTAAACGTCGAAATATCTCCAACGCGAAGGAAATGACGGCTATTTTTCGTCAAAATCGTCGAAATGTTCGCGATTTGCGAGATATTTTGCTTGTTTCGACGCTTAAATGGTTGTGCATTGCATTAGCAGTGTGAAATGGAGTTCAACGAGCGCTTAAACGTCGAAATATCTCCAACGGGATGGAAATGACGAATATTTTTCGTCAAAATCGACGAAATATTCGCGATTTGTGAGCTATTTTGCCCGTTTCGACGCTTAAACGGTAGAGCATTGCATTAGCACTGTGAAATGGAGTTCAACGAGCGCTTAAACGTCGAAATATTTCCAACGGGAAGGAAATGACGGCTAGATTCCAGCAAAATCGACGAAATATTCGCGATTTGCGAACTATTTTGCTTGTACCGACGCTTAAACGGTAGTGCATTACATTAGCACTGTGAAGTGGAGTTCAGCGAGCGCTTAAACGTCGAAATATCTCCAACGGGAAGGAAATGACTGCTATTTTTCGTCAAAATCGACGGAATCTTCGCGATTTGCGAGATATTATGCTTGTTTCGACACTTAAACGGTAGTGCATTGCATTAGCACTGTGAAATGGAGTTCAACGAGCGCTAAAACGTTGAAATATCTCCAAAGGGAAGGAAATGACGGCTAGATTTCAGCAAAATCGACGAAATATTCGCGATTTGCGAGCTATTTTGCTTGTTTCGACGCATAAATGGTTGTGCATTGCATTAGCACTGTGAAATGGAGTTCAACGAGCGCTTAAGCGTCGAAATATCGCTAACGGCAAGGAAATGACGGCTATTTTTCGTCAAAATCGACGAAATCTTCGCGATTTGCGAGATATTTTGCTTGTTTCGACGCTTAAACGGTAGTGCATTGCATTAGCACTGTGAAATTTAGTTCAACGAGTGCATAAACGTCGAAATATCTCCAACGGGAAGGAAATGACGACTATTTTTCGTCAAAATCGACGAAATATTCGCGATTTGCGAGCTGTTTTGCTTGTTTCGACGCTTAAACGGTAGTGCATTGCATTAGCACTGTGAAATGGAGTTCAACGAGCGCTTAAACGTCGAAATATCTCCAACGGGAAGGAAGTTACTGCTATTTTTCGTCCAAAGAATCGAAATCTTCGCGATTTGCGAGATATTTTGCTTGTTTCGACGCTAAAATGGTTGTGCATTGCATTAGCACTGTGAAATGGAGTTCAACGAGCGGTTAAACGTCGAAATATCTCCAACGGGAAGGAAGTTACTGCTATTTTTCGTCCAAAAAATCGAAATCTTCGCGATTTGCGAGATATTTTGCTTGTTTCGACGCTAAAATGGTTGTGCATTGCATTAGCACTGTGAAATGGAGTTCAACGAGCGCTTAAACGTCGAAATATCTCCAACGGGAAGGAAGTTACGGCTATTGTTCTTCCAAAAAATCGTAATCTTCTCGATATGCGAGATATTTTGCTTGTTTCGACGCTTAAATGGTTGCGCATTGCATTAGCAATGTGAAATGGAGTTACTTAAACGTCGCATGACGTTATAACGTAATACGTTATATGGTATGACGTTATAACGTAAATAGGTTATATGGTATGACGTTATACCGTATTACGTTATATGGGATGACGTTATAACGTATTACGTTATGCGGGATGACGTTATAACGTATTGCGTTATATGGGATGACGTTATAACGCATTACTTTATGTGGGATGACGTTATAACGTATTCCGTTATATGGAATACCGTTATAACGTATTAGGTTATATGGTATGACGTTATTGCATATTACGTTATATGGCATGACGTTATAACGTAAATAGGTTATATGGTATGACGTTATACCGAATTACGTTATATAGTATGACGTTATAACGTAAATAGGTTATATGGTATGACGTTATACCGTATTACGTTATATGGGATGACGTTATAACGCATTACGTTATATGGAATGACGTTATAACGTATTCCGTTATATGGAATACCGTTATAACGTATTAGGTTATATGGTATGACGCTATAACGTATTACGTTATATGGCATGACGTTATAACGTAATACGTTATATGGTATGACGTTATAAGGTAAATAGGTTATATGGTATGAAGTTATACCGAATTACGTTATATGGTATGACGTTATAACGTAAATAGGTTATATGGTATGACGTTATAACGTAAATAGGTTATATGTTATGACGTTATAACGCATTACGTAATATGGGATGACGTTATAACGTATTACGTAATATGGGACGACGTTATAACGCATTACGTTATATGGGATGACGTTATAAGGTATTCCGTTATATGGAATACCGTTATAACGTATTAGGTTATATGGTATGACGCTATAACGTATTACGTTATATGGCATGACGTCATAACGTAATACGTTATATGGTATGACGTTATAACGTAAATAGGTTATACGGTATGACGTTATACCGAATTACGTTATATGGTATGACGTTATAACGTAAATAGGTTATATGGTATGACGTTATAACGTAAATAGGTTATATGTTATGACGTTATAACGCATTACGTAATATGGGATGACGTTATAACGCATTACATAATATGGGATGACGTTATAACGTATTACGTTATGCGGGACGACGTTATAACGTATTGCGTTATATGGGATGACGTTTTAACGTAAATAGGTTATATGGTATGACGTTATAACGTAAATAGGTTATATGTTATGACGTTATAACGCATTACGTAATATGGGATGACGTTATAACGTATTACGTAATATGGGACGACGTTATAACGCATTA
Source organism: Bombus vancouverensis nearcticus (assembly GCF_051014615.1). Classification (NCBI taxonomy): domain Eukaryota; kingdom Metazoa; phylum Arthropoda; class Insecta; order Hymenoptera; family Apidae; genus Bombus; species Bombus vancouverensis. Next base: position 182,124 of record NC_134911.1, on the reverse strand, counting down.
CGTTATATGGGATGACGTTATAACGTATTCGTTATATGGAATACCGTTATAACGTATTAGGTTATATGGTATGACGCTATAACGTATTACGTTATATGGCATGACGTTATAACGTAATACGTTATATGGTATGACGTTATAACGTAAATAGGTTATATGGTATGACGTTATACCGAATTACGTTATATGGTATGACGTTATAACGTAAATAGGTTATATAGTATGACGTTATAACGTAAATAGGTTATACGTTATGACGTTATAACGCATTACGTAATATGGGATGACGTTATAACGTATTACGTAATATGGGACGACGTTATAACGCATTACGTTATATGGGATGACGTTATAACGTATTCCGTTATATGGAATACCGTTATAACGTATTAGGTTATATGGTATGACGCTATAACGTATTACGTTATATGGCATGACGTTATAACGTAATACATTATACGGTATGACGTTATAACGTAAATAGGTTATACGGTATGACGTTATACCGAATTACGTTATATGGTATTACGTTATAACGTAATAGGTTATATGGTATGACGTTATAACGTAATACGTTATATGGTATGACGTTATAAGGTAAATAGGTTCTATGTTATGACGTTATAACGCATTACGTAATATGGGATGACGTTATAACGTATTACGTTATGTGGGACGACGTTATAACGCATTGCGTTATATGGGATGACGTTATATCGTATTACGTTATATGGGATAACGTTATAACGTATTACGTTATATGGGATGACGTTATAACGTATTACGTTATATGGGATGACGTTATAACGTATTACGTTATATGGGATGACGTTATAACGTATTACGTTATATTTGATGACGTTATAACGTAATAGGTTATATGGTATGACGTTATAACTTAATAGGTCATATGCTATGACGTTATACCGAATTACGTTATATGGGATGACGTTATAACGTATTTCGTTATATGGGATGACGTTATAACGTATTACGTTATATGGGATGACGTTATAACGTATTACGTTATATGGGATGACGTTATAACGTATTACGTTATGTGGGACGACGTTATAGCGTATTGCGTTATATGGTATTACGTTATAACGTATTCCGTTATATGGCATAACGTTATAACGTTATAACGTATTACGTAGTATGGGATGACGTTATAACGTATTACGTTATGTGGGACGACGTTATAGCGTATTGCGTTATATGGTATGACGTTATAACGTATTCCGTTATATGGCATAACGTTATAACGTTATAACGTATTACGTAGTATGGGATGACGTTATAACGTAATAGGTTATATGGTACAACGTTATAACGTATTACGTTATATGGTATGACGTTATAACGTAATAGGTTATATGGTATGAGGTTATAACGTAATACGTTATATGGTATGTCGTTATAACGTAAATAGGTTATATGGTATGACGTTATACCGTATTACGTTATATGGGATGACGTTATAACGTAATAGGTCATATGGTATAACGTTATAACGTATTACGTTATATGGTATGACGTTATAACGTAATAGGTTATATGGTATGACGTTATAACGTAATACGTTATATGGTATGACGTTATAACGTAAATAGGTTATATGGTATGACGTTATACCGTATTACGTTATATGGGATGACGTTATAACGTATTACGTAATATGGGACGACGTTATAACGCATTACGTTATATGGGATGACGTTATAACGTATTCCGTTATATGGAATACCGTTATAACGTATTAGGTTATATGGTATGACGCTATAACGTATTACGTTATATGGCATGACGTTATAACGTAATACGTTATACGGTATGACGTTATAACGTAAATAGGTTATACGGTATGACGTTATACCGAATTACGTTATATGGTATTACGTTATAACGTAATAGGTTATATGGTATGACGTTATAACGTAATACGTTATATGGTATGACGTTATAAGGTAAATAGGTTCTATGTTATGACGTTATAACGCATTACGTAATATGGGATGACGTTATAACGTATTACGTTATGTGGGACGACGTTATAACGCATTGCGTTATATGGGATGACGTTATATCGTATTACGTTATATGGGATAACGTTATAACGTATTACGTTATATGGGATGACGTTATAACGTATTACGTTATATGGGATGACGTTATAACGTATTACGTTATATGGGATGACGTTATAACGTATTACGTTATATTTGATGACGTTATAACGTAATAGGTTATATGGTATGACGTTATAACTTAATAGGTCATATGCTATGACGTTATACCGAATTACGTTATATGGGATGACGTTATAACGTATTTCGTTATATGGGATGACGTTATAACGTATTACGTTATATGGGATGACGTTATAACGTATTACGTTATATGGGATGACGTTATAACGTATTACGTTATGTGGGACGACGTTATAGCGTATTGCGTTATATGGTATTACGTTATAACGTATTCCGTTATATGGCATAACGTTATAACGTTATAACGTATTACGTAGTATGGGATGACGTTATAACGTATTACGTTATGTGGGACGACGTTATAGCGTATTGCGTTATATGGTATGACGTTATAACGTATTCCGTTATATGGCATAACGTTATAACGTTATAACGTATTACGTAGTATGGGATGACGTTATAACGTAATAGGTTATATGGTACAACGTTATAACGTATTACGTTATATGGTATGACGTTATAACGTAATAGGTTATATGGTATGAGGTTATAACGTAATACGTTATATGGTATGTCGTTATAACGTAAATAGGTTATATGGTATGACGTTATACCGTATTACGTTATATGGGATGACGTTATAACGTAATAGGTCATATGGTATAACGTTATAACGTATTACGTTATATGGTATGACGTTATAACGTAATAGGTTATATGGTATGACGTTATAACGTAATACGTTATATGGTATGACGTTATAACGTAAATAGGTTATATGGTATGACGTTATACCGTATTACGTTATATGGGATGACGTTATAACGTATTACGTAATATGGGACGACGTTATAACGCATTACGTTATATGGGATGACGTTATAAAGTATTCCGTTATATGGAATGCTGTTATAACGTATTAGGTTATATGGTATGACGCTATAGCGTATTACGTTATATGGCATGACGTTATAACGTAATACGTTATATGGTATGACGTTATAACGTAAATAGGTTATATGGTATGATGTTATACCGAATTACGTTATATGGTATGACGTTATAACGTAAAAAGTTTATATGGTATGACGTTATACCGTATTACGTTATATGGGATGACGTTATAACGCATTACGTAATATGGGACGACTTTATAACGTATTACGTTATGTGGGACGACGTTATAACGTATTGCGTAGTATGGGATGACGTTATAACGTATTACGTAATATGGGACGATGTTATAACGCATTACGTTATATGGGATGACGTTATAACATATTCCGTTATATGGAATACCGTTATAACGTATTAGGTTATATGGTATGACGCTATAACGTATTACGTTATATGGCATGACGTTATAACGTAATACGTTATATGGTATGACGTTATAAGGTAAATAGGTTATATGGTATGACGTTATACCGAATTACGTTATATGGTATGACGTTATAACGTAAATAGGTTATATGGTATGACGTTATAACGTAAATAGGTTATATGTTATGACGTTATAACGCATTACGTAATATGGGATGACGTTATAACGTATTACGTTATATGGGATGACGTTATAACGTATTCCGTTATATGGAATACCGTTATAACGTATTAGCTTATATGGTATGACGCTATAACGTATTACGTTATATGGCATGACGTTATAACGTAATACGTTATATGGTATGACGTTATAACGTAAATAGGTTATATGGTATGACGTTATCACGTAAATAGGTTATATGTTATGACGTTATAACGCATTACGTAATATGGGATGACGTTATAACGTATTACGTAATATGGGACGACGTTATAACGCATTACGTTATATGGGATGACGTTATAACGTATTCCGTTATATGGAATACCGTTATAACGTATTAGGTTATATGGTATGACGCTATAACGTATTACGTTATATGGCATGACGTTATAACGTAATACGTTATATGGTATGACGTTATAACGTAAATAGGTTATACGTTATGACGTTATACCGAATTACGTTATATGGTGGTACGTTATAACGTAATAGGTTATATGGTATAACGTTATAACGTAAATAGGTTCTATGTTATGACGTTATAACGCATTACGTAATATGGGATGACGTTATAACGTATTACGTTATGTGGGACGACGTTATAACGCATTGCGTTATATGGGATGACGTTATATCGTATTACGTTATATGCGATAACGTTATAACGTATTACGTTATATGGGATGACGTTATAACGTATTACGTTATATGGGATGACGTTATAACGTATTACGTTATATGGGATGACGTTATAACTTATTACGTTATATTTGATTACGTTATAACGTAATAGGTTATATGGTATGACGTTATAACTTAATAGGTCATATGCTATGACGTTATACCGAATTACGTTATATGGGATGACGTTATATCGTATTACGTTATATGGGATGACGTTATAACGTATTTCGTTATATGGGATGACGTTATAACGTATTACGTAATATGGGATGATGTCATAACGTATTACGTTATGTGGGACGACGTTATAACGTATTGCGTTATATGGTATGACGTTATAACGTATTCCGTTATATGGCATAACGTTATAACGTATTACGTAATATGGGATGACGTTATAACGTAATAGGTTATATGGTATAACGTTATAACGTATTACGTTATATGGTATGACGTTATAACGTAATAGGTTATATGGTATGACGTTATAACGTAATACGTTATATGGTATGTCGTTATAACGTAAATAGGTTATATGGTATGACGTTATAACGTATTACGTTATATGGGATGACGTCATAACGTAATAGGTCATATGGTATAACGTTATAACGTATTACGTTATATGGTATGACGTTATAACGTAATAGGTTATATGGTATGACGTTATAACGTAATACGTTATATGGTATGACGTTATAACGTAAATAGGTTATATGGTATGACGTTATACCGTATTACGTTATATGGGATGACGTTATAACGTATTACGTAATATGGGACGACGTTATAACGCATTACGTTATATGGGACGACGTTATAAGGTATTCCGTTATATGGAATGCTGTTATAACGTATCAGGTTATATGGTATGACGCTATAGCGTATTACGTTATATGGCATGACGTTATAACGTAATACGTTATATGGTATGACGTTATAACGTAAATAGGTTATATGGTATGATGTTATACCGAATTACGTTATATGGTATGACGTTATAACGTAAAAAGTTTATATGGTATGACGTTATACCGTATTACGTTATATGGGATGACGTTATAACGCATTACGTAATATGGGACGACTTTATAACGTATTACGTTATGTGGGACGACGTTATAACGTATTGCGTAGTATGGGATGACGTTATAACGTATTACGTTATATGGGATGACGTTATAACGTATTACGTTACATGGGATGACGTTATAACGTATTACGTTATATGGGATGACGTTATAACGTATTACGTTACATGGGATGACGTTATAACGTATTCCGTTATAATGTATTAGGTTATATGGTATGACGCTATAACGTATTACGTTATATGGCATGACGTTAAAACGTAATACGTTATATGGTATGACGTTATAACGTAAATAGGTTATATGGTATGACGTTATACCGAATTACGTTATATGGTATGAGGTTATAACGTAAATAGGTTATATGGTATGACGTTATACCGTATAACGTTATATGGGATGACGCTATAACGCATTACGTAATATGGGATGACGTTATAACGTATTGCGTAATGTGGGACGACGTTATAACGTATTGCGTTATATGGGATGACGTTATAACGTATTACGTTATATGGGATGACGTTATAACGTATTACGTTATATGGGATGACGTTATAACGTATTACCGTATATGGCATGACGTTATAACGTAATACGTTATATGGTATGACGTTATAACGTAAATAGGTTATATGGTATGATGTTATACCGAATTATGTTATATGGTATGACGTTATAACGTAAATAGGTTATATGGTATGACGTTATACCGTATTACGTTATATGGGATGACGTTATAACGCATTACGTAATATGGGGTGACGTTATAACGTATTCCGTTATATGGTATGACGTTATACCGTATTACGTTATATGGGATGACGTTATAACGCATTACGTAATGTGGGATGACGTTATAACGCATTACGTTATATGGGATGACGTTATAACGTATTCCGTTATATGGAATACCGTTATAACGTATTAGGTTATATGGTATGACGTTATAGCATATTACGTTATATGGCATGACGTTATAACGTAATACGTTATATGGTATGACGTTATAACGTAAGTAGGTTATATGGTATGATGTTATACCGAATTACGTTATATGGTATGATGTTATGACGTAAATAGGTTATATGGAATGACGTTATAACGTATTACGTTATATGGGATGACGTTATAACGTATTACGTTATACGGGATGACGTTATAACGTATTACGTTATATGGGATGACGTTGTAACGTATTACGTTATATGGGATGACGTTATAACGTATTCCGTTATATGGAATACCGTTATAACGTACTGCGTTATATGGGATGACGTTATAACGTATTACGTTATATGGGATGACGTTATAACGTATTACGTTATATGGAATGACGTTATAACGTATTACGTTATATGGGATGACGTTATAACGTATTACGTTATATGGGATGACGTTATACCGCATTACGTAATATGGGATGACGTTATAACGTATTACGTTATATGGGATGACGTTATAACGTATTACGTTATATGGTATGACGTTATACCGAATTACGTTATATGGTATGACGTTATAACGTAAATGGGTTATATGGTATGACGTTATACCGTATTACGTTATATGGGATGACGTTATAACGCATTACGTAATGTGGGAAGACGTTATAACGCATTACGTTATATGGAATACCGTTATAACGTATTAGGTTATATGGTATGACGCTATAACGTATTACGTTATATGTCATGACGTTATAACGTAATACGTTATATGGTATGACGTTATAACGTAAATAGGTTATATGGTATGACGTTATACCGAATTACGTTATATGGTATGACGTTATAACGTAAATAGGTTATATGGTATGACGTTATACCGTATTACGTTATATGGGATGACGTTATAACGTATTACGTTACATGGGATGACGTTATAACGTATTCCGTTATATGGAATACCGTTATAATGTATTAGGTTATATGGTATGACGCTATAACGTATTACGTTATATGGCATGACGTTATAACGTAATACGTTATATTGTATGACGTTATAACGTAAATAGGTTATATGGTATGACGTTATACCGAATTACGTTATATGGTATGACGTTATAACGTAAATAGGTTATATGGTATGACGTTATACCGTATTACGTTATATGGGATGACGCTATAACGCATTACGTAATATGGGAGGACGTTATAACGTATTACGTAATGTGGGACGACGTTACAACGTATTGCGTTATATGGGATGACGTTATAACGTATTACGTTATATGGGATGACGTTATAACGTATTACGTTATATGGAATGACGTTATAACGTATTACGTTATATGGGATGACGTTATAACGTATTACGTTATATGGGATGACGTTATAACGCATTACGTAATATGGGATGACGTTATAACGTATTACGTTACATGGAATGACGTTATAACGTAAATAGGTTATATAGTATGACGTTATACCGTATTACGTTATATGGGATGACGCTATAACGCATTACGTAATGTGGGACGACGTTATAACGTATTGCGTTATATGGGATGACGTTATAACGTATTACGTTATATGGGATGACGTTATAACGTATTACGTTATATGGAATGACGTTATAACGTATTACGTTATATGGGATGACGTTATAACGTATTACGTTATATGGGATGACGTTATAACGCATTACGTAATATGGGATGACGTTATAACGTATTACGTTATATGGGATGACGTTATAACGCATTACGTAATATGGGATGACGTTATAACGTATTACGTTATATGGGATGACGTTATAACGTATTACGTTATATGGGATGACGTTATAACGTATTCCGTTATATGGAATACCGTTATAACGTATTAGGTTATATGGTATGACGTTATAACGTAAATAGGTTATATGGCATGACGTTATACCGTATTGCGTTATATGGTATGACGTTATAACGTAATAGGTTATATGGTATGACGTTATAACGTAATACGTTATATGGTATGACGTTATAACGTAAATAGGTTATATGTTATGACGTTATACCGTATTACGTTATATGGGAAGACGTTATAACGTATTACGTAATATGGGACGACGTTATAAGGCATTACGTTATATGGGATGACGTTATAACGTATTCCGTTATATGGAATACCGTTATAACGTATTAGGTTATATGGTATGACGCTATAACGTATTACGTTATATGGCATGACGTTATAACGTAATACGTTATATGGTATGACGTTATAACGTAAATAGGTTATATGGTATGACGTTATACCGAATTACGTTATATGGTGTGACGTTATAACGTAAATAGGTTATATGGTATGACGTTATACCGTATTACGTTATATGGTATGACGTTATAACGTATTACGTTATATGGGATGACGTTATAACGCATTACGTAATATGGGATGACGTTATAACGTATTACGTTATATGGGATGACGTTATAACGTATTACGTTATATGGTATGACGTAATACCGAATTACGTTATATGGTATGACGTTATAACGTAAATGGGTTATATGGTATGACGTTATACCGTATTACGTTATATGGGATGACGTTATAACGCATTACGTAATGTGGGATGACGTTATAACGCATTACGTTATATGGGATGACGTTATAACGTATTCCGCTATATGGAATACCGTTATAACGTATTAGGTTATATGGTATGACGTTATAGCATATTACGTTATATGGCATGACGTTATAACGTAATACGTTATATGGTATGACGTTATAACGTAAATAGGTTATATGGTATGATGTTATACCGAATTACGTTATATGGTATGACGTTATAACGTAAATAGGTTATATGGTATGACGTTATAACGTATTACGTTATATGGGATGACGTTATAACGTATTACGTTATATGGGATGACGTTATAACGTATTACGTTATACGGGACGACGTTATAACGTATTACGTTATATGGGATGACGTTATAACGTATTCCGTTATATGGAATACCGTTATAACGTATTAGGTTATATGGTATGACGTTATAACGTAAATAGGTTATATGGCATGACGTTATACCGTATTGCGTTATATGGTATGACGTTATAACGTAATAGGTTATATGGTATGACGTTATAACGTAATACGTTATATGGTATAACGTTATAACGTAAATAGGTTATATGTTATGACGTTATACCGTATTACGTTATATGGGACGACGTTATAAGGCATTACGTTATATGGGATGACGTTATAGCGTATTCCGTTATATGGAATACCGTTATAACGTATTAGGTTACATGGTATGACGCTATAACGTATTACGTTATATGGCATGACGTTATAACGTATTGCGTTATATGGTATGACGTTATAACGTATTACGTTATATGGCATAACGTTATAACGTATTACGTAATATGGGATGACGTTATAACGTAATAGGTTATATGGTATAACGTTGTAACGTATTACGTTATATGGGATGACGTTATAACGCATTACGTAATATGGGATGACGTTATAACGTAATAGGTCATGTGGTATAACGTTATAACGTATTTCGTTATGTGGGATGACGTTATAACGTAATAGGTTATATCGTATGACGTTATAACGTAATACGTTATATGGTATGTCGTTATAACGTAAATAGGTTATATGGTATGACGTTATACCGTATTACGTTATATGGGATGACGTTATAACGCATTACGTAATATGGGATGACGTTATAACGTATTACGTTATGTGGGACGACGTTATAACGTAATAAGTTATATGGTATGACTTTATAACGTAATACGTTATATGGTATGACGTTATAACGTAATAGGTTATATGGTATAACGTTGTAACGTAGTACGTTATATGGGATGACGTTATAACGCATTACGTAATATGGCATGACGTTATAACGTAATACGTTATATGGTATGACGTTATAACGTATTCCGTTATATGGAATACCGTTATAACGTATTAGGTTATATGGTATGACGTTATAACGTAAATAGGTTATATGGCATGACGTTATACCGTATTGCGTTATATGGTATGACGTTATAACGTAATAGGTTATATGGTATGACGTTATAACGTAATACGTTATATGGTATGACGTTATAACGTAAATAGGTTATATGTTATGACGTTATACCGTATTACGTTATATGGGACGACGTTATAAGGCATTACGTTATATGGGATGACGTTATAACGTATTCCGTTATATGGAATACCGTTATAACGTATTAGGTTACATGGTATGACGCTATAACGTATTACGTTATATGGCATGACGTTATAACGTATTGCGTTATATGGTATGACGTTATAACGTATTACGTTATATGGCATAACGTTATAACGTATTACGTAATATGGGATGACGTTATAACGTAATAGGTTATATGGTATAACGTTGTAACGTATTACGTTATATGGGATGACGTTATAACGCATTACGTAATATGGGATGACGTTATAACGTAATAGGTCATGTGGTATAACGTTATAACGTATTTCGTTATGTGGGACGACGTTATAACGTAATAGGTTATATCGTATGACGTTATAACGTAATACGTTATATGGTATGTCGTTATAACGTAAATAGGTTATATGGTATGACGTTATACCGTATTACGTTATATGGGATGACGTTATAACGCATTACGTAATATGGGATGACGTTATAACGTATTACGTTATGTGGGACGACGTTATAACGTAATAGGTTATATGGTATGACGTTATAACGTAATACGTTATATGGTATGACGTTATAACGTAATAGGTTATATGGTATAACGTTGTAACGTAGTACGTTATATGGGATGACGTTATAACGCATTACGTAATATGGCATGACGTTATAACGTAATACGTTATATGGTATGACGTTATAACGTAAATAGGTTATATGGTATGATGTTATACCGAATTACGTTATATGGTATGACGTTATAACGTAAAAAGTTTATATGGTATGACGTTATACCGTATTACGTTATATGGGATGACGTTATAACGCATTACGTAATATGGGACGACTTTATAACGTATTACGTTATGTGGGACGACGTTATAACGTATTGCGTAGTATGGGATGACGTTATAACGTATTACGTTATATGGGATGACGTTATAACGTATTACGTTACATGGGATGACGTTATAACGTATTACGTTATATGGGATGACGTTATAACGTATTACGTTACATGGGATGACGTTATAACGTATTCCGTTATAATGTATTAGGTTATATGGTATGACGCTATAACGTATTACGTTATATGGCATGACGTTATAACGTAATACGTTATATGGTATGACGTTATAACGTAAATAGGTTATATGGTATGACGTTATACCGAATTACGTTATATGGTATGAGGTTATAACGTAAATAGGTTATGTGGTATGACGTTATACCGTATTACGTTATATGGGATGACGCTATAACGCATTACGTAATATGGGATGACGTTATAACGTATTGCGTAATGTGGGACGACGTTATAACGTATTGCGTTATATGGGATGACGTTATAACGTATTACGTTATATGGGATGACGTTAAAACGTATTACGTTATATGGGATGACGTTATAACGTATTACCGTATATGGCATGACGTTATAACGTAATACGTTATATGGTATGACGTTATAACGTAAATAGGTTATATGGTATGATGTTATACCGAATTACGTTATATGGTATGACGTTATAACGTAAATAGGTTATATGGAATGACGCTATAACGTATTACGTTATATGGGATGACGTTATAACGTATTACGTTATATGGGATGACGTTATAACGTATTACGTTATATGGGATGACGTTATAACGTATTACGTTATATGGGATGACGTTATAACGTATTCCGTTATATGGAATACCGTTATAACGTATTAGGTTATATGGTATGACGTTATAACGTAAATTGGTTATATGGCATGACGTTATACCGTATTGCGTTATATGGTATGACGTTATAACGTAATAGGTTATATGGTGTGACGTTATAACGTAATACGTTATATGGTATGACGTTATAACGTAAATAGGTTATATGTTATGACGTTATACCGTATTACGTTATATGGGAAGACGTTATAACGTATTACGTAATATGGGACGACGTTATAAGGCATTACGTTATATGGGATGACGTTATAACGTATTCCGCTATATGGAATACCGTTATAACGTATTAGGTTATATGGTATGACGCTATAACGTATTACGTTATATGGCATGACGTTATAAAGTAATACGTTATATGGTTTGACGTTATAACGTAAATAGGTTATATGGTATGACGTTATACCGAATTACGTTATATGGTATGACGTTATAACGTAAATAGGTTATATGGTATGACGTTATACCGTATTACGTTATATGGGATGACGTTATAACGTATTACGTTACATGCATTACGTTATAACGTAATACGTTATATGGTATGACGTTATAACGTAAATAGGTTATATGGTATGACGTTATACCGAATTACGTTATATGGTATGACGTTATAACGTAAATAGGTTATATGGTATGACGTTATACCGCATTACGTTATATGGGATGACGCTATAACGCATTACGTAATATGGGAGGACGTTATAACGTATTACGTAATGTGGGACGACGTTATAACGTATTGCGTTATATGGGATGACGTTATAACGTATTACGTTATATGGGATGACGTTATAACGTATTACGTTATATGGGATGACGTTATAACGTATTACCGTATATGGCATGACGTTATAACGTAATACGTTATATGGTATGACGTTATAACGTAAATAGGTTATATGGTATGATGTTATACCGAATTACGTTATATGGTATGACGTTATAACGTAAATAGGTTATATGGTATGACGTTATACCGTATTACGTTATATGGGATGACGTTATAACGCATTACGTAATATGGGATGACTTTATAACGTCTTACGTTATATGGGAAGACGTTATAACGTATTACGTTATATGGTATGACGTTATACCGAATTACGTTATATGGTATGACGTTATAACGTAAATGGGTTATATGGTATGACGTTATACCGTATTACGTTATATGGGATGACGTTATAACGCATTACGTAATGTGGGATGACGTTATAACGCATTACGTTATATGGGATGACGTTATAACGTATTACGTTATATGGGATGACGTTATAACGTATTCCGTTATATGGAATACCGTTATAACGTATTAGGTTATATGGTATGACGTTATAACGTAAATAGGTTATATGGTATGACGTTATACCGTATTACGTTATATGGCATGACGTTATAACGTAATACGTTATATGGTATGACGTTATAACGTAAATAGGTTATATGGTATGATGTTATACCGAATTACGTTATATGGTATGACGTTATAACGTAAATAGGTTATATGGTATGACGTTATACCGTATTACGTTATATGGGATGACGTTATAACGTATTACGTTATATGGGATGACGTTATAACGTATTACGTTATATGGGATGACGTTATAACGTATTCCGTTATATGGAATACCGTTATAACGTATTAGGTTATATGGTATGACGTTATAACGTAAATAGGTTATATGGCATGACGTTATACCGTATTGCGTTATATGGTATGACGTTATAACGTAATAGGTTATATAGTATGACGTTATAACGTAATACGTTATATGGTATGACGTTATAGCGTAAATAGGTTATATGTTATGACGTTATACCGTATTACGTTATATGGGACGACGTTATAAGGCATTACGTTATATGGGATGACGTTATAACGTATTCCGTTATATGGAATACCGTTATAACGTATTAGGTTATATGGTATGACGCTATAACGTATTACGTTATATGGCATGACGTTATAACGTAATACGTTATATGGTATGACGTTATAACGTAAATAGGTTATATGGTATGACGTTATAACGTATTACGTTATATGGGATGACGTTATAACGTATTACGTTAATGGGGATGACGTTATAACGTATTACGTTATATGGGATGACGTTATAACGTATTGCGTTATATGGGATGACGTTATAACGTATTCCGTTATATGGAATACCGTTATAACGTATTAGGTTATATGGTATGACGTTATAACGTATTAGGTTATATGCTATGACGTTATACCGTATTACGTTATATGGGATGACGTTATAACGCATTACGTAATATGGGATGACGTTATAACGTATTACGTTATGTGGGACGACGTTATAACGTATTGCGTTATATGGGATGACGTTATATCGTATTACATTATATGGGATGACGTTATAACGTATTACGTTTTATGGGATGACGTTATAACGCATTACGTAATATGGGATGACGTTATAACGCATTACGTAATATGGGATGACGTTATAACGCATTACGTAATATGGAATGACGTTATAACGTATTACGTTATGTGGGACGACGTTATAACGTAATAGGTTATATGGTATGACGTTATAACGTAATACGTTATATGGTATGACGTTATAACGTAAATAGGTTATATGGTATGACGTTATACCGAATTACGTTATATGGTATGACGTTATAACGTAAATAGGTTATATGGTATGACGCTATACCGTATTACGTTATATGGGATGACGTTATAACGCATTACGTAATATGGGATGACGTTATAACGTAATAGGTCATATGGTATAACGTTATAACGTATTTCGTTATATGGAATACCGTTATAACGTATTAGGTTATATGGTATGACGCTATAACGTATTACGGTATATGGCATGACGTTATAACGTAATACGTTATATGGTATGACGTTATAACGTAAATAGGTTATATGGTATGACGTTATACCGAATTACGTTATATGGTATGACGTTATAACGTAAACAGGTTATGTGGTATGACGTTATACCGTATTACGTTAAATGGGATGACGTTATAACGCATTACGTAATATGGGATGACGTTATAACCTATTACGTTATGAGGGACGACGTTATAACGTATTTCGTTATATGGAATACCGTTATAACGTATTAGGTTATATGGTATGACGCTATAACGTATTACGGTATATGGCATGACGTTATAACGTAATACGTTATATGGTATGACGTTATAACGTAAATAGGTTATATGGTATGACGTTATACCGAATTACGTTATATGGTATGACGTTATAACGTAAACAGGTTATATGGTATGACGTTATACCGTATTACGTTATATGGGATGACGTTATAACGTATTACGTTATGTGGGACGACGTTATAACGTAATAGGTTATATGGTATGACGTTATAACGTAATACGTTATGTGGTATGACGTTGCAACGTAAATAGGTTATATGGTATGACGTTATACCGAACTACGTTATATGGTATGACGTTATAACGTAAATAGGTTATATGGTATGACGCTATACCGTATTACGTTATATGGGATGACGTTATAACGCATTACGTAATATGGGATGACGTTATAACGTATTACGTTATATGGGATGACGTTATAACGCATTACGTAATATGGGATGACGTTATAACGTATTACGTTATGTGGGACGACGTTATAACGTAATACGTTATATGGTATGACGTTATAACGTAAATAGTTTATATGGTATGACGTTATACCGTATTACGTTATATGGGATGACGTTATAACGTATTACGTAATATGGGACGACGTTATAACGCATTACGTTATATGGGATGACGTTATAACGTATTCCGTTATATGGAATACTGTTATAACGTATTAGGTTATTTGGTATGACGTTATAGCGTATTACGTTATATGGCATGACGTTATAACGTAATACGTTATATGTGATGACGTTATAACGTATTACGTAATATGGGATGACGTTATAACGTATTACGTTATGTGGGACGACGATATAACGTATTGCGTTATATGGGATGACGTTATAACGTATTACGGTCTATGGGATGACGTTATAACGTAATAGGTTATATGGTATAACGTTATAACGTATTACGTTATATGGTATGACGTTATAACGAAATAGGTCATATGGAATGACGTTATAACGTAATACGTTATATGGTATGACGTTATAACGTAAATAGGTTATATGGTATGACGTTATACCGTATTACGTTATATGGGATGACGTTATAACGCATTACGTAATATGGGATGACGTTATAACGTATTACGTTATGTGGCACGACGATATAACGTATTGCGTTATATGGGATGACATTATAACGTATTACGTAATATGGGATGACGTTATAACGTATTACGTTATGTGGGACGACGATATAACGTATTGCGTTATATGGGATGACGTTATAACGTATTACGGTCTATGGGATGACGTTATAACGTAATAGGTTATATGGTATAACGTTATAACGTAATAGGTTATATAGTATGACGTTATAACGTAATACGTTATATGGTATGACGTTATAGCGTAAATAGGTTATATGTTATGACGTTATACCGTATTACGTTATATGGGACGACGTTATAAGGCATTACGTTATATGGGATGACGTTATAACGTATTCCGTTATATGGAATACCGTTATAACGTATTAGGTTATATGGTATGACGCTATAACGTATTACGTTATATGGCATGACGTTATAACGTAATACGTTATATGGTATGACGTTATAACGTAAATAGGTTATATGGTATGACGTTATAACGTATTACGTTATATGGGATGACGTTATAACGTATTACGTTATATGGGATGACGTTATAACGTATTACGTTATATGGGATGACGTTATAACGTATTGCGTTATATGGGATGACGTTATAACGTATTCCGTTATATGGAATACCGTTATAACGTATTAGGTTATATGGTATGACGTTATAACGTATTAGGTTATATGGTATGACGTTATACCGTATTACGTTATATGGGATGACGTTATAACGCATTACGTAATATGGGATGACGTTATAACGTATTACGTTATGTGGGACGACGTTATAACGTATTGCGTTATATGGGATGACGTTATATCGTATTACATTATATGGGATGACGTTATAACGTATTACGTTATATGGGATGACGTTATAACGCATTACGTAATATGGGATGACGTTATAACGCATTACGTAATATGGGATGACGTTATAACGCATTACGTAATATGGAATGACGTTATAACGTATTACGTTATGTGGGACGACGTTATAACGTAATAGGTTATATGGTATGACGTTATAACGTAATACGTTATATGGTATGACGTTATAACGTAAATAGGTTATATGGTATGACGTTATACCGAATTACGTTATATGGTATGACGTTATAACGTAAATAGGTTATATGGTATGACGCTATACCGTATTACGTTATATGGGATGACGTTATAACGCATTACGTAATATGGGATGACGTTATAACGTATTACGTTATATGGCATAACGTTATAACGTATTACGTAATATGGGATGACGTTATAACGTAATAGGTTATATGGTATAACGTTGTAACGTATTACGTTATATGGGATGACGTTATAACGCATTACGTAATATGGTATGACGTTATAACGTAAATAGGTTATATGGTATGACGTTATACCGAATTACGTTATATGGTATGACGTTATAACGTAAACAGGTTATGTGGTATGACGTTATACCGTATTACGTTAAATGGGATGACGTTATAACGCATTACGTAATATGGGATGACGTTATAACCTATTACGTTATGAGGGACGACGTTATAACGTATTGCGTTATATGGTATGACGTTATAACGTATTACGTTATATGGCATAACGTTATAACGTATTACGTAATATGGGATGACGTTATAACGTAATAGGTTATATGGTATAACGTTGTAACGTATTACGTAATATGGGATGACGTTATAACGTAATAGGTTATATGGTATAACGTTGTAACGTATTACGTTATATGGGATGACGTTATAACGCATTACGTAATATGGGATGACGTTATAACGTAATAGGTCATGTGGTATAACGTTATAACGTATTTCGTTATGTGGGACGACGTTATAACGTAATAGGTTATATCGTATGACGTTATAACGTAATACGTTATATGGTATGTCGTTATAACGTAAATAGGTTATATGGTATGACGTTATACCGTATTACGTTATATGGGATGACGTTATAACGCATTACGTAATATGGGATGACGTTATAACGTATTACGTTATGTGGGACGACGTTATAACGTAATAGGTTATATGGTATGACGTTATAACGTAATACGTTATATGGTATGACGTTATAACGTAATAGGTTATATGGTATAACGTTGTAACGTAGTACGTTATATGGGATGACGTTATAACGCATTACGTAATATGGCATGACGTTATAACGTAATACGTTATATGGTATGACGTTATAACGTAAATAGGTTATATGGTATGATGTTATACCGAATTACGTTATATGGTATGACGTTATAACGTAAAAAGTTTATATGGTATGACGTTATACCGTATTACGTTATATGGGATGACGTTATAACGCATTACGTAATATGGGACGACTTTATAACGTATTACGTTATGTGGGACGACGTTATAACGTATTGCGTAGTATGGGATGACGTTATAACGTATTACGTTATATGGGATGACGTTATAACGTATTACGTTACATGGGATGACGTTATAACGTATTACGTTATATGGGATGACGTTATAACGTATTACGTTACATGGGATGACGTTATAACGTATTCCGTTATAATGTATTAGGTTATATGGTATGACGCTATAACGTATTACGTTATATGGCATGACGTTATAACGTAATACGTTATATGGTATGACGTTATAACGTAAATAGGTTATATGGTATGACGTTATACCGAATTACGTTATATGGTATGAGGTTATAACGTAAATAGGTTATGTGGTATGACGTTATACCGTATTACGTTATATGGGATGACGCTATAACGCATTACGTAATATGGGATGACGTTATAACGTATTGCGTAATGTGGGACGACGTTATAACGTATTGCGTTATATGGGATGACGTTATAACGTATTACGTTATATGGGATGACGTTAAAACGTATTACGTTATATGGGATGACGTTATAACGTATTACCGTATATGGCATGACGTTATAACGTAATACGTTATATGGTATGACGTTATAACGTAAATAGGTTATATGGTATGATGTTATACCGAATTACGTTATATGGTATGACGTTATAACGTAAATAGGTTATATGGAATGACGCTATAACGTATTACGTTATATGGGATGACGTTATAACGTATTACGTTATATGGGATGACGTTATAACGTATTACGTTATATGGGATGACGTTATAACGTATTACGTTATATGGGATGACGTTATAACGTATTCCGTTATATGGAATACCGTTATAACGTATTAGGTTATATGGTATGACGTTATAACGTAAATTGGTTATATGGCATGACGTTATACCGTATTGCGTTATATGGTATGACGTTATAACGTAATAGGTTATATGGTGTGACGTTATAACGTAATACGTTATATGGTATGACGTTATAACGTAAATAGGTTATATGTTATGACGTTATACCGTATTACGTTATATGGGAAGACGTTATAACGTATTACGTAATATGGGACGACGTTATAAGGCATTACGTTATATGGGATGACGTTATAACGTATTCCGCTATATGGAATACCGTTATAACGTATTAGGTTATATGGTATGACGCTATAACGTATTACGTTATATGGCATGACGTTATAAAGTAATACGTTATATGGTTTGACGTTATAACGTAAATAGGTTATATGGTATGACGTTATACCGAATTACGTTATATGGTATGACGTTATAACGTAAATAGGTTATATGGTATGACGTTATACCGTATTACGTTATATGGGATGACGTTATAACGTATTACGTTACATGCATTACGTTATAACGTAATACGTTATATGGTATGACGTTATAACGTAAATAGGTTATATGGTATGACGTTATACCGAATTACGTTATATGGTATGACGTTATAACGTAAATAGGTTATATGGTATGACGTTATACCGCATTACGTTATATGGGATGACGCTATAACGCATTACGTAATATGGGAGGACGTTATAACGTATTACGTAATGTGGGACGACGTTATAACGTATTGCGTTATATGGGATGACGTTATAACGTATTACGTTATATGGGATGACGTTATAACGTATTACGTTATATGGGATGACGTTATAACGTATTACCGTATATGGCATGACGTTATAACGTAATACGTTATATGGTATGACGTTATAACGTAAATAGGTTATATGGTATGATGTTATACCGAATTACGTTATATGGTATGACGTTATAACGTAAATAGGTTATATGGTATGACGTTATACCGTATTACGTTATATGGGATGACGTTATAACGCATTACGTAATATGGGATGACTTTATAACGTCTTACGTTATATGGGAAGACGTTATAACGTATTACGTTATATGGTATGACGTTATACCGAATTACGTTATATGGTATGACGTTATAACGTAAATGGGTTATATGGTATGACGTTATACCGTATTACGTTATATGGGATGACGTTATAACGCATTACGTAATGTGGGATGACGTTATAACGCATTACGTTATATGGGATGACGTTATAACGTATTACGTTATATGGGATGACGTTATAACGTATTCCGTTATATGGAATACCGTTATAACGTATTAGGTTATATGGTATGACGTTATAACGTAAATAGGTTATATGGTATGACGTTATACCGTATTACGTTATATGGCATGACGTTATAACGTAATACGTTATATGGTATGACGTTATAACGTAAATAGGTTATATGGTATGATGTTATACCGAATTACGTTATATGGTATGACGTTATAACGTAAATAGGTTATATGGTATGACGTTATACCGTATTACGTTATATGGGATGACGTTATAACGTATTACGTTATATGGGATGACGTTATAACGTATTACGTTATATGGGATGACGTTATAACGTATTCCGTTATATGGAATACCGTTATAACGTATTAGGTTATATGGTATGACGTTATAACGTAAATAGGTTATATGGCATGACGTTATACCGTATTGCGTTATATGGTATGACGTTATAACGTAATAGGTTATATAGTATGACGTTATAACGTAATACGTTATATGGTATGACGTTATAGCGTAAATAGGTTATATGTTATGACGTTATACCGTATTACGTTATATGGGACGACGTTATAAGGCATTACGTTATATGGGATGACGTTATAACGTATTCCGTTATATGGAATACCGTTATAACGTATTAGGTTATATGGTATGACGCTATAACGTATTACGTTATATGGCATGACGTTATAACGTAATACGTTATATGGTATGACGTTATAACGTAAATAGGTTATATGGTATGACGTTATAACGTATTACGTTATATGGGATGACGTTATAACGTATTACGTTAATGGGGATGACGTTATAACGTATTACGTTATATGGGATGACGTTATAACGTATTGCGTTATATGGGATGACGTTATAACGTATTCCGTTATATGGAATACCGTTATAACGTATTAGGTTATATGGTATGACGTTATAACGTATTAGGTTATATGCTATGACGTTATACCGTATTACGTTATATGGGATGACGTTATAACGCATTACGTAATATGGGATGACGTTATAACGTATTACGTTATGTGGGACGACGTTATAACGTATTGCGTTATATGGGATGACGTTATATCGTATTACATTATATGGGATGACGTTATAACGTATTACGTTTTATGGGATGACGTTATAACGCATTACGTAATATGGGATGACGTTATAACGCATTACGTAATATGGGATGACGTTATAACGCATTACGTAATATGGAATGACGTTATAACGTATTACGTTATGTGGGACGACGTTATAACGTAATAGGTTATATGGTATGACGTTATAACGTAATACGTTATATGGTATGACGTTATAACGTAAATAGGTTATATGGTATGACGTTATACCGAATTACGTTATATGGTATGACGTTATAACGTAAATAGGTTATATGGTATGACGCTATACCGTATTACGTTATATGGGATGACGTTATAACGCATTACGTAATATGGGATGAC
This sequence comes from Bombus vancouverensis nearcticus, assembly GCF_051014615.1. Classification (NCBI taxonomy): domain Eukaryota; kingdom Metazoa; phylum Arthropoda; class Insecta; order Hymenoptera; family Apidae; genus Bombus; species Bombus vancouverensis. The sequence continues at coordinate 159,424 of NC_134911.1, read as the reverse complement.
GTTATAACGTAATAGGTCATATGGTATAACGTTATAACGTATTTCGTTATATGGAATACCGTTATAACGTATTAGGTTATATGGTATGACGCTATAACGTATTACGGTATATGGCATGACGTTATAACGTAATACGTTATATGGTATGACGTTATAACGTAAATAGGTTATATGGTATGACGTTATACCGAATTACGTTATATGGTATGACGTTATAACGTAAACAGGTTATGTGGTATGACGTTATACCGTATTACGTTAAATGGGATGACGTTATAACGCATTACGTAATATGGGATGACGTTATAACCTATTACGTTATGAGGGACGACGTTATAACGTATTTCGTTATATGGAATACCGTTATAACGTATTAGGTTATATGGTATGACGCTATAACGTATTACGGTATATGGCATGACGTTATAACGTAATACGTTATATGGTATGACGTTATAACGTAAATAGGTTATATGGTATGACGTTATACCGAATTACGTTATATGGTATGACGTTATAACGTAAACAGGTTATATGGTATGACGTTATACCGTATTACGTTATATGGGATGACGTTATAACGTATTACGTTATGTGGGACGACGTTATAACGTAATAGGTTATATGGTATGACGTTATAACGTAATACGTTATGTGGTATGACGTTGCAACGTAAATAGGTTATATGGTATGACGTTATACCGAACTACGTTATATGGTATGACGTTATAACGTAAATAGGTTATATGGTATGACGCTATACCGTATTACGTTATATGGGATGACGTTATAACGCATTACGTAATATGGGATGACGTTATAACGTATTACGTTATATGGGATGACGTTATAACGCATTACGTAATATGGGATGACGTTATAACGTATTACGTTATGTGGGACGACGTTATAACGTAATACGTTATATGGTATGACGTTATAACGTAAATAGTTTATATGGTATGACGTTATACCGTATTACGTTATATGGGATGACGTTATAACGTATTACGTAATATGGGACGACGTTATAACGCATTACGTTATATGGGATGACGTTATAACGTATTCCGTTATATGGAATACTGTTATAACGTATTAGGTTATTTGGTATGACGTTATAGCGTATTACGTTATATGGCATGACGTTATAACGTAATACGTTATATGTGATGACGTTATAACGTATTACGTAATATGGGATGACGTTATAACGTATTACGTTATGTGGGACGACGATATAACGTATTGCGTTATATGGGATGACGTTATAACGTATTACGGTCTATGGGATGACGTTATAACGTAATAGGTTATATGGTATAACGTTATAACGTATTACGTTATATGGTATGACGTTATAACGAAATAGGTCATATGGAATGACGTTATAACGTAATACGTTATATGGTATGACGTTATAACGTAAATAGGTTATATGGTATGACGTTATACCGTATTACGTTATATGGGATGACGTTATAACGCATTACGTAATATGGGATGACGTTATAACGTATTACGTTATGTGGCACGACGATATAACGTATTGCGTTATATGGGATGACATTATAACGTATTACGTAATATGGGATGACGTTATAACGTATTACGTTATGTGGGACGACGATATAACGTATTGCGTTATATGGGATGACGTTATAACGTATTACGGTCTATGGGATGACGTTATAACGTAATAGGTTATATGGTATAACGTTATAACGTAATAGGTTATATAGTATGACGTTATAACGTAATACGTTATATGGTATGACGTTATAGCGTAAATAGGTTATATGTTATGACGTTATACCGTATTACGTTATATGGGACGACGTTATAAGGCATTACGTTATATGGGATGACGTTATAACGTATTCCGTTATATGGAATACCGTTATAACGTATTAGGTTATATGGTATGACGCTATAACGTATTACGTTATATGGCATGACGTTATAACGTAATACGTTATATGGTATGACGTTATAACGTAAATAGGTTATATGGTATGACGTTATAACGTATTACGTTATATGGGATGACGTTATAACGTATTACGTTATATGGGATGACGTTATAACGTATTACGTTATATGGGATGACGTTATAACGTATTGCGTTATATGGGATGACGTTATAACGTATTCCGTTATATGGAATACCGTTATAACGTATTAGGTTATATGGTATGACGTTATAACGTATTAGGTTATATGGTATGACGTTATACCGTATTACGTTATATGGGATGACGTTATAACGCATTACGTAATATGGGATGACGTTATAACGTATTACGTTATGTGGGACGACGTTATAACGTATTGCGTTATATGGCATGACGTTATATCGTATTACATTATATGGGATGACGTTATAACGTATTACGTTATATGGGATGACGTTATAACGCATTACGTAATATGGGATGACGTTATAACGCATTACGTAATATGGGATGACGTTATAACGCATTACGTAATATGGAATGACGTTATAACGTATTACGTTATGTGGGACGACGTTATAACGTAATAGGTTATATGGTATGACGTTATAACGTAATACGTTATATGGTATGACGTTATAACGTAAATAGGTTATATGGTATGACGTTATACCGAATTACGTTATATGGTATGACGTTATAACGTAAATAGGTTATATGGTATGACGCTATACCGTATTACGTTATATGGGATGACGTTATAACGCATTACGTAATATGGGATGACGTTATAACGTAATAGGTCATATGGTATAACGTTATAACGTATTTCGTTATATGGAATACCGTTATAACGTATTAGGTTATATGGTATGACGCTATAACGTATTACGGTATATGGCATGACGTTATAACGTAATACGTTATATGGTATGACGTTATAACGTAAATAGGTTATATGGTATGACGTTATACCGAATTACGTTATATGGTATGACGTTATAACGTAAACAGGTTATGTGGTATGACGTTATACCGTATTACGTTAAATGGGATGACGTTATAACGCATTACGTAATATGGGATGACGTTATAACCTATTACGTTATGAGGGACGACGTTATAACGTATTGCGTTATATGGAATGACGTTATAACGTATTACGTTATATGAGATGACGTTATAACGTATTACGTTATATGGGACGACGTTATAACGTTATAAGGTATTACGTTATATGGTATGACGTTATACCGTATTACGTTATATGGGTTGACGTTATAACGTATTACGTTATGTGGGACGACGTTATAACGTAATAGGTTATATGGTATGACGTTATAACGTAATACGTTATGTGGTATGACGTTGCAACGTAAATAGGTTATATGGTATGACGTTATACCGAACTACGTTATATGGTATGACGTTATAACGTAAATAGGTTATATGGTATGACGCTATACCGTATTACGTTATATGGGATGACGTTATAACGCATTACGTAATATGGGATGACGTTATAACGTATTACGTTATATGGGATGACGTTATAACGCATTACGTAATATGGGATGACGTTATAACGTATTACGTTATGTGGGACGACGTTATAACGTAATACGTTATATGGTATGACGTTATAACGTAAATAGTTTATATGGTATGACGTTATACCGTATTACGTTATATGGGATGACGTTATAACGTATTACGTAATATGGGATGACGTTATAACGTATTACGTTATGTGGGACGACGATATAACGTATTGCGTTATATGGGATGACGTTATAACGTATTACGGTCTATGGGATGACGTTATAACGTAATAGGTTATATGGTATAACGTTATAACGTATTACGTTATATGGTATGACGTTATAACGAAATAGGTCATATGGAATGACGTTATAACGTAATACGTTATATGGTATGACGTTATAACGTAAATAGGTTATATGGTATGACGTTATACCGTATTACGTTATATGGGATGACGTTATAACGCATTACGTAATATGGGATGACGTTATAACGTATTACGTTATGTGGCACGACGATATAACGTATTGCGTTATATGGGATGACATTATAACGTATTACGTAATATGGGATGACGTTATAACGTATTACGTTATGTGGGACGACGATATAACGTATTGCGTTATATGGGATGACGTTATAACGTATTACGGTCTATGGGATGACGTTATAACGTAATAGGTTATATGGTATAACGTTATAACGTATTACGTTATATGGTATGACGTTATAACGAAATAGGTCATATGGAATGACGTTATAACGTAATACGTTATATGGTATGACGTTATAACGTAAATAGGTTATATGTTATGACGTTATACAGTATTACGTTATATGGGATGACGTTATAACGCATTACGTAATATGGGATGACGTTATAACGTATTACGATATGTGGGACGACGATATAACGTATTGCGTTATATGGGATGACTTTATAACGTATTACGTTATATAGGATGACGTTATAACGTAATAGGTTATATGGTATAACGTTATAACGTATTACGTTATATGGTATGACGTTATAACGTAATAGGTTATATGGTATGTCGTTATAACGTAATACGTTATATGGTATGACGTTATAACGTAAATAGGTTATATGGTATGACGTTATACGGTATTACGTTATATGGGATGACGTTATAACGCATTACGTAATATGGGATGACGTTATAACGTATTACGATATGTGGGAATTCGTTATAACGTATTGCGTTGTATGGGATGATGTTATAACGTATTACGTTATATGGGATGACGTTATAACGTATTGCGTTATATGGTATAACGTTATAACGTATTACGTTATATGGTAAGACGTTATAACGTAATAGGTTATATGGTATGACGTTATAACGTAATACGTTATATGGTATGACGTTATAACGTAAATACGTTATGTGGGACGACGTTATAACGTATTGCGTTATATGGGATGACGTTATAACGTAATACGTTATATGGTATGACGTTACACGTAAATAGGTTATATGGTATAACGTTATAACGTATTACGTTATATGGTAAGCCGTTATAACGTAATAGGTTATATGGTATAACGTTATAACGTATTACGTTATATGGGATGACGTTATAACGCATTACGCAATATGGGATGACGTTATAACGTAATAGGTCATATGGTATAACGTTATAACGTATTTCGTTATATGGAATACCGTTATAACGTATTAGGTTATATGGTATGACGCTATAACGTATTACGGTATATGGCATGACGTTATAACGTAATACGTTATATGGTATGACGTTATAACGTAAATAGGTTATATGGTATGACGTTATACCGAATTACGTTATATGGTATGACGTTATAACGTAAACAGGTTATGTGGTATGACGTTATACCGTATTACGTTAAATGGGATGACGTTATAACGCATTACGTAATATGGGATGACGTTATAACCTATTACGTTATGTGGGACGACGTTATAACGTATTGCGTTATATGGGATGACGTTATAACGTATTACGTTATATGGTATGACGTTATACCGTATTACGTTATATGGGATGACGTTATAACGTACTACGTTATGTGGGACGACGTTATAACGTAACAGGTTATATGGTATGACGTTATAACGTAATACGTTATATGGTATGACGTTATAACGTAAATAGGTTATATGGTATGACGTTATACCGAACTACGTTATATGGTATGACGTTTTAACGTAAATAGGTTATATGGTATGACGCTATACCGTATTACGTTATATGGGATGACGTTATAACGCATTACGTAATATGGGATGACGTTATAACGTATCACGTTATGTGGGACGACGTTATAACGTAATAGGTTATATGGTATGACATTATAACGTAATACGTTATATGGTATGACGTTATAACGTAAATAGGTTTTATGGTATGACGTTATACCGAATTACGTTATATGGTATGACGTTATAACGTAAATAGGTTATATGGTATGACGCTATACCGTATTACGTTATATGGGATGACGTTATAACGCATTACGTAATATGGGATGACGTTATAACGTATTACGTTATATGGGATGACGTTATAACGCATTACGTAATATGGGATGACGTTATAACGTATTACGTTATGTGGGACGACGCTATAACGTAATACGTTATATGGTATGACCTTATAACGTAAATAGTTTATATGGTATGACGTTATACCGTATTACGTTATATGGGATGGCGTTATAACGTATTACGTAATATGGGACGACGTTATAACGCATTACGTTATATGGGATGACGTTATAACGTATTCCGTTATATGGAATACTGTTATAACGTATTAGGTTATTTGGTATGACGTTATAGCGTATTACGTTATATGGCATGACGTTATAACGCATTACGTTATATGGGATGACGTTATAACGTATTCCGTTATATGGAATACTGTTATAACGTATTAGGTTATTTGGTATGACGTTATAGCGTATTACGTTATATGGCATGACGTTATAACGTATTACGTTATGTGGGACGACGATATAACGTATTGCGTTATATGGGATGACGTTATAACGTATTACGGTCTATGGGATGACGTTATAACGTAATAGGTTATATGGTATAACGTTATAACGTATTACGTTATATGGTATGACGTTATAACGAAATAGGTCATATGGAATGACGTTATAACGTAATACGTTATATGGTATGACGTTATAACGTAAATAGGTTATATGGTATGACGTTATACCGTATTACGTTATATGGGATGACGTTATAACGCATTACGTAATATGGGATGACGTTATAACGTATTACGTTATGTGGCACGACGATATAACGTATTGCGTTATATGGGATGACATTATAACGTATTACGTAATATGGGATGACGTTATAACGTATTACGTTATGTGGGACGACGTTATAACGTATTACGTTATATGGTATGACGTTATAACGTAAATAGGTTATATGTTATGACGTTATACAGTATTACGTTATATGGGATGACGTTATAACGCATTACGTAATATGGGATGACGTTATAACGTATTACGATATGTGGGACGACGATATAACGTATTGCGTTATATGGGATGACTTTATAACGTATTACGTTATGTAGGATGACGTTATAACGTAATAGGTTATATGGTATAATGTTATAACGTATTACGTTATATGGTATGACGTTATAACGTAATAGGTTATATGGTATGTCGTTATAACGTAATACGTTATATGGTATGACGTTATAACGTAAATAGGTTATATGGTATGACGTTATACGGTATTACGTTATATGGGATGACGTTATAACGCATTACGTAATATGGGATGACGTTATAACGTATTACGATATGTGGGAATTCGTTATAACGTATTGCGTTGTATGGGATGACGTTATAACGTATTACGTTATAAGGGATGACGTTATAACGTATTGCGTTATATGGTATAACGTTATAACGTATTACGTTATATGGTAAGACGTTATAACGTAATAGGTTATATGGTATGACGTTATAACGTAATACGTTATATGGTATGACGTTATAACGTAAATACGTTATGTGGGACGACGTTATAACGTATTGCGTTATATGGGATGACGTTATAACGTAATACGTTATATGGTGTGACGTTACACGTAAATAGGTTATATGGTATAACGTTATAACGTATTACGTTATATGGTAAGCCGTTATAACGTAATAGGTTATATGGTATAACGTTATAACGTATTACGTTATATGGGATGACGTTATAACGCATTACGCAATATGGGATGACGTTATAACGTAATAGGTCATATGGTATAACGTTATAACGTATTTCGTTATATGGAATACCGTTATAACGTATTAGGTTATATGGTATGACGCTATAACGTATTACGGTATATGGCATGACGTTATAACGTAATACGTTATATGGTATGACGTTATAACGTAAATAGGTTATATGGTATGACGTTATACCGAATTACGTTATATGGTATGACGTTATAACGTAAACAGGTTATGTGGTATGACGTTATACCGTATTACGTTAAATGGGATGACGTTATAACGCATTACGTAATATGGGATGACGTTATAACCTATTACGTTATGTGGGACGACGTTATAACGTATTGCGTTATATGGGATGACGTTATAACGTATTACGTTATATGAGATGACGTTATAACGTATTACGTTATATGGGACGACGTTATAACGTTATAAGGTATTACGTTATATGGTATGACGTTATACCGTATTACGTTATATGGGATGACGTTATAACGTACTACGTTATGTGGGACGACGTTATAACGTAACAGGTTATATGGTATGACGTTATAACGTAATACGTTATATGGTATGACGTTATAACGTAAATAGGTTATATGGTATGACGTTATACCGAACTACGTTATATGGTATGACGTTATAACGTAAATAGGTTATATGGTATGACGCTATACCGTATTACGTTTTATGGGATGACGTTATAACGCATTACGTAATATGGGATGACGTTATAACGTATTACGTTATGTGGGACGACGTTATAACGTAATAGGTTATATGGTATGACATTATAACGTAATACGTTATATGGTATGACGTTATAACATAAATAGGTTATATGGTATGACGTTATACCGAATTACGTTATATGGTATGACGTTATAACGTAAATAGGTTATATGGTATGACGCTATACCGTATTACGTTATATGGGATGACGTTATAACGCATTACGTAATATGGGATGACGTTATAACGTATTACGTTATATGGGATGACGTTATAACGCATTACGTAATATGGGATGACGTTATAACGTATTACGTTATGTGGGACGACGCTATAACGTAATACGTTATATGGTATGACCTTATAACGTAAATAGTTTATATGGTATGACGTTATACCGTATTACGTTATATGGGATGACGTTATAACGTATTACGTAATATGGGACGACGTTATAACGCATTACGTTATATGGGATGACGTTATAACGTATTCCGTTATATGGAATACTGTTATAACGTATTAGGTTGTTTGGTATGACGTTATAGCGTATTACGTTATATGGCATGACGTTATAACGTAATACGTTATATGTGATGACATTATAACGTATTACGTAATATGGGATGACGTTATAACGTATTACGTTATGTGGGAAGACGATATAACGTATTGCGTTATATGGGATGACGTTATAACGTATTCCGTTATATGGAATACTGCTATAACGTAGTAGGTTATTTGGTATGACGTTATAGCGTATTACGTTATATGGCATGACGTTATAACGTAATACGTTATATGGGATGACGTTATAACGTATTACGTAATATGGGATGACGTTATAACGTATTACGTTATGTGGGACGACGATATAACGTATTGCGTTATATGGGATGACGTTATAACATATTACGGTCTATGGGATGACGTTATAACGTAATAGGTTATATGGTATAACGTTATAACGTATTACGTTATATGGTATGACGTTATAACGTAATAGGTCATATGGTATGACGTTATAACGTAACACGTTATATGGTATGACGTTATAACGTAAATAGGTTATATGGTATGACGTTATACCGTATTACGTTATATGGGATGACGTTATAACGTATTACGTAATATGGGACGACGTTGTAACGCATTACGTTATATGGGATGACGTTATAACGTAATACGTTATATGGTATGACGTTATAACGTAAATAGGTTATATGGTATGACGTTATAACGTAATAGGTTATATGGTATGACGTTATAACGTAATACGTTATATGGTATGACGTTATAACGTAAATAGGTTATATGGTATGACGCTATAACGTATTACGGTATATGGCATGACGTTATACCGTATTGCGTTATATGGTATGACGTTATAACGCATTACGTAATATGGGATGACGTTATAACGTATTACGTTATGTGGCACGACGATATAACGTATTGCGTTATATGGGATGACATTATAACGTATTACGTAATATGGGATGACGTTATAACGTATTACGTAATGTGGGACGACGTTATAACGTATTGCGTTATATGGGATGACGTTATAACGTATTACGTTATATGGGATGACGTTATAACGTTTTACGTTATATGGGATGACGTTATAACGTAATGGGTTATATGGTATAACGTTATAACGTATTACGTTATATAGTATGACATCATAACGTAATAGGTTATATGGTATGACGTTATAACGTAATACGTTTTATGGTATGACGTTATAACGTAAATAGGTTATATGTTATGACGTTATACCGTATTACGTTATATGGGATGACGTTATAACGTATTACGTAATATGGCACGGCGTTATAACGCATTACTTTATATGGGATGACGTTATAACGTATTCCGTTATATGGAATACCGTTATAACGTATTAGGTTATATGTCATGACGTTATAACGTAATACGTTATATGGTATGACGTTATAACGTAAATAGGTTATATGGTATGACGTTATAACGTAATAGGTTATATGGTATGACGTTATAACGTAATACGTTATATGGTATGACGTTATAACGTAAATAGGTTATATGTTATGACGTTATACCGTATTACGTTATATGGGATGACGTTATAACGTATTACGTAATATGGGACGACGTTATAACGCATTACTTTATATGGGATGACGTTATAACGTATTCCGTTATATGGAATACCGTTATAACGTATTAGGTTATATGGCATGACGTTATAACGTAATACGTTATATGGTATGACGTTATAACGTAAATAGGTTATATGGTATGACGTTATACCGATTTACGTTATATGGTATGACGTTATAACGTAAATAGGTTATATGGTATGACGCTATAACGTATTACGGTATATGGCATGACGTTATACCGTATTGCGTTATATGGTATGACGTTATAACGTAATAGGTTATATGGTATGACGTTATAACGTAATACGTTATATGGTATGACGTTATAACGTAAATAGGTTATATGTTATGACGTTATACCGTATTACGTTATATGGGATGACGTTATAACGTATTACGTAATATGGGACGACGTTATAACGCATTACGTTATATGGGATGACGTTATAACGTATTCCGTTATATGGAATACCGTTATAACGTATTAGGTTATATGGTATGACGCTATAACGTATTACGTTATATGGCATGACGTTATAACGTAATACGTTATATGGTATGACGTTATAACGTAAATAGGTTATATGGTATGACGTTATACCGAATTACGTTATATGGTATGACGTTATAACGTAAATAGGTTATATGGTATGACGTTATACCGTATTACGTTATATGGGATGACGTTATAACGCATTACGTAATATGGGATGACGTTATAACGTATTACGTTATGTGGCACGACGTTATAACGTATTGCGTTATATGGGATGACGTTATATCGTATTACGTTATATGGGATGACGTTATATCGTATTACGTTTTATGGGATGACGTTATAACGTATTTCGTTATATGGGATGACGTTATAACGTATTACGTAATATGGGATGACGTTATAACGTATTACGTTATGTGGGACGAGGTTATAACGTATTGGGTTATATGGTATGACGTTATAACGTATTACGTTATATGGCATAACGTTATAACGTATTACGTAATATGGCATGACGTTATAACGTAATAGGTTATATGGTATAACGTTATAACGTATTACGATATATGGTATGACGTTATAACGTAATAGGTTATATCGTATGACGTTATAACGTAATACGTTATATGGTATGTCGTTATAACGTATTACGTTATATGGTATGACGTTATAACGTAATAGGTTATATGGTATGACGTTATAACGTAATACGTTATATGGTATGACGTTATAACGTAAATAGGTTATATGGTGTGACGTTATACCGCATTACGTTATATAGTATGACGTTATAACGTAAATAGGTTATATGGTATGACGTTATACCGTATTACGTTATATGGGATGACGCTATAACGTATTACGTAATATGGGATGACGTTATATCGTATTACGTAATGTGGGACGACGTTATAACGTATTACGTTATATGGGATGACGTTATAACGCATTACGTTATATGGGATGACGTTATAAAGTATTCCGCTACATGGAATGCTGTTATAACGTATTAGGTTATATGGTATGACGCTATAGCTTATTACGTTATATGGCATGACGTTATAACGTAATACGTTATATGGTATGACGTTATAACGTAAGTAGGTTATATGGTATGATGTTATACCGAATTACGTTATATGGTATGACGTTATAACGTAAATAGTTTATATGGTATGACGTTATACCGTATTACGTTATATGGGATGACGTTATAACGCATTACGTAATATGGGACGACTTTATAACGTATTACGTTATGTGGGACGACGTTATAACGTATTGCGTTATATGGGATGACGTTATAACGCATTACGTTATATGGGATGACGTTATAACGTATTACGTTATATGGTATGACGTTATGACGTAAATAGGTTATATGGTATGATGTTATACCGAATTACGTTATATGGTATGACGTCATAACGTAAATAGGTTATATGGTATGACGTTATACCGTATTACGTTATATGGGATGACGTTATAACGCATTACGTAATATGGGATGACGTTATAACGTATTACGTTATGTGGTACGACGTTATAACGTATTGCGTTGTATGGCATGACGTTATAACGTATTACGTTATATGGGATGACGTTATACCGAATTACGTTATATGGTATGACGTTATAACGTAAACAGGTTATATGGTATGACGTTATAACGGGACGACGTTATACCGTATTACGTTATATGGGATGACGTTATAACGCATTACGTAATATGGGATGACGTTATAACCTATTACGTTATGTGGGACGACGTTATAACGTATTGCGTTATATGGGATGACGTTATAACGTATTACGTTATATGAGATGACGTTATAACGTATTACGTTATATGGGACGACGTTATAACGTTATAAGGTATTACGTTATATGGTATGACGTTATACCGTATTACGTTATATGGGATGACGTTATAACGTATTACGTCATGTGGGACGACGTTATAACGTAATAGGTTATATGGTATGACGTTATAACGTAATACGTTATATGGTATGACGTTATAACGTAAATAGGTTATATGGTATGACGTTATACCGAACTACGTTATATGGTATGACGTTATAACGTAAATAGGTTATATGGTATGACGCTATAACGTATTATGGTATATGGCATGACGTTATACCGTATTGCGTTATATGGTATGACGTTATAACGTAATAGGTTATATGGTATGACGTTATAACGTAATACGTTATATGGTATGACGTTATAACGTAATACGTTATATGGTATGACGTTATAACGTAAATAGGTTATATGTTATGACGTTATACCGTATTACGTTATATGGGATGACGTTATAACGTATTACGTAATATGGGGCGACGTTATAACGCATTACGTTATATGGGATGACGTTATAACGTATTCCGTTATATGGAATACCGTTATAACGTATTAGGTTATATGGTATGACGCTATAACGTATTACGTTATATGGCATGACGTTATAACGTAATACGTTATATGGTATGACGTTATAACGTAAATAGGTTATATGGTATTACGTTATACCGAATTACGTTATATGGTATGACGTTATAACGTAAATAGGTTATATGGTATGACGTTATACCTTATTACGTTATATGGGATGACGTTATAACGCATTACGTAATATGGGATGACGTTATGACGTATTACGTTATGTGGCACGACGTTATAACGTATTGCGTTATATGGGATGACGTTATATCGTATTACGTTATATGGGATGACGTTATATCGTATTACGTTTTATGGGATGACGTTATAACGTATTTCGTTATATGGGATGTCGTTATAACGTATTACGTAATATGGGATGACGTTATAACGTATTACGTTATGTGGGACGACGTTATAACGTATTGGGTTATATGGTATGACGTTATAACGTATTACGTTATATGGCATAACGTTATAACGTATTACGTAATATGGGATGACGTTATAACGTAATAGGTTATATGGTATAACGTTATAACGTATTACGATATATGGTATGACGTTATAACGTAATAGGTTATATCGTATGACGTTATAACGTAATACGTTATATCGTATGTCGTTATAACGTATTACGTTATATGGTATGACGTTATAACGTAATAGGTTATATGGTATGACGTTATAACGTAATACGTTATATGGTATGACGTTATAACGTAAATAGGTTATATGGTGTGACGTTATACCGAATTACGTTATATAGTATGACGTTATAACGTAAATAGGTTATATGGTATGACGTTATACCGTATTACGTTATATGGGATGACGCTATAACGTATTACGTAATATGGGATGACGTTATAACGTATTACGTAATGTGGGACGACGTTATAACGTATTACGTTATATGGGATGACGTTATAACGCATTACGTTATATGGGATGACGTTATAAAGTATTCCGTTATATGGAATGCTGTTGTAACGTATTAGGTTATATGGTATGACGCTATAGCGTATTACGTTATATGGCATGACGTTATAACGTAATACGTTATATGGTATGACGTTATAACGTAAGTAGGTTATATGGTATGATGTTATACCGAATTACGTTATATGGTATGACGTTATAACGTAAATAGTTTATATGGTATGACGTTATACCGTATTACGTTATATGGGATGACGTTATAACGCATTACGTAATATGGGACGACTTTATAACGTATTACCTTATGTGGGACGACGTTATAACGTATTGCGTTATATGGGATGACGTTATAACGTATTACGTTATATGGGATGACGTTATAACGTATTACGTTATATGGTAAGACGTTATGACGTAAATAGGTTATATGGTATGATGTTATACCGAATTACGTTATATGGTATGACGTCATAACGTAAATAGGTTATATGGTATGACGTTATACCGTATTACGTTATATGGGATGACGTTATAACGCATTACGTAATATGGTATGACGTTATAACGTATTACGTTATGTGGTACGACGTTATAACGTATTGCGTTGTATGGCATGACGTTATAACGTATTACGTTATATGGGATGACGTTATAACGTATTACGTTATATGGTATGACGTTATACCGAATTACGTTATATGGTATGACGTTATAACGTAAATGGGTTATATGGTATGACGTTATACCGTATTACGTTATATGGGATGACGTTATAACGCATTACGTAATGTGGGATGACGTTATAACGTATTACGTTATGTGGGACGACGTTATAACGTATTGCGTTATATGGGATGACGTTATAACCTATTACGTTATATGGGAAGACGTTATAACGTAATAGGTTATATGGTATGACGTTATAACGTAATACGTTATATGGTATGACGTTATAACGTAAATAGGTTATATGGTATGACGTTATACCGTATTACGTTATATGGGATGACGTTATAACGTATTGCGTAATATGGGACGACGTTATAACGCATTACGTTATATGGGATGACGTTATAACGTATTACGTTATATGGAATACCGTTATAACGTATTAGGTTATATGGTATGACGTTATAACGTATTGCGTTATATGGGATGACGTTATACCGTATTACGTTATATGGAATGACGTTATAACGCATTACGTTATATGGGATGACGTTATAACGTATTACGTTATATGGAATACCGTTATAACGTGTTAGGTTATATGGTATGACGCTATAACGTATTACGGTATATGGCATGACGTTAAAACGTAATACGTTATATGGTATAACGTTATAACGTAAATAGGTTATATGGTATGACGTTATACCGAATTACGTTATATGGTATGACGTTATAACGTATTACGTTATATGGGATGACGTTATAACGTATTACGTAATATGGGATGACGTTATAACGTATTACGTTACATGGGATGACGTTATAACGTATTCCGTTATATGGAATACCGTTATAACGTATTAGGTTATATGGTATGACGCTATAACGTATTACGTTATATGGCATGACGTTATAACGTAATACGTTATATGGTATGACGTTATAACGTAAATAGGTTATATGGTATGACGTTATACCGAATTACGTTATATAGTATGACGTTATAACGTATTACGTTATATGGGATGACGTTATAACGTATTACGTTATATGGAATACCGTTATAACGTATTATTTTATATGGTATGACGCTATAACGTATTACGGTAAATGGCATGACGTTTTAACGTAATACGTTATATGGTATGACGTTATAACGTAAATAGGTTATATGGTATGACGTTATACCGAATTACGTTATATGGGATGACGTTATAACGCATTACGTAATATGGGATGACGTTATAACGTATTACGTTATGTGGGACGACGTTATAACGTATTGCGTTGTATGGGATGACGTTATAACGTAAATAGGTTATATGGTATGACGTTATACCGAATTACGTTATATGGTATGACGTTATAACGTAAATAGGTTATATGGTATGACGTTATACCGTATTACGTTATATGGGATGACGTTATAACGCATTACGTAATATGGGATGACATTATAACGTATTACGTTATGTGGGACGACGTTATAACGTATTGCGTTGTATGGGATGACGTTATAACGTATTACGTAATATGGGAAGACGTTATAACGTATTACGTTATATGGTATGACGTTATACCGAATTACGTTATATGGTATGACGTTATAACGTAAATGGGTTATATGGTATAACGTTATACCGTATTACGTTATATGGGATGACGTTATAACGCATTACGTAATGTGGGATGACGTTATAACGTATTACGTTATGTGGGACGACGTTATAACGTATTGCGTTATATGGGATGACGTTATAACCTATTACGTTATATGGGAAGACGTTATAACGTAATAGGTTATATGGTATGACGTTATAACGTAATACGTTATATGGTATGACGTTATAACGTAAATAGGTTATATGGTATGACGTTATACCGTATTACGTTATATGGGATGACGTTATAACGTATTGCGTAATATGGGACGACGTTATAACGCATTACGTTATATGGGATGACGTTATAACGTATTACGTTATATGGAATACCGTTATAACGTATTAGGTTATATGGTATGACGTTATAACGTATTGCGTTATATGGGATGACGTTATACCGTATTACGTTATATGGAATGACGTTATAACGCATTACGTTATATGGGATGACGTTATAACGTATTACGTTATATGGAATACCGTTATAACGTGTTAGGTTATATGGTATGACGCTATAACGTATTACGGTATATGGCATAACGTTAAAACGTAATACGTTATATGGTATGACGTTATAACGTAAATAGGTTATATGGTATGACGTTATACCGAATTACGTTATATGGTATGACGTTATAACGTATTACGTTATATGGGATGACGTTATAACGTATTACGTTATATGGGATGACGTTATAACGTATTACGTTACATGGGATGACGTTATAACGTATTCCGTTATATGGAATACCGTTATAACGTATTAGGTTATATGGTATGACGCTATAACGTATTACGTTATATGGCATGACGTTATAACGTAATACGTTATATGGTATGACGTTATAACGTAAATAGGTTATATGGTATGACGTTATACCGAATTACGTTATATAGTATGACGTTATAACGTATTACGTTATATGGGATGACGTTATAACGTATTACGTTATATGGAATACCGTTATAACGTATTATTTTATATGGTATGACGCTATAACGTATTACGGTATATGGCATGACGTTTTAACGTAATACGTTATATGGTATGACGTTATAACGTAAATAGGTTATATGGTATGACGTTATACCGAATTACGTTATATGGGATGACGTTATAACGCATTACGTAATATGGGATGACGTTATAACGTATTACGTTATGTGGGACGACGTTATAACGTATTGCGTTGTATGGGATGACGTTATAACGTAAATAGGTTATATGGTATGACGTTATACCGAATTACGTTATATGGTATGACGTTATAACGTAAATAGGTTATATGGTATGACGTTATACCGTATTACGTTATATGGGATGACGTTATAACGCATTACGTAATATGGGATGACATTATAACGTATTACGTTATGTGGGACGACGTTATAACGTATTGCGTTGTATGGGATGACGTTATAACGTATTACGTAATATGGGAAGACGTTATAACGTATTACGTTATATGGTATGACGTTATACCGAATTACGTTCTATGGTATGACGTTATAACGTAAATGGGTTATATGGTATAACGTTATACCGTATTACGTTATATGGGATGACGTTATAACGCATTACGTAATGTGGGATGACGTTATAACGTATTACGTTATGTGGGACGACGTTATAACGTATTGCGTTATATGGGATGACGTTATAACGTATTACGCTATATGGGAAGACGTTATAACGTATTACGTTATATGGGATGACGTTATAACGTATTCCGTTATATGGAATACCGTTATAACGTATTAGGTTATATGGTATGACGCTATAACGTATTACGTTATATGGCATGACGTTATAACGTATTACGGTCTATGGGATGACGTTATAACGTAATAGGTTATATGGTATAACGTTATAACGTATTACGTTATATGGTATGACGTTATAACGTAATAGGTCATATGGTATGACGTTATAACGTAACACGTTATATGGTATGACGTTATAACGTAAATAGGTTATATGGTATGACGTTATACCGTATTACGTTATATGGGATGACGTTATAACGCATTACGTAATATGGGATGACGTTATAACGTATTACGTTATGTGGCACGACGATATAACGTATTGCGTTATATGGGATGACATTATAACGTATTACGTAATATGGGAAGACGTTATAACGTATTACGTAATGTGGGACGACGTTATAACGTATTGCGTTATATGGGATGACGTTATACCGTATTACGTTATATGGGATGACGTTATAACGTATTACGTAATATGGGACGTCGTTATAACGCATTACGTTATATGGGATGACGTTATAACGTATTCCTTTATATGGAATACCGTTATAACGTATTAGGTTATATGGCATGACGTTATAACGTAATACGTTATATGGTATGACGTTATAACGTAAATAGGTTATATGGTATGACGTTATACCGATTTACGTTATATGGTATGACGTTATAACGTAAATAGGTTATATGGTATGACGGTATAACGTATTACGGTATATGGCATGACGTTATACCGTATTGCGTTATATGGTATGACGTTATAACGTAATAGGTTATATGGTATGACGTTATAACGTAATACGTTATATGGTATGACGTTATAACGTAAATAGGTTATATGTTATGACGTTATACCGTATTACGTTATATGGGATGACGTTATAACGTATTACGTAATATGGGACGACGTTATAACGCATTACGTTATATGGGATGACGTTATAACGTATTCCGTTATATGGAATACCGTTATAACGTATTAGGTTATATGGCATGACGTTATAACGTAATACGTTATATGGTATGACGTTATAACGTAAATAGGTTATATGTTATGACGTTATACCGTATTACGTTATATGGGATGACGTTATAACGTATTACGTAATATGGGACGACGTTATAACGCATTACGTTATATGGGATGACGTTATAACGTATTCGGTTATATGGAATACCGTTATAACGTATTAGGTTATATGGTATGACGCTATAACGTATTACGTTATATGGCATGACGTTATAACGTAATACGTTATATGGTATGACGTTATAACGTAAATAGGTTATATGGTATGACGTTATACCGAATTACGTTATATGGTATGACGTTATAACGTAAATAGGTTATATGGTATGACGTTATACCGTATTACGTTATATGGGATGACGTTATAACGCATTACGTAATGTGGGATGACGTTATAACGTATTACGTTATGTGGGACGACGTTATAACGTATTGCGTTATATGGGATGACGTTATAACCTATTACGTTATATGGGAAGACGTTATAACGTAATAGGTTATATGGTATGACGTTATAACGTAATACGTTATATGGTATGACGTTATAACGTAAATAGGTTATATGGTATGACGTTATACCGTATTACGTTATATGGGATGACGTTATAACGTATTGCGTAATATGGGACGACGTTATAACGCATTACGTTATATGGGATGACGTTATAACGTATTACGTTATATGGAATACCGTTATAACGTATTAGGTTATATGGTATGACGTTATAACGTATTGCGTTATATGGGATGACGTTATACCGTATTACGTTATATGGAATGACGTTATAACGCATTACGTTATATGGGATGACGTTATAACGTATTACGTTATATGGAATACCGTTATAACGTGTTAGGTTATATGGTATGACGCTATAACGTATTACGGTATATGGCATGACGTTAAAACGTAATACGTTATATGGTATGACGTTATAACGTAAATAGGTTATATGGTATGACGTTATACCGAATTACGTTATATGGTATGACGTTATAACGTATTACGTTATATGGGATGACGTTATAACGTATTACGTAATATGGGATGACGTTATAACGTATTACGTTACATGGGATGACGTTATAACGTATTCCGTTATATGGAATACCGTTATAACGTATTAGGTTATATGGTATGACGCTATAACGTATTACGTTATATGGCATGACGTTATAACGTAATACGTTATATGGTATGACGTTATAACGTAAATAGGTTATATTGTATGACGTTATACCGAATTACGTTATATAGTATGACGTTATAACGTATTACGTTATATGGGATGACGTTATAACGTATTACGTTATATGGAATACCGTTATAACGTATTATTTTATATGGTATGACGCTATAACGCATTACGGTATATGGCATGACGTTTTAACGTAATACGTTATATGGTATGACGTTATAACGTAAATAGGTTATATGGTATGACGTTATACCGAATTACGTTATATGGGATGACGTTATAACGCATTACGTAATATGGGATGACGTTATAACGTATTACGTTATGTGGGACGACGTTATAACGTATTGCGTTGTATGGGATGACGTTATAACGTAAATAGGTTATATGGTATGACGTTATACCGAATTACGTTATATGGTATGACGTTATAACGTAAATAGGTTATATGGTATGACGTTATACCGTATTACGTTATATGGGATGACGTTATAACGCATTACGTAATATGGGATGACATTATAACGTATTACGTTATGTGGGACGACGTTATAACGTATTGCGTTGTATGGGATGACGTTATAACGTATTACGTAATATGGGAAGACGTTATAACGTATTACGTTATATGGTATGACGTTATACCGAATTACGTTATATGGTATGACGTTATAACGTAAATGGGTTATATGGTATAACGTTATACCGTATTACGTTATATGGGATGACGTTATAACGCATTACGTAATGTGGGATGACGTTATAACGTATTACGTTATGTGGGACGACGTTATAACGTATTGCGTTATATGGGATGACGTTATAACCTATTACGTTATATGGGAAGACGTTATAACGTAATAGGTTATATGGTATGACGTTATAACGTAATACGTTATATGGTATGACGTTATAACGTAAATAGGTTATATGGTATGACGTTATACCGTATTACGTTATATGGGATGACGTTATAACGTATTGCGTAATATGGGACGACGTTATAACGCATTACGTTATATGGGATGACGTTATAACGTATTACGTTATATGGAATACCGTTATAACGTATTAGGTTATATGGTATGACGTTATAACGTATTGCGTTATATGGGATGACGTTATACCGTATTACGTTATATGGAATGACGTTATAACGCATTACGTTATATGGGATGACGTTATAACGTATTACGTTATATGGAATACCGTTATAACGTGTTAGGTTATATGGTATGACGCTATAACGTATTACGGTATATGGCATGACGTTAAAACGTAATACGTTATATGGTATGACGTTATAACGTAAATAGGTTATATGGTATGACGTTATACCGAATTACGTTATATGGTATGACGCTATAACGTATTACGTTATATGGGATGACGTTATAACGTATTACGTTATATGGGATGACGTTATAACGTATTACGTTACATGGGATGACGTTATAACGTATTCCGTTATATGGAATACCGTTATAACGTATTAGGTTATATGGTATGACGCTATAACGTATTACGTTATATGGCATGACGTTATAACGTAATACGTTATATGGTATGACGTTATAACGTAAATAGGTTATATGGTATGACGTTATACCGAATTACGTTATATAGTATGACGTTATAACGTATTACGTTATATGGGATGACGTTATAACGTATTACGTTATATGGAATACCGTTATAACGTATTATTTTATATGGTATGACGCTATAACGTATTACGGTATATGGCATGACGTTTTAACGTAATACGTTATATGGTATGACGTTATAACGTAAATAGGTTATATGGTATGACGTTATACCGAATTACGTTATATGGGATGACGTTATAACGCATTACGTAATATGGGATGACGTTATAACGTATTACGTTATGTGGGACGACGTTATAACGTATTGCGTTGTATGGGATGACGTTATAACGTAAATAGGTTATATGGTATGACGTTATACCGAATTACGTTATATGGTATGACGTTATAACGTAAATAGGTTATATGGTATGACGTTATACCGTATTACGTTATATGGGATGACGTTATAACGCATTACGTAATATGGGATGACATTATAACGTATTACGTTATGTGGGACGACGTTATAACGTATTGCGTTGTATGGGATGACGTTATAACGTATTACGTAATATGGGAAGACGTTATAACGTATTACGTTATATGGTATGACGTTATACCGAATTACGTTATATGGTATGACGTTATAACGTAAATGGGTTATATGGTATAACGTTATACCGTATTACGTTATATGGGATGACGTTATAACGCATTACGTAATGTGGGATGACGTTATAACGTATTACGTTATGTGGGACGACGTTATAACGTATTGCGTTATATGGGATGACGTTATAACGTATTACGCTATATGGGAAGACGTTATAACGTATTACGTTATATGGGATGACGTTATAACGTATTCCGTTATATGGAATACCGTTATAACGTATTAGGTTATATGGTATGACGCTATAACGTATTACGTTATATGGCATGACGTTATAACGTATTACGGTCTATGGGATGACGTTATAACGTAATAGGTTATATGGTATAACGTTATAACGTATTACGTTATATGGTATGACGTTATAACGTAATAGGTCATATGGTATGACGTTATAACGTAACACGTTATATGGTATGACGTTATAACGTAAATAGGTTATATGGTATGACGTTATACCGTATTACGTTATATGGGATGACGTTATAACGCATTACGTAATATGGGATGACGTTATAACGTATTACGTTATGTGGCACGACGATATAACGTATTGCGTTATATGGGATGACATTATAACGTATTACGTAATATGGGAAGACGTTATAACGTATTACGTAATGTGGGACGACGTTATAACGTATTGCGTTATATGGGATGACGTTATACCGTATTACGTTATATGGGATGACGTTATAACGTATTACGTAATATGGGACGTCGTTATAACGCATTACGTTATATGGGATGACGTTATAACGTATTCCTTTATATGGAATACCGTTATAACGTATTAGGTTATATGGCATGACGTTATAACGTAATACGTTATATGGTATGACGTTATAACGTAAATAGGTTATATGGTATGACGTTATACCGATTTACGTTATATGGTATGACGTTATAACGTAAATAGGTTATATGGTATGACGGTATAACGTATTACGGTATATGGCATGACGTTATACCGTATTGCGTTATATGGTATGACGTTATAACGTAATAGGTTATATGGTATGACGTTATAACGTAATACGTTATATGGTATGACGTTATAACGTAAATAGGTTATATGTTATGACGTTATACCGTATTACGTTATATGGGATGACGTTATAACGTATTACGTAATATGGGACGACGTTATAACGCATTACGTTATATGGGATGACGTTATAACGTATTCCGTTATATGGAATACCGTTATAACGTATTAGGTTATATGGCATGACGTTATAACGTAATACGTTATATGGTATGACGTTATAACGTAAATAGGTTATATGGTATGACGTTATAACGTAAATAGGTTATATGGTATGACGTTATACCGAATTACGTTATATGGGATGACGTTATAACGTATTACGCTATATGGGAAGACGTTATAACGTATTACGTTATATGGGATGACGTTATAACGTATTCCGTTATATGGAATACCGTTATAACGTATTAGGTTATATGGTATGACGCTATAACGTATTACGTTATATGGCATGACGTTATAACGTATTACGGTCTATGGGATGACGTTATAACGTAATAGGTTATATGGTATAACGTTATAACGTATTACGTTATATGGTATGACGTTATAACGTAATAGGTCATATGGTATGACGTTATAACGTAACACGTTATATGGTATGACGTTATAACGTAAATAGGTTATATGGTATGACGTTATACCGTATTACGTTATATGGGATGACGTTATAACGCATTACGTAATATGGGATGACGTTATAACGTATTACGTTATGTGGCACGACGATATAACGTATTGCGTTATATGGGATGACATTATAACGTATTACGTAATATGGGAAGACGTTATAACGTATTACGTAATGTGGGACGACGTTATAACGCATTACGTTATATGGGATGACGTTATAACGTATTCCGTTATATGGAATACCGTTATAACGTATTAGGTTATATGGTATGACGCTATAACGTATTACGTTATATGGCATGACGTTATAACGTAATACGTTATATGGTATGACGTTATAACGTAAATAGGTTATATGGTATGACGTTATACCGAATTACGTTATATGGTATGACGTTATAACGTAAATAGGTTATATGGTATGACGTTATACCGTATTACGTTATATGGGATGACGTTATAACGCATTACGTAATATGGGATGACGTTATAACGTATTACGTTATGTGGCACGACGTTATAACGTATTGCGTTATATGGGATGACGTTATATCGTATTACGTTATATGGGATGACGTTATATCGTATTACGTTTTATGGGATGACGTTATAACGTATTTCGTTATATGGGATGACGTTATAACGTATTACGTAATATGGGATGACGTTATAACGTAATAGGTTATATGGTATGACGTTATAACGTAATACGTTATATGGTATGACGTTATAACGTAAATAGGTTATATGGTAAGTCGTTATAACGTATTACGTTATATGGTATGACATTATAACGTAATAGGTTATATGGTATGACGTTATAAAGTAATACGTTATATGGTATGACGTTATAACGTAAATAGGTAATATGGTGTGACGTTATACCGAATTACATTATATAGTATGACGTTATAACGTAAATAGGTTATATGGTATGACGTTATACCGTATTACGTTATATGGGATGACGCTATAACGTATTACGTAATATTGGATGACGTTATAACGTATTACGTAATGTGGGACGACGTTATAACGTATTACGTTATATGGGATGACGTTATAACGCATTACGTTATATGGGATGACGTTATAAAGTATTCCGTTATATGGAATTCTGTTATAACGTATTAGGTTATATGGTATGACGCTATAGCGTATTACGTTATATGGCATGACGTTATAACGTAATACGTTATATGGTATGACGTTATAACGTAAGTAGGTTATATGGTATGATGTTATACCGAATTACGTTATATGGTATGACGTTATAACGTAAATAGTTTATATGGTATGACGTTATACCGTATTACGTTATATGGGATGACGTTATAACGCATTACGTAATATGGGACGACTTTATAACGTATTACGTTATGTGGGACGACGTTATAACGTATTGCGTTATATGGGATGACGTTATAACGTATTACGTTATATGGGATGACGTTATACCGAATTACGTTATATGGTATGACGTTATAACGTAAACAGGTTATATGGTATGACGTTATAACGGGACGACGTTATACCGTATTACGTTATATGGGATGACGTTATAACGCATTACGTAATATGGGATGACGTTATAACCTATTACGTTATGTGGGACGACGTTATAACGTATTGCGTTATATGGGATGACGTTATAACGTATTACGTTATATGAGATGACGTTATAACGTATTACGTTATATGGGACGACGTTATAACGTTATAAGGTATTACGTTATATGGTATGACGTTATACCGTATTACGTTATATGGGATGACGTTATAACGTATTACGTCATGTGGGACGACGTTATAACGTAATAGGTTATATGGTATGACGTTATAACGTAATACGTTATATGGTATGACGTTATAACGTAAATAGGTTATATGGTATGACGTTATACCGAACTACGTTATATGGTATGACGTTATAACGTAAATAGGTTATATGGTATGACGCTATAACGTATTATGGTATATGGCATGACGTTATACCGTATTGCGTTATATGGTATGACGTTATAACGTAATAGGTTATATGGTATGACGTTATAACGTAATACGTTATATGGTATGACGTTATAACGTAAATAGGTTATATGTTATGACGTTATACCGTATTACGTTATATGGGATGACGTTATAACGTATTACGTAATATGGGGCGACGTTATAACGCATTACGTTATATGGGATGACGTTATAACGTATTCCGTTATATGGAATACCGTTATAACGTATTAGGTTATATGGTATGACGCTATAACGTATTACGTTATATGGCATGACGTTATAACGTAATACGTTATATGGTATGACGTTATAACGTAAATAGGTTATATGGTATTACGTTATACCGAATTACGTTATATGGTATGACGTTATAACGTAAATAGGTTATATGGTATGACGTTATACCTTATTACGTTATATGGGATGACGTTATAACGCATTACGTAATATGGGATGACGTTATAACGTATTACGTTATGTGGCACGACGTTATAACGTATTGCGTTATATGGGATGACGTTATATCGTATTACGTTATATGGGATGACGTTATATCGTATTACGTTTTATGGGATGACGTTATAACGTATTTCGTTATATGGGATGACGTTATAACGTATTACGTAATATGGGATGACGTTATAACGTATTACGTTATGTGGGACGACGTTATAACGTATTGGGTTATATGGTATGACGTTATAACGTATTACGTTATATGGCGTAACGTTATAACGTATTACGTAATATGGGATGACGTTATAACGTAATAGGTTATATGGTATAACGTTATAACGTATTACGATATATGGTATGACGTTATAACGTAATAGGTTATATCGTATGACGTTATAACGTAATACGTTATATGGTATGTCGTTATAACGTATTACGTTATATGGTATGACGTTATAACGTAATAGGTTATATGGTATGACGTTATAACGTAATACGTTATATGGTATGACGTTATAACGTAAATAGGTTATATGGTGTGACGTTATACCGAATTACGTTATATAGTATGACGTTATAACGTAAATAGGTTATATGGTATGACGTTATACCGTATTACGTTATATGGGATGACGCTATAACGTATTACGTAATATGGGATGACGTTATAACGTATTACGTAATGTGGGACGACGTTATAACGTATTACGTTATATGGGATGACGTTATAACGCATTACGTTATATGGGATGACGTTATAAAGTATTCCGTTATATGGAATGCTGTTGTAACGTATTAGGTTATATGGTATGACGCTATAGCGTATTACGTTATATGGCATGACGTTATAACGTAATACGTTATATGGTATGACGTTATAACGTATGTAGGTTATATGGTATGATGTTATACCGAATTACGTTATATGGTATGACGTTATAACGTAAATAGTTTATATGGTATGACGTTATACCGTATTACGTTATATGGGATGACGTTATAACGCATTACGTAATATGGGACGACTTTATAACGTATTACCTTATGTGGGACGACGTTATAACGTATTGCGTTATATGGGATGACGTTATAACGTATTACGTTATATGGGATGACGTTATAACGTATTACGTTATATGGTAAGACGTTATGACGTAAATAGGTTATATGGTATGATGTTATACCGAATTACGTTATATGGTATGACGTCATAACGTAAATAGGTTATATGGTATGACGTTATACCGTATTACGTTATATGGGATGACGTTATAACGCATTACGTAATATGGTATGACGTTATAACGTATTACGTTATGTGGTACGACGTTATAACGTATTGCGTTGTATGGCATGACGTTATAACGTATTACGTTATATGGGATGACGTTATAACGTATTACGTTATATGGTATGACGTTATACCGAATTACGTTATATGGTATGACGTTATAACGTAAATGGGTTATATGGTATGACGTTATACCGTATTACGTTATATGGGATGACGTTATAACGCATTACGTAATGTGGGATGACGTTATAACGTATTACGTAATGTGGGACGACGTTATAACGTATTGCGTTATATGGGATGACGTTATAACCTATTACGTTATATGGGAAGACGTTATAACGTAATAGGTTATATGGTATGACGTTATAACGTAATACGTTATATGGTATGACGTTATAACGTAAATAGGTTATATGGTATGACGTTATACCGTATTACGTTATATGGGATGACGTTATAACGTATTGCGTAATATGGGACGACGTTATAACGCATTACGTTATATGGGATGACGTTATAACGTATTACGTTATATGGAATACCGTTATAACGTATTAGGTTATATGGTATGACGTTATAACGTATTGCGTTATATGGGATGACGTTATACCGTATTACGTTATATGGAATGACGTTATAACGCATTACGTTATATGGGATGACGTTATAACGTATTACGTTATATGGAATACCGTTATAACGTGTTAGGTTATATGGTATGACGCTATAACGTATTACGGTATATGGCATGACGTTAAAACGTAATACGTTATATGGTATGACGTTATAACGTAAATAGGTTATATGGTATGACGTTATACCGAATTACGTTATATGGTATGACGTTATAACGTATTACGTTATATGGGATGACGTTATAACGTATTACGTTATATGGGATGACGTTATAACGTATTACGTTACATGGGATGACGTTATAACGTATTCCGTTATATGGAATACCGTTATAACGTATTAGGTTATATGGTATGACGCTATAACGTATTACGTTATATGGCATGACGTTATAACGTAATACGTTATATGGTATGACGTTATAACGTAAATAGGTTATATGGTATGACGTTATACCGAATTACGTTATATAGTATGACGTTATAACGTATTACGTTATATGGGATGACGTTATAACGTATTACGTTATATGGAATACCGTTATAACGTATTATTTTATATGGTATGACGCTATAACGTATTACGGTATATGGCATGACGTTTTAACGTAATACGTTATATGGTATGACGTTATAACGTAAATAGGTTATATGGTATGACGTTATACCGAATTACGTTATATGGGATGACGTTATAACGCATTACGTAATATGGGATGACGTTATAACGTATTACGTTATGTGGGACGACGTTATAACGTATTGCGTTGTATGGGATGACGTTATAACGTAAATAGGTTATATGGTATGACGTTATACCGAATTACGTTATATGGTATGACGTTATAACGTAAATAGGTTATATGGTATGACGTTATACCGTATTACGTTATATGGGATGACGTTATAACGCATTACGTAATATGGGATGACATTATAACGTATTACGTTATGTGGGACGACGTTATAACGTATTGCGTTGTATGGGATGACGTTATAACGTATTACGTAATATGGGAAAACGTTATAACGTATTACGTTATATGGTATGACGTTATACCGAATTACGTTATATGGTATGACGTTATAACGTAAATGGGTTATATGGTATAACGTTATACCGTATTACGTTATATGGGATGACGTTATAACGCATTACGTAATGTGGGATGACGTTATAACGTATTACGTTATGTGGGACGACGTTATATCGTATTGCGTTATATGGGATGACGTTATAACGTATTACGCTATATGGGAAGACGTTATAACGTATTACGTTATATGGGATGACGTTATAACGTATTCCGTTATATGGAATACCGTTATAACGTATTAGGTTATATGGTATGACGCTATAACGTATTACGTTATATGGCATGACGTTATAACGTATTACGGTCTATGGGATGACGTTATAACGTAATAGGTTATATGGTATAACGTTATAACGTATTACGTTATATGGTATGACGTTATAACGTAATAGGTCATATGGTATGACGTTATAACGTAACACGTTATATGGTATGACGTTATAACGTAAATAGGTTATATGGTATGACGTTATACCGTATTACGTTATATGGGATGACGTTATAACGCATTACGTAATATGGGATGACGTTATAACGTATTACGTTATGCGGCACGACGATATAACGTATTGCGTTATATGGGATGACATTATAACGTATTACGTAATATGGGAAGACGTTATAACGTATTACGTAATGTGGGACGACGTTATAACGTATTGCGTTATATGGGATGACGTTATACCGTATTACGTTATATGGGATGACGTTATAACGTATTACGTAATATGGGACGTCGTTATAACGCATTACGTTATATGGGATGACGTTATAACGTATTCCTTTATATGGAATACCGTTATAACGTATTAGGTTATATGGCATGACGTTATAACGTAATACGTTATATGGTATGACGTTATAACGTAAATAGGTTATATGGTATGACGTTATACCGATTTACGTTATATGGGATGACGTTATATCGTATTACGTTTTATGGGATGACGTTATAACGTATTTCGTTATATGGGATGACGTTATAACGTATTACGTAATATGGGATGACGTTATAACGTAATAGGTTATATGGTATGACGTTATAACGTAATACGTTATATGGTATGACGTTATAACGTAAATAGGTTATATGGTGTGACGTTATACCGAATTACGTTATATAGTATGACGTTATAACGTAAATAGGTTATATGGTATGACGTTATACCGTATTACGTTATATGGGATGACGCTATAACGTATTACGTAATATTGGATGACGTTATAACGTATTACGTAATGTGGGACGACGTTATAACGTATTACGTTATATGGGATGACGTTATAACGCATTACGTTATATGGGATGACGTTATAAAGTATTCCGTTATATGGAATCCTGTTATAACGTATTAGGTTATATGGTATGACGCTATAGCGTATTACGTTATATGGCATGACGTTATAACGTAATACGTTATATGGTATGACGTTATAACGTAAGTAGGTTATATGGTATGATGTTATACCGAATTACGTTATATGGTATGACGTTATAACGTAAATAGTTTATATGGTATGACGTTATACCGTATTACGTTATATGGGATGACGTTATAACGCATTACGTAATATGGGACGACTTTATAACGTATTACGTTATGTGGGACGACGTTATAACGTATTGCGTTATATGGGATGACGTTATAACGTATTACGTTATATGGGATGACGTTATAACGTATTACGTTATATGGTATGACGTTATGACGTAAATAGGTTATATGGTATGATGTTATACCGAATTACGTTATATGGTATGACGTCATAACGTAAATAGTTTATATGGTATGACGTTATACCGTATTACGTTATATGGGATGACGTTATAACGCATTACGTAATATGGGATGACGTTATAACGTATTACGTTATGTGGTACGACGTTATAACGTATTGCGTTGTATGGCATGACGTTATAACGTATTACGTTATATGGGATGACGTTATAACGTATTACGTTATATGGTATGACGTTATACCGAATTACGTTATATGGTATGACGTTATAACGTAAATGGGTTATATGGTATGACGTTATACCGTATTACGTTATATGGGATGACGTTATAACGCATTACGTAATGTGGGATGACGTTATAACGTATTACGTTATGTGGGACGACGTTATAACGTATTGCGTTATATGGGATGACGTTATAACCTATTACGTTATATGGGAAGACGTTATAACGTATTACGTTATATGGGATGACGTCATAACGTAATAGGTTATATAGTATAACGTTATAACGAATTACGTTATATGGTATGACGTTATAACGTAATAGGTTATATGGTATGACGTTATAACGTAATACGTTATATGGTATGACGTTATAACGTAAATAGTTTATATGGTATGACGTTATACCGTATTACGTTATATGGGATGACGTTATGACGTATTGCGTAATATGGGACGACTTTATAACGCATTACGTTATATGGGATGACGTTATAACGTATTACGTTATATGGAATACCGTTATAACGTATTAGGTTATATGGTATGACGTTATAACGTATTGCGTTATATGGGATGACGTTATACCGTATTACGTTATATGGGATGACGTTATAACGCATTACGTTATATGGGATGACGTTATAACGTATTACGTTATATGGAATACCGTTATAACGTGTTAGGTTATATGGTATGACGCTATAACGTATTACGGTATATGGCATGACGTTAAAACGTAATACGTTATATGGTATGACGTTATAACGTAAATAGGTTATATGGTATGACGTTATACCGAATTACATTATATGGTATGACGTTATAACGTATTACGTTATATGGGATGACGTTATAACGTATTACGTTATATGGGATGACGTTATAACGTATTACGTTACATGGGATGACGTTATAACGTATTCCGTTATATGGAATACCGTTATAACGTATTAGGTTATATGGTATGACGCTATAACGTATTACGTTATATGGCATGACGTTATAACGTAATACGTTATATGGTATGACGTTATAACGTAAATAGGTTATATGGTATGACGTTATACCGAATTACGTTATATGGTATGACGTTATAACGTATTACGTTATATGGGATGACGTTATAACGTATTACGTTATATGGAATACCGTTATAACGTATTAGGTTATATGGTATGACGCTATAACGTATTACGGTATATGGCATGACGTTATAACGTAATACGTTATATGGTATGACGTTATAACGTAAATAGGTTATATGGTATGACGTTATACCGTATTACGTTATATGGGATGACGTTATAACGCATTACGTAATATGGGATGACATTATAACGTATTACGTTATGTGGGACGACGTTATAACGTATTGCGTTGTATGGGATGACGTTATAACGTATTACGTAATATGGGAAGACGTTATATCGTATTACGTTTTATGGGATGACGTTATAACGTATTTCGTTATAATGGATGACGTTATAACGTATTACGTAATATGGGATGACGTTATAACGTATTACGTTATGTGGGACGACGTTATAACGTATTGGGTTATATGGTATGACGTTATAACGTATTACGTTATATGGCATAACGTTATAACGTATTACGTAATATGGGATGACGTTATAACGTATTACGTTATATGGTATGATGTTATACCGAATTACGTTATATGGTATGACGTTATAACGTAAATGGGTTATATGGTATGACGTTATACCGTATTACGTTATATGGGATGACGTTATAACGCATTACGTAATGTGGGACGACGTTATAACGTATTACGTTATGTGGGACGACGTTATAACGTATTGCGTTATATGGGATGACGTTATAACGTATTACGCTATATGGGAAGACGTTATAACGTATTACGTTATATGGGATGTCGTTATAACGTATTCCGTTATATGGAATACCGTTATAACGTATTAGGTTATATGGTATGACGCTATAACGTATTACGTTATATGGCATGACGTTATAACGTAATACGTTATATGGGATGACGTTAAAACGTAATAGGTTATATAGTATAACGTTATAACGAATTACGTTATATGGTATGACGTTATAACGTAATAGGTTATATGGTATGACGTTATAACGTAATACGTTATATGGTATGACGTTATAACGTAAATAGGTTATATGGTATGACGTTATACCGTATTACGTTATATGGGATGACGTTATAACGTATTGCGTAATATGGGACGACGTTATAACGCATTACGTTATATGGGATGACGTTATAACGTATTACGTTATATGGAATACCGGTGTAACGTATTAGGTTATATGGTATGACGTTATAACGAATTGCGTTATATGGGATGACGTTATACCGTATTACGTTATATGGGATGACGCTATAACGCATTACGTTATATGGGATGACGTTATAACGTATTACGTTATATGGAATACCGTTATACCGTGATAGGTTATATGGTATGACGCTATAACGTATTACGGTATATGGCATGACGTTATAACGTAATACGTTATATGGTATGACGT
The DNA here is from genome assembly GCF_051014615.1 of Bombus vancouverensis nearcticus. Classification (NCBI taxonomy): domain Eukaryota; kingdom Metazoa; phylum Arthropoda; class Insecta; order Hymenoptera; family Apidae; genus Bombus; species Bombus vancouverensis. The sequence goes on along the minus strand of NC_134911.1, from coordinate 124,585 downwards.
TATAACGTAAATAGGTTATATGGTATGACGTTATACCGAATTACGTTATATGGTATGACGTTATAACGTATTACGTTATGTGGGATTACGTTATAACGTATTACGTTATATGGGATGACGTTATAACGTATTACGTTACATGGGATGACGTTATAACGTATTCCGTTATATGGAATACCGTTATAACGTATTAGGTTATATGGTATGACGCTATAACGTATTACGTTATATGGCATGACGTTATAACGTAATACGTTATATGGTATGACGTTATAACGTAAATAGGTTATATGGTATGACGTTATACCGAATTACGTTATATGGTATGACGTTATAACGTAAATAGGTTATATGGTATGACGTTATACCGTATTACGTTATATGGGATGACGCTATAACGCATTACGTAATATGGGATGACGTTATAACGTATTACGTAATGTGGGACGACGTTATAACGTATTGCGTTGTATGGGATGACGTTATAACGTAAATAGGTTTTATGGTATGACGTTATACCGAATTACGTTATATGGTATGACGTTATAACGTAAATGGGTTATATGGTATGACGTTATACAGAATTACGTTATATGGGATGACGCTATAACGCATTACGTAATATGGGATGACGTTACAACGTATTACGTTATGTGGGACGACGTTATAACGTATTGCGTTTTATGGGATGACGTTATAACGTAAATAGGTTATATGGTATGACGTTATACCGAATTACGTTATATGGGATGACGCTATAACGCATTACGTAATATGGGATGACGTTATAACGTATTACGTAATGTGGGACGACGTTATAACGTATTGCGTTATATGGGATGACGTTATAACGTATTGCGTTGTATGGGATGACGTTATAACGTATTACGTAATATGGGATGACGTTATAACGTATTACGTTATGTGGGACGACGTTATAACGTATTGCGTTGTATGGGATGACGTTATAACGTATTACGTTATATGGTATGACGTTATACCGAATTACGTTATATGGGATGACGCTATAACGCATTACGTAATATGGGATGACGTTACAACGTATTACGTTATGTGGGACGACGTTATAACGTATTGCGTTGTATGGGATGACGTTATAACGTAAATAGGTTATATGGTATGACGTTATACCGAAATACGTTATATGGGATGACGCTATAACGCATTACGTAATATGGGATGTCGCTATAACGTATTACGTAATGTGGGACGACGTTATAACGTATTGCGTTATATGGGATGACGTTATAACGTATTGCGTTGTATGGGATGACGTTACAACGTATGACGTTATGTGGGACGACGTTATAACGTATTGCGTTGTATGGGATGACGTTATAACGTAAATAGGTTATATGGTATGACGTTGTAACGAATTGCGTTATATGGGATGACGTTATACCGTATTACGTTATATGGGATGACGCTATAACGCATTACGTTATATGGGATGACGTTATAACGTATTACGTTATATGGAATACCGTTATAACGTGATAGGTTATATGGTATGACGCTATAACGTATTACGGTATATGGCATGACGTTAAAACGTAATACGTTATATGGTATGACGTTATAACGTAAATAGGTTATATGGTATGACGTTATACCGAATTACGTTATATGGTATGACGTTATAACGTATTACGTTATATGGGATGACGTTATAACGTATTACGTTATATGGGATGACGTTATAACGTATTACGTTACATGGGATGACGTTATAACGTATTCCGTTATATGGAATACCGTTATAACGTATTAGGTTATATGGTATGACGCTATAACGTATTACGTTATATGGCAAGACGTTATAACGTAATACGTTATGTGGTATGACGTTATAACGTAAATAGGTTATATGGTATGACGTTATACCGAATTACGTTATATGGTATGACGTTATAACGTATTACGTTATATGGGATGACGTTATAACGTATTACGTTATATGGAATACCGTTATAACGTATTAGGTTATATGGTATGACGCTATAACGTATTACGGTATATGGCATGACGTTATAACGTAATACGTTATATGGTATGACGTTATAACGTAAATAGGTTATATGGTATGACGTTATACCGTATTACGTTATATGGGATGACGTTATAACGCATTACGTAATATGGGATGACATTATAACGTATTACGTTATGTGGGACGACGTTATAACGTATTGCGTTGTATGGGATGACGTTATAACGTATTACGTAATATGGGAAGACGTTATAACGTATTACGTTATATGGTATGATGTTATACCGAATTACGTTATATGGTATGACGTTATAACGTAAATGGGTTATATGGTATGACGTTATACCGTATTACGTTATATGGAATGACGTTATAACGCATTACGTAATGTGGGATGACGTTATAACGTATTACGTTATGTGGGACGACGTTATAACGTAGTGCGTTATATGGGATGACGTTATAACGTATTACGCTATATGGGAAGACGTTATAACGTATTACGTTATATGGGATGACGTTATAACTTATTCCGTTATATGGAATACCGTTATAACGTATTAGGTTATATGGTATGACGCTATAACGTATTACGTTATATGGCATGACGTTATAACGTAATACGTTATATGGGATGACGTTAAAACGTAATAGGTTATATAGTATAACGTTATAACGAATTACGTTATATGGTATGACGTTATAACGTAATAGGTTATATGGTATGACCTTATAACGTAATACGTTATATGGTATGACGTTATAACGTAAATAGGTTATATGGTATGACGTTATACCGTATTACGTTATATGGGATGACGTTATAACGTATTGCGTAATATGGGACGACGTTATAACGCATTACGTTATATGGGATGACGTTATAACGTATTACGTTATATGGAATACCGGTGTAACGTATTAGGTTATATGGTATGACGTTATAACGAATTGCGTTATATGGGATGACGTTATACCGTATTACGTTATATGGGATGACGCTATAACGCATTACGTTATATGGGATGACGTTATAACGTATTACGTTATATGGAATACCGTTATAACGTGATAGGTTATATGGTATGACGCTATAACGTATTACGGTATATGGCATGACGTTATAACGTAATACGTTATATGGTATGACGTTATAACGTAAATAGGTTATATGGTATGACGTTATACCGAATTACGTTATATGGTATGACGTTATAACGTATTACGTTATATGGGATTACGTTATAACGTATTACGTTATATGGGATGACGTTATAACGTATTACGTTACATGGGATGACGTTATAACGTATTCCGTTATATGGAATACCGTTATAACGTATTAGGTTATATGGTATGACGCTATAACGTATTACGGTATATGGCATGACGTTATAACGTAATACGTTATATGGTATGACGTTATAACGTAAATAGGTTATATGGTATGACGTTATACCGAATTACGTTATATGGGATGACGTTATAACGCATTACGTAATATGGGATGACGTTACAACGTATTACGTTATGTGGGACGACGTTATAACGTATTGCGTTGTATGGGATGACGTTATAACGTAAATAGGTTTTATGGTATGACGTTATACCGAATTACGTTATATGGTATGACGTTATAACGTAAATGGGTTATATGGTATGACGTTATACCGAATTACGTTATATGGGATGACGCTATAACGCATTACGTAATATGGGATGACGTTACAACGTATTACGTTATGTGGGACGACGTTATAACGTATTGCGTTGTATGGGATGACGTTATAACGTAAATAGGTTATATGGTATGACGTTATAACGTATTGCGTTGTATGGAATGACGTTATAACGTATTACGTAATATGGGATGACGTTATAACGTATAACGTTATGTGGGACGACGTTATAACGTATTGCGTTGTATGGGATGACGTTATAACGTATTACGTTATATGGGATGACGTTATAACGTATTGCGTTATATGGGATGACGTTATAACGTATTACGTTATATGGGAAGACGTTATAACGTATTACGTTATATGGTATGACGTTATACCGAATTACGTTATATGGTATGACGTTATAACGTAAATGGGTTATATGGTATGACGTTATACCGTATTACGTTATATGGGATGACGTTATAACGCATTACGTAATGTGGGATGACGTTATAACGTATTACGTTATGTGGGACGACGTTATAACGTATTGCGTTATATGGGATGACGTTATAACGTATTACGTTATATGGGAAGACGTTATAACGTATTACGTTATATGGGATGACGTTATAGCGTAATAGGTTATATAGTATAACGTTATAACGTATTACGTTATATGGTATGACGTTATAACGTAATAGGTTATATGGTATGACGTTATAACGTAATACGTTATATGGTATGACGTTATAACGTAAATAGGTTATATGGTATGACGTTATACCGTATTACGTTATATGGGATGACGTTATAACGTATTGCGTAATATGGGACGACGTTATAACGCATTACGTTATATGGGATGACGTTATAACGTATTACGTTATATGGAATACCGTTATAACGTATTAGGTTATATGGTATGACGTTATAACGTATTGCGTTAAATGGGATGACGTTATACCGTATTACGTTATATGGGATGACGTTATAACGCATTAGGTTATATGGTATGACGCTATAACGTATTACGGTATATGGCATGACGTTATAACGTAATATGTTATATGGTATGACGTTATAACGTAAATAGGTTATATGGTATGACGTTATAACGTAAATAGGTTATATGGTATGACGTTATACCGAATTACGTTATATGGTATGACGTTATAACGTAAATAGGTTATATGGTATGACGTTATACCGTATTACGTTATATGGGATGACGCTATAACGCATTACGTAATATGGGATGACGTTATAATGTATTACGTAATGTGGGACGACGTTATAACGTATTGCGTTATATGGGATGACGTTATAACGTATTACGTTATATGGAATACCGTTATAACGTATTAGGTTATATGGTATGACGCTATAACGTATTACGGTATATGGCATGACGTTATAACGTAATACGTTATATGGTATGACGTTATAACGTAAATAGGTTATATGGTATGACGTTATACCGAATTACGTTATATGGTATGACGTTATAACGTAAATAGGTTATATGGTATGACTTTATATCGTATTACGTTATATGGAATGACGTTATAACGTATTACGTAATATGGGACGACGTTATAACGCATTACGTTATATGGGATGACGTTATAACGTATTCCGTTATATTGAATACCGTTATAACGTATTACGTTATATGGGATGACGCTATAACGTAATAGGTTATATAGTATAACGTTATAACGTATTACGTTATATGGTATGACTTTATAACGTAAATAGGTTATATGGTATGACGTTATACCGTATTACGTTATATGGGATGACGCTATAACGCATTACGTAATATGGGATGACGTTATAACGTATTACTTTATGTGGGACGACGTTATAACGTATTGCGTTATATGGGATGACGTTATAACGTATTACGTTATATGGGAAGACGTTATAACGTATTACGTTATATGGGATGACGCTATAACGTAATAGGTTATATAGTATAACGTTATAACGTATTACGTTATATGGTATGACTTTATAACGTAATAGGTTATATGGTATGACGTTATAACGTAATACCTTATATGGTATGACGTTATAACGTAAATAGGTCATATGGTATGACGTTATAACGTATCAGGTTATATGGTATGACGTTATAACGTATTGCGTTATATGGGATGACGTTATACCGTATTACGTTATATGGGATGACGTTATAACGCATTACGTTATATGGGATGACGTTATAACGTATAATGTTATATGGAATACCGTTATAACGTGTTAGGTTATATGGTATGACGCTATAACGTATTACGGTATATGGCATGACGTTATAACGTAATACGTTATATGGTATGACGTTATAACGTAAATAGGTTATATGGTATGACGTTATACCGAATTACGGTATATGGCATGACGTTATAACGTAATACGTTATATGGTATGACGTTATAACGTAAATAGGTTATATGGTATGACGTTATACCGTATTACGTTATATGGGATGACGTTATAACGCATTACGTAATATGGGATGACATTATAACGTATTACGTTATGTGGGACGACGTTATAACGTATTGCGTTGTATGGGATGACGTTATAACGTATTACGTAATATGGGAAGACGTTATAACGTATTACGTTATATGGTATGATGTTATACCGAATTACGTTATATGGTATGACGTTATAACGTATTACGTTATATGGAATACCGTTATAACGTATTAGGTTATATGGTATGACGCTATAACGTATTACGGTATATGGCATGACGTTATAACGTAATACGTTATATGGTATGACGTTATAACGTAAATAGGTTATATGGTATGACGTTATACCGTATTACGTTATATGGGATGACGTTATAACGCATTACGTAATATGGGATGACATTATAACGTATTACGTTATGTGGGACGACGTTATAACGTATTGCGTTGTATGGGATGACGTTATAACGTATTACGTAATATGGGAAGACGTTATAACGTATTACGTTATATGGTATGATGTTATACCGAATTACGTTATATGGTATGACGTTATAACGTAAATGGGTTATATGGTATGACGTTATACCGTATTACGTTATATGGAATGACGTTATAACGCATTACGTAATGTGGGATGACGTTATAACGTATTACGTTATGTGGGACGACGTTATAACGTAGTGCGTTATATGGGATGACGTTATAACGTATTACGCTATATGGGAAGACGTTATAACGTATTACGTTATATGGGATGACGTTATAACTTATTCCGTTATATGGAATACCGTTATAACGTATTAGGTTATATGGTATGACGCTATAACGTATTACGTTATATGGCATGACGTTATAACGTAATACGTTATATGGGATGACGTTAAAACGTAATAGGTTATATAGTATAACGTTATAACGAATTACGTTATATGGTATGACGTTATAACGTAATAGGTTATATGGTATGACCTTATAACGTAATACGTTATATGGTATGACGTTATAACGTAAATAGGTTATATGGTATGACGTTATACCGTATTACGTTATATGGGATGACGTTATAACGTATTGCGTAATATGGGACGACGTTATAACGCATTACGTTATATGGGATGACGTTATAACGTATTACGTTATATGGAATACCGGTGTAACGTATTAGGTTATATGGTATGACGTTATAACGAATTGCGTTATATGGGATGACGTTATACCGTATTACGTTATATGGGATGACGCTATAACGCATTACGTTATATGGGATGACGTTATAACGTATTACGTTATATGGAATACCGTTATAACGTGATAGGTTATATGGTATGACGCTATAACGTATTACGGTATATGGCATGACGTTATAACGTAATACGTTATATGGTATGACGTTATAACGTAAATAGGTTATATGGTATGACGTTATACCGAATTACGTTATATGGTATGACGTTATAACGTATTACGTTATATGGGATTACGTTATAACGTATTACGTTATATGGGATGACGTTATAACGTATTACGTTACATGGGATGACGTTATAACGTATTCCGTTATATGGAATACCGTTATAACGTATTAGGTTATATGGTATGACGCTATAACGTATTACGGTATATGGCATGACGTTATAACGTAATACGTTATATGGTATGACGTTATAACGTAAATAGGTTATATGGTATGACGTTATACCGAATTACGTTATATGGGATGACGTTATAACGCATTACGTAATATGGGATGACGTTACAACGTATTACGTTATGTGGGACGACGTTATAACGTATTGCGTTGTATGGGATGACGTTATAACGTAAATAGGTTTTATGGTATGACGTTATACCGAATTACGTTATATGGTATGACGTTATAACGTAAATGGGTTATATGGTATGACGTTATACCGAATTACGTTATATGGGATGACGCTATAACGCATTACGTAATATGGGATGACGTTACAACGTATTACGTTATGTGGGACGACGTTATAACGTATTGCGTTGTATGGGATGACGTTATAACGTAAATAGGTTATATGGTATGACGTTATAACGTATTGCGTTGTATGGAATGACGTTATAACGTATTACGTAATATGGGATGACGTTATAACGTATAACGTTATGTGGGACGACGTTATAACGTATTGCGTTGTATGGGATGACGTTATAACGTATTACGTTATATGGGATGACGTTATAACGTATTGCGTTATATGGGATGACGTTATAACGTATTACGTTATATGGGAAGACGTTATAACGTATTACGTTATATGGTATGACGTTATACCGAATTACGTTATATGGTATGACGTTATAACGTAAATGGGTTATATGGTATGACGTTATACCGTATTACGTTATATGGGATGACGTTATAACGCATTACGTAATGTGGGATGACGTTATAACGTATTACGTTATGTGGGACGACGTTATAACGTATTGCGTTATATGGGATGACGTTATAACGTATTACGTTATATGGGAAGACGTTATAACGTATTACGTTATATGGGATGACGTTATAGCGTAATAGGTTATATAGTATAACGTTATAACGTATTACGTTATATGGTATGACGTTATAACGTAATAGGTTATATGGTATGACGTTATAACGTAATACGTTATATGGTATGACGTTATAACGTAAATAGGTTATATGGTATGACGTTATACCGTATTACGTTATATGGGATGACGTTATAACGTATTGCGTAATATGGGACGACGTTATAACGCATTACGTTATATGGGATGACGTTATAACGTATTACGTTATATGGAATACCGTTATAACGTATTAGGTTATATGGTATGACGTTATAACGTATTGCGTTAAATGGGATGACGTTATACCGTATTACGTTATATGGGATGACGTTATAACGCATTAGGTTATATGGTATGACGCTATAACGTATTACGGTATATGGCATGACGTTATAACGTAATATGTTATATGGTATGACGTTATAACGTAAATAGGTTATATGGTATGACGTTATAACGTAAATAGGTTATATGGTATGACGTTATACCGAATTACGTTATATGGTATGACGTTATAACGTAAATAGGTTATATGGTATGACGTTATACCGTATTACGTTATATGGGATGACGCTATAACGCATTACGTAATATGGGATGACGTTATAATGTATTACGTAATGTGGGACGACGTTATAACGTATTGCGTTATATGGGATGACGTTATAACGTATTACGTTATATGGAATACCGTTATAACGTATTAGGTTATATGGTATGACGCTATAACGTATTACGGTATATGGCATGACGTTATAACGTAATACGTTATATGGTATGACGTTATAACGTAAATAGGTTATATGGTATGACGTTATACCGAATTACGTTATATGGTATGACGTTATAACGTAAATAGGTTATATGGTATGACTTTATATCGTATTACGTTATATGGAATGACGTTATAACGTATTACGTAATATGGGACGACGTTATAACGCATTACGTTATATGGGATGACGTTATAACGTATTCCGTTATATTGAATACCGTTATAACGTATTACGTTATATGGGATGACGCTATAACGTAATAGGTTATATAGTATAACGTTATAACGTATTACGTTATATGGTATGACTTTATAACGTAAATAGGTTATATGGTATGACGTTATACCGTATTACGTTATATGGGATGACGCTATAACGCATTACGTAATATGGGATGACGTTATAACGTATTACTTTATGTGGGACGACGTTATAACGTATTGCGTTATATGGGATGACGTTATAACGTATTACGTTATATGGGAAGACGTTATAACGTATTACGTTATATGGGATGACGCTATAACGTAATAGGTTATATAGTATAACGTTATAACGTATTACGTTATATGGTATGACTTTATAACGTAATAGGTTATATGGTATGACGTTATAACGTAATACCTTATATGGTATGACGTTATAACGTAAATAGGTCATATGGTATGACGTTATAACGTATCAGGTTATATGGTATGACGTTATAACGTATTGCGTTATATGGGATGACGTTATACCGTATTACGTTATATGGGATGACGTTATAACGCATTACGTTATATGGGATGACGTTATAACGTATAATGTTATATGGAATACCGTTATAACGTGTTAGGTTATATGGTATGACGCTATAACGTATTACGGTATATGGCATGACGTTATAACGTAATACGTTATATGGTATGACGTTATAACGTAAATAGGTTATATGGTATGACGTTATACCGAATTACGTTATATGGTATGACGTTATAACGTGAATAGGTTATTTGGTATGACGTTATACCGTATTACGTTATATGGGATGACGCTATAACGCATTACGTAATATGGGATGACGTTATAACGTACTACGTTATGTGGGACGACGTTATAACGTATTGCGTTATATGGGATGACGTTTTAACGTATTACGTTATATGGGAAGACGTTATAACGTATTACGTTATATGGGATGACGCTATAACGTAATAGGTTATATAGTATAACGTTATAACGTATTACGTTATATGGTATGACTTTATAACGTAAATAGGTTATATGGTATGACGTTATACCGTATTACGTTATATGGGATGACGCTATAACGCATTACGTAATATGGGATGACGTTATAACGTATTACTTTATGTGGGACGACGTGATAACGTATTGCGTTGTATAGGATGACGTTAAAACGTATTACGTTATATGGGATGACGTTATAACGTATTACGTTATATGGTATGACGTTGTACCGAATTACGTTATATGGTATGACGTTATAACGTAAATGGGTTATATGGTATGACGTTATACCGTATTACGTTATATGGTATGACGTTATAACGTAATAGGTTATATGGTATGACGTTATAACGTAATACGTTTTATGGTATGACGTTATAACGTAAATAGGTTATATGTTATGACGTTATACCGTATTACGTTATATGGGATGACGTTATAACGTATTACGTAATATGGCACGACGTTATAACGCATTACGTTATATGGGATGACGTCATAACGTATTCCGTTATATGGAATACCGTTATAACGTATTAGGTTATATGGCATGACGTTATAACGTAATACGTTATATGGTATGACGTTATAACGTAAATAGGTTATATGGTATGACGTTATACCGATTTACGTTATATGGTATGACGTTATAACGTAAATAGGTTATATGGTATGACGCTATAACGTATTACGGTATATGGCATGACGTTATACCGTATTGCGTTATATGGTATGACGTTATAACGTAATAGGTTATATGGTATGACGTTATAACGTAATACGTTATATGGTATGACGTTATAACGTAAATAGGTTATATGTTATGACGTTATACCGTATTACGTTATATGGGATGACGTTATAACGTATTACGTAATATGGGACGACGTTATAACGCATTACGTTATATGGGATGACGTTATAACGTATTCCGTTATATGGAATACCGTTATAACGTATTAGGTTATATGGTATGACGCTATAACGCATTACGTAATATGGGATGACGTTATAACGTATTACGTTATGTGGCACGACGTTATAACGTATTGCGTTATATGGAATGACGTTATATCGTATTACGTTATATGGGATGACGTTATATCGTATTACGTTTTATGGGATGACGTTATAACGTATTTCGTTATAATGGATGACGTTATAACGTATTACGTAATATGGGATGACGTTATAACGTATTACGTTATGTGGGACGACGTTATAACGTATTGGGTTATATGGTATGACGTTATAACGTATTACGTTATATGGCATAACGTTATAACGTATTACGTAATATGGGATGACGTTATAACGTAATAGGTTATATGGTATAACGTTATAACATATTACGATATATGGTATGACGTTATAACGTAATAGGTTATATCGTATGACGTTATAACGTAATACGTTATATGGTATGTCGTTATAACGTATTACGTTATATGGTATGACGTTATAACGTAATAGGTTATATGGTATGACGTTATAACGTAATACGTTATATGGTATGACGTTATAACGTAAATAGGTTATATGGTGTGACGTTATACCGAATTACGTTATATAGTATGCCGTTATAACGTAAATAGGTTATATGGTATGACGTTATACCGTATTACGTTATATGGGATGACGCTATAACGTATTACGTAATATGGGATGACGTTATAACGTATTACGTTATGTGGGACGACGTTATAACGTATTGCGTTATATGGGATGACGTTATAACGTATTACGTTATATGGGATGACGTTATAACGTATTACGTTATATGGTATGACGTTATGACGTAAATAGGTTATATGGTATGATGTTATACCGAATTACGTTATATGGTATGACGTCATAACGTAAATAGGTTATATGGTATGACGTTATACCGTATTACGTTATATGGGATGACGTTATAACGCATTACGTAATATGGGATGACGTTATAACGTATTACGTTATGTGGTACGACGTTATAACGTATTGCGTTGTATGGCATGACGTTATAACGTATTACGTTATATGGGATGACGTTATAACGTATTACGTTATATGGTATGACGTTATACCGAATTACGTTATATGGTATGACGTTATAACGTAAATGGGTTATATGGTATGACGTTATACCGTATCACGTTATATGGGATGACGTTATAACGCATTACGTAATGTGGGATGACGTTATAACGTATTACGTTATGTGGGACGACGTTATAACGTATTGCGTTATATGGGATGACGTTATAACCTATTACGTTATATGGGAAGACGTTATAACGCATTACGTTATATGGGATGACGTTATAACGTATTACGTTATATGGAATACCGTTATAACGTGTTAGGTTATATGGTATGACGCTATAACGTATTACGGTATATGGCATGACGTTATAACGTAATACGTTATATGGTATGACGTTATAACGTAAATAGGTTATATGGTATGACGTTATACCGAATTACGTTATATGGTATGACGTTATAACGTATTACGTTACATGGGATGACGTTATAACGTATTACGTTATATGGGATGACGTTATAACGTATTACGTTACATGGGATGACGTTATAACGTATTCCGTTATATGGAATACCGTTATAACGTATTAGGTTATATGGTATGACGCTATAACGTATTACGTTATATGGCATGACGTTATAACGTAATACGTTATATGGTATGACGTTATAACGTAAATAGGTTATATGGTATGACGTTATACCGAATTACGTTATATGGTATGACGTTATAACGTATTACGTTATGTGGGATGACGTTATAAGGTATTACGTTATATGGAATACCGTTATAACTTATTAGGTTATATGGTATGACGCTATAACGTATTACGGTATATGGCATGACGTTATAACGTAATACGTTATATGGTATGACGTTATAACGTAAATAGGTTATATGGTATGACGTTATACCGAATTACGTTATATGGGATGACGTTATAACGCATTACGTAATATGGGATGACGTTATAACGTATTACGTTATGTGGGACGACGTTATAACGTATTGCGTTGTATGGGATGACGTTATAACGTAAATAGGTTATATGGTATGACGTTATACCGAATTACGTTATATGGTATGACGTTATAACGTAAATAGGTTATATGGTATGACGTTATACCGTATTACGTTATATGGGATGACGTTATAACGCATTACGTAATGTGGGATGACATTATAACGTATTACGTTATGTGGGACGACGTTATAACGTATTGCGTTGTATGGGATGACGTTATAACGTATTACGTAATATGGGAAGACGTTATAACGTATTACGTTATATGGTATGACGTTATACCGAATTACGTTATATGGTATGACGTTATAACGTAAATGGGTTATATGGTATGACGTTATACCGTATTACGTTATATGGGATGACGTTATAACGCATTACGTAATGTGGGATGACGTTATAACGTATTACGTTATGTGGGACGACGTTATAACGTATTGCGTTATATGGGATGACGTTATAACGTATTACGCCATAAGGGAAGACGTTATAACGAATTACGTTATGTGGGACGACGTTACAACGTATTGCGTTGTATGGGATGACGCTATAACATAAATAGGTTATATGGTATGACGTTATACCGAATTACGTTATATGGTATGACGTTATAACGTAAATAGGTTATATGGTATGACGTTATACCGTATTACGTTATATGGGATGACGTTATAACGCATTAGGTAATATGGGACGACTTTATAACGTATTACGTTATGTGGGACGACGTTATAACGTATTGCGTTATATGGGATGACGTTATAACGTATTACGTTATATGGGATGACGTTATAACGTATTACGTTATGTGGTACGACGTTATAACGTATTGCGTTGTATGGCATGACGTTATAACGTATTACGTTATATGGGATGACGTTATAACGTATTACGTTATATGGTATGACGTTATACCGAATTACGTTATATGGTATGACGTTATAACGTAAATGGGTTATATGGTATGACGTTATACCGTATTACGTTATATGGGATGACGTTATAACGCATTACGTAATGTGGGATGACGTTATAACGTATTACGTTATGTGGGACGACGTTATAACGTATTGCGTTATATGGGTTGACGTTATAACGTATTACGTTATATGGGAAGACGTTATAACGTATTACGTTTTATGGTATGACGTTATACCGAATTACGTTATATGGTATGACGTTATAACGTAAATGGGTTATATGGTATGACGTTATACCGTATTACGTTATATGGGATGACGTTATAACGCATTACGTAATGTGGGATGACGTTATAACGTATTACGTTATGTGGGACGACGTTATAACGTATTGCGTTATATGGGATGACGTTATAACGTATTACGTTATATGGGAAGACGTTATAACGTATTACGTTATATGGGATGACGTTATAACGTAATAGGTTATATAGTATAACGTTATAACGTATTACGTTATATGGTATGACGTTATAACGTAATAGGTTATATGGTATGACGTTATAACGTAATACGTTATATGGTATGACGTTATAACGTAAATAGGTTATACGGTATGACGTTATACCGTATTACGTTATATGGGATGACGTTATAACGTATTGCGTAATATGGAACGACGTTATAACGCATTACGTTATATGGGATTACGTTATAACGTATTACGTTATATGGAATACCGTTATAACGTATTAGGTTATATGGTATGACGTTATAACGTATTGCGTTATATGGGATGACGTTATACCGTATTACGTTATATGGGATGACGTTATAACGCATTACGTTATATGGGATGACGTTATAACGTATTACGTTATATGGAATACCGTTATAACGTGTTAGGTTATATGGTATGACGCTATAACGTATTACGGTATATGGCATGACGTTATAACGTATTACGTTATATGGGATGACGTTATAACGTAATAGGTTATATAGTATAACGTTATAACGTATTACGTTATATGGTATGACGCTATAACGTATTACGGTATATGGCATGACGTTATAACGTAATACGTTATATGGTATGACGTTATAACGTAAATAGGTTATATGGTATGACGTTATAACGTAATAGGTTATATGGTATGACGTTATAACGTAATACGTTATATGGTATGACGTTATAACGTAAATAGGTTATATGGTATGACGTTATACCGTATTACGTTATATGGGATGACGCTATAACGCATTACGTAATATGGGATGACGTTATAACGTATTACGTAATGTGGGACGACGTTATAACGTATTGCGTTATATGGGATGACGTTATAACGTATTACGTTATATGGAATACCGTTATAACGTATTAGGTTATATGGTATGACGCTATAACGTATTACGGTAAATGGCATGACGTTATAACGTAATACGTTATATGGTATGACGTCATAACGTAAACAGGTTATATGGTATGACGTTATACCGAATTACGTTATATGGTATGACGTTATAACGTAAATAGGTTATATGGTATGACGTTATACCGTATTACGGTATATGGAATGTCGTTATAACGTAATACGTTATATGGTATGACGTTATAACGTAAATAGGTTATATGGTATGACGTTATACCGAATTACGTTATATGGTATGACGTCATAACGTAAATAGGTTATATGGTATGACGTTATACCGTATTACGTTATATGGGATGACGTTATAACGTATTACGTAATATGGAACGACGTTATAACGCATTACGTTATATAGGATGACGTTATAACGTATTCCGTTATATGGAATACCGCTATAACGTATTAGGTTATATGGTATGACGCTATAACGTATTACGGTATATGGCATGACGTTATAACGTATTACGTTATATGGGATGACGTTATAACGCATTACGTTATATGGGATGACGTTATAACGTATTACGTTATATGGAATACCGTTATAACGTATTAGGTTATATGGTATGACGCTATAACGTATTACGGTATATGGCATGACGTTATAACGTAATACGTTATATGGTATGACGTTATAACGTAAATAGGTTATATGGTATGACGTTATACCGAATTACGTTATATGGTATGACGTTATAACGTAAATAGGTTATATGGTATGACGTTATACCGTATTACGTTATATGGGATGACGTTATAACGTATTACGTAATATGGGACGACGTTATAACGCATTACGTTATATGGGATGACGTTATAACGTATTCCGTTATATGGAATACCGTTATAACGTATTAGGTTATATGGTATGACGCTATAACGTATTACGTTATATGGCATGAAGTTATAACGTAATACGTTATATGGTATGACGTTATAACGTAAATAGGTTATATGGTATGATGTTATACCTAATTACGTTATATGGTATGACGTCATAACGTAAATAGGTTATATGGTATGACGTTATACCGTATAACGTTATATGGGATGACGCTATAACGCATTACGTAATATGGGATGACGTTATAACGTATTACGTTATGTGGGACGACGTTATAACGTATTGCGTTATATGGGATGACGTTATAACGTATTACGTTATATGGGATGACGTTATAACGTATTCCGTTATATGGAATACCGTTATAACGTATTAGGTTATATGGTATGACGCTATAACGTATTACGTTATATGGCATGACGTTATAACGTAATACGTTATATGGTATGACGTTATAACGTAAATAGGTTATATGGTATGATGTTATACCTAATTACGTTATATGGTATGACGTCATAACGTAAATAGGTTATATGGTATGACGTTATACCGTATAACGTTATATGGGATGACGCTATAACGCATTACGTAATATGGGATGACGTTATAACGTATTACGTTATGTGGGACGACGTTATAACGTATTGCGTTATATGGGATGACGTTATAACGTATTACGTTATATGGGAAGACGTTATAACGTATTACGTTATATGGGATGACGCTATAACGTAATAGGTTATATAGTATAACGTTATAACGTATTACGTTATATGTTATGACTTTATAACGTAAATAGGTTATATGGTATGACGTTATACCGTATTACGTTATATGGGATGACGCTATAACGCATTACGTAATATGGGATGACGTTATAACGTATTACTTTATGTGGGACGACGTGATAACGTATTGCGTTGTATAGGATGACGTTAAAACGTATTACGTTATATGGGATGACGTTATAACGTATTACGTTATATGGTATGACGTTGTACGGAATTACGTTATATGGTATGACGTTATAACGTAAATGGGTTATATGGTATGACGTTATACCGTATTACGTTATATGGGATGACGTTATAACGCATTACGTAATGTGGGATGACGTTATAACGTATTACGTTATGTGGGACGACGTTATAACGTATTGCGTTATATGGGATGACGTTACAACGTATTACGTTATATGGGAAGACGTTATAACGTATTACGTTATATGGGATGACGCTATAACGTAATAGGTTATATAGTATAACGTTATAACGTATTACGTTATATGGTATGACTTTATAACGTAATAGGTTATATAGTATGACGTTATAACGTAATACGTTATATGGTATGACGTTATAACGTAAATAGGTTATATGGTATGACGTTATACCGAATTACGTTATATGGTATGACGTTATAACGTGAATAGGTTATATGGTATGACGTTATACCGTATTACGTTATATGGGATGACGTTATAACGTATTACGTTATATGGGATGACGTTATAACGTATTTCGTTATATGGGATGACGTTATAACGTATTCCGTTATATGGAATACCGTTATAACGTATTAGTTTATATGGTATGACGTTATAACGTAATAGGTTATATGGTATAACGTTATAACGTATTACGTTATATGGTATGACATTATAACGTAATAGGTTATATGGTATGACGTTATAACGTAATACGTTATATGGTATGACGTTATAACGTAAATAGGTTATATGGTATGATGTTATACCTAATTACGTTATATGGTATGACGTCATAACGTAAATAGGTTATATGGTATGACGTTATACCGTATTACGTTATATGGGATGACGCTATAACGCATTACGTAATATGGGATGACGTTATAACGTATTACGTTATGTGGGACGACGTTATAACGTATTGCGTTATATGGGATGACGTTATAACGTATTACGTTATATGGGATGACGTTAAAACGTATTACGTTATATGGGATGACGTTATAACGTATTACGTTATATGGAATGACGTTGTACCGAATTACGTTATATGGTATGACGTTATAACGTAAATGGGTTATATGGTATGACGTTATAACGTATTTCGTTATATGGGATGACGTTATAACGTATTCCGTTATATGGAATACCGTTATAACGTATTAGTTTATATGGTATGACGTTATACCGTATTACGTTATATGGGATGACGTTATAACGTATTACGTAATATGGGACGACGTTATAACGCATTACGTTATATGGGATGACGTTATAACGTATTCCGTTATATGGAATACCGTTATAACGTATTAGGTTATATGGTATGACGCTATAACGTATTACGTTATATGGCATGACGTTATAACGTAATACGTTATATGGTATGACGTTATAACGTAAATAGGTTATATGGTATGATGTTATACCGAATTACGTTATATGGTATGACGTTATAACGTAAATAGGTTATATGGTATGACGTTATACCGTATTACGTTATATGGGATGACGTCATAACGCATTACGAAATATGGGATGACGTTATAACGTATTACGTTATGTGGGACGACGTTATAACGTATTGCGTTGTATGGGATGACGTTATAACGTATTACGTTATGTGGGATGACGTTATAACGTATTACGTTATATGGTATGACGTTATACCGAATTACGTTATATGGTATGACGTTATAACGTAAGTGGGTTATATGGTATGACGTTATACCGAATTACATTATATGGTATGACGTTATAACGTAGATAGGTTATATGGTATGACGTTATACCGTATTACGTTATATGGGATGACGTTATAACGTATTACGTAATATGGGACGACGTTATAACGCATTACGTTATATGGGATGACGTTATAACGTATTCCGTTATATGGAATACCGTTATAACGTATTAGGTTATATGGTATGACGCTATAACGTATTACGTTATATGGCATGACGTTATAACGTAATAAGTTATATGGTATGACGTTATAACGTAAATAGGTTATATGGTATGATGTTATACCGAATTACGTTATATGGTATGACGTTATAACGTAAATAGGTTATATGGTATGACGTTATACCGTATTACGTTATATGGGATGACGTTATAACGCATTACGTAATGTGGGATGACGTTATAACGTATTACGTTATGTGGGACGACGTTATAACGTATTGCGTTATATGGGATGACGTTATAACGTATTACGTTATATGGGAAGACGTTATAACGTATTACGTTATATGGGATGACGTTATAACGTAATAGGTTATATAGTATAACGTTATAACGTATTACGTTATATGGTATGACGTTATAACGTAATAGGTTATATGGTATGACGTTATAACGTAATACGTTATATGGTATGACGTTATAACGTAAATAGGTTATACGGTATGACGTTATACCGTATTACGTTATATGGGATGACGTTATAACGTATTGCGTAATATGGAACGACGTTATAACGCATTACGTTATATGGGATGACGTTATAACGTATTACGTTATATGGAATACCGTTATAACGTATTAGGTTATATGGTATGACGTTATAACGTATTGCGTTATATGGGATGACGTTATACCGTATTACGTTATATGGGATGACGTTATAACGCATTACGTTATATGGGATGACGTTATAACGTATTACGTTATATGGAATACCGTTATAACGTGTTAGGTTATATGGTATGACGCTATAACGTATTACGGTATATGGCATGACGTTATAACGTATTACGTTATATGGGATGACGTTATAACGTAATAGGTTATATAGTATAACGTTATAACGTATTACGTTATATGGTATGACGTTATAACGTAATAGGTTATATGGTATGACGCTTTAACGTAATACGTTATATGGGATGACGTTATAACGCATTACGTAATGTGGGATGACGTTATAACGTATTACGTTATGTGGGACGACGTTATAACGTATTGCGTTATATGGGATGACGTTATAACGTATTACGTTATATGGGAAGACGTTATAATGTAATACGTTATATGGGATGACGTTATAACGTAATAGGTTATATAGTATAACGTTATAACGTATTACGTTATATGGTATGACGTTATAACGTAATAGGTTATATGGTATGACGTTATAACGTAATACGTTATATGGTATGACGTTATAACGTAAATAGGTTATATGGTATGACGTTATACCGAATTACGTTATATTGTATGACGTTATAACGTAAATAGGTTATATGGTATGACGTAATACCGTATTACGTTATATGGGATGACGTTATAACGCATTACGTAATATGGGATGACGTTATAACGTATTACGTTATGTGGGACGACGTTATAACGTATTGCGTTATATAGGATGACGTTATATCGTATTACGTTATATGAGATGACGTTATAACGTATTACGTTATATGGGACGACGTTATAACGTTATAAGGTATTACGTTATATGGTATGACGTTATAACGTAATAGGTTATATGGTATGACGTTATAACGTAATACGTTATATGGTATGACGTTATAACGTAAATACGTTATATGGTATGACGCTATACCGTATTACGTTATATGGGAAGACGTTATAACTTATTACGTTATGTGGGACGACGTTATAACGTAATAGATTATATGGTATGACGTTATAACGTAATACGTTATATAGTATGACGTTATAACGTAAATAGGTTATATGGTATGACGTTATACCGAATTACGTTATATGGTATGACGTTATAACGTAAATAGGTTATATGGTATGACGTTATACCGTATTACGTTATATGGGATGACGTTACAACGAATTACGTAATATGGGATGACGTTATAACGTATTACGTTATGTGGGACGACGTTATAACGTATTGCGTTATATGGGATGACGTTATAACGTATTACGTTATATGAGATGACGTTATAACGTATTACGTATTATGGGACGACGTTATAACGTTATAAGGTATTACGTTATATGGTATGACGTTATAACGTAATAGGTTATATGGTATGACGTTACAACGTAATACGTTATATGGTATGACGTTATAACGTAAATAGGTTATATGGTATGACGTTATACCGTATTACGTTATATGGGATGACGTTATAACGTATTACGTTATGTGGGACGACGTTATAACGTAATAGGTTATATGGTATGACGTTATAACGTAATACGTTATATGGTATGACGTTATAACGTAAATAGGTTATATGGTATGACGTTATACCGTATTAAGTTATATGGGATGACGTTATAACGTATTACGTAATATGGGACGACGTTATAACGCATTACGTTATATGGGATGACGTTATAACGTATTCCGTTATATGGAATACCGTTATAACGTATTAGGTTATATGGTATGACGTTATAGCGTATTACGTTATATGGCATGACGCTATAACGTAATACGTTATATGGGATGACGTTATAACGTATTACGTAATATGGGATGACGTTGTAACGTATTACGTTATGTGGGACGACGATATAACGTATTGCGTTATATGGGATGACGTTATAACGTATTACGTTATATGGGATGACGTTATAACGTAATAGGTTATATGGTAAAACGTTGTAACGTAATAGGTTATATGGTATGACGTTATAACGTAATAAGTTATATGGTATGACGTTATAACGTAAATAGGTTATATGTTATGACGTTATACCGTATTACGTTATATGGGATGACGTTATAACGTATTACGTAATATGGGATGTCGTTATAACGTATTACGTTATGTGGGACGACGTTATAACGTATTGCGTTATATGTTATGACGTTATAACGTATTACGTAATATGGGATGACGTTATAACGTATTACGTTATGTGTGACGACGTTATAACGTATTGCGCTATATGGGATGACGTTATAACGTATTACGTTATATGGGATGACGTTATAACGTATTACGTTATATGGGATGACGTTATAACGTAATAGGTTATATGGTATAACGTTATAACGTATTACGTTATATGGTATGACGTTATAACGTAATAGGTTATATGGTATGACGTTATAACGTAATACGTTATATGGTATGACGTTATAACGTAATAGGTTATATGGTGTGACGTTATAACGTAATACGTTATATGGTATGACGTTATAACGTAAATAGGTTATATGGTATGACGTTATACCGTATTACGTTATATGGGATGACGTTATAACGCATTACGTAATATGGGATGACGTTATAACGTATTACGTTATGTGGGACGACGTTATAACGTATTGCGTTATATGTTATGACGTTATAACGTATTACGTAATATGGGATGACGTTATAACGTATTACGTTATGTGTGACGACGTTATAACGTATTGCGCTATATGGGATGACGTTATACCGTATTACGTTATATGGGATGACGCTATAACGCATTACGTAATATGGGATGACGTTATAACGTATTCCGTTATATGGAATACCGTTATAACGTATTAGGTTATATGGTATGACGCTATAACGTATTACGTTATATGGCATGACGTTATAACGTAATACGTTATATGGTATGACGTTATAACGTAAATAGGTTATATGGTATGATGTTATACCGAATTACGTTATATGGTATGACGTTATAACGTAAATAGGTTATATGGTATGACGTTATACCGTATTACGTTATATGGGATGACGTCATAACGCATTACGAAATATGGGATGACGTTATAACGTATTACGTTATGTGGGAAGACGTTATAACGTATTGCGTTGTATGGGATGACGTTATAACGTATTACGTTATGTGGGATGACGTTATAACGTATTACGTTATATGGTATGACGTTATACCGAATTACGTTATATGGTATGACGTTATAACGTAAGTGGGTTATATGGTATGACGTTATACCGAATTACATTATATGGTATGACGTTATAACGTAGATAGGTTATATGGTATGACGTTATACCGTATTACGTTATATGGGATGACGTTATAACGTATTACGTAATATGGGACGACGTTATAACGCATTACGTTATATGGGATGACGTTATAACGTATTCCGTTATATGGAATACCGTTATAACGTATTAGGTTATATGGTATGACGCTATAACGTATTACGTTATATGGCATGACGTTATAACGTAATAAGTTATATGGTATGACGTTATAACGTAAATAGGTTATATGGTATGATGTTATACCGAATTACGTTATATGGTATGACGTTATAACGTAAATAGGTTATATGTTATGACGTTATACCGTATTACGTTATATGGGATGACGTCATAACGCATTACGTAATGTGGGATGACGTTATAACGTATTACGTTATGTGGGACGACGTTATAACGTATTGCGTTATATGGGATGACGTTATAACGTATTACGTTATATGGGAAGACGTTATAACGTATTACGTTATATGGTATGACGTTATACCGAATTACGTTATTTGGTATGACGTTATAACGTAAATGGGTTATATGGTATGACGTTATACCGTATTACGTTATATGGGATGACGTTATAACGCATTACGTAATGTGGGATGACGTTATAACGTATTACGTTATGTGGGACGACGTTATAACGTATTGCGTTATATGGGATGACGTTATAACGTATTACGTTATATGGGAAGACGTTATAACGTATTACGTTATATGGGATGACGTTATAACGTAATAGGTTATATAGTATAACGTTATAACGTATTACGTTATATGGTATGACGTTATAACGTAATAGGTTATATGGTATGACGTTATAACGTAATACGTTATATGGTATGACGTTATAACGTAAATAGGTTATACGGTATGACGTTATACCGTATTACGTTATATGGGATGACGTTATAACGTATTGCGTAATATGGAACGACGTTATAACGCATTACGTTATATGGGATGACGTTATAACGTATTACGTTATATGGAATACCGTTATAACGTATTAGGTTATATGGTATGACGTTATAACGTATTGCGTTATATGGGATGACGTTATACCGTATTACGTTATATGGGATGACGTTATAACGCATTACGTTATATGGGATGACGTTATAACGTATTACGTTATATGGAATACCGTTATAACGTGTTAGGTTATATGGTATGACGCTATAACGTATTACGGTATATGGCATGACGTTATAACGTATTACGTTATATGGGATGACGTTATAACGTAATAGGTTATATAGTATAACGTTATAACGTATTACGTTATATGGTATGACGTTATAACGTAATAGGTTATATGGTATGACGCTTTAACGTAATACGTTATATGGGATGACGTTATAACGCATTACGTAATGTGGGATGACGTTATAACGTATTACGTTATGTGGGACGACGTTATAACGTATTGCGTTATATGGGATGACGTTATAACGTATTACGTTATATGGGAAGACGTTATAACGTATTACGTTATATGGGATGACGTTATAACGTAATAGGTTATATAGTATAACGTTATAACGTATTACGTTATATGGTATGACGTTATAACGTAATAGGTTATATGGTATGACGTTATAACGTAATACGTTATATGGTATGACGTTATAACGTAAATAGGTTATATGGTATGACGTTATACCGAATTACGTTATATGGTATGACGTTATAACGTAAATAGGTTATATGGTATGACGTAATACCGTATTACGTTATATGGGATGACGTTATAACGCATTACGTAATATGGGATGACGTTATAACGTATTACGTTATGTGGGACGACGTTATAACGTATTGCGTTATATAGGATGACGTTATATCGTATTACGTTATATGAGATGACGTTATAACGTATTACGTTATATGGGACGACGTTATAACGTTATAAGGTATTACGTTATATGGTATGACGTTATAACGTAATAGGTTATATGGTATGACGTTATAACGTAATACGTTATATGGTATGACGTTATAACGTAAATACGTTATATGGTATGACGCTATACCGTATTATGTTATATGGGAAGACGTTATAACTTATTACGTTATGTGGGACGACGTTATAACGTAATAGATTATATGGTATGACGTTATAACGTAATACGTTATATGGTATGACGTTATAACGTAAATAGGTTATATGGTATGACGTTATACCGAATTACGTTATATGGTATGACGTTATAACGTAAATAGGTTATATGGTATGACGTTATACCGTATTACGTTATATGGGATGACGTTATAACGAATTACGTAATATGGGATGACGTTATAACGTATTACGTTATGTGGGACGACGTTATAACGTATTGCGTTATATGGGATGACGTTATAACGTATTACGTTATATGAGATGACGTTATAACGTATTACGTATTATGGGACGACGTTATAACGTTATAAGGTATTACGTTATATGGTATGACGTTATAACGTAATAGGTTATATGGTATGACGTTACAACGTAATACGTTATATGGTATGACGTTATAACGTAAATAGGTTATATGGTATGACGTTATACCGTATTACGTTATATGGGATGACGTTATAACGTATTACGTTATGTGGGACGACGTTATAACGTAATAGGTTATATGGTATGACGTTATAACGTAATACGTTATATGGTATGACGTTATAACGTAAATAGGTTATATGGTATGACGTTATACCGTATTAAGTTATATGGGATGACGTTATAACGTATTACGTAATATGGGACGACGTTATAACGCATTACGTTATATGGGATGACGTTATAACGTATTCCGTTATATGGAATACCGTTATAACGTATTAGGTTATATGGTATGACGTTATAGCGTATTACGTTATATGGCATGACGTTATAACGTAATACGTTATATGGGATGACGTTATAACGTATTACGTAATATGGGATGACGTTGTAACGTATTACGTTATGTGGGACGACGATATAACGTATTGCGTTATATGGGATGACGTTATAACGTATTACGTTATATGGGATGACGTTATAACGTAATAGGTTATATGGTATAACGTTGTAACGTAATAGGTTATATGGTATGACGTTATAACGTAATACGTTATATGGTATGACGTTATAACGTAAATAGGTTATATGTTATGACGTTATACCGTATTACGTTATATGGGATGACGTTATAACGTATTACGTAATATGGGATGACGTTATAACGTATTACGTTATGTGGGACGACGTTATAACGTATTGCGTTATATGTTATGACGTTATAACGTATTACGTAATATGGGATGACGTTATAACGTATTACGTTATGTGTGACGACGTTATAACGTATTGCGCTATATGGGATGACGTTATAACGTATTACGTTATATGGAATGACGTTATAACGTATTACGTTATATGGGATGACGTTATAACGTAATAGGTTATATGGTATAACGTTATAACGTATTACGTTATATGGTATGACGTTATAACGTAATAGGTTATATGGTATGACGTTATAACGTAATACGTTATATGGTATGACGTTATAACGTAATAGGTTATATGGTGTGACGTTATAACGTAATACGTTATATGGTATGACGTTATAACGTAAATAGGTTATATGGTATGACGTTATACCGTATTACGTTATATGGGATGACGTTATAACGCATTACGTAATATGGGATGACGTTATAACGTATTACGTTATGTGGGACGACGTTATAACGTATTGCGTTATATGTTATGACGTTATAACGTATTACGTAATATGGGATGACGTTATAACGTATTACGTTATGTGTGACGACGTTATAACGTATTGCGCTATATGGGATGACGTTATAACGTATTACGTTATATGGGATGACGTTATAACGTATTACGTTATATCGGATGACGTTATAACGTAATAGGTTATATGGTATAACGTTATGACGTATTACGTTATATGGTATGACGTTATAACGTAATAGGTTATATGGTATGACGTTATAACGTAATACGTTATATGGTATGACGTTATAACGTAAATAGGTTATATGTTATGACGTTATACCGTATTACGTTATATGGGATGACGTTATAACGTATTACGTAATATGGCACGACGTTATAACGCATTACGTTATATGGGATGACGTTATAACGTATTCCGTTATATGGAATACCGTTATAACGTGTTAGGTTATATGGTATGACGTTATAGCATATTACGTTATATGCCATGACGTTATAACGTAATACGTTATATGGTATGACGTTATAACGTAAATAGGTTATATGGTATGATGTTATACCGAATTACGTTATATGGTATGACGTTATAACGTAAATAGGTTATATGGTATGACGTTATAACGTATTACGTTATATGGGATGACGTTATAACGTATTACGTTATATGGGATGACGTTATAACGTATTACGTTATATGGGATGACGTTATAACGTATTACGTTATATGGGATGACGTTATAACGTATTCCGTTATATGGAATACCGTTATAACGTATTAGTTCATATGGTATGACGTTATAACGTAATAGGTTATATGGTATAACGTTATAACGTATTACGTTATATGGTATGACGTTATAACGTAATAGGTTATATGGTATGACGTTTTAACGTAATACGTTTTATGGTATGACGTTATAACGTAAATAGGTTATATGGTATGACGTTATACCGTATTACGTTATATGGGATGACGTTATAACGCATTACGTAATATGGGATGACGTTATAACGTATTACGCTATGTGGGACGACGTTATAACGTATTGCGTTATATGGGATGACGTTATAACGTATTACGTAATACGGGATGACGTTATAACGTATTACGTTATGTGGGACGACGTTATAACGTATTGCGTTATATGGGATGACGTTATAACGTATTACGTTATATGGGATGACGTTATAACGTATTACGTTATATGGGATGACGTTATAACGTAATAGGTTATATGGTATAACGTTATAACGTATTACGTTATATGGTATGACGTTAGAACGTAATAGGTTATATGGTATGACGTTATAACGTAATACGTTATATGGTATGACGTTATAACGTAAATATTTTATATGTTATGACGTTATACCGTATTACGTTATATGGGATGACGTTAGAACGTATTACGTAATTTCGGACGACGTTATAACGCATTACATTATATGGGATGACGTTATAACGTATTCCGTTATATGGGATGACGTTATAACGTATTCCGTTTTATGGAATACCGTTATAACGTATTAGGTTATATGGTATGACGTTATAACGTAAATAGGTTATATGGTATGACGTTATACCGTATTGCGTTATATAGTATGACGTTATAACGTAAATAGGTTATATGGTATGACGTTATACCGTATTACGTTATATGGCATGACGTTATAACGTAATACGTTATATGGGGTGATGTTATAACGTATTACGTTATATGGGATGACGTTATAACGTATTACGTAATATGGCACGACGTTATAACGCATTACGTTATATGGGATGACGTTATAACGTATTCCGTTATATGGAATACCGTTATAACGTGTTAGGTTATATGGTATGACGTTATAGCATATTACGTTATATGGCATGACGTTATAACGTAATACGTTATATGGTATGACGTTATAACGTAAATAGGTTATATGGTATGATGTTATACCGAATTACGTTATATGGCATGACGTTATAACGTAAATGGGTTATATGGTATGACGTTATACCGTATTACGTTATATGGGATGACGTTATAACGCATTACGTAATGTGGGATGACGTTATAACGTATTACGTTATGTGGGACGACGTTATAACGTATTGCGTTATATGGGATGACGTTATAACGTATTACGTTATATGGGAAGACGTTATACCGACTTACGTTATATGGTATGACGTTATAACGTAAATAGGTTATATGGTATGACGTAATACCGTATTACGTTATATGGGATGACGTTATAACGCATTACGTAATATGGGATGACGTTATAACGTATTACGTTATGTGGGACGACGTTATAACGTATTGCATTATATAGGATGACGTTATATCGTATTACGTTATATGAGATGACGTTATAACGTATTACGTTATATGGGACGACGTTATAACGTTATAAGGTATTACGTTATATGGTATGACGTTATAACGTAATAGGTTATATGGTATGACGTTATAACGTAATACGTTATATGGTATGACGTTATAACGTAAATAGGTTATATGGTATGACGTTATACCGTATTACGTTATATGGGATGACGTTATAACGTATTACGTTATGTGGGACGACGTTATAACGTAATAGGTTATATGGTATGACGTTATAACGTAATACGTTATATGGTATGACGTTATAACGTAAATGGGTTATATGGTATGACGTTATACCGTATTACGTTATATGGTATGACGTTATAACGTAATAGGTTATATGGTATGACGTTATAACGTAATACGTTTTATGGTATGACGTTATAACGTAAATAGGTTATATGTTATGACGTTATACCGTATTACGTTATATGGGATGACTTTATAACGTAAATAGGTTATATGGTATGACGTTATACCGTATTACGTTATATGGGATGACGCTATAACGCATTACGTAATATGGGATGACGTTATAACGTATTACTTTATGTGGGACGACGTGATAACGTATTGCGTTGTATAGGATGACGTTAAAACGTATTACGTTATATGGGATGACGTTATAACGTATTACGTTATATGGTATGACGTAGTACCGAATTACGTTATATGGTATGACGTTATAACGTAAATGGGTTATATGGTATGACGTTATACCGTATTACGTTATATGGGATGACGTTATAACGCATTACGTAATGTGGGATGACGTTATAACGTATTACGTTATGTGGGACGACGTTATAACGTATTGCGTTATATGGGATGACGTTATAACGTATTACGTTATATGGGAAGACGTTATAACGTATTACGTTATATGGGATGACGCTATAACGTAATAGGTTATATAGTATAACGTTATAACGTATTACGTTATATGGTATGACTTTATAACGTAATAGGTTATATGGTATGACGTTATAACGTAATACCTTATATGGTATGACGTTATAACGTAAATAGGTCATATGGTATGACGTTATAACGTATTAGGTTATATGGTATGACGTTATAACGTATTGCGTTATATGGGATGACGTTATACCGTATTACGTTATATGGGATGACGTTATAACGCATTACGTTATATGGGATGACGTTATAACGTATAATGTTATATGGAATACCGTTATAACGTGTTAGGTTATATGGTATGACGCTATAACGTATTACGGTATATGGCATGACGTTATAACGTAATACGTTATATGGTATGACGTTATAACGTAAATAGGTTATATGGTATGACGTTATACCGAATTACGTTATATGGTATGACGTTATAACGTGAATAGGTTATATGGTATGACGTTATACCGTATTACGTTATATGGGATGACGCTATAACGCATTACGTAATATGGGATGACGTTATAACGTACTACGTTATGTGGGACGACGTTATAACGTATTGCGTTATATGGGATGACGTTTTAACGTATTACGTTATATGGGAAGACGTTATAACGTATTACGTTATATGGGATGACGCTATAACGTAATAGGTTATATAGTATAACGTTATAACGTATTACGTTATATGGTATGACTTTATAACGTAAATAGGTTATATGGTATGACGTTATACCGTATTACGTTATATGGGATGACGCTATAACGCATTACGTAATATGGGATGACGTTATAACGTATTACTTTATGTGGGACGACGTGATAACGTATTGCGTTGTATAGGATGACGTTAAAACGTATTACGTTATATGGGATGACGTTATAACGTATTACGTTATATGGTATGACGTTGTACCGAATTACGTTATATGGTATGACGTTATAACGTAAATGGGTTATATGGTATGACGTTATACCGTATTACGTTATATGGTATGACGTTATAACGTAATAGGTTATATGGTATGACGTTATAACGTAATACGTTTTATGGTATGACGTTACAACGTAAATAGGTTATATGTTATGACGTTATACCGTATTACGTTATATGGGATGACGTTATAACGTATTACGTAATATGGCACGACGTTATAACGCATTACGTTATATGGGATGACGTCATAACGTATTCCGTTATATGGAATACCGTTATAACGTATTAGGTTATATGGCATGACGTTATAACGTAATACGTTATATGGTATGACGTTATAACGTAAATAGGTTATATGGTATGACGTTATAACGTAATAGGTTATATGGTATAACGTTATAACGTAATACGTTATATGGTATGACGTTATAACGTAAATAGGTTATATGTTATGACGTTATACCGTATTACGTTATATGGGATGACGTTATAACGTATTACGTAATATGGGACGACGTTATAACGCATTACGTTATATGGGATGACGTTATAACGTATTCCGTTATATGGAATACCGTTATAACGTATTAGGTTATATGGCATGACGTTATAACGTAATACGTTATATGGTATGACGTTATAACGTAAATAGGTTATATGGTATGACGTTATACCGATTTACGTTATATGGTATGACGTTATAACGTAAATAGGTTATATGGTATGACGCTATAACGTATTACGGTATATGGCATGACGTTATACCGTATTGCGTTATATGGTATGACGTTATAACGTAATAGGTTATATGGTATGACGTTATAACGTAATACGTTATATGGTATGACGTTATAACGTAAATAGGTTATATGTTATGACGTTATACCGTATTACGTTATATGGGATGACGTTATACCGTATTACGTTATATGGGATGACGTTATAACGCATTACGTTATATGGGATGACGTTATAACGTATTACGTTATATGGAATACCGTTATAACGTGTTAGGTTATATGGTATGACGCTATAACGTATTACGGTATATGGCATGACGTTATAACGTATTACGTTATATGGGATGACGTTATAACGTAATAGGTTATATAGTATAACGTTATAACGTATTACGTTATATGGTATGACGTTATAACGTAATAGGTTATATGGTATGACGCTTTAACGTAATACGTTATATGGGATGACGTTATAACGCATTACGTAATGTGGGATGACGTTATAACGTATTACGTTATGTGGGACGACGTTATAACGTATTGCGTTATATGGGATGACGTTATAACGTATTACGTTATATGGGAAGACGTTATAACGTATTACGTTATATGGGATGACGTTATAACGTAATAGGTTATATAGTATAACGTTATAACGTATTACGTTATATGGTATGACGTTATAACGTAATAGGTTATATGGTATGACGTTATAACGTAATACGTTATATGGTATGACGTTATAACGTAAATAGGTTATATGGTATGACGTTATACCGAATTACGTTATATGGTATGACGTTATAACGTAAATAGGTTATATGGTATGACGTAATACCGTATTACGTTATATGGGATGACGTTATAACGCATTACGTAATATGGGATGACGTTATAACGTATTACGTTATGTGGGACGACGTTATAACGTATTGCGTTATATAGGATGACGTTATATCGTATTACGTTATATGAGATGACGTTATAACGTATTACGTTATATGGGACGACGTTATAACGTTATAAGGTATTACGTTATATGGTATGACGTTATAACGTAATAGGTTATATGGTATGACGTTATAACGTAATACGTTATATGGTATGACGTTATAACGTAAATACGTTATATGGTATGACGCTATACCGTATTATGTTATATGGGAAGACGTTATAACTTATTACGTTATGTGGGACGACGTTATAACGTAATAGATTATATGGTATGACGTTATAACGTAATACGTTATATGGTATGACGTTATAACGTAAATAGGTTATATGGTATGACGTTATACCGAATTACGTTATATGGTATGACGTTATAACGTAAATAGGTTATATGGTATGACGTTATACCGTATTACGTTATATGGGATGACGTTATAACGAATTACGTAATATGGGATGACGTTATAACGTATTACGTTATGTGGGACGACGTTATAACGTATTGCGTTATATGGGATGACGTTATAACGTATTACGTTATATGAGATGACGTTATAACGTATTACGTATTATGGGACGACGTTATAACGTTATAAGGTATTACGTTATATGGTATGACGTTATAACGTAATAGGTTATATGGTATGACGTTACAACGTAATACGTTATATGGTATGACGTTATAACGTAAATAGGTTATATGGTATGACGTTATACCGTATTACGTTATATGGGATGACGTTATAACGTATTACGTTATGTGGGACGACGTTATAACGTAATAGGTTATATGGTATGACGTTATAACGTAATACGTTATATGGTATGACGTTATAACGTAAATAGGTTATATGGTATGACGTTATACCGTATTAAGTTATATGGGATGACGTTATAACGTATTACGTAATATGGGACGACGTTATAACGCATTACGTTATATGGGATGACGTTATAACGTATTCCGTTATATGGAATACCGTTATAACGTATTAGGTTATATGGTATGACGTTATAGCGTATTACGTTATATGGCATGACGTTATAACGTAATACGTTATATGGGATGACGTTATAACGTATTACGTAATATGGGATGACGTTGTAACGTATTACGTTATGTGGGACGACGATATAACGTATTGCGTTATATGGGATGACGTTATAACGTATTACGTTATATGGGATGACGTTATAACGTAATAGGTTATATGGTATAACGTTGTAACGTAATAGGTTATATGGTATGACGTTATAACGTAATACGTTATATGGTATGACGTTATAACGTAAATAGGTTATATGTTATGACGTTATACCGTATTACGTTATATGGGATGACGTTATAACGTATTACGTAATATGGGATGACGTTATAACGTATTACGTTATGTGGGACGACGTTATAACGTATTGCGTTATATGTTATGACGTTATAACGTATTACGTAATATGGGATGACGTTATAACGTATTACGTTATGTGTGACGACGTTATAACGTATTGCGCTATATGGGATGACGTTATAACGTATTACGTTATATGGAATGACGTTATAACGTATTACGTTATATGGGATGACGTTATAACGTAATAGGTTATATGGTATAACGTTATAACGTATTACGTTATATGGTATGACGTTATAACGTAATAGGTTATATGGTATGACGTTATAACGTAATACGTTATATGGTATGACGTTATAACGTAATAGGTTATATGGTGTGACGTTATAACGTAATACGTTATATGGTATGACGTTATAACGTAAATAGGTTATATGGTATGACGTTATACCGTATTACGTTATATGGGATGACGTTATAACGCATTACGTAATATGGGATGACGTTATAACGTATTACGTTATGTGGGACGACGTTATAACGTATTGCGTTATATGTTATGACGTTATAACGTATTACGTAATATGGGATGACGTTATAACGTATTACGTTATGTGTGACGACGTTATAACGTATTGCGCTATATGGGATGACGTTATAACGTATTACGTTATATGGGATGACGTTATAACGTATTACGTTATATCGGATGACGTTATAACGTAATAGGTTATATGGTATAACGTTATGACGTATTACGTTATATGGTATGACGTTATAACGTAATAGGTTATATGGTATGACGTTATAACGTAATACGTTATATGGTATGACGTTATAACGTAAATAGGTTATATGTTATGACGTTATACCGTATTACGTTATATGGGATGACGTTATAACGTATTACGTAATATGGCACGACGTTATAACGCATTACGTTATATGGGATGACGTTATAACGTATTCCGTTATATGGAATACCGTTATAACGTGTTAGGTTATATGGTATGACGTTATAGCATATTACGTTATATGCCATGACGTTATAACGTAATACGTTATATGGTATGACGTTATAACGTAAATAGGTTATATGGTATGATGTTATACCGAATTACGTTATATGGTATGACGTTATAACGTAAATAGGTTATATGGTATGACGTTATAACGTATTACGTTATATGGGATGACGTTATAACGTATTACGTTATATGGGATGACGTTATAACGTATTACGTTATATGGGATGACGTTATAACGTATTACGTTATATGGGATGACGTTATAACGTATTCCGTTATATGGAATACCGTTATAACGTATTAGTTTATATGGTATGACGTTATAACGTAATAGGTTATATGGTATAACGTTATAACGTATTACGTTATATGGTATGACGTTATAACGTAATAGGTTATATGGTATGACGTTTTAACGTAATACGTTTTATGGTATGACGTTATAACGTAAATAGGTTATATGGTATGACGTTATACCGTATTACGTTATATGGGATGACGTTATAACGCATTACGTAATATGGGATGACGTTATAACGTATTACGCTATGTGGGACGACGTTATAACGTATTGCGTTATATGGGATGACGTTATAACGTATTACGTAATACGGGATGACGTTATAACGTATTACGTTATGTGGGACGACGTTATAACGTATTGCGTTATATGGGATGACGTTATAACGTATTACGTTATATGGGATGACGTTATAACGTATTACGTTATATGGGATGACGTTATAACGTAATAGGTTATATGGTATAACGTTATAACGTATTACGTTATATGGTATGACGTTAGAACGTAATAGGTTATATGGTATGACGTTATAACGTAATACGTTATATGGTATGACGTTATAACGTAAATATTTTATATGTTATGACGTTATACCGTATTACGTTATATGGGATGACGTTAGAACGTATTACGTAATTTCGGACGACGTTATAACGCATTACATTATATGGGATGACGTTATAACGTATTCCGTTATATGGGATGACGTTATAACGTATTCCGTTTTATGGAATACCGTTATAACGTATTAGGTTATATGGTATGACGTTATAACGTAAATAGGTTATATGGTATGACGTTATACCGTATTGCGTTATATAGTATGACGTTATAACGTAAATAGGTTATATGGTATGACGTTATACCGTATTACGTTATATGGCATGACGTTATAACGTAATACGTTATATGGGGTGATGTTATAACGTATTACGTTATATGGGATGACGTTATAACGTATTACGTAATATGGCACGACGTTATAACGCATTACGTTATATGGGATGACGTTATAACGTATTCCGTTATATGGAATACCGTTATAACGTGTTAGGTTATATGGTATGACGTTATAGCATATTACGTTATATGGCATGACGTTATAACGTAATACGTTATATGGTATGACGTTATAACGTAAATAGGTTATATGGTATGATGTTATACCGAATTACGTTATATGGCATGACGTTATAACGTAAATGGGTTATATGGTATGACGTTATACCGTATTACGTTATATGGGATGACGTTATAACGCATTACGTAATGTGGGATGACGTTATAACGTATTACGTTATGTGGGACGACGTTATAACGTATTGCGTTATATGGGATGACGTTATAACGTATTACGTTATATGGGAAGACGTTATACCGACTTACGTTATATGGTATGACGTTATAACGTAAATAGGTTATATGGTATGACGTAATACCGTATTACGTTATATGGGATGACGTTATAACGCATTACGTAATATGGGATGACGTTATAACGTATTACGTTATGTGGGACGACGTTATAACGTATTGCATTATATAGGATGACGTTATATCGTATTACGTTATATGAGATGACGTTATAACGTATTACGTTATATGGGACGACGTTATAACGTTATAAGGTATTACGTTATATGGTATGACGTTATAACGTAATAGGTTATATGGTATGACGTTATAACGTAATACGTTATATGGTATGACGTTATAACGTAAATAGGTTATATGGTATGACGTTATACCGTATTACGTTATATGGGATGACGTTATAACGTATTACGTTATGTGGGACGACGTTATAACGTAATAGGTTATATGGTATGACGTTATAACGTAATACGTTATATGGTATGACGTTATAACGTAAATGGGTTATATGGTATGACGTTATACCGTATTACGTTATATGGTATGACGTTATAACGTAATAGGTTATATGGTATGACGTTATAACGTAATACGTTTTATGGTATGACGTTATAACGTAAATAGGTTATATGTTATGACGTTATACCGTATTACGTTATATGGGATGACTTTATAACGTAAATAGGTTATATGGTATGACGTTATACCGTATTACGTTATATGGGATGACGCTATAACGCATTACGTAATATGGGATGACGTTATAACGTATTACTTTATGTGGGACGACGTGATAACGTATTGCGTTGTATAGGATGACGTTAAAACGTATTACGTTATATGGGATGACGTTATAACGTATTACGTTATATGGTATGACGTAGTACCGAATTACGTTATATGGTATGACGTTATAACGTAAATGGGTTATATGGTATGACGTTATACCGTATTACGTTATATGGGATGACGTTATAACGCATTACGTAATGTGGGATGACGTTATAACGTATTACGTTATGTGGGACGACGTTATAACGTATTGCGTTATATGGGATGACGTTATAACGTATTACGTTATATGGGAAGACGTTATAACGTATTACGTTATATGGGATGACGCTATAACGTAATAGGTTATATAGTATAACGTTATAACGTATTACGTTATATGGTATGACTTTATAACGTAATAGGTTATATGGTATGACGTTATAACGTAATACCTTATATGGTATGACGTTATAACGTAAATAGGTCATATGGTATGACGTTATAACGTATTAGGTTATATGGTATGACGTTATAACGTATTGCGTTATATGGGATGACGTTATACCGTATTACGTTATATGGGATGACGTTATAACGCATTACGTTATATGGGATGACGTTATAACGTATAATGTTATATGGAATACCGTTATAACGTGTTAGGTTATATGGTATGACGCTATAACGTATTACGGTATATGGCATGACGTTATAACGTAATACGTTATATGGTATGACGTTATAACGTAAATAGGTTATATGGTATGACGTTATACCGAATTACGTTATATGGTATGACGTTATAACGTGAATAGGTTATATGGTATGACGTTATACCGTATTACGTTATATGGGATGACGCTATAACGCATTACGTAATATGGGATGACGTTATAACGTACTACGTTATGTGGGACGACGTTATAACGTATTGCGTTATATGGGATGACGTTTTAACGTATTACGTTATATGGGAAGACGTTATAACGTATTACGTTATATGGGATGACGCTATAACGTAATAGGTTATATAGTATAACGTTATAACGTATTACGTTATATGGTATGACTTTATAACGTAAATAGGTTATATGGTATGACGTTATACCGTATTACGTTATATGGGATGACGCTATAACGCATTACGTAATATGGGATGACGTTATAACGTATTACTTTATGTGGGACGACGTGATAACGTATTGCGTTGTATAGGATGACGTTAAAACGTATTACGTTATATGGGATGACGTTATAACGTATTACGTTATATGGTATGACGTTGTACCGAATTACGTTATATGGTATGACGTTATAACGTAAATGGGTTATATGGTATGACGTTATACCGTATTACGTTATATGGTATGACGTTATAACGTAATAGGTTATATGGTATGACGTTATAACGTAATACGTTTTATGGTATGACGTTACAACGTAAATAGGTTATATGTTATGACGTTATACCGTATTACGTTATATGGGATGACGTTATAACGTATTACGTAATATGGCACGACGTTATAACGCATTACGTTATATGGGATGACGTCATAACGTATTCCGTTATATGGAATACCGTTATAACGTATTAGGTTATATGGCATGACGTTATAACGTAATACGTTATATGGTATGACGTTATAACGTAAATAGGTTATATGGTATGACGTTATAACGTAATAGGTTATATGGTATAACGTTATAACGTAATACGTTATATGGTATGACGTTATAACGTAAATAGGTTATATGTTATGACGTTATACCGTATTACGTTATATGGGATGACGTTATAACGTATTACGTAATATGGGACGACGTTATAACGCATTACGTTATATGGGATGACGTTATAACGTATTCCGTTATATGGAATACCGTTATAACGTATTAGGTTATATGGCATGACGTTATAACGTAATACGTTATATGGTATGACGTTATAACGTAAATAGGTTATATGGTATGACGTTATACCGATTTACGTTATATGGTATGACGTTATAACGTAAATAGGTTATATGGTATGACGCTATAACGTATTACGGTATATGGCATGACGTTATACCGTATTGCGTTATATGGTATGACGTTATAACGTAATAGGTTATATGGTATGACGTTATAACGTAATACGTTATATGGTATGACGTTATAACGTAAATAGGTTATATGTTATGACGTTATACCGTATTACGTTATATGGGATGACGTTATAACGTATTACGTAATATGGGACGACGTTATAACGCATTACGTTATATGGGATGACGTTATAACGTATTCCGTTATATGGAATACCGCTATAACGTATTAGGTTATATGGTATGACGCTATAACGTATTACGTTATATGGCATGACGTTATAACGTAATACGTTATATGGTATGACGTTATAACGTAAATAGGTTATATGGTATGACGTTATACCGAATTACGTTATATGGTATGACGTTATAACGTACATAGGTTATATGGTATGACGTTATACCGTATTACGTTATATGGGATGACGTTATAACGCATTACGTAATATGGGATGACGTTATAACGTATTACGTTATGTGGCACGACGTTATAACGTATTGGGTTATATGGTATGACGTTATAACGTATTACGTTATATGGCATAACGTTATAACGTATTACGTAATATGGGATGACGTTATAACGTAATAGGTTATATGGTATAACGTTATAACGTATTACGATATATGGTATGACGTTATAACGTAATATGTTATATCGTATGACGTTATAACGTAATACGTTATATGGTATGACGTTATAACGTAATAGGTTATATGGTATGACGTTATAACGTAATACGTTATATGGTATGACGTTATAACGTAAATAGGTTATATGGTGTGACGTTATACCGAATTACGTTATATAGTATGACGTTATAACGTAAATAGGTTATATGGTATGACGTTATACCGTATTACGTTATATGGGATGACGCTATAACGTATTACGTAATATGGGATGACGTTATAACGTATTACGTTATGTGGGACGACGTTATAACGTATTGCGTTATATGGGATGACGTTATAACGTATTACGTTATATGGGATGACGTTATAACGTATTACGTTATATGGAATACCGTTATAACGTGTTAGGTTATATGGTATGATGTTATACCGAATTACGTTATATGGTATGACGTCATAACGTAAATAGGTTATATGGTATGACGTTATACCGTATTACGTTATATGGGATGACGTTATAACGCATTACGTAATATGGGATGACGTTATAACGTATTACGTTATTTGGTACGACGTTATAACGTATTGCGTTGTATGGCATGACGTTATAACGTATTACGTTATATGGGATGACGTTATAACGTATTACGTTATATGGTATGACGTTATACCGAATTACGTTATATGGTATGACGTTATAACGTAAATGGGTTATATGGTATGACGTTATACCGTATCACGTTATATGGGATGACGTTATAACGCATTACGTAATGTGGGAAGACGTTATAACGTATTACGTTATGTGGGACGACGTTATAACGTATTGCGTTATATGGGATGACGTTATAACCTGTTACGTTATATGGGAAGACGTTATAACGTAATAGGTTATATGGGACGACGTTATAACGCATTACGTTATATGGGATGTCGTTATAACGTATTACGTTATATGGAATACCGTTATAACGTATTAGGTTATATGGTATGACGTTATAACGTATTGCGTTATATGGGATGACGTTATACCGTATTACGTTATATGGGATGACGTTATAACGCATTACGTTATATGGGATGACGTTATAACGTATTACGTTATATGGAATACCGTTATAACGTGTTAGGTTATATGGTATGACGCTATAACGTATTACGGTATATGGCATGACGTTATAACGTAATACGTTATATGGTATGACGTTATAACGTAAATAGGTTATATGGTATGACGTTATACCGAATTACGTTATATGGTATGACGTTATAACGTATTACGTTATATGGGATGACGTTATAACGTATTACGTTATATGGGATGACGTTATAACGTATTACGTTACATGGGATGACGTTATAACGTATTCCGTTATATGGAATACCGTTATAACGTATTAGGTCATATGGTATGACGCTATAACGTATTACGTTATATGGCATGACGTTATAACGTAATACGTTATATGGTATGACGTTATAACGTAAATAGGTTATATGGTATGACGTTATACCGAATTACGTTATATGGTATGACGTTATAACGTATTACGTTATGTGGGATGACGTTATAACGTATTACGTTATATGGAATACCGTTATAACGTATTAGGTTATATGGTATGACGCTATAACGTATTACGGTATATGGCATGACGTTATAACGTAATACGTTATATGGTATGACGTTATAACGTAAATAGGTTATATGGTATGACGTTATACCGAATTACGTTATATGGGATGACGTTATAACGCATTACGTAATATGGGATGACGTTATAACGTATTACGTTATGTGGGACGACGTTATAACGTATTGCGTTGTATGGGATGACGTTATAACGTAAATAGGTTATATGGTATGACGTTATACCGAATTACGTTATATGGTATGACGTTATAACGTAAATAGGTTATATGGTATGACGTTATACCGTATTACGTTATATGGGATGACGTTATAACGCATTACGTAATGTGGGATGACATTATAACGTATTACGTTATGTGGGAAGACGTTATAACGTATTGCGTTGTATGGGATGACGTTATAACGTATTACGTAATATGGGAAGACGTTATAACGTATTACGTTATATGGTATGACGTTATACCGAATTACGTTATATGGTATGACGTTATAACGTAAATGGGTTATATGGTATGACGTTATACCGTATTACGTTATATGGGATGACGTTATAACGCATTACGTAATGTGGGATGACGTTATAACGTATTACGTTATGTGGGACGACGTTATAACGTATTGCGTTATATGGGATGACGTTATAACGTATTACGCCATAAGGGAAGACGTTATAACGTATTACGTTATGTGGGACGACGTTATATCGTATTGCGTTGTATGGGATGACGTTATAACGTAAATAGGTTATATGGTATGACGTTATACCGAATTACGTTATATGGTATGACGTTATAACGTAAATAGGTTATATGGTATGACGTTATACCGTATTACGTTATATGGGATGACGTTATAACGCATTACGTAATGTGGGATGACGTTATAACGTATTACGTTATGTGGGACGACGTTATAACGTATTGCGTTATATGGGATGACGTTATAACGTATTACGTTATATGGGAAGACGTTATAACGTATTACGTTATATGGGATGACGTTATAACGTAATAGGTTATATAGTATAACGTTATAACGTATTACGTTATATGGTATGACGTTATAACG
This sequence comes from Bombus vancouverensis nearcticus, assembly GCF_051014615.1. Lineage (NCBI taxonomy): Eukaryota > Metazoa > Arthropoda > Insecta > Hymenoptera > Apidae > Bombus > Bombus vancouverensis. The sequence goes on along the minus strand of NC_134911.1, from coordinate 80,697 downwards.
TAATAGGTTATATGGTATGACGTTATAACGTAATACGTTATATGGTATGACGTTATAACGTAAATAGGTTATACGGTATGACGTTATACCGTATTACGTTATATGGGATGACGTTATAACGTATTGCGTAATATGGAACGACGTTATAACGCATTACGTTATATGGGATGACGTTATAACGTATTACGTTATATGGAATACCGTTATAACGTATTAGGTTATATGGTATGACGTTATAACGTATTACGGTATATGGCATGACGTTATACCGTATTGCGTTATATGGTATGACGTTATAACGTAATAGGTTATATGGTATGACGTTATAACGTAATACGTTATATGGTATGACGTTATAACGTAAATAGGTTATATGTTATGACGTTATACCGTATTACGTTATATGGGATGACGTTATAACGTATTACGTAATATGGGACGACGTTATAACGCATTACGTTATATGGGATGACGTTATAACGTATTCCGTTATATGGAATACCGCTATAACGTATTAGGTTATATGGTATGACGCTATAACGTATTACGTTATATGGCATGACGTTATAACGTAATACGTTATATGGTATGACGTTATAACGTAAATAGGTTATATGGTATGACGTTATACCGAATTACGTTATATGGTATGACGTTATAACGTACATAGGTTATATGGTATGACGTTATACCGTATTACGTTATATGGGATGACGTTATAACGCATTACGTAATATGGGATGACGTTATAACGTATTACGTTATGTGGCACGACGTTATAACGTATTGCGTTATATGGGATGACGTTATATCGTATTACGTTATATGGGATGACGTTATATCGTATTACGTTTTATGGGATGACGTTATAACGTATTTCGTTATAATGGATGACGTTATAACGTATTACGTAATATGGGATGACGTTATAACGTATTACGTTATGTGGGACGACGTTATAACGTATTGGGTTATATGGTATGACGTTATAACGTATTACGTTATATGGCATAACGTTATAACGTATTACGTAATATGGGATGACGTTATAACGTAATAGGTTATATGGTATAACGTTATAACGTATTACGATATATGGTATGACGTTATAACGTAATATGTTATATCGTATGACGTTATAACGTAATACGTTATATGGTATGACGTTATAACGTAATAGGTTATATGGTATGACGTTATAACGTAATACGTTATATGGTATGACGTTATAACGTAAATAGGTTATATGGTGTGACGTTATACCGAATTACGTTATATAGTATGACGTTATAACGTAAATAGGTTATATGGTATGACGTTATACCGTATTACGTTATATGGGATGACGCTATAACGTATTACGTAATATGGGATGACGTTATAACGTATTACGTTATGTGGGACGACGTTATAACGTATTGCGTTATATGGGATGACGTTATAACGTATTACGTTATATGGGATGACGTTATAACGTATTACGTTATATGGAATACCGTTATAACGTGTTAGGTTATATGGTATGATGTTATACCGAATTACGTTATATGGTATGACGTCATAACGTAAATAGGTTATATGGTATGACGTTATACCGTATTACGTTATATGGGATGACGTTATAACGCATTACGTAATATGGGATGACGTTATAACGTATTACGTTATTTGGTACGACGTTATAACGTATTGCGTTGTATGGCATGACGTTATAACGTATTACGTTATATGGGATGACGTTATAACGTATTACGTTATATGGTATGACGTTATACCGAATTACGTTATATGGTATGACGTTATAACGTAAATGGGTTATATGGTATGACGTTATACCGTATCACGTTATATGGGATGACGTTATAACGCATTACGTAATGTGGGAAGACGTTATAACGTATTACGTTATGTGGGACGACGTTATAACGTATTGCGTTATATGGGATGACGTTATAACCTGTTACGTTATATGGGAAGACGTTATAACGTAATAGGTTATATGGGACGACGTTATAACGCATTACGTTATATGGGATGTCGTTATAACGTATTACGTTATATGGAATACCGTTATAACGTATTAGGTTATATGGTATGACGTTATAACGTATTGCGTTATATGGGATGACGTTATACCGTATTACGTTATATGGGATGACGTTATAACGCATTACGTTATATGGGATGACGTTATAACGTATTACGTTATATGGAATACCGTTATAACGTGTTAGGTTATATGGTATGACGCTATAACGTATTACGGTATATGGCATGACGTTATAACGTAATACGTTATATGGTATGACGTTATAACGTAAATAGGTTATATGGTATGACGTTATACCGAATTACGTTATATGGTATGACGTTATAACGTATTACGTTATATGGGATGACGTTATAACGTATTACGTTATATGGGATGACGTTATAACGTATTACGTTACATGGGATGACGTTATAACGTATTCCGTTATATGGAATACCGTTATAACGTATTAGGTCATATGGTATGACGCTATAACGTATTACGTTATATGGCATGACGTTATAACGTAATACGTTATATGGTATGACGTTATAACGTAAATAGGTTATATGGTATGACGTTATACCGAATTACGTTATATGGTATGACGTTATAACGTATTACGTTATGTGGGATGACGTTATAACGTATTACGTTATATGGAATACCGTTATAACGTATTAGGTTATATGGTATGACGCTATAACGTATTACGGTATATGGCATGACGTTATAACGTAATACGTTATATGGTATGACGTTATAACGTAAATAGGTTATATGGTATGACGTTATACCGAATTACGTTATATGGGATGACGTTATAACGCATTACGTAATATGGGATGACGTTATAACGTATTACGTTATGTGGGACGACGTTATAACGTATTGCGTTGTATGGGATGACGTTATAACGTAAATAGGTTATATGGTATGACGTTATACCGAATTACGTTATATGGTATGACGTTATAACGTAAATAGGTTATATGGTATGACGTTATACCGTATTACGTTATATGGGATGACGTTATAACGCATTACGTAATGTGGGATGACATTATAACGTATTACGTTATGTGGGAAGACGTTATAACGTATTGCGTTGTATGGGATGACGTTATAACGTATTACGTAATATGGGAAGACGTTATAACGTATTACGTTATATGGTATGACGTTATACCGAATTACGTTATATGGTATGACGTTATAACGTAAATGGGTTATATGGTATGACGTTATACCGTATTACGTTATATGGGATGACGTTATAACGCATTACGTAATGTGGGATGACGTTATAACGTATTACGTTATGTGGGACGACGTTATAACGTATTGCGTTATATGGGATGACGTTATAACGTATTACGCCATAAGGGAAGACGTTATAACGTATTACGTTATGTGGGACGACGTTATATCGTATTGCGTTGTATGGGATGACGTTATAACGTAAATAGGTTATATGGTATGACGTTATACCGAATTACGTTATATGGTATGACGTTATAACGTAAATAGGTTATATGGTATGACGTTATACCGTATTACGTTATATGGGATGACGTTATAACGCATTACGTAATGTGGGATGACGTTATAACGTATTACGTTATGTGGGACGACGTTATAACGTATTGCGTTATATGGGATGACGTTATAACGTATTACGTTATATGGGAAGACGTTATAACGTATTACGTTATATGGGATGACGTTATAACGTAATAGGTTATATAGTATAACGTTATAACGTATTACGTTATATGGTATGACGTTATAACGTAATAGGTTATATGGTATGACGTTATAACGTAATACGTTATATGGTATGACGTTATAACGTAAATAGGTTATACGGTATGACGTTATACCTTATTACGTTATATGGGATGACGTTATAACGTATTGCGTAATATGGAACGACGTTATAACGCATTACGTTATATGGGATGACGTTATAACGTATTACGTTATATGGAATACCGTTATAACGTATTAGGTTATATGGTATGACGTTATAACGTATTGCGTTATATGGGATGACGTTATACCGTATTACGTTATATGGGATGACGTTATAACGCATTACGTTATATGGGATGACGTTATAACGTATTACGTTATATGGAATACCGTTATAACGTGTTAGGTTATATGGTATGACGCTATAACGTATTACGGTATATGGCATGACGTTATAACGTATTACGTTATATGGGATGACGTTATAACGTAATAGGTTATATAGTATAACGTTATAACGTATTACGTTATATGGTATGACGTTATAACGTAATAGGTTATATGGTATGACGCTTTAACGTAATACGTTATATGGGATGACGTTATAACGCATTACGTAATGTGGGATGACGTTATAACGTATTACGTTATGTTGGACGACGTTATAACGTATTGCGTTATATGGGATGACGTTATAACGCATTAGGTTATATGGTATGACGCTATAACGTATTACGGTATATGGCATGACGTTATAACGTAATACGTTATATGGTATGACGTTATAACGTAAATAGGTTATATGGTATGACGTTATAACGTAATAGGTTATATGGTATGACGTTATAACGTAATACGTTATATGGTATGACGTTATAACGTAAATAGGTTATATGGTATGACGTTATACCGTATTACGTTATATGGGATGACGCTATAACGCATTACGTAATATGGGATGACGTTATAACGTATTACGTAATGTGGGACGACGTTATAACGTATTGCGTTATATGGGATGACGTTATAACGTATTACGTTATATGGAATACCGTTATAACGTATTAGGTTATATGGTATGACGCTATAACGTATTACGGTAAATGGCATGACGTTATAACGTAATACGTTATATGGTATGACGTCATAACGTAAATAGGTTATATGGTATGACGTTATACCGAATTACGTTATATGGTATGACGTTATAACGTAAATAGGTTATATGGTATGACGTTATACCGTATTACGGTATATGGAATGTCGTTATAACGTAATACGTTATATGGTATGACGTTATAACGTAAATAGGTTATATGGTATGACGTTATACCGAATTACGTTATATGGTATGACGTTATAACGTAAATAGGTTATATGGTATGACGTTATACCGTATTACGTTATATGGGATGACGTTATAACGTATTACGTAATATGGAACGACGTTATAACGCATTACGTTATATAGGATGACGTTATAACGTATTCCGTTATATGGAATACCGCTATAACGTATTAGGTTATATGGTATGACGCTATAACGTATTACGGTATATGGCATGACGTTATAACGTTTTACGTTATATGGGATGACGTTATAACGCATTACGTTATATGGGATGACGTTATAACGTATTACGTTATATGGAATACCGTTATAACGTATTAGGTTATATGGTATGACACTATAACGTATTACGGTATATGGCATGACGTTATAACGTAATACGTTATATGGTATGACGTTATAACGTAAGTGGGTTATATGGTATGACGTTATACCGAATTACATTATATGGTATGACGTTATAACGTAGATAGGTTATATGGTATGACGTTATACCGTATTACGTTATATGGGATGACGTTATAACGTATTACGTAATATGGGACGACGTTATAACGCATTACGTTATATGGGATGACGTTATAACGTATTCCGTTATATGGAATACCGTTATAACGTATTAGGTTATATGGTATGACGCTATAACGTATTACGTTATATGGCATGACGTTATAACGTAATAAGTTATATGGTATGACGTTATAACGTAAATAGGTTATATGGTATGATGTTATACCTAATTACGTTATATGGTATGACGTCATAACGTAAATAGGTTATATGGTATGACGTTATACCGTATTACGTTATATGGGATGACGCTATAACGCATTACGTAATATGGGATGACGTTATAACGTATTACGTTATGTGGGACGACGTTATAAGGTATTGCGTTATATGGGATGACGTTATAACGTATTACGTTATATGGGAAGACGTTATAACGTATTACGTTATATGGGATGACGCTATAACGTAATAGGTTATATAGTATAACGTTATAACGTATTACGTTATATGGTATGACTTTATAACGTAAATAGGTTATATGGTATGACGTTATACCGTATTACGTTATATGTTATGACGCTATAACGCATTACGTAATATGGGATGACGTTATAACGTATTACTTTATGTGGGACGACGTGATAACGTATTGCGTTGTATAGGATGACGTTAAAACGTATTACGTTATATGGGATGACGTTATAACGTATTACGTTATATGGTATGACGTTGTACCGAATTACGTTATATGGTATGACGTTATAACGTAAATGGGTTATATGGTATGACGTTATACCGTATTACGTTATATGGGATGACGTTATAACGCATTACGTAATGTGGGATGACGTTATAACGTATTACGTTATGTGGGACGACGTTATAACGTATTGCGTTATATGGGATGACGTTACAACGTATTACGTTATATGGGAAGACGTTATAACGTATTACGTTATATGGGATGACGCTATAACGTAATAGGTTATATAGTATAACGTTATAACGTATTACGTTATATGGTATGACTTTATAACGTAATAGGTTATATAGTATGACGTTATAACGTAATACGTTATATGGTATGACGTTATAACGTAAATAGGTTATATGGTATGACGTTATACCGAATTACGTTATATGGTATGACGTTATAACGTGAATAGGTTATATGGTATGACGTTATACCGTATTACGTTATATGGGATGACGTTATAACGTATTACGTTATATGGGATGACGTTATAACGTATTTCGTTATATGGGATGACGTTATAACGTATTCCGTTATATGGAATACCGTTATAACGTATTAGTTTATATGGTATGACGTTATAACGTAATAGGTTATATGGTATAACGTTATAACTTATTACGTTATATGGTATGACATTATAACGTAATAGGTTATATGGTATGACGTTATAACGTAATACGTTATATGGTATGACGTTATAACGTAAATAGGTTATATGGTATGATGTTATACCTAATTACGTTATATGGTATGACGTCATAACGTAAATAGGTTATATGGTATGACGTTATACCGTATTACGTTATATGGGATGACGCTATAACGCATTACGTAATATGGGATGACGTTATAACGTATTACGTTATGTGGGACGACGTTATAACGTATTGCGTTATATGGGATGACGTTATAACGTATTACGTTATATGGGATGACGTTAAAACGTATTACGTTATATGGGATGACGTTATAACGTATTACGTTATATGGTATGACGTTGTACCGAATTACGTTATATGGTATGACGTTATAACGTAAATGGGTTATATGGTATGACGTTATAACGTATTTCGTTATATGGGATGACGTTATAACGTATTCCGTTATATGGAATACCGTTATAACGTATTAGTTTATATGCTATGACGTTATACCGTATTACGTTACATGGGATGACGTTATAACGTATTACGTAATATGGGACGACGTTATAACGCATTACGTTATATGGGATGACGTTATAACGTATTCCGTTATATGGAATACCGTTATAACGTATTAGGTTATATGGTATGACGCTATAACGTATTACGTTATATGGCATGACGTTATAACGTAATACGTTATATGGTATGACGTTATAACGTAAATAGGTTATATGGTATGATGTTATACCGAATTACGTTATATGGTATGACGTTATAACGTAAATAGGTTATATGGTATGACGTTATACCGTATTACGTTATATGGGGTGACGTCATAACGCATTACGAAATATGGGATGACGTTATAACGTATTACGTTATGTGGGACGACGTTATAACGTATTGCGTTGTATGGGATGACGTTATAACGTATTACGTTATGTGGGATGACGTTATAACGTATTACGTTATATGGTATGACGTTATACCGAATTACGTTATATGGTATGACGTTATAACGTAAGTGGGTTATATGGTATGACGTTATACCGAATTACATTATATGGTATGACGTTATAACGTAGATAGGTTATATGGTATGACGTTATACCGTATTACGTTATATGGGATGACGTTATAACGTATTACGTAATATGGGACGACGTTATAACGCATTACGTTATATGGGATGACGTTATAACGTATTCCGTTATATGGAATACCGTTATAACGTATTAGGTTATATGGTATGACGCTATAACGTATTACGTTATATGGCATGACGTTATAACGTAATAAGTTATATGGGATGACGTTATAACGTATTACGTTATATGGGAAGACGTCATAACGCATTACGTAATGTGGTATGACGTTGTACCGAATTACGTTATATGGTATGACGTTATAACGTAAATGGGTTATATGGTATGACGTTATACCGAATTACGTTATATGGTATGACGTTATAACGTAAATAGGTTATATGGTATGACGTTATACCGTATTACGTTATATGGGATGACGTCATAACGCATTACGTAATGTGGGATGACGTTATAACGTATTACGTTATGTGGGACGACGTTATAACGTATTGCGTTATATGGGATGACGTTATAACGTATTACGTTATATGGGAAGACGTTTTAACGTATTACGTTATATGGTATGACGTTGTACCGAATTACGTTATATGGTATGACGTTATAACGTAAATGGGTTATATGGTATGACGTTATACCGTATTACGTTATATGGGATGACGTTATAACGCATTACGTAATGTGGGATGACGTTATAACGTATTACGTTATGTGGGACGACGTTATAACGTATTGCGTTATATGGGATGACGTTATAACGTATTACGTTATATGGGAAGACGTTATAACGTATTACGTTATATGGGATGACGTTATAACGTAATAGGTAATATAGTATAACGTTATAACGTATTACGTTATATGGTATGACGTTATAACGTAATAGGTTATATGGTATGACGTTATAACGTAATACGTTATATGGTATGACGTTATAACGTAAATAGGTTATACGGTATGACGTTATACCGTATTACGTTATATGGGATGACGTTATAACGTATTGCGTAATATGGAACGACGTTATAACGCATTACGTTATATGGGATGACGTTATAACGTATTACGTTATATGGAATACCGTTATAACGTATTAGGTTATATGGTATGACGTTATAACGTATTGCGTTATATGGGATGACGTTATACCGTATTACGTTATATGGGATGACGTTATAACGCATTACGTTATATGGGATGACGTTATAACGTATTACGTTATATGGAATACCGTTATAACGTGTTAGGTTATATGGTATGACGCTATAACGTATTACGGTATATGGCATGACGTTATAACGTATTACGTTATATGGGATGACGTTATAACGTAATAGGTTATATAGTATAACGTTATAACGTATTACGTTATATGGTATGACGTTATAACGTAATAGGTTATATGGTATGACGCTTTAACGTAATACGTTATATGGGATGACGTTATAACGCATTACGTAATGTGGGATGACGTTATAACGTATTACGTTATGTGGGACGACGTTATAACGTATTGCGTTATATGGGATGACGTTATAACGTATTACGTTATATGGGAAGACGTTATAACGTATTACGTTATATGGGATGACGTTATAACGTAATAGGTTATATAGTATAACGTTATAACGTATTACGTTATATGGTATGACGTTATAACGTAATAGGTTATATGGTATGACGTTATAACGTAATACGTTATATGGTATGACGTTATAACGTAAATAGGTTATATGGTATGACGTTATACCGAATTACGTTATATGGTATGACGTTATAACGTAAATAGGTTATATGGTATGACGTAATACCGTATTACGTTATATGGGATGACGTTATAACGCATTACGTAATATGGGATGACGTTATAACGTATTACGTTATGTGGGACGACGGTATAACGTATTGCGTTATATAGGATGACGTTATATCGTATTACGTTATATGAGATGACGCTATAACGTATTACGTTATATGGGACGACGTTATAACGTTATAAGGTATTACGTTATATGGTATGACGTTATAACGTAATAGGTTATATGGTATGACGTTATAACGTAATACGTTATATGGTATGACGTTATAACGTAAATAGGTTATATGGTATGACGTTATACCGTATTACGTTATATGGGATGACGTCATAACGCATTACGTAATGTGGGATGACGTTATAACGTATTACGTTATGTGGGACGACGTTATAACGTATTCCGTTATATGGAATACCGTTATAACGTATTAGGTTATATGGTATGACGCTATAACGTATTACGTTATATGGCATGACGTTATAACGTAATACGTTATATGGTATGACGTTATAACGTAAATAGGTTATATGGTATGATGTTATACCTAATTACGTTATATGGTATGACGTCATAACGTAAATAGGTTATATGGTATGACGTTATACCGTATTACGTTATATGGGATGACGCTATAACGCATTACGTAATATGGGATGACGTTATAACGTATTACGTTATGTGGGACGACGTTATAACGTATTGCGTTATATGGGATGACGTTATAACGTATTACGTTATATGGGAAGACGTTATAACGTATTACGTTATATGGGATGACGCTATAACGTAATAGGTTATATAGTATAACGTTATAACGTATTACGTTATATGGTATGACTTTATAACGTAAATAGGTTATATGGTATGACGTTATACCGTATTACGTTATATGGGATGACGCTATAACGCATTACGTAATATGGGATGACGTTATAACGTATTACTTTATGTGGGACGACGTGATAACGTATTGCGTTGTATAGGATGACGTTAAAACGTATTACGTTATATGGGATGACGTTATAACGTATTACGTTATATGGTATGACGTTGTACCGAATTACGTTATATGGTATGACGTTATAACGTAAATGGGTTATATGGTATGACGTTATACCGTATTACGTTATATGGGATGACGTTATAACGCATTACGTAATGTGGGATGACGTTATAACGTATTACGTTATGTGGGACGACTTTATAACGTATTGCGTTATATGGGATGACGTTACAACGTATTACGTTATATGGGAAGACGTTATAACGTATTACGTTATATGGGATGACGGTATAACGTAATAGGTTATATAGTATAACGTTATAACGTATTACGTTATATGGTATGACTTTATAACGTAATAGGTTATATAGTATGACGTTATAACGTAATACGTTATATGGTATGACGTTATAACGTAAATAGGTTATATGGTATGACGTTATACCGAATTACGTTATATGGTATGACGTTATAACGTGAATAGGTTATATGGTATGACGTTATACCGTATTACGTTATATGGGATGACGTTATAACGTATTACGTTATATGGGATGACGTTATAACGTATTTCGTTATATGGGATGACGTTATAACGTATTCCGTTATATGGAATACCGTTATAACGTATTAGTTTATATGGTATGACGTTATAACGTAATAGGTTATATGGTATAATGTTATAACTTATTACGTTATATGGTATGACATTATAACGTAATAGGTTATATGGTATGACGTTATAACGTAATACGTTATATGGTATGACGTTATAACGTAAATAGGTTATATGGTATGATGTTATACCTAATTACGTTATATGGTATGACGTCATAACGTAAATAGGTTATATGGTATGACGTTATACCGTATTACGTTATATGGGATGACGCTATAACGCATTACGTAATATGGGATGACGTTATAACGTATTACGTTATGTGGGACGACGTTATAACGTATTGCGTTATATGGGATGACGTTATAACGTATTACGTTATATGGGATGACGTTAAAACGTATTACGTTATATGGGATGACGTTATAACGTATTACGTTATATGGTATGACGTTGTACCGAATTACGTTATATGGTATGACGTTATAACGTAAATGGGTTATATGGTATGACGTTATAACGTATTTCGTTATATGGGATGACGTTATAACGTATTCCGTTATATGGAATACCGTTATAACGTATTAGTTTATATGCTATGACGTTATACCGTATTACGTTACATGGGATGACGTTATAACGTATTACGTAATATGGGACGACGTTATAACGCATTACGTTATATGGGATGACGTTATAACGTATTGCGTTGTATAGGATGACGTTAAAACGTATTACGTTATATGGGATGACGTTATAACGTATTACGTTATATGGTATGACGTTGTACCGAATTACGTTATATGGTATGACGTTATAACGTAAATGGGTTATATGGTATGACGTTATACCGTATTACGTTATATGGGATGACGTTATAACGCATTACGTAATGTGGGATGACGTTATAACGTATTACGTTATGTGGGACGACTTTATAACGTATTGCGTTATATGGGATGACGTTACAACGTATTACGTTATATGGGAAGACGTTATAACGTATTACGTTATATGGGATGACGCTATAACGTAATAGGTTATATAGTATAACGTTATAACGTATTACGTTATATGGTATGACGTTATAACGTAAATAGGTTATATGGTATGACGTTATACCGAATTACGTTATATGGTATGACGTTATAACGTGAATAGGTTATATGGTATGACGTTATACCGAATTACGTTATATGGTATGACGTTATAACGTGAATAGGTTATATGGTATGACGTTATACCGTATTACGTTATATGGGATGACGTTATAACGTATTACGTTATATGGGATGACGTTATAACGTATTTCGTTATATGGGATGACGTTATAACGTATTCCGTTATATGGAATACCGTTATAACGTATTAGTTTATATGGTATGACGTTATAACGTAATAGGTTATATGGTATAACGTTATAACTTATTACGTTATATGGTATGACATTATAACGTAATAGGTTATATGGTATGACGTTATAACGTAATACGTTATATGGTATGACGTTATAACGTAAATAGGTTATATGGTATGATGTTATACCTAATTACGTTATATGGTATGACGTCATAACGTAAATAGGTTATATGGTATGACGTTATACCGTATTACGTTATATGGGATGACGCTATAACGCATTACGTAATATGGGATGACGTTATAACGTATTACGTTATGTGGGACGACGTTATAACGTATTGCGTTATATGGGATGACGTTATAACGTATTACGTTATATGGGATGACGTTAAAACGTATTACGTTATATGGGATGACGTTATAACGTATTACGTTATATGGTATGACGTTGTACCGAATTACGTTATATGGTATGACGTTATAACGTAAATGGGTTATATGGTATGACGTTATAACGTATTTCGTTATATGGGATGACGTTATAACGTATTCCGTTATATGGAATACCGTTATAACGTATTAGTTTATATGCTATGACGTTATACCGTATTACGTTACATGGGATGACGTTATAACGTATTACGTAATATGGGACGACGTTATAACGCATTACGTTATATGGGATGACGTTATAACGTATTCCGTTATATGGAATACCGTTATAACGTATTAGGTTATATGGTATGACGCTATAACGTATTACGTTATATGGCATGACGTTATAACGTAATACGTTATATGGTATGACGTTATAACGTAAATAGGTTATATGGTATGATGTTATACCGAATTACGTTATATGGTATGACGTTATAACGTAAATAGGTTATATGGTATGACGTTATACCGTATTACGTTATATGGGGTGACGTCATAACGCATTACGAAATATGGGATGACGTTATAACGTATTACGTTATGTGGGACGACGTTATAACGTATTGCGTTGTATGGGATGACGTTATAACGTATTACGTTATGTGGGATGACGTTATAACGTATTACGTTATATGGTATGACGTTATACCGAATTACGTTATATGGTATGACGTTATAACGTAAGTGGGTTATATGGTATGACGTTATACCGAATTACATTATATGGTATGACGTTATAACGTAGATAGTTTATATGGTATGACGTTATACCGTATTACGTTATATGGGATGACGTTATAACGTATTACGTAATATGGGACGACGTTATAACGCATTACGTTATATGGGATGACGTTATAACGTATTCCGTTATATGGAATACCGTTATAACGTATTAGGTTATATGGTATGACGCTATAACGTATTACGTTATATGGCATGACGTTATAACGTAATAAGTTATATGGTATGACGTTATAACGTAAATAGGTTACATGGTACGATGTTATACCGAATTACGTTATATGGTATGACGTTATAACGTAAATAGGTTATATGGTATGACGTTATACCGTATTACGTTATATGGGATGACGTCATAACGCATTACGTAATGTGGGATGACGTTATAACGTATTACGTTATGTGGGACGACGTTATAACGTATTGCGTTATATGGGATGACGTTATAACGTATTACGTTATATGGGAAGACGTTTTAACGTATTACGTTATATGGTATGACGTTATACCGAATTACGTTATATGGTATGACGTTATAACGTAAATGGGTTATATGGTATGACGTTATACCGTATTACGTTATATGGGATGACGTTATAACGCATTACGTAATGTGGGATGACGTTATAACGTATTACGTTATGTGGGACGACGTTATAACGTATTGCGTTATATGGGATGACGTTATAACGTATTACGTTATATGGGAAGACGTTATAACGTATTACGTTATATGGGATGACGTTATAACGTAATAGGTTATATAGTATAACGTTATAACGTATTACGTTATATGGTATGACGTTATAACGTAATAGGTTATATGGTATGACGTTATAACGTAATACGTTATATGGTATGACGTTATAACGTAAATAGGTTATATGGTATGACGTTATACCGAATTACGTTATATGGTATGACGTTATAACGTAAATAGGTTATATGGTATGACGTAATACCGTATTACGTTATATGGGATGACGTTATAACGCATTACGTAATATGGGATGACGTTATAACGTATTACGTTATGTGGGACGACGGTATAACGTATTGCGTTATATAGGATGACGTTATATCGTATTACGTTATATGAGATGACGCTATAACGTATTACGTTATATGGGACGACGTTATAACGTTATAAGGTATTACGTTATATGGTATGACGTTATAACGTAATAGGTTATATGGTATGACGTTATAACGTAATACGTTATATGGTATGACGTTATAACGTAAATAGGTTATATGGTATGACGCTATACCGTATTACGTTATATGGGATGACGTTATAACTTATTACGTTATGTGGGACGACGTTATAACGTAATAGATTATATGGTATGACGTTATAACGTAATACGTTATATGGTATGACGTTATAACGTAAATAGGTTATATGGTATGACGTTATACCGAATTACGTTATATGGTATGACGTTATAACGTAAATAGGTTATATGGTATGACGTTATACCGTATTACGTTATATGGGATGACGTTATAACGAATTACGTAATATGGGATGACGTTATAACGTATTACGTTATGTGGGACGACGTTATAACGTATTGCGTTATATGGGATGACGTTATAACGTATTACGTTATATGAGATAACGTTATAACGTATTACGTATTATGGGACGACGTTATAACGTTATAAGGTATTACGTTATATGGTATGACGTTATAACGTAATAGGTTATATGGTATGACGTTACAACGTAATACGTTATATGGTATGACGTTATAACGTAATAGGTTATATGGTATGACGTTATAACGTAATACGTTATATGGTATGACGTTATAACGTAAATAGGTTATATGGTATGACGTTATACCGAATTACGTTATATGGTATGACGTTATAACGTAAATAGGTTATATGGTATGACGTAATACCGTATTACGTTATATGGGATGACGTTATAACGCATTACGTAATGTGGGATGACGTTATAACGTATTACGTTATGTGGGACGACGTTATAACGTATTGCGTTATATGGGATGACGTTACAACGTATTACGTTATATGGGAAGACGTTATAACGTATTACGTTATATGGGATGACGCTATAACGTAATAGGTTATATAGTATAACGTTATAACGTATTACGTTATATGGTATGACTTTATAACGTAATAGGTTATATAGTATGACGTTATAACGTAATACGTTATATGGTATGACGTTATAACGTAAATAGGTTATATGGTATGACGTTATACCGAATTACGTTATATGGTATGACGTTATAACGTGAATAGGTTATATGGTATGACGTTATACCGTATTACGTTATATGGGATGACGTTATAACGTATTACGTTATATGGGATGACGTTATAACGTATTTCGTTATATGGGATGACGTTATAACGTATTCCGTTATATGGAATACCGTTATAACGTATTAGTTTATATGGTATGACGTTATAACGTAATAGGTTATATGGTATAACGTTATAACTTATTACGTTATATGGTATGACATTATAACGTAATAGGTTATATGGTATGACGTTATAACGTAATACGTTATATGGTATGACGTTATAACGTAAATAGGTTATATGGTATGATGTTATACCTAATTACGTTATATGGTATGACGTCATAACGTAAATAGGTTATATGGTATGACGTTATACCGTATTACGTTATATGGGATGACGCTATAACGCATTACGTAATATGGGATGACGTTATAACGTATTACGTTATGTGGGACGACGTTATAACGTATTGCGTTATATGGGATGACGTTATAACGTATTACGTTATATGGGATGACGTTAAAACGTATTACGTTATATGGGATGACGTTATAACGTATTACGTTATATGGTATGACGTTGTACCGAATTACGTTATATGGTATGACGTTATAACGTAAATGGGTTATATGGTATGACGTTATAACGTATTTCGTTATATGGGATGACGTTATAACGTATTCCGTTATATGGAATACCGTTATAACGTATTAGTTTATATGCTATGACGTTATACCGTATTACGTTACATGGGATGACGTTATAACGTATTACGTAATATGGGACGACGTTATAACGCATTACGTTATATGGGATGACGTTATAACGTATTCCGTTATATGGAATACCGTTATAACGTATTAGGTTATATGGTATGACGCTATAACGTATTACGTTATATGGCATGACGTTATAACGTAATACGTTATATGGTATGACGTTATAACGTAAATAGGTTATATGGTATGATGTTATACCGAATTACGTTATATGGTATGACGTTATAACGTAAATAGGTTATATGGTATGACGTTATACCGTATTACGTTATATGGGGTGACGTCATAACGCATTACGAAATATGGGATGACGTTATAACGTATTACGTTATGTGGGACGACGTTATAACGTATTGCGTTGTATGGGATGACGTTATAACGTATTACGTTATGTGGGATGACGTTATAACGTATTACGTTATATGGTATGACGTTATACCGAATTACGTTATATGGTATGACGTTATAACGTAAGTGGGTTATATGGTATGACGTTATACCGAATTACATTATATGGTATGACGTTATAACGTAGATAGGTTATATGGTATGACGTTATACCGTATTACGTTATATGGGATGACGTTATAACGTATTACGTAATATGGGACGACGTTATAACGCATTACGTTATATGGGATGACGTTATAACGTATTCCGTTATATGGAATACCGTTATAACGTATTAGGTTATATGGTATGACGCTATAACGTATTACGTTATATGGCATGACGTTATAACGTAATAAGTTATATGGTATGACGTTATAACGTAAATAGGTTATATGGTATGATGTTATACCGAATTACGTTATATGGTATGACGTTATAACGTAAATAGGTTATATGGTATGACGTTATACCGTATTACGTTATATGGGATGACGTCATAACGCATTACGTAATGTGGGATGACGTTATAACGTATTACGTTATGTGGGACGACGTTATAACGTATTGCGTTATATGGGATGACGTTATAACGTATTACGTTATATGGGAAGACGTTTTAACGTATTACGTTATATGGTATGACGTTATACCGAATTACGTTATATGGTATGACGTTATAACGTAAATGGGTTATATGGTATGACGTTATACCGTATTACGTTATATGGGATGACGTTATAACGCATTACGTAATGTGGGATGACGTTATAACGTATTACGTTATGTGGGACGACGTTATAACGTATTGCGTTATATGGGATGACGTTATAACGTATTACGTTATATGGGAAGACGTTATAACGTATTACGTTATATGGGATGACGTTATAACGTAATAGGTTATATAGTATAACGTTATAACGTATTACGTTATATGGTATGACGTTATAACGTAATAGGTTATATGGTATGACGTTATAACGTAATACGTTATATGGTATGACGTTATAACGTAAATAGGTTATACGGTATGACGTTATACCGTATTACGTTATATGGGATGACGTTATAACGTATTGCGTAATATGGAACGACGTTATAACGCATTACGTTATATGGGATGACGTTATAACGTATTACGTTATATGGAATACCGTTATAACGTATTAGGTTATATGGTATGACGTTATAACGTATTGCGTTATATGGGATGACGTTATACCGTATTACGTTATATGGGATGACGTTATAACGCATTACGTTATATGGGATGACGTTATAACGTATTACGTTATATGGAATACCGTTATAACGTGTTAGGTTATATGGTATGACGCTATAACGTATTACGGTATATGGCATGACGTTATAACGTATTACGTTATATGGGATGACGTTATAACGTAATAGGTTATATAGTATAACGTTATAACGTATTACGTTATATGGTATGACGTTATAACGTAATAGGTTATATGGTATGACGCTTTAACGTAATACGTTATATGGGATGACGTTATAACGCATTACGTAATGTGGGATGACGTTATAACGTATTACGTTATGTGGGACGACGTTATAACGTATTGCGTTATATGGGATGACGTTATAACGTATTACGTTATATGGGAAGACGTTATAACGTATTACGTTATATGGGATGACGTTATAACGTAATAGGTTATATAGTATAACGTTATAACGTATTACGTTATATGGTATGACGTTATAACGTAATAGGTTATATGGTATGACGTTATAACGTAATACGTTATATGGTATGACGTTATAACGTAAATAGGTTATATGGTATGACGTTATACCGTATTACGTTATATGGGATGACGTCATAACGCATTACGTAATGTGGGATGACGTTATAACGTATTACGTTATGTGGGACGACGTTATAACGTATTCCGTTATATGGAATACCGTTATAACGTATTAGGTTATATGGTATGACGCTATAACGTATTACGTTATATGGCATGACGTTATAACGTAATACGTTATATGGTATGACGTTATAACGTAAATAGGTTATATGGTATGATGTTATACCTAATTACGTTATATGGTATGACGTCATAACGTAAATAGGTTATATGGTATGACGTTATACCGTATTACGTTATATGGGATGACGCTATAACGCATTACGTAATATGGGATGACGTTATAACGTATTACGTTATGTGGGACGACGTTATAACGTATTGCGTTATATGGGATGACGTTATAACGTATTACGTTATATGGGAAGACGTTATAACGTATTACGTTATATGGGATGACGCTATAACGTAATAGGTTATATAGTATAACGTTATAACGTATTACGTTATATGGTATGACTTTATAACGTAAATAGGTTATATGGTATGACGTTATACCGTATTACGTTATATGGGATGACGCTATAACGCATTACGTAATATGGGATGACGTTATAACGTATTACTTTATGTGGGACGACGTGATAACGTATTGCGTTGTATAGGATGACGTTAAAACGTATTACGTTATATGGGATGACGTTATAACGTATTACGTTATATGGTATGACGTTGTACCGAATTACGTTATATGGTATGACGTTATAACGTAAATGGGTTATATGGTATGACGTCATACCGTATTACGTTATATGGGATGACGTTATAACGCATTACGTAATGTGGGATGACGTTATAACGTATTACGTTATGTGGGACGACTTTATAACGTATTGCGTTATATGGGATGACGTTACAACGTATTACGTTATATGGGAAGACGTTATAACGTATTACGTTATATGGGATGACGCTATAACGTAATAGGTTATATAGTATAACGTTATAACGTATTACGTTATATGGTATGACTTTATAACGTAATAGGTTATATAGTATGACGTTATAACGTAATACGTTATATGGTATGACGTTATAACGTAAATAGGTTATATGGTATGACGTTATACCGAATTACGTTATATGGTATGACGTTATAACGTGAATAGGTTATATGGTATGACGTTATACCGTATTACGTTATATGGGATGACGTTATAACGTATTACGTTATATGGGATGACGTTATAACGTATTTCGTTATATGGGATGACGTTATAACGTATTCCGTTATATGGAATACCGTTATAACGTATTAGTTTATATGGTATGACGTTATAACGTAATAGGTTATATGGTATAACGTTATAACTTATTACGTTATATGGTATGACATTATAACGTAATAGGTTATATGGTATGACGTTATAACGTAATACGTTATATGGTATGACGTTATAACGTAAATAGGTTATATGGTATGATGTTATACCTAATTACGTTATATGGTATGACGTCATAACGTAAATAGGTTATATGGTATGACGTTATACCGTATTACGTTATATGGGATGACGCTATAACGCATTACGTAATATGGGATGACGTTATAACGTATTACGTTATGTGGGACGACGTTATAACGTATTGCGTTATATGGGATGACGTTATAACGTATTACGTTATATGGGATGACGTTAAAACGTATTACGTTATATGGGATGACGTTATAACGTATTACGTTATATGGTATGACGTTGTACCGAATTACGTTATATGGTATGACGTTATAACGTAAATGGGTTATATGGTATGACGTTATAACGTATTTCGTTATATGGGATGACGTTATAACGTATTCCGTTATATGGAATACCGTTATAACGTATTAGTTTATATGCTATGACGTTATACCGTATTACGTTACATGGGATGACGTTATAACGTATTACGTAATATGGGACGACGTTATAACGCATTACGTTATATGGGATGACGTTATAACGTATTCCGTTATATGGAATACCGTTATAACGTATTAGGTTATATGGTATGACGCTATAACGTATTACGTTATATGGCATGACGTTATAACGTAATACGTTATATGGTATGACGTTATAACGTAAATAGGTTATATGGTATGATGTTATACCGAATTACGTTATATGGTATGACGTTATAACGTAAATAGGTTATATGGTATGACGTTATACCGTATTACGTTATATGGGGTGACGTCATAACGCATTACGAAATATGGGATGACGTTATAACGTATTACGTTATGTGGGACGACGTTATAACGTATTGCGTTGTATGGGATGACGTTATAACGTATTACGTTATGTGGGATGACGTTATAACGTATTACGTTATATGGTATGACGTTATACCGAATTACGTTATATGGTATGACGTTATAACGTAAGTGGGTTATATGGTATGACGTTATACCGAATTACATTATATGGTATGACGTTATAACGTAGATAGTTTATATGGTATGACGTTATACCGTATTACGTTATATGGGATGACGTTATAACGTATTACGTAATATGGGACGACGTTATAACGCATTACGTTATATGGGATGACGTTATAACGTATTCCGTTATATGGAATACCGTTATAACGTATTAGGTTATATGGTATGACGCTATAACGTATTACGTTATATGGCATGACGTTATAACGTAATAAGTTATATGGTATGACGTTATAACGTAAATAGGTTACATGGTACGATGTTATACCGAATTACGTTATATGGTATGACATTATAACGTAAATAGGTTATATGGTATGACGTTATACCGTATTACGTTATATGGGATGACGTCATAACGCATTACGTAATGTGGGATGACGTTATAACGTATTACGTTATGTGGGACGACGTTATAACGTATTGCGTTATATGGGATGACGTTATAACGTATTACGTTATATGGGAAGACGTTTTAACGTATTACGTTATATGGTATGACGTTATACCGAATTACGTTATATGGTATGACGTTATAACGTAAATGGGTTATATGGTATGACGTTATACCGTATTACGTTATATGGGATGACGTTATAACGCATTACGTAATGTGGGATGACGTTATAACGTATTACGTTATGTGGGACGACGTTATAACGTATTGCGTTATATGGGATGACGTTATAACGTATTACGTTATATGGGAAGACGTTATAACGTATTACGTTATATGGGATGACGTTATAACGTAATAGGTTATATAGTATAACGTTATAACGTATTACGTTATATGGTATGACGTTATAACGTAATAGGTTATATGGTATGACGTTATAACGTAATACGTTATATGGTATGACGTTATAACGTAAATAGGTTATATGGTATGACGTTATACCGAATTACGTTATATGGTATGACGTTATAATGTAAATAGGTTATATGGTATGACGTAATACCGTATTACGTTATATGGGATGACGTTATAACGCATTACGTAATATGGGATGACGTTATAACGTATTACGTTATGTGGGACGACGGTATAACGTATTGCGTTATATAGGATGACGTTATATCGTATTACGTTATATGAGATGACGCTATAACGTATTACGTTATATGGGACGACGTTATAACGTTATAAGGTATTACGTTATATGGTATGACGTTATAACGTAATAGGTTATATGGTATGACGTTATAACGTAATACGTTATATGGTATGACGTTATAACGTAAATAGGTTATATGGTATGACGCTATACCGTATTACGTTATATGGGATGACGTTATAACTTATTACGTTATGTGGGACGACGTTATAACGTAATAGATTATATGGTATGACGTTATAACGTAATACGTTATATGGTATGACGTTATAACGTAAATAGGTTATATGGTATGACGTTATACCGAATTACGTTATATGGTATGACGTTATAACGTAAATAGGTTATATGGTATGACGTTATACCGTATTACGTTATATGGGATGACGTTATAACGAATTACGTAATATGGGATGACGTTATAACGTATTACGTTATGTGGGACGACGTTATAACGTATTGCGTTATATGGGATGACGTTATAACGTATTACGTTATATGAGATAACGTTATAACGTATTACGTATTATGGGACGACGTTATAACGTTATAAGGTATTACGTTATATGGTATGACGTTATAACGTAATAGGTTATATGGTATGACGTTACAACGTAATACGTTATATGGTATGACGTTATAACGTAATAGGTTATATGGTATGACGTTATAACGTAATACGTTATATGGTATGACGTTATAACGTAAATAGGTTATATGGTATGACGTTATACCGAATTACGTTATATGGTATGACGTTATAACGTAAATAGGTTATATGGTATGACGTAATACCGTATTACGTTATATGGGATGACGTTATAACGCATTACGTAATATGGGATGACGTTATAACGTATTACGTTATGTGGGACGACGTTATAACGTATTGCGTTATATAGGATGACGTTATATCGTATTACGTTATATGAGATGACGTTATAACGTATTACGTTATGTAATATCGTGATGTAATATGTTTACAAAACGTGGACAATAGAGATGTTAATCAGACAGAAGAGACGATTGTGGCTTAACTTGAACCATTCATACCAAACGTACAGAACACAGCGCAATCCACACTCTCTCGGCAACGCCACTCGCAACCTCCGTCTCCGCTCGACTCGCACTCGGCTTCTCGACTCGCACCCTGCTTTTCGACTCGCACTCTGTTTCTCGACTAACTGTTGTCGCATTCCATTGCCCTTTTCCTAGGCCCACCGCACACGTGTTCTGCAGACGCTCGTGGCCAGGGTCACGTAGGTCTTTTCCACGAAACTATGCACTTGAAAAGACCGATGACACATTGATGGGCCCGACGGCGCCCCGGCTCTCGCGACACTGTTCATAGTTCGTCCGATATTTCCCAGGCCTTTCGTCCACGATACTACATTCGGCCATCCTGCAATAACATCTGCCCTCAGATGTTGCCTTCTATCTCGCTGTCATCAGATGCGTCACTTTCGGCATTTAGGACCCAAGGTTTCATAAAATCGAGGTGTGCACGGGTCCTTCCTTAGGTACTGCTTCGCACGCTTTCTTCTTTTCTTGTAATTTCGCAGGTTCCCTTCTAGCTTACCTATGTTTCGCTCGGTTAGGCTACAGTCAAGGCAGTTGGATACCATGTGTTCGCCCTTCTCGCGCAACCCCTTGAACCAGAAGTCCTTCTTGACCATAGCTTCTGTTTTGGTAACCTCGAAATGCCCACGCTCGTGCGCTTGCCTGACTACCTGAGCCCGCATCGCCTTCCATACTACTATTAGCACATCGTCCTCACACTCCTTATACAAAATATTGTTTCTTACTACCTGCCCATCGGCCTGACTGCACGTTGCGGCGTCCAAAATCCTACGGACTTCAGTGTCCTTGTTCTGTGCCCTTCTCAACCGTGCAATCAGCCCGTCTTCACTCTCCGTTACATACATAGTGCTCGGCAGGGGGTTCCTACTCGGAGCATCTACATGCTGCATACTTTTCCCCGGCCGATGACACGCCTGATACTTAATCTCGCCTAGTAACAAGGCCCATCTAGCCACACGCACACACAAATCTTTCTTTCTAACTACACCTATCGGACTCGCATACTCCAAGTCTGACGATTTGATGACACCCTCGTTTGTCCACGCTTCCATCAAATCATCTTCTTCCTTTCTTTCCGACGGCGCCAGTCTTCGCGGTCTTCGCGCTACCGGCTTGTCGCTTTCCAAAACTACTTTTTCGGTTATTCCGACGTCTCGCTTCTTCTCCGGCCTATACCCCCTAACGATATCGCGAATCGCTTCACGATAATGCGGTTCCCGTACGTGTGTCAGGTCTGTTTCGTCGGTCTGTTCTACCGCGTTTACCCTCAGTACATCCGGCGCGTCCTCGTGACCGTCGGTCTGATCGTCGAGTCGTAAAAATGTCACCTCGCCCCGTTTGACTCGCAACTCTACCTGGTCTAAAAAGTCGGTACCTAAGAGTAGACTGTGTCTTGTCATTACCTTATTCGAGACAACATGCAGAGTGACAGTAAAGTCGTACCCGTCGACCGTCATTACCCTTGTGAACTCGCCCCAGGTACTATTGCCAGCGGAACCAAAACCATCAAACTTAAGTTTGCAGTTTCCCAGAGGTGGTGATCCTAACCTCACATACTCATCCGCTCGTATGAACGTAAGGTCACTACCTGTATCCACTAACGAGACAAACCTGCAGCCATCTATCGACACGTCCTTCACGTACTTTTTCCTCTCCGGTCTTGAGATTACGTAAGTCTTTACTTGTCGCGCTGTACAATTCGCCGCCACATGTCCAAATCCGCTGCACTTGAAACACCTAACACCTTCTCCCCTCTCCGGACACTTAACACTCAGGTGATCCTCACTACCGCAGATGAAGCATCTTCTTTTCTTCATTGCATCTACAGATTGACTGGGCTTCCCGTTCTTCTGGGTTTTAGCCGGCTTCACACTCGACTTTGCTCTGCGACTCTTCTGCTCTTCGTACATTACTAACCTCTTCCTCAACTCTTTGATTGACGTAGCGCCGTACAATACAGCCTTATTGTTCTCGTCGTCTATTATTCCATCCACTATGTATTCCACCTTTGCTTCCTCCTCCATGTCCACATGGCTAGCTATTTCGAGCATACGGTAAATGTAAGCCAAACATGCTTCATCACTCTCCTTTTTTGTTTCTTCAAGTTTCTGATGAACTTGCCTACTGTTGACTTTCCTCGAAAATTCTTTCACTAGCCCCCTCTTCAACTCATGCCAAGTCCTGGCATGACACTCGAAGCTCGCAAATATTTTCGCTGATCCCTTCAGCAGCTTCCTGGCGTAGACTGCCTTCTGCCCATCCGACCACATGCACGTATCAGCGACTTCCTCGAACGACTCGAACCATCGTTCGACATTTTCACCTCTGTTGCCACTAAACGGCTCTAATGCATCTTCGACGTCTCTAAAACTCAGCGTCGAACCAACACATGCCCTTCGACAACATTCGTCACGGCCCTGATACAACCTTCGCGTACCTCTCTTGTATCCTCTGGCGTTTTTTCTGTCATCTTCATCCTCACTTTCGTCGTCGCTTTCTTCTTCCGACGATATGTCATTACCATCCATGGCCGCTCGTAGCCGTGCGCGTAACTCTACTTTTCTTCCCGTCGTTTTTAAACCCAAACTAGCGAGGCGCTCCTTCAACTCCTTCGTATTCATTTTCTCAACATCCTCATCTTCGTTGCAATCACGCTCAGCTCTCTGTACATTTTCTAAATCTCGTTGACCGGTTAGCACTTCACCGCCCGTCGATCCCTTACGATACGATTGTCCAGCCCTACACGCCCGATTCAGCCTTGCAATCAGCACTGACCTCGCACCCGATATAGGGAGGTTCATTCGCGCGAGCTTATTCCTCAGCTCCTCCAGCGTCGAACCCTCTTCACCCGACAATCGTTCGTCCCCGACGTTGGCCATTTTTCACACAACACAAACTTAAACAGTCAACGATATCGTCTTTTACCGCACCGCGTACCGGTAAATTCACAACTAGCTCGAATAGCTCTGTTAAACCGTTCCGTTTTCTGTCTTGTCCAATCCCGGCTGAGCCCCCAAAAATATGTAATATCGTGATGTAATATGTTTACAAAACGTGGACAATAGAGATGTTAATCAGACAGAAGAGACGATTGTGGCTTAACTTGAACCATTCATACCAAACGTACAGAACACAGCGCAATCCACACTCTCTCGGCAACGCCACTCGCAACCTCCGTCTCCGCTCGACTCGCACTCGGCTTCTCGACTCGCACCCTGCTTTTCGACTCGCACTCTGTTTCTCGACTAACTGTTGTCGCATTCCATTGCCCTTTTCCTAGGCCCACCGCACACGTGTTCTGCAGACGCTCGTGGCCAGGGTCACGTAGGTCTTTTCCACGAAACTATGCACTTGAAAAGACCGATGACACATTGATGGGCCCGACGGCGCCCCGGCTCTCGCGACACTGTTCATAGTTCGTCCGATATTTCCCAGGCCTTTCGTCCACGATACTACAGTTATATGGGACGACGTTAAAACGTTATAAGGTATTACGTTATATGGTATGACGTTATAACGTAATAGGTTATATGGTATGACGTTATAACGTAATACGTTATATGGTATGACGTTATAACGTAAATAGGTTATATGGTATGACGCTATACCGTATTACGTTATATGGGATGACGTTATAACTTATTACGTTATGTGGGACGACGTTATAACGTAATAGATTATATGGTATGACGTTATAACGTAATACGTTATATGGTATGACGTTATAACGTAAATAGGTTATATGGTATGACGTTATACCGAATTACGTTATATGGTATGACGTTATAACGTAAATAGGTTATATGGTATGACGTTATACCGTATTACGTTATATGGGATGACGTTATAACGAATTACGTAATATGGGATGACGTTATAACGTATTACGTTATGTGGGACGACGTTATAACGTATTGCGTTATATGGGATGACGTTATAACGTATTACGTTATATGAGATGACGTTATAACGTATTACGTATTATGGGACGACGTTATAACGTTATAAGGTATTACGTTATATGGTATGACGTTATAGCGTAATAGGTTATATGGTATGACGTTACAACGTAATACGTTATATGGTATGACGTTATAACGTAAATAGGTTATATGGTATGACGTTATACCGTATTACGTTATATGGGATGACGTTATAACGTATTACGTTATGTGGGACGACGTTATAACGTAATAGGTTATATGGTATGACGTTATAACGTAATACGTTATATGGTATGACGTTATAACGTAAATAGGTTATATGGTATGACGTTATACCGTATTAAGTTATATGGGATGACGTTATAACGTATTACGTAATATGGGACGACGTTATAACGCATTACGTTATATGGGATGACGTTATAACGTATTCCGTTATATGGAATACCGTTATAACGTATTAGGTTATATGGTATGACGTTATAGCGTATTACGTTATATGGCATGACGTTATAACGTAATACGTTATATGGGATGACGTTATAACGTATTACGTAATATGGGATGACGTTGTAACGTATTACGTTATGTGGGACGACGATATAACGTATTGCGTTATATGGGATGACGTTATAACGTATTACGTTATATGGGATGACGTTATAACGTAATAGGTTATATGGTATAACGTTGTAACGTAATAGGTTATATGGTATGACGTTATAACGTAATACGTTATATGGTATGACGTTATAACGTAAATAGGTTATATGTTATGACGTTATACCGTATTACGTTATATAGGATGACGTTATAACGTATTACGTAATATGGGATGACGTTATAACGTATTACGTTATGTGGGACGACGTTATAACGTATTGCGTTATATGTTATGACGTTATAACGTATTACGTAATATGGGATGACGTTATAACGTATTACGTTATGTGTGACGACGTTATAACGTATTGCGCTATATGGGATGACGCTATAACGTATTACGTTATATGGGATGACGTTATAACGTATTACGTTATATGGGATGACGTTATAACGTAATAGGTTATATGGTATAACGTTATAACGTATTACGTTATATGGTATGACGTTATAACGTAATAGGTTATATGGTATGACGTTATAACGTAATACGTTATATGGTATGACGTTATAACGTAATAGGTTATATGGTGTGACGTTATAACGTAATACGTTATGTGGTATGACGTTATAACGTAAATAGGTTATATGGTATGACGTTATACCGTATTACGTTATATGGGATGACGTTATAACGCATTACGTAATATGGGATGACGTTATAACGTATTACGTTATGTGGGACGACGTTATAACGTATTGCGTTATATGTTATGACGTTATAACGTATTACGTAATATGGGATGACGTTATAACGTATTACGTTATGTGTGACGACGTTATAACGTATTGCGCTATATGGGATGACGTTATAACGTATTACGTTATATGGGATGACGTTATAACGTATTACGTTATATGGGATGACGTTATAACGTAATAGGTTATATGGTATAACGTTATGACGTATTACGTTATATGGTATGACGTTATAACGTAATAGGTTATATGGTATGACGTTATAACGTAATACGTTATATGGTATGACGTTATAACGTAAATAGGTTATATGTTATGACGTTATACCGTATTACGTTATATGGGATGACGTTATAACGTATTACGTAATATGGCACGACGTTATAACGCATTACGTTATATGGGATGACGTTATAACGTATTCCGTTATATGGAATACCGTTATAACGTGTTAGGTTATATGGTATGACGTTATAGCATATTACGTTATATGGCATGACGTTATAACGTAATACGTTATATGGTATGACGTTATAACGTAAATAGGTTATATGGTATGATGTTATACCGAATTACGTTATATGGTATGACGTTATAACGTAAATAGGTTATATGGTATGACGTTATAACGTATTACGTTATATGGGATGACGTTATAACGTATTACGTTATATGGGATGACGTTATAACGTATTACGTTATATGGGATGACGTTATAACGTATTACGTTATATGGGATGACGTTATAACGTATTCCGTTATATGGAATACCGTTATAACGTATTAGTTTATATGGTATGACGTTATAACGTAATAGGTTATATGGTATAACGTTATAACGTATTACGTTATATGGTATGACGTTATAACGTAATAGGTTATATGGTATGACGTTTTAACGTAATACGTTTTATGGTATGACGTTATAACGTAAATAGGTTATATGGTATGACGTTATACCGTATTACGTTATATGGGATGACGTTATAACGCATTACGTAATATGGGATGACGTTATAACGTATTACGTTATGTGGGACGACGTTATAACGTATTGCGTTATATGGGATGACGTTATAACGTATTACGTAATACGGGATGACGTTATAACGTATTACGTTATGTGGGACGACGTTATAACGTATTGCGTTATATGGGATGACGTTATAACGTATTACGTTATATGGGATGACGTTATAACGTATTACGTTATATGGGATGACGTTATAACGTAATAGGTTATATGGTATAACGTTATAACGTATTACGTTATATGGTATGACGTTAGAACGTAATAGGTTATATGGTATGACATTATAACGTAATACGTTATATGGTATGACGTTATAACGTAAATATTTTATATGTTATGACGTTATACCGTATTACGTTATATGGGATGACGTTAGAACGTATTACGTAATATGGCACGACGTTATAACGCATTACGTTATATGGGATGACGTTATTACGTATTCCGTTATATGGAATACCGTTATAACGTGTTAGGTTATATGGTATGACGTTATAGCATATTACGTTATATGGCATGACGTTATAACGTAATACGTTATATGGTATGACGTTATAACGTAAATAGGTTATATGGTATGATGTTATACCGAATTACGTTATATGGCATGACGTTATAACGTAAATGGGTTATATGGTATGACGTTATACCGTATTACGTTATATGGGATGACGTTATAACGTATTACGTAATATGGCACGACGTTATAACGCATTACGTTATATGGGATGACGTTATTACGTATTCCGTTATATGGAATACCGTTATAACGTGTTAGGTTATATGGTATGACGTTATAGCATATTACGTTATATGGCATGACGTTATAACGTAATACGTTATATGGTATGACGTTATAACGTAAATAGGTTATATGGTATGATGTTATACCGAATTACGTTATATGGCATGACGTTATAACGTAAATGGGTTATATGGTATGACGTTATACCGTATTACGTTATATGGGATGACGTTATAACGCATTACGTAATGTGGGATGACGTTATAACGTATTACGTTATGTGGGACGACGTTATAACGTATTGCGTTATATGGGATGACGTTATAACGTATTACGTTATATGGGAAGACGTTATACCGACTTACGTTATATGGTATGACGTTATAACGTAAATAGGTTATATGGTATGACGTAATACCGTATTACGTTATATGGGATGACGTTATAACGCATTACGTAATATGGGATGACGTTATAACGTATTACGTTATGTGGGACGACGTTATAACGTATTGCGTTATATAGGATGACGTTATATCGTATTACGTTATATGAGATGACGTTATAACGTATTACGTTATATGGGACGACGTTATAACGTTATAAGGTATTACGTTATATGGTATGACGTTATAACGTAATAGGTTATATGGTATGACGTTATAACGTAATACGTTATATGGTATGACGTTATAACGTAAATAGGTTATATGGTATGACGTTATACCGTATTACGTTATATGGGATGACGTTATAACGTATTACGTTATGTGGGACGACGTTATAACGTAATAGGTTATATGGTATGACGTTATAACGTAATACGTTATATGGTATGACTTTATAACGTAAATAGGTTATATGGTATGACGTTATACCATATTAAGTTATATGGGATGACGTTATAACGTATTACGTAATATGGGACGACGTTATAACGCATTACGTTATATGGGATGACGTTATAACGTATTCCGTTATATGGAATACTGTTATAACGTATTAGGTTATATGGTATGACGTTATAGCGTATTACGTTATATGGCATGACGTTATAACGTAATACGTTATATGGGATGACGTTATAACGTATTACGTAATATGGGATGACGTTGTAACGTATTACGTTATGTGGGACGACGATATAACGTATTGCGTTATATGGGATGACGTTATAACGTATTACGTTATATGGGATGACGTTATAACGTAATAGGTTATATGGTATGACGTTGTAACGTAATACGTTATATGGTATGACATTATAACGTAAATGGTTTATATGTTATGACGTTATACCGTATTACGTTATATGGGATGACGTTATAACGTATTACGTAATATGGGATGACGTTATAACGTATTACGTTATGTGTGACGACGTTATAACGTATTGCGTTATATGGGATGACGTTATAACGTATTACGTTATGTGGGACGACGTTATAACGTAATAGATTATATGGTATGACGTTATAACGTAATACGTTATATGGTATGACGTTATAACGTAAATAGGTTATATGGTATGACGTTATACCGAATTACGTTATATGGTATGACGTTATAACGTAAATAGGTTATATGGTATGACGTTATACCGTATTACGTTATATGGGATGACGTTATAACGAATTACGTAATATGGGATGACGTTATAACGTATTACGTTATGTGGGACGACGTTATAACGTATTGCGTTATATGGGATGACGTTATAACGTATTACGTTATATGAGATGACGTTATAACGTATTACGTATTATGGGACGACGTTATAACGTAAATAGGTTATATGGTATGACGTTATACCGTATTACGTTATATGGGTTGACGTTATAACGAATTACGTAATATGGGATGACGTTATAACGTATTACGTTATGTGGGACGACGTTATAACGTATTGCGTTATATGGGATGACGTTATAACGTATTACGTTATATGAGATGACGTTATAACGTATTACGTATTATGGGACGACGTTATAACGTTATAAGGTATTACGTTATATGGTATGACGTTATAACGTAATAGGTTATATGGTATGACGTTACAACGTAATACGTTATATGGTATGACGTTATAACGTAAATAGGTTATATGGTATGACGTTATACCGTATTACGTTATATGGGATGACGTTATAACGTATTACGTTATGTGGGACGACGTTATAACGTAATAGGTTATATGGTATGACGTTATAACGTAATACGTTATATGGTATGACGTTATAACGTAAATAGGTTATATGGTATGACGTTATACCGTACTAAGTTATATGGGATGACGTTATAACGTATTACGTAATATGGGACGACGTTATAACGCATTACGTTATATGGGATGACGTTATAACGTATTCCGTTATATGGAATACCGTTATAACGTATTAGGTTATATGGTATGACGTTATAGCGTATTACGTTATATGCCATGACGTTATAACGTAATACGTTATATGGGATGACGTTATAACGTATTACGTAATATGGGATGACGTTGTAACGTATTACGTTATGTGGGACGACGATATAACGTATTGCGTTATATGGGATGACGTTATAACGTATTACGTTATATGGGATGACGTTATAACGTAATAGGTTATATGGTATAACGTTGTAACGTAATAGGTTATATGGTATGACGTTATAACGTAATACGTTATATGGTATGACGTTATAACGTAAATAGGTTATATGTTATGACGTTATACCGTATTACGTTATATGAGATGACGTTATAACGTATTACGTAATATGGGATGACGTTATAACGTATTACGTTATGTGTGACGACGTTATAACGTATTGCGTTATATGGGATGACGTTATAACGTATTACGTTATATGGGATGACGTTATAACGTATTACGTTATATGGGATGACGTTATAACGTAATAGGTTATATGGTATAACGTTATAACGTATTACGTTATATGGTATGACGTTATAACGTAATAGGTTATATGGTATGACGTTATAACGTAATACGTTATATGGTATGACGTTATAACGTAATAGGTTATATGATGTGACGTTATAACGTAATACGTTATATGGTATGACGTTATAACGTAAATAGGTTATATGGTATGACGTTATACCGTATTACGTTATATGGGATGACGTTATAACGCATTACGTAATATGGGATGACGTTATAACGTATTACGTTATGTGGGACGACGTTATAACGTATTGCGTTATATGTTATGACGTTATAACGTATTACGTAATATGGGATGACGTTATAACGTATTACGTTTTGTGTGACGACGTTATAACGTATTGCGTTATATGGGATGACGTTATAACGTATTACGTTATATGGGATGACGTTATAACGTATTACGTTATATGGGGTGACGTTATAACGTAATAGGTTATATGGTATAACGTTATGACGTATTACGTTATATGGTATGACGTTATAACGTAATAGGTTATATGGTATGACGTTATAACGTAATACGTTATATGGTATGACGTTATAACGTAAATAGTTTATATGTTATGACGTTATACCGTATTACGTTATATGGGATGACGTTATAACGTATTACGTAATATGGCACGACGTTATAACGCATTACGTTATATGGGATGACGTTATAACGTATTCCGTTATATCGAATACCGTTATAACGTGTTAGGTTATATGGTATGACGTTATAGCATATTACGTTATATGGCATGACGTTATAACGTAATACGTTATATGGTATGACGTTATAACGTAAATAGGTTGTATGGTATGATGTTATACCGAATTACGTTATATGGTATGACGTTATAACGTAAATAGGTTATATGGTATGACGTTATAACGTATTACGTTATATGGGATGACGTTATAACGTATTACGTTATATGGGATGACGTTATAACGTATTACGTTATATGGGATGACGTTATAACGTATTACGTTATAACGTATTCCGTTATATGGAATACCGTTATAACGTATTAGTTTATATGGTATGTCGTTATAACGTAATAGGTTATATGGTATAACGTTATAACGTATTACGTTATATGGTATGACGTTATAACGTAATAGGTTATATGGTATGACGTTTTAACGTAATACGTTATATGGTATGACGTTATAACGTAAATAGGTTATATGGTATGACGTTATACCGTATTACGTTATATGGGATGACGTTATAACGTATTACGTTATGTGGGACGACGTTATAACGTATTGCGTTATATGGGATGACGTTATAACGTATTACGTAATACGGGATGACGTTATAACGTATTACGTTATGTGGGACGACGTTATAACGTATTGCGTTATATGGGATGACGTTATAACGTATTACGTTATATGGGATGACGTTATAACGTATTACGTTATATGGGATGACGTTATAACGTATTACGTTATGTGGGACGACGTTATAACGTAATAGGTTATATGGTATGACGTTATAACGTAATACGTTATATGGTATGACTTTATAACGTAAATAGGTTATATGGTATGACGTTATACCATATTAAGTTATATGGGATGACGTTATAACGTATTACGTAATATGGGACGACGTTATAACGCATTACGTTATATGGGATGACGTTATAACGTATTCCGTTATATGGAATACCGTTATAACGTATTAGGTTATATGGTATGACGTTATAGCGTATGACGTTATATGGCATGACGTTATAACGTAATACGTTATATGGTATGACGTTATAACGTAAATAGGTTATATGTTATGACGTTATACCGTATTACGTTATATGGGATGACGTTATAACGTATTACGTAATATGGGATGACGTTATAACGTATTACGTTATGTGTGACGACGTTATAACGTATTGCGTTATATGGGATGACGTTATAACGTATTACGTTATGTGGGACGACGTTATAACGTAATAGATTATATGGTATGACGTTATAACGTAATACGTTATATGGTATGACGTTATAACGTAAATAGGTTATATGGTATGACGTTATACCGAATTACGTTATATGGTATGACGTTATAACGTAAATAGGTTATATGGTATGACGTTATACCGTATTACGTTATATGGGATGACGTTATAACGAATTACGTAATATGGGATGACGTTATAACGTATTACGTTATGTGGGACGACGTTATAACGTATTGCGTTATATGGGATGACGTTATAACGTATTACGTTATATGAGATGACGTTATAACGTATTACGTATTATGGGACGACGTTATAACGTAAATAGGTTATATGGTATGACGTTATACCGTATTACGTTATATGGGATGACGTTATAACGAATTACGTAATATGGGATGACGTTATAACGTATTACGTTATGTGGGACGACGTTATAACGTATTACGTAATATGGGATGACGTTGTAACGTATTACGTTATGTGGGACGACGATATAACGTATTGCGTTATATGGGATGACGTTATAACGTATTACGTTATATGGGATGACGTTATAACGTAATAGGTTATATGGTATAACGTTATAACGTAATAGGTTATATGGTATGACGTTATAACGTAATACGTTATATGGTATGACGTTATAACGTAAATAGGTTATATGTTATGACGTTATACCGTATTACGTTATATGGGATGACGTTATAACGTATTACGTAATATGGGATGACGTTATAACGTATTACGTTATGTGTGACGACGTTATAACGTATTGCGTTATATGGGATGACGTTATAACGTATTACGTTATGTGGGACGACGTTATAACGTAATAGATTATATGGTATGACGTTATAACGTAATACGTTATATGGTATGACGTTATAACGTAAATAGGTTATATGGTATGACGTTATACCGAATTACGTTATATGGTATGACGTTATAACGTAAATAGGTTATATGGTATGACGTTATACCGTATTACGTTATATGGGATGACGTTATAACGAATTACGTAATATGGGATGACGTTATAACGTATTACGTTATGTGGGACGACGTTATAACGTATTGCGTTATATGGGATGACGTTATAACGTATTACGTTATATGAGATGACGTTATAACGTATTACGTATTATGGGACGACGTTATAACGTTATAAGGTATTACGTTATATGGTATGACGTTATAACGTAATAGGTTATATGGTATGACGTTACAACGTAATACGTTATATGGTATGACGTTATAACGTAAATAGGTTATATGGTATGACGTTATACCGTATTACGTTATATGGGATGACGTTATAACGTATTACGTTATGTGGGACGACGTTATAACGTAATAGGTTATATGGTATGACGTTATAACGTAATACGTTATATGGTATGACGTTATAACGTAAATAGGTTATATGGTATGACGTTATACCGTACTAAGTTATATGGGATGACGTTATAACGTATTACGTAATATGGGACGACGTTATAACGCATTACGTTATATGGGATGACGTT
The DNA here is from genome assembly GCF_051014615.1 of Bombus vancouverensis nearcticus. NCBI lineage: Eukaryota > Metazoa > Arthropoda > Insecta > Hymenoptera > Apidae > Bombus > Bombus vancouverensis. The sequence continues at coordinate 43,031 of NC_134911.1, read as the reverse complement.
ATAACGTATTCCGTTATATGGAATACCGTTATAACGTATTAGGTTATATGGTATGACGTTATAGCGTATTACGTTATATGGCATGACGTTATAACGTAATACGTTATATGGGATGACGTTATAACGTATTACGTAATATGGGATGACTCTGTAACGTATTACGTTATGTGGGACGACGATATAACGTATTGCGTTATATGGGATGACGTTATAACGTATTACGTTATATGGGATGACGTTATAACGTAATAGGTTATATGGTATAACGTTGTAACGTAATAGGTTATATGGTATGACGTTATAACGTAATACGTTATATGGTATGACGTTATAACGTAAATAGGTTATATGTTATGACGTTATACCGTATTACGTTATATGAGATGACGTTATAACGTATTACGTAATATGGGATGACGTTATAACGTATTACGTTATGTGTGACGACGTTATAACGTATTGCGTTATATGGGATGACGTTATAACGTATTACGTTATATGGGATGACGTTATAACGTATTACGTTATATGGGATGACGTTATAACGTAATAGGTTATATGGTATAACGTTATAACGTATTACGTTATATGGTATGACGTTATAACGTAATAGGTTATATGGTATGACGTTATAACGTAATACGTTATATGGTATGACGTTATAACGTAATAGGTTATATGGTGTGACGTTATAACGTAATACGTTATATGGTATGACGTTATAACGTAAATAGGTTATATGGTATGACGTTATACCGTATTACGTTATATGGGATGACGTTATAACGCATTACGTAATATGGGATGACGTTATAACGTATTACGTTATGTGGGACGACGTTATAACGTATTGCGTTATATGTTATGACGTTATAACGTATTACGTAATATGGGATGACGTTATAACGTATTACGTTATGTGTGACGACGTTATAACGTATTGCGTTATATGGGATGACGTTATAACGTATTACGTTATATGGGATGACGTTATAACGTATTACGTTATATGGGATGACGTTATAACGTAATAGGTTATATGGTATAACGTTATGACGTATTACGTTATATGGTATGACGTTATAACGTAATAGGTTATATGGTATGACGTTATAACGTAATACGTTATATGGTATGACGTTATAACGTAAATAGGTTATATGTTATGACGTTATACCGTATTACGTTATATGGGATGACGTTATAACGTATTACGTAATATGGCACGACGTTATAACGCATTACGTTATATGGGATGACGTTATAACGTATTCCGTTATATGGAATACCGTTATAACGTGTTAGGTTATATGGTATGACGTTATAGCATATTACGTTATATGGCATGACGTTATAACGTAATACGTTATATGGTATGACGTTATAACGTAAATAGGTTATATGGTATGATGTTATACCGAATTACGTTATATGGTATGACGTTATAACGTAAATAGGTTATATGGTATGACGTTATAACGTATTACGTTATATGGGATGACGTTATAACGTATTACGTTATATGGGATGACGTTATAACGTATTACGTTATATGGGATGACGTTATAACGTATTACGTTATATGGGATGACGTTATAACGTATTCCGTTATATGGAATACCATTATAACGTATTAGTTTATATGGTATGACGTTATAACGTAATAGGTTATATGGTATAACGTTATAACGTATTACGTTATATGGTATGACGTTATAACGTAATAGGTTATATGGTATGACGTTTTAACGTAATACGTTATATGGTATGACGTTATAACGTAAATAGGTTATATGGTATGACGTTATACCGTATTACGTTATATGGGATGACGTTATAACGTATTACGTTATGTGGGACGACGTTATAACGTATTGCGTTATATGGGATGACGTTATAACGTATTACGTAATACGGGATGACGTTATAACGTATTACGTTATGTGGGACGACGTTATAACGTATTGCGTTATATGGGATGACGTTATAACGTATTACGTTATATGGGATGACGTTATAACGTATTACGTTATATGGGATGACGTTATAACGTAATAGGTTATATGGTATAACGTTATAACGTATTACGTTATATGGTATGACGTTAGAACGTAATAGGTTATATGGTATGACGTTATAACGTAATACGTTATATGGTATGACGTTATAACGTAAATATTTTATATGTTATGACGTTATACCGTATTACGTAATATGGGATGACGTTATAACGTATTACGTTATGTGGGATGACGTTATAACGTATTACGTAATACGGGATGACGTTATAACGTAATAGGTTATATGGTATGACGTTATAACGTAATACGTTATATGGTATGACGTTATAACGTAAATAGGTTATATGGTATGACGTTATACCGTATTAAGTTATATGGGATGACGTTATAACGTATTACGTAATATGGGACGACGTTATAACGCATTACGTTATATGGGATGACGTTATAACGTATTCCGTTATATGGAATACCGTTATAACGTATTAGGTTATATGGTATGACGTTATAGCGTATTACGTTATATGGCATGACGTTATAACGTAATACGTTATATGGGATGACGTTATAACGTATTACGTAATATGGGATGACGTTGTAACGTATTACGTTATGTGGGACGACGATATAACGTATTGCGTTATATGGGATGACGTTATAACGTATTACGTTATATGGGATGACGTTATAACGTAATAGGTTATATGGTATGACGTTATAACGTAATACGTTATATGGTATGACGTTATAACGTAAATAGGTTATATGGTATGACGTTATACCGTATTAAGTTATATGGGATGACGTTATAACGTATTACGTAATATGGGACGACGTTATAACGTATTACGTTATATGGGATGACGTTATAACGTAAATAGGTTATATGGTATGACGTTATACCGTATTACGTAATATGGGATGACGTTATAACGTATTACGTTATGTGGGACGACGTTATAACGTATTGCGTTATATGGGATGACGTTATAACGTATTACGTAATACAGGATGACGTTATAACGTAATAGGTTATATGGTATGACGTTATAACGTAATACGTTATATGGTATGACGTTATAACGTAAATAGGTTATATGGTATGACGTTATACCGTATTAAGTTATATGGGATGACGTTATAACGTATTACGTAATATGGGACGACGTTATAACGCATTACGTTATATGGGATGACGTTATAACGTATTCCGTTATATGGAATACCGTTATAACGTATTAGGTTATATGGTATGACGTTATAGCGTATTACGTTATATGGGATGACGTTATAACGTATTACGTTATATGGGATGACGTTATAACGTATTACGTTATATGGGATGACGTTATAACGTAATAGGTTATATGGTATAACGTTATAACGTATTACGTTATATGGTATGACGTTATAACGTAATAGGTTATATGGTATGACGTTATAACGTAATACGTTATATGGTATGACGTTATAACGTAATAGGTTATATGGTGTGACGTTATAACGTAATACGTTATATGGTATGACGTTATAACGTAAATAGGTTATATGGTATGACGTTATACCGTATTACGTTATATGGGATGACGTTATAACGCATTACGTAATATGGGATGACGTTATAACGTATTACGTTATGTGGGACGACGTTATAACGTATTGCGTTATATGTTATGACGTTATAACGTATTACGTAATATGGGATGACGTTATAACTTATTACGTTATGTGTGACGACGTTATAACGTATTGCGTTATATGGGATGACGTTATAACGTATTACGTTATATGGGATGACGTTATAACGTATTACGTTATATGGGATGACGTTATAACGTAATAGGTTATATGGTATAACGTTATGACGTATTACGTTATATGGTATGACGTTATAACGTAATAGGTTATATGGTATGACGTTATAACGTAATACGGTATATGGTATGACGTTATAACGTAAATAGGTTATATGTTATGACGTTTTACCGTATTACGTTATATGGGATGACGTTATAACTTATTACGTTATGTGTGACGACGTTATAACGTATTGCGTTATATGGGATGACGTTATAACGTATTACGTTATATGGGATGACGTTATAACGTATTACGTTATATGGGATGACGTTATAACGTAATAGGTTATATGGTATAACGTTATGACGTATTACGTTATATGGTATGACGTTATAACGTAATACGTTATATGGTATGACGTTATAACGTAATAGGTTATATGGTGTGACGTTATAACGTAATACGTTATATGGTATGACGTTATAACGTAAATAGGTTATATGGTATGACGTTATACCGTATTACGTTATATGGGATGACGTTATAACGCATTACGTAATATGGGATGACGTTATAACGTATTACGTTATGTGGGACGACGTTATAACGTATTGCGTTATATGTTATGACGTTATAACGTATTACGTAATATGGGATGACGTTATAACTTATTACGTTATGTGTGACGACGTTATAACGTATTGCGTTATATGGGATGACGTTATAACGTATTACGTTATATGGGATGACGTTATAACGTATTACGTTATATGGGATGACGTTATAACGTAATAGGTTATATGGTATAACGTTATGACGTATTACGTTATATGGTATGACGTTATAACGTAATAGGTTATATGGTATGACGTTATAACGTAATACGGTATATGGTATGACGTTATAACGTAAATAGGTTATATGTTATGACGTTTTACCGTATTACGTTATATGGGATGACGTTATAACGTATTACGTAATATGGCACGACGTTATAACGCATTACGTTATATGGGATGACGTTGTAACGTATTCCGTTATATGGAATACCGTTATAACGTGTTAGGTTATATGGTATGACGTTATAGCATATTACGTTATATGGCATGACGTTATAACGTAATACGTTATATGGTATGACGTTATAACGTAAATAGGTTATATGGTATGATGTTATACCGAATTACGTTATATGGTATGACGTTATAACGTAAATAGGTTATATGGTATGACGTTATAACGTATTACGTTATATGGGATGACGTTATAACGTATTACGTTATATGGGATGACGTTATAACGTATTACGTTATGTGGGACGACGTTATAACGTATTACGTTATATGGGATGACGTTATAACGTATTACGTTATATGGGATGACGTTATAACGTATTCCGTTATATGGAATACCGTTATAACGTATTAGTTTACATGGTATGACGTTATAACGTAATAGGTTATATGGTATAACGTTATAACGTATTACGTTATATGGTATGACGTTATAACGTAATAGGTTATATGGTATGACGTTTTAACGTAATACGTTATATGGTATGACGTTATAACGTAAATAGGTTATATGGTATGACGTTATACCGTATTACGTTATATGGGATGACGTTATAACGTATTACGTTATGTGTGACGACGTTATAACGTAATACGTTATATGGTATGACGTTATAACGTAATAGGTTATATGGTGTGACGTTATAACGTAATACGTTATATGGTATGACGTTATAACGTAAATAGGTTATATGGTATGACGTTATACCGTATTACGTTATAACGCATTACGTAATATGGGATGACGTTATAACGTATTACGTTATGTGGGACGACGTTATAACGTATTGCGTTATATGTTATGACGTTATAACGTATTACGTAATATGGGATGACGTTATAACGTATTACGTTATGTGTGACGACGTTATAACGTATTGCGTTATATGGGATGACGTTATAACGTATTACGTTATATGGGATGACGTTATAACGTATTACGTTATATGGGATGACGTTATAACGTAATAGGTTATATGGTATAACGTTATAACGTAATACGTTATTTGGTATGACGTTATAACGTAAATAGGTTATATGGTATGATGTTATACCGAATTACGTTATATGGTATGACGTTATAACGTAAATAGGTTATATGGTATGACGTTATAACGTATTACGTTATATGGGATGACGTTATAACGTATTACGTTATATGGGATGACGTTATAACGTATTACGTTATATGGGATGACGTTATAACGTATTACGTTATATGGGATGACGTTATAACGTATTCCGTTATATGGAATACCGTTATAACGTATTAGTTTATATGGTATGACGTTATAACGTAATAGGTTATATGGTATAACGTTATAACGTATTACGTTATATGGTATGACGTTATAACGTAATAGGTTATATGGTATGACGTTTTAACGTAATACGTTATATGGTATGACGTTATAACGTAAATAGGTTATATGGTATGACGTTATACCGTATTACGTTATATGGGATGACGTTATAACGTATTACGTTATGTGGGACGACGTTATAACGTATTGCGTTATATGGGATGACGTTATAACGTATTACGTAATACGGGATGACGTTATAACGTATTACGTTATGTGGGACGAAGTTATAACGTATTGCGTTATATGGGATGACGTTATAACGTATTACGTTATGTGGGACGACGTTATAACGTATTGCGTTATATGGGATGACGTTATAACGTATTACGTTATATGGGATGACGTTATAACGTATTACGTTATATGGGATGACGTTATAACGTAATAGGTTATATGGTATAACGTTATAACGTATTACGTTATATGGTATGACGTTAGAACGTAATAGGTTATATGGTATGACGTTATAACGTAATACGTTATATGGTATGACGTTATAACGTAAATATTTTATATGTTATGACGTTATACCGTATTACGTTATATGGGATGACGTTAGAACGTATTACGTAATTTGGGACGACGTTATAACGCATTACATTATATGGGATGACGTTATAACGTATTCCGTTATATGGGATGACGTTATAACGTATTCCGTTTTATGGAATACCGTTATAACGTATTAGGTTATATGGTATGTCGTTATAACGTAAATAGGTTATATGGTATGACGTTATACCGTATTACGTTATATGGTATGACGTTATAACGTAATAGGTTATATGGTATGACGTTATAACGTATTACGTTATATGGGATGACGTTATAACGTATTACGTTATATGGGATGACGTTATAACGTATTACGTTATATGGGATGACGTTATAACGTATTCCGTTATATGGAATACCGTTATAACGTATTAGTTTATATGGTATGACGTTATAACGTAATAGGTTATATGGTATAACGTTATAACGTATTACGTTATATGGTATGACGTTATAACGTAATAGGTTATATGGTATGACGTTTTAACGTAATACGTTATATGGTATGACGTTATAACGTAAATAGGTTATATGGTATGACGTTATACCGTATTACGTTATATGGGATGACGTTATAACGTATTACGTTATGTGTGACGACGTTATAACGTAATACGTTATATGGTATGACGTTATAACGTAATAGGTTATATGGTGTGACGTTATAACGTAATACGTTATATGGTATGACGTTATAACGTAAATAGGTTATATGGTATGACGTTATACCGTATTACGTTATAACGCATTACGTAATATGGGATGACGTTATAACGTATTACGTTATGTGGGACGACGTTATAACGTATTGCGTTATATGTTATGACGTTATAACGTATTACGTAATATGGGATGACGTTATAACGTATTACGTTATGTGTGACGACGTTATAACGTATTGCGTTATATGGGATGACGTTATAACGTATTACGTTATATGGGATGACGTTATAACGTATTACGTTATATGGGATGACGTTATAACGTAATAGGTTATATGGTATAACGTTATAACGTAATACGTTATTTGGTATGACGTTATAACGTAAATAGGTTATATGGTATGATGTTATACCGAATTACGTTATATGGTATGACGTTATAACGTAAATAGGTTATATGGTATGACGTTATAACGTATTACGTTATATGGGATGACGTTATAACGTATTACGTTATATGGGATGACGTTATAACGTATTACGTTATATGGGATGACGTTATAACGTATTACGTTATATGGGATGACGTTATAACGTATTCCGTTATATGGAATACCGTTATAACGTATTAGTTTATATGGTATGACGTTATAACGTAATAGGTTATATGGTATAACGTTATAACGTATTACGTTATATGGTATGACGTTATAACGTAATAGGTTATATGGTATGACGTTTTAACGTAATACGTTATATGGTATGACGTTATAACGTAAATAGGTTATATGGTATGACGTTATACCGTATTACGTTATATGGGATGACGTTATAACGTATTACGTTATGTGGGACGACGTTATAACGTATTGCGTTATATGGGATGACGTTATAACGTATTACGTAATACGGGATGACGTTATAACGTATTACGTTATGTGGGACGAAGTTATAACGTATTGCGTTATATGGGATGATGTTATAACGTATTGCGTTATATGGGATGACGTTATAACGTATTACGTTATATGGGATGACGTTATAACGTATTACGTTATATGGGATGACGTTATAACGTAATAGGTTATATGGTATAACGTTATAACGTATTACGTTATATGGTATGACGTTATAACGTAATAGGTTATATGGTATGACGTTATAACGTAATACGTTATATGGTATGACGTTATAACGTAATAGGTTATATGGTGTGACGTTATAACGTAATACGTTATATGGTATGACGTTATAACGTAAATAGGTTATATGGTATGACGTTATACCGTATTACGTTATAACGCATTACGTAATATGGGATGACGTTATAACGTATTACGTTATGTGGGACGACGTTATAACGTATTGCGTTATATGTTATGACGTTATAACGTATTACGTAATATGGGATGACGTTATAACGTATTACGTTATGTGTGACGACGTTATAACGTATTGCGTTATATGGGATGACGTTATAACGTATTACGTTATATGGGATGACGTTATAACGTATTACGTTATATGGGATGACGTTATAACGTAATAGGTTATATGGTATAACGTTATGACGTATTACGTTATATGGTATGACGTTATAACGTAATAGGTTATATGGTATGACGTTATAACGTAATACGTTATATGGTATGACGTTATAACGTAAATAGGTTATATGTTATGACGTTATACCGTATTACGTTATATGGGATGACGTTATAACGTATTACGTAATATGGCACGACGTTATAACGCATTACGTTATATGGGATGACGTTATAACGTATTCCGTTATAGGGAATACCGTTATAACGTGTTAGGTTATACGGTATGACGTTATAGCATATTACGTTATATGGCATGACGTTATAACGTAATACGTTATATGGTATGACGTTATAACGTAAATAGGTTATATGGTATGATGTTATACCGAATTACGTTATATGGTATGACGTTATAACGTAAATAGGTTATATGGTATGACGTTATAACGTATTACGTTATATGGGATGACGTTATAACGTATTACGTTATATGGGATGACGTTATAACGTATTACGTTATATGGGATGACGTTATAACGTATTACGTTATATGGGATGACGTTATAACGTATTCCGTTATATGGAATACCGTTATAACGTATTAGTTTATATGGTATGACGTTATAACGTAATAGGTTATATGGTATAACGTTATAACGTATCACGTTATATGGTATGACGTTATAACGTAATAGGTTATATGGTATGACGTTTTAACGTAATACGTTATATGGTATGACGTTATAACGTAAATAGGTTATATGGTATGACGTTATACCGTATTACGTTATATGGGATGACGTTATAACGTAATACGTTATATGGTATGACGTTATAACGTAAATAGGTTATATGGTATGACGTTATACCGAATTACGTTATATGGTATGACGTTATAACGTAAATAGGTTATATGGTATGACGTTATACCGTATTACGTTATATGGGATGACGTTATAACGAATTACGTAATATGGGATGACGTTATAACGTATTACGTTATGCGTGACGACGTTATAACGTATTGCGTTATATGGGATGACGTTATAACGTATTACGTTATGTGGGACGACATTATAACGTAATAGATTATATGGTATGACGTTATAACGTAATACGTTATATGGTATGACGTTATAACGTAAATAGGTTATATGGTATGACGTTATACCGAATTACGTTATATGGTATGACGTTATAACGTAAATAGGTTATATGGGATGACGTTATAACGTATTACGTTATATGAGATGACGTTATAACGTATTACGTATTATGGGACGACGTTATAACGTTATAAGGTATTACGTTATATGGTATGACGTTATAACGTAATAGGTTATATGGTATGACGTTACAACGTAATACGTTATATGGTATGACGTTATAACGTAAATAGGTTATATGGTATGACGTTATACCGTATTACGTTATATGGGATGACGTTATAACGTATTACGTTATGTGGGACGACGTTATAACGTAATAGGTTATATGGTATGACGTTATAACGTAATACGTTATATGGTATGACGTTATAACGTAAATAGGTTATATGGTATGACGTTATACCGTACTAAGTTATATGGGATGACGTTATAACGTATTCCGTTATATGGAATACCGTTATAACGTATTAGGTTATATGGTATGACGTTATAGCGTATTACGTTATATGGCATGACGTTATAACGTAATACGTTATATGGGATGACGTTATAACGTATTACGTAATATGGGATGACGTTGTAACGTATTACGTTATATGGGATGACGTTATAACGTAATAGGTTATATGGTATAACGTTATGACGTATTACGTTATATGGTATGACGTTATAACGTAATAGGTTATATGGTATGACGTTATAACGTAATACGTTATATGGTATGACGTTATAACGTAAATAGGTTATATGTTATGACGTTATACCGTATTACGTTATATGAGATGACGTTATAACGTATTACGTAATATGGGATGACGTTATAACGTATTACGTTATGTGTGACGACGTTATAACGTATTGCGTTATATGGGATGACGTTATAACGTATTACGTTATATGGGATGACGTTATAACGTATTACGTTATATGGGATGACGTTATAACGTAATAGGTTATATGGTATAACGTTATAACGTATTACGTTATATGGTATGACGTTATAACGTAATAGGTTATATGGTATGACGTTATAACGTAATACGTTATATGGTATGACGTTATAACGTAATAGGTTATATGGTGTGACGTTATAATTTAATACGTTATATGGTATGACGTTATAACGTAAATAGGTTATATGGTATGACGTTATACCGTATTACGTTATATGGGATGACGTTATAACGCATTACGTAATATGGGATGACGTTATAACGTATTACGTTATGTGGGACGACGTTATAACGTATTGCGTTATATGTTATGACGTTATAACGTATTACGTAATATGGGATGACGTTATAACGTATTACGTTATATGGGATGACGTTATAACGTATTACGTTATATGGGATGACGTTATAACGTATTCCGTTATATGGAATACCGTTATAACGTATTAGTTTATATGGTATGACGTTATAACGTAATAGGTTATATGGTATAACGTTATAACGTATTACGTTATATGGTATGACGTTATAACGTAATAGGTTATATGGTATGACGTTATACCGTATTACGTTATATGGTATGACGTTATAACGTAATAGGTTATATGGTATGACGTTATAACGTATTACGTTATATGGGATGACGTTATAACGTATTACGTTATATGGGATGACGTTATAACGTATTACGTTATATGGGATGACGTTATAACGTATTCCGTTATATGGAATACCGTTATAACGTATTAGTTTATATGGTATGACGTTATAACGTAATAGGTTATATGGTATAACGTTATAACGTATTACGTTATATGGTATGACGTTATAACGTAATAGGTTATATGGTATGACGTTTTAACGTAATACGTTATATGGTATGACGTTATAACGTAAATAGGTTATATGGTATGACGTTATACCGTATTACGTTATATGGGATGACGTTATAACGTATTACGTTATGTGTGACGACGTTATAACGTAATACGTTATATGGTATGACGTTATAACGTAATAGGTTATATGGTGTGACGTTATAACGTAATACGTTATATGGTATGACGTTATAACGTAAATAGGTTATATGGTATGACGTTATACCGTATTACGTTATAACGCATTACGTAATATGGGATGACGTTATAACGTATTACGTTATGTGGGACGACGTTATAACGTATTGCGTTATATGTTATGACGTTATAACGTATTACGTAATATGGGATGACGTTATAACGTATTACGTTATGTGTGACGACGTTATAACGTATTGCGTTATATGGGATGACGTTATAACGTATTACGTTATATGGGATGACGTTATAACGTATTACGTTATATGGGATGACGTTATAACGTAATAGGTTATATGGTATAACGTTATAACGTAATACGTTATTTGGTATGACGTTATAACGTAAATAGGTTATATGGTATGATGTTATACCGAATTACGTTATATGGTATGACGTTATAACGTAAATAGGTTATATGGTATGACGTTATAACGTATTACGTTATATGGGATGACGTTATAACGTATTACGTTATATGGGATGACGTTATAACGTATTACGTTATATGGGATGACGTTATAGCATATTACGTTATATGGCATGACGTTATAACGTAATACGTTATATGGTATGACGTTATAACGTAAATAGGTTATATGGTATGATGTTATACCGAATTACGTTATATGGTATGACGTTATAACGTAAATAGGTTATATGGTATGACGTTATAACGTATTACGTTATATGGGATGACGTTATAACGTATTACGTTATATGGGATGACGTTATAACGTATTACGTTATGTGGGACGACGTTATAACGTATTGCGTTATATGGGATGACGTTATAACGTATTACGTTATGTGGGACGACGTTATAACGTATTGCGTTATATGGGATGACGTTATAACGTATTACGTTATATGGGATGACGTTATAACGTATTACGTTATATGGGATGACGTTATAACGTAATAGGTTATATGGTATAACGTTATAACGTATTACGTTATATGGTATGACGTTAGAACGTAATAGGTTATATGGTATGACGTTATAACGTAATACGTTATATGGTATGACGTTATAACGTAAATATTTTATATGTTATGACGTTATACCGTATTACGTTATATGGGATGACGTTAGAACGTATTACGTAATTTGGGACGACGTTATAACGCATTACATTATATGGGATGACGTTATAACGTATTCCGTTATATGGGATGACGTTATAACGTATTCCGTTTTATGGAATACCGTTATAACGTATTAGGTTATATGGTATGTCGTTATAACGTAAATAGGTTATATGGTATGACGTTATACCGTATTACGTTATATGGTATGACGTTATAACGTAATAGGTTATATGGTATGACGTTATAACGTATTACGTTATATGGGATGACGTTATAACGTATTACGTTATATGGGATGACGTTATAACGTATTACGTTATATGGGATGACGTTATAACGTATTCCGTTATATGGAATACCGTTATAACGTATTAGTTTATATGGTATGACGTTATAACGTAATAGGTTATATGGTATAACGTTATAACGTATTACGTTATATGGTATGACGTTATAACGTAATAGGTTATATGGTATGACGTTTTAACGTAATACGTTATATGGTATGACGTTATAACGTAAATAGGTTATATGGTATGACGTTATACCGTATTACGTTATATGGGATGACGTTATAACGTATTACGTTATGTGTGACGACGTTATAACGTAATACGTTATATGGTATGACGTTATAACGTAATAGGTTATATGGTGTGACGTTATAACGTAATACGTTATATGGTATGACGTTATAACGTAAATAGGTTATATGGTATGACGTTATACCGTATTACGTTATAACGCATTACGTAATATGGGATGACGTTATAACGTATTACGTTATGTGGGACGACGTTATAACGTATTGCGTTATATGTTATGACGTTATAACGTATTACGTAATATGGGATGACGTTATAACGTATTACGTTATGTGTGACGACGTTATAACGTATTGCGTTATATGGGATGACGTTATAACGTATTACGTTATATGGGATGACGTTATAACGTATTACGTTATATGGGATGACGTTATAACGTAATAGGTTATATGGTATAACGTTATAACGTAATACGTTATTTGGTATGACGTTATAACGTAAATAGGTTATATGGTATGATGTTATACCGAATTACGTTATATGGTATGACGTTATAACGTAAATAGGTTATATGGTATGACGTTATAACGTATTACGTTATATGGGATGACGTTATAACGTATTACGTTATATGGGATGACGTTATAACGTATTACGTTATATGGGATGACGTTATAACGTATTACGTTATATGGGATGACGTTATAACGTATTCCGTTATATGGAATACCGTTATAACGTATTAGTTTATATGGTATGACGTTATAACGTAATAGGTTATATGGTATAACGTTATAACGTATTACGTTATATGGTATGACGTTATAACGTAATAGGTTATATGGTATGACGTTTTAACGTAATACGTTATATGGTATGACGTTATAACGTAAATAGGTTATATGGTATGACGTTATACCGTATTACGTTATATGGGATGACGTTATAACGTATTACGTTATGTGGGACGACGTTATAACGTATTGCGTTATATGGGATGACGTTATAACGTATTACGTAATACGGGATGACGTTATAACGTATTACGTTATGTGGGACGAAGTTATAACGTATTGCGTTATATGGGATGATGTTATAACGTATTGCGTTATATGGGATGACGTTATAACGTATTACGTTATATGGGATGACGTTATAACGTATTACGTTATATGGGATGACGTTATAACGTAATAGGTTATATGGTATAACGTTATAACGTATTACGTTATATGGTATGACTTTATAACGTAATAGGTTATATGGTATGACGTTATAACGTAATACGTTATATGGTATGACGTTATAACGTAATAGGTTATATGGTGTGACGTTATAACGTAATACGTTATATGGTATGACGTTATAACGTAAATAGGTTATATGGTATGACGTTATACCGTATTACGTTATAACGCATTACGTAATATGGGATGACGTTATAACGTATTACGTTATGTGGGACGACGTTATAACGTATTGCGTTATATGTTATGACGTTATAACGTATTACGTAATATGGGATGACGTTATAACGTATTACGTTATGTGTGACGACGTTATAACGTATTGCGTTATATGGGATGACGTTATAACGTATTACGTTATATGGGATGACGTTATAACGTATTACGTTATATGGGATGACGTTATAACGTAATAGGTTATATGGTATAACGTTATGACGTATTACGTTATATGGTATGACGTTATAACGTAATAGGTTATATGGTATGACGTTATAACGTAATACGTTATATGGTATGACGTTATAACGTAAATAGGTTATATGTTATGACGTTATACCGTATTACGTTATATGGGATGACGTTATAACGTATTACGTAATATGGCACGACGTTATAACGCATTACGTTATATGGGATGACGTTATAACGTATTCCGTTATAGGGAATACCGTTATAACGTGTTAGGTTATACGGTATGACGTTATAGCATATTACGTTATATGGCATGACGTTATAACGTAATACGTTATATGGTATGACGTTATAACGTAAATAGGTTATATGGTATGATGTTATACCGAATTACGTTATATGGTATGACGTTATAACGTAAATAGGTTATATGGTATGACGTTATAACGTATTACGTTATATGGGATGACGTTATAACGTATTACGTTATATGGGATGACGTTATAACGTATTACGTTATATGGGATGACGTTATAACGTATTACGTTATATGGGATGACGTTATAACGTATTCCGTTATATGGAATACCGTTATAACGTATTAGTTTATATGGTATGACGTTATAACGTAATAGGTTATATGGTATAACGTTATAACGTATCACGTTATATGGTATGACGTTATAACGTAATAGGTTATATGGTATGACGTTTTAACGTAATACGTTATATGGTATGACGTTATAACGTAAATAGGTTATATGGTATGACGTTATACCGTATTACGTTATATGGGATGACGTTATAACGTAATACGTTATATGGTATGACGTTATAACGTAAATAGGTTATATGGTATGACGTTATACCGAATTACGTTATATGGTATGACGTTATAACGTAAATAGGTTATATGGTATGACGTTATACCGTATTACGTTATATGGGATGACGTTATAACGAATTACGTAATATGGGATGACGTTATAACGTATTACGTTATGCGTGACGACGTTATAACGTATTGCGTTATATGGGATGACGTTATAACGTATTACGTTATGTGGGACGACATTATAACGTAATAGATTATATGGTATGACGTTATAACGTAATACGTTATATGGTATGACGTTATAACGTAAATAGGTTATATGGTATGACGTTATACCGAATTACGTTATATGGTATGACGTTATAACGTAAATAGGTTATATGGGATGACGTTATAACGTATTACGTTATATGAGATGACGTTATAACGTATTACGTATTATGGGACGACGTTATAACGTTATAAGGTATTACGTTATATGGTATGACGTTATAACGTAATAGGTTATATGGTATGACGTTACAACGTAATACGTTATATGGTATGACGTTATAACGTAAATAGGTTATATGGTATGACGTTATACCGTATTACGTTATATGGGATGACGTTATAACGTATTACGTTATGTGGGACGACGTTATAACGTAATAGGTTATATGGTATGACGTTATAACGTAATACGTTATATGGTATGACGTTATAACGTAAATAGGTTATATGGTATGACGTTATACCGTACTAAGTTATATGGGATGACGTTATAACGTATTACGTAATATGGGACGACGTTATAACGCATTACGTTATATGGGATGACGTTATAACGTATTCCGTTATATGGAATACCGTTATAACGTATTAGGTTATATGGTATGACGTTATAGCGTATTACGTTATATGGCATGACGTTATAACGTAATACGTTATATGGGATGACGTTATAACGTATTACGTAATATGGGATGACGTTGTAACGTATTACGTTATGTGGGACGATGATATAACGTATTGCGTTATATGGGATGACGTTATAACGTATTACGTTATATGGGATGACGTTATAACGTAATAGGTTATATGGTATAACGTTGTAACGTAATAGGTTATATGGTATGACGTTATAACGTAATACGTTATATGGTATGACGTTATAACGTAAATAGGTTATATGTTATGACGTTATACCGTATTACGTTATATGAGATGACGTTATAACGTATTACGTAATATGGGATGACGTTATAACGTATTACGTTATGTGTGACGACGTTATAACGTATTGCGTTATATGGGATGACGTTATAACGTATTACGTTATATGGGATGACGTTATAACGTATTACGTTATATGGGATGACGTTATAACGTAATAGGTTATATGGTATAACGTTATAACGTATTACGTTATATGGTATGACGTTATAACGTAATAGGTTATATGGTATGACGTTATAACGTAATACGTTATATGGTATGACGTTATAACGTAATAGGTTATATGGTGTGACGTTATAATGTAATACGTTATATGGTATGACGTTATAACGTAAATAGGTTATATGGTATGACGTTATACCGTACTAAGTTATATGGGATGACGTTATAACGTATTACGTAATATGGGACGACGTTATAACGCATTACGTTATATGGGATGACGTTATAACGTATTCCGTTATATGGAATACCGTTATAACGTATTAGGTTATATGGTATGACGTTATAGCGTATTACGTTATATGGCATGACGTTATAACGTAATACGTTATATGGGATGACGTTATAACGTATTACGTAATATGGGATGACGTTGTAACGTATTACGTTATATGGGATGACGTTATAACGTAATAGGTTATATGGTATAACGTTATGACGTATTACGTTATATGGTATGACGTTATAACGTAATAGGTTATATGGTATGACGTTATAACGTAATACGTTATATGGTATGACGTTATAACGTAAATAGGTTATATGTTATGACGTTATACCGTATTACGTTATATGAGATGACGTTATAACGTATTACGTAATATGGGATGACGTTATAACGTATTACGTTATGTGTGACGACGTTATAACGTATTGCGTTATATGGGATGACGTTATAACGTATTACGTTATATGGGATGACGTTATAACGTATTACGTTATATGGGATGACGTTATAACGTAATAGGTTATATGGTATAACGTTATAACGTATTACGTTATATGGTATGACGTTATAACGTAATAGGTTATATGGTATGACGTTATAACGTAATACGTTATATGGTATGACGTTATAACGTAATAGGTTATATGGTGTGACGTTATAATTTAATACGTTATATGGTATGACGTTATAACGTAAATAGGTTATATGGTATGACGTTATACCGTATTACGTTATATGGGATGACGTTATAACGCATTACGTAATATGGGATGACGTTATAACGTATTACGTTATGTGGGACGACGTTATAACGTATTGCGTTATATGTTATGACGTTATAACGTATTACGTAATATGGGATGACGTTATAACGTATTACGTTATATGGGATGACGTTATAACGTATTACGTTATATGGGATGACGTTATAACGTATTCCGTTATATGGAATACCGTTATAACGTATTAGTTTATATGGTATGACGTTATAACGTAATAGGTTATATGGTATAACGTTATAACGTATTACGTTATATGGTATGACGTTATAACGTAATAGGTTATATGGTATGACGTTATACCGTATTACGTTATATGGTATGACGTTATAACGTAATAGGTTATATGGTATGACGTTATAACGTATTACGTTATATGGGATGACGTTATAACGTATTACGTTATATGGGATGACGTTATAACGTATTACGTTATATGGGATGACGTTATAACGTATTCCGTTATATGGAATACCGTTATAACGTATTAGTTTATATGGTATGACGTTATAACGTAATAGGTTATATGGTATAACGTTATAACGTATTACGTTATATGGTATGACGTTATAACGTAATAGGTTATATGGTATGACGTTTTAACGTAATACGTTATATGGTATGACGTTATAACGTAAATAGGTTATATGGTATGACGTTATACCGTATTACGTTATATGGGATGACGTTATAACGTATTACGTTATGTGTGACGACGTTATAACGTAATACGTTATATGGTATGACGTTATAACGTAATAGGTTATATGGTGTGACGTTATAACGTAATACGTTATATGGTATGACGTTATAACGTAAATAGGTTATATGGTATGACGTTATACCGTATTACGTTATAACGCATTACGTAATATGGGATGACGTTATAACGTATTACGTTATGTGGGACGACGTTATAACGTATTGCGTTATATGTTATGACGTTATAACGTATTACGTAATATGGGATGACGTTATAACGTATTACGTTATGTGTGACGACGTTATAACGTATTGCGTTATATGGGATGACGTTATAACGTATTACGTTATATGGGATGACGTTATAACGTATTACGTTATATGGGATGACGTTATAACGTAATAGGTTATATGGTATAACGTTATAACGTAATACGTTATTTGGTATGACGTTATAACGTAAATAGGTTATATGGTATGATGTTATACCGAATTACGTTATATGGTATGACGTTATAACGTAAATAGGTTATATGGTATGACGTTATAACGTATTACGTTATATGGGATGACGTTATAACGTATTACGTTATATGGGATGACGTTATAACTTATTACGTTATATGGGATGACGTTATAACGTATTACGTTATATGGGATGACGTTATAACGTATTCCGTTATATGGAATACCGTTATAACGTATTAGTTTATATGGTATGACGTTATAACGTAATAGGTTATATGGTATAACGTTATAACGTATTACGTTATATGGTATGACGTTATAACGTAATAGGTTATATGGTATGACGTTTTAACGTAATACGTTATATGGTATGACGTTATAACGTAAATAGGTTATATGGTATGACGTTATACCGTATTACGTTATATGGGATGACGTTATAACGTATTACGTTATGTGGGACGACGTTATAACGTATTGCGTTATATGGGATGACGTTATAACGTATTACGTAATACGGGATGACGTTATAACGTATTACGTTATGTGGGACGAAGTTATAACGTATTGCGTTATATGGGATGATGTTATAACGTATTGCGTTATATGGGATGACGTTATAACGTATTACGTTATATGGGATGACGTTATAACGTATTACGTTATATGGGATGACGTTATAACGTAATAGGTTATATGGTATAACGTTATAACGTATTACGTTATATGGTATGACGTTATAACGTAATAGGTTATATGGTATGACGTTATAACGTAATACGTTATATGGTATGACGTTATAACGTAATAGGTTATATGGTGTGACGTTATAACGTAATACGTTATATGGTATGACGTTATAACGTAAATAGGTTATATGGTATGACGTTATACCGTATTACGTTATAACGCATTACGTAATATGGGATGACGTTATAACGTATTACGTTATGTGGGACGACGTTATAACGTATTGCGTTATATGTTATGACGTTATAACGTATTACGTAATATGGGATGACGTTATAACGTATTACGTTATGTGTGACGACGTTATAACGTATTGCGTTATATGGGATGACGTTATAACGTATTACGTTATATGGGATGACGTTATAACGTATTACGTTATATGGGATGACGTTATAACGTAATAGGTTATATGGTATAACGTTATGACGTATTACGTTATATGGTATGACGTTATAACGTAATAGGTTATATGGTATGACGTTATAACGTAATACGTTATATGGTATGACGTTATAACGTAAATAGGTTATATGTTATGACGTTATACCGTATTACGTTATATGGGATGACGTTATAACGTATTACGTAATATGGCACGACGTTATAACGCATTACGTTATATGGGATGACGTTATAACGTATTCCGTTATAGGGAATACCGTTATAACGTGTTAGGTTATACGGTATGACGTTATAGCATATTACGTTATATGGCATGACGTTATAACGTAATACGTTATATGGTATGACGTTATAACGTAAATAGGTTATATGGTATGATGTTATACCGAATTACGTTATATGGTATGACGTTATAACGTAAATAGGTTATATGGTATGACGTTATAACGTATTACGTTATATGGGATGACGTTATAACGTATTACGTTATATGGGATGACGTTATAACGTATTACGTTATATGGGATGACGTTATAACGTATTACGTTATATGGGATGACGTTATAACGTATTCCGTTATATGGAATACCGTTATAACGTATTAGTTTATATGGTATGACGTTATAACGTAATAGGTTATATGGTATAACGTTATAACGTATCACGTTATATGGTATGACGTTATAACGTAATAGGTTATATGGTATGACGTTTTAACGTAATACGTTATATGGTATGACGTTATAACGTAAATAGGTTATATGGTATGACGTTATACCGTATTACGTTATATGGGATGACGTTATAACGTAATACGTTATATGGTATGACGTTATAACGTAAATAGGTTATATGGTATGACGTTATACCGAATTACGTTATATGGTATGACGTTATAACGTAAATAGGTTATATGGTATGACGTTATACCGTATTACGTTATATGGGATGACGTTATAACGAATTACGTAATATGGGATGACGTTATAACGTATTACGTTATGCGTGACGACGTTATAACGTATTGCGTTATATGGGATGACGTTATAACGTATTACGTTATGTGGGACGACATTATAACGTAATAGATTATATGGTATGACGTTATAACGTAATACGTTATATGGTATGACGTTATAACGTAAATAGGTTATATGGTATGACGTTATACCGAATTACGTTATATGGTATGACGTTATAACGTAAATAGGTTATATGGGATGACGTTATAACGTATTACGTTATATGAGATGACGTTATAACGTATTACGTATTATGGGACGTCGTTATAACGTTATAAGGTATTACGTTATATGGTATGACGTTATAACGTAATAGGTTATATGGTATGACGTTACAACGTAATACGTTATATGGTATGACGTTATAACGTAAATAGGTTATATGGTATGACGTTATACCGTATTACGTTATATGGGATGACGTTATAACGTATTACGTTATGTGGGACGACGTTATAACGTAATAGGTTATATGGTATGACGTTATAACGTAATACGTTATATGGTATGACGTTATAACGTAAATAGGTTATATGGTATGACGTTATACCGTACTAAGTTATATGGGATGACGTTATAACGTATTACGTAATATGGGACGACGTTATAACGCATTACGTTATATGGGATGACGTTATAACGTATTCCGTTATATGGAATACCGTTATAACGTATTAGGTTATATGGTATGACGTTATAGCGTATTACGTTATATGGCATGACGTTATAACGTAATACGTTATATGGGATGACGTTATAACGTATTACGTAATATGGGATGACGTTGTAACGTATTACGTTATGTGGGACGATGATATAACGTATTGCGTTATATGGGATGACGTTATAACGTATTACGTTATATGGGATGACGTTATAACGTAATAGGTTATATGGTATAACGTTGTAACGTAATAGGTTATATGGTATGACGTTATAACGTAATACGTTATATGGTATGACGTTATAACGTAAATAGGTTATATGTTATGACGTTATACCGTATTACGTTATATGAGATGACGTTATAACGTATTACGTAATATGGGATGACGTTATAACGTATTACGTTATGTGTGACGACGTTATAACGTATTGCGTTATATGGGATGACGTTATAACGTATTACGTTATATGGGATGACGTTATAACGTATTACGTTATATGGGATGACGTTATAACGTAATAGGTTATATGGTATAACGTTATAACGTATTACGTTATATGGTATGACGTTATAACGTAATAGGTTATATGGTATGACGTTATAACGTAATACGTTATATGGTATGACGTTATAACGTAATAGGTTATATGGTGTGACGTTATAATGTAATACGTTATATGGTATGACGTTATAACGTAAATAGGTTATATGGTATGACGTTATACCGTACTAAGTTATATGGGATGACGTTATAACGTATTACGTAATATGGGACGACGTTATAACGCATTACGTTATATGGGATGACGTTATAACGTATTCCGTTATATGGAATACCGTTATAACGTATTAGGTTATATGGTATGACGTTATAGCGTATTACGTTATATGGCATGACGTTATAACGTAATACGTTATATGGGATGACGTTATAACGTATTACGTAATATGGGATGACGTTGTAACGTATTACGTTATATGGGATGACGTTATAACGTAATAGGTTATATGGTATAACGTTATGACGTATTACGTTATATGGTATGACGTTATAACGTAATAGGTTATATGGTATGACGTTATAACGTAATACGTTATATGGTATGACGTTATAACGTAAATAGGTTATATGTTATGACGTTATACCGTATTACGTTATATGAGATGACGTTATAACGTATTACGTAATATGGGATGACGTTATAACGTATTACGTTATGTGTGACGACGTTATAACGTATTGCGTTATATGGGATGACGTTATAACGTATTACGTTATATGGGATGACGTTATAACGTATTACGTTATATGGGATGACGTTATAACGTAATAGGTTATATGGTATAACGTTATAACGTATTACGTTATATGGTATGACGTTATAACGTAATAGGTTATATGGTATGACGTTATAACGTAATACGTTATATGGTATGACGTTATAACGTAATAGGTTATATGGTGTGACGTTATAATTTAATACGTTATATGGTATGACGTTATAACGTAAATAGGTTATATGGTATGACGTTATACCGTATTACGTTATATGGGATGACGTTATAACGCATTACGTAATATGGGATGACGTTATAACGTATTACGTTATGTGGGACGACGTTATAACGTATTGCGTTATATGTTATGACGTTATAACGTATTACGTAATATGGGATGACGTTATAACGTATTACGTTATGTGTGACGACGTTATAACGTGTTGCGTTATATGGGATGACGTTATAACGTATTACGTTATATGGGATGACGTTATAACGTATTACGTTATATGGGATGACGTTATAACGTAATAGGTTATATGGTATAACGTTATGACGTATTACGTTATATGGTATGACGTTATAACGTAATAGGTTATATGGTATGACGTTATAACGTAATACGTTATATGGTATGACGTTATAACGTAAATAGGTTATATGTTATGACGTTATACCGTATTACGTTATATGGGATGACGTTATAACGTATTACGTAATATGGCACGACGTTATAACGCATTACGTTATATGGGATGACGTTATAACGTATTCCGTTATATGGAATACCGTTATAACGTGTTAGGTTATATGGTATGACGTTATAGCATATTACGTTATATGGGATGACGTTATAACGTATTACGTAATATGGGATGACGTTATAACGTATTACGTTATGTGTGACGACGTTATAACGTATTGCGTTATATGGGATGACGTTATAAAGTATTACGTTATGTGGGACGACGTTATAACGTAATAGATTATATGGTATGACGTTATAACGTAATACGTTATATGGTATGACGTTATAACGTAAATAGGTTATATGGTATGACGTTATACCGAATTACGTTATATGGTATGACGTTATAACGTAAATAGGTTATATGGTATGACGTTATACCGTATTACGTTATATGGGATGACGTTATAACGAATTACGTAATATGGGATGACGTTATAACGTATTACGTTATGTGGGACGACGTTATAACGTATTGCGTTATATGGGATGACGTTATAACGTATTACGTTATATGAGATGACGTTATAACGTATTACGTATTATGGGACGACGTTATAACGTAAATAGGTTATATGGTATGACGTTATACCGTATTACGTTATATGGGATGACGTTATAACGAATTACGTAATATGGGATGACGTTATAACGTATTACGTTATGTGGGACGACGTTATAACGTATTGCGTTATATGGGATGACGTTATAACGTATTACGTTATATGAGATGACGTTATAACGTATTACGTATTATGGGACGACGTTATAACGTTATAAGTTATTACGTTATATGGTATGACGTTATAACGTAATAGGTTATATGGTATGACGTTATAACGTAAATAGGTTATATGGTATGACGTTATACCGTACTAAGTTATATGGGATGACGTTATAACGTATTACGTTATGTGGGACGACGTTATAACGTAATAGGTTATATGGTATGACGTTATAACGTAATACGTTATATGGTATGACGTTATAACGTAAATAGGTTATATGGTATGACGTTATACCGTACTAAGTTATATGGGATGACGCTATAACGTATTACGTAATATGGGACGACGTTATAACGCATTACGTTATATGGGATGACGTTATAACGTATTCCGTTATATGGAATACCGTTATAACGTATTAGGTTATATGGTATGACGTTAAAGCGTATTACGTTATATGGCATGACGTTATAACGTAATACGTTATATGGGATGACGTTATAACGTATTACGTAATATGGGATGACGTTGTAACGTATTACGTTATGTGGGACGACGATATAACGTATTGCGTTATATGGGATGACATTATAACGTATTACGTTATATGGGATGACGTTATAACGTAATAGGTTATATGGTATAACGTTGTAACGTAATAGGTTATATGGTATGACGTTATAACGTAATACGTTATATGGTATGACGTTATAACGTAAATAGGTTATATGTTATGACGTTATACCGTATTACGTTATATGAGATGACGTTATAACGTATTACGTAATATGGGATGACGTTATAACGTATTACGTTATGTGTGACGACGTTATAACATATTGCGTTATATGGGATGACGTTATAACGTATTACGTTATATGGGATGACGTTATAACGTATTACGTTATATGGGATGACGTTATAACGTAATAGGTTATATGGTATAACGTTATAACGTATTACGTTATATGGTATGACGTTATAACGTAATAGGTTATATGGTATGACGTTATAACGTAATACGTTATATGGTATGACGTTATAACGTAATAGGTTATATGGTGTGACGTTATAACGTAATACGTTATATGGTATGACGTTATAACGTAAATAGGTTATATGGTATGACGTTATACCGTATTACGTTATATGGGATGACGTTATAACGCATTACGTAATATGGGATGACGTTATAACGTATTACGTTATGTGGGACGACGTTATAACGTATTGCGTTATATGTTATGACGTTATAACGTATTACGTAATATGGGATGACGTTATAACGTATTACGTTATGTGTGACGACGTTATAACGTATTGCGTTATATGGGATGACGTTATAACGTATTACGTTATATGGGATGACGTTATAACGTATTACGTTATATGGGATGACGTTATAACGTAATAGGTTATATGGCATAACGTTATGACGTATTACGTTATATGGTATGACGTTATAACGTAATAGGTTATATGGTATGACGTTATAACGTAATACCTTATATGGTATGACGTTATAACGTAAATAGGTTATATGTTATGACGTTATACCGTATTACGTTATATGGGATGACGTTATAACGTATTACGTAATATGGCACGACGTTATAACGCATTACGTTATATGGGATGACGTTATAACGTATTCCGTTATATGGAATACCGTTATAACGTGTTAGGTTATATGGTATGACGTTATAGCATATTACGTTATATGGCATGACGTTATAACGTAATACGTTATATGGTATGACGTTATAACGTAAATAGGTTATATGGTATGAAGTTATACCGAATTACGTTATATGGTATGACGTTATAACGTAAATAGGTTATATGGTATGACGTTATAACGTATTACGTTATATGGGATGACGTTATAACGTATTACGTTATATGGGATGACGTTATAACGTATTACGTTATATGGGATGACGTTATAACGTATTACGTTATATGGGATGACGTTATAACGTATTCCGTTATATGGAATACCGTTATAACGTATTAGTTTATATGGTATGACGTTATAACGTAATAGGTTATATGGTATAACGTTATAACGTATTACGTTATATGGTATGACGTTATAACGTAATAGGTTATATGGTATGACGTTTTAACGTAATACGTTATATGGTATGACGTTATAACGTAAATAGGTTGTATGGTATGACGTTATACCGTATTACGTTATATGGGATGACGTTATAACGTATTACGTTATGTGGGACGACGTTATAACGTATTGCGTTATATGGGATGACGTTATAACGTATTACGTAATACGGGATGACGTTATAACGTATTACGTTATGTGGGACGACGTTATAACGTATTGCGTTATATGGGATGACGTTATAACGTATTACGTTATATGGGATGACGTTATAACGTATTACGTTATATGGGATGACGTTATAACGTATTATGTTATATGGGATGACGTTATAACGTAATAGGTTATATGGTATAACGTTATGACGTATTACGTTATATGGTATGACGTTATAACGTAATAGGTTATATGGTATGACGTTACAACGTAATACGTTATATGGTATGACGTTATAACGTAAACAGGTTATATGTTATGACGTTATACCGTATTACGTTATATGGGATGACGTTATAACGTATTACGTAATATGGCACGACGTTATAACGCATTACGTTATATGGGATGACGTTATAACGTATTCCGTTATATGGAATACCGTTATAACGTGTTAGGTTATATGGTATGACGTTATAGCATATTACGTTATATGGGATGACGTTATAACGTATTACGTAATATGGGATGACGTTATAACGTATTACGTTATGTGTGACGACGTTATAACGTATTGCGTTATATGGGATGACGTTATAACGTATTACGTTATGTGGGACGACGTTATAACGTAATAGATTATATGGTATGACGTTATAACGTAATACGTTATATGGTATGACGTTATAACGTAAATAGGTTATATGGTATGACGTTATACCGAATTACGTTATATGGTATGACGTTATAACGTAAATAGGTTATATGGTATGACGTTATACCGTATTACGTTATATGGGATGACGTTATAACGAATTACGTAATATGGGATGACGTTATAACGTATTACGTTATGTGGGACGACGTTATAACGTATTGCGTTATATGGGATGACGTTATAACGTATTACGTTATATGAGATGACGTTATAACGTTTTACGTATTATGGGACGACGTTATAACGTAAATAGGTTATATGGTATGACGTTATACCGTATTACGTTATATGGGATGACGTTATAACGAATTACGTAATATGGGATGACGTTATAACGTATTACGTTATGTGGGACGACGTTATAGCGTATTGCGTTATATGGGATGACGTTATAACGTATTACGTTATATGAGATGACGTTATAACGTATTACGTATTATGGGACGACGTTATAACGTTATAAGTTATTACGTTATATGGTATGACGTTATAACGTAATAGGTTATATGGTATGACGTTATAACGTAAATAGGTTATATGGTATGACGTTATACCGTACTAAGTTATATGGGATGACGTTATAACGTATTACGTTATGTGGGACGACGTTATAACGTAATAGGTTATATGGTATGACGTTATAACGTAATACGTTATATGGTATGACGTTATAACGTAAATAGGTTATATGGTATGACGTTATACCGTACTAAGTTATATGGGATGACGTTATAACGTATTACGTAATATGGGACGACGTTATAACGCATTACGTTATATGGGATGACGTTATAACGTATTCCGTTATATGGAATACCGTTATAACGTATTAGGTTATATGGTATGACGTTATAGCGTATTACGTTATATGGCATGACGTTATAACGTAATACGTTATATGGGATGACGTTATAACGTATTACGTAATATGGGATGACGTTGTAACGTATTACGTTATGTGGGACGACGATATAACGTATTGCGTTATATGGGATGACGTTATAACGTATTACGTTATATGGGATGACGTTATAACGTAATAGGTTATATGGTATAACGTTGTAACGTAATAGGTTATATGGTATGACGTTATAACGTAATACGTTATATGGTATGACGTTATAACGTAAATAGGTTATATGTTATGACGTTATACCGTATTACGTTATATGAGATGACGTTATAACGTATTACGTAATATGGGATGACGTTATAACGTATTACGTTATGTGTGACGACGTTATAACGTATTGCGTTATATGGGATGACGTTATAACGTATTACGTTATATGGGATGACGTTATAACGTATTACGTTATATGGGATGACGTTATAACGTAATAGGTTATATGGTATAACGTTATAACGTATTACGTTATATGGTATGACGTTATAACGTAATAGGTTATATGGTATGACGTTATAACGTAATACGTTATATGGTATGACGTTATAACGTAATAGGTTATATGGTGTGACGTTATAACGTAATACGTTATATGGTATGACGTTATAACGTAATAGGTTATATGGTATGACGTTATAACGTAATACGTTATATGGTATGACGTTATAACGTAAATAGGTTATATGTTATGACGTTATACCGTATTACGTTATATGGGATGACGTTATAACGTATTACGTAATATGGGATGACGTTATAACGTATTACGTTATGTGTGACGACGTTATAGCGTATTGCGTTATATGGGATGACGTTATAACGTATTACGTTATGTGGGACGACGTTATAACGTAATAGATTATATGGTATGACGTTATAACGTAATACGTTATATGGTATGACGTTATAACGTAAATAGGTTATATGGTATGACGTTATACCGAATTACGTTATATGGTATGACGTTATAACGTAAATAGGTTATATGGTATGACGTTATACCGTATTACGTTATATGGGATGACGTTATAACGAATTACGTAATATGGGATGACGTTATAACGTATTACGTTATGTGGGACGACGTTATAACGTATTGCGTTATATGGGACGACGTTATAACGTAATAGGTTATATGGTATGACGTTATAACGTAATACGTTATATGGTATGACGTTATAACGTAAATAGGTTATATGGTATGACGTTATACCGTATTAAGTTATATGGGATGACGTTATAACGTATTACGTAATATGGGACGACGTTATAACGCATTACGTTATATGGGATGACGTTATAACGTAGTCCGTTATATGGAATACCGTTATAACGTATTAGGTTATATGGTATGACGTTATAGCGTATTACGTCATATGGGATGACGTTATAACGTATTACGTAATACGGGATGACGTTATAACGTATTACGTTATGTGGGACGACGTTATAACGTATTGCGTTATATGGGATGACGTTATAACGTATTACGTTATATGGGATGACGTTATAACGTATTACGTTATATGGGATGACGTTATAACGTAATAGGTTATATGGTATGACGTTATACCGTATTACGTAATATGGGATGACGTTATAACGTATTACGTTATGTGGGACGACGTTATAACGTATTGCGTTATATGGGATGACGTTAGAACGTATTACGTAATACGGGATGACGTTATAACGTATTACGTTATGTGGGACGACGTTATAACGTATTGCGTTATATGGGATGACGTTATAACGTATTACGTTATATGGGATGACGTTATAACGTATTACGTTATATGGGATGACGTTATAACGTAATAGGTTATATGGTATAACGTTATAACGTATTACGTTATGTGGTATGACGTTAGAACGTAATAGGTTATATGGTATGACGTTATAACGTAATACGTTATATGGTATGACGTTATAACGTAAATATTTTATATGTTATGACGTTATACCGTATTACGTTATATGGGATGACGTTATAACGTATTAGGTTATATGGTATGACGTTATAACGTAAATAGGTTATATGGTATGACGTTATACCGTATTGCGTTATATAGTATGACGTTATAACGTAAATAGGTTATATGGTATGACGTTATACCGTATTACGTTATATGGCATGACGTTATAACGTAATACGTTATATGGGATGACGTTATAACGTATTACGTTATATGGGATGACGTTATAACGTATTACGTAATATGGCACGACGTTATAACGCATTACGTTATATGGGACGACGTTATAACGTATTCCGTTATATGGAATACCGTTATAACGTGTTAGGTTATATGGTATGACGTTATAGCATATTACGTTATATGGCATGACGTTATAACGTAATACGTTATATGGTATGACGTTATAACGTAAATAGGTTATATGGTATGATGTTATACCGAATTACGTTATATGGCATGACGTTATAACGTAAATGGGTTATATGGTATGACGTTATACCGTATTACGTTATATGGGATGACGTTATAACGCATTACGTAATGTGGGATGACGTTATAACGTATTACGTTATGTGGGACGACGTTATAACGTATTGCGTTATATGGGATGACGTTATAACGTATTACGTTATATGGGAAGACGTTATACCGACTTACGTTATATGGTATAACGTTATAACGTAAATAGGTTATATGGTATGACGTAATACCGTATTACGTTATATGGGATGACGTTATAACGCATTACGTAATATGGGATGACGTTATAACGTATTACGTTATGTGGGACGACGTTATAACGTATTGCGTTATATAGGATGACGTTATATCGTATTACGTTATATGAGATGACGTTATAACGTACTACGTTATATGGGACGACGTTATAACCTTATAAGGTATTACGTTATATGGTATGACGTTATAACGTAATAGGTTATATGGTATGACGTTATAACGTAATACGTTATATGGTATGACGTTATAACGTAAATAGGTTATATAGTATGACGCTATACCGTATTACGTTATATGGGATGACGTTATAACGTATTACGTTATGTGGGACGACGTTATAACGTAATAGATTATATGGTATGACGTTATAACGTAATACGTTATATGGTATGACGTTATAACGTAAATAGGTTATATGGTATGACGTTATACCGAATTACGTTATATGGTATGACGTTATAACGTAAATAGGTTATATGGTATGACGTTGTACCGTATTACGTTATATGGGATGACGTTATAACGAATTACGTAATATGGGATGACGTTATAACGTATTACGTTATGTGGGACGACGTTATAACGTATTGCGTTATATGGGATGACGTTATAACGTATTACGTTATATGAGATGACGTTATAACGTATTACGTATTATGGGACGACGTTATAACGTTATAAGGTATTACGTTATATGGTATGACGTTATAACGTAATAGGTTATATGGTATGACGTTACAACGTAATACGTTATATGGTATGACGTTATAACGTAAATAGGTTATATGGTATGACGTTATACCGTATTACGTTATATGGGATGACGTTATAACGTATTACGTTATGTGGGACGACGTTATAACGTAATAGGTTATATGGTATGACGTTATAACGTAATACGTTATATGGTATGACTTTATAACGTAAATAGGTTATATGGTATGACGTTATACCGTATTAAGTTATATGGGATGACGTTATAACGTATTACGTAATATGGGACGACGTTATAACGCATTACGTTATATGGGATGACGTTATAACGTATTCCGTTATATGGAATACCGTTATAACGTATTAGGTTATATGGTATGACGTTATAGCGTATTACGTTATATGGCATGACGTTATAACGTAATACGTTATATGGGATTACGTTATAACGTTATAAGTTATTACGTTATATGGTATGACGTTATAACGTAATAGGTTATATGGTATGACGTTATAACGTAAATAGGTTATATGGTATGACGTTATACCGTACTAAGTTATATGGGATGACGTTATAACGTATTACGTTATGTGGGACGACGTTATAACGTAATAGGTTATATGGTATGACGTTATAACGTAATACGTTATATGGTATGACGTTATAACGTAAATAGGTTATATGGTATGACGTTATACCGTACTAAGTTATATGGGATGACGTTATAACATATTACGTAATATGGGACGACGTTATAACGCATTACGTTATATGGGATGACGTTATAACGTATTCCGTTATATGGAATACCGTTATAACGTATTAGGTTATATGGTATGACGTTATAGCGTATTACGTTATATGGCATGACGTTATAACGTAATACGTTATATGGGATGACGTTATAACGTATTACGTAATATGGGATGACGTTGTAACGTATTACGTTATGTGGGACGACGATATAACGTATTGCGTTATATGGGATGACGTTATAACGTATTACGTTATATGGGATGACGTTATAACGTAATAGGTTATATGGTATAACGTTGTAACGTAATAGGTTATATGGTATGACGTTATAACGTAATACGTTATATGGTATGACGTTATAACGTAAATAGGTTATATGTTATGACGTTATACCGTATTACGTTATATGAGATGACGTTATAACGTATTACGTAATATGGGATGACGTTATAACGTATTACGTTATGTGTGACGACGTTATAACGTATTGCGTTATATGGGATGACGTTATAACGTATTACGTTATATGGGATGACGTTATAACGTATTACGTTATATGGGATGACGTTATAACGTAATAGGTTATATGGTATAACGTTATAACGTATTACGTTATATGGTATGACGTTATAACGTAATAGGTTATATGGTATGACGTTATAACGTAATACGTTATATGGTATGACGTTATAACGTAATAGGTTATATGGTGTGACGTTATAACGTAATACGTTATATGGTATGACGTTATAACGTAATAGGTTATATGGTATGACGTTATAACGTAATACGTTATATGGTATGACGTTATAACGTAAATAGGTTATATGTTATGACGTTATACCGTATTACGTTATATGGGATGACGTTATAACGTATTACGTAATATGGGATGACGTTATAACGTATTACGTTATGTGTGACGACGTTATAGCGTATTGCGTTATATGGGATGACGTTATAACGTATTACGTTATGTGGGACGACGTTATAACGTAATAGATTATATGGTATGACGTTATAACGTAATACGTTATATGGTATGACGTTATAACGTAAATAGGTTATATGGTATGACGTTATACCGAATTACGTTATATGGTATGACGTTATAACGTAAATAGGTTATATGGTATGACGTTATACCGTATTACGTTATATGGGATGACGTTATAACGAATTACGTAATATGGGATGACGTTATAACGTATTACGTTATGTGGGACGACGTTATAACGTATTGCGTTATATGGGACGACGTTATAACGTAATAGGTTATATGGTATGACGTTATAACGTAATACGCTATATGGTATGACGTTATAACGTAAATAGGTTATATGGTATGACGTTATACCGTATTAAGTTATATGGGATGACGTTATAACGTATTACGTAATATGGGACGACGTTATAACGCATTACGTTATATGGGATGACGTTATAACGTAGTCCGTTATATGGAATACCGTTATAACGTATTAGGTTATATGGTATGACGTTATAGCGTATTACGTCATATGGGATGACGTTATAACGTATTACGTAATACGGGATGACGTTATAACGTATTACGTTATGTGGGACGACGTTATAACGTATTGCGTTATATGGGATGACGTTATAACGTATTACGTTATATGGGATGACGTTATAACGTATTACGTTATATGGGATGACGTTATAACGTAATAGGTTATATGGTATGACGTTATACCGTATTACGTAATATGGGATGACGTTATAACGTATTACGTTATGTGGGACGACGTTATAACGTATTGCGTTATATGGGATGACGTTAGAACGTATTACGTAATACGGGATGACGTTATAACGTATTACGTTATGTGGGACGACGTTATAACGTATTGCGTTATATGGGATGACGTTATAACGTATTACGTTATATGGGATGACGTTATAACGTATTACGTTATATGGGATGACGTTATAACGTAATAGGTTATATGGTATAACGTTATAACGTATTACGTTATGTGGTATGACGTTAGAACGTAATAGGTTATATGGTATGACGTTATAACGTAATACGTTATATGGTATGACGTTATAACGTAAATATTTTATATGTTATGACGTTATACCGTATTACGTTATATGGGATGACGTTATAACGTATTAGGTTATATGGTATGACGTTATAACGTAAATAGGTTATATGGTATGACGTTATACCGTATTGCGTTATATAGTATGACGTTATAACGTAAATAGGTTATATGGTATGACGTTATACCGTATTACGTTATATGGCATGACGTTATAACGTAATACGTTATATGGGATGACGTTATAACGTATTACGTTATATGGGATGACGTTATAACGTATTACGTAATATGGCACGACGTTATAACGCATTACGTTATATGGGACGACGTTATAACGTATTCCGTTATATGGAATACCGTTATAACGTGTTAGGTTATATGGTATGACGTTATAGCATATTACGTTATATGGCATGACGTTATAACGTAATACGTTATATGGTATGACGTTATAACGTAAATAGGTTATATGGTATGATGTTATACCGAATTACGTTATATGGCATGACGTTATAACGTAAATGGGTTATATGGTATGACGTTATACCGTATTACGTTATATGGGATGACGTTATAACGCATTACGTAATGTGGGATGACGTTATAACGTATTACGTTATGTGGGACGACGTTATAACGTATTGCGTTATATGGGATGACGTTATAACGTATTACGTTATATGGGAAGACGTTATACCGACTTACGTTATATGGTATAACGTTATAACGTAAATAGGTTATATGGTATGACGTAATACCGTATTACGTTATATGGGATGACGTTATAACGCATTACGTAATATGGGATGACGTTATAACGTATTACGTTATGTGGGACGACGTTATAACGTATTGCGTTATATAGGATGACGTTATATCGTATTACGTTATATGAGATGACGTTATAACGTACTACGTTATATGGGACGACGTTATAACCTTATAAGGTATTACGTTATATGGTATGACGTTATAACGTAATAGGTTATATGGTATGACGTTATAACGTAATACGTTATATGGTATGACGTTATAACGTAAATAGGTTATATAGTATGACGCTATACCGTATTACGTTATATGGGATGACGTTATAACGTATTACGTTATGTGGGACGACGTTATAACGTAATAGATTATATGGTATGACGTTATAACGTAATACGTTATATGGTATGACGTTATAACGTAAATAGGTTATATGGTATGACGTTATACCGAATTACGTTATATGGTATGACGTTATAACGTAAATAGGTTATATGGTATGACGTTGTACCGTATTACGTTATATGGGATGACGTTATAACGAATTACGTAATATGGGATGACGTTATAACGTATTACGTTATGTGGGACGACGTTATAACGTATTGCGTTATATGGGATGACGTTATAACGTATTACGTTATATGAGATGACGTTATAACGTATTACGTATTATGGGACGACGTTATAACGTTATAAGGTATTACGTTATATGGTATGACGTTATAACGTAATAGGTTATATGGTATGACGTTACAACGTAATACGTTATATGGTATGACGTTATAACGTAAATAGGTTATATGGTATGACGTTATACCGTATTACGTTATATGGGATGACGTTATAACGTATTACGTTATGTGGGACGACGTTATAACGTAATAGGTTATATGGTATGACGTTATAACGTAATACGTTATATGGTATGACTTTATAACGTAAATAGGTTATATGGTATGACGTTATACCGTATTAAGTTATATGGGATGACGTTATAACGTATTACGTAATATGGGACGACGTTATAACGCATTACGTTATATGGGATGACGTTATAACGTATTCCGTTATATGGAATACCGTTATAACGTATTAGGTTATATGGTATGACGTTATAGCGTATTACGTTATATGGCATGACGTTATAACGTAATACGTTATATGGGATTACGTTATAACGTATTACGTAATATGGGATGACGTTGTAACGTATTACGTTATGTGGGACGACGATATAGCGTATTGCGTTATATGGGATGACGTTATAACGTATTACGTTATATGGGATGACGTTATAACGTAATAGGTTATATGGTATAACGTTATAACGTAATAGGTTATATGGTATGACGTTATAACGTAATACGTTATATGGTATGACGTTATAACGTAAATAGGTTATATGTTATGACGTTATACCGTATTACGTTATATGGGATGACGTTATAACGTATTACGTTATGTGGGACGACGTTATAACGTAATAGATTATATGGTATGACGTTATAACGTAATACGTTATATGGTATGACGTTATAACGTAAATAGGTTATATGGTATGACGTTATAACGTAAATAGGTTATATGGTATGACGTTATACCGTATTACGTTATATGGGATGACGTTATAACGAATTACGTAATATGGGATGACGTTATAACGTATTACGTTATGTGGGACGACGTTATAACGTATTGCGTTATATGGGACGACGTTATAACGTAATAGGTTATATGGTATGACGTTATAACGTAATACGATATATGGTATGACGTTATAACGTAAATAGGTTATATGGTATGACGTTATACCGTATTAAGTTATATGGGATGACGTTATAACGTATTACGTAATATGGGACGACGTTATAACGCATTACGTTATATGGGATGACGTTATAACGTATTCCGTTATATGGAATACCGTTATAACGTATTAGGTTATATGGTATGACGTTATAGCGTATTACGTTATATGGCATGACGTTATAACGTATTACGTTATATGGGATGACGTTATAACGTATTACGTAATATGGGATGACGTTGTAACGTATTACGTTATGTGGGACGACGATATAACGTATTGCGTTATATGGGATGACGTTATAACGTATTACGTTATATGGGATGACGTTATAACGTAATAGGTTATATGGTATAACGTTGTAACGTAATAGGTTATATGGTATGACGTTATAACGTAATACGTTATATGGTATGACGTTATAACGTAAATATGTTATATGTTATGACGTTATACCGTATTACGTTATATGGGATGACGTTATAACGTATTACGTAATATGGGATGACGTTATAACGTATTACGTTATGTGTGACGACGTTATAACGTATTGCGTTATATAGGATGACGTTATAACGTATTACGTTATATGGGATGACGTTATAACGTAATAGGTTATATGGTAT
The DNA here is from genome assembly GCF_051014615.1 of Bombus vancouverensis nearcticus. Lineage (NCBI taxonomy): Eukaryota > Metazoa > Arthropoda > Insecta > Hymenoptera > Apidae > Bombus > Bombus vancouverensis. Next base: position 4,080 of record NC_134911.1, on the reverse strand, counting down.
AACGTTATAACGTAATAGGTTATATGGTATGACGTTATAACGTAATACGTTATATGGTATGACGTTATAACGTAAATAGGTTATATGTTATGACGTTATACCGTATTACGTTATATGGGATGACGTTATAACGTAATACGTTATATGGTATGACGTTATAACGTAAATAGGTTATATGGTATGACGTTATACCGTATTACGTTATATGGGATGACGTTATAACGCATTACGTAATATGGGCTGACGTTATAACGTATTACGTTATGTGGGACGACGTTATAACGTATTGCGTTATATGTTATGACGTTATAACGTATTACGTAATATGGGATGACGTTATAACGTATTACGTTATGTGTGACGACGTTATAACGTATTGCGTTATATGGGATGACGTTATAACGTATTACGTTATATGGGATGACGTTATAACGTATTACGTTATATGGGATGACGTTATAACGTAATAGGTTATATGGTATAACGTTATGACGTATTACGTTATATGGTATGACGTTATAACGTAATAGGTTATATGGTATGACGTTATAACGTAATACGTTATATGGTATGACGTTATACCGAATTACGTTATATGGTATGACGTTATAACGTAAATAGGTTATATGGTATGACGTTATAACGTATTACGTTATATGGGATGACGTTATAACGTATTACGTTATATGGGATGACGTTATAACGTATTACGTTATATGGGATGACGTTATAACGTATTACGTTATATGGGATGACGTTATAACGTATTCCGTTATATGGAATACCGTTATAACGTATTAGTTTATATGGTATGACGTTATAACGTAATAGGTTATATGGTATAACGTTATAACGTATTACGTTATATGGTATGACGTTATAACGTAAATAGGTTATATGTTATGACGTTATACCGTATTACGTTATATGGGATGACGTTATAACGTATTACGTAATATGGCACGACGTTATAACGCATTACGTTATATGGGATGACGTTATAACGTATTCCGTTATATGGAATACCGTTATAACGTGTTAGGTTATATGGTATGACGTTATAGCATATTACGTTATATGGCATGACGTTATAACGTAATACGTTATATGGTATGACGTTATAACGTAAATAGGTTATATGGTATGATGTTATACCGAATTACGTTATATGGTATGACGTTATAACGTAAATAGGTTATATGGTATGACGTTATAACGTATTACGTTATATGGGATGACGTTATAACGTATTACGTTATATGGGATGACGTTATAACGTATTACGTTATATGGGATGACGTTATAACGTATTACGTTATATGGGATGACGTTATAACGTATTCCGTTATATGGAATACCGTTATAACGTATTAGTTTATATGGTATGACGTTATAACGTAATAGGTTATATGGTATAACGTTATAACGTATTACGTTATATGGCATGACGTTATAACGTAATAGGTTATATGGTATGACGTTTTAACGTAATACGTTATATGGTATGACGTTATAACGTAAATAGGTTATATGGTATGACGTTATACCGTATTACGTTATATGGGATGACGTTATAACGCATTACGTAATATGGGATGACGTTATAACGTATTACGTTATGTGGGACGACGTTATAACGTATTGCGTTATATGCGATGACGTTATAACGTATTACGTAATACGGGATGACGTTATAACGTATTACGTTATGTGGGACGACGTTATAACGTATTGCGTTATATGGGATGACGTTATAACGTATTACGTTATATGGGATGACGTTATAACGTATTACGTTATATGGGATGACGTTATAACGTAATAGGTTATATGGTATAACGTTATAACGTATTACGTTATATGGTATGACGTTAGAACGTAATAGGTTATATGGTATGACGTTATAACGTAATACGTTATATGGTATGACGTTATAACGTAAATATTTTATATGTTATGACGTTATACCGTATTACGTTATATGGGATGACGTTAGAACGTATTACGTAATTTGGGACGACGTTATAACGCATTACATTATATGGGATGACGTTATAACGTAATCCGTTATATGGGATGACGTTATAACGTATTCCGTTTTATGGAATACCGTTATAACGTATTAGGTTATATGGTATGACGTTATAAAGTAAATAGGTTATATGGTATGACGTTATACCGTATTGCGTTATATAGTATGACGTTATAACGTAATACGTTATATGGTATGACGTTATAACGTAAATATTTTATATGTTATGACGTTATACCGTATTACGTTATATGGGATGACGTTAGAACGTATTACGTAATTTGGGACGACGTTATAACGCATTTCATTATATGGGACGACGTTATAACGTATTGCGTTATATGGGATGACGTTATAACGTATTACGTTATATGGGATGACGTTATAACGTATTACGTTATATGGGATGACGTTATAACGTATTACGTTATATGGTATGACGTTATAACGTAATACGTTATATGGTATGACGTTATAACGTAATAGGTTATATGGTGTGACGTTATAACGTAATACGTTATATGGTATGACGTTATAACGTAAATAGGTTATATGTTATGACGTTATAACGTATTACGTTATATGGGATGACGTTATAACGTATTACGTTATGTGTGACGACGTTATAACGTATTGCGTTATATGGGATGACGTTATAACGTATTACGTTATATGGGATGACGTTATAACGTATTACGTTATATGGGATGACGTTATAACGTATTACGTTATATGGTATGACGTTATAACGTAATACGTTATATGGTATGACGTTATAACGTAATAGGTTATATGGTGTGACGTTATAACGTAATACGTTATATGGTATGACGTTATAACGTAATAGGTTATATGGTATGACGTTATAACGTAATACGTTATATGGTATGACGTTATAACGTAAATAGGTTATATGTTATGACGTTATACCGTATTACGTTATATGGGATGACGTTATAACGTATTACGTAATATGGGATGACGTTATAACGTATTACGTTATGTGTGACGACGTTATAGCGTATTGCGTTATATGGGATGACGTTATAACGTATTACGTTATGTGGGACGACGTTATAACGTAATAGATTATATGGTATGACGTTATAACGTAATACGTTATATGGTATGACGTTATAACGTAAATAGGTTATATGGTATGACGTTATACCGAATTACGTTATATGGTATGACGTTATAACGTAAATAGGTTATATGGTATGACGTTATACCGTATTACGTTATATGGGATGACGTTATAACGAATTACGTAATATGGGATGACGTTATAACGTATTACGTTATGTGGGACGACGTTATAACGTATTGCGTTATATGGGACGACGTTATAACGTAATAGGTTATATGGTATGACGTTATAACGTAATACGTTATATGGTATGACGTTATAACGTAAATAGGTTATATGGTATGACGTTATACCGTATTAAGTTATATGGGATGACGTTATAACGTATTACGTAATATGGGACGACGTTATAACGCATTACGTTATATGGGATGACGTTATAACGTAGTCCGTTATATGGAATACCGTTATAACGTATTAGGTTATATGGTATGACGTTATAGCGTATTACGTCATATGGGATGACGTTATAACGTATTACGTAATACGGGATGACGTTATAACGTATTACGTTATGTGGGACGACGTTATAACGTATTGCGTTATATGGGATGACGTTATAACGTATTACGTTATATGGGATGACGTTATAACGTATTACGTTATATGGGATGACGTTATAACGTAATAGGTTATATGGTATGACGTTATACCGTATTACGTAATATGGGATGACGTTATAACGTATTACGTTATGTGGGACGACGTTATAACGTATTGCGTTATATGGGATGACGTTAGAACGTATTACGTAATACGGGATGACGTTATAACGTATTACGTTATGTGGGACGACGTTATAACGTATTGCGTTATATGGGATGACGTTATAACGTATTACGTTATATGGGATGACGTTATAACGTATTACGTTATATGGGATGACGTTATAACGTAA